>NC_072388.2:41403277-42653277 GCF_028885625.2 Pongo pygmaeus | reverse complement strand
TTTGTCAGAGAATCGTTGTTTTTCTTTTCATATTGTTGTAAATATTGTCTCTGACATTTATCTTTATGTAGATTTTTCTTTTTTATTAAACATAAATCAACATGTTTTATGTGGTTGCATGACTATATATTTTTCATTTGACTCCTGCATATTCTATCTTACTTAAGAAATTCTCACAATTCTGTTGAATCTTCAGTGGTACAGTTTAACAATTCATAGCAGGTGGTTCTAGTGTGGAGCATTTAATAATTCTGGTTCTGTCTCATCCACCTGAACACATAATACCTTTGCCGCTGTCAATCTGTTCATGCTGTACCGTCCCACTCTATTTGCACTTCTTATGAAACAGGCTCCAATTCTTTCAATAAAACAATGAAATCATTCTTAGTTTTATTATATTTATTCTTCTAAATATTAATTCTTTTGCTATAAATGATCCCCCACTAGTAGCAGATGATATAATGCTCAGAAAATAATTCTAATTTATTTAAAATATTATTTTAAATTATTAACACAACAAAGAAATTAGTTTAAATTTTAGGCTATTTCAATAGATAGTATACTTAAGTCATAAAAATCATGGCCTTGGAACTAGATACACCTTACAATAAATTCTGTTCACCACATAAGCAACATAAATAAGCTCCATGAACTTCAGTTTCCACAATTGTAAATGGAAGTATTGAACATTTTTGTTAAGGCAATTAAATATAATGTGTAAAGCAAACTGAAGATAGTCACTTATCTGGCACATAGTAAAATGGTAAAATAAAAAGGTAACTTTTTTAATAGCAATAGTTATTTCAGTTTAAATAGGTAGTGATGTGTTTAGTGATAAGAAATCCTTCCAACATTCTTGGTGGCTCTCTAGTAGGTATTACAGGGCATAGTTAATATCCTTCTCCATCCTTTAAGATTAATTATTCCCCTGATGGTGTCAACTTTTGTAAGATCTTGTCCATATCTCACTAAAATTCATGAGAAGGAAATCCATATCTAATACCACTATAACTGTGCCTGGTAATCTGTACACTGGAAATACTGAGACATGAGCTATGTTTGTTAAACTTGAAAAAATTTAAGTATTAAAAATATTTTCCCATCAGCAATAGCAGCAAAGATTTTATTGGCCAATGATATGGATGTTGTTTGTGCTGCCTTTTCACAGTGTACTCATACTATTTTTTAGCGTTTCACTTTAACATTTGTCTGTGTGCCAGAAAAAAATGGTCTAAGCAAAATCTGTCAGTCCTTTGAGTATTATTGCCAGGTCAGTGCAAAACCTTGTGAATAAATGTTTGAACTCTGTTTTTTTGTTGTTGTTGTTGCAGAACAAAAAAGAACCTTTTCTTAATGTGGTTCCATAGATGTGGTGCCATAGATGGATCCATATGAAATAATACAGTAACATATCAAAAGAACTTCAAACATAGTGCAAAAAGCCATCACTGGAAGATAAGTTACCATTTAGAGAACTGTACATAGAAAGGTGTGGGAGGTTAGACTGATATGCACTGATTTGAAGACACACACTGACATGACACACTCTTATGTCTTTTATCTTTTTTCCCTTAAGGGCAACAAGCACAAAATAGGTCAATCCCATTTAGATTTATTCTGCCATAGATAACTTAAAAAGAAAACTTATTGACATTTAACTTTATTTGATTTTATTTTAAATATTATCCATTTTTATTTATTTCTCTGGGTGTTGAAGATAAGCAAAAGATGAAAGAAGAATTATGCAATTTAAGAATAATTGTTACTAGAGAAAGTCAATATGAATTAAAATTAAAATTAAAGTTAAAATTAAAATTAAATATGAAACTATCTTTTGATATGTACTAAGATTTAGGTGGGAATTTGAACTACAGTTTAAAAAAAAAGAATAAATCTAGTAGTATTTTTAAAAATTGCTCTGTGGTCATTATATGTAAAACTTTAGTGTAATACAGACTTTTGCCTTCCCATAAAACATCATTTCTGTCTGGAATGTAATACTGATAGGGTAATGAGGACACTATATTTATACATATTTTATATACATGCATTTCACCTTACATTAATGCGACAACACATTTTTATAATGTAAACAATGACATATAATAATTAAAATTATCGTGATAACCTTCAATAAATATTCAAATGTTCTAGGCAATATTATAAGGACTTTACATATGAAGTAAAATAAATGTCATTATTATCATCATTTTGCTACCGAGAGTTATCTTATTTGATCAAGGTCTCAGAGCTAGAAAGTGGTGTAAGTGGGATTCATGTCTATTTACATGAAGTATGCATAGGTACATTTAATAAAGTAGTGAATTAAAGAATAATTTATTGTATATCACCTATGTGCCAAGCATTTCTATGCCCTGAAATAGAGCAAACAGTCAAAATCTCTTCTTCCCAGAAATTCATATATGAGTTTTAGATAAAAATATTAAACAGCTAAATAAGTATACAGTGTATTGCCAATTAGAGGTGTATGGTATGAAGAAAATTAAAGTACACCAGGTGATAGGGATTTGAAGGTTTAGAATGAGCTTTGAGAAGGTGGCCTCTGAACAGAGACCTGAATACTGTATAGGAATGACCCATGCAGATATGTGGAGGAAGAGAATTACAGGGAGAGAGAAGAGAAAGTCTCTATGCTTTAGGTTGCCCCAAGCTTGGAACAGTAATGAAAAGCAAAATGACCAAAGAATGGATCATAGGAAGAGGGAGAAAGAGTAGTAGGAAAATGAGATGATTCTGAGAGTGAGCATGAGATCAGATAGTGTACACCAAGGTAAGAATTCTGTATTTTATTCTAAGGGTGAGTGGAAATAATTCGAGAGTTGAGACCTGGAGAGTGGCTGGATCAGATGTGTATTTTATAAGGGTGGCTTTGAGTTCTGTGTGGTCGATCGCCATTATGGAAAGACCAGGAACAAGGCTGTGTCTGTCTTCTGCATTCGTTGTCATGAGAAATGCTGGGGGTTAGACTATTTGAGGTGGTGGTGGGAGTAATTCTGGATAGATCTGATTGATTAATGAATTGCACTGGCCTCCTTTTCCTTGTAATATTTAGAGTTACACAAATATGCCGTTGTTTCAGTTTATTTTTTCTTTCTCTAGATCAGGTATACTGCTATACCTTGAACAGAAGAGACAACTCAATAAATGCCTATTGAGTAAATGAATGAAATGTATCTCTTTCTTATTTTGCAGATCTATTTTCGCATGCAGTATTGAATACTGTATTATCTCCATGTACTGTGGTAAATTCATCATATTCCATAGCTTCAAGGTCATTTTTTGTCTATACTTGCCTAAGTAATCTTAAAATGTGACATGGAGCATTGGGCTTCAAAATAAATACTCTTTTCTTGAAAAGTAAATATCGCTTTCTCTTCTAAACATCATCAATGCTAACCCTTATTGTTGTATATTTATCAAATACCCAGCAGATGAATTGTTACACCAATCTTACTACTCTTTATTGGATCTGGGGCAAAGTCCAAAGAATTATTAAAACATTGGATAAAAAGAAAATTTCTAATGCTTCCATTATTTTTATCATTACAGGTTTTAAATGATAAACACTAATAATTTCATTTTCAGTACATAAACAGTGAAGAACCTGAAAAATATATATTTTCTTAAGACTGTTAAATTGTTTTTGAACACTATGCTGAATATAAAGATTTTTTTTCCCCTGGCACTTTGCCACTTTCTTGCTTTTGTGAGACATGTTTTTTTCTCTGAATCACAGAAGCCATACGTAAAGGTGAAAAGTGTCGGCAAATACACTTTCTGCCATGTGGAAAAAGCTGGCCTGCAGTGAAAGGGAGAAATGCAGCAGACACACATGGAGACTCTGAGGCAAGAAACAAAGGTGAGCCCTGGCAGTGTTTAAGCCCCAATAGTGCTGTCCTGGGGCTCTGCTCTTCACCATGCCTATCTTGTAAAGTCCTTGCTTAGTGTGAGCTGGATTGATAACAGAGACTTAAATAATACAAACAACTGCTTAAAAGACATGTTCAGAATACTTGGAATAAATGCATGACTCCTCATTGTGAATATTTAATAAGTACATTTAAAATGTAAGGTTCTATAGTTTTGTTTAAAAGGAATTAATGTATTTTTATATTATTAATCTATAGATGATATAATCTTTATTTATTGAGAAACTCAGCTACCTCAAAACTGTACAAGTGAGAGTCATCACTAGTGATGTCATTAAGTTCCATGACTTTAAAAAAGATCAGATTGGTGCAAATGTAATGGCAAAAACCACAATTACATTTGCACCAACGTAATACTATTTCTATGTGATTTCCAAATTTATGTCTGTAGGGCAGATCTTTTCACTTGAGTTCATGCTCATATAACTCATATTCTCATATACCTTACATCCCAACATAAATGTGTAATATGCTTTTGCAACTTAACATATCCGTTCTCATTTAACATATGCAATCCTTCTTCACATCCCATTGGCTTGGCCCTCAGTCTGCCCATGATTTGAGCACTCCTCACTACCACCATTATTTCCCTGACACAATCATTTCTTACCAAAATAGTTTAAAACCTTCCTTTTTTCCATTTTTATCACATAATTTTTTTCCATTTTTATCACATAATTTTTTAAATTATACTTAAATTTTAGGGTACATGTGCAGAACGTGCAGGTTTATTGCATAGGTATACATGTGCCGTGGTGGTTTGCTTCACCCATCAACCCGTCATCTACATTAAGTATTTTTCCTAATGCTATCCCTCCCCCAGACACCCACCCCCAATAGGTCCCGGTGTGTGATGTTCCCCTCCCTGTGTCCATGTGTTGTCATTGTTCAACTCCCACGTATGAGTAAGATTGTGGGGTGTTTAGTTTTCTGTGTTTGTGTTAGTTTGCTGAGAATTATGGTTTCCAGCTTCATCCATGTCCCTGCAAAGGACTTGAACTCATCCTTTTTATGGCTGCATAGTATTCCATGGTGCATATGTGCCACATTTGCTTTATCCAGTCTATCATTGATGGGCATTTGGGTTGGTTCCAGGTCTTTGCTATTGTGAACAGTGCCACAATAAATATACGTGTGAATGTGTCTTTATACTAGAATGATTTATATTCCTTTGGGTATACACTCAGTAATGGGATTGCTGGGTCAAATAGTATTTCTGGTTCTAGATCCTTGAGGAATTGCCACACTGTCTTCCACAATGGTTGAACTAATTTACACTCCCACCAACAATGTAAAAGCCTTCCTATTTCTCTACATCCTCTCCAGCATCTGTTGTTTCCTAACTTTTTAATGATCACCATTCTAACTGGTGTGAGATGATATCTCATTGTGGTTTTGATTTGCATTTCTCTAATGACCAGTGATGATGAGCATTTTTTTCATATATGTGTTGGCCACATACATGCCTTCTTTTGAGAAGTGTTCATTTATATCCTTTGCCCACTTTTTAATGGGGTTGTCTTTTTCTTGTAAATTTGTTAAGTTCTTTGTAGATTTTGGATATTACCTGTTTGTCAGATGGATAAATTGCAAAAATTTTCTCCCATTCTCTAGGTTGACTGTTCACTCTGATGATAGTTTCTTTTGCTGTGCAGAAGCCCTTTAGTTTAATTAGATCCCATTTGTCAATTTTGGCTTTTGTTGCCATTGCTTTTTGTATTTTAGTCATGAAATCTTTGCCCATGCCTATGTCCTGAATGGTATTGACTAGGTTTTCTTCTAGAGTTTTTATGGCTTTAGGTCTTATGTTAAAATCTTTAATCCAACTTGAGTTAATTTTTGTATAAAGTGTAAGGAAGGGGTCCAGTTTCAGTTTTCTGTATATGGCTAGACAGTTTTCCCAACACTATTTGTTAAATAGGGAATCCTTTCCCCCTTGCTTGTTTTTGTCAGGTTTGTCAAAGATCAGGTGGTTGTAGATGTGTGGTGTTATTTCTGAGGCTTCTGTTCTGTTTCTTTGCTCTATGTATCTGTTTTGGTACCAGTACAATGCTGTTTTGGTTACTGTAGCCTTGTAGTATAGTTTGAACTCAGGTAGCATGATGCCTCCAGCTTTGTTCTTTTGGCTTAGGATCGTCTTGGCTATGTGGGCTCTTTTTTGGTTACAAATGAAATTTAAAGTAGCTTTTTTCTAATTCTGTGAAGAAAGTCAATGGTAGCTTAATGGGGCCAGCATTGAATCTATAAATTACTTTGGGCAGTATGGCCGTTTTCACAATATTGATTCTTCCTATCCTTGAACATGGAATGTTTTTCCATTTGTTTGTATCCTGTCTTAATTCCTTGAACACTGGTTTGTAGTTCTCCTTGAAGAGGTCCTTCACATTTCTTGTAAGTTGTATTCCTAGGTATTTGATTCTATTTGTAGGAATTGTGAATGGGAGTTCAATCATGATTTGGCTCTCTGTTGGTCTATTATTGATGTGTAGGAATGCTTGTGATTTTTCAAAAGCTAGCAGAAGGCGAGAAATAACTAAGATCAGAGCAGAACTGAAGGAGATAGAGACACAAAAAACCCTTCAAAAAATCAATGAATCCAGGAGCTGGTTTTTTGAAAAGATCAACAAACTTGATAGACCGCTAGCAAGACTAATAAAAAAGAAAAGAGAGAAGAATCAAATAGATGCAATAAAAAATGATAAAGGGGATATCACCACCGATCCCACAGAAATACAAACTACCATCAGAGAATACTATAAACACATCTATGCAAATAAACTAGAAAATCTAGAAGAAATGGATAAATTCCTGGACACATACACCCTTCCAAGTCTAAACCAGGAAGAAGTCGAATCCCTGACTAGAGCAACAACAAGTTCTGAAATTGAGGCAGTATTTAACAGCCTACCAATCATAAAAATTCCAGGACCCGATGGATTCACAGCTGAATCCTACCAGAGGTACAAAGAGGAGCTGGTACCAATACTTCTGAAACTCTTCCAAACAATAGAAAAAGAGGGAATCCTCCCTAACTCATTTTATGAGGTCAGCATCATCCTGATACCAAAATCTGGCATAGACACAACAAAAGAAGAAAATTTGAAGCCGATATCCCTGATGAACATCGATGCGAAAATCCTCAATAAAAATACTGGCAAACTGAATCCAGCAGCACATCAAAAAGCTTATCCACCTCAATCAAGTTGGCTTCATCCCTGAGATGCAAGGCTGGTTCAACATATGCAAATCCGTAAATGTAATCCATGACATAAACAGAACCAATGACAAAAACCACATGATTATCTCTATAGATGCAGAAAAGGCCTTCAACAACATTTAACACCCCTTCATGCTAAAAACTCTCAATAAACTAGGTATTGATGGAATGTATCTCAAAATAATAAGAGCTATTTATGACAAACCCACAGCCAATATCATACTGAATGGGAAAAAACTGGAAGCATTCCCTTTGAAAACCGGCACAAAACAAGAATGGCCTCTCTCACCACTCCTATTCAACATAGTATTGGAAATTCTGTCCAGGGCAATCAAGCAAGAGAAATAAATAAAGTGTATTCAAATAGGAAGACAGAAAGTCAAATTGTCCTGCTTGCAGATGACATGATTGTATACTTAGAAAACCCATCATCTCAGCCCCAAATCTCCTTAAGCTGATGAGCAACTTCAGCAAAATCTCTGGATACAAAATCAAAGTTTAATACCTTCTAAACCTGTCTTATTTCTTCTTTCATTGTCCTTTTCAGGAAGAATGGTTACAACAAAACAAAAGTTAGATCACTCACTTCTCAGTTAAGTCTTCAATAACTTCCCTTCTCTTTTAGAGTAAAAGCTGAAGTCAGATTTAGCTGATTTCTCTGACCCGTCTACTACCATCTCTGGACTCAATTTTTCCTTCTCGATGGCAGCCACACTGTCCTTTCACTGTGTCCTGAGTACTCCAGGCAGTTTCCCCCAGACTGTCAGACTTGATGTTTCGATGGTCCATGATGATCTTTACCTAGATGAATGTGAGTTTTGCTCTTTCACCTTCTGTACTAGTCAAGTTCCAAATATTGATTCACAATGTTTAAGTATTTAAAACAGGCATTTTAGATATTTTGAAATAGCAGATTTAACACATGGTATTTGCTATCTCCTGCTGGGAATACTAAATGCACATGAATTTAAAACAGTAGGGAACTATCTACCTCTTTCTTTCATTGCCAAAAGAAAGAGACAATATTATCAGACTGTAAGATCTGGGGTCAAGAAGAAAATGTTGGAACCACAGTTACCCCATTCAGTAAAAGAGCCAGAGGCAAAGCAATGCTAGAGGCACTGCCCAAAACATAGGTAGGCAGAAGGGAACACTCTGGCTTCTTTCTTCCCCTTAGTTTTCAATGCTCTCCTTTAGCCAAACCTAGCTAGATGCTGCTGGTCTAGATCAGAATGCCTTGCATATACAGCAGAGCAAAAGAGGGCTGAGAAATGTGTCTAAGGAAAGACACACTCATTCCAGCATACCTTTATTCAGCTCTTTATTCAGATGTCCTTCAGTCTGGCCTTCTCTAATCACTCCATCTAAAATTGCATATCCCAGGTCCCCCTGGAATTTCCTATTCTTCCTTATTATGTAATTTTGTTTATAGTATTTGTCAGTATTAAACACAATATGTTTTATTTTTTAATAAAATATTTTCCTTTTCTCTTTCTCCCAATAGAATTTGAACTTCTAGGGGTATGGACCACTGCTTTTTTTATCCACTGCTGACTCCTCAGTACCTGAGAATGTTTCTCTCACATAGTAATTGCCCATTAAATATTTTTGAATGAATAATTGAATGAGCACATAAAATGAATGTGAAAATGGCCTTGCATACCTTGAGCTAGAATAGTTTCATTTAAGAGAAGTTTAGACACTCAATGCAGAGCTAGTTAATATAAATATTATATGCAATTTAATATTATATGCCAGGTGAAATCATGTTTCTGTGTAATAAAAAAATCCAAGTCGTCAATTATACACATGACAATGAAGCATCCCAGCAAGCAGGTACACTGACAACAAAAAGCCATAGCCATTGAGCCATCTAATAATTAAAGTTAAAATAAAAAGGCGTAATAGTCCAAGTCCCCCTAGAGTAAGGCCAAACAGACATTCAATATCTCTAAATACATGACTAAGTTACTGCTGTCTACAAAAACTGATGACCCTGAGGATAAAAAATTTAAACACATATTTTATTATCCACAATTTAATAGAGATGTAAAAGAGCAATCAATGCATTTGTTAAAGCTTTTCCACAAAAGTTGTAAAACTCAATAACACTCCAAGCTTAAAAGTTTAGATTGTATTTCTACAAAATAATTTTATAGGAAATATCTTTGATGCTGGATAAATTAAATTGTTCTTTGTATGTGTTTTATATATATGATGTACATCTAAATATGAAGTATCTTAAAAATTGTGTGATTTTTAGTCAGAAAACAATTTCAAATTATGTACAAATTATTTGACTTTAGGCAAGTTATTAAACTGCTTTGCAATTAAGGTTTTTCATTTACAGGCCTATTGCAAGAATTAAATGAAGTAACATTGATCCTTTCAATTACCACATTACCTAGCACATAGAAAATGTCATATTAAGTCTTTTTAAATGCCATTACATATACCCAAATAGAGCTGAGTGCATATGTAAATTAGAAAATTGCATTTGGTACAAAAAATTAGACGAGCATGATGGTACACACCTGTGGTCCCAGTTGCTCTGGAGGCTGAGGCAGGAGAATTGCTGGAACCCTGGAGGCAGAGGCTGCAGCGAGCCGAGATCATGCCACTGTAGTCCAGCCTGGGCAACAGAGCGAGACTCTCTCTCTCAAAAAAAAATTGCATTTGGCTGCATACGAGTTTCATAATCGACAGTATTTTAAGGTAGATTATTTGAAATATAATCTGCAATAAGCATCTAAAGTCTCTTTATAGTAAGCACCAAAATATAAATGGAATAATTATAGCATATGGTCACCCCCTTGATATATTATTAAGCATCTTTTGAAAATTTTGATTTCAGGATATTTTCTGTATAGTTAATTTTAAAGTTAAATTACTATTTCGGTTGTAAATAATCGTAACATCACGTGAGAATTATCACTTTTTAATGTTTCTTTAGTTTTCATAAATTGATAATATAGTTGTGGCATCTTTTCTATAAATTTTAAAACATTTTTGATACAGACATGATTCAAAAAAGAAAACCATTTGCTTTTTATATCTCATGATAACCATTTCCACATAATTGCCTGGAACAAAATCAATCAGATAATAATGTGTTACTCTTTTAAAGGTATGCAGTTTAGGAATACAGCAATTCACTGGCTCATTTATTTTCCACAAATGCAAGCATAAAGAAAATGAAGATGCAATTTTGATTGAAGGCATTAAGATTATTTTTCATGAAGAGTTAACTACATTTTTCACAGTATATGATTTTATTGTTTTGGATTCTATTACATAAAGGTATGAAATGTGTTATAATTACCAATCCTCAGTCTTTTACAGAAACATAGTGGAAGTCACTCGAATGTCGTTGATTTCTGGGTTGATGTAATCAGTGTATACCTAAGAAAAAAGCCTAACTCTGTTACTAAATATACTCACAAAAGTGCATCAAAATACTCATCAAGTGATGAAAATAACATGGGTGAGAAGGACTGGGGTTGATATTTTTCTGACTGTTAAATGCACGTGAAGAAATAATTTCTATCTGTAAATTATGTTATTTGATGCTAAAGAGGAATTGAATATACATTGATAACACTAACCTAGATAACATTTTTAACTTTTTATTGATACAGTGGTAATTGTTTATTTTCTCAATAAAATTTTATTGAGACTCTATAGAATTGTGCATAGGAGGAAACTCAAAGGAACGAGAAAGCTTTTTTGCAGCTATAACTTATAAGAAAAAAGAGATAGTAAACACACCATAAAAGAAGAGTATCCTCAGTCCCTGTCTACCTTGTTTCACTGAAGTGCAAGCAATAACTGTGTGTGTGTGTGTGTGTGTGTGTGTGTGTGTGTGTGTGTGAAGCTCTGTCTGACTCCTCAACTAGAGACCCTGGCCTAGGAGAATGGCAAGACTTTCCATTTACTAGTGAGATGAAGAAACAAAGAAGTTCTGCTCATAGTTTGGGATGCCCCTGGGTTCTTCATTTGCACTGCGCGATAGCCTTCTGCCTCAGTTTGTTTGTGTTGCTATAAAAGAATACCTGAGGCTGGGTAATTTATAAAGAAAATACGTTTATTTGGCTTATGATTCTGCAGTCTGTGAAAGAAGCACAGAACTAATAGTATCCGTTTCTGGTGAGGGCTTCAGGCTGCTTCCACTCCTGAGAAAAGGGGAAAGGGAACCCACATGTGCAGATAGCATGGTGGAAGAGGAAGCAAGAGAGAAAGGGGAAGTCCCAGGCACTTTTTAACAACCAGGTCTTTGGGTAACTCTCCTGGGAACTAATAGAGAAAAAAAGTGACTCATTACCTTGAGTGAGCACTAAGCCTTTCATGAGGGATCCACGCTTATGACCAAAACACGTCCCTTTTGGCCCCACCTGCAACACTGGGATCAAATTTCAACATGAGATTTGGGGACAATCCTCCACACTATAGCATTCAAAACCTGGCCCCCCAAGTCTCATGTTCTTCTCACATGCAAAATACAACTATTACATCCCCATAACCCCTAAAAGTCTTAACTTGTTTCAGAATCAGTTTAAAAATTCAAAATCTCATCTGAGACTCAAGGAAAGTTCCTCACAGTTCTGAGTCAAAACCAAGTTGTTTACTTTCAAGATACAAGGGTGGAACAGGAAAAGGGTATACATTCCCATTCTAAAAGGGAGAAATAGGTCAAAAGAAAAGTGGGTAACAGGTCCTATGTAAGTCCAAAACCTAGTAGGGCAGACAGTAAATCTTAAAGCTCCAAAATGACCTCCCTTGTCTCCATGTCTTGCATCTGGGGCATATGGTTCAAGGGGTGAACCCCTAAAGCCTCATGCAGCCCCACTCTGTGGATTTGTTGGGTATAGCTCACATGGCTGCTCTCACAGGTTAGAGTCAAATGCCTGCAGCTTTTTTTGGCTGAAGTTGCAACCTACTGGTGGCTCTATAATTCTAGGGTCTGGAAGGCAGTTGCCTTGCTCCTATAGATCCACTAGGCAGTGCCCAGAGTGGGGACTTTCCATGGGGGTTCCAAACCCCCATTTTAGCTCAGCATTGCCTTAGTAGAATCTCTGTGTGGGCTCCACCCCATGACAGGCTTCTTCCTGTGCACCCAGGAATTCCAGTATACCCTCTGAAATCTAGGTGGAAGTTGCCAAGCCTCCACTATTCCTGCAATCTGCGTATCTGCACTCTTAATGACCATGTGGAAGCTGCCAAGGCTTATGGCTTGGACTCTCTCGAGCGAGGTCCTGAGCTGTACCTGGGACCATGTGAGCATTGGATGCTTCAGCCAGAGGGGTCTGGATGCAGGAAGCAGCATCTCAAAGTGTTTCAAGGCAGTGGCACCCTGGGCCTGACCCCAAAACCATCTGTCGTCCCAGGTCTGTGATAAGAGAAGCCAATTCAAAAGATTTCTGAAATGCCTGCAGGGCCTTTTTCCCATTGTCTTGACTGTTGGCACCTAGATGCTTTTATCTGGGCTTATCTTTCTAGTGAGTGCTCCTCAGCGCCCTTAGGTTTCTTGCCTGAAAATGCTCTTTCCTTCTCTGCCACATGGACAGGCTGCAAATTTTCAAATTTTTATGCTCTGTTTCCCGTTTAATTATTATTTCTAACTTTTGATTATCCCTTTTCTCCCATGTCTAATCTTCAGCTCTTATATGCAGCCACACCACTTCTTGAGCACTTTTCTGATTAGAAATTTCTCCTGCCAGATACCCCAGGTCATCGCTCTTAAGTTTGGCCTTCCACAAAGCCCTACAGATGGACACGATGTAGCCAAGTTCTTTGCTGCAGCATAACAAGGGTGACATTTGCTTCAATTTCCAGTAAGTTCCCCATTTCCATCTGAGACCTCTTCAGGATGGTCTTTACTAACATATTCCATCAGCATTTTGTTCACAACCACTTAACCAATTTCTAAGAAGTTTCAAAATTTCTCTTGTCTTTTTGTCTTCTTCGGTGCCCTCACCAGAATGTTTCACTCATGGCAATACAGTCCTTTTCTAGCTTGCTCCTCCACACTTTTCCAACTTCTGCCCATTATCCAGTTCCAAAGCCACTTCTACATTTTCAGGTGTCTTTATAATAACACCTCTGTATTAGTCCATTCTCACACTGCTCTAAAGAAATACTTGAAACTGGGTAATTTAAAAAAGAAAGAAGTTTAATTGAGTCACATTTCCACATGGCTGGGGAGGCCTCAGGAAACTTACAATCATGGCAGAAGGTGAAGGGAAGCAGGTGCCTTCACAAAGAGTGGGCACAGCAAAGTGCCACTTTTAAACCATCAGATCTCATGATAATTTCCTCACTATTATGAGAACAGCGTGGGGGAAATTGCCCCTATCATCGAATCACCTTCCATCAGGTCCCTCCCTCAACACATGGGGATTACAATTCCAGATGAGATTTGGGTGGAGACACAGAGTCAAGCCATATCATTCTGCCCCTGGCCCCTCCCAAATCTCATGTCCTTCTCACATTGCAAAATCAATCATGCCTTCCCAACAGTCCCCCAAAGTCTTAATTGATTCCAGCACTAACTAAAAAGTCCAAGTCCAAAGTCTCATCAGAGACAAGGCAAGTCCCTCTGCCTATGACCCTGTAAAATCAAAATCAAGTTAGTGACTTCCAAGATACAATGGGGGTACAGATATTGGGTAAATGTTCTCACTCAAAGTTGGAGAAATTGGCCAAAACAAATGGGCCATAGTCCCCGTTCAATTCTGAAACCCAGCAGGGTACTTGTTAAATCTTAAAGTTCCAAAATAATCTTCTTTGACTCCATGTCTCACAGCTAGGGCACATTGAGGTGAGAGCTGGGCTCCCATGTCCCTGGGTGGCTCTGTACCTGTGGCTCTGCAGGATACAGCCCCTGTGGTTGCTTTCATGGTCTGGTGTTGAGTGCCTGCGTCTTTTCCTGGAGCACAGTGCAAGCTCTTGGTGGATCACCATTTTGGGGTCTAGAGGATGGTGGACCTCTTCTCACAGCTCCACTAGGCAGTTCCTTAGTGGGGACTCAGTGTGGAGGCTCCAATCCCACATTTCCCCTCTGTATTGCCCAAGTAGAAGTTTTCCATGAGGGCTCCACCCCTGGAACAGACTTCTGCCTTGACCTCTAGGCATTTTCATAGATTTCATTCTCTGAAATCTAGGTGAAGGCTGCTAAGGCTCATTATTTGGCTCATGGTTCTGCAGGCTGTACAAGCATGACACCACCAGCATCTGCTTCTGCAGAGGGTTTAATGCTGCTTCTTCTCATTGCAGAAGGTGAAGGGAAACTAGTGTGTGTAAATTACATATTGAGACAAGAGACAGAGGGTAAGTGCTCTTTTTAACCACCAGCTCTCAGGTTAACTCTTTCAGGAAGTAATAGGGTGAGAACTCATTCATTACCGTGAGGACAGCATGAAGCTGTTAATAAGTAATCCACATCCATGACCCGAACACCTCCCACTAGGCCTTGCCTCCAACATTGGGGATCAGATTTCAATATGAAATTTGGGAGAAAACATCCAAACTATAGCTCCATCTTTCCCCCAGCCTGTGTGCAATGATCTGGCTAACAGGCCCAGTGCTGACGAAGGTAGTTCTGAATTTTTGCTACCAGGGAGAGGCCAGTCCTTGTGTTAACCTGTACCCCAGG
This sequence comes from Pongo pygmaeus, assembly GCF_028885625.2. NCBI lineage: Eukaryota > Metazoa > Chordata > Mammalia > Primates > Hominidae > Pongo > Pongo pygmaeus. The sequence goes on along the minus strand of NC_072388.2, from coordinate 42,638,459 downwards.
ATTCTTTCCTGGCTTGACTGATTTTTGCTACTCAATGGATTTCAGCCTGCCACTTAACCAGGGCTGTGGTATTCAATGTAGTACAAAATCCTGAGAAGGTTTTGTAATGGAAGAAATTACAGATAGGTGGATCATCTAAGAGCTCATGAAAGAACTTACCATTCAACTTGGCTTTGATGAATTTTGGTGTACAAAGCCAGAGAAAGAATTATTTCTAAACAAAGTACAGCATCAATTTAAAAAAATAAAATAAAAGCCAGCATCTAGAAAGTGTACAGAGTATTCAGCATGTAAAAACGTCTTATTTTGTTGGAGAATAGGGCATAGGTAGAAAACTGAAGAAAAAATGCAGGAGAATAAGTGCCAGATTACAGAGTACCCTATATCAGACCCCATTCCAGCTCTTCAAAATTAATACTCAGCCATTGGCTGCTAGCATAATCTCTCTGCTAAAAACAAAGAATGACATATCAAGAACCTCTTCCCTGAGGCTAGAAAGTTTTAGAAACACCATTTCCAAGTCTCAACTTGGAATCATCAATCTCTACATCACACATTTCTTGCTGTCCACCGACCTCTGACTACTCTCTTAGAGAAGCCAGCCCACTCACCTATATGACTTACTTTTATTGTGACTTTAAAGACAGGGTTACTTTTTTCCTGTCTAGGAAACTAACCAGTAAACTATGTGAGGACAAAAGAAAATTCTAAGATAATTTCCTTGTTCATGGCATCCCATTTTGATGTTACTAACCTCACTTCTGGCTTCTGCTTTCTTATTTCAGATAAAATGTCTGGAATGAACCAGACTCTAGCATGTCTGCCATCACCAAACTGTATTTACAAAATGATATCCAGGCTTCATTCCTATGGATGAATTTCCTTATTGTGCTTCTAATGCCTAAAATAGACTGCAATAAATATGTAAAATCTGTGCTAGAACTTTGAGCTAATCCTGCCACCATGAAGGGTAGGCCACCGCTACAGATATTGATGACCTACAGAGGGAGCTTGCTACTTTACACAGCTATACATTGCTGTTGCAACCATAGATTCAAACTCTCTTTCCATTCTTCTTTGTGACCTTTCTTCATGAATAAAATTTCTAGCTAGTAGCATCTAATTGTCTGAGCCTGGACAATTTGCCCTCATCTTGGCTTGAAGGATGTAGAAATAGAAAAATATCTGTCTTAGGATGTCACAGGGGGCAGATTCCCTGCTTCCCTCAGAGACTCACATTGTGAAGAATTTCTTTTAAAATATGGGGTTTTTATGATAAGAAGTCCAAAAAAGAAAAATGTTCACAGAAAACTTGGTAGTGGGTCTTCTCTAGTTTTCTTGTGTCCTGTTGGATAGCTGACAAATGGCTCTGCCCCACCTTGGGTCCCTCTTAGATCTTAGAATACACTATAGCAGTACCCACAAGAACTTCACCCTCTGTCTCTCTCTCTCTCTGTACTAGGAGCAAATGTTGATAATGTGCACTTTTTAGGAGGTAAGGGAAAGCTTTACCTGCATTCTGTGAGCAGGATAATAATACAGTCAGGCTGTACCTTGGGAATGTTATCTGCCAGGAAAGATGAATCAATGGGGCCAGCAAGTGGATGCTGTAGCTCTTTCTCAGAATCCTCTTGTAAAAGACAAAATGATAGTTAAGGAGGGACTTAAGTAAGAAGCTGACAGAAGTTATAAAATTATAGTGGAGTTACTCTATAGAGGTTCAGCCCGCAAGAGATGATGTTCAATGATACGCAAAATCTAAAGAGAAGGAAGAGTTATAATATACCTATATGTATTTTAGCATGGACGATTAGAAGAATAGCAATGCCATCAGCAGAAATAGGGAAGTCAGGAAAATAAATTTATGGGAGTAGGGGGATAAATGATAAACTTAGTTTTGACTATTTTTAGTTTGATGGGCTGGAAAAGATGCAAGAGTGGGACATTTGTAATGCAGAACTGCTATGTGCAATCCTTCACGATTTCTGTTTGTTGTTCTGATTTATTATGATAGGTGATTTCAAGCTCTCCAAGGAACATGAGATGAGATGGTGAATGACACTGAGCATATGAGTTAATGACAATAAGCCAGCAATGCATTGCTTACTAGTCTGATTTATAATCTCTAAAACAGATTTCTGAAGTTTTAAAGCCACTTGCTGTATAGTGAATAGAAAAAAAACATAAAAATGTGATTTATGAAGCATATTAAACAACTCTAAATCCTTTTGAAAATTCTGTACCTTACTATTAAGGTGAAAAAAGTTCTGAAAAAATAAAAACCCATGGAAATGAACACTGAAATACTAAAAAACTAGTGTGTTATACTGTATACATTTTTATTTTTAAATAAAACCTTAAAGTTGAAATACTTGTTTGGTTTAACTAATCATATTTTTTGGAAAAGCTACTTTTAAGGAAATAATTGTAATAGAAAAATCCTACATATTTATATAAATTGGCTGCACTTTAATGGAATCTTTACAATATATTTTAAACATAAACTTTATAAGCCTATATAACATTCCATAAATTCATGTAAACATTGTTCTTCTTTAGACCATTTTCTTAAAACAAAATGACTAACAGCACAATCCAGTTCACAATCCAGAACTGTTCTACTGTTCTAACAAAAAAAGGTTTGCAATATTGAAGTATTTTCACTAGCATTTATTAGAAGTCTGGTAAATATTTCTTTACGTAGTTCAACAGTTGACTTTGGTGTGATTAGACAGAGAGTTCTGATTTATAAAATAAATCCTTGATAATACTGCAGTCCAACCAATGGTCCTAAACGTTCTTGTAAGACAATTCCCAAATTGATACAGCATTAAATACAATTGCGTCTTATTTTATTACATTTTATGTAGCCTTGTCTTTCAAATCATGATTAAATTTTCTCCCTTTTTTGATGTTATGACTACTAATTTGCAAGATAAATTTTTTAGTCTTATTTTTTATTTATCTGTGTCTTTGATTCTGCTTGATATTTTAAAAAGACTAAAGACACTGATTATAATTCTTCTTTAATGTAATTTCAACAAATACCTTCTAAGAGTTTTTGATAAAAGTTTTGTTAAATTAAATGCAACATTAGGCAAGAACTTGCAGTATACAGAGGTTCAGCTGCAAACAGAATCTTATTTAAGATTCTCAGCAAGTTTGGAAATATTATTATTAGCCTTATTTTTATATAAGAGAACAAGTTTCAATGCGGATAGGTAACCTATACAATGGAGAAGCAAATTAAGATTCTGTGGTAATAAATGACAAATCAGCTGTTTTCACCATTAAACTATTACTTTGAGTACTACTATATTTCTTAAAAGTGTGTCCTGTTCATTTGCTGAAAATGCGATATGTTAAAGTATAGAGGCACTGATTAGGTTCAATACATTTATTCGTTCAGCAGTGAATAATACTTAGCACATAACATATTCCGGTTTTTTTCCTAGGCAGTTATGATCCGGTACTAAAAATGAAATCATTGGCATGGTAGAGCTTACATTCAATAAGAGAAATGTATAAATAACAGATATATTTTCTACTGTTATGCAATAGGTGCCTTGAGGAAAAAAACACAAATGATAATTCAATAGAAAATATTGTGTGTTTGGGAGAAGGGAGATTGTGTGGCACTGTTGATTTTAGGGAATGCCAGAGAGTCAGGTAGAAACTCCTGACTCTCTACTTAAGAGACTTAAGAGAGAAGGGGAGACCCGTACAGTTACCTGTGGAGATAGTGTTTCCAAGAGTGGGTTCCACGAGTGGAAAAGTTAGAAAACCTAATGAAATTAACACAAATGCAGATAAATTAGCAAACAGATAAATTGGCAAACACTTGAACTGACACATCACAGAAGAAGAAACACATTAAACCAATAAATATAAGACATATGGTCAAACTCAACAATAGAGAAGTAGAAATTAAATCTATAATGAAATGTTTTTAAGCTACAAGATTGTAAAACATTTCTGATAATACAAAATATTCAGAATGATATAATACAACAATGCAATTTACATACTACTAGAGGAGTAAAGATGAGTACAACTGCTTTTGAAACCATTTATCATTTTTTGGCAGGGGTGAACAAGTGCACATGCACCATATAGAAATTAACACATATGTTTGGAAAGAGGTAGGCAAGAATGACCCTAGTGCCATTGCCTATAATAGGAAAAAGCTAGAAATAATTCCAATTTCTATTGGTAGGTGAGCAGTTAAATAATTTGTGGATTATACATAGAGTAGGATAGTATGTAGCAGTTAAAGTTTATGAATTATAGAGCTATGGGAATCACTCAGGATAAAAAAACTGAGAAAAATGTCATAGAACACAATGTGATATAATTAAATATTTATGAAGCTTATATTTATTCAAAGGTAAGCAGTATGTTGATTATAGTTAAATTTTTGCTAAAGATATAGATAAAAGCAAGGAAGCAATAAGCTGAAAATTCTGGAATCTCTCCTAGGGAGAAAGAGATGGGATTAGGGAGAGAACACACAGGACTTCAAGGACATTGTTAAGATTCTATATTTTTATCTATGGCATGGATACATGCAGGTGTTCTTTTACTTTTATTATATATATCATACACATCAGTTACACATTTTTTTGTTTCTAAGCAATTTGCATTTAACATAGTTTTAAAGAACAAAAATGAGAGATAATTAGTGAAAATAAATACATTCAGCATTTTCAAATAGTTTTTCTTTTTAAAGGAAGAGATATAGGTGGTAGAGGGAGGGGCTTATGTGGCCAAAAAGAGGGTTTTCTATGTTTGTTTATACTGTGGCTTTTATTTAGGCCAGCATTTTGATGGCTTGTTTACTTTGTTTGTAAACTAATGAAAGTAATCCAGTACAAAAGAAAAATCGCTGCAACACAGAGAGGTGCCAGTTACTGCAGTAAAGTCCTTGAGTCGAGGAGAGCGAAGGGGATCCAGTTCCACTACTCATTAACAGGCACTTTATACTTCAGTCATACTGAACATTGGCAGTTCTACAAAATTACTTTGTCTTTTGCAACATCATGCCTGCAAACTGTTTACTCCATCTTCAGTTCTTCTCTACCACCCTCCACCTGTGAATGATTTCTCATCCTTCAAGAATTCAACCCAAATGGCATCTCGTTAATCAACCTTTCCTTACCAACCCAGACAAAATTAGTCAATCTCTCCACTGAGATTCTAGAGCATCTGTACATATGTCTATTGAAATCACATTTACAGTTCTGCATCCTGGCTTCCTCACTAGTCTGTGAGTATCCTGAGGAACTGACAACTGTCTAACTCATTTGTGTTTATTTATAGGGCCTAATACTGAGCCTGACATATCATAATTCATCATTAAGTGTTTAAATAAAGGAATGCATAAATAAAGAGCTTTCACTTCAAAATACTGATTAAGAAGGATTATGTGAAATGTTTTGAGGGCATAAATTTTTCCTCCAACTCCTTCCAACCCAAATGATATGAAAGTCTGCAGTTAAAACAAGGTGGAATAAAGACACTTAAATCTACTTCCCTCTAAGACGCGTAATAATCTACGAAGAATAAAATATTGAAAATGCATAGACCTTCCGTATTCAATGGAAAGAGAAATGCCATTGAGAAAAATAGGTATATACTTGACACTACTATAAAGTTTGTTTCAATATTACACATGCCTCATAGTATGTAAAGCAAAAAATGTATTTCTCCAAAAGTAAGGCTCATGATTTGAAGACACTTTGATCAGGACCATATTTCAAAAGTTGTGGGTGGGCTATAGGATTAAAGAACATGTTCTCTATGGAGTCTTAGGTCAATAACATAGATTAGTAGGGAAGGTAGAGCTGAAGAAGAAATCATGCTGATATGCCATCTAAACTGGCTCTCGAGCCATGGGGACTTGAATTAGGAGATACACTCTAAGTTATAAGGAAATAAACAGTTTTATTAGGCAGAAATAATTTGAATTAGAAGAGACACTCTAAGTTGTAAGAAAATAAACAGTTTTATTAGGCAGAAATCATCTGACAACTTAATAGGACAGAAAGCTACTTCAGGTTACTCTCCCCACCTCTTTTAAACCATTCTTTAATAAATATTTAGCCCCATTTAAAGATGAATAATAATCTGAAAATAACTCCTATATGACTCCTGTATAGTAATACAGTAAAATACCAGAAACACAATTTTAAAAGCAGCAGGAATTTAAGTAATTATCAAAGTTTTAAAAGTACACAGTGTTTTTTTCTTTTAAGACAGCATAACAAAATGTAAAGTGACTTGGAAAATCTCAGGGAACTAACAGGAGTAGAAAATAAAAACATTTAAAAAATTAAAGCCATATTAGAAACATTTATAGAATGTATGTGATGGGAAAGACAGTTACTTTGGAAAAATCAAACTGAACATAATGGAAGTAGCAAAGATAGTAACACACACACACACACACACACACACTCCCTTAAATATGTAGGATGAAATTATCCAACACACATATGCATCCATATACAATTCCTTTGTCACATGATGCCTTTGGATGCCCTTAATATCAATGGCAATCACAAGAAAAAAAATAACTACCATGTGTATATGCTTGCAGAAATTTGCATGTCCAATTGCATAAATTTACTGAGAAGATAGGTCTTCACTTGCTATGTGTGTGCCACATACATAAGGAAGATGGGCTTGATCACTTTTTGCTCTCTTACAGAATAAATTTCTTATTTAATTAATATAATTTTATGAATAGTGGATGTGTTAGGATTAATTGTGATGGGCTCTAGCTGTGTGTGAAGCAAAGACAGGCATTGCTATTTAAATCAACAAAAGTATGCTTAAATTCATGCCAATCTACACAAAGAATAGTTGGTGGCCACAAAAAGACTCCCTAATCTCAATCACAGTATCATGGTGAAGGGCATAGCAAAAAGATTTTTTTAAATGAATTTGATCAAATGATGGACAGTAAGTGCATTTTTTTTAGTGTGACTTTATAAAGAAGTAAGTAGTGATTAAAACATTTCTTTTATTATGTATCAGCCAGGATCTAGTCAGGAAACAGAAACCAGACCAGTAATTTGAGCAGGGAAAATCCAATGTAAAGAATTGTTAACTGGTAATTAACTGGTAAGCAAGGATTAATTACTAAGAAGCATGAATGGGACTCTGAAGAATACAGGTGTAACATAGAAAGGGAGCAGCCACTAACTCTAGGGCTGACATAGAGAACCCAAGGAAGGAATAAACTCTCCCTCTCCACCGAGGCTGAGATTAAGAACCCATTGGTGAGGGTCTGGTCATAGACCACGGATGACAAGGAAGTTTGCTGAGGTGCAGCAGGCTAATAATGGCAAGCAGGAAACTGTCTGCTGAGTTCTAGCAAAATCTCCCTGGGAAGCCACTCACTGGCAGCTGAGGAGCCAGTAGAAAGTACTGAAACTAAGAAAAGAAGTTCCTTCAGTGTTTCCAGCACTTTCTACCAACAAGACCTAACAGTGTTGTCAGCTGACAGAGGACAAAGGTTTTCAGAATCCAGCTCCAGGATCACAAAGGAGGGCAAAGAAGGGTATATTTGGTGCAGAGAATCAGTAAGTTTAAGGAGGATTTTCCCCTCGCTATGTTTTATGCATTTATAGTAGTACAAAAGGGAGCTATGACTAGGGTGACCATATATCCCAGGTTGTCTGGGACAGTTCAATTCATGCTTATTGTTGTAAGTGTTATAAATAGTGTCCAGTGGTCCAGTGTTATAAATAGTGTCCCCTTTCACTCTCAGAAATTTTCCTGTTAAAAGAATAAATTATGTGGTCAGAGTGGTCACTGTTTTAGCTGACATTAAACTAACTCTGTCACCACTAGTAGCTAGAAATTCTATAAACACTCCCTCCCCTAATTTTGTGGAAGGTGACAATGAGCCACCAAGGCAGTCTAGGAGTTTAAGGGGCCAAGATTTCAGGGGAAAGAGATGTGTATTCAGGTGAGTTCAGTACCCTGAGCTGCCTTTCTCCTTGCAGTGTTTGTAAGTGGAAGCAAATAAGAAGCTGTAAAGATGAACAGAAAGCAGTAGCTCTCAAGAGAAATATATGATTAGAAATGTATATCTAAGTCCATTCAAAAAAGCTATCTTAATAAGTGTAAAATAAAAATTACGTGACAAAAATTTCAAGTCACATGAAAAGATTTTTTTTTCCACCCTGTGAAGTGTGGTGGCTGTGAAACGATTAATGCTTTCTATAGTTTCCAAATTGAGGAATGAGATAAAAACAATTCCTTCATGACACAGAGAATACCAGTTAAGACCAGACCCATGATTTCAAGCTGCTGATTCAAAGGACTTCAAATTTCATTGCACAACTCAAGTCCTGGCCAAGCCTAACATCAACCAGGTGAGGAACTAAGCTTTTCTGGAGGGAAGGGGTTGGAACAGTGAATACTGTGAACAATTACACAATCTATCATACATACCAAATACTTGTACTGTGATTTTGAATATGAGAAATGTTACATTCTCAACTACTTCAGACAACTAAACATTGCTTACTTATTTTATTAATGTAATTAAAATTCAGATACAGAAATTATGGGTATATGAGCAAATATACAATTCTCAGGTGATGACTTCTAACATTCCAGCTTCATTAAAATTATTTATTAACATATTCTTTTCTTTTCTTACAATCTATTTGAATTGGTAACTGTAATATTGTAAAATACACATTTGATCTTCCTCCCTGTCTCCTGGTATACAACTCCTAAAATCCTTGGAAAACCCAAAGTAATAAGTGTTTTTCTGTATATTAATGAGTTGACTGGTGGCTGATCTCCCCAAGGTAGCTTCTGGATGTGGGCTGGTCACAGGAAAGACCAAAGCGTTATCAAATGTTGGAACTTTCAGCCCATCCCCAACCTTTGTGGAGGGGAGAGGGGTTACAGGTTAAGTTTATTATCAATCGCCAATAGTTTCATGCCTATGTAATAAAGCCTCTATAAAAACCCAAAGGGACAGAGCTCAGAGAGCTTCCATGTAGCCGAACATGTGGAGCTTCCTGGAGGGTGACATACCTTGCCCTATGTATCTCTTCATCTGTATCCTTTGTAATATCTTTCACAATAAACCAGTAAATTTAAATGTTTCTTGTAGATTCTGTGAGCCACTTTAGCAAATTAAACAAACTCAAGGAGCGGGTTATGGGCAGCCCAATTAATAGCTGGTTGGTCAGAAGAACAGGTACAATAACCTGGGGACTGTGATTGGCATTGGACGTGGGAGTGGTATTGTAGGACTGAGCCTTTAACCTGTGGGAGCTGACACTATCTCTAGATAGATAGTGCCAGAATTGAAGTGAAGGATATTCAGCTGCTATCCACTGCAAAACTGATTTCTTAGTGTATGTGGGAAAACATTCACACATTTGTTCACAAATCCCCTGGGGTTTTTTTTGAGATGGGGTCTCTCTCTGTCTCCCAGGGTGGGGTGCAGTGGTACAATTATGGTCAGTGCAGCCTTGAACTCCTGGCTCAAGTGATCCTTTTGCCTCAGCCTCCTGAATAAGCTGGTACTACAGGCACACGCCACCAAGACAAGTTGTGTGTGTGTGTGTGCGTGTGTGTGTGTGTGTGTAGACAGGGTCTTGCTATGTTGCCAAGGCTAGTCTCAAACTCCTAGCCTCAAGCAATCCTCCTGTCTTGACCTCCCAAAGCATTGGGATTACAGACATGAGCCACCAGACCTGGCCAGTCTTCTGTGTTAATTGTGTGTCATCCAAAAGACAACCAGACTGGCCAAATAGAAAGGAGAACTTTATTGGAAATAAAGGTTTGCAAACTGGGGAGAGATGGTCTCTGTCTATGGACCAGAGGAGAGGTGTTCTCTCTTCGAAGACAGGAGGGATAGGTTGGGTTTTATGCCTCACAAGGCCTATGTCATACATATTCAACATATTTAGGGGAAAAACTACATATATTTATGAGGGAAGCTGAGCCCATAAAATAATGGGCTCATATATGTAACATACATCTCATGTTCACTTTCAGGTTGGATTTTATAATTAAAATGAGGCAAAATTTACTATGACAGAAGGTGGACTAAAGGACACAAAGAAAGTTTTTGTGCAGTCTCTGTAATTTGGCTAAAACTGGCTGTAATCGCTTATCAGAAGGGCATCCTTGTAAGGTAGGTCAGTTGTTCAATCAGAGTTGTAATGGTTTGGGTTGTAAATGAGAGCTGATAGCTCCTGTTGTTGGGAAGGTTAGCCACAGAAACTTGGAAATGTGCCATGCCAGCCAGGACCTGAACCTTAGACCCATAGGTAATTTTGTTTCCTTAATCTTAGGGTGTTTCTTAGTTAATAAAGGGGCATCTGTTTTGGTGTCTCAGATCACAGGAGAGTGGAGGAAAACAGTTTGTGGGTTGTTTCTTCTCATTAAGAATAACTTAACTAGTTTTGGCAAAAGCTTACCTTAATCTAAATTTTTTAAAATAAATATGTATATTATTTTAATCAGACACTTTAATAAAAGGCACAGTTGAAGTAACTAGAGATATTTCAGCAAGAACTAGACTGGTGATGGGTGGATTGGAGAATATCATGATATCTATTTTTAAAAGATTGTTATTAAATAAGACATTTAACCTACTTTGTGTGGTTCCAGGAACTATGTTTAGGAAATATAGAAGACAGACGTTAGAGACTGCATTTTGTTTTCCCAACATTTACATATTGAATTCCTAACTTCCAATGTGATTATATTAGATATAGGGCTTTTAGGGCAATCATTAAGTTTAAATAAGGTTATAAGCATGGGATTCTTAGCCAGTAGGACTGGTGTCTGCATAAGAAGAGGAAGAGACACCAGAGTGCTCTTTCACTGACTATGCACTGAGGAAAGGCCACGTGAGGACAAAATGAGTAAGCAGATGTTTGCAAGCCAGGAAGAGAGCCTTCAGCAGAATCTGAATTTACCTTAACCTCCATCATGAACTTTTAGCCTCCAGAATTCTGAGAAAATAAATGTCTGTTGGTTAAGACACCCAATATATGGTATTTTGTTATGGCAAACTAAGTGGACTAATAAAACATATTATGTTGGCAATATGGCAAATACAGCAAAAAACTTTCTTACAATAGAATATTTTAAAAGTAGAATGGACCAGCAATCTCTGTCATCAAGCCAGGCCAGTGTTTTGGAGCACTCTAATACTTTTGAGAATAGAAGCAGCTGCAGTCTGTGGCACTCATGGAGAGGAACAAAAAGGGCCAATGAATACAGCACTGAATATCCAGGTACTGACATGGAGACTGATCAGAGAAACAATGCAACCCATGGAGAATGAAGAAAATTAGGGTGGGGCAATGGCCCACCTGGGAGCTACACAGAGGTGAGGAAATGCCCACACCCACCTAAGGGAAGTGGTGAGTGATTGTGTGATGCCAGGAAACCACGCTTCTCCCAGGGATCTTTGCAACACATGGATCAGGAGATCTTCCTGTGAGCCCATGCCACCAGGGCCTTGAGTCTGCCACAGAGCTGTGTGGAGTCTCTGCAGAGCAGCTGCTCAGGCATACACAAGACCCAGGAGCTTCACATACTCTGGCCCTGGGATCCAAACAAAGGTATCTGCAACTCAGGCAAAGAGGATGTCTGTACATACCCCTAGGAATGGGGCTGAATCCAGGGAGCCAAGCAGTGTCAGTCTGCAGGCTCCACTTCCACAGCAATCGCACTGGCTTGGAATTCCAACAAGCCACAAGCAACAGGGTGGAGCCTGTCTGAGACAGGATGGAGCCCCTGAAGGGAGGGGGGCCACCATCTCTGCTGTTTTGTTACTTCAGCTGTTTCAGCCTGTGGGCTTTGGAGAGTTCAAACTGTCCAGATGAGGAAGGGTCCCCTTAGCACAGCACAGTTGCCTTGCCAGAACATGGCCAGACTGCTTCTATAATGGGGACTCCATCCATTCTCCCTTACTGGGCAGGACTTCCCAGCTGGAGCCTCTAGCCAACCTCACCCGTACTGTACAGACAGAACTCTGATGTCTCCCTGGGACAGAGTGCTCAGGGGAAGGGATGGCTGCCACCATGGTTGTTTGAATGACAGCCATGCCAGTCTGTGGGCTTTAGAGAGTCCAAGCCAACAAGGGCAGAAGAGGTTCCCCAGCACAGCACAGCTGATTCATCGAGGTGTGACCAGACTGCTCCTTTAAGTGGGCCTGATCCACTCCTTCTTCTCATGGGGTAGGTCCTCCCAGCCAGGGCCTCCAGCCTCCCCAACAAATGTTCTGTGGCTGATAGAGTTCTAATTTCTCCCTGGAATGAAGTGGCTGGGGAATGGGGCAAGCCACCACCTTGGCTGTTTGGGCATCTCAGCTGGTACAGCCTGTGGACCTTGGAGAGCCCAAACCAATAGGGGACTGAAGGGATCTCCAAGACAACACAGCTGCTCTACCAGAAAGCAGCCAGACAGCTTCTTTAAGCAGGTCCCTGATCCCATTCCTCTTAACTGGGTGAGACCTTTCTGGGGGTCTCCAGCTACCTCCTACAGGTGTGTTCAGGCTGTCAACAGGACATTACCCTCTGAGACAGAGCTTCCAGAGGAAGAGGTAAGCTGCTATCTTTGCTATTTCACAGCTTTCACTGGTAATACTTCCAGGTACAAGAAAAACTGAGGAAACTAGGGTCTGGAGTTGACCCCTAGGAAACTGCAGAAGCCCTATGGAAGAGTGGCCAGACTGTTAAAAGAAAAACAAACAGAAAACAATAAAAACTCACAAAGACTGCATCCAGAGCTGAGCAACATTGAAGATTAAAGGTAGACAAGCTCAAAAAGAAAAAAGAATCAATGAAAAAATGCTAAAAAGTCAAAAGGCCAGAGTGCCCCTTTTCCTCCAAATGATGTAACACCTCTCCAGCAGGGGCTCAGAACTGGGCTGAGGCTGTGATGGCTGAAATTACAGAAGTTGGCTTCAGAATATAGATAAAAAACAAACTTTGCTGAGCTAAAGGAGCATGTAGTAACCCAATGCAAAGGAGCTAAGAATCATGATAAAACAATGCAGGAGCTGACAGCCAAAGTAGCCTGTATAGAGAGGAAAATAACCTACCTGATAGAGCTGAAAAATACACTATGAAAACTTCATAATGCAATCACAAGTATTAATAGCAGAACAGACCAAGCAGAGGATGAAATCACAGACTTGGAGAGTACCTTTCTGAAATAAGAGAGGCAGACAAGAATAGAGAAAAAAGAATAAAAAGGAATGAACAAAACCTCCAGGAAACATGGGATTATGTAAAGAGACTGAGTCTATGACTTATTGCGGTACCTGAAAGAGATAGGGAGAATAGAACCAATTTGGAAAACATATTTCAGGATATCATGCAGGAGAACTTCCCCAACCTACCAAGAGAAGCCAATATTCAAATTCAGGAAATGCAGAGAACCCCAGTAAGATACTCCATGAAAAGATCATCCCCAACACACATAATCATCAGATTCTCCTGATGATTGAAATAAAAGAAAAAATGTTAAGGGCAACCAGAGAAAAGCCAGGTCACTGACAAAGGGAAGCCCATAAGACTAACAGCGGACATCTCAGTGGAAACCCTACAAGCCAGAAGAGACTGGGAGCCAATATTCAATGTTGTTAAAGAAAAGAATGTCCAACCCAGAATTTCATGTTCAGCCAAACTAAGCTTCATAAGTGAAGGAGAAATAAGATCCTTTTCAGACAAGCAAATGCTGAGGGATTTCATTACCACCAGACCTGCCTTACAAGAGCTCCTGGAGGAAGCACTAATTATGGAAAGGAAAAATTACCAGCCTCTACAAACATAAACTGAAGTACACAGACCAGTGACACTGTGAAGCAACTACATGAGCAAGTCTGCAAAATAACCAGCTAGCATCGTGAAAACAGGATCAAATTCACACGTAGCAATATTAATCTTAAATGGAAATGAGCTAGATGCCCCCAATTAAAAGACACAGAATGGCAGGTTAGATAAAGAGCCAAGACCCATTGTTATGCTGCCTTCAAGAGACCCATCTTATGTGAAAAGGCACACATAGGCTCAAAATAAAGGGATAGAGGAAAATTTACCAAGCAAATGGAAAACAGAAGAAGCAGGGGTGGAAATCCTGGTTTCTGACATAACAGACTTTAAACCAACAAAGATAAAAAAGACAAAAAATGACATTACATAATGGTAAAGGGTTCAATTCAACAAGAAGAGCCAACCATCCTGAATGTATATACAACCAATACAGCAGCATCCAAATTCATAAAGCAAGATCTCAGAGACTGTTAAAGAGCTGTAGACTCCCACACAATAATAGTGGGAGATTTTAACACCACACTGACAATATTAGACATCATCAAGGCGGAAAATTAGCAAAGATACCTATGACCTGAACTCAGCTCTAGATCAAGTGGATCTGATAAACATCTACAGAATTCTCCACCCAAACACAACAGAACATACATTCTTCTTATTGCCACATGGCACTTGCTCTAAAATTGATCACATAATCAGAAATAAGACACTCCTCAGCAAATGCAAAAAACTGAAATAACAGCAGTCTCTCAGACCATAACACAATCAAATTAGAACTCAAGATTAAGAAATTCACTCGAAACCATACAACTACATAAAAATTTAACAATCTGCTCCTGAATGACTCAGGTAAATAATGAAATTAAGATTGAAATAAAGAAGTTCTTTGAAACTAATGAGAACAGAGAGACAACATACAAGAATCTCTAGGGTGCAGCTAAAGCAATGTTAAGAGGGAAATTTATAATACTAATTGCCCATATCAAAAAGCTAGAAAGATTTTGGTAACAACCTAACATCACAACTAAAAGAACAAGAGCAAAAAAAAATCCCAAAGCTAGTAGAAGAAAAAAAAAAAAAACAGAGGTTAGAGCTGAACTGAAGGAGAAAGAGACATGAAAAACCCTTCAAAAAGTCATCAAATCCAGGAACCGATTTTAAAATAATAGTAATAAAATAGGTTGCTAGCTAGACTAATAAGAAAGGAAAAAGAGAACGTTGAAATAAACACAATCAGAAATGATAAGGGGGATACCACTGACCCCACAGAAATACAAACAAACATCGGACAATACTATAAACACCTCTAAATGGATAAATTCTTGAACACATACATCTTCCCATGACTGAACCAGGAAGAAATAGAATCTCTGAACAGACCAATAACAAGGTCTGAAATTGAGATAGTAATAAATAGCTTACCAACTGGAAAAAAGCCCAGGACCAGATGGATTCACACCTGAATTCTACCAGAGGTACAAAGAAGAGCTGTTAACATTCCTATTGAAACTATTCCAAAAAATTGAAAAGGTGGGACTCCTCTGTAACTCATTCTATGAAGTCAGCATCATCCTGATACCAAAACCTCGCAGAGATACAACTAAAAAAGAAAACTTTAGGTCAATATCCTTGATAAATATTGACACAAAAATCTTCAGTAAAATACTGGCAAACCAAATCCAACAGCACATCAAAAAAACCTTATCCACCATGATCAAATAGGCTTCATTCCCAGGATACAAGGCTGGTTCAACATGTGCAAATCAATAAATGTAATTAATTGCATAAAGAGAACTAAAGACAAAATCTACATGATTATCTCGATAGATGCAGAAAAGGACTTCCATAAAATTCAACATCCCCTCATGTTAAAAACTCTCAATAAACTAGAAATTGAAGGAACATACCTCAAACTAATAATATCCCTATATGACAAACCCACAGCTAATATCATACTAAATGGGAAAAAATACCGGAAGCATTCCCATTGAAAACCTGCAAAAGATACCTTGCCTTCTCTCACCACTCCTATTCAACATACTATTGGAAGTTCTGGCCAGGGCAATCAGGCAAGAGAATGAAATAAAGGGCATTCACATAGCAAGAGAACAAGTCCAACTATCTTCGTTTGGAGATGGCATAATTCTATACCTAAAAAGCTCCATCATCTCAGACCAAAAGCTTAAGTTGATAAACAACTTAAGCAGAGTCTCAAGATTCAAAATTAATGTGCGAAAATCACTAGCATTTCTTTTTTTTTAACTAAGGAAAACTTTTATTTAAATTGTGCAATCAATCAGTATTTAGAAAGCAGTTTCATAAACATTTTGGCATTTAAACTTTTATTCATTTTTGGCATGACCTATAGGGTAGTATATAAACTACCCAGTGGGGTGGGGGGGAAGTACTAAGCAATATTTGCTATGATACTAGAAAAAAAAACAAATCTACATTATTAAACAAATGTGTTTTAAGAAGACATTAAAAAGATACATTCAAAATGAAGGCAAACGTTTGCTTTCTTTGTGCAATGGCATTCACAGAGCTGATCCCCTGAGTCAAGTATAAAATTAATATAGCTCAGCTCTATAGTCCATTAGCAAGTCTACAAATGCTGCCCTTACAAAAAAATGGTATACGGAGTGAAAGGATCTAGAACACCCATAATATTAAATAATCTAACTGGCTCACACACTTTCATTTAATTCACATCTTTGAAGAAAATAGAAAAAAAAATCATACACACAGACATAAAATTTTGTCCAACAACAGCAACAAACAGACACATTTTCTTAACATATGTCCTCTACTCTGCTGATAGGCTAAGGCAATGTGTGTGTATTCAGGCTTTGCAATTTCCTGTTAACAGGCTCAAGTTGCTAATCATCAGTAATAATTTTCATTTGCAAACAAAATAGATATCCAGAATGTGGTAACAGGAAACAGAATATTTTAAGCTCAAGATTTGTAATATTTTTCTTGTTTTTATAGACAGTTCCGTAGAAAAAATAAACTTCCATAACATAAATATTTTTTAAGTTGTAAGTCAAGACTATGTCTATATACTATGAACTACTTACAAGCTATGAACTTAAGGAAATCTGCAAAGCTGTTCAGAATTCTATATGGATTAAAAAAAAGGGAAAATATTTCCTTTCTCTAAAAAAAGAAGACAATCATAATTCTTCCCAACAAACCCTGCATATGGACTCGAATAAACCAGAATCAGGTGCCAGTATGTGTTGCCCTATATAAAATTCATTCATTTGGAATAGTTTGCAGAAATATTAGAATACTCCATAATCTTGAAAAAGATCTTTTAGAGAAAAATCCTAAACATGTACTTTCTTCCTCACCCATCTACCCTGCTGGGCATATCTGATTCTTTAACTCTTTAAAAGCCAACATATCAAAAAAAAAAAAAGAACATTTAAATTGGAGTAAGATGACTTCAAATTTAGTACTTCAAAAGTACAGTCAATTCTATTTTCTCTTATGAATTTATCCACCTAACAGATGAGTGTTTCAATTTCAGCTATATCTTTTACCAACCACTTTCTTCTATTGGTTTTTCGTATGTGTACAGGAGATGCAAATATTTTTCATTTCAACACAGGCAAAATATAATTGGAAAGGCTGACTTGTAAAGAAAGAGTCTGTAATATCTTTTATAGCTTCATACAAATGAGTTTCAGATTATGATTATTTACACTTGAATTTTCTCTTAAATTTTCAAAGTACTATTGTTTTATTTTGCACAAAAAAATCCTCATTTCATGGATAGAGAAGGATAGAGAAGGAACAGAAACAGGTTAAGAATTTTTGTACCAAACGATTCTCAAAATTGTTAAGATTAGAACTTAGGTGCTCCAAAGCCTAACTTATACTTGTTCTGTTTTATGACTCTCTGTTAACTTTGCTCTCTCCTAAATTAATGCAAATAATGAATTAGTTTATATTCATAAAAAATCATGGACTCTTCAGACCTAACAAGAAAGGATTACTGGTTACACAACTGACTTTTTCAAGTTACATGAATTCCTGTTTGGAATATGTGAGCTACAGAAAATTACAAAAGATAAAATGCAATTCTGAAGACCTTGTCGAATAAGGAAACGCTTGACTAGAAAAGGACTCTAGAAACCATGCCTACATTATTTCTAATGTAACTCTAAGCACAAACAGACTTCACACACAATTTTAGCTGAGAGAAATGTAAGGTTTTGAAGGAGGAGAGAAATTAGGAGATGAGAAGGGATGAGTTACAGCTGCCTAAATTCCCCCCGTGAATAAGTGGATTTAAATAAGCCAGTCTTCTCTTTTTTGATTGGTTATTACTCTGTAGAAAGGTTGTTCTGACACAACCTGGCCTTTGTGGATACAAGGAAGAAAAAGTTGTATCTGATCATACTGTGGAAGCCACTATGACCCTGGGTGATTAAATATTTATTTATTTATTTATTTATTTATTTATTTATTTATTTTAGCTGAGACAATGTATCATAGTCCTATACACATTCGAGTATAGGATTAACTAACTAGGGTTTGTATCTTTCCTAAACCACTCACTATCTGTGACTTTTGGCAAGAGATCAGGAACCTCTGTTTCCTAATCCCTAAAATGGGGATAATACTTGCTTTGCAGAATGTAGCAGTGGAAAATCACTAGCATTTCTATACACCAACAACAGACAATCTGAGACCCAAATCATGAATGAACTCCCATTCACAATTGCCACAAAAATAATAAAGTAACTGGGAATACAGCTAACAAGGTGAGTGAAGGACCTCTTCAAGGAAAACTGCAAATCACTGTTCAAAGAAATCAGAGATGACACAAGCAAATGGAAAAACATTCCATGCTCATAGGTAGGAGAAATCAGTATCACGAAAATGGCAATACTGCCCAACACAATTTAACATTCATTGTCATTCCCATTTGCATTATTCACAGAACTAGAGAAAACTGTTTTAAAATTCATATGGAACCAAAAAAGAGTACCAATAGTAAAGGCAATCCTAAACAAAAATAACAAAGCTGGAGGCATCACACTACTTGACTTCAAACTATACTATAGGGCTACAGTAACCAAAACAGCATGGTGCTGGTACAATAAAAGACACATAGACCAATGAAACAGAATAGAGAGCCCAGAAATAAGACTTCACACTTAACAATCATCTGATCTTCCACAAACCTGACAAAAAAAAGCAATGGGGAAAGAATTCCCTATTTAATAAATGGTCCTGGGAGAACTGGCTAGCCATATGCAGAAAATTGAAACTGGACCCCTTCCTTACACTATATACAAAAATGAATGTGAGATGGATTAAAGACTTAAATGTAAAACACAAAGCTATGAAAACCCTAGAAGAAACCCTATGCAACACCATTCAGGAAATAGGCATGGGCAATGGTTTCATGATGAAGATGCTAATAGCAATTGCAACAAAAGCAAAAATTGACAAATGGGATCTAATTAAACTAAAGAGCTTCTGTACAGCAAAAGAAACCATCTACAGAGTAAACAGACAACCTACAGAATGGGGGGAAATTTTTGCAAACTATGGATCAAGAAAAATTCTAATATGCAGCCTCTATAAGGAACTTAAACAAATTTAAAAGAAAAAATAATAATTCCATTTAAAAGTGGGCAAAGGACATGAACAGACACTTTACAAAATAAGACATATATGCAACAAACAAACATGAAAAAACCTCAACATCAGTGATCACTAGAGAGATGCAAATCAAAACCACATTGCAATACCATCTTACACCAATCAGAATGGCTACTATTGAAAAGTCAAAAAATGACAGATGCCGGCAAAGTCATGGAGAAAAAGGAACGCTTTTACAATGTTGGTGGAAGTGTAAATTATCCAACCATTGTGGAAGACAGTGTGTTAATTCCTCTAAGATCCAGAGGCAGAAATACCATTTGACCCAGAAATCTCATTACTGGATATATACCCAAAAGAATATAAATTGTTCTATTATAAAGATACATGCAAGTGTATGTTCATTATACACTATTCATAATAGCCAAGACATGAATTCCACCTAAATGCCCATCAATAATAGACTGGATAAAGAAAATGTGGGATATATACACCATGGAATACTATACAGCCACAAAAAGAAATGAGATCATGTCCTTTGCAGGGACATGGATGGAGCTGGAGGTCATTATCCTTAGGGAACTAACACAGGAACAGAAAAACAAATACCACTTGTTCTCACTTGTAAGTGGGAGCTGAAAAATGAGAACACATGGACACATAGTGGGAGGAACAACACACACTGGGGCCTGTAGGAGGGTGAAGAGTGGGAGGAAGGAGAGCATCAGGAAGAATAGCTAATAGATGCTGGGTTTAATACCTGGGTGACAGGATGATCTGTGCAGCAAACCACCATGGCGCACATTTACCTATGTAACAAACATGCACATCCTGCGCATGTACCGCTGAACTTAAAAGTTGGAAAAAAATAAAAAATAGACAACAAAAATAAACAAAAATAAAAAAGGAAATGCACCCTGTATAACAAAATTTATTTGTGAAAGAAAAAGAATGGCTTATATATCTTTTATAGGTTTTAAGTTGAAGCAGTTATTTTTACTATTTTATATTTGTTTTGTATAATACATTAGTAAGTTGCCCATAATTGAATACTAACAAAAATTAATGAGAATGCTACAGAAGCATTCTTGCATTAATAATGACTAAGTCATCATCTATTTTTTTAATCTTGGAGAATTTCTTAGTGAGTGAAGGCACAAAGGTGGAACTGCCAGAACAAAAGGTCATGAGATGACCAGAGAAAGAGGACAAAATTAATAATGCTTTTGGAGAGTAGCAAAAAAAAAACCAACCAACCAAACAAACAAACAAACAAAAAAAACGGTCTTCTGTGAATTATTTCCACATACCCTTCAAGTAATTTGTCTTACATTTTCAAAAGATCAGTTCTTAAGGCTTCTTGATGTATCTCTGACATCATGTAATATGGTAGCCATACTCTATCTATATATTTCTCCTTTATTTCCCCTAGGGTGCTACGAAATATCTGAAAGAGACAGTGGTTGCATTCACCATAAAGTAAGTCAATGAACAAATTTTGACGTGAACAAGGAGCAATTTCTCAGTCACCTGGTCCATGTGACTATCCAATACTTATCCAGCATTTTTTTAAAAAAATCACTAAAATATAACATTATTTTGCCATCTAGAGGGATATACAAAAATAATTTATTTAAACAGATTTCTTGTGTTTTTGTAAACATGTAGTTTAAATATGGGCCACCATCATACTCAAGGTCCCTTCTACTTATTTCTACAAAATAAATATATATTTAATCTTAAGAAGAATCTAAAGATTATTTATTATTTCCCTTTTAAGAAACAAGGCAAATTCTGCTGATATTAGTTATTTCTTGTCTTCTGCTAGCTTTTCAATTTTTGCTATTGCTTCTCTAGTTTTTTTAATTGTGATGTTAGGGTGTTGATTTCAGATCTTTCCTGATTTCTCCTGTGGGCATTTAGTGCTATAAATTTCCCTCTAACCTCTGCTTTAGCTGTGTCCCAGAGATTCTGGTACATTGTGTCTTTGTTCTCATTGGTTTCAGATAACTTATTTATTTCTGCCTTAATTTTGTTATTTACCCAGTAGTCATTCAGGAGCAGGTTGTTCAGTTTCCATGTAGTTGTGTGGTTTTGAGTGAGTTTCTTAATCCTTAGTTGTAATTTGATTGCACTGTGGTCTGAGACTGTTTGTTATGATTTCCGTTCTCTTGCACTTGCTGAGGAGTGTTTTCCTTACAGTTATGTGGACAATTTTAGAATAAGTGTGATATGGTGTTGATTTGGGGTGGAGAGTTCTGTAGATGTCTGTTAGTTCTGATTGGTCCAGAGCTGAGTTCAAGTCTGAATATCTGTGTTAATTTTCTGTCTTGTCGATCTGTCTAATACTGACAGTGGGGTGTTAAAGTCTCCCACTATTATTGTGTGGGAGTCTAAGTCTCTTTGTAGGACTCTAAGAGCTTGATTTATGAATCTGGGTGCTCCTGTATTGGGTGCATATATATTTAGGATAGTTAGCTCTTCTTGTTGCATTGATCCCTTTACCATTATGTAACGCCCTTCTTTGTCTTTTTTGATATTTGTTGGTTTAAAGTCTTTCTTATCAGAGACTAGGATTGCAATCCCCCCCCCCTTTTTTTTTTTTTTTTTTTTTTTTTGCTTTCCATTTGCTCCGTAAATGTTCCTCCATCCCTTTATTTTGAGCCTATGTGAGTCTTTGAACATTGGATGGGCCTTCTGAATACAGCACACCAATGAGTTTATCCAATGTGGCATTCTGTGTCTTTTAACTAGGGCATTTAGCCCATTTTAACTGGGGCATTTAGCCCATTTACATTTAAGGTTAATATTGTTATGTGTGAATTTGATCCTGTCATTATGATGCTAGCTGGTTATTTTGCCCATTAGTTGATGCAGTTTCTTCATAGTGTCAATTGTCTTTACAATTTGGTATGTTTTTGTGGTGGCTGGTACTGGTTTTTCCTTTCCATATTTAATACTTCCTTCAGGAGCTCCTGTAAGGCAGGCCTGATGGTGACAAAATCTCTCAGCATTTGCTTGTCTGTAAAGGATTTTATTTATTCTTCACTTATGAAGCTTAGTTTAGCTGGATATGAAATTCTGGGTTGAAAATTCTTTTCTTTAAGAATGTTGGATATTGGCCCCCACTGTCTGCTGGCTTGTAGGGTTTCTGCCAAGAGATCCGCTGTTAGTCTGATGGGCTTCACTTTATGGATAACCCAACCTTTCTCTCTGGTTACTCTTCACATTTTTTCCTTCATTTCAACCTTGGTGAATCTGACGATTATGTGTCTCGGAGTTGCTCCTCTCAAGGTGTATCTTTGTGGTGTTCTCTGTATTTCCTGAATTTGAATGTTGGCCTGCCTTGCTAGGTTGTAGAAGTTCTCAGGAATAATATCCTGAAGACTGTTTTCCAACTTGGTTCCATTCTCCCCGTCACTTTCAGTTACACCAAGCAAACGTAGGTTTGGTCTTTTCAAATAGTCCCATATTTCTTGAAGGCTTTGTTCATTCCTTTTCATTCTTTTTTCTCTAATCTTTTCTTCACACTTTATTTCATTAAGTTGACCTTCAATCTCTGATATTAATTCTTCTGCTTGATTGATTTGGCTATTGATACTCGTGTATGCTTTATGAAGTTCTCATGCTGTGTTTTTCCACTCCATCAGGTAATTTATGTTCTTCTCTAAACTGGTTATTCTAGTTAGCAATTTGTCTGACCTTTTTTCAAGGTTCTTAGTTTCCTTGCATTGGGTTAGAACTTGCTTGCTCCTGTAGCTCGGAGGAGTTTGTTATTACCCACTTTCTGAAGCCTACTTCTGTAAGATTAACATAGATGTGAAAATCCTCAATAAAATACAGGCAATCCAATACCAGAAGCACATCACAAAGCTTCTCCAGCATAATCAAGTCAGCTTCATCCCTGATGCAAGGCTGGTTCAACATAAACAAGTCAATAAATATAATCCATCATGTAAACAAAACCAATGACAAAAACCACATGGACAAAAAACCAATAGATGCAGAAAAGGCCTTCAATAAAATTCAACACCCCTTCATGCTAAAAACTGTTAATAAACCAGGTATTGATGGAACATATCTCAAAATAATAAGAGCTATTTATGACAATCCCACAGCCAATATCATACTGTATGGGCAAAAGCTGGGAGCATTCCCTTTGGAAACCAGCACAATAGACAAGGATTCCTTCTCTCACCACTCCTATTCAAGATAGTATTGGAAGTTCTGGCCAGGGCAATCCGGCAAGAGAAAGAAATAAAGGGTATTCAAATAGGAAGAGAGAAAGTCAAATTGTCCCTGTTTGCAGATGACATGATTATATATTTGGAAAACCCCATCGTCTCAGCCCTTAAGCTGATAAGCAACTTCAGCAAAGTCTCAGGATACAGAATCAATGGGCAAAAATCACAAGCATTCCTATACACCAATAATAGGCAAACAGAGAGCCAAATCATGAGTGAATTCCCATTCACAATTGCTACAAATAGAATAAAATACCTAGAAATAAAACTTACAAGTGATGTGAAGGACCTCTACAAGGAGAACTAAAACCACCACTCAAGGAAATAAGAGAGGACACAAACAAATGGAAAAACATTCCATGCTCATGGATAGGAAGAATCAATATCATGAAAATGGTCATACTGCCCAATGTAATTTATAGATTCAATACTATCCCCATCAAGCTACCATTGACTTTCTTCACAGAATTAGAAAAATGTACTTTAAATTTCATATGGAACCAAAAAAGAGCCCCTATAGCCCAGACAGTCCTAGTAAAAAGAACAAAGCTGGAGACATCACGCTACCTGACTTCAAACTATACTACAAGGCTACAGTAACCAAAACAGCATGGTGCTGATAACAAAAGCGAATAGACCAATGGAACAGAACAGAGGCCTCAGAAATAACACCACACATCTACAGCCATCTGACCTTTGACAAATCTGACAAAAGCAAGAAATGGGGAAAGATTTCTCTATTTAATAAATGGTGTTGGGAAAACTGGCTAGCCATATGCAGAAAACTGAAACTGGACCCCTTCCTTACACCTTATACAAAAATTAACTCAAGATGGATTAAACATTTAAATGTAAGACCTAAAACTATAAAAACCCTAGAAAAAAACCTAGGCAATACCATTCAGGACATAGGCATGGGCAAAAATCTCATGACTAAAACACCAAAAGCAATGTCAACAGAAGCCAAAATTGACGCATGGGATCTAATTAAACTAAAGAGCTTCTGCATAGCAAAAGAAACTATCATGAGAGTGAGCAGACAACCTACAGAACGGTAGAAAATTTTTGCAATCTATCCATCTGACAAATGGCTAATATTCAGAATCTACAAGGAACTTAAACAAATTTACAAGAAATAAAGCAAACAACCCCATCAAAAAGTGGTGAAGGATATGAACAGACACTTCTCAAAAGAAGACATTTATGCAGTTAACAAACATATGAAAAAAAGCTCATCATCACCGGTCATTAGACAAATGCAAATCAAAACCACAATGAGATACCGTCTCATGCCAGTTAGAATGGTGATCATTAAAATGTCATGAAACAACAGATGGTGGAGAGGATGTGGAGAAATAGGAATGGTGTTACACTGTTGGTGGGAGTGTATGTTAATTCAACCATTGTGGAAGACACTGTGGCGATTTCTCAAGGATCTAGAACCAGAAATACTATTTGACTCAGCAATCCCATTACTTGGTATAATACCCAAAGGAATATAAAACATTCTCCTATAAAGGCACATGGAAATGTGTGTCTATCCAGCACTGTTCACAATAGCAGAGACTTGGAACCAACCCAAACACCCATCGATGATAGACTGGATAAATAAAATGTAGCACATATACACCATGGAATACTATGCAGCCAAAAAAAGGATGAGTTCATGTCCTTTGCAGGCACTTGGATGAAGCTGGAAACCATCATTCTCAGCAAACTAACACAGGAACAGAAAACCAAACACTGCACATTCTCACTCATAAGTGGGAGTTGAACAATTAGAACACATGGACACAGGGAGGGGCACATCACACACCAGGGCCTGTCAGGGGGTGGGGGGTAAGGGGAGGGATAGCATTAGGAGAAATACCTAATGTAGATGACGGGTTGTTGGGTGCAGCAAACCACCATGGCACGTGTATACCTACATAACAAACCTGCATGTTTTGCAGATGTATCCCAGAACTTAAAAAGTATAATAATAATTAAAAGAAATAAAGCCAATTATATCACATATCCCATTTTATCTGTTCAGTTAATTGATTTACAGGCATTTAGATTTGTAAAGTATAGTAATTAACTCAGTGAGACTTACTAGTATCTATTTCCTTTGATAATGTTGATGATCTCTGTAGTCATTGAGGTCCCAGCAGGAGAAAGAAGCACTCTAAAACTGCTTAACTGAAGATCATGTTAAAAGTTGCTTACCAAGGTGTGGGCAGAATTTAGGGAAACCAGCAAGTGGGAAGCATGTACTTTTCCTAGGTTCACTACCTAACCATATTCTCCTTCCATATCTGATACTCCAATCCTTTGTTCCCCACACCCAATCAAAACACAAAGAGGAGTGAATGCTTTGAAAAAGCCTATACAAGCCTGCCTACAGAGAGCAGAATGAAGGACAGATAGTAGGTATAAAGGCACTATGGAAAATGGAAAATATCCAGCAGAAGCTCTATTATTTGTATTATTAATTACACTATAATTAATTATGCATAATATACTATAATTAATTATGTTTAACTTACACATAAGCTCAAATTATTTAAGAAAAGTGAAGTTCCTGTAAAGTAAATAAAACAGTGAAGAAATTTATCCCAATAAACACTATTTTATATTTAAATCATGTATTATTTAGTTCACTTCATTAAAATGAGTTTTTATTACAGGTATAATGAAGATATTTTTAATTACTTGCAAATGGTTGTAATAATACTTTATTATTAATTACCCTGCAAAAATTTCCATTATAATACTTTTTATTTGTGTAGTGCTTTGTATATTATGAAGCAACTTTATAACTAGGTTATTACTAAGAATAACTCAATAGAACTAATGGTAATTTTGAGGATATTACTAATCTACTTGTATAAAAAATACTTAATTGCATTTTATAACACATATACAATATTGAAATAAAATGATTAATTACAAAAACCTTATTTTGTAGGCTTACCAGTAAAATAAGAAAGTAAAGCTATTCATTTAAGAATCAAAAAATGAATATTGTGAGGGGTAAAACCAAAGATTAACTATAATGATATATATTAATATTATTGCTGTATAATTTATCAAATTCAGATATTTTGTGGTATGTTTAATCATAATGAATTAAAATATATGGAAGCTATAGAATCCATTTAAATTACCCAAGTTGTCACTTTCTGGCCACAATACTATCTTCCTCAAACATGACACTGCTAATAAAGAACCCTGTTTTCACACTATCTGATAGCTTCATGAAGAGGCAGAATAAAATCAGAATTTTACACAGCAACAAGACAAATTATTTTCTTTTTTAACATGTGGAGAAAACATTATTTTATTTATTCTAATAAGAGCTTTAAATATTTTATTTTTCTTATTTCAGAAAGTTCTTAATGAAAATAATTTTTAACAGTTTTATAGCCAATCCCTTACTTCCAGATTAAATAGATATAAGAAAATTGGAAATTTTTAAAAAATTGTCAGTGATATTTATTTGAGTAAATTATGTTCATTAAAAACATACAAAACATTTACAACTTCCCTTTCACAAACACGCTAGCACATGTTTACGTCAATCCCATATATCTATAAAATTTGTTCTTAAAATGAAGAATGCTTCATATTATGTAAAGTTTATTACTTTTTTAAAAGTCCTCAAAGTAGAGACTTTTTTCTATGTGTGTTTAGAGTTGATTTGAAGCCCTAACTAAATTATGGGTTCTAAAATCTCTTCCTGTTATAGAATTATTTGATAAGCGTTTATATAAGTTAATTATTTTCATGTGGTTCCATATGATTAAAAGTTAGTCTTCAATAATATTTATAAACAATTCATGAAAAATACTTAATATGGTGAATAAAATTTATTTAAAAATTTTGTTTTTAATAAGACTATAATTTCAAAATATATTGCAAACAGTATTGAGGCAGTGTATCTGTTTGTCATGATGAATTTGTTTGATCTGTGTTCAACTGTAACACTTAATAAATAAAATATTTTGGATTCATGGTATTTTAAATTTTGTTCTGTGGTATCTTTGAAGTCAAGGATCGTATGCCAGGATTCAGAAACCACACTTTCCTGTGAAAATCTTTGAGAGAAATGTCTCTAGTTTTATTATGAAAATGATTGTCATTCTAAGTAACATGTTTCTTTTACCTGATTGGTATGTGATCTTGTAGATGATCTTTTCCCTATTCGCAATGTTTCTTGACAGCTTAAAATTAAATTTGTGATCAATCTCTAGTACATAAATAGGACTTTGTGATATGACTTTATGATATGAATTTACTAAACTCATTTTTGTTATCAGCTTGCTTTCCTATATTGCCTCTCACTTTGTTTTTATCACTGAATTTTGTTGTGTTACATAAGTATATTTCACAGTGTTTAATAATGTTACATAAATGGGCAAAATTATAGTGATGTGTAATAAAGATTGAATAAACGACAATGACAGGTAACATAGGTGCCAGATATACAAATATTTTGTCTATTTTTTAATTTAATCATCACAGAAGTTCTATGAATACCATTCTATTAGTACAATTTTATGGATGAAACAACTGAAACATATATTTTACTTAACTTATTCAAAGCCCAGGGAGTAAAGAGTAGATCTAGAATCCAGTCTCGGGCAAGCCAACTCCTAAGTTCCTCCTTGTAACTACAAACATGAATACTGACATTTAAACGAAGTATGTTTAGCTTTGGAGACTCAAGCAAGTTTATATTCTAGAGTATGTATCAGTTAGCCATTGCCACAAAAATATTATTTTAAAAACCCCAAAATGATCAGTGATAAAATTCAGTGAACAAAATTCAGTGATAAAAACAAAGTGAGAGGCAATATAGGACAGCAAGATGACAACAAAAATGAGTTTAGTAAATGCATATCATAAAGTCATATCATAAAGTCCTATTTATGTACTAGAGATTGATCACAAATTTAATTTTAAGCTGTCAAGAAACATTGTGAGTAGGGAAAAGATCATTTATAAGTAGCTTAAAACAACAATTATTTATCCTTATAGATCTGTGTATAATTACATCTCAACTGAATATTTATTCCTTTCATATGCAAAAAAGACTATTTTCCTTTATACAATAGGTGTTTCCTGAATGTGAGGCCCTTCTCTTGAACATATAAATCGATACAAACAAAAATATGTATTCCTGAATTAATAAATATAACTTTACCTTTAAGTTACTGATTGTGATTCTGAACTTTTATTATTTAAAAGATGAAATAGTAAGGAAATAATACTGATGAATATGAAACTTGTGCACAGTTAGGATCTTTATAGGAGTCAAGATGAAAGTGACTTATGTAATGGCAAAACTGTGGTACAATGATTGAAAATAAAAAATGTCATACAAAGAAGTCACCTTCCTTTCAAAATACTAGGTGACTTTGTTGGCAGCACTGAAACAATTGTCTGAGGTGCCAAATATGTGCAAAAAGATACATTTATAATTTTACCACTTCAAAACTTATTTTTGTTCAGAAGACATTAACGAAAACATTAAATATCTCTGAGAAAAATAAAATTACTTTACAAGATGCTATTGCCTGAAAATATGCTTTTGCTGTGTAGTTATGAAAAAAGAGATTAAAGCATATTTTAATCCAAAATATTTTCTCCTAAAATATACAAAAGGACTTTTATAAGCTTTAAATGTCAATTGTTTTTCATAATTTAGTTAAAGTCATTCCTTTTATGTATTCATAGTCATATTTTTATTCGTATTTATATCATATTAAAAGCAGTTTATGAACATAAACTACCAGTTACAAAGTCATACATAAAAACAATGGTGAAAATATTTTGATTAATTTTAAGAAGTGGGGGAAATAGAGGATTATAATAAAACTAATCCCACTTTTGCCCACTTATTTTGTATAAGACACTGTTATAGTTTATCTCTATAAGCTCTAAACATGTTTATACTGTTACATATAAAAACTTTTTATATAACAGTTAAAGGTTTATATATATAAACTATATAAACTCTATATGTATAAACTCTATAACAGTGTCTTGTATAAAACAACAGTATATATATAGATACATATAAACACAATTTTTTTCTTCTACATGTCTTATGAATTTGGAAAACTAATTCTCGTTTTATAATGTAGGAAACTGAAGATTAGAAGGAAAAATGGACTGAAGATTACATGTCTATTTAATCAATAAGAATGCACATTCAAGGTTTTTCTGATTTCAAGAATGGCTTTCCTAACACTTAGAGCTCAGATTTCTCCCTCACCATTTGCATTAATTCTGTAGTTTCCAAATTTAGTAAACTTTCATCAAAATTCCTTTTCACACTTCTCTCTTCCCTCCCTTAGTTCTGTAATGTCATCATCTTGTTTGACGCAATGCAACCCTATTTTCCTCACTCTCTAAATTATTCTTTCTACTTTCTTCGGATATGTAGTTCTAAAAGCAACAATGAAGAGAGCAAAAGTAAACAAACACATAAACCAATTAGTTATTTTCCTGCTTATATTAGTGCCAGATTAGCTGACATGGTGATTCTGTCTCTTTGAAGCTATGCACTTTCTTATTTTCTTTCTTATTCTATTTTTTTAATTTTATGCTCTCAATGTACAATAAATTGCTCTTATTTAAAGTGTACAATTCGATGAAGTGTGACATACGTCTACAATTGTGAAATCATCACCATGGTCAAGATAGTGTGTATCACCCTCTAAAGTTTGCACAAACACCTTTGTAGTCCAGCCCTCCTCTCTCTCCAATGCCTGTTGCCACTCTCTCCGGTCTGGTCTAGTTTCAGACATTATAAGTGTGGCTTAACAAGAGTCATGGTGCAGCTATCTTCAAATAACTTTATAATTAACTTTATACAACGCATAGCATCCATTTATTCTTGTAGATGAGGGATTTTTCAGCTATAATATGCTTTCTCAGATTTCTTTTGGAAAATGTGTATCTTAATCTGTGTCAAAAACTGCACTAAATGGAGTTAAACAGGCAAGACTATTGCAATATAGATCAAGACTATTAGAGTGGAGAGATTGAACTCAAATCTGCTGAAACAAAAGGCAGGAGAATTTCTAAGTGCTGGAGTGAACTAGTGGGAAAGTACTAGAGGATATGGAGAGACAAGAGGTTGCTCAGTGTGATTAGGTCATCTACGTTTGCTTATTGTGCTTATGAAAGTTAGCCTCCCACCCTCCCACAGAGACTGGGAAACAGGGGCTTGCCCCTTCCTTCCTTCCTTCCTTCCTTCCTTCTTTCCTTCCTTCCTTCCTTCCTTCTTCCCTCCCTCCCTCCCTCCTTTCCTTCCTTCCTTCTCTTTCTTCTTTCATTCCTCTTTCCTTCTTTCTTCTTCTTTCTTTCTCTTTCATTCTTTCTTTCTTTTGTTCTTTCTTTCCTCTTTCCTTCTTTCTTCTTTCTTTTGTTCTTTCTTTTTCTTTCTTCTTTCTCTTCCTTTCTTTCTCTTCTTTTCTTTTATTTCTCCCTTCTCTTTCCCCATTCCCTTCCCCTTCCCTCCCCTTCCCTTTTCTTTCTTCCTTTCTCTTTCTCTTTCCTTCTTTCTTTTTCTTTCTTTCTTTTCTTCTTTCTTTCTTTCTTTCTTCCTTTCTTTTCTTTCTCTTTCTTTCTTTTCTTTTTCTTTCTTTCTTCTCTTTCTTTCTCGCTTCTTCTCTCTCTTCTCTCTCTCTCTTTCTCTTTCTTCTTATTAACCTTTTTACTTGATGTATTAGTCTGTTCTCATTCTGCTAATAAAAACATACCCAAGATTGGGTAATTTATAAAGGAAAGAGGTTTAATTGACTCACAGTTCCATATGGCTGGGGAGAGCTCACATTCATGGCAGAAGGTGAATGAGAAGCAAAGCCATGTCTTGCTTGGTGGCAGGCAAGACAGCTTCTGCAGAGAACTCCCATTTGTCAAATAATCAGATCTTGCCTTATTTACTACCATGAGACCAGTATGAAGGAAACCACCTCCATGATTCAATTATCACCACCTGGCCCTATCCTTGACACATGAGAATTCCTATAATTAAAGATGAGATTTGGGCAGGGATAGAGCCAAACCATACCATTTCAGCCCGGCCCCTCCCAAATCTCATGTCCTCACATTTCAAAACCAATCATTCCTTCCCAACAGTCCCCCGAAGTCCTAACTCATTTCAGCATTAACTCAAAAGTCCACAATCCAAAGTCTCATCAGAGAAAGGCAAGTGCCTTCCACCTATAAACATGCAAAATCAAAAGCAAGTTGGTTACTTCCTGAATACAATAGGGGTGCAGGCATTGGGTAAAGACACTCATTACAAATGGGAGAAATTGGCCAAAACAAAGGGGCTACAGGCTTCATGAAAGTCCAAAATCCAGTGGGTCAGTTAAACCTTAAAGCTCTGAAATTAGACCTTTATCTCATACCATATACAAAAATCAACTCAAATGGATTAAATTTAAGACTTAAAACTATAAAACTGCTAGAAGAAAACATAGAGGAAAAGCTTCATGACATTGGCCTGGACACCAAAATTCTTGATGCTTACATTTCAAAGGGATGGCTTCCATGTCCTTGAGAAAGACATTCTTGGGTTGTAAAACTAGCAACAGGCTGGGAGAAAGACTTGTATAGTATTTCAAAGATGTAGAGAAATAATTTACAACGAGAAGTTGTCAATGCTCTGTGAAAAGTGCAGTCAGGAAGAAACATCTCTAAAATTTAGTCAAGTTGTTGGGAATGTTTAGGGCCCTCCTGGTCACTGGCATCTCCTTTTGATGTTTCATTTCTCTGTAACTTAGTGCTTCAGTGAAAATTTAAAAAGATGTTAAATACGCTCCTGGATAAATAATAAAGTGGAAACCTAAATAGCCAATATGGCTGAGAAAAGACACTCAAATTTATGAGTAATCAAAGAATTGACAAATAAACCTTATTCAACATACCATTTCACATATGGTAGTAGAAACAATATTTTAAAAGTCTGAAAATACTACATGTTGAAGAAAATGCAGAATAATAAAACTATCATATACAGCTGGTGGGAATAAAACTTGTAAAAAGATGTTTAGAGGGTATTTTGAAGTTAAAGAAAGCATGCCCAATGAATGCTTTCTTTTTATTATTTATATATTTTGTCTCCCTTGGTCGCCCATGCTGGAATGCATTGGCATGATCTCGCCTCACTGCAGCCTTCGCCTCCCAGGTTCAAGCAATTCTCCTGCCTCAGCCTCCTGAGTAGCTTGGATTACAAGTGCGTGCCACCACGCCCAGATAATTTTTGTATTTTTAGTAGAGACGGGGTTTCACCATGTTGTCCACGCTGGTCTCAAACTCCTAACCTGAATTGACCCACCTGCCTTGTCCTCCCAAAGTCCTGGGATTACAGGTGTGAGCCACCGCACCTGGCTAACACAGCTTAAATATTAAGGTGAGAAAGGATAAATAATGTTGCATACAATCAAGGAAAATGTAAACATTAATAAAAATGATAGAACTCTGAGAACTGCGGCAATATGGATACATCTCCTATACATTAAGTGAAAAAAGTAAGTTTCAGATAAATATATACAGGATGATAGTTTATATAAATGCATAAACATTACAAATGAAAATGAATTGTAAATTGTTTACAGAAACACCTAAAAGAATGCATATAAATGATAAACACTAAAATCAGAGTATAATGTGCCCCTGCAGAAGGAAAGAAAAGATTTCAGTTGTATGCAGGGAGCTTCAAACGTTAGTGCCTGATTACCAAAATATCGATCATCTATATGTTAAGTCATAAGATTATTGAAATCTCACTTAACTTGAATTAGAGTTTATGCATATTTGACATACATTTTCGCTTTAAATAAAAAAAGAAACAGCTTAGAATATCAAAGTCTATTATCGAACAGAAAATTATGAGACATGTATCCTTTTTTTACCATCCATGAAAAGATTCAGGAAGGAAAGTCAGCATCAAAGAATTCCAATTTATGCTGAATAGAAGTATCCCTAGGAAAATCCCTAACTCCAGGACATAAAAACAAGATAAAGAACAGAAGAAAAGGCACTTGAATGCCCATAGAAAAATAATCAGTATTACTTAAAATTACAATTATGTATTGACTGCAATATCATTTTATTGATTGATTGATTGATTGAGATGGAGTCTCATTCTGTCACCCAGGCTGGAGTGCAGTGGTGCAATCTCAACTCACTGCAACCTCAGCCTCCCAGGTTCAAGCAATTCTCCCTGCCTCAGCCTTCCGAGTAGTTGGGACTACAGGTGCCTGCCATGATGCCTGGCTAATTTTTGTATTTTTCAGTAGAGACGGGGTTTGGCCATGTTGGCCAGGCTGGTCTCAAACTCCAAACCTCAGGTGATTTGCCCGCCTTGGCCTCCCAAAGTGCTGGGATTATAGGCATAAGCCACCACACCAGGCCCTATTTAAATTTTTAAATAACAAATTTCTCCCAAATGAGAATATATAAGTTTTCACAAAGATTTTATACTCCAAAGTTGTTGTTAGGACAGTAAGTTAACATAACCCTTTGGAAAGTAGATTATAAATTTAGAAGCCAGGGATTTTTAAAATCTGCTTCCATTCAATGATTTTTTTTCTTTTTTATCCTAAATGAACAATCTATATATGTAAAACCTTTGTGTGTTTGTATGTGTGTGTGTGTAAAAATTTGATGGATGTATATATGTCTCAAAAGAGTGAGAGGATGCACTGAATTTTGTGGCTGTCAGTAAGTTGCATGAGAATATCTAATAGTCTAGACACTGTCTCTACAAAAAGTAAAAATTGAAAAATTAGTTTGACGTGGTGTGTGCCTGTAGTCCCAGCTACTTGGAAGGCTGTGATGGGAGGATCACTTGAATCCAGGAGTTAAAGGTTACAGTGGACTATGATCATATGATCATAATGCTTGCACTCCAGCCTGGGTGGCAGAGCAAGATTTTGTCTCTCTACAAAACAACATTTAATAGCAACGAGTGAGTGTTTTTGAATTGAGCTTGTCTCCTGAAGCAATATCTATAAAGATTTGAATTGTTACTTATAAACTACTAGTGGTCAAACAAGGTGTCAAATATCTTTTAATGCCTGTTGCTAAGTGTACATTATTTATGTAATGCTGAATAATATTTGAAGTCTCATTTCCAATACTGAAGATTTATTTGTCCCTA
Organism: Pongo pygmaeus; assembly: GCF_028885625.2. Classification (NCBI taxonomy): domain Eukaryota; kingdom Metazoa; phylum Chordata; class Mammalia; order Primates; family Hominidae; genus Pongo; species Pongo pygmaeus. The sequence goes on along the minus strand of NC_072388.2, from coordinate 42,603,600 downwards.
TTTCTAGTGCATCTCTCCTAGTAAACTTTTTTATGACTCTGCTAACTATGATTGTAGATAAAAGCTGTGCAGTCTGGGGTCATGGAGGAAAAGAAAACCTAACCCATGTCAGTAAGTAATTTGATACAGATACTATCTTTTTATAACAGAACCATCTAGGCCATCTCAGTTTTCTGTCAAATAATTATAGTGAATTAAAAACCCTTAATCTACCTATAAGAACAGTGATAACATTGAGAGTAATATTCTTTGTTATATAATATTGATAATGTGTGATAGCTAATATGTATTGAGTATTAATAATGGATCAATATTATCTGACTTAATTCCCACAATGATCCTCTAACATGATACTTTTATCATCTCTATATTTTACAAATGAGGAGTGTGAAGTACAGAGGGATTTTTAAACTTTCTCAAGTAGCACAGCCTGCTAGTGACACAGTTGAAATTTGGACCTGAATGATTTTTGTTAGAACTGGGAGAGTACATTATTGACTAAATATCTGCAAACTGAGACTTTGCCATTTTCTTTCACTGAAGAATTTATGAGAAAAAGTTGACTTTGAGTCTTCAACTAACTTCTTTATATGTGAAGGACATTAAAACAATAATATTTCAACCAGAAATATGTTTTTCAAGATAATAGGTTTTCTGTTTTTTCCCCTAGTCTTTTGTTTCACTTTTTTTTTTTCCTACTGTAGAACTTCATTGGAGAAAAAATCTCACTTTGTTAGTCTGCTCTCAAAAGAACACCTAGAAAGGGCAAAAAAAAACTTTTAAAAGGATAAATCCTTTTGTTCCCTGTCTGACAAAATATAGCAATATGGTACAATGAAACCCCTCAAATGAATACTTGGTGAAGAGGGAAAAGAAACCTAATAAAAAGTAATTGCTATTTGAATTTTTTCCAAAATAAATCATGTACATTTCATTTAAAGTGGAACCCTCTTTCATGGGTATTGTTGGAAGACAGATTGAGCAATATATACTACAAGTAATTGGAAACTTCCTGCACTGTGTACATTCTGTAAAAAACAAAGTCAATGAATATTGTCTCTGATTATCTACATACATGATCAATCCAGTCTGTCCTTCACTAAAGCAGTCTGGAAAAATAACTCAGGATAAAAATATATTTTATTTAAACAAAGTGCAGATGATACTTGTGAATTTTTAGGGAAAAATATAATCATATAAGCAAAGAAAAATGAAAAATACTCCAAATTCTGTTCCCCAAGAAAGCAACTAATATCTTCATATATATCATACACATTTTAGTTTGCATACGTTATACACACAGACATAATAAGAACAAAATACAATTGTGCTATATTTTAGCTGTATTTATCATTTTAAACTTCTGCTTTCACTTAGTTTTGCAGAGTACACAGCAACAAATATTTCATCATATGATGACTCTTATGAGTAAATATAATGTCTTTGCACTGTGTATCTTATTCTAAGTAATTGACATGCTGTCATTTGACATTCAGGTTATGATTCAATGAACGGTCACAAATTAAAGTGTTATAGCTAACTTTTAAACTGTCTTCATAAACATAAGCATATATTTTAACATTTAAAAAATACTACAGTACACAAAATACAATGATGTAAGCCTAAGTCTTAATGAATCAGTCATGCCAAAAATACTTAAGCGCCTATTATGTTTCAAGCACTATAAAAAATAAAATGGCATCAGAAGTGAAGCTATTTGCAAAGACTCATTAATCTAAATGAAATGCTAGATAGTAGAAGTGAGGATATACTTTTTTTATTTGATACAAATTTTGTTGAAGTGTTTTTATTTTTATTTTTTATTTTGCAGTTTTATATTCTGTTACCAGATACAACGTAGCAGATATACTTCATGCATGTAAAGCTAAAGGCCACCTAATCAAGACTAACTATATCTTCTCCATTCATTTCTTTATTCAGTCACGCACTCAATCAAGTTCAGAATTGCATTCACAAACTATACTCTTTTTCTCTCTCCTATAAATCCCCTATGTAACATACATTTTTATGTTCAGTCCCAGCACTTGGGGTAGACTTAAATACCTCTTCAGGTAAAGTGTCCTTTTAGCACAACTACAGATAATAGTCTCTCATGGCCTTATTTATGCAATTATTTAGCAATGTAATTTTATTTTATTTAGAACTTTCTGTAAGGGAAAAATAATGTTATTAATTTCTATTAAAAGGCTTATATGCACATTGTCCTTTTTTACTTTATATAAAATTTTGTCATGCAAACAATAGTAATGTTTATGCCAAATTAAATGTCTCATAGCAGCACTATTCACAATAACCAAAAGATGGAAAGACCTCAAATTTCCATCAATGGATAGATGAATAAACAAAATATTGTACAGCCATACAGTTGAATATTTTCAGTAATAAAAATGAATGAAGTACTGATACATGCTACAACATAGACTAATCTCAAAATTATTATGCTAAGTGAAAGAAGCTACACACAAGAAGTCATATATTGCATTATTCCATTTATTTGAACTCTCTAGAATAGGTAAATGCATAGAGACAGAAAGCAGATTTGCGGTTGCCAGAGGCTGGCAGGGGGAGACGAAAGAGTGAATGACTACTTAAAGTATAACAAGTTTTCTTTGGGAATGATAAAAATATTTTGGTACTGAATAGAAGTAGTGGTTGCAGAAATAATGTGAATGTGTAATTCTATGAAATTGTACATTTAAAATGGTTAATTTTATGTTATGTGAATTTTACCTCAACTTTAAAAAGTCTACACAGAAAAATTTTGGGGTAAAATCTTAATAAACAGTCCTCAGTAAATTATTTGTTTCTAAATACAGATGGATCAATGAGAATCAGATTCTAAACATATTTAATTTCAGTTGGCAAAAGCATCATCTATTAAATTGAGGATTGGAAATAGATTACAGTAAGAAAATAGGCTTTTTCTTATGCCTATTAAAAAACAGACTATTAAAAAGTAATAAAAATATACTAAAACAAATGACCACAACCACTTTTTATTCACTAGTCCATTCAGTCCTATGTAATTAGTTCTTTTAAGGGTAGGTTTTGGATACGCCTCTCTTGTCATGAAGTCATGCTTTGGATTAAAAAGAGTCCTGGCAACCTCAACAGACCACGACAGAGTCTGACAAATGACTAAGTCAGCTCTCAGGTTTCAAGCTTGGACTATTATTTGAAATATCAATCATTAATAGTACCTGGTTATCTTTTTCTACAGTATTTTGAGGTTGCCTTTCTTAGTTAGAGACATTAGAGCTAGCCTGTGAGCCTTCAGGGAAGCTCAAATAATCTGTAGATGAGACTGTATAGATGTAGTTAATTTATTATAGTAACACATTTTAAAACAGAAGAAGACTAAAATTCTTTTCCAGAGTAAAATACATAATTATTTCATCAGAATTTGTTAAATCATTCTACTGAGGATCAGAGCATGTGAATGGACCATGATGATACTGTCAGATCTACAAACCTTACAATCCATTCTGTAAGTGTGCAATATCTGACTTGTATATAGACATTAATAACATTTCAACTATATAAAAATCAGTAGCATTTCTTCATGCCAACAATATCAAGGCTGAGTGAAATCGAAACGCAATTCCACTTACAATAGCCACAAATAAAATGAAACACCTGTGAATACAGATAACCAATGAGGTTAAAGATCTCTATAAAGAGAACTACAAAACACTAAAGAAAGAAATCATAGATGACACAAATAAATGGAAAATCATTCTAGGCTCATGGATTGGAATAATTGATATAATAAAAATGGTCATACTTCCCAAAGCATTCACAGATTCAGTTATTCCTATCAAACTACCAATGTCATTCTTCACAGAATTAGAAATAAAAAGCTATTCCAAAATTCATATGTAAGCAAAAAAGAGCCCCCAAATAGATAAAACAATACTAAGCAAAAAGAACAAACCCAGAGGCATCCCACTACCCAACTTCAAACTATACTATAAAAACACAGTAACCAAAACAGCTTGGTACTGATACAAAAACCCATGCATAGACCAATAGAATGGAATAGAAAAATCAGAAATGAAGCCGCACATCTACAACAATCTGATCTTTGACAAGGCTGACGAAAACGAACAATGAGGAAATAACTCCCTAGTCAATAAATGGTGCTGGGATAACTAGCTAGCCACAAGGCAGAAAATTGAAAATGAACCCCTACCTTTCACTATATAAACAATTAATTGAAAATCTATTAAACATTTCAATGTAAGACCTCAAACTATAAAATTCCTGGAAGATAACCTAGGAACCACTCTTCTCGACGTTGGCCTTGGCAAGGATATTTGTCTAGGTCTCCAAGAGTAATTGCAACAAAAACGAAAATAGATAAGTGGGATCTAATTAAACAAACAAACAAAAAAAAACTTCTGCACAGCAAAATAAACTACCAACAGAGCAAACCGACAACCTACAGAATGTGAAAAATATTCACAAACTATGCATCTGGCAAAGGACTAATATCCAGAATCTATAGGGAACTTAAATCCACAAGTGAAAAAGAAATACCCCGTTATAAAATGGACAAAGGACAGGAAAAGACACTTCTCAAAAGAAGACATGCAATTGGCCAACAAACATGAAAAAAAAGCTCAGCATCTCTAATCATCGGAGATATGCAAATCAAAACAACTGTGAGATACCATCTCACACCAATCACAATGGCTATTATTAAAAAGTCAAAGAACAACAGATGCTGGGCAAGACTGGGGAGAAAAGGGAATGCTTATACACTGTTTATGAGAATGTAATTAGTTTAGCTACTGTAGAAAGCAGTTTGGAGATTTCTCAAAAAAATTAAAACAGAGTTATCATGTGTCCTGGAAATCCCATTACTGAGTATATACCAACCCCCCAAATAAATCATTCTACCAAAAAGACACATATCCTTATTTGCATGTTCAACACTGCACTGTTTGCAATAGCAAAGACATGGAATCAACACAGATGTCCATCAATGGTAGAGTGGATAAAGAAAATGTGCTATATATACACTACAGAATACTATACAGCCATATAAAAGAATGAAATCATGTCTTTTTCAGCAACATGGATGGAACTGGAGGCCTTAATCCTAAGCAAATTAATGAAGAAACAGAAAACCAAATACCAGATATTCTCACTAATGAGTGGGAGCTAAGCATTGTACACACATGGACATAAATATGAAAACAATGAACACTGTAGACTACTAGAGGGTTGGAGTGGTGGATTTAAAAACTCCCTATGAGGTACTATGCTTATTACCAGGGTGATGGGATTCATACTCCAAACGTCAGCATCAAGCAATATTCTCATGTAACAAATCTGCACATGTATCCCCATATCCAAAATAAAAGTTCAAGTATTAAAAAAAGAAAGTATATCTGATAGAACAAATTTTCTCAGGCAGTTCTGACAATATTATTGAGCTAATTAAGAAATATAGAACATGCCATATAACTAATAACACAATTTTTGAAAACTTAATTGAACATAGAAATGGGAAAATACATTGCGACCAAGTAGCATTTATCTCAGGATCGTAATGTTGTGTTAACATTTAAAAATCAGTCAATGCAATTAAACAGATTTACAAAATATCAAGAAAACCATATTCTCAATTTAATAGATGGAGAATAGGTATTTGTCAAAATCCAAAACCTATTCTTTTTTCTTTTAAGTTTTGTTTTACTTTCATTTTAGGTTTGGGGGTGTATGTACAGGTTTGTTACATGTGTATGAGAACATGCAGTATTTAGTTTCCACTCCTGTATTCATTTACTTAGGATAATGGCCTCCAGCTGCATTCATGTTGCTGCAAAGGCCAGATTTCATTCGTTTTTTATGGCTGAGTAGTAGTCCATTATGTACAGGGACCACATCTTCTTCTTCTTCTTCTTCTTCTTTTTTTTTTTTTTGAGACAGGGTTTCACTCCTGTTGCCCAGGCTGTAGGGCAGTGGTGCAAGCTGGGCTCACTGCAGCCTTGATTTCCAAGGCTCAGGTGATTCTTCCACCTCAGCCTCCCAGCTGGCTGGAACTATAGGTGGGAGCCACTACCCAAGCTAATTTTGTGTATTTTTAGTAGGGACAAGACTTCACCATTTTGTCCAGTCTCATCTTGAGTTCCTGGGCTCAAGAGATCCACCTGCCTTAGCCTCCCAAAGTGGTGGGATTACAGGTGTGAGCCATTGCACCCAGCCCATACCATATTTCCAATCCACCGCTGATGGGCATCTAGGTTGATTCCAGGTCTTTGCTATTGTGAATAGTGCTGTGATAAACATGAGTGCATGTGTGTTTTTGGTAGAATGATTTACTTTCCTTTGGATATATTCCCTTTTCTCCAAAACCTCGCCAGCATATTTCAACATCCATTCTTAATAAATCTCTCAACAAATTGGAGATGCAAAAGAACTTCCTCAAGATGATGAATGCCATTAATTTCCTGGATCTGCCATAACAGGTACCATAAACTAAGTGACTTTAAACAACAATAGCTTACTGTCTCATGGTTCTGGAGGCTACAATTCCAAAAATCAAGTTGTCAGCAGGGTTAGTTCCTTCTTAAGCCTGTGAGGGAGAATCTGTTCTATGCTTCTCTCCTAGCTTCTTATAGTCTCAGGCATTCTTTGGCTTGTAGGTGGTGTTTTCCCTGTGTCTTCAGATTGTTTTTCCTCTATGCATGTCTATCTTTGTGTCTAAATTTCCCCTTTCTATAAGGACACAGTCATGTTGGATTAAGGCCAATTCTAATAACCTCATCTCTCCTTGACCATCTGCAAAGATGCTATATTCTTTTCTTTTTTTTAACTTTTCAGTTCAGGGATACATGTGCAAGTTTGTTAGACAGATAAACTTGTGTCATGGGGGATTATTTCATCATCCAGGTATTAAGCCATTAGTACCCATTAGTTGTTTTTCCTGATCTTCTCCGTCCTCCGTCCCTCCACCCTCCAGTAGGCCCCTGTGTGTGTTGTTACCCTCTCTGTATTGATGTCTCATCATTTAGCTCCCACTTAAAAGTGAGAACATGTGATATTTGGTTTTCTGTTCCTGTATTAGTTTGCTAAGAATAATGACCTCCAGCTCCATCTATGTACCTGCAAAGGACATGATCTCATTCTTTATTTATGGTTGCATATAATATTCCATGGTGTAAATGTCCCACATTTTCTTTATCCAGTCTATCACTGATGGACATTTAACTTGATTCCATGTCTTTGCTCTTGTGAATAGTGTGCTGCAATGAACATATGTTGGCATGTGAACAATTTATATTCCTTTGTGTATATACCCAGTAATGAGATTACTGGGTTGAATGGTATTTCTGCCTCTAGGCCTTTAAGTAATCACCACACTGTCTTCCACAATGGTTGAACCAATTTACACTCTCAACCAATAACGTAAAAGTGCTCCTTCTTCTTTACAACCTCGCCAGCATCTGTTGTTTTTTGACATTTTAGTAATAGCCATTCTGACTAGTATGAGATGATATCTCATTGTGGTTTTGATTTGCGTTTGTCTAATGATCAGGGATATTCAGCTTTTTTTCCACATGATTTTTGGCCACATGTATGTCTTCGTTTGAAAAGTGGCAAAGGCCCTGTTTTCGAATAAGGTCACATTCACAGGTAGGATAAGACTTCAGCAGCTTTTGTGGGGGACACAACCTATATGAGGCAACTATGCAAATGCACAGCTAACATGGAATTTAATGATGAGAGATAATGCTTTTCCCCTGACTGCAGGAAAAAGGCAAGGATGTCCATTCTGACTTCCTCTATTTAGCATGGTATGGTTATTTTAGTCGTACAAAAAGGCAAGAAAAATATATAACAGGCATCTAGATTGAAAAGGAGCAAAAACTGTCTTTATCCTAAGATAACATAATAATGTATTTTGACAATTTAACAAAATCTACAAAAAATTCTACAAGAAATAACAAGTATATATAGGAAGGTTGGAGACTATGTGATCAATATGCAAAAATCAATGATATTTATGTATACAAGCAATAAATAATTGGAAATCTAAATTAAACAATCACTACCCTTTATGACAAGTTAAACAATCTGAAATACATAGGTCAAAATATGACAAACGATGTGTATGACTTGAACACTTTGAAAACTGCAAAATGTTAAAAAGACCTAAATCAAGATAAAATTACACTCCTTCATTGATTAGCAAATAGAATAGAGGGAAGAATGTTAATTCCTCCCAAATTACATCAATAGATTCAATGCAGTCTCAACCACAATCCTTGCAAAATTTCCTAGCAGAATTTCCAGACAAGCAAATTAAAAAAATTTGTGCCAAAATTCAAATGACCTAAAATGGTCAAATTTTATTTTAAAGTAAAATAATCACACACTACTAAAGTCTGATTTCATAGTTATTTCTTCTATCTTTATCCTCTTTCTTCTCTTTTTTTGTGTTTTCTATTATCAATGTATTGAATGCCACAAAAATTAAAGAGGCAAATTGAAATAAAAATTCGACTGTCAAGCAAATAAACAAAAAATGCAAATTCTGTGCTCACAAAGTCTATTTTTTCAACTTTTCTGATTTACCACTTCTTATCATCATTCTATGCTTAATGTGTGGTACTTTCCTGCCCTCTTGCCAGCTTCTCCTATCTACGGTATTTTTGGCTTCAATTCACACTTACCAGAAAAAACTCTTTAAGATTTATTAACCTGTTTATTTGGTACATTTAGGCCATTTCATTACCTCTGTTTTAATCCTTAGCCATTGAAATAAATCTATAGACAGAAGATGGAGCCAGGACAGAGAGCACATGCTTGTAGTCCCAGCTACTCCAGAGGCTGAGGCACAAACATTGCTTGAGCCAGGAGTTAGAGGCCAGCCTGTGCAACACAATAAGAGTCCATTTATTTAATGGAAAAAAAATTGAGAAGTAAATGTTGTCTCTAAGTTGTGTAAAATAAACTTTGAATGGAAATAAAGATGTAAGTAAATTGCAAGATATAGGTCTACTTTATGAGTAAAATATAAGATGCATTATGGAGTGTTTAAAGTTTTTTAAGAACAGAGTTTGGGATTAACTATCACCTCCATGTCAATCTGAGAACTTAAAATCTTAGTTCTGTTCAGTAGCTGTCTTACATAGTCATTTAAGATTTCCAAGTCATTTCTCCGTCAGCAATAAAGGAAGAATATACACAGGCCTTATCTGTATTTGATAGGGTCAAATGAAATGTACCTCAAAATGTGTGGTACATGCTAAAGAATGATATAAAGAACCTATCTGTGGCTCTCATCCAACACCACCCGTCCTCCAACTGGTGTGTAAAATCACTCAGAGCTTTACCTTATACCACCAAGCAAGGAGAAGTTTATACAAGTACTTGCATGCTTTGTGTATAAAGGTACAATCAATTCCCTTATTTTTAATTTAATTTAATTTAATTTAATTTTTTGAGAAGGAGTCTTGCTCTGTTGCTCAGGCTGGAGTGTGGTGGCCTGATATCTGCTCACTGCAACCTCTGCCTCCTGGGTTCAAGGTACTCTCCTGCCTCAGCCTGCTGAGTAGCTGGGACTACAGGCACAAACCACCACGCTGGGCTAATTTTTGTATTTTTAGTGGAGATGGTGTTTTGCCATGTAGGCAAGGCTGGTCTCGAACTCCTGACTTCAAGTGATCCGCCTTCCTGGGCCTCCCAAAGTGCTGGGATTACAGGCATGAGCCACCATGCCTGGCCTTTTCACAATTTGTATTTATTTTATAAATCAGATTTTTAATTTTTTAAATTTTTAATTTTTGTGAGCACATAGTAGGTGTACATATTTATGGGGTACATAAGATATTTTGGTACAGGTATATAATGCATAGTAATCACAGGGAAAATTTGGCATCCATCTTCTTAAGCATTTATCCTTTGTGTTACGAAGAATCCAATTATACTATTTTGGTTATTATAAAATATTCAATTAAATTATTATTGACTATAGTCCCCCCATTGTGCTACCAAATACTAGGTATTATTCATTCTTTATGACTATTTTCTTTGTATCCATTACCCATTCCCACCTCTCCCCCACTACCCTTCCCAGCCTCTGGCAACCAACCTTCTATTCTTTACCTCCGTAAGTTCAATTGTTTTGATTCTTAGATCCCACAAATGAGTGAGAACATGCAATGTTAGTCTTCCTGTGCCTAGCTTATTTCACTTAATATGATGACTTTGTTTTATCCACGTTGTTGCAAACGACAGGCTCTCATTCTTTTTTTATGGCTGAATAGTACTCTGTTGTGTATATATATCACACTTTCCTTATTCATTCATTTGTTGATGGACACTCAGATTGCCTCCAAATCTTGGCTATTGTGAACAGTGCTGCAAAAACCATGGGAGTTCAGATATCTCTTTGATATACTGATTTCCTTTCTTTTGGGAATATAACCAGCAATGGGATTGCTGGATTGTATGGTAACTCTATTTTTAGTTTTTTTCAGTAGCTTCCGAACTCTTCTCTATAGTGGTTGTACGAGGTTCCTACCAGCAGTGTACAAGCGGTCCCTTTTCTCCACATCCTCACCAGAAATTGTTATTGTCTGACTTTTGGATAAAAGCCATTTTAACTGGGGTGCTATGATATTTCCTTGTAGTTTTGATTTGCATTTCTCTTATGACCTATGATGCTGAGCAATTTTTCATATGCCTTTTTGTTTCTTTTCTCTTTTCATGTGTATTTTACACATCCTGAAATTTTCCAACAGTTTAATAATTCTCTATAATTTAAAATTTTTATACATATTAATTTTAGATTTTTTTCCATCTTCATGTTTATTACATTTTTTTCTGTGATGTCTAATCGGTGGTTAATCCCATTCAGTATATTTTTCATTGTAGTAGCTGTAGTTGTCATCTTTACAGGTTCTATTTGAGTCTCTTTTCTAACTTTCTTGTCTTTACTTAATTTGTTGGATATTTCTACTAGTCTTTGAACATATGGATTATATTTTAATAGCTATTACAATGTCTTTTCCTGATAATTCTAACAGCTGTGTCAGTTCTGGGTTATTTTGATTAATTGAATCTTTCTCCTTATTTTCGTTTATTTTTCTCTACTTCTTTGCTAACTGGTTAATTTTGATTTAATGCCATACATTTTGAATTTTATCTTTTTGTGGTTGAACATTTTTATATTCCTACAAATATATTTAAATGTTTTTCTAAGATGCAGCTAAATTACTTGGCAACAGTTTGATCACCCAGATCTTGGGTTTTGAAATCTGTTAGACAGGAAAAGAGCAGCCTTTAGGCTAACGCTGATTTTGTGCTAATAATGAATCAAGACATTTTATTCAAAGACCTATGAATTATGATGTTTTTCAGTTTGGCTGGCCCTGTGGTAACATCAACTCTCATTTCCTCTACTTCTTTTTGGATGGTTCTTTACCTGATCTTGCATAGTTTATTCAGTGCTTTGTTGACCAGTATTTTGTTGAATACCTAAGGGGGACCCACAGCAGACCTTTGAAGTTTTCTTTCTATTAAGTTCTTCTCTCTGTGGTTCTTTGCCTTGGTCTTCCTGGACTCTCAACTCAAGAGGTCCACTGGTTTCACATGGGTACTCCCTTTCTGTTCCATACCCTGGAAACTCTTGTAAGGTAGTAAGCTGTGACAATCATAGGGCCACTTGTTTGTTTCTGTTTTTTTAGGGGCTCCTGTTCCTTGGTGCCTGATGTCCAATATCTTACAAACCACTCATTCATCTATTTCATTCATTTTTGTTTGTTTGTTTCAGGCAAGAGGGTGAACCATATGCCCTTGTATCTCTGTTACAGCACTTTTCCTTGATGCAAAAGCAATCCTTTACTGTTTTAGAAGCAATAATTCTTTCATGGACTTACAAGTATTTTTAAGTTATGGTTTTTTTTAATTAAAATATTTTTTGGAGGAGAATTGAATCTGGTAACTTACTGGCTAACAAAATATAAAAAAGATACTTTAGGGTAAAATGTAAGAATCTATATTCAGATTATTGAAAATGAGCTATGCCAACAAAGAGTGATTTTTGAAGCTTTTAATAGAACTTACCTTGATCTGGCTGAGTGCGGTGGCTCACGCCTGCAATCCCAGCACTTTGAGAGGCTGAGGTGGGTGGATCATTTGAGGCCAAGATTTGGAGACTACCCTGATCAACATAGTGATACCCCCATCTCTACTAAAAATACAAAATTAGCTGGACATGGTGGCACATGTCTGTAATCCTAGCTACTTGGGAGGCTGAGGCAGGAGAATCACTTGAACCCAGGAGGCAGAGACTGCAGTGAGTTGAGATTGTGCCACTGCACTCCAGAACAAAACTCTGTCAAAAAAAAAAAAAAAAAAAAAAGGACCTTACCTTGACCTGAGATAAGACTCCAGAGCACTAAAAGGTTAAAAGCTAAGATTTTTTTTTTTGTCATTGCCATTGTTTGTTCAATCTTAACCTTAAAAGACAACTGTCTGACCAACTCTTTTATGATAGATTAAAGGCCTCAGAGGAGAAATATGTCTCTCTCTCTCTCTCTCTCTCCTACATACACACACACACACACACACAAACACACACACACACACTAGTTAGGAACAGTTTTTGGACCAAAATCTTCAGCTGACAAAGTGCTAGTGTCATGTCAGTTAAGATATGTGTTTTAAAAGAAATCACTAATTTGCCTTTGTCTTTGTCTTTCAACAACAAAAGAGGAACCCTGGGAAAGTACACACATTAAATATTTAATAGGACTTACTGTTAACATCTTTAAAGAGAACATATGAATCTGCCTTTCCTGTTCTCAGTAATGGGAAGTCAGGGATTTGCATATATTCTTATACCTTCCAACTTTTATTTCCTTGCTATTACTATCTGCTCTGGACCATCACTACTACCCTTATTGTACAGATAACTTTTATGCATGTTAGCCACCAGGAGAAACTTAGATCTCCTGGTCATAACTCATTCATTTTTTTCAATACTGAGTCAAAAACACTGCTTGTTTATTAGGGCTTATCACTTTTCCTTTATTTGAGGACTTTCCTTTAGCAAATATCGTCACGATCTAATTAATCACCATTTTTTCCTTTTTACTAAATCTTTGTTATTAGCCATCAAATTTGAACACATTTACCTCTTCAGCTACTTCCCAGTTACCTGTTCTCCTTTATATCAAACCTCTCCACAAAGCCGTCTCTAGTTCTTTTTCACACATTTTAGTTGGTTCCCACCTTTTCATTAAATGCAGTATTTTCAGTTACCAGTTATCTTCATGTTGCTAAATTCAATAGTCAATCCTCACATCAAATCACATGTGTCTTTTAGTATGATTTCTCAAAATTGCCATTTCTTCTTGTCGAATTACATTCTTGATTGGCTAATAGAAACATGGACTTTCTCAGTTTTCCTTCCATCTCCCCGGTCTATCAGTCTCCCATCTTTCTGGAGGGAGTGACAAAGGAATTAATTCAGTCCCAATCCTTTTTCCTCTCTTTTTCTTTTTCTATATTCAAACTCTTGGTGATCTTACTCTCACAGATTGAAATTTTTGTTTTCACTTGCCCCAGATGACTTATCCCCTTGTTTCTTCCCTTGCCTTATTTCCTAGTATTCTCTTCCTTGTCCTCTCTGTTTCTCTCTACTAGCTTTTTTGCTTGTGCCGGAGGTTTGTTAGGAATACTCCTAACTTTGGAACTTGACATTTGTGATTTCTTCTGCCTAGAATGTCTCTCCCACAGAGATCTTAATGGTTTTGTCCCTCACCTCCCTCAAATGCTTGTTCAAATATTACTTTCCCAGTAAGATATGTTCTAACTAATCTATTTAAAATTGGCTCCTCACTTTCATCTTGGCACTTAACAGTATACCTGTCCTGGTTGATTTTTCTTCATAACATTTAAAACCTAACTCATGATGCATTTTACTTACTTATTTTTAATTTCTATGTCCACCCGATACAATGCAAATGGTATAAGACAAAGGATTCTTTTCTTCTTCTTTTGTTCACTGATGCATCTCCAGTGCTTAGAAAAATACATAGTAAATCGTGGGTGTAAATACTTGTTGGGTAAAACAATGAATAAATGGAACGTTTCTGTCACTTTGCTTCTGTCAACTAACAAGTGGAACACTTCTGTCAACAAGAGTGGATTTCAACAAGAAGAAATGGCGATTTTGAGAAATCCTACTAAAAGGACCATGTAATTTGATAATGAATATTAACCATTGAATTTGGCAATGTGATGATAACTGTTAACTTTGAAAATGTGCATTTAGTGAAAAGATGGGACCCAAATAAAATGTGTAAGGCAGAACCCAAGGCAGCCGAAAATCTTAATTTCCCTTTAGCATTCAGTATATTTGTCACTTTTTCCAGCAAGTCTTACCTAACTTTGCGTGACCAGGTTTCATTGTGATGTGATTTTCTTCTTTAAAACTTTTTTTTATTATTATACTTTAAGTACTGGGGTACATGTGCAGAATGTGCAGGCTTGTCACATAGGTATACAGGTGTCATGGTGGTTTGCTGCACCCATCAACCTGTCATCTACATTATGTATTTCTCCTAATGTTGTCCCTCCACCCATCCCCCAACCCTCAACAGGCCCCAGTGTATGATGTTCCCCTCCCTGTGCCCATGTGTTCTCATTGTTCGACTCCCACTTATGAGTGAGAACATGTGGTGTTTGGTTTTCTGTTCCTGTGTTAGTTTGCTGAGAATGATGGTTTCCAGCTTCATCCATGTTCCTGCAAAGGACACGAACTTATCCTTTTTTATGGCTGCATAGTATTCCATGGTGTATATGTGTCACGTTTCTTTATCCAGTCTATCATTGATGGGCATTTGGGTTGGTTCCTCTTATAATGAGAATTATGCTACATGAATTTTTACTACTTTTCTAATTGCCTTTCTCCCTCTGTGAACCTGAATTATAGGCTAAGAGAGAGTAGGAACTTAGTTTTATTTGTTGATCATGTTACAGTAAGTATTTAGAAGAATTCATGTGAAAATTAGATATTACATTCAACAGACTTTTAATATATGCCTTGAAATTGGCTGGAAAGGTGTGCAAAAATACTTTAAAAACTGATTGAAATATTTTAATTTATATAACTTCTTGAGAAATGTTCATCTTATAAAAACTGTTACTTGAAAAGAAAAGATTTTTTATGTCAATTATATTCCCACACCTTTCAAGAAGTATTAGGGAAGCCAGATCTCAGGCCTTACAGCACAGTGGGAAGAACCACTGCCTCCATTGGTTTGGAGATGGAGGGTTGAATGTGTGCAACAGAGCTGCTGTGGATCTTGCCGTGGAGGCATATGTAAGATGTGCTGAAGCCTTGCCTTTACCACAAGGGACGCTGAGCCAGCTGCCTGCGTGAAAGATAAGTAATACTGGTGGTGAATACATCGTAAGTCCAATTTCAACAGTCAATTGTAAATGTGATAAGTTTCAAACTTAACATGAAAATTATGTCTTATGTCTGTTACTGAATCCAAGTTATCATACAAAGAAAAACGCAAACTGAAAGTGCCTTAATTTTTTGAAAGAAATCACTATGAAAAAATTAAATTTCAAAATGCCCACTTAGGGATTCTTTTTTTTTTTTTGCCTCAGTAGAGAGTGAGATCATATTAAAAACATAAATTGTGTTTTAATTTGTATAATTATTAAACACATTCAAAATAAACATAGAAAAACAGAGAAAATATGAGTGAAAAAGTTAATAAAAGCTAATGATACTGATACTACTATTGACAATATTTGAATATATTCTCTTTCTGCTTTTCTATTTTATACAATATTAGGATAGTGCTATGCAAGTAATAGTATGACATTTTTCCTCAAAATGCTATATTGTAGATATTTTCTCAAATCCCAAAATATTTTTTGTAACATAATTTTAGTTTGAATATATCATGCCATAACTTAATATTTTTCTATTTTTTGACATTCATATTGCTTTAACATTTTTACTATTGTATATAAAATGCTTTGATAAATGTATTTTTGCATGAATCTTTGTATACATCCTTATATTTGTGATGTGGAGAATATTAGATGTGTAACCTCTGAGTCAAAGAACTTGAATATACTTAAAGATCTTGACTTAAAGTGTCAAATTGCCATCCAGAGAGATTGTGCCAACATTCTTACTAGTACCTTGGGTGAGGTAAAAATGCCTTGACTTTTAAAAATCTCTTATTGTTGCTATTTTAAGTTTCACTTATATCTAATAGTTATTTATGTGGTTGTTATTTTCTAAGTGGCTAGTTTTAGCCCACTTTGTAAATTGATGAGTCATTTATATTACTATTTGGTGAAGCACCTGTTTTTGCCCAATTTTCCCTGTGGCTTCATTCTTTTCTATTTACAAATTTACATCAAGGATGCTATTCTTTACATTTATGTTATAATCATTTTTCTTTTTGTTATTCCTCTTTCAGTTCTATTTACAGTCTCTTTTGAAGTAGTGCTTCACTTTTAAAAAATAAATTTGTTACTCACTCTTGTATTGTTTCTTTCCTCTGACTTAATACTTAGAATTTGTTTACCACCTCTGTTTGATTTATATGAAGCTTCTTATGTGTCAGGCACTGTTCTTTACAATATGTTGACTCCCCTAATTGTCACAGAATATCTGTACGAAGCCCCTATTTTTGTTCATGTTTTACAGATGACAAAACCTAGAAATGGAAATAGTAAATTATTTCACCAAAGTCACAGTAGTATGCAAATCGCAGAGCCACAATTTCAATACAAGCAGTCCAACTCCATATTCCATTGCTTAACGGATATGATGAACTGCTTGTATTTTCTCCTATTTACTACATGATTTTATTTCTTAATTTTTAATTGTTATACTCTTTTTGATTAACGATATATGTCATGAGTAGGTTATTTAAGTTTTTTTTTTTAATTTGGAAGACTTATGGTACCAAGACTATTTTTGAATAATTTATTTTTGCACCTTGTGAAAAAATGTTTCTCTGAGCACATACTCAATCTGTTCATGTAGTACAAATTTTGCTCCTTGAACTTCTATTTAGTTTTCTCTTTTACTATTAAACAATCACCAAAACTATTGTATTTTTAAATGTTTTCATTTTTAAAATTAATATGTCCCCTTCTATTACTTTCTTAATAAAAAAACTTTGGTTATTCTTGAGTTTTATGGGTTTTTTAAGTTATTACTATCCTTAGAAATATTTGTCAAGAAAACAGTTTCCATTAAAATTTTGTTTTTAATTTACTTGAAATATATTCACTGAAGGACAATTCACACTTTATTATATTGTTTCCCCAATTCAGAATGGGGTACAAACCCCCCAATTATTCAAGATTTATTTTATATACTTATCTAATATATTATACCTTTTATATAGAGTTCCTACATGTATGTATATGTGTGTGTATATATATATATACACTCACACACAAAAATGTATATATATGTAAATAAAATAAATTTATAGGAGTATTTGTGTATGGGGTGGATATATACATATGTATTAATTATTTATTATAACTATTCTGCAATTGTCCAAACTAATGACTCTATTATTCATTTTAATTTAGATTTCCACACTTGGCTATGATAATTGGTTTGTGTATCTATTCTCTCCAAAACTGGGAAATATTAGGACAGAGTTATTACACCATATTTTGTAACCCTTCAATGCATACAGACACAGTAAATATTTCTTACATGAATGAATGCTTTCCTCCCCCCTATTTAAAGTAGAAATATTTTAGCCGTTTTTTTACTTACATATATTTAACCATCACTTGTAAATCACTAGAAGTAGTATATTTGATTGGAACCTGCAATGAATTTCTACAAATTATTTTTTTGACTCAGAATAAAACAATTTGAATTGAAGGATTATCTTTAAATTATTAAATACTGCTATTTTTAAAGCAATTTGAGGAAGGTTTTAAGTGTGGTCAGAAGTAGACATTGCCTGTACACAGAAGATTTTTATTTCTTGACCCTTGATTGTTGCTCTCATGATTTTGAAAAAATTAAAAACAGCAAGAGTTTTCATTTAATAGATCCAATGTTTCTTTAGAGGTGCCTATTTTTGTTTGTTTTTGTAGCAGCATGCAAACCTTCTAAATTTCAGTAATTCACATAAAATATTATACCAGGAAAGCACAATCTTCAATAGCTATGGGGAAACTGTTTTGAAATTGCTCTTAATGTTGCTCTTTTCCACTTATGAAGGTAAACAAAACTGAGCGTCTTATCATAACTATATATATAAATCTAAAATACATATCATAATGTATATATACGTATATACATATTATGTGCTATATATAAATATATGTTAAATAAAAGTAGTTTTCATTTGAAAGCAAAAAACTCTTTAATTCTCTGGTGTGTCTTTGTAGTAGGTTAGCATTTTATATCAGCATTGCTTTGGGAGCTCAATTGAATTTCCTTTGAAATTCCTATGTGTCATATAACCTGAAGAAGATCACAAATGTGAGAAACATTTGTGGTCATAGAGAACTTTCATGGCACATAAAATATGTGCATGTGGGTGAGAGAGAGGGAAAAGAGAAAGAGTGTGTGTTTTTGCTTATGTGGGTATCTTTGCATTGACTTACTATATGTTATTTTATTTTTTAATCCTATAGAGTCTGATCTTTTGCCAGCCATGTTTTCTTTGTGTGGCTTTTTAAATTTTTAATTTTTTAACATTTAGTTTCATGGGTACATGTGCATGTTTGTTGTATTCATAAATAGCATACCACAGGGATTTGATGTGCAGATTATTTCGTCATCCAGGTAATAAGGATAATAGTCAATAGGTAATTTTTTGAGCCTCATCCTCCTTGCACCCTCCACCTTCCCATAGGTCCCAGTGTCTGTTGTTCCTATCCTTGTGTCCATGTGTACTCAATGTTTAGTACCCACTTATAAGTGAGAACATGTGGTATTGGGATTTCTGTTCCTGCACTAGTTCACTTAGGAACATGGCCTCCAGCTCTATCCATGTTGCTGCCAAGAATACGGTCTCATTCGTTTTTACGGCTGTGTAGTATCTTATAGTGTATACGTCCACATTTTCTTTATCCAGTATACTGTTAATGGGCATTTAGACGGATTCCATGTCTTTGCTATTGTAAATGGTGCTGCAATGAACACATGTACAGTAGGAGTATCTCTTTCATCTCTACTCTAATAGGCTCACCTCGTTAGGTCAGGCCCAGCTAGTTAATTTCCTTTTTGTTTAACATAAGTTTGACTGATTAGAGACCTTAATTACATCTTAAAAATACCTTTCCTCTTTTCTATTCTATTGGTTAAAAGCAAGTTGTTAGTCCTGCCCATACTCAGGAGGGAGGGATTACAGACAGGTGTGGATATCAGAAGCTAAAAATATCAGGGCCATTTTATAATGCTGCCTACCACACTCTGTGACTATAGTTTGCAAATAATTTAAGAGGGAGAAAATAATATCTTGTTTATGTTATCTTAATTTGTAATTTTTCACCTGTATTTTAACCAGCATGAAAGCACTATAGAAGCTATAATATCCTCTGTAATTATTAAATAATACAGTGGTTATGAATATTTTCTTATCTTTGCATAACTCAAAGGAGACTTTTGTGACCATTCTCCTTCTAAGGTAATTTTAATATAATCTATAGAAGCATTCTTCAGATACTTGACCTAATTCCAAATTGGTGCTTTGAAAAAAAGACCCAAATGTGGATACACTTGAACATGTTCATGATGTGAGGAATGATAAATTTTAAAAGATTTTCTCATCATTTGGACTTTTATATTATTGTAACAGTTTGCCATATCAGTCAAGGAGTACTTGTGCCCCACTTGTGGTTTAGATTGCATAATACAAAAGTCTCTAATACTCTCAAATAATATTTTTCCTGAATTTAAGATTATTTTATTCAATCTTACAGGAAATAAAAATACAGTCAAGAGAATTTATTTTATTATACTTGATTTTATTTAAAAATACTAATGATTTACTGAAAACTATCATCAATAAACAGAATCTTAGTGTGTATTGAAATATGTCTACACTGGAATAATGTTTTATTTTGAAATATGCCTTAGACATTGCTAATTTATATGTCTAGATAATTATCTTTAAATTAATATACAAAAATTACAGTCATTTTTAGGGAAAACATCATACTTACACTTTTAAAATGTTTTAACTTGATTGAATTCAATCTATACTTACACCTTCAGCTCCCATTTCTCCTTTTTTGTTTCCAGGTTAAGCTGTAATAGAAATTCAGTTGATGAGACAAGATGGAAGTTCTGCCATTGGATACTCCTTGAACTTGGAACTCTTCTGAATAGGCTCAAAGGATGAAAACTTTGACTATATAAACTACTTTTGGTCATTACAGGTCGACTATTATGTTCTCTTGTCTTACAAAACAAATATCATCTAAAATATTGTACATGTTTATAAACATAACCTTTCCAAAATAAAATCAGAACCTTTTCCTGTGCCAGCATCGTGAAATGTTCATATTACTGTGATGAGAATGTTTATAAGTGGATAAGCATTCTCTGTTCATCAGTGATTCTTTTTCTCCCCTAAAATTTAGAAGATTTTAAAGGTATTATTGATCTAAAAGCACTTTCTTCCAGCCCATGTTGCTTTCTCTATAAGCTTCACTGCTCATTGATTGCTCTTCAATTGATAGCCATTGTACGTAACTCCCACTGTGGTCAATCATCAGGCAGTAGAACTTAGAACAGTGGGAAATATTCGTTAATATGATTCTTTGATCAACTCAAAAAATATGAGGACTTTTAAGGGTGACATCTAATACAAGTGGATTTAATTCTGTGGACAAAAAGAAAGCCTAATATAAAAACCCAACAATTCATAAGGGCCTTGATACTCAGAAGATTAAGTCTTTTAAAGAATCTGGCATGCAGAAAGAGAGCACAGACTACTGCACTGTTAAAGCAGTGCAGCCTAGCAGATAGTAGTCCTAGAGCTTTCTGGGTGTCTACAAAGACAACATTATTTAGTCTCATGTGAGTGGCTATTGAAACATACCTGACCTTACAGATTATTTCTCATAATAAACAAAATTCTGAGTTAGAACTTGGAAACTTTTGTTAAAATAAAAGTATGTTCTTAGAAAAGAGTAGCGGGTCATACATACATTAAGGCAATTAATAAACTATTCATCAGATTATGACAGCAAATGCCATCAAGGGAAAGAGAGGGATTCTTATTTTGTCTCCTTGTAGAGAAGATAAGAGCCATAAATTGTAAAATATCTGTGCCATCCGTATTCATTGTATACCTTCCTCTTTTTGTCTACCAATCTACCATTGCATCTGATAGAATCTGTGTATTCCAAAAAAGTCAGGTACAACCTATATAGGTAGGCATACAAATACCTTCATTATCCTTCAAAAAGACAGAATCAGGAAGATTTACACAGACTCTAAAGTGAGCTCAGCCAATTTGAGCAGCTATTTTAGTGTCTTGGGATCCACAGAATGGCCTAGAGTTAGTGAAAGGCTTAATAAAGACACATCTCGTTGTCTCCATTGACTCCTTACCTAGGAGGGAGTGGCAGGGTCAGACAAGGTAAGAACTGGATACTCTAAAGCCAGGGTCCAAGATGGATCCTTCATTGTCCATGTTTATAGTGGAGCTGTGCTCCTTATTTTCATATATCTAAAAAAAGTTCTGCTGACTTATACATGTTTCTCTTAATTTACTAGTTTATATTTATTAACAAGTAATAATAGCTAATATTATTACTTGTTAATGAAATAATATTAATCCTAATAGCTAATATTTTCCCTTTATTATAATAAACTTTTCTTATGAATATTATATAACATCAATGAAAATATTTATTTTCCTTTTTTGTTCTTTGAGACAGTCTCACTCTGCCATCCAGGCTGGGGTGCAGAGGTGTGATTTCGGCTCACTGCAACCTCTGCTTCACGGGTTCAAGTGATTCTCCTGCCTCAGCCTCCTGAGTAGCTGGGATTACAGGCACGCGCCACCACACCTGGCTAATTTTTGTACTTTTTAGTAGAGACGGGGTTTCACCATATTGGCCAGGCTGGTCTTGAACTCCTGACCTCACAATCCACGCTCCTCGGCCTCCCAAAGTGCTGGGATTACAGGCGTAAGCCACCATGTCCGAGCTATCTTCCTTTTAACAACATGTATATTTTTAAATTAAGCCAATACATTTCACATGATAGCATTATGTACATCTTGGTGAATATTTTATAAAAATTATTTTAAATCTCTTGACAGTACTTAGAAACTTATGTCATAAATTATAATGAGATTAATTGAGCAAATCAAACTTCTAGCATTACATAGTAATAAAGATGTGATTGCCAATGGAGTAATATTTCATTTTTATTACTGTAGTGGTGTCTGAGAAAATAGATATATTTTGTTTTTTGTAATTCACTCAATTATGCCATTATGTTTCAAGTTCTTCTGATCCCATTTTGAATTTAACTTTTATTAACCTAAATTTCAGTCACATTTTGCTTTACCTAAATGTCCCAAAATATTAGTATTAGCTCTTTTCTTGTGTATAATAATCTTAATAATTTCAGATTTTTATGTCCAAATCTAGTACTTTCAGTATTGAGACAAACTAATTTTGTGAAATTGGGAACTTAATTTTTCATTACATGAAGAATCTAATTCTTAGATATTTTTGCTTGCTTAGGTGGCCTTAAAAGGTAAAGACTGCTGGATACACAATGCCATCAACAATGTTTTTTATAATTCCAGTAGAAATTAATTTTAAATAACAAATATATATATGGTTTAATTTTGATAGCAGATGAAACTTACTTTATGGTTATTGAAGAGTCCCAGTGATTTCCTTGGTTGGAAATACTTTATTGACCCAAATGGCAGGAAGACCACTCAGCACAGAGGACTGTTCCCAAATAGGGAAAAATGGGAGGTAGCCAGCAGACACGTGCCTTCTCATATGATGGAGCGTGGTGACTCTTCTCTGCTGATCTGTGTTTACACAGCCAGCTCTCAGGCAGGATTCTCAACTGGACCATACAATGTGAACATGGCAGAGGTAAGGTCAGTGCTCTTCCTTTTGTACTAAATAGGAAATATGACTAATTGTCTCTTAGCTTATAAAATAGAATAACACCTAAACCTTTTATCAACATAGTTGGGAAATAAGTGAGTGATGAAAAGGGCACCTCATGTATTCTTTATCTTGTAAGTCATATTGAAAACTTCTACATTAATATCAGAAGAGTATATTTACACTTCAGGTTTGTGTAAAATTTGAATTTATTGAAATTAGTAAAGATAATATGCCTTAAAAATGCAAAATATATTCATTGAACTCAACTCAAAGTTTCATTTTAGCACAAATTTTGATGTTTGTTGGCCCCAAGGTAATGGTGATAAAATAATTTTGCACTTTTGAGAGTTATGTAAAAGAAATTCTCTGTAAATAATTTAAATTGTTGTCAGGAAATAATATGTAGTATCATAAAATAGCTTACAAGAAAGCATTGTGTTTCTTATTTTTGAAAGAGAATTGGGTTGAGAATCAAAAGATCTGAGACTGTGCTCCAATTCTTTTAATAATTAGTTGTGTAGTGTTTACCTTTTCTATATGGTGTTTTACTGTGTTAGGTCATAAGAGCTAATAGTATCTAGGCCTCTTTTAGCCTAAAATTCTGTGATACTTAGTTGCAATATAATAAGAAAAAACTTTTCTTTTAGTTACAAACTATACAGATTTGTGTTTTACATAGATTTTGCATAACGAAACATTAACAATTGTAATATATTTAAAAGGTATTAAAATATTCTCTCATGCCAAAATATCCCATGCAATAGTCATATTTCTAACCTAAGTGTTTCTTGTAGATTGTACTTATAGCAACACATATGGCTTGGTAGATAACGAACCCTTAATAAATATTTGTTGATTAAATAAACTTTGCAGTTGACAGATATTTATATACATTATTTGTTTTATTCATTGAGGAGAAGAATTATATTATATTGCAGTCATTCACTTACTAACACATTCTCTATAGTGACAGAATAAAGGTGCCTTGCTCTATAACACTTGTCCTCTGCCAAATGAGAAAAGAACTAGTGTGTAAAAAACAACAAGCAATACTTGAAAGATTATAGATGTTACCAAAACAAAAGATAGGGCTCAATATGGATTCCATATTGTTTTTCCCAATTTGTTGAAAGACTAATGACAATTTATATTTTAAACAAAATTATTTAGTGATGGAAGTTATCTTTTTGACTTTATCACTTCCATTTTACATAGCAGGTAAAAAATGTTCATTTCCCTTGTCAACTTGAAAAATGCAACTGTTTGGTGTCATATAAATGAAAGATATAGTCTGTGTTTTTGTATTCTTGCACTATAAATTGAATATTATGAATAAATTATATATATTTTTAGTTTTAGTGCAAAGCCAAATCATAGAAAGTTTTTTTTTGTCTCTGAGACAAATTAAGTAACATAGGCAAATTTAAAAATAGTACAGAGATTTAAGACACTGAGGTCTATTTTAGATTGAATTTCAGTATCAGTTTATGTTCCATGGGCTGGATCCTGATCAGATATACCTTGTTTTTAAATACTGAAAGTAGAGAGCCTTAAATGTTACCTGGCAGCTAAAAATCTTGATTGGACCAGAACTGCTTTTAGGAAATGACATTATCTATCTGTAATTTGTTTCCTTTTCTTTGCTTACATAAAGAAAAGGTATTCCTCTAAATGTCTTCTTCTTAATTTGCTGTAAGGGTCGAGAGGGTATAAGGGTTAAGACAGGTGAGAACAAAGGAGAAAAAACAACTAAAATATGTTTACTGATAAACCGATTCAGTGAGATGAGATGACTTCGGCTAGTAAAACCTCAAAAAAATAAAAACAAAAAAACAAAACAAACAAAAACATACACACAAGAAAGAAACAAAACAAAACACTCACAAATCTTCTAAAAAGAAAATCTGACTTTATTCCTGAGTCAGTATGCAGTCAGGAAGTTTGAAATCAGAAAATGAGTGAGAGCGTGCCCAGGGGATTGCTGTCAAAATATGAACATGTCCATGAGAATAAAACAAACAAAAGGCTTAGATAGTAGTTTTATTTTCTCTAAGCATCTAATAGAATGTTACAAGAGGATGATGATTTTCTCTGTCTCAATAACAAGCAAAAAACTAAAAGTTTAAACTGCAACAGAATGAATTTGTGTTAGTCATAACAATTTATTTTTTTCTTACTTGAATTATAAACCACTGAAAAAATTAAGCAAGAATAATTTTTGAAATTCCTGGTTTTTGGCTAAAAACAAAGATTATAATGCATTACATTTGGTTATAAGTAAGAGTCAGGAATCGTAAATTTTTGAGATTTGTAATCTGTAATTATAGCCATATCTATATCAATTAATTTTATACTGTTTCATAAATCTCAAGACCAAGATTGAGAAAGTAACCATTTGTTTTAGTGCACTAACTGGTTACAAATAATTTTTAAATCTGTTTTGTATTACTTTCATGTCACATTTCAGGATAAAGTACCTGGAAAGTATAGGAGATGGAAATTGTATGAAAATATATGTGTTTCAGTAAGACTTTTAATGTGTTCCATATTGGCACATGCCTTTAGAGAATAACGTAAATTATTTTTATCTTAACACACAAAAGGAGAAAGGCTTAACTTGCAGAAAAAAGAATTTGCGTCAAACATAAAAAATCTTTTATTTCCTCCACTGCTCCCTAAATACAAACTCATTATTATAAGATACTCCCTCCCACAACCATTCTCACTTTGTTTTGTATACACCCCAGAGAAAAAAAATAAAAATGATTTAAATCATTGAAAATATAAAGTATATGTGAAATGACCTACAATAATATACCAAACAAGTCATGAATTCACTGACTCTTCGTGAAAATAAGAATTAAAAACTAAAGCACATATATGTACCAACTTTAGAAAAGATTCACTAGCTTATATTATGTCTCCGCAATGATTTGATTAACAAAACTCTGCACTGAAATAGAAGGATTGACAAAATAGAATGAGACGTTGGAAAGCTTTTTGAGGGATCATTATTTCTTCTCTCATTTGGTGTATGTAGGCATCAGAGGTGAAAATGAGAGACAAAGATAAAGAAAATAAATTTCTTAGTCATCTACTTACCACAAGCCTAAGGGAAAGTCGGTGGTTTATATAATAGAACTAACACTGTAAGTCATTTCTAATACCTGGGCTGATGGAAACCACATGCAGCTTAAAATAGTCCTTATTAGAAGGGTTTACTTGGAAATGAAAGGTCAAAATTACAAAATGGAAAAAAGCAATAGGAGATTCATTATTCACAGTTCCTTTAGACATTTATGGCACAGAGTCAGGAAACTCAAGATTGGAAACAAATGAAAAGCCGATGAAAAAGAAAAGATGGAGCACTTTTTAACAAATTAGCCTATTCTGTCTCAGAGGCAAATAAATAAGCTGAGGATATACAGGATAGAACAGAAACTGTACTGCCTGTTATGGACTTTATTCAAAAGTTAGTTCTAATTTTTAATGCAGTGAATATCTTGAAGGAGAGTTGGAAAGTAAGCCGATAATGGATGTGAGCATGTTATGTTCTGTTTATACAGCTAAAAGAGCAATTTTGCTCTAACTTTGGAATAATTTTTACGGTATTCAGTGAATCTTTATACATAATATATGAGAAAATATAAAAGGAAAATGGGAGTTACAGGAAGGTCATCTTAAAAAGAATAGGCTGGGTGTGGTGGCTCACACCTGTAATCCCAACACTCTGGGAGAACAAGGTGGGTGGATCACGAGGTCAAGAGATGGAGACCAACCTGGCCAACATGGTGAAACCCCGCCTCCACTAAAAATTCAAAAGTTAGCTGAGCCTGGTGGCATGCTGGCCTGTAGTCCCAGCTACTCTGGAGGCTGAGGCAGGAGAATCGCTTGAACCAAGGAGGAGGAGGTTGCAGTGAGCAGACATTGCCCACTGCATTCCAGTGTGGCAGTAGAACGAGACTGTGTCAAAAAAAAAAAAAAAAAAAAAGAAAAAAGAAAGAAGAAAGAAAGAAAGAAAGAATAATGAGACATAATGAGACTTAACACTTTTCTTGCAAGTTGACATTATTGTACTAACACAGTTTGATATCAAGAAGTTATTTTATCTTGCCCTTGGATGACCTATTCAGCAGAAAGTTGAGAAAAATATACTCAGTGTTGCAATGTGGAAAAATTACATTTTTTCCTGTCCAGTAAAAAGGTCATTATAATATTTATTCCACTATTAAAAATAAAGTAAGGCACTCTGATTTATTAAAGTAATATGAGATTGAAACATTAAAGTGTAAAAATGGGGTTTTGTACTAGCATATAGCACTCACCTTAAAATAGCAGCTCTAGTTCTTGTTTCCCTCTGTGCTCACAACTGCTTATCTTCTTCCAAGAGAATAAACTCTTTGGGCTTCATATACATAAAAGAGTGTTTACAGCACTCAAATGAGTATCCCTTTTCAATATGATTACTCATCCAGCATTCATGGCTGCTTCTTAAATTTCTTTATTTGGCATTTACTGAGCAATATAGGGAAAGGCACTCCCTTTGGCTTTCATTACAGATTTACACAGTGATGAAATTTGAATTCCTATTCTAAACAAGTTTAGAAGCAACCATAATTAAAGTCTTCCTATAGTGGCCACTGTTAGGAATATATATTGATTGTTATTTTCCTGAGGAGAAGGCAGCCATTAATTCTGACTGTTAAGGTTCTGAGAAGGTGGAAGAGCAGAGCTAGTGTTGCAGCCAATTCACAAAAAATGAATTGAAGGTATACAATGAAAAACTACAGGAATATAAAAGAAATCTTAGAGAAAACATTTAAAGGTATAAAAATTCATAGAATATTTTAATTTTGTTCCATTCAAAATATATTTACTTGCTTGATCCTGTGCATGAGGAATAGTTAGAAGTCTGAAATTTATAATGCAGTGTGCATTTGGACTGACATTCAGTTTGTACACACTGATATAGCCATTCTGGGCATAAAATATTGAAATGCTGTGACTATCCTTGGTAAATAATCATAGCCCTTAGTCCTTCAAATATGCCCCTTTGCTGTGTCCATCCTGGAAGCTTCCTCAGGTTTCACTATCTCTCCAGGATTGGGAAAATCTAATAGTGAAAACAAAACCCTGCCTGGTACAGCAAGCACCTCAAGGAACCCTCTTCAGACCAAGTTTTCTAGTGTTAATATTTATCAGTCAGTGAACTTAACATAATGGCTCTGATGTATTTTGAATTTAATCCCCTAGGTACAAAGAATAGAATGGAAAATATAAATGAAAAGAAAGATTTGGAACATACTGTGAAGAACCTTGGCTATGATGCTCAAGATTCTGGGAGGCTTTAATATATATATATTTTTTTAATGAGAAGTGGGTGAAATGATTAAATGCTGTAATTTAAAAAATAACTCACGTGGTAAGGTGGTATATGAACTTGATATTTTATATATGTCCAATTTGGCTAGGAGAAAATTACAAGTAAAGCAGAGCAATTGAATCAAATAGATATCGTCCAGCATGGTTTTTTGAAATCCATTCTGGTTCTTTGTGTGTTTGGTCTGTACTGTTCCTAATTCTACTGAATAGAGCTTCTGTTCACATTAGGAATAAACTTATGTAAAACACAGTCAAACCAAATTTCCTTTATGGGAAGACTGCTGGGTAGAGTGGGCTCAAGTACAACAAATTTAAGGTAAGGCACTGTGGCTGTGTTCATTTGTACCCTCCAGGGTGATGTAAAGGACAAAGATAGGAAAGAACAGCAAAGCAAGAGAAGTGTTACATAATAAATTCCATCTATTCCTTTCCTCAGAGGTCCAGTATTCAGAATTCTGACAGATGAAATTCCAGTTGAAAGCCATCCTTGATAAAGACTTCTACCATTTTCAATAATTAGTACTCCTTGAAGAGTTACTTTTCACAGTTCAGAAACTCAAGTAGCCTAAGTTAAGACTGCATTAATTTTGTTTGATTGCTTCACCTCATATTACTATACCCTCTATTACCCACAATTAAGCCACATTGCTTGAAATTATAATTCACTTTGTGATTATGCTTTCACTGATGTAGTTCTTCCTCCTTTCAACAGTCCATCTGGGAGTTATTTGACTATCCTAAGCAACTACCTGCAAATATTAGAGCAGTGATCAGCATTGCTTTAAGCTGGTGGATTGACAAGACTTTGGGGAATAACTCCTGCCTAATCTATTTCATACTTATTATGGCTTCCAGGTTAGGCTGCTTAATTTAAAAAGCTGACTTTGCTATCTGTGAGATGAGCAAATCTCAGAGTGACGTTATGTTGACATTTTGAAAGCAAAGTACACGTTGAAAGAGAGGGCTGCCAGGGAAATTCTGCCTAGCAAGCTGGCTTCCCAGATCCTTCAGAATGTTATTGTATCACTGAATTTAAGTAGGTCCATAGTCTGAAATTCCACGTTGTAGGTCTAGGAGCAGGATTTTATCAGTATACCCAGATGCCAAATACTAAGCTGAATGCTTCTTGACGATCACGGCAGTAGCCTCCTGAATGATAGTGTTGAGAAGCATTTTGACTAACCCAGTGGTTTTCATTCTATATTCTAGAAAGCTCTAGAATTTAACTGTTCAATATGACAGCCTCTAGCCATATATTAAATGTCAAGCAATTGAAATGTGGCTAGCAACTAAGGAACAAAAATTTTTAATTTTAATTTTAGATTTCTAATCTTAAATTCGAATTTTAAGGTACTTTAACTTAAATAAAAAATTGAAAACCAGTATTTAATGTAGTTACTGAAAAACTTATATTTAGAACAACAGCATAAATATATTGTTTAGAACAATATACTTTTTCAACTCTAATTTCTTGAAATCTTTATACAGATCGTTTCCAAGGAAAATTTAGCATCTGAATTGAAATGTGCATTAAGTATAAAATGCACACTAAATGTTAAGACTTACTAAAAGAAAAATAATGTAAATATTTCATTAATAAAATTTATGGTTAAATATATGTAAATGATTATATTAGGTAACATATAATCATAAAATTAATTTTACCTATGACTTTTACTTTTTTAAAGTGTGACTTCTTGGAAATTAAAAATTTCACATGTGGCTCACATTATGTTTTATTGGACCGAGCTGTTCTAGAATATGGGGGTTTTGTTATTCAGATTATTTATCCACTCAGGTAATAAGCATAGTACCAGATAGGTAGTTTTTTGATCCTCATCTTCCTCTCATCCTCCACCCTAAAGTAGGCCCCAGTGTATATTGCTCCCTTCTTTGTGTCCATGTGTACTCAATGTTTAGCTCCCCCATATAAGTGAGAACATGTAATATTTGGTTTTCTGTTCATGAATTAGGATAATGGCCTCCAGCTCCATCCATGCTGCTGCAAATAACATGATTTTATTCTTTTTTATGGCTGCATAGTATTCCATGTTTTATGTTTACCATAATTTTTATATCCAGTCTACTGTTGATGGGCATTTAGATTGATTCCATGTCTTTGCTATTGTGAATAGGGCTGCAATGAACACATGTGCATATGTTTTTATGGTAGAACAACTTATATTTCTTACATTATATACTCAATATTGAGATTACTGGGCTAAATGGTAATTCTGCTTTAAGTTCTTTGAGAAATTGCCAAATTGCTATACAACATTTGATGTAGTTGTAGATTCCAGAGGTTTTAAGAATCTTCTTGGGTTTTTTTTTCATTTCTTTTATAGATTTGAGGATATATGTATTTATTTGTTATATGGCTATTACTTGTGTGGTGGTGAGGGTTGGGTTTATATTGTACTCATCAGAATGGGAGAAAATATTTACAAATTATGCCTCTGACAAACGAATAATATCTAGAATATACAGGGAACTCAACTCAAGAAGAAAAAATCACACAACCCCATTAAAAACTGGACAAAGGTTATGAACAGACATTTCTCAAAAGCAGCCAACAAACGCATTTAAAATGATCAACATAACTAACCATCAGTGAAATGCAAATGAAAACCACACTGAGATATCATCTTATGAATATATCAGTCAGAATGGCTTTTATTAAAAAGCCATTAAAACAACAGATGTTGACATATATGTGAGGAAAAGAGAATGCTCATACACTATTGGTGGGAATGTAAATTATTACCAGCTCCATGGAAAACAGTATAGAGATTTCTCAAAGAACTAAAAACTGAACTACAGTTTGACCCAGCAGTGGAACTGCTGGGTGTCTATTCAAAGGAAAATAAATCATTTTAAAAAGACAGCTGCATTTTTATGTTTATCACAGCATGACTTACAATAGCAAAGTCATTGAAAACACCTAAGTGTATTTGTTTTTGTCCTCTCTGATGTCTTTATGCTTCCCTAAGTACTCCTTCTTAGATAGAGTCTGTGTCTTACAACTCTTTCAGTTATAATCCATTGTTAATAATTGATTCCCATGGTAGATGTGGTAAAATATGGGGGACAGAGACCATGTTGTAAACTTATGATTATATCTCAGTGTTTATGTGAGTCTGTTTCTCTGGACTCTGGCCTTCCCAACTATTTCTTAGCTTTCCTATTCCTAAAGGTGATGCAGGAAGACTAGAGGGTTCTGAAGACTAAGAAATGCCCTTACCTCAGGTGGGATGAGGCTCTGATAAAATCTCCCTTGCCTTCTTTCCCAGAGTAAAATTTTGTTGTGGAAAAAGCTGTGGGTATATTTCACAATGACTATTCTTCCTTTCCGCCTTCCAGTGCGATAAAGAGAGTATTCTTGGTTCTTCACAATAAGGAACCTGATAGGGATCTTGGAGATAAAACTAACCGAAGTGTTGGGCACCCCCCTTAAATAGTGATCTGCAGGAGTTTCTCATTCTAATGCTAGTCTGCAGTCAGTCTTCAGCAGTTTTTGAAAATTACCATTTAAATGCTTCAATTCGTTTATTGTACTAGAAGTTTCTGTTCTAGGTAAGCAGATCCCAGCTGTTAACGTCTAACTATCTTGTCTCTCGAGATTTGGATGGCTGTTTGTCCTATGACCTCAGTTCTCTGGTAGATCTATGAAAAGTTATTGTTTTCCAGTGTGTTTAGTCTTTTTATTGTTATGAAGATGAGAATGATGACTTCCAAACTACTTGTCAGAAAAGATAACCTGTATAATACCATTTGTAATTACTCTGGATAATCATGGTCACATTATATAGTTTTTTGTCCTGAAAGCCTTGTCTTTCAATTGGTATATCCATTTTTAAGATATGCAACATCACTTTATTGTATTCTAATCAGGATACATTTTGCCTCTTTCCACGGGTGTTAATTAAATTAAATCACATTTGACTACATTTTTCGTAGAGTGGTACTTAAGAAAAGCTAATATTTACATCTTTAATTTTTTAATGGATCACAAACTACTAAACTTGGTGTTCTTGAAGTTACAAAGAAGGGTAAAACAACATTTAAGCCCCAGTGAAGCTTATCATGTACTTGGAGAAACAAAGCTAATCTTGAAACAAATAGAAAAAAAAACTTTTTGATCAAATTCAGAGATTGAAAAATGGCTTTTAAAGCCAGGTCAAGGAAATAAATAATATCCACTGGAGTCTAGGTAAGCATGTAGCACATGAGACCAGAACAAAAGTTGAAGGCATTTAATTAAATTATCTTATTTTACAAATCCAAAAACTGACAACAAATACTTTGCAAATAGTTATTGGTGTAGTTGAAGCAAGCTTCTAGTTTTCTAATAGTTATTACTTTGCCTAACACATGATTTAGAGTTTAAAATAAATAATTTGTTGTTGATTTAACACTTACATGCATGCTAGCATTTTCTGATGGCATATCTCAGCTATAGTAGGACAATTTAGGAGTATCATTCAGTATTAAATATTTAGAGATGACTTTACTCAGTATCCCTAGTGATGTGTCACACTGAGGCTGAGATTATAACCCCAGTCTTCATCAGGTTGATTGAAAGTGTTTCATGATAATTCTGGAAACTAACACATTTTCTTACTCATGCTCTTCTAAGCTATAGCCATTAGCAAATAGTAGTTCCTAAATGACATTTAAAAAAATTTTTTTGCAATAACTCAGTCTATTATTGATACATTTTTCCCTCTGAGAAACTGAAAAATTTTCAAATAGCACTTGAATATGTGGAGTTATTTAATGGAAGACATGTTCAAGATATTAATGTATTTTATATTATTCTAATAAAATAATAATATATAACACAATATCTCAGCAAGAACTATCTTCAATTTCCTTTTAAATTTATATTTATGAGCTACAATAAGCTTCCTGTAATATCTGAGTCAAGTATAGATAAATGAAGAATTTAAATGTAGTGGATTTTATGTTACATCTTAGTATAAAAATACAACCTATCAAACCTACCTCTTATTATTCCCTATTACGCATCTTCTGCTCATTTTTACCTCTGCTTCTTACAGTGCTATCATGGAAACGGAGTATGGAATGCTTGTTTGAAATATAGGCTCTGAGCCCGGGTAAAAATCTGAATTGTAATTTTTTTTTTTTTTTTTTTGGAGACAGAGTCTCACTCTGTCACCCAGGCTGAGGTGCAGTGGCTCTATCTCGGCTCACTGCAACCTTGGCCTCCTGGGTTCAAGAGATTCTCATGCCTCACCCTCCAGAGTAGCTGGGATTATAGATGTGTGCCACTACACCAGGCTAATTTTTGTATTTTTTTTTAGTAAAGACAGAGTTTCACCATGTTTGCCATGCTGGTCTCGAACTCCTGACCTTGTGATCCACCTGCCTCGGCCTCCTAAAGTGCTGGGATTACAGGCCTGAGCCATCGCACCCAGCCCTGAATTGTAATTCTTATTAGTTACTGATGGAGGAAGAGCTATTTAAGATTTCTGTCAGCAATTTTATTTTATTACAATTAGGATTAAAACATGTCTTACAGGGTTTTCAAAGATAAATTCACATAGTCACTACACAATTATAACCTGCTTACTATATGCCAAGCCCTATTTTGGATCCTAGATATATACCCATAAAGAAAATAGATAATACCTACTCTTACAGAGTTGAAACAATAATGAAAATAGATAAATGATAAATACATACGTAGCATCCAAGCTACTGAAACAAGCTGTAAAAAAGAATAAGCAAGGTAAAGGGACTGCAACTAAACGGGTCTGCTAGATGAGATGCAGCTATCATGGAACATTTTCCTGAGGAGGTGATATTTAAACAGAGACCCCAAAAAAGTGAAACCAGCCAAATGATTATCATATGAAAAGGGTCATGTCTTTAAAAAGAGACCAGAAAGTAAGTGCAAATGTCTTGACGCAGGAGTGTGCTTAACATATTTAAAGATTAGCAAGGAGGCGGCCGGGTGCGGTGGCTCACGCCTGTAATCCCAGCACTTTGGGAGGCCGAGGCAGGTGGATCACGAGGTCAGGAGATCGAGACCATCCTGGCTAACAGGATGAAACCCTGTCTCTACTAAAAATACAGAAAAAAATTAGCCAGCTGTGGTGGCGGGCGCCTGTAGTCCCAGCTACTCGGGAGGCTGAGGCAGGAGAATGGCGTGAACCCGGAAGGCAGAGCTTGCAGTGAGCCGAGATCGCACCACTGCACTCCAGCCTGGGCGACAGAGCGAGACTCCGTCTCAAAAAACAAACAAAAAATATTTAAAGATTAGCAAGGAGGCAAAAGTGGCTGGATCAGAGTTGGCAAAGAGATAGTGGTTGGAGATTACATAAGAAATTAGGGGAAAGTGCCAAGCCTTGTGAAGCCATAATATGGATTTTCCATTTTAATCTGAATCAGGAAGCGAAGTCTTTAAGAATTTTACTGTAGAAAGGTAACATGGTTTGCCTTGAGATTTTTATGGAATTGTTCCTTCGGTTGCTTGTGGAAAGAACCATAGGAGAGCAAGGTTAGGTGCAGCAGGATCAAGTAGGAAACAATAGGAATGGCCCAGGAGGGACATAATTGTAGCTTAGACTAAGCTGCTGGAAGTAGAGGTGATAAGTGCTGGATTCTGAATATATGTTGAAACAGAGCTCATATGATTTTTTTAAAGATGGCTCCGAGATTTTTTACCTGAGTTCCTATAAGAATAGACTTGACATTTAGTAAGATGTAAGAGATCAGGGCAAAGAGTAGGACATTTAATGAGGAGGGGTATGCATAGTCTGGGGATGACAGTTAACACATGCAAAGTACCCAGACACAGCCTGTCTCTTAGAAACGATGAAATAATTATCAGCAATTCTTTTCCACCACACATGTTATTTCCATTCTTGTGTAACATTAATTTGCTTTTGCTCCTTGCCGTATCAAATTCTTCCTTGTTGTAAAAAGTCGATTTTAAATTCATTTCTAACCTTACCCCAATAAAGTTTTCTTTCTATGAAAATCTTAAATGTGTGTAACCTGCACAGATTTTCTCACATGTGATTCTATGTTGCATATGTATTTTTCTCATTCAAGGTACTTTAACATTGTGAATGTGCATGGGTGAGTGTAGAAAGGCATATTTCATGCCTCTAAAACTTTTGGATGATTGGCATCAAGCATAACAACAATTAAAGCCCAAAGCACAACAAGACAGCAGTCATAATTTTCATAACAGAATTTATTTCCATTTGGGAATACTTGCAGATGTTTAGATGTCAGGTGTGCTGATAGCTATGGATTCGTGTATCCACTAAATGATGCTCTAAGGTAAGTTGGAAAAGGATGATCCTCTCTGTGGGAATGTTTGTTCCATATTTCTGATATTCATATATTTATATATATAATTCTTGTACGTTGTGAATTTATTGTCTCTTTCAGTGTAGATGTTCTCTGGTTAAAACTCATATATGTGATTCAAGATGATCATACTTTTGCCCTCTGACACACTTCCACCCATAGTTGCAGGCCCCTGGCCAGGTAGCCAGTTCTTTTGCTGCTATTAGGACCACTCTTGGAACCAGCTATCTCAGATGTAGAGACGGGGCCTCGCATGCAACTATCTTTCTGGCAAGGAATAAGAAAGGAAGTACTAGAAAGAATGAAACAGGGAAGGAGGGAAAGCTAATTCAAGGTACATCATTGAGCTAGTTAACTTGTATCATTTTCTTCGTTTGTGAAATTAAAATTCTGTTTCTGTTATCAGCATTTCAGTGAGACAGCTGTCTCCTAAAGCTCATTTTCTAGTGTTTTACTGATTATCGGGATGGCTAATGAATATGTGGATTAAGGTTTTAAAAGTATAATTATCATAGCTTGGTGTTCTGTGTGTCATCAAAGTTCGTTTTAGCGAGAATGGTCTATGTCAGCACCTTGGAATCAAACTCATTTCATTTGCTTTTAAGAGATATATAATTGGCTGCATAGGTTGGTGATTTTAAATGGAATGAGAGGAGATCATGAGTTTACTTTCCCAAAGAGTTCCCCCATCTTTTCAAGGCCTAAATTCTATCATTGAGATTCTTTTTTTGTGGCCTAAGGCTTTTATCCTCTACTAAAATGCAAATAATATATTCTTTATACCTTAATGAATTTGTGCTAATTAGGTACTCCATTGAAATCAAGTTTTGATGTTGACAAGTAAGGATGAGGGGGTGCATGAGAAGACCCTGGTATCATAAGCTATGAGTTGGTTGTTGATTATGGAAAATGCCTGCTGATGTTTCAGTGTTTCCTAGAGCTCCCATTAAAGAAAGGCAATGTTACTTCAGCTCTTGAGAAATTAGAACAAATGGCTCTTAGGAAGGGAGAGAAAAATGAGAAAAACCTTCTGATGCTGTTCAGTAATTAACCTGAAAAAAAGAGTAGTTTAAAGAGAAAACTCTATTTCTTAGTTTCCTGACTTATCCTACCAAAAGAATTTATTGTTTTATTGAGCACCAGATTTAAACGCAAGGCAAGTTTGGAACAAGAAGAAGCAACAATGCTACACATTTGCCAGCACGAGACCGTGTAACACAAGTTCCTTTCTCGATTGACTAAAATATCTTTCAGAACCAAATCAAATATACTCTAAAGAAAGTCTATTCTTGTTTATAATTCTTTAAAAGAGCTTCATGGATTTTTTTTTTTTTTTTTTTTTTGACAGAGTCTCACTCTGTTGCCCAGGCTAGAGTGCAGTGGCACGATCTTGGCTTACTGCAACCTCTGCCTCTCGGGTTCAAGCTATTCTCCTACCTCAGCCTACTAGTAGCTGGGATTACAGGCATGTGCCACCACGTCTAGCTAATTTTTGTATTTATAGTAGAGACAGGGTTTCACCATGTTGGCCGGGCTGGTCTCAAACTCATCACCTCAGGTGATCTGCCCGCCTCGGCCTCCCAGAGTGCCAGGATTATAGGCATGAGGCACCACTCCCGTCTGTTTGTTTTTTTGAGACAGCATCCTGCTCTGTCGCCCAAGGTGGAGTGCAGTGGTGCGATCTCGGCTCACTGCAACCTCTGCCTCCCTCCACCTCATGGATGGTTTTAATAACAGTTGGTCCTGGCTTTGGAGAACCACTAAGCTGACATTTTGAATGAGTCTTAGAATTAACATTTCTTCAGTGACAATTTTGGTATGTATTTTTTCTTATACACTTTAGCAATATGTTTGGAGACAGAACCATTTTGAAATATCAGCTCTACAACTTACTAGAAAATTTACAAAGCTTCTGCAAGCCTCTTTCTCCTTAATCTGTAAAATTTAACAAGAGTAACTCCTTGCTTTAAAGTTAAATGATTATGCATATCACATATTAGCTACTTCGATTATAATTTTATTATCTCAGATTGCATCACAAGATTAGGTATTTTATAAAATGATCATATTTATGGAGGTGTGGAAAATAAAATTTATAGCTCAATAATACATCACTGTAGTAGACTTGTGTATCAGGTACTACAATCTCATATAGCACTAATATTAGAAAAATGAGAGGAATCAAAACATATTTACCAAATTTGTGCAAAATGATTAGCATGCTCCTACCATATTCTCTCAAGACCAAAGTGCTGTCTAAAAATGAAGATAAATATTTCAGGTTTTTTTTATATAACAAAGTAAAATAACTGTATCTTGATGTTTTGAGAAAGTTAACAGTTTGCAAAATTCCTATCTCTCACTCTGTTTTATTTTGTTTACTAGGTCATTTTTTTCAGAATCCGGTTACAAAATTCATTCATTTTCATAGTATTCTATGCAGCAGAGACATTTGTAGTCTTGGTGGCACTATGAATGAAAGTTATTTCATTCATAATCCCGGTGCTGTCTCACCGGGATTATTTTAATAGTCTCACTGTGCTCAGTTTTTCACTCCACTTTAACCCTTTCTGTACCTTTCCATGCATGTTGCACCATTTGGTTTTCTAAAGACTGATTAGAATCTTGTCCTTTCTACGAAAGTTTTCTATAATTTTACCTGTTTCCTAGGCTTTGAGGTAATTCCACACCACTAGTATTTGCCCAGGCAAATTATTGACTGCTTCCCTGCACTCCTTACAACTTTCTGATTTTATATGTGGGGACTCATTACTCCTATTTCTACATCCCATCAACACATATGGCATTGTAAAGGGAAAACTGGCCACCCGCTTCTCGACTGCAACCTCACCTCACCATGGCAACATTACCTGCAAAAGCAGAAACTTTTGAAGTTAATCTTGAATTACATGAACCTAATGACTTTAGAAAATGGGTCAGCTGCTTCACTAATTGATAAATTCTATGATAGTTAATATTTGTACTTAGAAACGTGCATAGGCTTAACTGACCAGGATCTTTACTGAAGCAAACTGGCATATCTTTACCTCAAATGGGTGAGAAAATTTTTTAAAAAAGAGATTCTGACCGGGTGATACATATTGTCCTTAGAAAAGGGGTTCTAGAGTTCCTGGCTCATCTTCAAACTGGGGAAGCAAAAGATAACACTGATCAAGTTCAGGGGTTCCAACAACTCAGGACTGGCAAAGAAGGAGAGGATATCAGGGAATAGAGAGACTCAAGGAACAAGATTTCCACTTGTCGGTAGGAGAAGTTATGTTTCCAGGAATGTTACTGGAGATATGAATGAAGAGACCTGAAGATAAGACTGCCTTGGGAAAGAAAAAGTAAAGCTGAGGAAGTGGAACCTTGGTAGAGATGGGAGAAGTAGACATCCGGAAAAACTTCCAAAGGTCTCTTTCCCTTGGAGATCTAGAGTTCAGTCCACAATTATGAGAGACTAATATTTCATTTTTATATTGTACTTCCCTTATGGAATTGTTACATTTGTCTTCACAACTTGGTTTGATTATCTCTTAGGAGACTGAAGGGACAGAAAAGAATAGGGTGGGAAACCTCACCTGATTTGCTCACTGATTCTGGTAGAGAAGCAACTGTCTAGGAATCTGAGTTCTGGTTGGTGATCAGAAGTACAGGAAGGTTGATCATAGAATCACTAGCAAATGAGTATTACTACATAATTTAACATAAGAAAAGAAGCACAGTTAAACTTTATTTTCATGCCATATGCCAATGGGAACTTTCCTTGGCCAGATAAAAAAGCAAACAAACAAACAAACAAACAAAAAAATGCTGGGGATAAGAGTTTATGGATTCTATATTATAAAGACTCCACCAGCTTCTAGCAAGAATCTATCTCCTTCTCTTTTTCTCTTTGAACCCACAGGGCATGTGTCACTTTCTAACTTATAAAAGAAGTATATTGTTATAATACTGGTAAATTTAAAAATCATTGCCATATCATATTTACAACTAGGAATCTGGGAATGCATAGGATGTTATTTTCTTTGATTATATAGTCTTATTTTATCATAATGTAGACACTTATTTTATCATAATGTAGACATTTAAAATAAATGGAAGACATTTGATAACATTTGTACAGTAATTTGCTGAGAATTGACTACCAGTGATAAAATAAAAATTTTTTTTAAATGTACCCTATTGACCGGGCACGGTGGCTGATGTCTGTAATCCCAGCACTTTGGGAGGCCGAGGTGGGTGGATAATCTGAGGTCAGGAGTTCGAGATCAGCCTGGCCAACGTGGTGAAACCCCTTCTATACTAAAAATACAAAAATTAGCCAGGCATGGTGGTGAGTGCCTATAATCCCAGCTACTTGGGAGGCTGAGGCAGGAGAATCACTTGAACCAGGGAGTTAGAGGTTGCAGTGAGCCGAGATCATACCACTGCACCCCAGCCTGGGTGACAAGAGTGAAACTCTGTCTCCAAAAAAAAAAAAAAAAATTGACTCTATCTGTCATACAAATTGTTCTCATACAAATTGTTATCCCCCAACAAACAAAGCAGTTTATAAGTATACACATAAAAGCTACATAAAATAAATTAGCAATAGAGTGAAAATTGTTGTTTTTTTCAGTCTGACACACTTTCTCATGTCACATAAATTTTGCATGTCTTTTTCTGCCCAACAACTCTCTCTTTCATTTGGGTAATTCTTATTTGGGAAAGGAAGGAGGTGGCTGTGGCTTAAAAAGGGTGGCAAAAGGTATCCTTGTAAAGGAACTGTTCTGTATCTTGAATGTGGTAGCGATCACATGACTCTACACATATGATACAATTGCATATAAACAAATATATTCACACACATAAATAAATGTAAAACTGGTGAATGTGAATAAGGCAAGTGGGTTTTAACAATGCCAATTTTTTTGGCTGTGCTTTTACTGTAGTTATGCAAGAAGTTACTGTGAAAGAAAAGAGTGTAGGGTATACAGGATCTCATTATATCATTACATATACCTGCATTTTAATCTACAATTATTTTAAAATAAAGTAAAATGCCCAGATAGCCATCCATATTTGTATTGCTTGTATGAAATTAGCAGTGCCTTTTTATTAA
The DNA here is from genome assembly GCF_028885625.2 of Pongo pygmaeus. NCBI lineage: Eukaryota > Metazoa > Chordata > Mammalia > Primates > Hominidae > Pongo > Pongo pygmaeus. The sequence continues at coordinate 42,562,616 of NC_072388.2, read as the reverse complement.
AGAGATTGCATTCTTTCACAGATATATAGATAAGTCCTGTTCGGTGCTCATGAATTATTAAACTCTAAGGATAAATCTTTACTATTTAATTTAAGTCTAGTTAAATTCCTTATAGTTTCTACATATTGCTGGATCTAGTAGCTAATAACCTATCTAAACACTTGGATAGTGAAAGAGCAAAAAATACCTTTTACTTGAAACATATATTTTAAATATAGGATTTCATTTTAAAGAGTAAAATTAATTCTTCTGGTTGTGCTCCCATCTCAATGTCTATTTCTTCTTCTTCTCCTTTTCTGGATCTTCCATTTCTCCTGACCTGTACATGTTGGCTAGTCCAAGGTGCTGCTCTTTTTTTTTCTTTCTCTTCTTCATTCACATTGTTAAGAACTGTGAAGGTTCTGAACTTCTACTTTACTTGAAAATTAATAGTTACCCTGCAATTGTTCTATAGATGCTGCCAGAAGACTCTGGCAGAGGCTCCTCAGTCAGAGACAAAAAACTTTATTGTTCAAGGCACAACAGGTAGCATGAGCTTCATGTTTCCATTATTTTCATTATTTTCCCCAAGACCCACAGAAATGATGTGAAGTGATTGATGAATGCTATGGCACAAATCTATATTTTCAAATTAAAAATATTTATGCATATGTAAGAATTACATACATTTATGGGGTACGTATTTTGGTACAAATATTCAATGTGTAGTGATCAAATCTGAGTAATAGGAACATCCATCCCCTAGTACTACTACTACTATTACTACTACTACTAATAATAATGATATTTCCCTTGCAACTAGAGGACACCATGTAATATGTAAATAGAGGTATTATGTGCAAATTCCATAAAGCCTATTTGAAGGGAACTTGACTGAGCAAGAAAGATCGCTTTTTTTTTTTTTATTTTTTAATCCTCTTTTCTCTTTCCTGAAATACACAATAGGATGCCTCAGGTGTAGAAGTCATGTTAAACCACTTGCAATACCGGGGACTGAAGAAAGCTGAGAACCTGACAACTCCATGTTTCAACTTGGAAAAAGATAGGTAACTATAGACAGCCCATCTGGAATTGTCTTCAATCTTGTAAGCGTGAGGAACTGACCAATTTTCAGTTGTTTCCTCTCTCTGATTATAAGAAATAAGCCAGTGAAGATAGAGTTTAGGGCAGGGAATGATGGGACCGTTAGTAATGTAAACTTCAGAGCATTTAAGATACTCCCACTTATTGATAACTCACGTTCTGGCCTGGTATCAAAGATACTCCTTTATTCATTCACTAATTGCCAGAAGGATACGTATGCCTGATTTCTTCTCTATGGAGTCCCTATCTCTACAACCAAAGGGGAGGGAGAGTCAGTGAGGCTTAGTCCATGTTTCAGCAAAAAAAAAAAAAAAAAAAAAAAAAAAAAAAAGCCTTTTAACTGACACAACCAATGAAAACAATAAAGAAAAAAATTTATTGAGTGCTAAAAATAGTGAGTTTACTTTAGGGATTAGATACTAGCCTGAGCACATTGCACCACAAATACTCAGTTCAAATTCTTCCCTTTCTTTCTTTCTTTCTCTTTCTTTCTTTCCTTCCTTCCTTCTTTCTTTTCTTTCTTTCTTTCTTTCTTTCTTCTTTCTTTCTTTCTTTCCTTCCTTCCTTCTTTCTTTCTTTCTTCTTTCTTTCTCTTTCTTTTCTTTCTTCCTTTCTTTCTTTTTTTTTTTTTTTTTTTTTTGAGACAGAGTTGTGCTCTTGTTGCCCAGGCTGGAGTGCAGTGGCATGAGCTTGGCTCACTGCAACCTCCACCTCCCAGGTTCAAGCGATTCTCCTACCTCAGCCTCCTGAGTAGCTGGGATTACAGGTGCCTGCCATCATGCCCGGCTAATTTTTGTATTTTTAGTAGAGATAGGTTTCATCATGTTGGCCAGGCTGGTCTCGAACTCCTGACCTCAGGTGATCCACCTGCCTCGGCCTCCCAGAGTGCAGGGATTACAGGTGTGAGCCACTGCCCCCGGCCTCAAATGCTACTTTCTCTGGGAATCTTTTCCAGATAAAATACAAGGCCTGAATTAAATGCATCTTCCTAATTAAAGCCAAGCACATGCAACTATTATAATACTTAATGCTCTGTATTGTAATTAGCCTTTTAAATTGTATCTTTTTTAGTACACTCAAATCCTCTTAAGGCAGGGCTTACATTTTATACTCCTAAATCTTGAGAGATAGTGCTAAGCCTGGTACCTATTATACACTCGATAAATATTTATTGAATAAATGAATAAATTAAAAATGAAAGAAAAAGAAGAATGGGTGAATTATTTGTTTTATGATAGAATAGCACTGAATAATTGTGAATTGTTTAAAGCTACACAATGATTGACTGATAGAAGAAAGACATTGATTATTGTTCGAGTAGTAAACCAGGATGCCTGTGCATTTTATGAAGTTCTACAGAATCCTTTGAAATGAGGTTATGTAACATTGTCCCAGAATTTCAGTTTTCTACTCTGTAAAATTGGCAACATTTTAGCTATACTACAGGATTGTTAGTAAAATAAATACAATGATAATGTTAAAGTTCTTAATGTATTATATGATTTGCAGTAAGTACATAAAGACATTTATATTAAAAATGTTCATTTTCGCTTTAGGTTTTACAGTTAAGTCTTTAATCTCAAGTTGATTTTTGCATATAGTGAAAGGAAGGGGCCCAGTTTCAATCCTCAGCATATGGCTACTCAGTTATCCTAGCAACATTTATTGGATAGGAAGTCCTTTCTCCATTGCTTGTTTTTGTTGACTTTGTTGATGCAGTTGGTTATAGGTCTGCAGCTTTATTTTTGGGTTCTCTAATCTGTTTCGTTGGTCTATGTTTCTGTTTTTGTACCAATATTATGCTGTTTTGGTTACTGGAGCCTTGTAGTATAGTTTGAAGTTGGGTAGTGTGATACTTTTACCTTTATTCTTTTTGCTTAAGACTCTTTCTGTTATTTGGGCTCTTTTTTGGTTCCATGTAAATTTTAGAATATCTTTTTTTTCTAATTCTGGGAAAAATTCATTGGTAGTTTACTAGGAATAGCATTGAATCTGTAAATTTCTTGGGGCAGTATGGCCATTTTATTGATGGTGATTCTTCCTATCCATGAGCATGGAATGTTTTTCCATATGTTTGTTATCTCTGATGTTTTTCAGTAGCGTTTTGAAATTTTCGTTACGGAGGTCTTTTACCACCCCGGCTAGTTGTATTCCTAGTTATTTTGTGTCTTCTGTACGTGACTATTGTGAATGGGACTATGGTTTTGATTTGGCTCTCAGCTTGGATATTGTTGGTATATAGAAAAGCTGCTTATTTTTTGTACATTAAAAACCCTAGAAGATAACATAGGAAATACCATTCTGGACATAAGGTGTGACAAAGACTTTATAAGGATGAAGCCAAAAGCAACTGCAACGAAAACACAATTTGATAAGTGGGATCTAATTAAACTAAAGAGCTTCTGCACAGCAAAATAAACTATCAACAGAGTGAACAGACAACCTACAGACTGGGAGAAAATATTTGCAATTTATGAATCCAACAAAGATTTAATATCCAGAATATATAAGGAACTCAAACAAATCAACAAGCAAAAATCAAACAACCTCATTAAAAAGTGAGCAAAAACCATGAACAGACATTTCTCTAAAGAAGACGTACACTCAACGAAGAAGAGTATGAAAAAATACTGAACACCACTAATCATTAGAGAAGTGCAAATAAAAACTACAATGAAATACCATCTCACAGAAATTAGAATGGCTATTAATAAAATGTCAAAACATAATAGATGCTGGTGAGGTTGTGGGGGAAAGAGAATGCTTACACCAGTAGTGGGAATGTAAACTAATTCAGCCACTGTGGAAAGAAGTTTGGAGATTTCTTAAAGATCTAAAAACAGAGACATCATTCGACCCAGAAATCCAATTATTGGATATATACTCAAGGAATATAAGTCATCTTACCGTAAAGACATATGCACACATGTGTGCATCGCAGCACTCTTGACAGTAGCACAGAAATGGAATCAGCCTAAGTGTCCATCAATGATAGACTGGATAAAGAAAATCTGGCAGATATACACCATGGAATATCAAGCATCCCTAAAAGGAACGGGATCATGTCATTTGAAGCAACTTGGATGGAGCTGGAGGTCATTATCCTACATGAATAAATGCAGAAACAGAAAACCAAACACTACATCTTCTCACTTACAAGTGGGGGCTAAACACTGAGTGCACATGGACACAAAGAAGGGAAGAAAAGATGTCAGGGACTACTTGAGGGTGGAGGTAGAGAGGAGGGTGAAGATCAAAAAACTACCTATCTGTTACTATGCTTATTACCTGAGTAACGAAATAATCTATACACCAAATCCCTAAAACACATAATTTACCTACATAATAAACCCACACGTGTATCCTTTGAACCTGAAGTAAAAGTTGGAAGAAAAAATGAACATTGTATTCATATAGCTTAAGTAGTCACTGTTTTTATGCTATATAGATAAGCATTTAATAGAAATTATCCCTGATAATGTATAGTTTGCAGTTGGGTAGTAAGCATAGGCTTATGTATAATGTATTCTAATATTTGTTCAAAAATTAAAAGCTATTTAAACCATCTATTTGATTTGATGTTCTCCTCTCTAATTAAGTGGTAGTAACATATTTAAAAGTTCATATATATCAAGGATCTGGTTTTTTTTCCATTTTTTAGAGTAAGTATAGTTCAAATATATGATGCATTTAACAGTATAGTTCAAATATATGATACATTTAATGGAATTTACTTTATTAAGGCCCTCAGAATTCTATAGCAGAAGATGCATTCTAACAATCACAATTGTAAGAACAAGAAAGAAAGCTGTGCTTCCAACTGCATTTTTAGAATTCTTTCAGGTACACTTATGCTCTCAGTGTCTGTGGACCATGAGTAGTTGTATAGGTATGTGGGAAGAAAAAAAAATGTTCAAAGAAAGCTGTAAGTGGAAATGAAACCTTACTGATCTTCAGTAAGATTCTTTTTATCACAAACTTTTCAACTCTTCCAAAAATCTGAGCCAATTGAATTCAGAAATGACATTTCTGGTGGGTTTGCTTTGTTCAGTAAGAATAACAAGTGAAAGCATTTCTACTAACCTCAGCTATAGAATATTACCTTTTGTTGATATTGTGTGTTTACTTAGCATTGGAGATAAGCATTATCTTATACTTTATGGGATATAATATAAACATATATGCTGGATGTGAAGAAATAAAATACCATAATGTTCATTCAATAATATTTATCAAACATCTATTATATGTATCACTTTATGAGTCAGGTATCTGAGAGGATACAAAGCTATCAAATCATAATCCTCAGCTTCAAGAGACATTAAATTAGAGCTGACAAGGAACAATGGAAAAGCAACAAGAAAGGGCTACTGATAAAATGTTTGTAGAAGTGGATAGAGATTACTTTTGTCTGAGAAATCTATTGAGCGATTAATAAAAAATTATGTAGATGTAGATATATATGAACTCTAAAAATATATATTATAAAAAGTACAATTGTTTGCAGTTTTTCTAATGTAAAAATTGCAGCTTTATAATGTATATTTTCAGAAAATATACTGCATAATATTTTCAGTTAATAAGATATTAATTATAATTAATGAAATATTAATGAATGTTAATATGATTAGTGATTTGTATGTTAATAGAGTTATTTACTGCATCATAACATTTTCAGCATATTATCACACTCAAGTTACATAACCACTGTGCCTGTGTGACTGGCTTTTTTTTTCTAGCTCTCTTTTACAGGTAAGGAAAATGAAGCTCAGTGAAGTCACATTCACAAAGTAGGAAAAAGCGTATGTGTCTCTTCTTGCCAAATCCAGCATAATAGAACTGCTATGTGACCTTAGTTATGTTGCCAATTTCCTTTATGATCAAATTTTCTCATCTGGATACTGGGGATGAAAACAGTAGTTGCCTCACAAAACAGTATATCAGTTAGGATACTTTCAACTACCAATACCAGAATGGTGGTTTAACTAACATAGACATTGATTATTTTTCACTCCGATGGCTTAAAGATACATGGTTCTAGGTTTAACTCTGCAGCCCAACATCGTCATCATAGTCCCAGAGTTATTTTGTCTGTTCACTGTGTCATTATCAGGGTGTTTATGACATCTTCCAGTCTGCCCACATAGAACATCATACAAATCATACAAGCATCATGCCCTTATACCTTGTAGGAAAGGGCTGTACTGCATATCATCCATTTGCTCTTTTGCTCTTCCAGATCCCCACTCCCTTTTTATTTTTTGTTTTTTTGAATACAGAGTCTTGCTCTGTCATCCAGACTGGAGTGCAGTGGCACAATCTTGGCTCACTGCAACCTCTGCCTCCTGGGTTCGAGCAATTCTCCCAACTCAGCCTCCCAAATAGCTGGGACTACAGGCACGCACCACCACGCCTGACCGATTTTTGCACTTTTTAGTTGGGATTTCACCATGTTGACCAGGCTGGTCTCAAACTTCTGGGCTCAAGTGATCTGCTGCCGCAGCCTCCCAAAGTGCTGGAATTACAGGCCTGAGCTACCACCTCCAGCCTCAGATCCTCTCTTGACCCTTCCCTACCCATTCTGTACCACAGGAGGGTGACTGGAATGGACTACTTCTAACTGTGACTGATTTCTGATTCATTTTAGCTAATGAAATCATGAGTTTAAAAGTAGAAAGGCAAGTGATGTTGGGATATTTATTTCTCATTCCTTCCTCCTTGCCAGGTCATGTGGGTTGGATGTTAACAGCCCCCTCAACACAGCTATTCTTACCAGGAACTAAACACTGGGCCCTCCTTTGCTGCTTCACAGCAGCTCTTTTCTTGAAAACCTCCGGTTACTTCACTATCTCTTGTTCATAATAGATTATTTAGAAAACTGTATTACTTACTATGCCAATGACTTTGTGCTACTTATACTGGGTTGTTCATGCTCTATATCTATATAGTCTTAGAGGCTATTACTTAAGCAGTTTCTTCTCAAATGATTCACAATTAAGAAGACTTACCTAAATTCTCATAAAATAGCCATGAATAGACATAAGACAGTTTTACACCATTAAAAGCAGTAATAGGCAACCAAATTATAGAATCAGAGATAATTCATAGTTAACTATGAGATAGATTTATTCTGTATATACAGATAGATATAGATCTATCTCTGTCTTTCTATCAAAAGCCAGAGAGAGAGAGATAGCTCCTGAAATTTGTACTTTATAATATAAAATAAAGACCACCTAAAATGCAAAATGAGCTTTATCATTATCCATCATTAGCCCTGTGATTCCAATCTTTAGGTCCTACACAAATTTAAAACTAGATTGCCCACCAACTTTTTTGAAGAGTAGCTTATAAAGTAGAGTACTATTTAATTCATTCTAGTTGCCTTTAAAACTGGTAGCAACATACTCTTCTGTCCCTGTTTTAAACACTACTATGACCAGGCAAAAGCAACTTAGCAATTTGCTTTAAACAACTCTTGTTATCAGAAGACTGGGAAAAATAATTAAAATAGCGTATTTTTGAAGACCAAGAACTTGCTCATCATCAAGACTTGCTTCAAGACTCACCTTGCCATATCCACCAGGTTAAAGCTAATATCCTGTAAATTTCTTAATGTTAAACAGTTTTATACCTTACAACATCCACCTTAAAGTCCTTCCCTCCAATCCTTAAGACCCCATAAGTGTACTCCCCTGACCTTACCCTTCTCAGTCACTACTAAGATTCAGTCAATATGGTGTTCTCTTTCATTGCAGTAAGTCTAATAAACTTAGTTTTGTGTGATCAATATTTTTTTTCTGATGAATTTTTGTGGGGGAGGCCATGGTGTCAATATTTGACAGCCTTCTCCTTACTCTAAGCTGTGCTGGCATCTTAGTCCACCAAGATGGAGACTGTAAACTCTAGAATAAAAGTGCACAAGAAGTAAGGATTTTGAGGGGTTGGATCAATACATTCTATGGTTTTAGATTTTGTGAGTGGGTCAAGTACAGTAGGGAGTGTTGGTTAGAAAAATAACCAGTGTAGCAGTTTACATGTGTTTGAAAGTACAGGTTTTCATGTATTAACATTGTCTCAGAGCATCAAACCAACAAGAGCTCAGGGATAGGATGAAAATACAACTCTAATATGTTTTACTAGAAAAAGAGAATTAGACTAAGATATGTGTACCTCAACCTGATTTCAAAGTGTAGATCTAAAAGAGGTACAAACCTACCCACTGAGTGGCATATAAACAGAGGAATCTGCAATACTCTTACACTTTTCTGACACATACCTATTGAGCTTAGATGGATATTAGTTAACAATAGAGAAGGAAGAAAAATAAAACACTAAATTTTTAAAAATGATATTGTTTTCAGAAAAGATTAGCATATTAACACTGAAACCACCCAGAAGGTTTTAAAAATATAGCAAAACACAGACATGTGAGCAGGGATTATGATTTAATTAATCTGGTTTAGGACCTACTTCCAATATGCAGCTAGGATGGAGAACTCCAGAGCTGGAACAGAGGTCAGCAAACTACAATTCATTGGGCCAGATAGATCCTATCACCTGTTTTTGCACAGCTCATAAGGTAAGAATTTTTTTTCAAACTTTAAAGTGTTGGGGGAAAAGACTATTTCATGGACACATAAATGTTATAAGAAATTCAAAGTTTAGTGTCAATTAATAAAGTTTTCTGAGGATGTAACCACTTTCATTTGCATACCTGTTGTCTGTGGTCGCTTTTGAGTTAAAACGGCAGAGTTGAGTAGTTGAGACAGAGACTGTATGATCTGCAAAGCCCAAAATGTATAATTTCTAGACCTTAACAGAAAATGTTTGCAGATCTAGAAGATTCAGAGGAAAAGCATACCTCTAGGGAGGATATACAGCATAATTCAGAATAAAATTTTGGAAAACTCATTGATGTATTAACACAGCATGACTTAACTGTTATACATTGATAACAAATTGTGTGGAGAAAGAATACTAACTCATTATCAAAAGGCACAAAAGGGAAATAAAAAGAGAGGTGACTACATTAAGAAAGGCAGGTAAGTGAAATGCCGTAGCAATGCCGGACATATTTCTGTCCATTCTTTGACATTAGCAAATCAAAATTTTACTCTTTCTCACTGTGGTTTCTGTTTTACAACAGTAGAAGTATGGAATAGGAAAACACAAACAGCAAAGACACATCCAGCTGGCAAACAAACATGTATTTTCTAATAAACCTGCTTCTGTTCAAGGTTCTAACATTCTGGAAGCTGAATCCAATGCCTGCATTGACATTCCTTGGGTCACTTACCTTATCCAACCACAACAATTTGTATTTTGTGTGATCTGCATTAAAGTAATGTTATTAACTTAGTACGTCACTGCAGCTCTAAGTCATCATTTCAGCAGTAAACATGAATGCATTAGGCTGTTTAGGACCAGTTTTCACCAGCAACTCTCTGTGGCCCCCACAGATACAACGGCAGTGACTAGCAGGTCATGCTACAGTATAGATTAGGTTTTTGTCCTCTTCACATTTAGCAATGGATTTTCTAATTTGATAATAAGCCTGCAAGTACATGGACAGTTTGAAGGTGGGGAGAAGCAAAAGAGCTTAGAAAACAGTAGATTCACTCTTATTATATAGAAATGTAACTTTAAGCAAATAATTTTTTTAATTTCATTATTTTTATTTTTTTATTATTTTTTATTATATTTTAAGTTTTAGGGTACATGTGCACAACGTGCAGGTTAGTTACGTATGTATACGTGTTCCATGTTGGTGTGCTGCACCCATTAACTCGTCATTTAACACTAGGTATATCTCCTAATGCTATCCCTCCCTCCCTCCACACACCCTACAACAGAAGTTGGAAACCATCATTCTCAGCAAACTATCGCAAGGACAAAAAACCAAACACCACATGTTCTCGCTCATAGGTGGGAATTGAACAATGAGAACACATGGATACAGGAAGGGGAACATCACACACCGAGGCAAATAATTTTTTAAAATGAAAAATATACAGCTATCTTTATATATGTTACTTCAATTGATGAAAATTTATATATGCCATACTATATTGTAAAGTTTTTTTCTGTTTACCTCTTTGTCTGCTGTTATGAAAAAAGACTTAAATGAATATATAAAATATACATCTTTTGTAAATGCATTTATGGATTGTAAAAATGAATAAATTGATTTTATCTATAAAAATATATAGTTTAATTGAGGCAAAACTATATATTTGATTTGATATAATTTGTTAGTTAAATTTTTTTAAAATTTAGTGTTAAATTATAGTGTTTTTTCTGGCTAACTTCATTAAATGCCAAAGCTGTATTTTCTTGTCAGCTATAATATTGAAATGCATGAAAAGTGGAAAATTTGTGTTTTATAATTCACAATGACTGCCTGATTAAGAAACTATAAAGACTGTATTAATGTATTTCAAAAACCAATATTCTATGGAATATTGCCATGGAAAAGTAAAAGAATGATTGTCAGAGAAATGTTGGTATGACATTTTGTATAACTTTAGGTGACCTTTCAATGACAGTCTTACAAAGACTTTTATTCTAACACTAATTACTACTCACAATTATTAAATTTTGTAAAGTTCTACATGAATATAGGCTAAAAATCCTGACTCTACAGGGTGGGAAATCATCTTACCACTATAATATTTTAATTTGATTTTTATTTTAAGTACAGGGGCCAAGTGCAGGTTTGTTATGTAGGTAAACCTGCGTCATGAGGGTTTGTTGTACAGACTATCTTACCAGCCAGGTATTAAGCCTAGCATCCACTAGTTGTTTTTCTGGATCATTTCCCTCCTCCCACCCTCCACCCTACAAAAGGCCACATTGTGTGTTCTTCCCATCTACGTGTTCTCATCATTTAGCTCCCACCTCAAGCAAGAACATACAGTATTTGGTTTTCTGTTACTGTATTAGTTTGCTGAGGATAATGGCGTCCAGCTCCATCCACATTCCTGCAAAGGACATGATCTCGTTCATTTTATGGCTGCATAGTATTCCATGGTGTATAGGTACCACATATTCTTTATCCAGTCTATCATTGATGGGAATTTAGATTGATTGCATGTCTTTGCTATTGTGAATAGTGCTGCCATGAACATATATGGGCATTTGTCTTTATGCTAGATGATTTCTATTCCTTTGGATATATACCCAGTAATGGGATTGCTGGGACCAATGGTAGTTATGTCTTTAGGTCTATGAGGAATTCCAGTGACTGAACTAATTTGCACTCTCTCCAACAGTGTACAAGTCTTCCTTTTTCTCCACAACCTCACTAGCATCTACTATGTTTTGACTTTTTAATAAAAGCCATTCTGACTAGTATGAAATGGCATCACATGGTGGTTTTGATTTGCATTTCTCTAGTGATCAGTGATGTTGTGCTTTTTCTCATATGTTTGTTGGCCATACATTTATCTTCTTTTAAAAAGTGTGTTCATGTCTCTTACCCACTTTTTAATGGGGTTGTCCATTTTTTTCTTATAAGTATGTTTAAGTTTCTTACAGATCCTGGATATTAGACCTTAGTTGGATGAATAGTTTGCAAAAATTTTATCCCATTCTGTAGGTTGTCTGTTTACTATGTTAATAGTTTCTTTCACTGTGCAGAAGCTCTTTAGTTTAATTAGATCCCATTTGTCAATTTTTTCTTTTATTGCAATTGCTTTCAGCATCTTCATCATGAAATCTTTGCCCATGCCTATGTCCCGAATGGTATTGCCTAGGTTGTCTTCCAGAGTTTTTATAGTTTTAGATTTTACATTTATGTCTTTAATTCATCGAGAGTTGGGTTTTGTATATGGCGTAAGGAAGGGGTGCAATTTCAGTCTTCTATATATGGCTAACCAGTTATCCCAGCACCATTTATTAAATGGGGAACTCTTTCACAATTGCTTGCTTTTGTCAGATTTACTGAAGATCAGACAGTGTAAGTGTGCAGTCTTATTCCTGGGTTCTCTATTCTTTTCCATTGGTCTATGTGTCTGTTCTTGTACAAGTACCATGGGATTTTGGTTCCATACTAATTTTAAAATTGTATGTTCTAGTTCTGTGAAAAGTCACAATGGTAGTTTAATGGGAATAGCATTGAATCTGTAACTTGTTTAGGGCAGTATAGCCATTTTAATGGTACTGATACTTCCTATCCATGAGCATTGATTTTTTTTTCCATTTCTTTGTGTCATCTCTGATTTCTTTGAGCACTGGTTTGTAGTTCTCCTTGTAGAGATCTTTCATATCTCTAGTCAGCTGTATTCCAAGGTATTTTATTCATTTTTGTGGCAATTGTGAATGGGAGTTCATTCCTGATTTGGCTCTCAGTTTTACTATTATTGGTGTATAGGAATGCTAGTAATTTGTGCAAATCGATTTTGTATCCTGAGACTTCGCTGAATTTGTTTATCAGTTTAAGAAGCTTTTGGGGCCGGGTGTGGTGGCTCACGCCTGTAATTCCAGCACTTTGGGAGGCCAAGGCAGGCGGATCTCGAGGTCAGGAGATTGAGACCGTCCTGGCTAATACGGTGAAACCCCGTCTCTACTAAAAATACAAAAAATTAGCCGGGCATGGTGGCAGGTACCTGTAATCCCGGCTACTTGCGAGGCTGAGGCAGAGGAATCGCTTGAACCCGGGAGGGTGGAGGTTGCAGTGAGCCAAGATTGCGCCACTGCACTCCAGCCTGAGTCCTGGGTGACAGAGCGAGACTCCATCTCAAGAAAAAAAAAAAAAGAAGCTTTTGTGCTGAAACTATGTGGTTTTCTACAGAGAATATCATATGATCTACAAACAGAGATAGTTTAACTCCCTCTCTTTCTATTTGAATGCCCTTTATTTCTCGTCTTGACTGATTGCCCTAGCCAAAACTTCCAATACTATGTTGAATAGCAGTGGTGAGAGAGGGCATTCTTGTCTTGTGCTTGTCTTGGTCTTCACGTGGAATGCTTCCAGCTTTTGCTCATTTACTATAATGTTGGCTGTGGATTTATCATAGATGGCTCTTATTATTTTGAGGTATGTTCCATCAATACCTAGTTTATTGAGGTTTTTAAAATGAATGGATATTGAATTTTATTGAAAGGCTTCTCTGTAACTATTGAGAAAATCGTGTGATTTTTGTCTTTAGTTCTGTTTATGTGCTGAATCACATTTATTGATTTGAGTATGTTGAACCAGCCTTGCATCCTGGGGCTAGAGCCTACTTGATCATGGTGGATAAGCTTTTTGATGTTTCTCTGGATTTGGCTTGCCAGTATTTGGTTGAGGATTTTCACATAGATCTTCTTAATGGATATTGGCCAACTTCTTTTTTTGTTGTATCTCTGCCAGATTTGGGTATCAGGACGATCCTGGCCTCACAGAATGAGTTAGGAAGGAGTCCCTTCTCCTCAATTTTTTGGAATCATTTCAGCAGGAATGGTATCAGCTCTTCTTTGTACATCTGGTAGAATACAGCTGTTAATCCATCTGGTCCTGGGCCTTTTTTGGTTGGTAGGCTATTTATTAGTGCCTCAATTTCAGAACTTATTATTGGTCTATTGAGGGATTCAATTTCTTTCTGGTTCAATCATGGGAAGGTGTATGTGTCCAGGAGTTTATCCATTTCTTCTAGGTTTTCTAGTTTATGTGCATATAGGTGTTCATAATATTCTCTGTTGGTTGTTTGCATTTCTGTGGTATCGGTGGTAATATCTCCCTTATCATTTCTGATTATATTTATAACATAGCAGTAAATTTAATTAAACATTGATGGCAATTATCGATATATGCAATAAAAATAATTTAAAAGTCTTGAATTTTTGCTACTGGATTATAGTTGAGCTTTTTTTCCAATGTATTTTAGAAATATAAGCCTTCAAGTCAAACAAAATTCCAATGTAATAATAAAAAAATTCACAACAACCTTAGAATATGACTAAAGTAATTAATACCAAAAATAGCTAGGTAGGTCTCTACTAAAAATACAAAAAAAATTAGCCGGGCATGGTGGCGGGCACCTGTGGTCCCAGCTACTCAGGAGGCTGAGGCAGGAGAATGGCGTGAACCTGGGAGGTGGAGCTTGTAGTGAGCCGAGATCGTGCCACTGCACTCCAGCCTGGGCAACAGAGAGAGACTCTGTCTCAAAAAAAAAAAAAAAAAAAAAAGCTAGGTAGGATAAAGAAGAAAAATCTGGCTATCATTTATATATGTAAAAACATGAGAAGTTTTAAATCATATTCTTAAGTTAAATTTCACTGCCTTTGGAATATAGTCTCTAAATTGAAAACAATAGCCATGAATATTTTAGGCAAATTTCAATATTTAAATATTAAATTACAGAATAAATTTATATACTTTATTTATTTGTTTGCTTGTTTGTTTATTGGGGGTAAATCCTTACATCCTATTTTCAAAGACAGGTTTATAAGTGAGGCTTTTGTCTTTCACAACTTTTGCTGACCTTATTCTTTACATTTGTGGGCATTTGAACATTAATATTTCATAATACCAAAGTGTAAAATATTTAAACTGCTTCATTTCACACAACTATTTTTTTAAGATGCTTCAGAAATGCTCTGGTGCTAATGTTTCCTGGAATGCTCACTACAGATATAGAACTATTGCTTTAAATAGATTATTGAGAATTCTCTTTGATCATATAAATTATACACATTTCATTATACAATTTTAAGTTAAATGTTTTAGAAATTAAGTTATCCTTCATGCAATCTGTAAAATGATCACTACAAACCCTAAAATATTTCACATATTTATGATATTTTGTGAAATCTAAGTTGCAATCTATAAGAAAAGCCATTCTTTTATGTATCAAAAAGAACAATATTATATAAGAATCATGAATATAAGAATTCTACCATTTATAGAGATGTTAAAATGTAAGAAAAACCCTGTGTCTTAAAAGTTTTGACTATAAAAATAAAATATTTTATCAATATTTTAGTTATGACCTACTTGGCTGAAAAATGTATCATCTTCAATATTTGTTTAGCAACTTTATTTTTTAATTCATGTGTTTTATTTTTTATTTGTTCTGAATTTTTGATTAGCATTATATGTTACTTCTTATATGTTAAAGCAAGCTCATATTTTCTTCAGCTCTACCATAATAATCAGTTTCTTTCAACAGGCCTCTTATTGATGGAAATGCAGGGTTTATCCTTTAGTTAGAACTGTGTTTTCATGTATCTGATAAATTTATGCAATGGTAAAGCAAGAGCCTTTCTATGAAAATCATGCTATATTTAAAACTGTAAGTGTGACTGGCTTCAAGATGAAGCAGATGCTTTTCTTTTTCAAGATTATTAGTACTTAAAGATATTCTGAATGGTGGCTTTAAATATGACTCAAATTGTCCCTCTCTATAAGTAAAGTTCTGATAAACAGACAGAATTAACCGTATACAATGTATTTAATTTGGTTATAAATTGAGTAGCATCTAGGCGTGATTTAACCATTTCGTCAGCAGCATAGCAACTATATCATTTCTGCATTATACCAAGAAGGGCAATTCGTATTCTAAAATGAGATGAAAAAAAATATTGATAAATTCAGGGTATTCCAAATAGAGAGATCTAACAAATACATATGTGCATCCGTGACCTATAAAACACTGTGCTGCTAAAACTAGACTCCCCAGCCTCATGGAGCTTACAAGTTTATAAGATGGAGAGTATTTTGAAAGAATGGTGAGAGAAGGGAATGGAAATTTTCTGGAAAAGAAAATTCATTTTGGAAAGTGATAGGCTATTATATTCTAGTGATAGATGGGGTGAAGAGAGAGATTTCAACTGGGTTTTATCTTATAGTAATGATTAGAAGTTTTTGAGCATGAAGTTGAAACAAAAAAAAGGAAGTCTTTGGGAACATAGCGATGTTTAAGAAAACCATGAAATATTGTGTGGTTCAGGTCTAAGATAAAGAGTTTGGCATAAGGAAGTAGAGATGAGTAGGAAAAGAAAAAGTTTAATTTAATAGTTATTTGAAAAAAGCTTTGTAGAATTTTAAGACAAGTAAATTATATTAAGACACTCTAATATATTTGACGAGGTAGTCAACAAACATTTATAGAATTTATCCTGGTTTGCCATTTTCTTCACAATACACAGCAAAATTCTCATTGAGAAATATAACCTTTTCTTTTGTGTTATTGGAGTGAAGAACAGTTACAATATATTCTGTATTTTAATATTTTTAAAAGGTATCTCAATATCTTTTATTTGTAATTTCACTACAATTTTAAAGATATAAATATTATCCTGTGATAAATCTATCAACAGAACAGCTTATGGCTTGTGATAAAAATTTAGAGTAAGCATAAGACAAAATTATGTCTGGACTGAGAGCTAAAAACGCCACTTGTGTTATACAAAGTTGAGAATTTAAAGCAAGCTTGACTCATAAGATCTTTAAACTATAAGTAGTGATGATGAGGCTGTCAGTGGAAAAGACTAGCACATATAAAAATATCCCTGCTTCAATATTATTTCTATTGTCAAAATGGGATTTATAAAAATGTTCACTTATGACCAATTGCTTACAAATCACATCTTCTTGGTAAAATAGCAACTTAAATTTTCATTAACAAATGGCTAAATCAGAATTAGAACTAAAATCCATTTGCATTTTTCAAACCATATTGGGGTAGTTCATGTAGTGGCCACAAACCAACCCCAAATCTTTGTAGCCTAGAACAAGGGTATACTTCTTGCTCACACTGAATATTCATTTTGACTTTGTTGGTGTTCTGTTTTATGTTAAGCTCACTCATGGAAGCCAACTGAGTCATCATAAACAGCAGCTGTCATTATGGAAGTTGGAAAGAGCAGAAGAATCATGCACTGGTTCCTAAAAACTTCTGTCTAAAAATGACACCTATCAAATCCACATGTAGCTTTTGTCTAAAATCAGAGCAAGCTCCAGGGCACAGCATATTCATTCTCCATTAATAGCAAACCACTTTTATTCATACAGGTCTTAGAGTACAGACAACTTTCGTTATATTTGTTATATAAATGGCCTAAAGATGGCCAATTTATATTAGTCCCTATGTTGTTTACTTCCTCACAGCAATTGAAGACTGGGAGCAAATAGCCAGCCAGCACTAAACTCAAATCCCTACACATCTAGTTGCTTTAAATATAGTCCCATTTAAAATGTGTTTATCCATTTAGCACCTGCCTGCTTTTCATAATCTGCGGAACTGCACCCAACATCTGCTGGCCATAGATTAGACAAAATCTATAGCTGTAAATGACCCCGAACCACTGCTGCCTTTCAGAGTTCTCTGATCCAGAGACTCCCCACCTTGCTGCTGAATGACATGACCTGTCTCCCTTTTCCTGGGAGTTGTCCTCCCCACTTCCCTTTCAGGATGGTGGCCCCATTCCACTATCTCTGAAAGGTCTCCCAACAAAGTTTGGGTAAGATAATGTTATTTTGTGTTTATTTTCCTTGATTGTCCCCAGATACTCAAATACTCAAGCTCATCACAACATTCTCTTACTTTATCTTGAAATTTAGGGACCCCTTGCACGCCTGAGTCATGATGGAGGTCGCCCTCAGATCTTCTGTCATACTAGTAGTAGTACTCCCAAGCAGTCTATGGAAGACTGTGGAAGGGAGTTGGTAAGCAGGTACAGAGTCTCCTTGTTTCTGGGATCTCAGGGATTTTAAACTTTCATACTAGCCACTAGCCTCCACTTCATCTTTAAGAATGCTAAAAATTCCTTCTTATTTGTCTCTATGTGGCTATCTCTTCCTTTCATACACTACCAAGGTGAAACAATCTATACGACTGATCTCAGTGGAGAGAAGCAAGACACCTTTTGGGTTTCATTTCATTAATTTGCTTTGTTTTCTCAGCTCTCTGATGGATTGAACAAATATGGTTTTATAGATTATCCAAGGTTTTCTTGTTGTTAAGGTTATTAATATTTGATTTTTCTCTACTTCCAAAGAAGAAGTAGAAATAATTCTAGATTTTAATTTGATTTAGTAGTTGAAATGACTGTGTTTCTACGACTGTGAGATGAACGGGCTGTTCTTTGAGCACTAATGCTGAACAACTTACTAGTTGTACCTTTTGATTTAGAAATCATACCATAAATTTCTTATACTCAAATGTAAGTATTGTAACTTTTGAAAGAAGAGCTTGTGATTGTTTGGGTTAGCAAACTATTTTAAAGCTAATATTTATCCATTTACTTTATGGATACCATTTACTTTATGCTCAGGAATAATATACCATTTACTTTATGCCCAGGAATAATAACAGAAGAAAACTTACAGGGTAGATACCCAGTTTTATGGTTGAGGAAACTTAAGTCAACGTGTGGTAAATTAGACTTTAAACTAGGGCTTTGAAACTCCAAAGATGATTACTAAATTATCCTGTCTCAAATCATAATAAAAATAAAATTATGATGTCCCAATATAATAGTTTACTATAACCCATACTTTAAAAACTATTTTTTAAATTACATAAAGAAACCAGAAAATCAAGTATAAATTGATGTTCATCATTATTATCATTTATAGCACATATATTTCATTCATAAATATATATATACACATTATATATTTGAGTTATTGTATATGTACATTTTAATTTTAATTTAGTATAATTTTATTTCCACAAGTATATAAAGCTCCAAATTTAACAAATTTATTTAAAAAATCATAGCTAATAATGACATTCCATTGCAATATCAGTGATACACAAGAATTATTCTTGAAGATAGAGATATCACTAGGCAGTTGCTGCTGTGCGTGTGCATAGCATTGACACTAAAGTCAATCTTTGTAGAGTTAGAAGAGTTAATGTATCACTGAAAAAATAGCAATCTGCCTTAAACTCTGGCAACTATTTCTATGTGTGTGACCTCGTAAGAAAAGTCAGCATTTTAATCAGGGTAACTATAAAGTCACCCAAATTTTGAAGTTTCAGTGGGAAAGTAGAAATTATTTAGCTTAAAAAGGCACAACTAATTTTTGGAAGTCTTCATATTAAAGGAGAGCACCAAAATCCTTCTTTTAGGTGATCTTACAGGATAGTGGTTTTTCAACATTCGAATAATTGCACATTTAGTGTTTAGATAAGGGAATTTTTCTACATAGGAAAAGAGATGGTATCTTACACCATAGTCATATTTTCACATTAAAATTACTAAAATAATGAAAGTCAAAGACCAAAACTTATTTGCAATAATGATTATTTCTGTATTGATGTTATTTGATATTTAGATAAATTAATAATTTATAGAACAGAGTCCATGTAAATATCCCACGCATTGTTGCTCATGTTATATACTTACAAAAAAATACCCATATAGCAATTTATGGTGAAATTCTAAAGTCACAGATGGAAATTCTCTTATTTCTTGAATAGCAATTTGATTCCAATGTTGGAATTTTACAATTTCAAGTGAATACAATTTAATTGTTTTAAAATGCTGTCTCACAAAATTAATCTATTCAAACTTAGCCAGATATAGTGCTTCAAATATGTTCTTGTCTGGCTTCATATATTGAAACAAACCATACACGTAGATATTTTCTAGCCAGTTTCTGCTGGCATATGGGAAATTTATGACTTTACATTTTGTGTAGCTATACTTGATGTTCTTGAGTTTTTCTGGGCTATAATAAGAATAATATTTTTGGTAACTCTCTTACTTCATCTTTCCCTATTTCTCAACCTGTTTCTCTGTTTGCTTGTAATCCACAATTTGAGAATCCGTGAAAGGAACAGAGCAACTCTCTTGTGGAGAAGGGGCTGGGGCTGTGACAAAAGAGAAATTCCTGAGGGCAGGAAGAATAAGTAGCAATAGGAGTTACAAGTGTTCCTACTATTTTCTTCAGTAGGCTGATTTGGTCGTTGGACTGAAGATTGCTGCAAACATGTCCTGATATGCCGTTAGGACAAGTGTGTCACATAATCCAAATATGTATTGTGGAAAAGAGATTATGGGATAGAGGCAGGAGGGACAAATAATTAGACACTTGTGGACTGATCTCCTCTTTAAAGTCAGGGGTTTTGCTAAGTAGATAGAAGGGGAAGAAGAAAAAGAGCATTCTTTCCCAGCTTCTATGTAGAATACTAGCACGAGTGCCCTCCTGGGAAAATTTGGACAATAGTGGCACAGGGAAACGTGCAAGACAAAGACTTAAGTAGAACTTCTCACTCCACATGTCTTAGTATTCCATGTAGAGAATCAGGAAACAGTCACATTACCAAGTTAGGGGACAGGAATTTGCTAAGAGAACTCGTGGACCAACAGAGGCTTGAAGTTGGAACAAAGGGGCTTTTCTCTTGCAAAGAGAGATACACAGCTGGGAACATATACATAAGTAGTGGATAGGGACACATTGGTCCTAACAGCATATCAGGACTTGTTTGCAGCAATCCCCAGTCCAATAACCAGATGAGCATGCTGCAGAAAATAGTATGGACCCTTGTAGCTCCCATTTTTCCTCCCAGTTATGGAATTGTTTATGCTACCTGCTCTTACAAATACAACCAGGTGTCCTCTTGGAGAGGAGGAGTTGGGTAGTATTTACCTTACAGAGGCTGAATTTTCCAAAGGAGAGCCTTTAAACTAGACAAAACTTTAAGTTTCCAGTGTTGAAGTTCAAAATGTTCTTCTCTGATACCCGACAGGAAAAGTGCTTACTTGAAAGATTTGTTTTAATTTGTCATAGAATACAAGGTACAGTAATTTTTTTACTTTTTTTGTTCATTTGAGTCCTAGAGAGAAAAATATTCTTCTCTATTAGTAGTAATAGCGGATCGTTTACCTATTTTATAATTTTTTCTCTGTTCCAGTATATACACTTATTTTCATTTAATGTCTGTTTGTATTACTAAAAGGCACTGAATAGAAATGATAATAATAGCATTAAGTTGGCTCTTATTTTAAGTTGGAAACTTCCATAACAGAGCAACACATGTCTTTGTTTATGAATTGTGAGCCCTCATATTCCCTTAGATAATATTCACCTTGATCCCAACCTCTTGGATAAATTCAGTTCTCCTTGTCTTTTTTCTCATAGGCCACTGTATATACACAATATTTGGGCTTATACTACTCTACTATAAATTGGGAATTTTAGCCTGTGCCTTCCACTGGGACAGTGACTCCCTGAGAGTAAAACTTTGGTTTTCTGTGGTATTCAGTCCCTGATGCGGTGTCTATTGCATGATGGATGCTAAATATATATTTGGCAAATATTAAATACATTTAAACCCAGAAATACAAAACCAGATTTAACCAGATTTTACACATATGTATATATATATTTTTTCAGTGTATTTGGATAATTTTCAAATACTTCTCTAAATTTTACTTTAGTGAAATATTTAGTTAAAATATTTACAAAACGACTCCTACCAATAACATAATTTATATTTATTTACCAAAATATCCCAACTAGCTTTAGAAATATAAATCCACTTACTTTATATGCTTAAGAATCCAGCAAATTGGTGTTTTGAGGATATGCATTGGATTCTAAAGTGGCAGTGTTGTCTGAAAATAGACTTTATAAATATACAGTATCGTTATCATACTGTCATTTGAGATTACATTAGAATATAATTAACAAGAAAGATGATGCACATAATGCATTAATCATCTCTGTATTTGGTGTATATATACAAAGGAAACAGAAAGTTAATAAGTACTTTAAGTTAATGAGAATTTCCCTAAATTCAACTGTACTTTCTCTGACTGATTTAAATTTCACTTCAATTACACATCATCTTTTCATTTTATATAAATTCTCTGTTTGTGACATTTCTAAATTAAAAATTAGATGAGAATTTTAGATATTTTATTTCATAAAATATTGCTTTAAATCATCTAAAATTCTCATCTAATTTTTAATTTAGAAATGTCACAAACAGAGAATTTATTAAAACACATTACATCAATCTTCTGAGTTGCTTAAAAGCAAGACATTGTCACTCTCTACTGCTTAATATGATGCATATAATTTATGATACATTCAATGAATAAGGAGAGAATACACAGAGGTTTTTAAATAAAATAAATCTTATTTAAATTAAAATCTATATGTTGAGTTGAGTTTAGGAGCAACTGAATAAGTAGTAGAATGTAATTTGGAGAGCACAATGGCAAATTCAGGAATTATTTGAGTTGCTAGGTACTATATAAAAGGTGCCGAGAACAGAGACATTGTAGAACTGTGTAAAGGCCAGTTACTTTAACCATTTAGATTTTAGTATGTAAAGTAAGTAGATTGCACAAAGAATATCTATAAATTACTTTTCAACTTTAAGCATTTTATTCAATCTGTGGGAAAATTATAAACTCCTGTCATACACTAAAGCAAAGAATATTAAAAAGAACAAGCATATTAAAAACCGTAAAAGCCTACATTATTTTTTAAGGAGGGATTGCATCTTGTTTACTCTTTGTTTTTTGTGGAAGCTGTTATAAAAGAAAATGAATGAGTTAACAAATTGGCAGATATTATATATATAAAAATTTATGAGCTATTTAGCAATTAATTTAAAGGAAAAGTTTATTAATAACTTCAGTGGATTACTTATAGTTTTAGAATTTGAAGGTTGACAAATTGCATCTCTAATTCAAGTAAGAAATAAAATTGATAATGGGAAGTTATGTCTTTGAAGAGTCAGTATCTTACTGTTGTGTGCCCATAAAGAGGTTCAGTTAACAGAGACAAGAAAAATACTCCTTTGATTTTTCCCATTATATGAGCAATGCATGCTCATTATCACTTGTTAAAACTACATGGTACATAAAGAAAAAAAATGTTAGAGTTATAGATTAATAGTAACATGGAATAAATCCCTAACATTCTCTCTTCCGTATCCTTCTCTGAAATTATAAAATGGAGATGAAGAAGTTTCAGCATCGGGACCATAATTCAATTCTCTCCTAACTACTGATTACAATTGGGATGGAGAAAAAAGTGTTCCTGGAGAAAGAAAGAAGACCAGGTGAGCCGGTCTAATCTCTTTGTAAACAGTCTGATAACTGATCTTATGGTAAATAGACCAGTGATATTTGCTAGTAGGAGAGTCCTCATCTATAGGATAGTTTGAGCAGGATATCCTTAGCTTAGGATTGCTTATGGTAACCAAACCCAAGATCTGTGGATTAATGAAGCAAGGCTTCCTGACAAATGTTGTATAGTCTGGGTGTACACATAGATATGAATGGACATGTTTTATATTCTAAATGTTCTTCTTTATGTGAGAGGACCTGCAAACCTCCTTTGAAGTATCATCTATTCTGGACCAGAGAGTGTGATGCAGAAAAGAAGGATCTGGGAGCCATATGTGATGTCTTTGACCTCTCTTTACTTCATGTGTGCCTCTTCATTTCTTCTATATTTGAAATTATTATAAAGCTTGATAGTGTATAATTCTAATTTGACACTGATTCGTCTCCTTTGATTTATGGAAACATCGCCTCCAGTACAGTTCAACACAGGATTTCCTGGTGGTGGCAGTGGTAGTGGCTCTCTACCTTCTCCAATTTCAGATTGGCTGCAGTCAGACTGTGGGTAATTTTTAGTGTTAAAAATATGAAGGATGACAATTCCACTTATCAGTCAAGTAAGAAAGAAAAATAGGATAGGAAGTCATATGTTTGAGGAGTCAGTATCTTCCTGTTTTAAGCCCATATCGAAATTCAATATTGACAGGCTTAAAAAAATTTTGTTGAGTTTTCCAGTTCTAGTTATACGTACAATATGAGATATGTTTTTATATATCAATACTTTTGATGAATTTGAAAGAGCATGTTGTATATAAGGTATAAATTAGCTGACTAATGCCAAAAAGAGGGAAGAAGGTATAAAATAAAGCTCTTAAATATGAAGAGATATAAAACTGGGGGTTAAAAATTTAATAGTGAACAAATAGGATAGGAAGAATGATTTGACAAAAATAATCTGAAGTGAAGCGCAGTTGTTGGTATTTACATTAAAGCCAAATTGTAAATGTGCAATAAATGATTAACTGGGCCAGCTAGGGCTGCTTTTTTTTTTTTTTTTTTTTTTTTTGAGACAGGGTCTGTCTCCCTCTGTCACCCAGGCTGGAGTGCAGGGATGCGATCTCGGCTCACTGCAACCTCTGCCTCCCAGTTCAAGTGATTCTCATGCCTCAGCCTCCCAAGTAAATGGAATGACAGGCACATACTACCACGACTGGGTAATTTTTGGCATTTTTAGTAGATACAGAATTTTGCCATTTTGGCCAGGCTGGTCTCGAACTCCTGGCCTTAAGTGATCCACCCACCTTAGCCTTCCAAATTGCTGGGATTACAGGCATGAGCCACCACATGTGGCCAGGGTTACTTAAACTCTGCACATTCCAAAGAAAAGGATGGAACTTGGTAAGGTCTTGGGAGGTAAGTTCTAAGCCCTTGAAATAGTCTGCCTGGTAGAAGAGTTTTTATATACCCAAGACCTTGGGCAAGTCTGATAGTTTGTGCTAATCATGTGATTAATGGATTAATGATGAATGCCTATTTTTGTATGCTCGAGGATTTGAGCCTCTCTGTATCAACCTGACCTCTGGAGGCCTGGAAACTGAGTAGTAAGGTTAGTCACATGGGACTCTGCATGCCTATGTGACTGTTTCTCAATAAAAACCCTGGATACCAATGATTGAGTGTGCTTCCCTGGTTACTCATACGTGTTGCTGGGAGAATTAACCACTGTCTCTTAAAATCTACAAAATTGCCCTTGGTTTCTCCTGAACTTCACCCATACACCTTTTCACTTTACTGTTTTTATAACGTATTTTTTGCTATAATAAGTCACAAGTATGAATATAGAAGCTTCTCTGAGTTCTCTGGGTCCTTACAGTGAATCATTAAACCTGAGATTGTTCTTCAGGATCCCCACACAATATATATCTTATTCTATTAATTAAATAACTCTTTTTTTCTATCTAAGCAATAGATCCACAAGGTAAAATATTTAAAAATATTGAATATGATATAGATGAATAATTACATGAAAATTTAGTGGTTTCCAATATTGTTAAAAAATTATTAATATATAGCATGCTACAACTGAGCTGATGTGTGTGTGAATATATATATAAAGGAGATACGTATATATCTCCTTTAGGGTTGGTTTGCAAATATTTTGATGCATGCCATATCTCTTAATGACCATATGCAAATAAAATAAATAATACCGTGTGGACCTGCTTTCATACCTATTGCTCTGATACCTGCAGTATCACCCTATTAGCTACTTTGTTAATTGGCATTGCCAAGAAACATCTAGAGCTCTGCAAAGCAGATTCTGGAGAGGAATCATTCATGTTAAGATAGAAAAGAACAAAATTAAGTCAATAGTTTGGCTTTTGATACTTGCTCTAATGAGAAGCAAGTGCTGCATAAAAGTAAATGTGGAGGCCAGGTGCGGTGGCTCACACCTGTAATCTCAGCACTTTGGGAGGCCAAGGTGGGTGGAACACAAAGTCAGGAGTTCAAGACCAACCTGACCAACATAGTGATACCCTGCCTCTACTAAAAATTCAAAAAAATTAGCCAGGTGTGGTGGCGGGTGCCTGTATTCTCAGCTACTCAGGAGGCTGAGGCAGGAGAATCTCTTGAACCTGGGAGGTGGGGGTTGCAGTGAGCCGAGACTGCGCCACTGCACTCCAGCCTGGGTGATAGTGCAAGACTCTGTCTCAAAAAAAAAAAAAAAAAAATGTAAATGCGGAACCTGAAATGAGAGTGATAATGTCCAATCTGATTCCAAAGTTTGAGAAGTTGTGTAGTGCTCAAGAGTTGCTTGCACACCTCCCAGTAAGCAGTAGACGTTAGTTAATAATGAAATAAATTTTTTTTCAAACATGTCTATTACTTTTTCAAATGTCAAGTTTTTAACGACATAAACACTTATTAAATTATTCAGACCCACCACTGAATAAACTATTAGGCATTTAATAGGCCTAAGGGTGTTCTGAAAGAAATGAAAACTAACCACTATGTTTCTGGGAAAATAGAAAGTTTTGGAGTATCTTATCTATGGCATTTGAATAATATAAAATATCAGGCCTCCCTACCTCTGATGTATTGAACCAGAATCTATATTTCAAGGGATGCAACAGAAATTTAACCATCAATTTATTCTGATGATGTAGATTTACATTCTGATGATGTAGCCTGTGATTGTTTGGCTTACTGAATGTAGATCTCATGACGTTCAGCTTAGTGATATTGTTTATATTCATTATGGTCAACTGATAAGGTGTTTTACATCAACATTTTTCTTGTTATAATTATTATTATATATCAGTATGTTTGCAGCAGACCACAGGTTTCAAAGAAATTGTAACCTTAAGACTCCCCATTGGAACCAATTAGCACTTAAAATGTTTATTATGAAAACACTTATTGTTCATTAATTCATGCATACTCAGTTAAATTTTGATGAGGCTATTTATTTAGTTATTTTGACAATAGGCCCTTTATATTCTACATGTGCCTTTGATGGTATCAATGAACTACTGTAAAATAGTTCTGTTAAAAGAAAAGAACTTCCATGTGATTCTTTGATCTATGAAAGCATTGCAATTTTGTTTCTCATTAGCTTACAAATGTTGAGAGTAAAGGGCATCATTAACTCTCGCAGAGAGATGTACTCCTGGCCCAAGTGTGGGAAAAGGAAAAGATTACGGAAGAGTGTTAATCAAAAATTAGCTATATAGATAAATAATTCTGAGAGATGCTGTGAGAAAAATTTATATAATGAAATTATTTGTAAAAAGCAGAATACAACGTTTTTTAATGATTCACTCCACATTTTCATACTAAATGCTCTGGGTACTTCTGAGGTAAGTAAAACAATGGAATGTTGTTAAACTCAGTGAATGACTACTCACCTATCCTCAATGAGTGTTTATTGAGTGTCCACTATGTATCAGTCACCACGTAATGGTGAAGACAAGAAGATGTCATCATTATCCTTTTGGAGGGAGACAAGTCAGTTCAATGAACTTTGTGACAAAGCATGAGCATATTTTACTGCCACAGTGTGATTTGAACATCATGGATCAGGTACAAGCTGATTCAGTCTATAGGTATCAGGAAAAAAATAATTAAAAAGAAAAGAACCGGCCAGACATGGTGGCTCATGCCTGTAATCCCAGCACTTTGGGAGGCCAAGATGGGGGAATCACCTGAGGTCAGGAGTTCAAGACCAGACTGGCCAACATGGAGAAACCCTGTCTCTACTAAAAGTTCAAAAATTAGCCGAGCTTGGTGGTATGTGCCTGTAATCCCAGCTACTAGAGAGTCTGAGATAGGAGAATCGCTCGAACCTGGGAGGTGTAGGTTGCAGGGACCCGAGATCGTGTCACTGCACTCCAGCCTGGACAATAGAGTGAGGCTAGGTCTCAAAAAAATAAAAGATCTAAGATCTGAAATATGTGTGTGTTTTTAGCTGACACATGTGCGTGTGTGCACTCATGAGAGATAAAGACAAAGATGGTGAGAGAGAAAGAAAGAGAGAGGGAGGAAGGGAGAGAGAGAGGTTGAAAAGGGAGCTTGGGGATTTAAAGAGGTATGGAAGAAGTAGGGAGGGACATTGCATTTAATAATTTATTTGTTGTCTTTCCCCAGTAAAATTAAAGCTTTATAAAATAGAAAGTGTTTGGTTTCCTTTCAGATGTTTCCTCAGGTAATAACTTTGCCTAGAAGATTACAGGTGCTTAAAAAATACTTTTTGAATAAAATGAACATGTGACTATTCAGTCAAATTCAGCATAGATTGAAAGATAAGTGATAATAAAGCAAATTAGGGTGGATAGCGTAAACCAGCTCTCCTTATTACCCTGTATTATAGACTGAATGTTTGTGCCCCTCCAAAATTCATGTTAAAGCCCTAATATACAGTGATTTGGAGATGGGGCCTCTAAGGAAGTAACTAAGTTTAAATGAGATCATAAGTGTTGGGCCTTGATCTAATAGGATTAGTGTCCTTATAAGATGAGACACTGCACAGTTCTATCTCATCTCTCTGTCTCTCTCCTTTCTCCCTCTCTCTCTGTCTCCATCTTTCCACCTACACACTGAGAAAAGACCATGTGAGGACATATAGAGAGGTAGCTGTCTACAAGCCAAAAAGAGAAACCTCATTAGAAACCGAATTTGATGACATCTTGATCGTGGACTTCTAGCCTCCAGAACTAAATGACGATTTTTTTTTTTTTGTATTTTAAGCCACCTAGATTGTGATATTTTTGTATAGCAGCTGAGCAGACTAAGATATTATGTTTCATAATTTAGTATATATTCTACTGCCAAATGGGAGACCATTGAAAAGTTCTAGGCAAGAGAGTATTAGAAAATCACTGGCTGCAATGTGGAAGATTGTAGTAGGCGGTTATGGAGATGTGGTTGTGGTAAAGTTTAGATGTATTTAAGAGGAACATTGGGCCAGGCGCATTGGCTCACGCCTATAATCCCAGCACTTTGGGAGGCCGAGACGGGCGGATCACCTGAGGTTGGGAGTTCGAGACCAGCCTGACCAGCATGGAGAAACCCTGTCTCTACTAAAAATACAAAAAACTTAGCCAGGTGTGGTGGCACACGCCTGTAATTCCAGCTACTCGGGAGGCTGAGGCAGGAGAATTGCTTGAACCCAGGAGGCAAAGGTTGCGGTGAGCTGAGATCGCGTCATTGCACTCCAGCCTGGGCAACAAGAGCAAAACTCCATCTGAAAAAAGAAAAAAAAAAAAAAGGAAGATTGACATAATTTTATATCTAATTACATAGAAAATGAAGAACTCCTGTGTTTTAAATTTGTTGATTAAATGTTCAACAGTAACATTCAAATTCAGGGTTTGGGGCAAGCTGAATGGCTCTGTGTTGGTCATGTTGAATTTGATGTTGTTATGAGGTATCCAAGTAAAGACCCCCGAGAGGCAGCTGAAACATATGTCTGAAACTCAGAAAGTAAGGTAATTGGATATATACAATTACTCCTCTTCTGGATATATATATGAATTCAAGCCATAGAGAGATTTTTTAAAAAGAGTAGAGAAGAGGAACTAAAAGAGATCCCTAAGACAGAAAAAAAAAATTTTAAATATTAAAAGAGGACAAAGCTTGCAATGAAATGTGTCCACTCATGGATTCAAAAGATAAAATGAGGGGACATTTGAGGAAGGGTTCATTTAAGATAATTTTCAAAAATAGAAACATAGTCAATGTTTTCAGATTAGACATAGTATGTTTCTCCAAAAATATGAATACAAATACTTCTTCCTTTTGATTCTATTGCAAATCAAAAAATGTGACAGTCTATATTTCAATATATATTCTACTTATTAAAATTTAATTTCAAAGACGAAAATAAAGCTACTAGGAGTATCCATCTTAGCTCTTCATATGTAGAAATCATTATAAGATGGTAAAATATTATTTTACTTTTCAGGGTCATTCATTATCCAAAATCTCCTTAGCTTACAACACTGACCTTCTTACTAAACATGATTTTATGGGCCCTATACAGTTGCAGGAGTCACTTATTTGTGATGAAGGACTATGTATGAGATAAAATATTATCAATTATTTAAAAACCAAGTATTTTCTTATTGCAGAAAAATAAAGCTATAATAAATTTTTCTTTTTATAGATATTAGAGTGGGAAAGAAAAAGAACATTGAATTAAAACAAATGGTGAGTAAAGCCCTGATCCTACGACAACCTAATCACATAGTAAAACAAGATGAGAAAATGACAGACTTTACAATAACAGTATAGTGATTTGAGTATTGAATTTTAAATTTCTGATTATCTGAATTATTTAATTCTTTATACTTTCATTATTTATGTAGAGAGACTTCATTTTTAAAAACTGTTCTATGCAATTCAGATGTATCTTAATTCCCGTCATTGATAAGACAAAAAAACACGCAGCAAGGTATTTTTTCTTTCTATTTCAAATGCCACATTGTCACAGGATCCTTAGGGTGTCACTTTTCCAACCTCTGTGGTCTGTAGTGCCTATGCCTGAGTTTTGCTTGGGCCCACTGGGCTTGTTCCACCCATTCGGCCCAGCAGGCTTTGTTCAGCCACATTACCGGCCTGGATCCCATGCCTGACAAGGGTGAGCCAGGTGCAGAGAAGCAAGTGGTGTGTGATCGAGTGAGTGTAGGATCCAGCCACTGCGCACAGCTTGGCACGTTGGCTGCTACATTGGGGTGGGCAGCTGTAGGTGCTGCACATGTGCCAGCTCTGTGTAAGGCTGTGGCGGGATCAGATGTAATGCAAGTGTCTTCCACTGTGGGCACCTACATGTGGACGAGGGGAACACAATGGAGCTCAGAAGCTTGGAGATGCCAGGAACCACAGAGCCCCAAAGAGAGTGTCACAGCCCTGGCTTGGAGAGCACCTAGGTCTGGGCTTTCCAAGGGGCCGCAGCTCTTCTTTCTTTTTTGTCGCTCACCTGCAACTTTGTGAGCGGAGCTGGTTGGGGGATGGGGTGACTAGGGGGACGAATTTCAGCGCATTTGTGTTACAGCTCTTTAAGTCCCACCATTCGGTGAGTCCCAAGTTCTTGACCTGCATCCAGGAAGAATGAGGCATGCAGACAACTGGAGGGTGAGCAGGGCAGAGAGGAGCTTTATTGAGTGACAAAACAGCTCTCAGTAGACCTGAAGCTCCTTTCTGCAGGCAGGTCATCCTGACTGGTGTCCCGCTCTCAGCAGAGAGGAGACTCCTAGTGGTTAGCTCCTTTCTGCAGGTAAGTCGTCCAGATGCGTGTGTGAGTCTGGCTGAGTCTGGGGATTTGATGTGATGAGAACAAAGAAAGTGCGTGTTGATTGGTCTGCGGGAGGCCATGGGAGGGTCTAAAAAAGCACCATTCGACTGGCTGAATGATCATCAATGAAGTTGTCTCTCCAGGCTGTGTACTTCGCCCAGAGCTGGTAGTCTGGCCCCCAGGCTTCAGGCCCTTCCTGGCTTGAAGCAGGGGTTTCACCAGCGACCCACCCCTTCGCGCCTACAAACCTGTCTGTCTCCCATCACCATCAGCATGCCATCCAGAGCACGCAGGATATCCGTGCTGGGGGATGCCTGCAGGCCGGTGCTGAGACACCCTTAGCCCCACCCAGCCCTCTCCAGTGCTGGTTGGTGCCCAAAGTCTGAAGGGGCCTAAGGGGGTGGGTGTGTCAGCGTCGCCCTGAGTGCACGCACACCTTGTCCCTTGCGGTGTTACAACAGTGCCTGCGCTCAACCACAACTTTGCTCCACCCTAGAGCAGGTGCCGGGCACAGGAAGAGGCCAGACAGGGGGAGCAGGAACTTTCAAGCCTGCAGGAGCAGAGGGCTTCCTGGGTCTCTGAGAGTGCAGGAATGCCGGGGTCTGGAGCAATGTCTGGACAGCTGCAAGCTGTGCCTGGGAGCGTGGGCTCCTGCCCTGTCAACTACGTAGGGTGTGGGGCTTTCGCCTGTTCCCAGCTCCCGCTGGCTCTACAGAGCATGAAGCCCCAGCCATACTTTCCCTGCTACAGCTAGCATCCTCCCAGTGACCACTCCAGATGGGCCATCACCGCTATTAATGTAAGATTCCTTACTGTCACATGTCTCTGAAGATAAAATGCAAAATATTAACATAGGCAATTAGTAGCATTTTCCCATATGAACTGAATAGTAAACACAAGAAAAGGAGTTTCAGAGTTTCAGTGGAACAAAAGAATGTTGGGTAAAGGGGAAAAAAGACTTCCAGAAAAATAACATTTTAAAGCACTATGATCATGTAACTAGAATCAACAAGCTTGGAGATTTTGTTACAAGACATACCTATTTTGTGGAGTGATTTAAGGTCTACTTAAAGGTTTTCTTTTCTGGCTTAGAAAAACTATACGAGGTTATGATATCTTATATAATAAAATTTATATGCATCATGCTGTATGCAAATAATAGCAAGAGAAATAATGTTGTTTGTTAATATTTATGGGAGGAGATGTATGCATTCATTAAAAGCTACTTTTGATAAATATTCTCCCAAACCTATTTTGCCATTCTCAAAATTTCACAGAAATCGAGTGATATGGTTTGGCTGTGTCCTCACCTAAATCCTATCTTAAATTGTAGCTCCCATAATTCCCATGTGTTGTGGGAGGGACCCAGTGGGAGATAACTGAATTACAAAGGCAATTTCCACCATACTATTCTTGTGATAGTAAGTCTCATGAGATCTGATGGCTTTATAAGGGTTTCCCCTTTCACTTAACTCTAATTCTCTTTTCGCCTGCCATCATGTAAGATGGGCTTTTTGCCTTCTGCCGTGGTTGTGAGGCCTCCCCAGTCATGTGGAATTGTGAGTCTATTAAAGCTCTTTCCTTTATAAATTACCCAGTCTCAGGTATGTCTTTATCAGCAAAGTGAGAACATACTAATACAGTAAATTGGTACCAGTAGAGTGGGGCAGTGCTGTAAAGATACTTGGAAATGTGGAAGCAACTTTGAAACTAGGTAACAGGCAGAGGTTGGAACAGTTTGGAGTGCTCGGAGGAAGACAGGAAAACGTAGAAAAGTTTGGAACTTCCTAGAGACTTTTTGAATGGCTTTGATCAAAATGCTGATAATGATGTGGACAATGAAATCCAGGCTGAGGTGGTCTCAGATGGAGAAAAGAAACTTGTGGGGAACCAAAGCAAAGGTCACACTTGTTATGCTTTAGCAAGGAGACTAGCAGCATTTTGCTCCTGCCCTAGAAAACTGTGGAACTTTGAACTTGAAAGAGATGATCTGAAATTAGAACTTACGTTTAAAAGAGGCAGAGCATAAAAGTTTGAAAAATTTGCAGTCTGACAATGCAATAGAAAAGAAAAACTTACTTCCTGAGGGGAAATTCAAGCTGGCTACAGAAATTTGCATAAGTAATGAGGAGCCAAATGTTAATTCCAAAGACAATGGGGAACATGTCTCCAGGGAATGTCAGAGGTCTTCACACCAGCCCTCGCATCACAGGCCTGGAGGTCTAGGAGAATATGATGGTTTTGTAGGCAGGGCCCAGGGCCCCCCTGCTGTGTCCAGCCTAGGGACTTGGTGCTCTGTCCTCCAGTTACTCCAGCCATGGCTAAAAGGGGCCAAGACACAGCTTGGACCATGGCTTCAGGAGGCGCAAGCCCCAAAAATTGGCAGCTTCCATGTGGTGTTGGACCTGCAGGTGCACAGAAGTCAAGAATTGAGATTTGGAAACCTCTGTCTAGATTTCAAAGGATGTGTGAAAACTCTAGGATGTCCAGGCAGAAGTTTGCTGCAGGGGCTGGGCCCTCATGGAGAACCTCTCAGAGCTAGGGCAGTGCAGAGGAAAATGTGGGGTTGAAGCCCCCACACAGAGTCCCCACTGGGGCACTGCCTGGTGGAGCTGTGAGAAGAGGGCCACCGTTCTCCAGACCCCAGAATGATCAGATTGAGACCATCCTGGGCAACATGGTGAAACCCCATCTCTACTAAAAATACAAAAATTGGCTGGGCATGGTGGCATGCATCTGTAGTCCCAGTTACTTAGGAGGCTGAGGGAGGAGAATCACTTGAACCTGGGAGGCAGAGGTTGCAGTGAGCCAAGATTGTGCCACTGCACTTCAGCCTGAGTGCCAGAGCAAGACCCCATCTCAAAAAAAAAAAAAAAAAAAAAAAAAGCAAGTGGGAGTGAGACTGTACCCTGTAAAGCCATAGGGGCACAGACACCCACCTCTTGCATTAGCATGACCTGGATGTGAGATATAGAGTCAAATGAGATCATTTTGAAGCTTTAGGATTTGATTGCCCTGCTGAATTTCTGAGTTGCGTGGGGCCTGTAGTCCCTTTGTTTTGGCCAATTTTTCCCATTTGGAATGGGTGTCTTTACCCAATGCCTATACTTCCATTATCTCTAGTAGATAAGTAATTTGTTTTTTATTTTTACAGGCTCATAGGTGAAAGAACTCGCTTTGTCTCAGATGAGACTTCAGAATGTGGACTTTTGGGTTAATGCTGAAATGAGTTAAGACTTAGGGGGACTGTTGGGAAGGCATGATGGGTTTTGAAATGTGAGGACGTGAGATTTGGGAGGGGCCAGGGTAGAACGATATGTGGCCTCACCCAAATCTCATCTTGAATTAGAGCTCCCATAATTCCCATGTGTTATGGGAGGGACCCAGTGGGAGACAATTGAACCAAGGGGTTGGTTTCCCCATACTGTTCTCATGGTACTGAATAAGTCTTATAAAATCTGATGGTTTTATAGGGGGTTTCCTATTTCACTTGTCTCTAATTCTTTCTTTGCCTGCTCCCATGTAAGATGTGCCTTTCGCCTTTTGCCGTGATTGTTATGCCACCCCAGCCATGTGCAACTATGAATCCATTAAACTTCTTTACTTTATAAATTACCCAGTCTTGTGTATGTCTGTATCAGTGGCATAAGAATAGACTAATACACTGTGAGACCCATGTGTTTCCTAACACATTCTGGAATATGAAAAACTCTGCTTGTTATAGGCAATATGTGAGAATTTTTACATGAAAGACTATATTTGGGACAAATTAGATTTGTCATGGTTTCCCTGACTTTCAGACTTCCAACGCAATAGTCTTGTTTTGGAAGAATTCATAATTTCTAAGATGCTTATTAAATATTTATTTGTTCAAGTGTAACAATTAATTGCTTACTAAGAGATAATCCAGGTGTTCTGAAACCTAAGGGTTTTACAACTTTAATGGCCTCTTTTAAAAAGAGGGTTTAAAATTATGAAGACTAAATTTGGTAATTTGTGTCCACTTATTTTTCATTAAGAAATAAAATGACAACAAATTACAAATTGTAAGATGCTTATTAATACCACAAGCACCATGAAATCTGGAAAAAGTACTACATGAATCTTCTGACTAATTTCCAGTTGTTTCTATATTTTTGGCTTGCATCCTCAGATTTCCTCTTCACATAACAGTGATTTTTTAAAACTTTATGTATTTAGAGCAGTTTTAGGTTTATAGCTAAATTGAGTAGAAGATACAGAGATTTTCCACTTAACTCCTGCTCCAATGTATGCATAGCCTTTCCCACTGTGAACATCCCTTATCAAAGTGTTACATTTTTTACTATTAATGAACTTAAATTGACATCATAATCATCCAAAGTCCATAATTTTTTACACTAGGATTCTCCCTTGGTGTATATTTTATGGGTCTGAACAAATATACAGTGACATGGATACATCATTATAGTATCACGTATAATGTTTTTTACTACCCTAAAAATCTTCCATTCTCTGCCTTGAATCTTACCTCTGTTCCCCTAAACCCTGACAGTCACTGATCGTTTTTTCTGTTTCCATATTTATTCCTTTTTCAGGATGTCATATAGTTGGAATCCTCTTGTATCCTTTATGAGTTGGCTTCTTTCACTAATTATATCAATTTAAGGTTCCTCAAGATCTTCACATGGCTTGATAGCTTTTTTAACCTTAATAATATTACATTGTATGGATGTACCACAGCTTGTTTATCCACTCACCCACTGAAGGGTATCTTGATTGTGCCCAAGTTTTAGCAATTATGAATAAAGCTGCTAAAAACATCTATGTGCAGATTTTTGTGTGAACATTAGTTTTCAAATGCTTTGGTAAATGTCAAAGAGCACAATTGCTGGATATATGCCGCAACATGTATAAATTTGTAAGAAACTGTCAAACTATCTTTCAAAATGGCTGTACAATTTTGCATTTCTATCAGCAAAGGATAAGAGTTCCTGTTGCACTACATCCTTGTCAGCACTTGGTATTGTCAGTATGCTAATGTTTGGTCATTCTGAGTGTGTTATGGTATGTCATTGCTGTTTTAATGTGCATTTTTTTCCTGATGAAATATGATGCAGAGCATCTTTTCATATGCTTATTTGCCATTTATATATCTTCTCTGATGAGTTGTCTTTGGCTGTCTGATGAGTTGTTAATGTCTTTGGCTAATTTTTTTAAAACCAGGTTGTTTTCTTATTGTTGAGTTTTAAGAGTTCTTTGTATACTTTGGATAAAAGTCCCTTATCATATTTGTCTTTTGCAATATTTTGTCCCATTTTGTGGCTTGTCTTTTCAGTCCCTTATTGTCTTTTTCAAAGTTTTTAAATTTTCATTTAATACTTACTGAGTATTTCTTTAATGGATTGTGCCTTTGGTGTTGTATCTAAAATGTCTTAACCTAGATAACTCAAGGTTATCTAGGTTTTTTCCTATGTTATCTTTTAGAAGTTTTATAGTTTCAGATTTAACATTTAGATCTGTTTCATTTTGTGTTAATTTTTCTGAAGCATATATCTGGATTCACTTTTTTGAATATGTCCATATTTGTTGAAAAGACTTCCTTTGCCCTGGTATTGTCTTTACCCCTTTGTCAGAGGTTGGTTACTAGATTTATATGAATTTAGTTGTGGTCTCTTTATTCTGTTCTATTAATTTATTTGTTTGGTCTTACAGTCTCTTGATTACTATAGCTTTATAATAAGTCTTCGAGTTGGGTAATTCCAGTTCTCCAACTTTTTTCCTTTCCTTCAATATTGTGTTGGCTATTCTGAGCCTTTTGCCTATCTCAATAAACTTCATAATCAGTCTGTCAATGTTCACAAAATAACTCGCTAGAATATTCATTGACAATCTATAAGTTGAATCTATAAATCAACTTTGGAATAATTTACATTTGATAACATTGAGTTTTCCTATCCATAAATATGGAACAGCTTTCCAATTATTTAGTTCTTTAATTTGTTTCATTGGGGTTTTTAGTTTTCCCTTGTAGCTCTTGTACATATTTTCTTAGATATATGCCTAAGTATTTTATTCTTGGGGGATGCTAATGTAAATGATATTGTGTACTTAATTTCAGCTTCAACTTGTGCATTGCTGGTATGTAGGAAAACATTTGACATTTGTATAGTAAGATCGTATTTTGCAACTTTGCTAAAATTACTTATTAATTCCAGAAGTTTTTTTGTTGATTCCTTCAGATTTTCTGCCTAGATCATTGTGTCATCTGCAAATGAAGACAGTTTTAATTTTTCTTTTCCAATCTGTATGACTTTTTTTTTTCCTTTCCTTTTTTTTTGTCTTATGGGATTTGATAGTATTTTCAATATGAGTTTGAAAAGAAATTGTTACAGGGGACATCCTCACAATGCTTCTAATCTTAGTGGGAAGGCTTCAAGTTTCTCACTATTAAGTATAGTATTACCTGTAGTTTTCTGGGTTTTTTTGCAGGTATTTTTTTACGTAGGTATTATTTATCAAGGTGAGAAAGTCCTCTGCAACTTTTAAAATTATGAATTAGTGCCGAATTTTGTCAAATTCTTTTTCAGTCACTGTTGATATAATTATGCAATTTTTAGCCTGTTAATGTAATAAATTGCATTAATTTATTTTTAAATATTGAACCAACCTTATATACCTTGGATAAATCCCACTTGGTCATGGCATATAATTTTTTAATGAACTTTGTTGTCGATGGATTTGCTATTTTTTTTTGAGAATTTTTTGTTTGATGAGTTTGAGAGATACTAGTGTTTAGTTTTATTTTCTTTTATATCTTTGTCTGGTTTTTGTGATTATAGTAATGCTAGTCTTATAGAATAACTTAGCAAGTAGGCCTGCCACTTCTACTCTCTGAAACAGATTATAGAGAATTAGTATAATTTCATTCTTAAATATTTGATAGAATTCATCAATAAACCCATCTCACCTGGTGTTTTCTGTTTTGGAAAGTTATTTATTATTTATTCAATTTATTAATAGATATAGTCCTTTTCAGATTATTTTTTCTTGTGTGAGCTTTTTGGCAAATTGCATCTTTTAAGAAATGGGTTCATTTTATCTAGGTTTTCAAATTTGTAGGCATAGAGTTGTTCATCATATTCCTTTATTATCCTTTCAGTGTTCATTGGATCTGTAATGATGCTCCCTCTTTTATTTCTGATACTAGTAATTTGTGTTCTCTCTTCTATTTCTTAGTTATTCTGGTTAGAGACATAATTTATTGACCTTTTCAAAGAAACAGCTTTTGATTTTCCATATTGATTTCCCGATTTAAATTTTATTGATTTCTGTTCTAACTCTTGTTAATTCCTTCTTCTTACTTTGGATTTAATTTACTCTTCTTATTTAAATTTAAATGATTAATTTTTTATCTTTTCTAATGTATTTTAATGTTATCAATTTCCTCTAAGCACTGCTTTCACTGCATCTTAGAAATAGTGATAAATTGTGTTTTTATTTTTATTTAATTCAAAATATTTTAAAAGTTCTTCTTTGACCCATTTGTTGTTTAGAAATGTGTTGTTTTGTCTCCATGTATTTGGGGATTTTCCAGTTATCTTTCTGTTATTAATTTATTGTTTAATTCCATTGTGCTCTCAGAATAGACATTGTATGATTTTTATTGTTTTAAACGTGTTAAGGTGTGTTTTATGGTACAAAATGTGGTCTATTTTTGTGAATG
Source organism: Pongo pygmaeus (assembly GCF_028885625.2). NCBI lineage: Eukaryota > Metazoa > Chordata > Mammalia > Primates > Hominidae > Pongo > Pongo pygmaeus. The sequence goes on along the minus strand of NC_072388.2, from coordinate 42,524,019 downwards.
TTACTTGTGAGCTTTAGAATAATGTGTATTATGCTGTTGTTGGATGAAATAGTTAGTAGATGTCTATTCTATTCAGTTAATTGATAATTTTGTTAGTTCAACTATGTCCTTACTGATTTTCTGACTTACAGATCTGTCAATTTCTGACAAATGAGCATTGAAGTTTCCAGTTATAATAGTGGATTAATTTATTTCTTTTTTCAGTTCTATTAGTTTCTGCCTCATGTTGTTTGATGGTCTGCTTTTGGGTGCTCACACATTAAGAATTGTGATGTCTTTTTAGAGAGATGACTCTTTTATTATTATGTAACACTCTTCTCTATCCCTGTTAACTTCCCTTGCTTTGAAGTCTGCCTTGTCTAAAATTAATACAACTATTTCTGCTTTCTTTTGATTGATGTTAGCATGGTATATTTTTCTCCAACCATTTACTTTTAATTTATATGTGTCTTTATATTTACAGTGGATTTCTTGTAGAATATATATAACTGGGTCTCATTTTTTGACCCTCTCTGACAACCTCTGTTGTTTAACGTGTTCAGAGTGATTATTGATATGTTTAGGTTAACAACTTCCATATTTGTTACCTTTTTCTATTTGTTTCCCTTGTTCTTTTTGTCTGTTTTTGTTTTCCACTCTTTTTCTGTGCTTCGTGGTATTCAGTCGAACACTTGATATAATTCAATTTTCTCTGTCTCTTAGCATATCAGTTATGCATCCTGTTCTTTAGTTTTTATGGTGGTTGCTGTGGAGTTTGTCATAGGCATTTATAAGGAACCCAAATCCACTTTTAAATAACATTAAAACATTTTATGTGTAATGTGAGCACCTTCTAATAACAAAATAATCCTAATTCCTCCCCATCCCTTGTATCATTTTGGTCATTTATTTCATTTGTGTATATATACATATACACATAAACATATGTAAGTACAATATACTTGATTATTGTATTACATGTTCTCACACTGCTAATAAAGACATATCTGAGACTGTGTTAGTTTATAAAGAGAAAAAGTTTAATTGATTCATGTTCAGCATATCTGGGGAAGCCTCAGGAAACTTACAATCACGGCAAAAGTGGAAGCAAACACATCCTTCTTCACATGGCAGCAGCAAGAAGTGCAGAGTGAATGGGGAGAAAGCCCCTTATAAAACCAACAGACGTCATGAGAACTCACTATCATGAGAACAGTATGGGGGAAAACACCACTGTGATTCAATTATCTCCATCTGGTCCTGCCCTTGACATAAGGGGATTACTTCAATTCAAGGTGAAATTTGGATGGGGGCACAGAGTCAAACCATATCAATTATGTATATATCAACATACATAATAGAATATATAATTGAATTTATTGCCATTATTATTTTGAACAAAATTTTATTTGTTAGATTAATTACGAGTAAGAAAATTAAGTTTTAATTTTACTTCATTTATTCCTTCTTTGATGTTCTTTCTTCATTCAGGTTTCTAACCTATATACTTTTCCTTCTTTCTAAAGAAATTTCTTTAATATTTATTACGAGGCAGCTACTGGAAACAAATTCCATCAATTATTATTTGTCTGAGGAAGTCTTTATTTTTCTTTCACTTTGCCTGAGGAAGTCTTTATTTTTCTTTCACTTTGGAAAGATAATTTTTATGGTACAGAATTCTAGGTTGGTGTTTCTTTTCTATCAACAGTTTAGCTATTTCAATCCATTCTGTTTGTGCTTGCACTAAAAAGTGCAAGAGAAGTCAGATGTAATTTTTTTTTAGAGGTAAAGTGTCTCTATCCTCTGACTGCTCTCAGGATTTTTTCTTCGTCTTTGTTTTTTTATACTTTAAAAATGATATGCCTATGTTTCATTTGGAGTTTTTGTTTTGTTTTATATTTATTTTGCTTTGTGTTTTCCGAGCTTCTAGAATCTCTGGTTTGTTGTCTTACATTCATTTGGGGAAAATCTCAGTCATTATTGTTTCAAATATTTCTTCTGTTCCTATCGTTTCTTTTCTCCTTATGGAATTTTCATTAGAGAGATGTTAGAGATTTTGTAGTTGTCCCACAGTCTTCAGATATTCTGTTGTTTTTTTTTTCAGTGCTTGTTCTCTTTCCTTTAAGTGCTTGAAATTTTTATTAATATATCATCAAGTTTAGAGATTCTTTCATCGACCATGTCTCGTCTACTACTAATACCTTCAAAGGTACTCTTCATTTCTGTTTTTTTCTCTAGCATTTCTTCTTGATTCTTTAAGATTTTTTATATTTCTGCTTTTATTGTTCATCTTTTCTTTCATGCTGTCTACTTTTCATTAGAGCTATTCGAATATTAATCAAGTTTTTAAAAATTAGTCTGAAAATTCCAACATCCTTGCCATGTCTAGTTTTGATACTTATTTTAATTCTGATTTTTTATTTTGCCTTTCTGTATGCCTTGTAATAACCTGTTGTAAATATTAATGTGATTGCAAATTGGGGGAAGGGTGTGCAGAGGAAGCATTCGAGTCTTTTCATAGTCTTACTTTTTTCGTGAGTTTATACTTCTGGACTGTGAACTTCACAAGTGTTTCTCAGTTTTGTTCTCCTCCCTTAGGTGGGAAAGGATGGCTACAGTGGGCTGAAGTTGGGTCATTCCATTCCCCCAAATGGAAAGTTAGAACTGACTAGAATTGGGCATTTCCCTTTCTCGAGGTCAGTTAGGCTCTGATAATGCACCAGCAGGTTAGGCCTTGGTTAACTACTTTCTCCTGAGGTCAGGCCTTGTTAAGAAACAGCTTGCTATCGTATATTTCAAAATGGCTGTCTCTGCCTGAACGAGGGGGATTTTTCTCTGATATTTACTTTGGGAACCTGCTTGAAGTTCTGAAGGTAAAACTCACAATATTACGCTCTCTCCCTGTGACTTGGTCCTCCTGAAGCTTTTAACTCTCAGAGTTGTCTGCATTAAGCTTAGAGCAAATCTTCAATTACAGTTGAAGTTTTCCTAACAGGCACTGGTCTCTATAGTGGTTTTTTGCTGATAAGTCTCTGTTCCTATAAGCCATGACTTTCTGTATTTGCTTGTCTGTCTAATCTTGGGGACAGCAGTTTTCCTTGTGTTGTCGTATGTTATGGATCCAAGAAAAGTTGTTGATTTTGTCTGTTCAGTTTATTACTTGTTAGAACAAAGTGTTGACTTCCAAACTTCTTATATGTAGAACTGGGAGTCTATGATAATAATTTTATATATTTTTCTATAGAGAAAATAGAAAGGTAATTCAGTGTTTTCTCTATTGTGTTTGGTCAAAATTTGTTTTTTATTATTGAGATTTGAATCTGCGTATGGACTTGTTCACAGTTTGTAACACCACTACAGATGTTTGATGCACAAACTAAGAATTCTGATAATTTCTTTCGTATATATAATTTCTCATTTAAAAATATAAAAGTACTGTGCAGACATAGTACATACATTGCATTATTTAATATATTTCTACCAGGATAATTTGACCAGGAGTTGCTTAGAATGAAATCTTCAACTTTTAATTTTGCTCATAAAATTATTGGAAGAATTTCAATTATTAACTTCTCATCCTATTCATTTCAAATCTTATTTCACTTCCACTGTGTACATACATGCAATGCAAAATGTAACAGTGCACATTCCGTTATGATCATTCTCAGCCCCTGTGCCTCCATCTCCTGATGCTAGTTAAGGTGGCATAGAGGAAGCCATCTCTACCAGATGCTTACTAATGATCTAACTTTATATGAAAGTCACTGAAATTCACATTAGGACATTCATCTACACCTTAAATAAATGTAGCATGAATTCAGCTTTCATTTCCTGGATCTTCAAAATTTCCAAAACCACTCTAGCCGTGTGTGATAGTTTATAGTGGACAGGAATTTCACTTGACTGCAGTTAAAAATTATCCTTGCAAAACTTTTAAAAATATAGATCATATGAACACATAACTATGATTTCTTCCAGGGTGCTGGAGGGGTTCTATGAAAGTGAGAAGCCCTGAAAATTAAGCTTCAGTAGCTTCACATTAATCTACCTCTAGAATTTTATTCTTAACCATAGATTTTTAGTTACTAAAAACAGCTTCCTAGTAATAATAATATGTGATATCCCTCAGTGACTGGCAAGGTGCTTAATTATAGGCTGAAATATGGGTTATTTTCTATGACGAAATAATTGCTACAATTATCTTTAGAACTAATATGCATTTAAATGAAATATTTTTTTAAATGTTCTAATTGTCTTGATTTTGAAAAATTTCCAAATCTCATTCTTATGGAAATCACAGCTCTTACAATACATGCTCTTAAGAGAAATCATTTTAGTGATGACTAATTGTTGGAATGTCAAAGATGATGTTTGCATTTTATATTTTCCATTTATAAATAATGTTTTCCCTAAGAAACAAAATTATTGTGAAATATAAAAACTATCATAAATTATAAATTAAAACATATGTAAATTTTATTAAAAACAGGACTATACCAACTTTTATTTTTATAAGGATAGCTTTATTTTACATAAATTGATCAAGTACCAACTAGTATAGTAGATAGTTTTCAAAAAGTTATGTTGCTTGAGAGTACAATCTGACAATTTCTACACACCAAAACCTATTTGTCTATTACCACTTTCATGCACTCACTGTTATAAATAAGTAATGGGAGGTGAATTCATATAAGTGACAAAAAGACTTTGATAACACTAATGTGTAAATAGAATTTTAGAGTTGGCGCCTTTTGGCTGTAACAATCTGAAATAAATCCTTAGTGACTTGGAACATATTTTCACTTCAGCATTAAATTTAATGAAGTTTTCTCTTCTTACAAGCTTTAAGATTGAGCTTAGTTGTTCATTTATTTCTATTCCATAGTGAATATTGAGAGCTATTTTTGGAAATCAGACCTACACTCTCCAAAGATAAATATTCTAAACAGACACAAGAAGCCTTCCAAGGGAATATTGTGGGCTCATAATAACTAGTTGTGTAAAATAAATAAACAAAAGTAGATACATTAAACAAAAACTCACTTCTATTGAAGATTTTCCTTTGAATCTCTAATGACTTCCTTATTGTGATTTATAGTTTTAAAATATGTCTGAAAAGGAACAAAATATATTATAAGCATAATTCTTTTTTAAATCTGACAGCAGTGTTCAGGCTTTCTTCTTAGTGACGATCATGGCATTAGGGCATAATTTCTTCAACATAAAGAATTTCTAATATAATTTTAAAATACACATTTTGGATCTAAACAGTTAATCTAAAGTAGTCCACATTATTGGAAACAATTGGGCATAAAAATTGATTTTTATATACAATAACTTAAAATGTGTAGAAAATATATTAATAAGAGATGTATAGCATCCAAGAGCTATATTTCATAATTGATTTATATCCCATTGGAATGTTAAAGGGAGGTGGTCCCAATGCCTTTATTTTATAAAATATTTGTCTTTGAATCAAATGAGAACATTATTATGTGTGGCCAAAGAGCAGCATAAACAATCAAATCAAGTAGAAAGATTTTATAATCAGAGCGATTTATATAGTACAAAACAAAAAAGGTGTAGTGACATGAAAAAAGTATAAACATATTCAATCACATAAATGCTATATACTGACTAACTTTAGATCTTAAAAGTATTATATTATTAAAAATACACTTAAAGTGGTGTACATTAAGTAGGTGATACTAGGAAGCCTTCATAATTATGTGCATGGCTATATCAGTGAGTCAGTAACGTATTTCTTTGAATTTTTGAATGAAGACTATTGATCTCCACTTGCAAAATTATTAATACAAAGCACAATCTAAGCATAGGTGAAAATTACCAGGATGAGCAGCACTATGAAAATAGATTGTTCTGGTTTCTAGAATTTGGCCTTTGAGTACAGCAATGGGTGTAATCTAAAAATAGCCTGCCAAAATGCAAGGACTCCCTATTACAATGTCTTCAGTAGCCAAAAGAATAACACGAATGTGTCAAGACAATAAGTTTTTAAAATGAGGAAATTGTGGAGACTGTGGTACAGAGAACCTATCCCAACTAAAATATATTTAAATACATTATTTGAAATATTGTATTGCTGAAGGCTAAAAATAGACCACATGCCTCGAGTTTGTTATTCGTGCCATGATGGCTTGTTTAAGCATGGGGAATGTAAGTCTGCTTCCCTATGGATATCTTCTACAGGCTAGAGAACATATGCATCCATGTTAAAAATTATTTTAAAATCAATTTTTGAGGCATAATTTACATGTATTAAAATGTACTGATTTTAACTGTTCAGTTCAGTGAGTCTGACAGATGTATATATCCATGCAACCATCACACAATTAAAAAAGTATATACCATTTCCGTCACCTCATGCTAAGTAAATTCCCTCATGCTATGTTCAGCAGATGCCTACTTCCAATCTCTATTCTTAGTCAAAAAATGACCTGTTGTCTGTCATTGTAAATTAGTCTTAAAAAAAATTTTTTTAGAGACAAGATATTGCTCTGTCACCCACACTGGAGTGCAGTGATATAATCATATCTCACTGAAGCCTCAAACTCCTAGACTTAAAGAATACCCATGATGCAAGATTTTTCTTGGCCACTTTGCCAACTGGGACTTCCACGGCTGGTGATGCTCCCCACTCCCAGGCCTCGCTTGGCCCAGGGCCTGCTGCTGGTGGCACCCCACCCACTCGGTTCACCTAGGCTGGGTCTGTTACGTGCACTGGCTTAGACCGTGGCTGGACGGGTTGTGCCCCAGCTTGCCTGTGTTACAGGTCGTACCCACCTTTAATGGTTCCCAAGCTCTCGACGTGTATCGAAGAAGAATGAGGTTATGCTGACAATTTGAAGAGTGAGGAGGGTAGAGAATAATTTTATTGAATGAGGGGACAGCTCTCGGCAGGGAGGGAATACGGGGGTGGTCCCCCACCCCCACAGTCAGGTGGTTTCTCTCCCAGTGTGGCTGGGTCGGGGACTTTTTATGGACTCAGAATACGGAGTGTGTGCTGAATGGTTTGTGAGTATGCAATAAAAGGTTAAAGCAAAGACACCACTCAAAGGTGGGCACGACAGTGTAGAAAATCAACTAGGAAAGGATAGGTATATGTAAAATTGGTGAAAGGTGGAAATCAATCAGAGGAGAGTGTGCCTAAAAGGAAGACAAGTTTTCAATCCAGTTGGAAGATTTAACTTGTAGTTTGGCTTTCAGGCTTTAGACTGTCTTCAGCTTGGAGGTGGGATTTTACTTGGGACCTACCCCTATCTGCCTAGGCATTTGACTGCCTCCTGTCACTATCTTTCCTGTCTCAGCCTTCCAAGTAGCTGAGATTATAGGTGTGCACCATCACTCCTGGCTATTTTTTTTAACTTTGTTTTTATTATTTAGAAACGGGGTCCCACTATGTTGTGAGAGGCTGATCACAAACTCCTGGGCCCTGGATATCCTTCCTATTCAACCTCCTGTGTAGCTATGATTACAGGTGCGAGCCACTATGCCAGCTAGATTGGTCTTGTCTTTCTGCAGTTTCATGATAAGGGAATCATTTAGCTTGTACTTTTTTTCTTTGGCTTCTTTTGCTCAGTGCCTTGTTTTCAAGTTGTTGTTGAGTGTGTCAGTAATTTGTTGAATTGCATTGCTGAGTATTATTCCAAAAAATAAGCATAATGCAGTCTGTTCATATCTTCTCCCACTAATGGACTCCTAGTCTATTTCCAATTACAATCTATAGTTTTTAAAAAAAGTTGCTATGGTCATTTTTATACCAGACTTTTTGTATATGCAGTTTTTTTGGGCAGGGTACATACCTATGAATGTAGAGTCACCTGTTAAAGATATGAACAACTTTATTTTTAGAATGGCCAAACCATTATACAAATGGTTGTTCTATTGAACGATGCATTAGAGTTCGTTTATATCTTCATCAATACTTGGTGTTGTCTGTTTATTAAAACAATTTGCTATATTAGTTGATGTCTAGGAGGTTCTGATGATTTAATTGTATTTCTCTGATAAATAATAATATTTAACATCTTTTTATGTGCTTAATAGCCATTTATATAAAAGCAACTATGCAGAATGTAATCATTGTACATGAACTATTCTTCTTGACTTGGCATAATTCCATAGAAAACCATCCACATTGTATGTATCTATAGTTTGTTTTTACTGCTAAGCAGCATTACATGTTACTACTATGTGTGTTCCACAGTTTGTTTATGCACCTGTTGAAGGGTTTCCGGATTATTTCTAGTTTTGAGTCATTACAAATAAAGCTACTATGAATATCTTTGTATAGGTTTTTGTATGAGCATAAGCTTCAATTTCACTAGGATAAATGCCTAAGATTCAATTATTGAGTCATATGTTAACTGCATGGTAAATGTTATAAGAAATTACCAAACTGTTTTATTTTCAGTTTCCAGATATTATTAGTGAATTAAATTACATTTATTTTTGTGTTTTGATCTTGTATTCTGCCACCTTACTGCACTTATTATTTATTTCTGGAACATCTTGAAAATTATTTGATCATTTCTGGCAAAAAAATTATCTCATCTTCAAATAGGAAAAGTTTTAGTTCTTCTTTCCAACCTATTTGGCTTTATGTTTGTTTTTTTTCATTTCTTATTTCAGTTGCTAAAATTTTCAGTGATAAAAATTTGCTGAAGAGTAATGAGAGTGAATATCTTTACCTTATTCTCATTCTTAGAGGGTAAGAAATCAATCTTTCACCAGTATTTATGATACTAATTGTAGGTTTTGGGGTTTTTTTAGCTGATCTTATTAACTTGAGGTAATTTATCTCTATCCCTATCTTGCTGAGAGTTTTTATCATGAATTTGATATTGAATATTGTCATTTTTTCTGCATTCAGTTAATTGATATAATCTGCACATGTTTCTTCTCTAGTCTGTTTATATGGTATGTTATACTGGTTGATTTTTGAAAGTGTTGCTAGTCTTTCATACCTGGAATAAATCCTACTTGGTTGGTCATGGTATATAATTTTGTTCATACATTGTTGGATTTGGTTCCTAATATTTTGTTGAGAACTTTTTGCATCTTAATGAGAACTATTCATCCGTGGTTTTCTTTTTTTTTTGTTATTCCTATTTGTTCTAACTGGCTTTTGTACCCATTAACCATTTTCCCTTTCATTCCAATGCCCCCAAGGGCTACACTTCCCAGCCTCTGATAAACATCGTACTACTCTCTATCTCCACAAGTGGAACTATTTTAAGTTTTGGCTCCCACAAATAAGTAAAAATATGTGATGTTTATCTTTCTGTGCCTGTATTATTTCACTTAACATAAGTATTTCCAGTTTCATCCATATTGTTGCAAATGACAGCATCTCCTCCTTTTTCATGGCAAAATAGTACTCCATTGTGTAAATGTACCATGTTTTCTTTATTCGTCTATTGATGGACATTCAGGTGGCTTCCAAATCTTGGCTATTGTAAATAGTGTTTTAATAAACACAAGAGTACAGATATCTCCTCAATATGCTGATTTCCTTTTTTTAAAGATATATACCTAGCAGTGGGAATGCTGGATCATATGGTAGTTCTATATTCACTTTTGTGGGAATCTTCAAACTATTTTGCATAGAGTTCACACCAATTTACATTCCCACCAACAATGTACAATGGTTCCCTTTCTCCATGTCTTCACCAGGATTTGTTATTGCCTGTCTTTTGGATAAAAGCCATTTTAACTTTGGTGAGATGTTGTCTCCCTGTAGTTTTGATTCACATTGGCTTGATGATCAATGATGTTAAGCACCATTTCCTATGACAGTTTGTCATTTGTATGTCTTCTTTTGAGAAATGTCTATTCAAATTAATGTTTTGATCAGATTATTATTTTTTTTCTATATAGTAGTTGAAGTTCCTTATATATTCTGGTTACAAATTTCTTGTCAGATGGGTAGTTTGCAAGTGTTTTCTCCCATTCTATTCTATTTCAACAAATTCAAAACAATTTGTTGAAGAGACAGCAAATTGTCTCTTCAATTTGTTGATCATTTCATTTGCTGTGTAGAAGTTTTTTGACTTGACGTGATCCAATTTGTCCATTTTTGCTTTAGTTGCTTGTGCTTGTAGGGTATTGCTCAAGAGATTTTTGACCAGACCAGCGTTCTGGAGATTTTTACCACATGTTTTCTTACAGTAGTGTCATAGTTTGGGTCTTATATTTAAGTCTTTAATCCATTTTGATTTTTTATGTGGCAAGAGATGGTGTTTAGTTTCATTTTTCTGCATATGGCTATCTGGTTTTCCCAGCACAATTGATTGAAGAGACTGTGTTTTCTCCAGTGTGTTTTTGGAAACTTTGTTGAAAGTGTTTTCACTGTAGGTGTGCGGATTTATTTTTGGATTCTCTCTTCTGTTACTTTGGTCTATGTTCCTTTTTTTTACCCCAATACCATGCTGTTTTGGTTACTATAGCTCTGTAATATAATTTGGACATCAGGTAATGTGATTCCTCCAGTTTTCTTATTTTTATTCAAGATAGCTTTGGCTATTCTGAGGTCTTTCATGATTCCATATAAATTTTAGGATTTTTTTCTATTTCTGTGAATAATGTCATTGGTATTTTTGCAGGGATTGCGTTAAACATGTAGTTTGTTTTGGATAGTATGGATATTTTAATAATATTGATTATTCCCACTCATTTCAATTTTTTTGTTCTTTTCAGTTTCTAGGATCAATATATTATAGTTTTTTGTTTTGTTTTGTTTTGTTTTGTTTTTGTTTTTGTTTTTTTTTGAGATGAAGTCTCGCTCCCTCCCCCAGGCTGGAGTGCAGTGGCGTGATCTCAGCTCACTGCAAGCTCTGCCTCCCAGGTTCACACCATTCTCCTACCTGAGCCCCCGAGTAGCTGGGACTACAGGCACCGACCACCACACCTGGCTAATTTTTTGTATTTTTAGTAGAGACGGGGTTTCACTGTGTTAGCCAGGGTGGCCTCGATTTCCTGACCTTGTGATCTGCTCGCCTCAGCCTCCCAAAGTGCTGGGATTACAGGCGTGAGCCACCGTGCCCAGCCCAATATATTATAGTTTTTAATGTAGAACTCTTTCACTTCGTTAGTTAAATTTATTTTTATATATTTTATTTGTAGCTATTTTAAATGGGATTACTTTCTTGATTATTTTTCAGAATGTTTGCTGTTGGCATACAGAAATGTAACTGATTTTTGCTGTTGATTTTTATCCTACAATTTTACTGCATTTGTATATCAATTTTACTAGATTTTTGGTGGAGTGTTATAGCTTTTTCCAAAGATCATACTATCTGCAAACAAGAAAAATTTGATTTCTTCTGTTCCAGTTTGAATGCCCTTTATTTCTTTCTCTTGTCTGATTGCTTATCTAGGATTTCCAGTGCTGTTTTGAATAACAGTGGTGAAAGTGGGCATCCTTGTCATGTTTCAGATCGTAAAGAGAGGCTTTCATTGTTTTCCCCATTCAGTATGGTACTAGTTGTGGGTCTGTCATAGATGGCTTTTATTGTGTTGAGTTATGTTACTTCTATGTCCAGGTTTTTCAGATTTTTATCATGAAGAAATATTCAATTTTATCAAATGTCTTTTCGGCATCAATTGAAATAATAAAAAATTTCCTTCTATTCTGCAGGTTGTTTATTGATAGTTTCTTTTGCTGTGCAGAAGCTCTTTAGTTTAATTAGATCCTCCAGCATATATAAAGAACTTAAACAAATTTACAAGAAAAAAACAAACAACCCCATTAAAAAGTGGGCAGAAGAAATGAAAAGGCACATCTCAAAATATGATATACATGTGACCAACAAGCATACGAAAAAAAGCTCAACTCACTGATCAGTAGAGAAATGCAAATGAAAACCACAATGAGATACAATCTCTCACCAGTCAGAATGGCTATTATTAAAAAGTCAAAAAATAACAGATTCTGGCAAGATTGTGGAAGAAAAGAAATGTTTATTCACTGTTTGTGGGAGTGTAAATTAGTTCAACCATTGTGGAAGACAGGGTGGTGATACCTCAAAGATCTAAAAACATCTACCATTGGACCCAAGAATCCCATTGCTGGGTGTATGTCCAAAATAATATAAATTGTTCTATTATAAAGACACATGCACACATATGTTCACTGCAGCACTATTCACAATAGCAAAGACATGGAATCAATGTTTATGCCCATCAATGACAGATTGGATAAAGAGATTGTGGTACATATGCGCTATGGAATACTATAGCAGCCATAAAAAAGAATGAGATTATATTGTTTGCAGGGACATGGATGGAGCTGGAGGCCATTATCCTTAGCAAACTAACACAGGAACAGAAATACTGGATGTTCTCACTTATAAGTGGGAGCTAAGTAATGAGCACACATGGACACATAGAGGGGAACAACACACACTGGGGCCTACTGGAGGGTGGAGAGGGAGACGAGGGAGAGGATCAGAAAAAAATAACTAATGAGTACTAGGCTTAATACTTGAGTGATGAAATAATCTGTACAGCAAATCCCCATGACACACATTTACCTTTGTAACAAATCTGCAAATGTACCCCTGAACTTAAAAGTTTTTAAAAAATGTTAAAAAGGCTATGAGCCCTGCCCCATATCTTAGATAAGCAATAAAGCCTTTCAAAGAACAACAAAAGAGAAACAATTGTATGGCTTTTGTGGTTTATTCTGTTGCCATGCTGAATCACATTGACTAATCTGCATATGTTGAATTATCCTTGCATCCCTGGGATAAATCCCACCTGGTGATGATGAATAATCTTTTTAATGTGTTGTTAAATATGGTTTCCTAGTATTTTGGGGATGCATAGAAGATTTTTTGCATTCGTGTTAATCAGGGACACTGGCCTGTAGTTTCCTCTTTTTTTATGTGTTTGTCTGGTTTTGATATCACGGTAATACTTGTATATTGGTATACAACAATTGTATATTGGTATACAACAATTGTATATTGGTATACAACAATTCCAAAATTTTCCCTCTTCCTCTATTTTTCAGAATACTTTGAGTAGAATTGGTATTATTTCTTCTTTAAAGATTTGGTAAAATTCAACAGTAAAGCCATCGACTCCTGAATGTTTATTTGCTGAAAGAAATTTTATTAGGGCTTTAATATCATTACTTTTTATTAGTCAGTTCAGGTTTTGGATTTCTTCATGGTTCAATCTTGGTGGGTTGTATGTATCTAGGAATTTACTCATTTCTTCTAGGATATCCAATTTACTGGCAAATAGTTGCTCGTGGTAACCACTAATAATCCTTTTAATGTTTACTGCATCGGTTGTGATGTCTCTTTTTCCACCTGTGATTTTATTTATTCAGGTCTTTTCTCTATTTTCTTAGTCTGGCCAAAGGTTTGCCAATTTTGTTTCTCTTTTCAAACAACCAACTTTTACTTTTCATTTCTTGATCTTTTGTATTTTTTTATTTCAATTTCATTTATTTATTCTCTTATTTTTATTATTTATTTTCTTAGACTTATTTTGGGTTTGGTTTGCTCTTGCTTTTTAATTTTTTAAATGCATTGTTGAGTTTCTTATTTAAAGTTTTTCTACTTGTTTGATGTAAGTGCTTATTACTATATGAACTTTTCTCTTAGTACTGCTTTCACTGTATCCCACAGGATTGATATGTTGTGTTTTCATTTTCATCTGATTCAAGAAATGAAACAATGGTCATTCAGGGGTATAGTGTTTAATTTTCCTATTTGTATAATTTCCAAAATTCTCATTGTTATTAATTTTTTTGTTTTATTCCATTGTGGTCAGAGAAGATACTTCATATAATTACCATGTTTTAAAATATTGAAGACTAGTTTTGTGGCCAAACATATGGTATATCCTTGAGAATGAGCCATATGCTGAGGAGATGAATGTGTATTTTGCAGTTGTTGAATGAAAGGATCTGTAAATATCTATTGGGTCCATGTATTCTGTAGTGTAGATTAGTCTACAGTGTAGATTAGTATAGATTAAGTCTGATGTTTCTTTGTTGGTTTTCGGTTTGGATGATCTGTCCAATGCTAAAAGTAGGGTTTTGAAGTCTACAGCTATTATTGTATTGTCTACCTCTATTTTTAGGTAAACAATATTTGCTTTATATATCTGCGTGCTCTAGTTTTGGGTACCTATACATTTGCAATTAATATATCTTTTTTCTAAATATACCCCTTTATTATTATATAAAGACTTTCTTTTTCTTTTTTTATAGTTTGGCTTAAAATCTATTTTGTCAGTTACAAGTATAGCTACCCCTGCTCCTTTTTGGTTTCCATTTGGATGAAGTATCTTTTACCATTCTTTTACTTTCATTCTATTTATGTCTTTATAGATGAATTTCTTTATTATAGGCAAAAAATCATTCGGTACTTTTTTAATTCATTCAACCACTCTATGTATTTTGATTGACAAGTTTAGTCCATTTACATTCAATGTTATTATTAATAAGTATGGACTTACTTCTGACATTTTATTATTGATTTTCTGGTTGTTTTGTGATTTTCTTTTCCTTCTTTCCTTCCTTTCTGTCTTTCTTTTAATTAAGGTGATTTTCTCTGGCAGTACATTTTAATTTATTGTTTTTTATTTTTTGTGTATCTGTTGTATTTTTTTTTAATTTGAAGTTACCATAAGGCTTCAAAATACTGTAATATAACCCATTATTTTAAATTGAGGACAACTTAACACTGATTGTATAAAGAAACACACAAAGAGAAAACTGAAAAAAACTGTACACTTTATCTTCATCATTCTGATTTTTAACTTTTGTTGTTTCTATTTATATCTTATCATACTGCCTATGTCTTGAAAAGTTGTCTTAGTTATTATTTTTAATAGGTTCCTCTTTTAGTCTTTCTACTCAAGATAAGAGTAGTTTATGCACCACAGTTAGAGTGTTATAATATTCTGTGTTTGTCTGTGTTCTTACTACTATTAGTGAGTTTTGTACCTTCAGATCATTTCTTATTGCTCATTAATGTCATTTTCTTTCAGATTGAAGATCTCCCTTTAGTATTTCTTGTAGGAGAAGTCTGGTGTTGATGAAATCCCTCAGCTCTGGGTCTGTCTGAGAAAGTCTTTATTTCTCCTTCGTGTTTGAAGGATATTTTCATGGTATATATTATTCTAGGATAGAAGTTTTTTTTCCTTCTAGATTTATATGACATGCCACTTTTCTTTGGTCTTTAAGGTTTCTACTGAAAAGTCTGACAGACATATTGAAGCTCCTTTGCATGTCATTTGATTTTTTTTTTCTCTTACTGCTTTTAGGATGCTATCTTTATTCTTGCTTTTTGGGAATTTTACTATTAAACGTCTTGAGGTAGTCTTATATGGGTTAAATCTGTTTGGTGTTCTATAACCTTCTTGTACTTGAACAGTGATACATTTCTGTAGGTTTGGGAAGTTCTCTGTAGTATTAATTTGAATAAACTTTCTGCCATGATCTCTCTCTTTCTTCTCTTTAAGACCAATAATTCTTAGATTTGCTTTTTGGGGGCTATTTTCTAGATCTTGTAGGCATACTTCACTTTTTAAATTCTTTTTTGTTTTACCTCCTCTGACTGTATATTTTCAAATAGCCTGTCTTCAGGCTTACTACTTCTTTCTTCTGCTTGATTAGTTCTGCCGTCAAGAAACTGATGCATGCTTCTGTATGCCAATTGCATTTTTCAGCTCCAGAATTTGTTTGATTCTTTTTAATGATCTCAATCTCTTTGTTTAATTTCTTTGATAGGATTGTGAATTCCTTTAGGTAATCTTGAATTTCATTGAGCTCCCTCAAAACAGCTATTTTTAATTTTCTGTCTGAAATTCACCTATCTCTGTCTCTCAGGGATTTGTCACTGATGTTTTATTTATTTTGTTTGGTGATGCTATGTTTTCTAGGATGGTCTTAATGCTTGGGAATATTTGCTAGAGTCTCAGCATTAAAGATTTAGGTATTTATTTTAGTCTTCAAAGTCTTGATTTGTTTGTACTCATCCTTCTTAGGAAGGCTTTCTAAGTATTCTAACTGACTTGGGTGCTGTGATCTAAGTCTTTGGTCACTGCAGCCATATCTGCATTAGTACCCCAAGCCCAGTAACACTGTGACTGTTTCAGACTTGTCGACATACTGCCTTGGTGGTATTGGGTGAAATCTGGGAGAATTCCCTGAATTACAAGGTAGAGACTCTTGTTATCTTCCCTGATTTTCCTCCAAACAAATGAAGTCTCTCTTTGTGTGTTGAGCAGCCTTGAACTAGGGGAGAGGTTACACGAGCACCCCTGTAGCCACCATCACTGGGACTGCAGTGGGTCAAACCTGAAACCAGCACAGCACTGGGTCTCACCCAAGGTTTACAGTAACCACTGCCTGACTACCACCTATGTTCACTCAAGGCCCAGGGGCTCTACAACCAGCAGGTCGCAAGTCCAGGCAGGTTTGTGTGCTTTCCTTCTAAGTGGCAAGATTCCTTCAGCTTCAGGCAAGTCCAGAGATGCCATCTGAGGGCCGGGGTCTGGAGTCAGAAACCTTAGGAATCTATCTGTTGTTCTATTCTACTGTGGCTGAGGGGGGCACCCAAGCTACAAGACAAAGTTCTTCCAGCTCTTCCCTCCCCTTTCCTCAAGCAGAAAAGTCTCTCCCCATGGCCATGCTGCCATGGCCCCGATACTGCCCTGGGCCTTTGGCAAGTATTGCTTGGTTAACACTGATGTTCACTCAAGGTCCAAGGGCTCTTCAGTCAGCTTGAGGTGAATGCTACTAATTCTAATTCTCTCCCTTCAGGGCGGTGGGCTCCCCTCTGGCCCAAGGAGGGTCTAGAAATGCTATCCAGGAGCCAAGGTCTAGAATCAGTGACCCCAGGGGCCCACTTGGTGCCCGTCCCCACATTGACAGGGATGGTACCAAAGCTTCAAGGCAAAGTCCCCTTTACTCTTCCCTCTCCTTTCCTCAAGCACAAGGAGTTTCTCCCCATAGCCACCACTTCTGGGAATGGCCTGGGTCACACCTGAAGCCAACATGGCTCTGAGTCTCACTCAAGGCCTGCAGTGTGCACTGCCTGGGTATAGTGGCTGATTATTCAACGCCCAAGGGCTCTTTAGTCAGCAGGTGATGAATCTTGCCAGAACTGGGTTCTTCCCTCCAAGGCAATGGGTTCCCTTTTGCCCCAAGGAATGTCTAGGAGTGCCATCTGGGAACTGGGGCCTGGAATGGGGGCCTTAGGACTCTGCCTGGTGCCCTATTCTACTGGGACTAAGCTGTTATTTAAGTTGCAAAGTCCTCTTTCCTCTCTTATCTCAAGCAGAGGGAAGAGGAAAGGGGTCTCCCCGAGAGCTCCAAGCTGTGCTGCCTGGGGCTGAGGGAGTGGTGACACAAACACTTTCTTGCCCATTCTAGCTGGTGTCTCACTAGGTAACATGCACTGTAAGTCCACTGGCTCTGAGCCCAGCACAGCACAGCACTAGGACTTGCCCAGGAATTGCCATCCCTGTGGCTGAGACTGCATTTCTAGTCTATTTTAGGACCCTAGAGCACTTTAGCCCACAGTGGCAGGGCTTGCTGGAATTCAGATTTTGGCAGCTGGAATGAACAATTCACCTCTGGCTAGGACTGATGTAAATGTATCTTCTATGTGTGCCAGCTGAGTTCTGCCCCCTTTTGCTTTCCACTGTGAGAGGGCTGCACTGAGTTCCAATGCAAAGTCCTACAATCACTGTGCTGTCCCTTCTTCAAGCACAAAGATTCTCTCTCCACGACATGTGGCTGGTGCCAGAGGATGCGGCAGGAGTGGTGTAGGTGATTCAAGAATGTCTTTCCTACCCTCTTTAGTGCCTCTTTCCTTAATATGATGTTAAAAATCAGGTACTGTGATCACTCACCTGACTTTTGGTTCATAGGAAGGCACTTTTATGTGTGGATAGCTGTTCAATTTGATGTGCCTTTTGGGAGAATGATTGCTGGAGTCTTCTCTTTGGCTATCTTGCTCCATCTCCATGAAAATTTTCTTAATGAACAGAAAATAATAACATCGAAACACTACCTATGAACAAATGAGAAGTAAAAACAGTAAACATTTAAATGCAAAACTTAAAATAATAAAACTAATGAACTATAATACGGGAACATTTGCTTCTAACTTTATTTTTGGCAAGCATTTCTTAAGCAGGATACAAAAACCACCAATTATTAAAAGGGCAAGAAATAAATAATTTATTTCATCGATGGACTCCGTAGACAAAGTTTTTTTTCTTTTTTTTTTTTTTTTTTTTGAGATGGAATTTCACTCTTGTTCCCAGGCTGGAGTTTAATGGCACAACCTTGGCTCACCGCAACCTCCACCTCCCGGGTTCAAGTGATTCTCCTGCCTCAGCCTCCCAAGTAGCTGGGATTACAGGCATGTGCCACCATGCCTGGCTAATTTTGTATTTTCAGTAGAGACGGGGTTTCTCCATGTTGGTCAGGCTGGTCTCGAACTCCCCACCTCAGGTGATTCACCCACCTCAGCCTCCCAAAATGCTGAGATTACAGGCTTTAGCCACCGCGCCCTGTCAAACATTTTTAAAGGAGCAGAATAGTCATGGTTTCATAGTTTAAACTGATCAGAGCTTATCAACTTCTATGAGGGAAACATACTTAAAATTCAGTAAGAACATAAGCAGAAAATACAATAAAAATGAAAATAATGCAATTTGGGTAAATTGGAATTGTTAAGAAACTGGAAACTACAATGAGTTACTCTTTGTAAATATCAGATTGTTAAAGAATGGAACATCACATACAATAACACGCTAATGAGAATCTACATGTACCATAGATTGAACCATACATGTTCTGATGATTAATCTGTTGTTTTAGGCCATTCTTGCATTACTATAAATAAATACCTGAAACAGGGCGATCTATGTGAAACATTGTTTAACTGGCTCATGGTTCTGCAGGCTGTACAGAAGCATGGTACCAGGCAGCTGCTCAGCTTCCTATGAGGCCTTAGGAAGCTTACATTCATGGCAGAAGACTAAGAGGAAGCAGGCATTTTGCATGGTGAAAGCAGGAGCAGGAGAGACAGAACATTGCGGGTGGGAGTGTCATACACTTTTAAATGACCAGATCTTGTGAGGACTCACTATCATGAATACAGCACCAATCCACGGGGGATCCATCCCTATGACCCAAACACTGCAAGTGTTCCCTCATTTTCTCATAGGAGTCATATGCAATTATGCAGTTCGAGTTGCTTATTTGAGATATTTTCAGCTCTCTTAATTCACATTTCAAGTGTGTAATCTGAGAAGTACTATAATTATACAGATTGCTCTTCTTTCAGAAAAGAAGAGTAACAGTATAATAAAAATGTTATAGATTTTTTTGTTTCAGAGGGAACTTGGCATAAATCTCAACTCTACCATTTTCTACTAGTTTCCTTGAGCTTAAATTTTCTCTCTTATAAAGCTTGAATGACAATCCCTAGGATTTCTAGAGAAATTTTTTGAGAAAATATCTGTGAATGAATATGTTCTTGGATTTTAGTGTCCAACACAAGCCAGTTAGTATTTCACCTGTATAATTATCTCCTAAGAAGATATTTTTATCAGTCTGATTCTAATGAAAGTAAATAGGGGGCAGGGTTACTGGAATTACATTAATGAATCTAGAAAGTGTGACCCATTTGCAATGAAAATATTTTAAATAGCTCAACTGTTGATGAGGCACCAACGAAGTAACTATTGGGTCTGTATATAAATCTGTTGCTAATTGGTAAATGTTATAGTACTGTAAGTTATTCTAATGTGAAATCTCAGTGGGAAGATTTTAATGACACAACTATTTTCCTCAATAAAATAACAATTAGTCTGCCTGGTATTGTACTAATTGTTATTAACATAGGATATTGACAGCGCTTAAAATCTAAGTAGTAAGCCACTTCAGGAAAACTATTACAAGAGTCCTTCCCATATACAGAACTGATGATCTTGCTATGCGAAAAAGAACATTTAATCTAAATTTTTCTATACTTTTTTAAATTTTTTTTTAAAACAGTTTTACGTTTACAGAAAAATTAAGATAGTGTAGAGACTTCTCTAAACTACCTCCTCTCTGCCACCTTCCCTATACACATTTCCCTTTATTATTCACATGTTGCGTTAGTGTGGTATGTTTGTCACAATTAATAAATACATTTTGATATGTTATTACCAGATAAAAATCATTTAATTTTTTTTGTCCACTGATGGACACTTATATTGATTCCATATCATTGCTGTTGTGACCATTGCTACAATAAACATGGGAGTACAGATGTCCCTTTGATGCACTGATTTTCTTTCCTTTGGATAAAAACACTAGTAGTGAGATTGCTGGATCTTAAGCTAGTTTTGGTATTAGTTTTTAAAGAAATATCTATACTGTTTTCCATAGTTGCTGTACTAATACACATTCCCACCAACAGTGTATAAGCATTTCTTTTCCTCTGCATACTCACCAGCATCTGTTTTTGTCTTTTAGTAATAGCCGTTCTTACTGGGGTAAGATGATATCTCTTTCTGTTTTGATTTTCATTTCCTTGAAGATTAGGTATGTTGAGCATTTTTCATATAGCTGTTGGCCACTTGTATGTCTTCTTTTGAGAAATGTCTATTCACGTTCTTTGCCCACTTTCTAATGGGATTATTATTATCTTTCTTACTTTTGAGTTGTTTGAATTCCTTGTGTATTCTGGATATTAGTCCCTTGTTAGATGAATAGTTTGCAAATATTTTCTTCCATTTGACATGTTGTCTTTACATTCTGTTGAGCAAAAAGAACAAAGCTGGAGGCATGACACTACCTGACTCCAAAATATATTACAAGCTACAGTAACAAAAACAGCATGGTATTGATATAAAAGCAGACAGGTAGATGAACAGAGAATGCAGAAATAAATCCACATATTTACAGCCAACTGATTTTTGACAAAGGGGCCAATAATGCATAATGAAAAAAGCACACCTTCTTCAGCAAATATTGCTGGGAAAAGAAGATATTCATATTCAGAAAAATGAAACAAGACCCCATCTTTCTCCATCTCCAAAAATCAACTCAAGATGAAGTAAAGACTTAAATGTAAGACCTGAAACTATAGAACTACTAGAAGGAAACATAGGGAAACACTTCAGGATACTGTTTTAAGCAACAACTTTATGGCTAACACCTTAAAAGTATAGGCAACATAAATAAAGGTAGACAAATGGGACTATATATAAAAATAGACAAATGGGACTATATTTCTGCACAGCAAAGAAAACAAAAATAAATTTTAAAGAGAAAAATTAATCAGAGAAAGCCATTCATAATCAGATAAAATATTTTCAATTTATGTCAAAATATAAAATTGTAAGCAAAGTTAAATTTAACAATCAATCCAGGAAAAAATTAAAAACCCACCAGGTAGTAATGATTTAGAATACCTTTTCAAGAAGATGATGTTTTTAATCTCAAAGAGTTTTTTCTAGAGGATAGAAAAATAAACACATTTCCTCAAATAACTGTATATGGCTATTCAAACTTCAAACTTAAAGCCTTTAGAAAAGAAAATTATAGGACAAATCATAAATTATAAAGCACAATCAAGCATTGTATAAATAAGATCCTATCCAAATAGAAGAAAATCAGTTTACTATGTTTTCACATTAAAAGGGAAAAGCCATAATATAATTTCAATAAATATAGAAAAAATATTTTAAAACATCATCCACTTATTTTTTAAAATTGGAAAATATAAAGAGGACTGTCCTTAATTTGAAAAACGTAAAAGTACAAGCAGCTTTCAACATTATCCTATATGCGGATCCTTTCAAATTCTAAAATCAAGGGATGTACAAACATCACAACTATCACCTCTTTTTATCAACATTGTACTTAGGGCTTAATCAGTGCAATGAAAGAAGCAAAAGACACAAAAGAAAAAAAGATTAAAAAGAAAGAAAAAAGACTTCCATTATTTCCAATTAATATGGTTATCTACATAGAAACACTCTTCAGGAATAAAAATGACTTTCTAAAAGATAGCAAATTGGCTGGATAGATGAAATAAATAGAATTGCTAGAGAGGACGTGGAGAAATAGGAATGCTTTTACACTGCCGGTGGGAGTGTAAATTAGTTCAACCATTGTGGAAGACAGTGTGGTGATTCCTTAAGGATCTAGAACTAGAAATACCATTTCAGCAATCCCATTACTGGGTATATACCCAAAGGAAGATAAATCATTCTACTGTAAAGACACAGGCACACGTATGTTTATTGCAGTACTATTCACAATAGCAAAGACTGGGAACCAACCCAAATGCCCATCAATAATAGGCTGGATAAAGAAAATGTGGCACATAAACACCATGGAATACTACGCAGCCATAAATAGAATGAGTTCATGTGCTTTGCAGGGACATGGATGAAGCTGGAAACTATCATTCTCTGCAAACTAACACAGGAACAGAAAACCAAACACCGCATGTTCTCACCCATAAGTGGGAATTGAACAGTGAGAACACATGGACATACAGAGGGGAACATTGCATACGAGGGCCTGTCAGGGGGTGGTGGAGTAGGGGAGGAATAGCATTAGGAGAAATACCTAATGTAGATGATGGGTCGATGGGTGCAGCAAACCAACATGGCACGTCTATACCTATCTAACAAACCTGCCCGTTCTGCACATGTATCCCAGAACTTAAAGTATAATAATAGTAAAAAAGAATTTCCATGCATTAGCAAAAATAATGATACATACACTTCAATACCTTACTTTTTTTTTTGCTGTTAGGTTTTCTAAAATTAGTATTTTAAAAAAATGTGTAAAACTTTTTTTTTTTGGAGTCATATATTTTTATTTATTTTTTCATTATTATTATTATACTTTAAGTTTTAGGGTACATGTGCACAATGTGCAGGTTAGTTACATATGTATACATGTGCCATGCTGGTGCGCTGCACCCACTAACTCGTCATCTAGCATTAGGTATATCTCCCAGTGCTATCCTTCCCCCCTCCCCCCACCTCACAACAGTCCCCAGAGTGTGATGTTCCCCTTCTTGTGTCCATGTGTTCTCATTGTTCAATTCCCACCTATGAGTGAGAACATGCGGTGTTTGGTTTTTTGTTCTTGCGATAGTTTACTGAGAATGATGATTTCCAATTTCATCCATGTCCCTACAAAGGACATGAACTCATCATTTTTTATGGCTGCATAGTATTCCATGGTGTACATGTGCCACATTTTCTTAATCCAGTCTATCATTGTTGGACATTTGGGTTGGTTCCAAGTCTTTGCTATTGTGAATAACGTCACAATAAACATACGTGTGCATGTGTCTTTATAGCAGCATGATTTATAGTCCTTTGGGTATATATCCAGTAATGGGATGGCTGGGTCCAATGGTATTTCTAGTTCTAGATCCCTGAGGAATCGCCACACTGTCTTCCACAAGGGTTGAACTAGTTTACAGTCCCAACAGTGTAAAAGTGTTCCTATTTCTCCACATCTTCTCCAGCACCTGTTGTTTCCTGACTTTTTAATGATTGCCATTCTAACTGGTGTGAGATGGTATCTCACTGTGGTTTTGATTTGCATTTCTCTGATGGCCAGTGATGATGAGCATTTTTTCATGTGTTTTTTGGCTGCATAAATGTCTTCTTTTGAGAAGTGTCTGTTCATGTCCTTTGCCCACTTTTTGATGGGGTTGTTTGTTTTTTTCTTGTAAATTTGTTGGAGTTCATTGTAGATTCTGGATATTAGCCCTTTGTCAGATGAGTAGATTGCAAAAATTTTCTCCTATTTTTTAGGTTGCCTGTTCACTCTGATGGTAGTTTCTTTTGCTGTGCAGAAGCTCTTTAGTTTAATTAGATCCCATTTGTCTATTTTGGCTTTTGTTGCCATTGCTTTTGGTGTTTTAGACATGAAGTCCTTGCCCATGCCTATGTCCTGAATGGTAATGCCTAGGTTTTCTTCTAGGGTTTTTATGGTTTTAGGTCTAACGTTTAAGTCTTTAATCCATCTTGAATTAATTTTTGTATAAGGTGTAAGGAAGGGATCCAGTTTCAGCTTTCTACATATGGCTAGCCAGTTTTCCCAGCACCATTTATTAAATAGGGAATCCTTTCCCCATTGCTTGTTTTTCTCAGGTTTGTCAAAGATCAGATAGTTGTAGATATGCCGCGTTATTTCAGAGGGCTCTGTTCTGTTCCATTGATCTATATCTCTGTTTTGGTACCAGTACCATGCTGTTTCTGTTACTGTAGCCTTGTAGTATAGTTTGAAGTCAGGTAGTGTGATGCCTCCAGCTTTGTTCTTTTAGCTTAGGATTGACTTGGCGATGCAGGCTCTTTTTTGGTTCCATATGAACTTGAAAGTAGTTTTTTCCAATTCTGTGAAGAAAGTCATTGGTAGCTTGATGGGGATGGCATTGAATCTGTAAATTACCTTGGGCAGTATGGCCATTTTCACAATATTGATTCTTCCTACCCATGAGCATGGAATGTTCTTCCATTTGTTTGTATCCTCTTTTATTTCCTTGAGCAGTGGTTTGTAGTTCTCCTTGAAGAGGTCCTTCACATCCCTTGTAAGTTGGATTCCTAGGTATTTTATTCTCTTTGAAGCAATTGTGAATGGGAGTTCACTCATGATTTCGCTCTCTGTTTGTCTGTTGTTGGTGTATAAGAATGCTTGTGATTTTTGCACATTGATTTTGTATCCTGAGAATTTGCTGAAGTTGCTTATCAGCTTAAGGAGATTTTGGGCTGAGACAATGGGGTTTTCTAGATATACAATCATGTCGTCTGCAAACAGGGACAATTTGACTTCCTCTTTTCCTAATTGAATACCCTTGATTTCCTTCTCCTGCCTAATTGCCCTGGCCAGAACTTCCAACACTATGTTGAATAGGAGTGGTGAGAGAGGGCATCCCTGTCTTGTGCCAGTTTTCAAAGGGAATGCTTCCAGTTTTTGCCCATTCAGTATGATATTGGCTGTGGGTTTGTCATAGATAGCTCTTATTATTTTGAGATACGTCCCATAAATACCTAATTTATTGAGAGTTTTTAGCATGAAGGGTTGTTGAATTTCGTCAAAGGCCTTTTCTGCATCTATTGAGATAATCATGTGGTTTTTGTCTTTGGTTCTGTTTATATGCTGGATTACATTTATTGATTTGCGTATATTGAACCAGGCTTGCATCCCAGGGATGAAGCCCACTTGATCATGGTGGATAAGCTTTTCGATGTGCTGCTGGATTCAGTTTGCCAGTATTTTATTGAAGATTTTTGCATCAATGTTCATCAAGGATATTGGTCTAAAATTCTCTTTTTTGGTTGTGTCTCTGCCTGGCTTTGGTATCAGGATGATGCTGGCCTCATAAAATGAGTTAGGGAGGATTCCCTCTTTTTCTATTGATTGGAATAGTTTCAGAAGGAATGGTACCAGTTCCTCCTTGTACCTCTGGTAGAATTCGGCTGTGAATCCATCTGGTCCTGGACTCTTTTTGGTTGGTAAGCTATTGATTATTGCCACAATTTCAGCTCCTGTTATTGGTCTATTCAGAGAGTCAACTTCTTCCTGGTTTAGTCTTTGGAGCGTGTATGTGTCGAGGAATTTATCCATTTCTTCTAGATTTTCTAGTTTATTTGCAGAGAGGTGTTTGTAGTATTCTCTGATGGTAGTTTGTATTTCTGTGGGATCGGTGGTGATATCCCCTTTATCATTTTTTATTGCATCTATTTGATTCTTCTCTCTGTTTTTCTTTATTAGTCTTGCTATTGGTCTATCAATTTTGTTGATCCTTTCAAAAAGCCAGCTCCTGGATTCATTAATTTTTTGAAGGGTTTTTTGTGTCTCTATTTCCTTCAGTTCTGCTCTGATTTTAGTTATTTCTTGCCTTCTGCTAGCTTTTGAATGTGTTTGCTCTTGCTTTTCTAGTTCTTTTAATTGTGATGTTAGGGTGTCAATTTTGGATCTTTCCTGCTTTCTCTTGTGGGCATTTAGTGCTATAAATTTCCCTCTACACACTGCTTTGAATGCATCCCAGAGATTCTGGTATGTTGTGTCTTTGTTTTCATTGGTTTCAAAGAACATCTTTATTCTGCCTTCATTTCGTTATGTACCCAGTAGTCATTCAGGAGCAGGTTGTTCAGTTTCCATGTAGTTGAGTGGTTTTGAGTGAGATTCTTAATCCTGAGTTCTAATTTGATTGCACTGTGATCTGAGAGATAGTTTGTTATCATTTCTGTTCTTTTACATTTGCTGAGGAGAGCTTTACTTCCAACTATGTGGTCAATTTTGGAATAGGTGTGGTGTGGTGGTGAAAAAAATGTATATTCTATTGATTTGGGGTGGAGAGTTCTGTAGATGTCTATTAGGTCCGCTTGGTGCAGAGCTGAGTTCAATTCCTGGGTATCCTTGTTGACTTTCTGTCTCGTTGATCTGTCTAATGTTGACAGTGGGGTGTTAAAGTCTCCCATTATTAATGTGTGGGAGTCTAAGTCTCTTTGTAGGTCACTCAGGACTTGCTTTATGAATCTGGGTGCTCCGTATTGGGTGCATATATATTTAGGATAGTCAGCTCTTCTTGTTGAATTGATCCCTTTACCATTATGTAATGGCCTTCTTTGTCTCTTTTGATCTTTGTTGGTTTAAAGTCTGTTTTATCAGAGACTAGGATTGCAACCTCTGCCTTTTTTTTCTTTCCATTTGCTTGGTAGATCTGCCTCCATCCTTTTATTTTGAGCCTATGTGTGTCTCTGCACGTGAGATGGGTTTCCTGAATACAGCAGACTGATGGGTCTTGACTCTTGATCCAATTTGCCAGTCTGTGTCTTTTAATTGGAACATTTAGTCCATTTACATTTAAAGTTAATATTGTTATGTGGGAATTTGATCCTGTCATTATGATGTTAGCTGGTTATTTTGCTCGTTAGTTGATGCAGTCTCTTCCTAGTCTTGACAGTCTTTACATTTTGGCATGATTTTGCAGCGGCTGGTACCGGTTGTTCCTTTCCATGTTTAGCGCTTCCTTCAGGAGCTCTTTTAAGGCAGGCCTGGTGGTGACAAAATCTCTCAGCATTTGCTTGTCTGTAAAGGATTTTATTTCTCCTTCACTTATGAAGCTTAGTTTGGCAGGATATGAAATTCTGGGTTGAAAATTCTTTTCTTTAAGAATGTTGAATATCGGCCCCCACTCTCTTCTGGCTTGTAGAGTTTCTGCCGAGAGATCCGCTGTTAGTCTGATGGGCTTCCCTTTGAGGGTAACCCAACCTTTCTCTCTGGCTGCCCTTAACATTTTTTCCTTCATGTCAACTTTGGTGAATCTGACAATTATGTGTCTTGGAGTTGCTCTTCTCGAGGAGTATCTTTGTGGCGTTCTCTGTATTTCCTGAATCTGAATGTTGGCCTGCCTTGCTAGATTGGGGAAGTTCTCCTGGATAATATCCCGCAGAGTGTTTTCCAACTTGGTTCCATTCTCCCCATCACTTTCAGGTACACCAATCAGACGTAGATTTGGTCTTTTCACATAGTCCCATATTTCTTGGAGGCTTTGCTCGTTTCTTTTTCTTCTTTTTTCTCTAAACTTCCCTTCTCGCTTCATTTCATTCATTTCATCTTCCAGGGCTGATACCCTTTCTTCCAGTTGATCGCATCAGCTCCTGAGGCTTCTGCATTCTTCACGTAGTTCTTGAGCCTTGGTTTTCAGCTCCATCAGCTCCTTTAAGCACTTCTCTGTATTGGTTATTCTAGTTATACATTCTTCTAAATTTTTTTCAAAGTTTTCAACTTCTTTGCCTTTGGTTTGAATATCCTCCCGTAGCTCGGAGTAATTTGATCATCTGAAGCCTTCTTCTCTCAGCTCGTCAAAGTCATTCTCCGCCCAGCTTTGTTCCGTTGCTGGTGAGGAACTGCGTTCCTTTGGAGGAGGAGAGGCGCTCTGCTTTTTAGAGTTTCCAGTTTTTCTGCTCTGTTTTTTCCCCATCTTTGTGGTTTTATCTACTTTTGGTCTTTGATGATGGTGATGTACAGATGGGTGTTTGGTGTGGATGTCCTTTCTGTTTGTTAGTTTTCCTTCTAACAGACAGGACCCTCAGCTGCAGGTCTGTTGGAGTACCCGGCCGTGTGAGGTGTCAGTCTGCCCCTGCTGGAAGGTGCCTCCCAGTTAGGCTGCTCGGGGGTCAGGGGTCAGGGACCCACTTGAGGAGGCAGTCTGCCCGTTCTCAGATCTCCAGCTGCGTGCTGGGAGAACAACTGCTCTCTTCAAAGCTGTCAGACAGGGACATTTAAGTCTGCAGAGGTTACTGCTGTCTTTTTGTCTGTGCCCTGCCCCCAGAGGTGGAGCCTACAGAGGCAGGCAGGCCTCCTTGAGCTGTGGTGGGCTCCACCCAGTTCGAGCTTTCTGGCTGCTTTGTTTACCTAAGCGAGCCTGGGCAATGGCGGGCGCCCCTCCCCCAGCCTCGCTGCCGTCTTGCAGTTTGATCTCAGACTGCTGTGCTAGCAATCAGCAAGACTCCTTGGGCATAGGACCCTCTGAGCCAGGTGCCGGATATAATCTCCTGGTGCGCCGTTTTTTAAGCCCGTCGGAAAAGCGCAGTATTCGGGTGGGAGTGACCCGATTTTCCAGGTGCCGTCTGTCACCCCTTTCTTTGACTAGGAAAGGGAACTCCCTGACCCCTTGCGCTTCCCGAATGAGGCAATGCCTCGCCCTTCTTCGGCTCGAGCACGGTGCGTGCACCCACTGACCTGCGCCCCCTGTCTGGCACTCCCTAGTGAGATGAACCCGGTACCTCAGATGGAAATGCAGAAATCACCCGTCTTCTGAGTCGCTCACCCTGGGAGCTGTAGACCGGAGCTCTTCCTATTCGGCCATCTTGGCTCCCCTCCGTAAAACTTTTATAGAGAAAATTTTAACACTTCATGGAAAACATTGAAGGTAACGTGTACACGGATAGGAAGAGTCAATATTTAAATGATCTCAATTTCCTTCATATATATATATATATATAAAATTATTTGCAATAAAATTACCAACAGGGTATTTTCATGAGGTATTATAAAGTGTATGTAGAAGAGAAAGGCTTAAGAGCCTCATGAAAAAGAACAAGAAAGAGGAATTTTCTTATCACATAGCAAGACTCAGTATTAAGATATAATAATTCATCCAGATGGTTGTTTGTGCCAGAATATATAAACTGCCAAATGCAGCAGAGAGAAAAAACTAAGTGTGTTTGTGTGTGTATGTATAAATATAATTGATCTATGACAGCCATGTTATTCATTTACACTGGGAAAAAATGGGCCATATTATATCACAATTATCCATCCATAAGAAGCAAAATAAAACTGGATTCATAATTTACAATACACATTTTTAATTGCAAATGAATTCAAGTCTTACTACAAGTAATATAATTTATTTATAATTTAGAAATCTGATATATTAAAATTAGTATATTTACCAGATGATACAATAGTGGAATATAAAAATTATAATTCTACTATTGAGAGATTTGCTATATGTATATCTGAGACCCTTGAATGGAGCTCTGTCTACCCTTGACTAGAGCTCTACCTTGTATTTCTGTGCAACACATGACTTAGAAAATATGTGCAATATTTCCTACTACATAAGAGAAAGCCATTCTATCTCATCAATATCCAGGTCCAAAGTTATGTTTTTATTAATTTAAAAAATCACATAAAATACATTTATATTTTAAGTGTAATTTTTTTGAAATAACTAAATAAAATATATGGGAGATTCAGAAAAACAAAAGCAAGCTAATATTGGTTAATATCAGTGTTGTAATTAAATTTTAAGATATTTTGAAAAGTGCATCCCAATTTTTAAATTGTGTTAAATGGTCATGATTTGATTTGTAGTGGCCTTAGATTTTACCTGGCTTTCTGCTGTTATTGACAGGAAATAAAATCACTTGATTAGATAAGAAATACTTAAATCCTCTTTCAAAGTTATTATTATTATTATTATTATTATTATTATACTTTAGGTTTTATGGTACATGTGCGCAATGTGCAGGTAAGTTACATATGTATACATGTGCCATGCTGGTGCACTGCACCCACTAACTCGTCATCTAGCATTAGATATATCTCCCAATGCTATCCCTCCCCACTCCCCCCACCCCACAACAGTCCCCGAAGTGTGATGTTCCCCTTCCTGTGTCCATGTGTTCTCACTGTTATTTTTAAATGGATACATGATTTATTTTCATACGTTAAAATTCTGTGTCATACTATCAATTTATGTGTTTCTTCATTTGCTAACTAATATCTTTTGATGTGAGATGTGAGAATTTGTATTTTTACAAAACTCTCCATGGGATTTTGATGTGTAACCAGAACAGAGAGAAGAAAATGTTTGGATCACAAGTCCTGCCCACGTCTTTTTATCAAATGGCTTAATTCCACTCATTTAGAAAATTAAAACTCTTTTTGTTCATTTACTAAGGTCTGTACAAGTTTGGGCAAAGAATTCCAAATTTGCAAATCCTTTTATAAAACCAAGATAGTCTTATGAGTTCTAGACTGGAGAGTATACGTGGAAGGGGAAACGTAACAATAAGAGAGAATCCAAGCTCTTGGAACCCTTTGAACATTTGTAGGAGATAAGATGTCTTAGTACCATGGACCCTGAGGTATTGGGAACTGCTTAATTCTTACCATATTTTTCACATTTGTTGATACTGTCGCTCCCATTTTTTTATATTGATGATAAGAGACAGGCTGTCATGTAGGACAATGAAAGGAAAAGGAGGTAAAAACCTTTCATTTCTCTAGTTAAGATCTGTGCCAGTTTAGCTGTAGATTTACAGCATCTCATTGATGCTAAGCTAGATTCTCCAGAGTAGCTATCTTCATTCACACCAGAGCTCAGAGATGTAAATTTTTATTTTTCACTCAGGCTACACCCATAAGATATTTAAATTCTCTGTGTGATGGGTTTCCTAGAATTTGGATTCCAAAAAAAAAAAAAAAAAGTGCGATGTATGTAAGACAGATTGGAGCTGCAGAATGAATCAAATATGTGGTTTTACAAATATCAGTACAAGTTAGGAGCGAAAGATTAAAAAATTGCACAGTGGGTTTACCCTGTACTAAAAGAGGTCCTTAAAGGAGAATCTAAAAGCTTCAGAGCAGAAAATGAAGCTCTTCTTCAGTGGAGCCAAAATTAAATTAAATCTGATTTAATTGAAAGCAGATTTATTGATCTTACTGAGCATTTACTGCAATGCCCAGTAAAATGAAAACAGATACAAATGGTTTGGTTCTGAGAATTTCATTTTGGAAGTATTAAGTATGCACTTCTAACCATCTTGAGAAGGAAAAAAAATAGAACTAACGAAGTGTATTGTTTTTGTTTTATTTTCCCTAGTTGATAATCTCAAATAAGAATGTAAATTTTGTACTAGATGCTATTGGTAGATTATCATTCAAACAGAGACACATTTTTTTCAAGAAATTATTCAAAGTAGAACCCTCCTATAGGACTTTTAGTCCTTTCTTCCTTGAAATCAGATAGATGAAACTGGTCATGATTGTGATGTTCTTTTATTCAACCCCAATACACAATCTTTTTTTTTCCTTTCTTTATTATTATTATTATTATTTTATTTACTTTAAATTCTGGGATAAATGTGCCAAATGTGCAGGTTTGTTACATAGGTATACATGTGCCATTGTGGTTTGCCATGCCTATCAACCTATCTTCTAAGTTTTAAGCTCCACATGCATTAGGTATTTGTCCTAGTGCTTTGCCTCCCCTTTCCCCCCAACCCCCTGACAGGCCCTGGTGTGTGATGTTCCCCTCCCTGTGTCCATGTGTTCTCATTGTTCAGCTCCTGCTTATGAGTGAGAACAGGTGGTGTTTGGTTTCTGTTCCTGTGCTAGTATGCTGAGGATGATGGCTTCCAGCTTCATCCATGTCCCTGCAAAGGACATGAACTCATTCTTTTTTATGGCTGCATAGTATTCCATGGTGTTTATGTCCCACATTTTCTTTATCCAATCTATCATTTATGGGCATTTGGGTTGGTTCCAAATATTTGCTATTGTGAATAGTGCTGCAATAAACATATGTGTGCATGAGTCTTTATAGTAGAATGATTAATAATCCTTTGGGTATATACCCAGTAATGGGATTGCTGGGTCAAATGGTATTTCTGGTTCTATATCCTTGAGGAATCACCACATTGTCTTCCACAATGGCTGAACTAATTTACACTCCCAACAACAGTGTAAAAAGCATTCCTATTTCTCTGCATCCTCACCAGCATCTGTTGTTTCCTGACTTTTTAATGATCGCCATTCTAACTGGCGTGAGATGGTATGTTATTGTGGTTTTGATTTCCATTTCTCTAATGACCAGTGATGATGAGCTTTTTCTCATATGTTTGTTGGCCATATGAATGTCTTCTTTTGAGAAGTACCTTTGCATAAATACCTAGGAATACAACTTACAAGGGATGTGAAGGACTGCTTCAAGGAGAACTACAACCCACTGTTCAAGGAAATAAGAGAGGACAAAAACAAATGGAAAAAAATTCCATGCTCATGGATAGGAAGAATCAATATCATCAAAATGGCCATACTGCCAAAAGTAATTTATAGATTCAATGCTATTCCCATCAAGCTACCATTGACTTTCTTCAGAAAACTAGAAAAAAAATACTTTAAATTTCATATGGAGTCAAAAAAGAGCCTGTATAGCAAAGACAATCCTAAGCAAAAAGAACAAAGCTGGAGGCATCACACTACCTGACTTCAAACTATACTACAAGGCTACAGTAACCAAAACAGCATGGTACTGATACCAAAACAGATATATGCACCAATGGAACAGAACAGAGGCCTCAGAAATAACATCACACATCTATAACCATCTTATCTTTGACAAACCTGACAAAACAAGCAATGGGGAAAGGATTCCCTATTTAATAAATGTTATTGAGAAAACTGGCTAGCCATATGCAGAAAACTGAAACTGGACTCCTTCCTTACCCCTTATATGAAAATTAATTCAAGATGGATTAAAGACTTAAATGTAAGACCTAAAGCCATAAAAGCCCTAGAAGAAAACTTAGGCAATACCATTCAGGACATAGGCATGGGCAAAGCCTTCATGACTAAAACACCAAAAGCAATGGCAACAAAAGCTAAAATTGACAAATGGGAGCTAATTAAACTAAAGAGCTTCTGCACAGCAAAAGCAACTATCATCAGAATGAACAGGCCACCTACAGAAGGGGAGAAAATTTTTACAATGTAGCCATCTGACAAAGGGCTAATATCCAGAATCTACAAGGAACTTAAACAAATTTACAAGAAAAAAACCAAACATTCCCTATACACAATCTTAATTTTCCAAATTTCAGGAGGCACCACAGAACCTAACATTTCTTAAGAAAACATACAAAAGGATCCACTTAGTTCTAGTTAAAAACATGTAGAGCTGACAGCTACATAAATATTTCAATGGACTGAGCTTCAGAAATTTAGACCTAACCGCTAATATTACCAAATATTCAGCAAACTTTAAAATAGGTATAGAAGTTTGTATCTCACGCACATATGACAGTAAAATGATAATAAAAGTTGTATTTTGCATTTTTTAATTATTATTTGTGTGTATGTAGGTGGGTGTATACAAACTCTTTTCCATTTATCTGTATTTAAGTGGCTCAGGAAAGTAGAAATCTGGGGAAGAGCATCTAATAATCACTCAATTTAGGAAACAAAGCACAGCCAGATTAGCACTGATTATGGACAAATTTACATTCAACTACTATTGTAATTATTTCAGGGAGAGGTCATAGCACAGAAATGTTATCTAGACAAGATGAACAAACAGATTTTGTATATGACCAATTCTGCAGCAAGCCAAGCCTAGAAGCAAGCATCACAGATAGTTTCAAGAAACCTTATTCTGATAAGAATCTTCAAGGAATGAGCCCAATTTATTTAACGATTGTAGAAGGATACCTATTCAATTCCTTATATGTCAATCTTTTCCCAATTTTTAAAACAGTGCTGGTTTAAGAATGGTTGTTTTCCAACTATCAAGGGCCCAACTGGTGTCTATGCAAATAGGTAACGACATGCTGGCTGAGAAAATCTGTCTTCCTTGATAAATCTGTCTCCTGCTTTGATTAGATGATGTCCATCACACAAATTCTGAGGTGTCCAATTATGGAGGTCTATTATTCCCTGGGAGTTGGAGTATAGAGGGTTGGTTTATTTGAATATCTCAAAATACCTATATTGAAATTATAAAATGTCATAACAATGTTTATTTTACCAAGCGCCACCACTGACTTTCATTCCTGAAATCCAAATGGAATTTTACAATACAGAATGGCTAAAACACTGACTTGCGCTCTACTTTGTTCCTGTAAAAAATTTCAGACTTTTGCATACTTTTATCTTCAGCTTCTGATAGTAATCATCTGTCTAACTTGCACATTCTGCTGTAGGATTAATTCAATAGAATTCTGGAAGGCAATGTGGCAGGACATGACCTCTTGGTCCCATTCTGGCCACAGCAAGTGTATCCTGGTAACATGGATCATTTAGTGTTACTGCACCCTTATGGCTAGAGGGAAGAATTCTATTTAAATGCATAGCTGTGTAACATAAATCATTTAGTGTTGCTGTACCCTTATAGCTGCAGTGAAGAATTCTGTTTCTTTAAGATTTATGGTAAAAATATAGCGACATTATCAGGCACATGGTGTAGAAAGATATATGGCCCATAAAGAGCCAAAGCTGTTCAATTTCTGCTACCCACTGAATCTGCCAAACAGATGCACAATTTACTTGGTGCTGAGTTTATTAAGAAACAGAGTGCTAATTCAATTTCCTGCAACCTACCTTTATTCAGACATACAGACAATTAGGATTAGGGGCAGAGTAGTTAGCATTCTACACATTGTAGATAGTCCCTTCCTGTTAAATAGCAAGAACAAGAGATTATTAGAGTATGTATTATTCTCAGGAAATTCTGTTTCTTGTTATCAATAAGTTTATTGCTATTAATTATACTTCCTTGCAGTATTATCTCTGTTAAGAAACAATTGCTTTGCTAATGAATTGAATTCGTTCCCAAGGATTCTGATTTCTAATTGTCAATCTACCATCTTATTCAGCATGCATTGCTTAGGTAACAACAGGTTAAAAACAAAAACCAGAAATAGTGAAATTTAGAGATGACATGATATAGTGTGGTAATTTCTCATACCATCACCTACAAAATGTTTTCTTTTTTCCCCAATCAATCAAGACTCACCATTACAGCAGTTAATTCTCAAGGCACGCACAATAAATTCTCATTCAGAGAACTATCCTTATTAATTTTCTAAAGAAACTAAGATGTCTCCGTTGATCAGTATTTTACCTTTCCTAGGTTGTTCATTAATGTCAATACAAAAGTTCATGAGCTGTAAAATCCTGAGGTTAAGATTAAGCAGCTATTACAAGTGTACCTTCTGGCCTAAAGTAAAAGGCTCATAGAGTAAATTACTCTCCTGAATACCAGTGCTTAGTGGTTCAAGAGAGATTTTTTTTTCTGTTTTATAAGATCACATGAAACCTTCTTCACATTTTTTATTACTTTCCTTGCAGTAAACTCTGAAAAAAAACCTCACTCTGTCTGAATGGAATCTGTTATTTTTCATCCTCTGAAGATTTATACTTCAATTGAATTTTTTCTTTCAGTACAGGAAAAAAGATGCATTTTCTCACAACATTCTCTTTACTGCTTTTTCTGGGCAACATTTTTTTTTTTTGTAGGAATAAAAACGAGACACGGAGTACTTTGTCTCTTTGTATTTTTATTCGATGTAGTCAGTGTTTGCTGTTGGCCAAAGTATAATGTTAATATACAGAATGAAGAATGTCAACATGAAATGTACTTCCTGGACAAAGGTCATAGGGATACCTAATAAATAATCAAGATCTTTGTCTAAGCCCTTTCATCAAATTAATTTTATTATTCTCAGTGAGTGTCTAGACGCTCTATTCCTTAACCTTTCCTAGATTTTTGAGTGTAAATCTGCTATTGCTTGCTGTCTTGGAGAAATTACACAGCCTTAATTTCTGTCTGTCCTTGGGTAGACAGCAGCCTGCAGATGAACTAGCAGCTTCCCATATCTGGTTACAAGAATCTTTTGTACTGTGTAATGGAAATGGACTTGGTTATAAAATAAACCTATTTTCTAATTGCATTCAAACTCTGAACTGCCTTAAATTACTTGATATACATCTTACTTGGATGCTGATATTACACATAGAGAGGCCTTATACTATTTACCTGACACCCATAGTTTGTCTGTCATGGAAATTAAATATTGTCCTGCTCACCTGATGTCAACTCAGGCTTGTGTCTGGCAATGTACTACTACCTTTTGGGTTAATTGGAACTTTCTGTGAGAATATCCTATTGATTGTACTATTTAGGGTAACCAGCACCTATAGTAACATAGACCCAAAATTGTAGAATGACTCAAAAACTGGTATTTTATATTTCACTCACCTAATTGTCCCAAATAGATGGTACTGGTTTGTGTGTGACTTTCTATGCGGTGAGTCAGGTATCCAGACTGTTTTTGTATTTTTGCTTCACCATCATCTAGGAAAAACACTATCCAGTAAAACTTTCTGCAATGATGATATGTTTTATAATGGTAGTAGCCACTTGCTATGTGACCATTGAGTACCTGAAATGCAGTGAGTGTGACTGTGGAACTGAATCGAAATTGTATTTAATTTTAATATAAATACTTAATGGCTAGTGGTGATTGTATTAGCAGGGTAAATTCCGGGTCAATTAAGACCCTGCATATATACACAATATAATTAAGTATTTTGTATATCCAGTTTGAAGAGGAGGAAGGAGAACATGAAGGAAGCATAGCCACTTCATAAAGCTTGATCTAGAAACAGTGCACATAATTTTCACTTTTTACTGCCCAGGGCTCTGAAACCTGGACATATCAAATTGAAAGAAAGCAGGAAATGAATCTTGCTGTGTGCCCAGGAGGATGAGAAGAAGGATTACACAAATTTTGATGAGTGACTAACATACCTTGTACTGCAGTGAGGAATGAAATATAGTTATTAACCATCTGAATATAAGGATGTATTTTTTTAAAAATTAGGTTAAGTAGTTAAAATATTATTGCAGAAGAGCTCAAATTCCTTTTGGTTATATTGACCACTTCAGTATCAAAGAGAAGAGATGTGAACGTTGTTCAATAAGTAGACATTTCATAAATAAATCAAGAAATCAGCTGAAGCAGGTGAAACTTAAACATGCCTCTCAAACTTCACCTGATCCTTT
Source organism: Pongo pygmaeus (assembly GCF_028885625.2). Taxonomy (NCBI): domain Eukaryota; kingdom Metazoa; phylum Chordata; class Mammalia; order Primates; family Hominidae; genus Pongo; species Pongo pygmaeus. Next base: position 42,486,652 of record NC_072388.2, on the reverse strand, counting down.
CCATCTGGGTATATACTGCCTCTGGTCATATAATAACAGCTTTTAGGACCATAAACCAGGGCAGGAAGCAGAAAACTGTCTCACTGAATTCTGCCTCCCTGATAGAACTATGCTCAGAGGTCTTTTATTATGTATCTTGCTCCTACCCTTTCCAGTCCTATTGCTCAATGGCCTCAGTAATCTGGTGCCTAATCCTCTGATGATGCAGCATCTTTCTATTTTATTTTAAATCCTGGTTACATCTGTACTTTTCCTGCTTTTTTTCTGGCCAGTCTCACAGCTGCCTCTTATCTGCCATGAATGCTGACAATCATGCTTACCTAGATATTTGCTTTTCTGACTGGTGGCTATTTAATGTCCTCTACTGATCTGACTTGAACTTACTAACCCTGAGAATGATTGACTTCCAAACACACACACAGGAAGTTGAAGAGGTTTCTGGGGAACTTCGTCATTTAATCTTACATGACTTGGATTCTTGACTCTTTCTCTATTCCTTTTTTTTTTTCTTTAAATAGGCTTTCCAAATATCTTGAATAAATACCTGCCAGGGCTGATAGTAACTACCAAACTTTATCCTAAATGTACATAACATGACAAGCATTTATGTGCATGGGTATATTATTCCTAAATTTGCTTTATACATTTCTAACCCCTTCGTATTTTTCCCTGCCTACCTTTATCTGCAGTATTTCATTAGGGGCTTGTGTAGAAGGACTTCGAAGAAACAAGTCAGTTTAAAAAAATTGGTCACAGAAAGTGATCAAAAGATAGTATTTAAAATATTTTCTTTTAGATACTTTTAAATTGCTAGGTTCTTTTTCTTTTGGCATTCTTGAATTGTGTTTCATAAATGTATAGATGTCTCTTTGTGCAAATATAGAGTGATATAGAAAGAACTAAACAACTAAAATGGGATAAGGAGAATTCTTGACAGATTCATGAATAAAGACATGCCACTTTCAGCTTATTTTACATTCTTAAATTTTGTAGCTGCTCAATTGATTTATTGTAAGGAAACTTTATTTCTTTTGAACTATTACTAATAAATTTTTTTCAGAAATTATTAAGAAATCCAAAATATATCATCAACATGACAAAAATTTTAAGATGCTTATTTTATAATTATCATATATATTTGGTGCCTCAGGAAAAAAAAACAGACTTGTATCCAACTTGTTTGCAGATAGAAATAAAGAGTGAGTTAGTGAAATCGGCTCATTAAGTAAAGTTATATACATCCAGTGGGGTAATCTTAAATAAGTCCCTGAAGTATTTTTGATATTTATTTTCAGATTTTATTAGAAGGTTATTTTTAATCTCTATGCAATAACTTGGTGCCATTAAGACTGTTGTCTGTTAGCCTATCTAACCTGGTAAAAAACCAAATAAAGCACTAATGAATCTGCTAATGAACTGGAGGATAAATAGTAATCCTGCCTTGTAAGTTGTAGAGTCCTCCATAAACCCATCTTTCATCATCATCATTAAAATGGCTGAGATATTGTAACAGAAATAACTGATAGAAAGTAAAATATATATTATTTAAATTAACTATAGAAATAGTTGATTTAGTCAATTAATCTTACCATCAAATATTTATGGATACCATTTTTCTGGCTATTATCCTAGGTTTGAGAGAAAGAAAGAGTTCCAATTTCTAATACCTGTTCTCCATTTCACTTGTGCATTACTTTCTCATAGTTTCTATCACACTCAATGTAATGTTTGTGTGAATGCTTCTTTTTAACACTAGATGGCAAGTTGCCTACAGGGAAGTATGAGAGAGGGAAACTTGTGATCAAATTCGACAAGTTTAAATTCAGAGAATATGGAAAAGTTAGGTCATAACTTTTGTGAAGGAGACATTCAGTGCAAGGATAATAAAGAGCATCCCTGGATAAATGAATACTTTTCCTCAAGAGCGATAAGAAATTCCCCAGGACCTAGACTAATAACTGAAATGTTGGGGCCTGGGAAAATATTATGCCTACCAGTCCCAATCCCACATTCTTCAAATGTAGTAAATTCAATCACGTAAAACCTAGCTTATAACATACACCTGACTCCCAACTTTTGGAGAGGTAATATTTATCTTTAGGACTGCAAAAATGTATTGGTTGGAGAAAAATGGGAGTGGGAGTTAGTATTTTTGAAGTATTATGGACCGTTATTTGGTTCCTAGTACTTCTCTCTGTTCCCTGACCCTATTTAATAAGTTACCTTTGTCGCATTTAGAGATATTGTATAATAAAGGCAAATAATTAGCTTAAGCGGTAGAGCACACTGGAATAACTAGTATTCAAGCATAGGTCACTGTGACACCAGAGTCCCTGTTATTAAACACTACTCAGTATTGTCTCCTATCAGAACATATGAAGTTCTCCAGGTGCTCAGAGATGAGCAAATTCATAATAATAATAAATAAAAATAAATACAAAAATCAAAGAATATATAAGGTAACTAAATGCTGTTATTAGAGCTAACTTTACTAGAATAATAACATGATTGTTACCAATTAGGATGTGAATGACAAAAGAGTGTTCACTGTGGCTCAAAGGGAATATAAAAGAAAGTAATCAGGAAAAATGGCAAGAAAACAAGAAATTTGAGTTCACCATCAAAATTATTAAACTTGGAAAATGACTTACGTAGGTTTAAAAAGGAGAACATGTTAAATGAAGTTTTTAAAGGATAGATTTTGGTAAAATTATAGGAAGTTTTGGATCCTATATAAATTTTTTTTTTGCCTTAGCCATTGAAAGACTTTGAAAAGAATAGGGTGACCGAGATGAATATAGTATTATTGTATGTAGAATGACCATGCAACTTATCCCCTAATAGGATCATTTTTTTTTAGAGTGAAAGGGACTGCTTTCATTCGTCACAATAGGAAAAATTGGGAGTGTTGCGGGAAAACTGGGATGTATGGTCACCCCAATTATTGGCTATCATGTTCATTAGAAAGAAACATAGAAGATAAGAGCAAGAAAAGAAGACACTGATAGTCTTGCTATAAAACATGAGAACATGTGCTACTTTAATAAGAGGGAGGACAAAATCAAACCAATTAATTCAAGGGCACAAGTGAAAGACATATGCACAGAATATGGTATTTGCTTGAATGTAGCTGTAGGATGGTTAAGATGACGCATAGTTTGGTTGGATATGTCTGGGAGAAAATATCACTATTAAGAATTAGATAATCTACCCTACTAGTCTCAAATTGAACATGTGTCAGAGAAAACAAAAGTGTATGTCTATAGTGTCATGAAATTATAATGTAAAGATAATGGTAAGTTTTACAAAGTGAATAGAAATTTTTTATTAGACATTTAGGGCAAAGGACCAAGTTGTATTTATTATTTTTCTCCCAGAATCTAGTTTAGTCCATGGCACATAGTAGGCATTTCAATCATATTATTTTGATTATTCTTAAAAGGAAGTTTTTACATAAAAATGTTTTAATGTTACTGAGTATAGGAAATACATTATAATATTCCTAGGAAGGTGTACAGGAGGACAACTATATTGTGATAATAATTCAATTCACACATCTTATTCCAAATCTGAATGCCCCAGGTACATCATGGAAGGGTAAATAACATCCATTTCTAATAAATGAAATAAAGCCACCATATGTCTTTACTAAATCAGAATAAATGATAAGCCTATGGGACAGCAAAAATCAGTTAACTAGTTTAATGTTGTGTTATTTCACCCAATAATTATGATAAAAATCCAATGAAATAAAAAAATATTATTATGCCTTTAATGTGTCTAACTTTAATGTAAAAGGGAAAAAACAAGAAAAACAACCAATTATTTCATCAAACCAGTGATGCAAAAACATTGAACAACATGAATTTCTCTTACATGACATGTCAACCCCCAGTTGTTAGCTTTGAGAGTGTTTACAAGAAGATAGAAAGTATTTATAAGGAGGATGAACCAATTTTCATACCTAGTTTACATTATCTTTGGAGGAAGGTCATCTACTAACTTTTAGTTGAACAAGTCCTCTCATTGGACCGAAAATAATTCCAAATTGCTGTGTTTTAAAGACATGTCTTCTAAATGCTATTTTTTTGTCTTAAAGTAGTATATTAGTTAATGCCTTCCTAAATTATAGTTATACAATTCTGGATATATGTAGGGTATATTGAAGGCTCAATTTGATTCACCTTGGGAGAAGACAAAGTCATGTTAATAGAGTAACTACAGAATGACCTTCACTTTCACTACATCCATCTTAACCACTGGAGAGCAATGAGCTTCTGAAGGGCCCTTGCGCCAGCTTCATAGCTTCTTGCCCCTACCTCACTCAGTATCCCAGCCATATTGCATTGGTTCTGTGTAGTTTAACAAGCTTTGCACAAGATAGCCTGACTGCACTTTGCCTTATTTACATTTTCTGCACCTCACATTTCCTGCTCCATGGCTTCTCTGAAGACAAAGTTTAGGAAGCCAGCCGGGAAGCCTACAGGGATTCTTTGATCCTCATGCATGCACTACTTAGAAGTGTGAGAGAGCTGACATTCCTTGAGGCAGCACTTTATCAATGGGGATAGGAGCCCATGGATTAATTATCTTGTTTTTCCACTGGGTGGATAGTTTTAAGGTACATTTTATTAGGCATCTCAGAATGTTTTGGTGACATCATGTGATGAGTCACCCTTAGCTGTAAGAACTCCTTGTACTGGTTTTACTTCCTTTGCTTATTCCAACTCTCCAGTGTTCCAAAGTAAACTACCTAACTATAGATCTTTGTCCCAGGCTCTGCTTTTGGTGAAAGGGTTGGTAATGGGAGTAGCCATAGAAAGTATACCCTCAGGATGTTGCTGCTCTGTTACTTACTACACATATGACAACAGAGGCCCCATTATTGGTAGTAAGTGCTATTGGACAGCACCACTACATAAGGGGATACAGAATTCTGACTTAGTAGTATGGCACCTACACAACATTGCTTTGGAACAAGGAACTCAATTTGTAATAAAGGAGATTCTACAATATGCACATGACTGTGGGATCTGTGGGTCTTCCCATCTATCTCATCACTCAGAAACATCTGCATTGATAGAGCCATAGATTGACTTTATTAAGCCTTAGGTAAGATACCAGCTCAGGGACTACCACTAAGATTTGGAGTTTTGTTTTCCAAGATGTTGTACATATGTTGAGCCAATGACTGATATGTTGTACTAGATCCTGAAAAACATTCCTCTAGAAATCAAGAAGTGAATGTAAGATAGGCCTATTCATCCTAACTCTTACTGTCCTGTACTTACAGCAATCATGGCCCAAAAAGGGCAAGGAAATGGAGGAGTTAGATTTTTGAGAGACTATTATTTTGTTACATAACCAGGTAAAAACACTTGATAGGCTGATATAAGAAATAAGGGTTCAAAAAACCTAGAACACATGGTGAAGACAAACAGAGTTAATGGTGAAATTTCAGTTTAGGACTATGAGTGAGCTGTGGAACAGAGATTATAATTAGTCACAATAATTGTCTTTTATGAAACTCATAGAATTTGGATCAGGCTGAAGGGGACTATAAGATGGATTGTGGTTAATGGAGAGCATAAACCTATCTACATATCTAAGCGAGGCACAGGGCTGACTGTATAAAATGCCTTTTCAATGCACTTCAAATCTTCTTGGCCTCATCTCATTACTAGCAGAGGTGTGGCAACTAGTTTTGAGTAAAACCTAAGAGTTTCTCATGCTAAGCACATACTCTGCACCTCTTTCTTCTTGCCCTGGTTTTTCTCTGACATTATAATGTAAGAACTTCATATTCATGTAGGAACCTCATGTCTTTCACACATGCAACTAGGAAGTACTAAAATGTTAATGTCCCATGGAACAAACCTGTATCTGTGAGGGGAGGTGACAAATAAATGTTTCCCTTTCTTACCGCTAGGGGGCATAATTCTGAGATACTTTTCTCAAGGCTCCTCAACAGGTCCCAGCAGTATTCAGAACTGATGATACACAGTGGTGGCTAAGTAAATAATGCACCAGTACATTAGCTTCCTCTCCTTCCCTGGATCACTTCTCCAGTCCCTCATTTCTGCTCTTACAAACAATCTTTTGTCTCAGACATTGGTGTTTGGGTACCTAGACTAAGCAAAAACATTAGTAAAGAAAGTGTGTGATTGCATTACCTTCTGATGTTAGAGTGGGAAAAAGACACAGTGAGATCTAGATACAATTTTAAAGTATAAGAATTTGCCTTTCACATTTACTTATTTTCCTCTTAAGAATCCTACTATGTTTGTTCTGATTACTGTGCAGGGCTCTCAGGTAATCTGTATCACAGTTTTCTATTAAAAATGATTGATTTTCAATGAGATGACAAGTTAAAACTGAAAAAAAATAACTAAGTTGTTCAAATATGTACATTGATAACAAACAATAGCTTACTTCACCAAGATATCCTTTGCATTTTAGTAACAAATGGTTACTCAATCTAGAACATGGGCTCTAGCTAGATTGTGAAGGGACTGTGACTGGTTGTTAGGAATATAGTTTCAGAGAAAGATGTCTTGATGTCCTGTAAATTACTTTTGCTATAAAAAATGACAAACTTATAATAAAATAATAGCGATTACTTTTTCTTGAATGTTATATCTATTGTTAACAAATTTTGACGTAATAGTAGATGCCAAAGTTAGGTTAAATTTTGATCACATGTTTCAACCTATCATAGGGATGGCATTCAAGTTATATAACTTCAAATTACTAATCTGAATATTCCTGATTTAAATTTGCTGCAAAGCATGTACATTTTGAAACTTGTAAAATTTTGGGAAATTAATATTATTGTTGAAAAATGTTGCAGCTAAAAGCAGTAAATGAAAAATATTGTAGTAATCTTATATGGCTCTTTGGGCTGTTTTTATCAAAGCTACTTTATAAAATTTTTAGAAGCACTGCTATTGAGAAATATATGACTTGGCTGTTAGCATTATATTCAGTGGAAAAATAATAGTAGGTCAGTTGCAAGCATAACATATAATTTTCTTAATATTTTCAGAACTTTTCCTCTAATATCTACCTATAACAACATTTAATTAAGAAATTTAATTTTTGTGTTTGCCTGAAAACTATAATATTAAATTTTCCATTGAAATAGAAAAGTCACATTTGTTTTCTGATTTTCATATTAGTAATTTTTTCTCTGATTTAGTAAAATTGTAAGAATACACTTAATTATTCGGTTTCAGTGATTTATGCTTAGCTATCTCTACTACAACACTATTTGGTTCTAACTCCAACAATTAAAAATACATTGCTGGACACAGATGTTACGTACAAGCCTTTTTAGTATATTCAATTTGCCTACACTCTTTACATTGTTAATTTTTAAAAATAATCTGAAACAAGATTTTCAAGTTAAAAATAACTAAGATAAAATATGAAAATTAGTAAATGTTCATGGTTGTTCAGTATAATGAGACAACTGGTAGTAATATTCTCTGACATTTACTTCATTTTTATGATTACTGTGGCCGAATTATTGTGGTAAAAATTGTAGCTGCAAGAGTTTTGCCACTAGATGTGTAGAAATGAAGTTAGTTAAATGGTTTGTAATGGAAACGGAAATAACTTCTGTGAAAGGTAAATAAAGAAGCATAAAGAAGAGGAATACAGTATAACTGGTTCATACTTGAGGCTAATAGACTGTACCACCTATCTCTTTTTCAGTCATCTAAACTTTTTTCACTTGTTGGGTCAGTGTCTGTTGGAGTGGGAATTATAAGCTAACATTGATATTTTTCAGGTATCTTCAGGTTTTTTGCACACATTTTCATTTTTTTTATTTTAAGGAGCAAAACAAATACATGGCAATTATTATGAAAGCTGAGGTTCAAGTAGATTTTATGACTCTATCAAAGGACTAAGCTATTCAATTATTGTGTAGGTACTAACTTAACTTCCTTTCTGTCATTTGTTACCTTCCAGTTCATGACTAGAGCCATTTAAAAATTACATTATTTCCCAAACTCACTATTGTCCTTTAACAAATGCAAGAAAAAAAAGTCAAATATATTGCTTATTACTTATTTAAGAGCTATCTGTATCTCTCTGTGCATCCTATCCCTTAGAGATTTCAGGAAACTTAAAATTGGCCAGTTAACATTTCACTCCTCTCTAAAAATTGCTAAGTCAATGGCTAAAATAAAGGAAAAAAGGCAGGTGTGGTGGAAAGGGGCTGATTCTTCAGTGACCCTAAAATTACCAATCTTTTCAAACTGCAGACACAAATACAAGTTAAAATATCATTATTCATTTATTATATGACCATATTGAAGAAATGTGAAGAGAATGAAGATATTTATTATTTATATGACATAATGCACAAGATGGTTTAAAATAACTTGGAACTAAACCAACAAATAAGAAAAATAAATGTCAAGAAACAAAAAGCCAGGTTATCCTAAATATTACTATAGGCAAGAAGCACTCAGAGCCTAAATAATAGCCCTTTATCTTTAACCACCTCATTTAATGGTCATCCTTTCAATTCTTTAGCCAAAAAACTTGGAGTCAATTTTGACTCCTGTCATTCTCTCAAAATCTTCATGTAATCACTTATTTGCTCCTGATGGTTCTGTCTTCAAAATTTATGCAGCATCTAGCCACTGACTTCATCTCCACTCTAACTACTAGAATCCAAATTCGGCTTGACTTGTTTAGATTATTGAGGCAGTCTAGCTATTTCCTGTTTTTGCCCTTACCCTTTTAGTCTATTTTGAAGAAAGCCTGCTAAAATGAGCCAGGTAATGTTACCTCAGCTCTACACCATCAGATGACTTCTTATCTCATTTAGAGTAAAATCCACATTCACTAAAATGGGCTCTAAGACTCTGGATGATGTGGCCTGCTGCTCCTCATCCCTAACTCTCCATCTCATCTCCTAACACTCCTCCATCCTCTCCTCCTTTCTTCCAGGACATATCAGGCACACCCCATCCTCAGGACTTTTGTGTTTGTTGTTTACTCGCCTAGGTACTTCTTTGCTCATACGTGGTATAACCCATTTTGCTTGCTCCTTTAGTTCTTCAAATAAATATCTCATTCCTATTAAGTTTTGCCCTTATTTAAAATTGCAGCATCTTCTTCCAAAGTTTCTTATTGTCTTTCTTTTATTTTATTTCATTCTAATTATCACCATATAATGTATATTTTACTTATAGATACTGTTTACTTTCTGTACTCCTTCACCCTAGTGCAAATGAATGTAAGGGAGATTTGTCTTTTTTTCTTCAATTCTTTGTTTACTATCGGACACATAGTAGGTGCTCAAAAATGTTTGTTGAATGCAAGACTAACTAATATGAAAAAAGCCTTTCAGATATTTTAAGGGTAGAATCCTTTCCTTATGATTAAACGCTTAAATAATTATAAAGGCCTGATCTGAATCATCCAATAAAATTATATCCACTTTTTGTGGACAAAGCATCTAAAATTGCTCAGAGATTAGATATTTTTATAGTCAAATATATTCTTTTGTTTTCTTAATCTATGTGGCCTTCTACTTGTTAAAGTAGTGGGCGAGCATCACTAATATTACTTGTCACTTCACAGTATTAATGCACATTTTAAAAGAATGAAAAATTGAGTTGGCAAATTAAGACTAAAAAGCACTATTCAACTAAGCATCAGGAAAGGTGTTTATTGCTTTGGGCTATACTGGAAAGAATGTAACCTGCCTTTAATCTTGGCACTTTTAATTGTATAACCCTGGAAAAATCATAGAACCCTCTGACTTTTGGTTTCTCAAGCTGTGCTTGGGAACGCTACTGGCTCTATTGAATGGGCTCTGTGGATGGATAAAATAAATACACAGCAATTGAATTTTCCATGGTATTTCAGGGTTTTGTGAAATATACTAGGACCATACACCCTACATAAGATTAATGCAAGAATATGCCCTTCTCTCCCACTGAATCGTGCTTTTGCAGTCATAGTAACTGTTAGGTTTAGCAATCCAACAACAATTTTTGTTGTTGAAAGACTTTATAGACACAAATTCATTATGTTATTTAGTTATAAAGTTGACTATAATCTCTTCTCAGTTACTTTTTCTGCATACATTCAATTAATTTATTTAATGTTTCTTCTAGTCAGTGTCTTTCTTTTGATTATCATGCTTTGAAATATTCCAAACATTTCAACTATGTATTGATCCCAAGGATCTTAAAGCAAGTTTATTACTAGAGAAGCATCTCAGCACTATTGCACAGAGAAACATACTTGAATAGAGTTTTGATAATCTTTATACAAGCCTTAGGCAACTTAAACACTTTATAAGAAAACTACACCATAAAACTTTGGCACTCTTCTCTAGTGTTTATGAAAATTTTTTTTTCTCTAATTCTGCTTTTAAAAAATTAGGAAAAAATGAATCTTATGGTGTTTCTCAAGTTTTGGTCTTATTTTAAAGAGCATTTTGACTTAGGCTCTTTTATATAGAAGCTCCCCAAGGGCATTAAAGTGAATGTGAAATAGTGAAATCAGTGTTTCCAATATCAGTGAGCTAGTATTGCTTCAGCTTTGATTCTTTCCACTAATATTTTTTCAGCCCTTGATACACTTGCAATTCTTTTAAATAAAGGATATTTCTTCCCTCAAACAACTCCTTGACTACCACCTCAGTGCTGAGTTCAAGTCTAACTCATCACTCTTCCTTTAATGATGGGATGAATGCAATATAAATACCATCTTTCAAAGTCCCTTTGATATGATTTTTCTGCACTTCTTCAATACTGAAGATCTTGTCAGGCGTTTAAAAAATTATCATTAAGTATTGCTTCTTTACTCTAAACCCTGTCATAGCTCTGGGTTGCCTCAAGTTTCCTGTGCATGTTTTATGCGAACACCATTTTCTAGTAGACTATCTCTACTCCATGTGTTACCACACTCTTGGAGATAACCCAAATCTTGTTATTATCTTGTACTCTTACAAATCAGAAGTCTTAGATTTTATTTCCTCACTTTTTGAAAACAAACTGCTTTCCTTCCCAGACTTCTCATACTTTAACATACAGAACATCCATTCTATAACATTCTAAAAATCCTCTTTTCTTCTCACGGTTTAAGAGGGGCTTTCTTATTTTACTTTTCCAGACAACCAAAGACCCTCAATTAATCACCTGACCCACTTTCTCATCTTCTACCTCCATCCCTTCTACTGCACCCATTAGACAAAACAACAGCAACAAAAATCCTTATTCAACCTTAATATTTGTCTTTGTTGCTCCTATACTCACACCAGCAAAAATGCCTCAGCCATGTGCATGGTTGCCAGTGGAAACTGAGGAAACTTATCATCTATTATTATAATAGTTTCCTAAAGCTTTTCTTCTTTTGTTGTTCTTATCTCAATTAGTAGCACACCTAACTGCCCAGCCACCTAAAGCCAGAATCTGGGAAGACAGTTTAAATCCTGTCTGTCTCCAAAACATCATATCATGTCACTCATAAAATTCTAATATTTGTCTCCACATACTTCTCAAGTCAATTCTGTCTTTACTTCTCCAGCATTCTACCACAGGGCTATTTCAGTCCTTAACATGCCTTGTCTTGATTATTGTAAAAGGTTTGAAGTGGTTTCCTTGCCTCCAGTCTTGAGGGTTTATCTACAACACATTCATAACTGTAATATTTTTCTGCTTAAAGACCGTTAGATGGCTCTTGCACTGCCTTCAAGTCTGAGCTAAGAGCGTCTTTTCTATGTGTTTGTACAGTATTTCATATGCATTACAGAACTAAGTACATTGTGTTATTATTTTTGTAGAATAGCTTATTCCTGCTGTAAGTACTTTGAGGGCTATGAGCATGTCTTTTCAGTTGTATGCTGGTAATAGAACTTCTGGAAAAACATATACACACACACACACAAATTTGATGTTTAGTAAATATTTGATAAAAATAGAATAAGTCATTCAGAAATCAACTAACATATAGCAAGATAAAGGAAACAAAATGCTAAATTATAAAACCATATAATATCTATATAAATATGAATATATTACATATGTAATATATTATGCTTTAGTGCTGAGTACTTAAGCTTACATACTTCCATTCTGTTTGATGATTTGTAAAGGTTGTGGATAAATTTTGCTTTCCTTAACATATAAAAAAAATCCAGTGACAAAGCTATTCATTTGACCCTGAACATAATGTCAATTTATATCACTGTCAAAAAGACTTATAATAAGAAGAGTGTACAGAGACAATGTTTCACAGATTCCAAGTTTCTGTCTCCTTCATATTTTCTCACTTTTCTCAGGTAAATACGCGTTGGCAGTATCACAGCCCCCACATTGTCTACATTTAATATCTGCATGATACAAGGGTTAATGAGGTTAATATCTGCATACAAGGGTTAACCCTGCATGATACAAGGGTTAATGAGTGATTATTGCCTATATAAATTAAAAGCACTTTTGCAACTGTAGTTTCATCTTTTAAATCAGTGATTCTCAACCATCTCCCCTACCTACTCCTGCTCCAGGGGACATTTCTCCATGTCTGAAAACATTTATGGTTATTACAACTATGAGAAGGGAGCTAGAAGCTACTGTCATTTAGTGGATAGAGGCCAGGGATGCTACTAAACATCCTACAATGCACAGGCAGTCCATAACAATGTTCAAATGCACCACAAGATCTTCAAAAAGTCAATAGCACTGCAGCTGGAAAACCCTGTTTTAAATATCATTTCATGTTTGAAAATTATCTAATAGAGGAAATTATCTTTCATTAATACATATTCCAAAAACTTATATATTATTTCTTAGTGCATTTTATTATACTGGTGCTGTTGCAAACAAAATAATGCATTCTATAAGAAATCTGCTTTCAAAGAATTTATATCCTTATTTAACAAAAAAGAGACTACTACTAGATAAGTATACATAAGCATATATAAATACTAAAAGTAGTGGCAAAAACCACAATTACTTTTGCACCAAGCTAATATAAATGTATAGCAATGTGTATTAGTCTGTTCTCATATTGCTATGAAGAAATACCTGAGACTGAGTAACTTTTTAATAAAAGAGGTTTATTTGGCTTATGGTTCTGCAGGCTGTACAAGCATGGCACCAACATTGCTTGGCTTCTAGGAAGGCCTCAGGGAGCTTTTACTCATGGCAAAAGGCAAAGCGGAGCAGGCACTTCACATGGTGAAAGCAGGAGCAAGAGAGAGGGAAAGGAGAGGTGCCACGTTATTTTAAAGGACCAGATCTCATGAGAAATCACTCACTGTCCTGAGGACAGTACCAACAGGATGGTACTAAACCATTCACAAGAAACCACCTCCATGATACAATCACCTCCTTCCAGGCCCCACCTCCAATATTGGGAATTACAATTCAAAATGAGATTTAGGTGGGGACATAGATCCAAACCATGTCACAATGGAAATTAAGATAGAATAATTGAAGAAGATCATTTTTAAAGTATATGAGAATTCAAAGAAGGACAAATTATTTCAATCTGATTAAGATTCCAGAAAAACTTTTGAAGAAGGCTTTATTTTCATTGTATCTTTGGGGTTAGTAGGATTTCAACATGTTAAATGAGGGCCAAGAAATGTCCGAACTCTGTAATAAAAATTTTATCTAATTTTATTATTTTTTTCTAATTTTATCTTTATTACTTTTTCCTTCTATCACTACACTGAATTTTATTCAAGTCTTTTGGTACTACTTCATATGAAGGAATGATACTCTCCAGTGGATTCATACTAATTGAAATTATTCAGTAACCATTATTTCTCAAACGTTGTTAGATCCAGAAAACACAATAGTCAATTTTTTATATAATTTTAAATTAAACATTAATATCTATGTATCTATATCCATATTATGTCCATATTTACATCTATATATATTTCTATAAATAAATGTTTCTGTAAATTTCTGTAAATGTCCACAGAAGTAGACATGAATAATTTATTTATTTCATGGGAGAACATCAGAGACATTCAGAAAAGATAAAATTTGGGCTGAACATTGTTGAGTAAGTCTGAGGGCAGAGAGACGAGAGCATCACTGTGTATGAATAAAGTCAGAGGTGTGAATATTCTTGTTTTGTTTGGGAATAATCCTGGATAAAGATTTTAAGATCAGGAGTAAATGACCTTGTATGCATATTTAATTTAGCTGTGTAATCTGTATATAAAGGTGTCATTAAATATTTAGTTTAAATAACAACATAGTCCATTGTTAATTATTGGCATTTTATTTTGCTTTCTAGTTTTGTGCTAGTGAATATCACATTTGGCACTCCATTTGATGTGTGTGGTATTTTTTGTGTGTTTTCTTTTGTTACTGTTTTTAATATTATGCAATCTGCATTTGCTTTTTATGCCTGCCTGTCTGAAGCTTCCTTCTCAGACTGAGACCCTGTGACTCTTCCTGTGATCCAAGTCACTGTGATCCAAGTCACTGTTTAATAGTTGGTATTTCTTTGACACTTGACACCAGTCTGAGACACAGTGCTGTGCAATCACAGTAGGAAGTAGATTAAAAGGAGATGATCAAGGATCTGGCTGCAATAGTTGGACAACTTTATGTTTTGAGTGGTAGAAGTTTCAGTGAGCTTCATTTTATTATTTCCTGTAAAGCTTATTCTCAGAACGTATAAAAATATTATTTATCATAGAAAATTAGGGGGTGTCCCAGACTTCTTGCTTTTACTTACTACTCAAGCCTAATCAGTCATTGCATCCTTAAGAGCCGGACTTCCTAGAGTGGCTCCAATGAACTCGTGCTCCCCATTCCTATGCCATTTTCTCTGTTCATGTTTTCATTGGATTACTGTAACAGCCCCTCACCAATAGCTGCATTCAGGCTTCATCTGAATGCTGGAGAAGACATTTAGAATGCAAATTTGCTCCTTTTAGGTCCTTACTTAAAACCATGGCCTCCACTTCCTATGGAATAAGATCTAAACTCCCTCAGCGAGACACACAAGGCCTTTCTCCAGTCCTGACCCTGGTCCCTGGTCTCCAGTGTGATGCTTTGCTCAGTCCTAACAAGCACAGGGAATCCCTTCAAGGGAGGACTCACTGTCCACCTGTGAGCAGTGTAGCTAGCCTATGGTATCCAGTTGTTACCTCCTTCATGTCTTTCTCAGCTTTTGAGCTGAGGTCATGCCTTTTCAGGGTGGCTTTGGCCCATGGCTGAGTAAAATGATGGTACAAAGCCAGGCCACTTTTACCCAATGCAGGACCCTCTAACCAGGAATCTTTGCTCCTGGCTCCATGTTGGGCTAGCAGAGACTTTTTCAGGGTTGTACTGCAGTTTCAGTCCCCTTACCTGATCCTGCATCCTTCCCTTCCCTTTCGCAGATCGAACTCCTCAATAGACCTCTAGCACTCTTGGCTCCCTCTCAGTGTCCATTTCCCAGAGGAATCAACCGATACAAGGTTCATGAGCCTAATCGTATGCAAAGTGTCTCCTCAGCTAAGAGTTCATATTCTCTGTTCTTTTCATGGAGTTTCATTTTGCCCACTCAGAATTTCCCTTCAAAATCAAGTGCGACAGTTCCCTTCTCTACCTTCGTGCTTCCTGGCATTTTCCTATAATTGTTCATTTACTTGTCTCCTCCGATACTTAGTCTTCCTGAGGGCAGTCCCCATGCCCTATTTCACTCTGTAACTCTAGCACCTAAAATTATACCAGACAGATAGATTCACTCATTGATTTAGCAGAGTTTTTAATTTTTGGTTATTAGGTGAAAGGCTCTGTGCCAGGTACTAGAGATATAGATGTAAATAAGGAAAATGCAGTTTCTGCCCTCATTTATTTCCATACATATATATGGAAAAACTAATTACACAATTATCTTTACTACTATGGAAAAGGGAAGTGCAAGCAGAGAAAGAATTAGGAGAATGTGAAGCAGGAAGAACCGGACAGTCTGAAAAGTTTGAAAAAGCTATTTTTTTAAAAAAATTTATATAAGCTAGATTCTGAAGGTTGAATAGGAATTAATTAGCTGAAGTCAGTGAGAACATGAAAATGTTTATTGAATGAATAAAATAATGGTGTTTATGTTTATAAAACTACACTCCAGAGACAAATACAAGTTTTATTAGTGACATCAAATGTTACTTTCTTTATTGTGACCAATTACATTTAATATATGTTTTTCTTTCAGGAAACATCTTCTATGTACATCTTAACTATCATCTTCACAAAGCTATTTAAATGCACATTTCTAGTTGTAAATATGTCTAGTCTCAAATCTTAAGGTATCTTTGAGAGCCTATATGAGCTCAATGGAGTCTTAAATCTACTATTTTCTATGATTTTTCAGAATGTCTTTTATTTTTAACCTCATCAATAAACCATGAATGCAAGTATTTATCAACAGGATTGATTTTTCCAAATGTTGTTTATAGCAGGCAGCCAAAAGTATATTTTTATATATTCTGGCAACAGAATCTTCTACTTTAATGACATTTCCATAAACTATATTTAATAAAGTGTTCCTTCTAAAAATTTCCCGCAACTGCTGGTTCACAGAAAGTACTCAGTAACTAGTTGTTTAATTGAAGAGAACTGAACTGCTGAAATGTAAAATATATATAATAAGATTTTTTAAGTTTTTGAAAACTTGAGAATATAGCTTCTTGATGTCAAATAGCCACTGGGACTAATTTTTTATTTCACCACCATGTTCTTGGCACCATGCAGACACAATCTATGTCTATTGTTTCCATTTTCACTTCACCCTATGTGCCTCATTAGGCCTGCAATAGAGAAAAGGCTAGTACAAAATAAAGCTTAGATCAATCATTCCTCTATAGGCCAGAACAAGCAAAATCAATCGCTGTCCGTTCAAGTGCTTCTCAGTTATTGACCAGATTTTCCTGATCTAGAGGTTACTGTACTGCTAATTGCACTGAAGTTGAATGTTTGTACTTCAGCATATTCTTTAGCTATCTTTAGAGAATACACACTACTATATATCTATTAATTTTATATGTGAATTGATGAAGGTTGGGGATCTTTAACCTGTGATTAAAAGCTTGGTAATAATATACTTAAGTATTTATGAATAGCTTTTACATAGAAACTCCTACTAGTTAGCTAAGAATTTATACCTTTCAGCTTCAAATCTCATTGCATATTAATTATTTAAATGCTCTAAGTATTAATTATTAATATTTCCACATAATGAAAAATTGGTCATAGCTATGAAGATAAAGTTCTTTCAAAAATGTGAAAAATATACAATTTGGCTTGACACATTTTTAAAGTAATTTTTTCTACAATTAACAATTATTAAATCTAATACATAATCATTGTTATGAAAATATTTACTATATTGAGAATCATGTATAATTTCTTACTTTGTATGTAGTAAGCATTATGACTTTAAACAGGTTGTTTTGAGCCTTGAAATTTGTTTTTTCAAATATTTCCTTTACTTAGAAACAGAAGGCTACTGACGTATGTCCAATATATAGTTATGAGTGTCTTTATATGGTTTTAGAAGGTAGCCCAAACTGTGCCCTTCCAACTAAAATCCCACAGGCTTGTAATAGGTTAAATTTAGATTGATTGTGACAGTGCCTCTATAAAAACAAAATACCTAGAAGAAAACAAAATACGTCAACTTACCAGTTAAAACATTTGACAAATTAAAAGCTAAGTAAGTTGTGATTGGTCAAATGTTGAGTCAGATTTTTGTTGTAAAGAAACAAAAAACTTGAATATCTTTACTGTCTAGAAGCCATAAAGTAAAAATTCCAAAAGCCAAATAGAAATTATTTTCACAAATTGGAAACTAAAATGAAAGGGTCTACAGCAAAAGGAAAAGCAAGTGAAAATAAGAGAGGTGAATTTTTGTTTCTCATGATAAGAATCTTTGAAAGTTTTATTATGAAATTTAAAATGACTAAAGAGATCTGAAAACAGTCCATCAGAAATATTTAAAATTATCAGGGTAAAGATAACACTATAATGCGTAGACATGTACATGGAAATTCATAAATTCCATCAGGTTTTTGTTTATTTTCAAACAGTTTGTTGGTCCCATTACTACTTCTTTTTATACCAATGGATAAGGATCGCCAAATTGAAAACCACTGCTTTATTATTGCTTTAACCTTTATAATATTTATATAAATTAAACTTGCATGAGTTAATTTACACATAGAGAAAACATATTATAAAAATAAATTATATGACAAGATACATTATAAGGCAAATATAAGGTATATTTATATTCTTGATTGTTAATTTTAAAATATTTTATCACATGAAATATGTTAAAATTAATGCAAGAAGCATATACATTTTTTAAACACTTAAATAGGGTTAATTTAGCCTCTCTTTCATAAAGATAGAAACACAGTTCACAGGCAAAAAACAGAAACCAGAATGAATCATATTTTCATGTTTCTCAAAACCAAATTTACCATTTGTATTTTTGAAACATTTTATATTACTATGTTTATCAAAAGGTTTCCTTAAACACGTTCTGATATTCCAAAGTAGAATTTCACTAAACTTCTCTCTTCCTGGCACCAAAAAATAGGTAGCTTTTTCATATCACAGACATATAATAAATAATTTTTTAGTGATCACCTATTCTGTTACAATAAAAAATGTATATGAAGAATATTAAAATTAGGAAAACATATAACTTTTAAATGTTTCATTTTCTGAATTCTCAAGAAGAGTACATAATTTTATATCACCAAAAAGAGCATCTCTTAGTTTTGCATAATGAACATGTAAGTAATGAATTTTTATAACTTTAGTGATGTTCCTAATTGGTTTTTGATTTTCTCTCAAAGTGTATCTCTAAATATAGAAAATTAAAATTGTTCTTATTCTGCTTGATGTGCAAATTCAGCAACAGACTTTCAGGTTTTTTTTTTTCACTATTTTATATTTTATATGGTCCTTTTATAGTTCATGAATTTTCTCAAAATCAGTTGATATGTAATTATCATCTTACTCAGGTAACTCTGTCCTAAAATAAGCTCACCTAATTATAAAAAATGATTAGTACAGTAAACACTTCCAGCATTATATAATCAAAATGTTTATTTTTTTTACAGTTATGGAGAACATTTTTTCTGAAATGAATATAAGTCAAGGTCAAATCAATGATTTACAAAACATTTCCTAAGATGTTTTCTCTTTTAAATTAATCTATCATTTGCATACATTTACCATAAATAACATTATAAACATGAATTTATGATATAAATATTTCCTTGTTAAATAATAATCTTTTAAAAATATGAACCACATACCACATTTGTTCCTGATCTTTATACTACTCATGTATTTTTCCCTTTGTAGTGATAACTTTAACCCTTGAAATCTGAGAAGTAAAGGATATTTGGGTTAGAGAGTGAGGCAGTCACTGGGATATGTGTCGATTCAGAGCTTGACCAAGTCTGAGATTTTAGTCCTATTTCCAAGTCTGATGAAGACTTTTTTTTTTTTTTTTTTTGAGATGGAGAGTCTCACTCTGGCACTCAGGCTGGAGTGCAGTGGTGTGATCTTGGCTCACTGCAACCTCTGCCTCTCGGGTTCAAGCGATTCTCCTGCCTCAGCCTCCCGAGTAGCTGGGACTACAGGTGCACGCCACCACGCCCAGCTAATTTTTGTATTTTTCATAGAGACAGGGTTTCACCATGTTGGCCAGGATGGTCCCTGTCTCTTGATCTTGTGATCCACCCACCTCAGCTTCCCAAAGTGCTGGGATTACAGGCGTGAGCCACCCTGGCCAGCCCCCTGATGAAGACTTTTACATTCCCGATATGAACAAAGTCTTCTTGTAGTTATATATCCTGCTTCCTTGAAATAATTGAATATATTGATTTATGGGTGATAGAACAACTAATTTATATTTCTTTGCAGCTTTTAACTTATCTGTATTTTTCATGATAGCAATAATAATAGAAATTACAAGTCAATTTTAAAATTGTATCTTTATCTTCTAAGATCTTAAGTAAGAGTAAAAACATTTAAACTATTTTGCAATCGCATTAATGTCCTCCCTGAAGTTGCTAGCAGTAGCAATCTAGTCTGTACCTCTAGCATTCTGAGGCTGAAATGAAGAAATATGTAAAACTTCATCCCAAATGAACTTATGGAAAAGATTATGTATGTTTTAAAAGTTAGGGCCTTATCAAGTGTTTATTTTCTTTTCCATTTTATTGGTGTGTGGTTGTCTTGTTTTGAAAAGCAAGATCTGTGACATCAAACAAGGGTCATAAGCTCACCTGTATCTTTAAAAGAGTGATAATCACATCATAGGCTAATTGCAAAAATCAAATAAAATTTGTTATATACAGCACCAAGTAGGAGAATGCCACAACATAGCTCACACATGATAACACATACTTAACATGATGATGATGATGACAAACTGCCTACAAATATATAGTTAATGGCATAATGAACTAAGACCATCTAAACTAGCATTATTTTACTTTTCCAGAAAATTCTTGTCCAGGAAGATAATATTGCAATAACATAATTATTTGTTTCAGAAACTGCCTGAAAATCTACTTCAACGAATAGATTGCTCTCTTGGCTTGCCTTCTTGGCACAATAAATCAAACCATCAGGCAAACTATTCTCTTACCAAATGACTTCTCATCAAGATTCCTTGAAAACTCTCACACTTTGTCCACCAATTTTCAGTTATTATATCATGAATTTTGAATTCCTGCATTGAAAAACCCACCCTAAGTCAAAGTCTAATTCTTACAATGATCTACCTTTAGCATTTCTTTCAGAGACATTAACTACTAAGACTGTCAATATGATGTTTCCATTATTGCAGGAAGTAACAAACTCATCTTCGCTTAATCAACTGGTTATTTTAGTGTTTTGCTCAGAAAGTCATCAATTGAAAATGACAACGAGGGTGATGGTAACATTTATGCATTTGTATAGCAATTTATTTTTCACTAGAGATTTGCAGATTTAATAATCGGATTTTCAACATAAGATGGGAGTTTTTATATATTCCTTTTATAGATGAGGAAACATGTTTAATGAGGTTAATGTCATCCAAATAAGTGGCTAATTTAGGGAAGAACTCCTGCTTTGTGATTCTCTGTCCAGTGTTCTATTATGTTTTTCTGATTATGAGTGTCCTCTTGTCATCAATTATTTTCTACAGTTAACACAATTTAAAAAAATAATTTTAAAGAACAAGCCTAAAATGACTGAAGATCACAAAAGCCATATTATCCTCAGCAACATTGTTTGAACCAAGTGATTGTTTGAAGTAATTGTCAATTTCTAAGCCAATATAGTTATAGACATACATTTTAATGTATTCTCTTTATTTCTACAACATGTAGATTTTTCAAAATTTTGGCAGGGAAAAGGTTCAAGGGGACCTCATACTTTACTATTCAAAAATTCACTGGTGATTTTTCTTTAAAAAATATTCATTTAAAAAAATTCTTGTTAAACAAATTACAGTTATCTTTATCATGCACTTGAAAGAAACTTAGCTTCTATTCATTCATTTTTTTCTTTTGCAAAAGGGCATTTGAGAAGAGCCACTTACTTAATTTGTAAAGGCGTTACAAAGAACTCTAAAACTTCTTATAACAAGGTACAAGTGCATACAAGGTGAAGAGGTTTTGCTTAAAAAAGTAGCTAGTTTACACACATAAATGTAAGAATATAACTTGTTAATTTCCTCTTCAGAAAGGCATCAAAATTCATGCTTTACTAAATGTCTATTTTTTTGTTACAACTTCAACTGCCAACAATGTATTGACCTTCTAGAAAGTGACATGCAAAATTTTGTCTTACATTGTGTATATCACAAAATGACTACTGCATTTTACAAATACTGATTAATGAAAAATACTTTGGCTCCATTTGTGGTCTTTTTGCCGGTTCTTACCATGATAAATATGCTTGTATATGTAACCCTCACAATCTTGGTCATGAATCAACTAGTTAGATTTCTGAACCACTCCATAGCAACCCTTGTAGGAGAATATTTAATGATATTAAAAATAATATTTTAAATAATGGCCAAATGTGCGTTCATTCGCCAATCAGATGCTCAAGTAAGAAGTTCTTCTCATCACAAGAGCTTTCAGCACTCTCTCTTTGACACTGAAGGGGTGCAAACCGAGCCATATAAGAAGAAAATGGGAGATTTTTAGTGAAAAATAAGCAGAAACAATGCTCTCAGATTAAAGCTGCAGTTTGAAGTAGTCATTTCTTGGCTGTCATCAACAAGAAAAGAAATGTAACTCCACAGTGCACTTTGAGCAAGTGCCTAATCAAAGATAGTCTTCCTAATAAAGGTCAGTTAATGTACTATAACAAGCACTAGCCCAGCCAGCCATCGCAGCCCTAAAAGGTCCTGGGAAAATCAAGAGATAATTCAGGTTGAATTTGCAGTAGCTAATCTCCACCTTACCTACACCACCTCTGTAGCTCAGGATTATTTCAAATCCCTTACTTAGAATTGGAATCAGACATGAACCCATCAGTGTTTTACATATATAAATATGTTAATTATATATTCTCATTGTAGAAACTTGATTTATTTAAATCAAATTATGGCTTTATCATAATAAATCCCTTGCTATATTTTTCTCCATCCAAAACAACAGAAGTTGGAACTGAATATCTATAAACGTCTCACAAAGTTAAGATTACAATAACCAGAGTGTGCCAAAAAATAAAAAGAAAGTCTTGCAGGATTCCTTCATTTCTTATTTTGCCTGCACATTTTATGAATTATAATGTAACTCTCAGACAAATGTCTGCATTTTGGAATAGTTTCATAACTATTACTGAACAATCTCATCATTAGCATTTTCACATTCCAAGCTGTAGTGTCCTCCTAATTAAAATTTCTTGTTTACCCCTCTGCATAAGCTTGCCAAATTCTGAAGACTTTCAAGCAACTCACGTTCTGCTCATGAATACAGCCAGCACATGTCAATTCTCAATAAAAGGTTTACATCAGTCTACTCTCATTCTCTTTATCCATCACAGTGCTTCCTGCCTGTATTATGCCAATATGACTTTTTCACATCTTTGTAAGATTATTTCCAGACTCTTCTAAGCATTGCCAAGATCAGATTACTTTGATTGCCATGGCTGTGTATTCTAAGCTCTTCGCAGACACAGAACCTGCCATAATTAGAAGAGAAAAGCTAACATGTTAAATGTTTGAATTGAATCAATAATTAACTGTGTAACTTTAACTATGGTCAAGGTTTTGTTTTGTTTTGTTTTGTTTAACAACTACAGTAATTCCCCTTTATCTGTGAAGGATATGTTTTAAGACCTCCGGTGGATGCCTAAAACTACAGATTGTACCAAACTCTATATAGTGTATACTATGTTTTTTTTCCTTATACATACATGCATACCTATTATAAAGCTTAATTTATAAATTAGTCACAGTAAGAGATTAATGACAATGATAACAAAATAGAACAATTATAACAACGTAGTGAAATACAAGTTATGTGAATGTGGTCTCTCTCTCTAATATTTTATTTTACTCTACCATAGGTAACTAAAATGGCAGAAAAAAAGCTTCAGGTTAAGGAGGACTACTGTATATCTTGCATATCACAGTTGATTAAGACAGCTACTTTTTCTCCAAATGACTGTCGTTAGTTGAAAAAATTAGAATAGCTACAGAGATACATCTATATAGGTAATGTAATAAATATTCTAGGTATTTTTTTACTCCATTTGTAAAAGGGACATTGAGCCATACGTAAGGTATGAGATATTCCTTTGGGCTTTAAGTATTGTTTTTTATGAGATTAATAAGTGAAAAACACAACTAATCAGTCACTACCTTCAAAAGAAGGTGAATTTCAACAATAAAATAGGTGGAATATCATGTATAAACTTAAGATGTGTATAATTTTGTAGAGGAAGCAGAACGTGTACTGGTTTAAAGTCATAGTAATCCAATTTAAAAATGGAGAAATTCAGTCTCATTAAAGTAGATGATTTGACAAATAAATTACCACATTTAGTTAGTGACAGAAAGAATCAAATCCCATATTTTCTCTATTATCTGCTTTCAGTATCACAGCCCCAGTTCTGGAGATATCCCCACACTTTTTTCTTTAATCTAATATTCCAATATCACTCTTTAAATTCAGTACTTCTAGACCCAGAACCTAAGATGGGTATTCTTATGTAAGTGATGCATTAAGGGTATTCCAGCAAGAGAAGCTTATAAGAAAGAGAATAATAGATATAGAAGGGGATTTATTAGTCTGCTCAAAGTGTCATAAGAAAATACCACAGACTGAGTGGCTTAAACAACAGATATTTATCTTCTCACAGTTATGGAAGCTAAACATCCACGACCAAAGTACTGAACAATTTCATTCCTGGTGAGGGCTTTCTTCTTGACTTGCAGACAGCTCACTTCTTGGTTTATTATCACATCTTTTCCCCCGTATGCTTGCAGAGGGACAGATCTCTGGCATCTCTTCTTCTTCTTATAAGCATACCAGTCTTGTTAGATTAGCATTCACCTTTATGACCACATTTAATTTAGTTACCTCCCTAAAGACCCTATCTCCAAATATCTTGGGGGTTAGGATTTCAACCTGGAGATTTGGTAGATACACACTTCAGTCCATAGCAGGTAAACCCAAACAACAATATAGTTTTAGCTGAAGTCTAGTCTTAGGTGACACAGAAGGAAATATAATTTGCACCACAGAATTAGTCCTGCCGAGGCTAGAGAGATAGGCTTTTGTGCCAGTTTTCTCACCACACCCAACCAAATAACATCACGTTGGCTATTCATGTTAGTAAATTTGATAGGGGCAGGCAAGCATCCAAATTGGGGCTTAGCCTGAGAGGGTGCTTGGCTTTGCCCACGAAAGAATTCAAGGGTGAGCTGAAGGTATTAGCAACTTTTATTGAAGTGTACAGCAGCAGCAGAGGTACTACTTTTGGTGGAGCAGGACTAACCCTTAGTCAGTATGCCCAGAGTAGCAGTGTATGGGCTGTTGGCAGCTGTTTTTATACCCACTTTTAATTAAGAGGCAGATTACTTAGAACTTCCTGCAAAAAAAGGTGGGGAAATTTTATAAGGTAACTTTTAGGCTATTGTCATCATGCATTGCCATGGTGCATTTGTCATGGCACCAGTGGGAGTGGCTTTATGTTAATGGGCAGTGAGGGCAACTAGAGATTGTTTTTATTTCCATCGACTGATTTTGACTGGCTTCTTTACTGCACCCTGTTTTGACCAGATTCTGATCTGATTAGTAGGGTCATGACCAGTGTCATGACGAGTGCTTGGAAAACAAGTCCTGATGATCTCCTACCTCAGATTATGGGGGGATATAAACCGCAGGGTTGATCCATTCATACAAAGGCAGTTCTCTGGAGGAGTTTCCAAGTGGGAGCCATTAACAGCAATACAAGCAAAAGTTAGGAGATGGGGATATTAAATCAATGAAAGAGATCTCAGAGGATTTGGGCAGGTTCCAGTCAGATCTGCAAAGTCACCAAATTATGTGTTTCACTTATCCAAATGTCATGCTCATGCCCCTGTTGATTCTCATCTAGATATTACAGTAGCCTCTGATCTTGCTGCTTCTAGTGTTTCCCTTCTCCATTCCATTCTTCTTCTTGTATTTTTAAAACACAAAAATGAGCATGCCACAACTCTCTAAAATCAGTGGCATCCTTAAAGGAAATTTCAAACTCTTATGTGCAACACCTAAGGCTCAATTTTTCTGAACCTGGTCTACTTTTCTATCTTCATCCATGGCAGTGTCTAGACCCACATACTATGCTTAATTGTACCTAACAAATTACTATTTTTTGAATCTCCCAAGCTTAACTAAACTGTGAGGAATTTCTGGAACTATTTTATCCACTTAGTTTGCCCAATAGTCCTCTTGTTCAATTGACTTTCTTGAACTTAGTCTAAATTTAACTAAAATGTCATTCTCTGTAGGAAGTTGTCAACCCACTCAAACTCAGGCTAGTTTAGTTGCCTACAGGGCCACTTGAGCAGAATATATATATATTACCAGAGCATTTCATATCATGTTATAGTTAGTTGTTTTTTATATCTAATTAGTATTAATAGTATAAACCACATGTGTCAGAAGAAAAAAATTAATTTGTGTCAAGAAGAAAAAAGAGAGTGCGTCTCTGAGGCATTATAGCTATTAAAAGCTAAGCAAAAATTAGATTTAACCTAGAAAATAATAAGAAGTCACTGAAAAAAGTGAAGTTTAGTTATAATCTGTCAAAATTAGAGATAAGTTTAAAACAACTGCAGGTAAAACAGTTTTGATTTGAAATAATTTAAAATATACATAAGATCTGTGAAAAGAAATATTTATGCAATCTATTTTAATTGTGTGAATAACCTGTGATGTGTATACAGTCACAATTATAGTTTTGAAGTAT
Source organism: Pongo pygmaeus (assembly GCF_028885625.2). NCBI lineage: Eukaryota > Metazoa > Chordata > Mammalia > Primates > Hominidae > Pongo > Pongo pygmaeus. The sequence continues at coordinate 42,460,190 of NC_072388.2, read as the reverse complement.
GTGGAGAGGAATTATAGAAGTGCATCATTTTAATTTTAATTACAACAGAACTGTTTACTAAAAAATTGACCAAATTTTCATAAATTATGTTAGAGTTTCAATCATTTCAAGTAATTTAACCTGAGTAATAAGGTATTACATAAGCATGATTGATTTATAGCTATGCTTTGGAATTCTAAAAGACGTATAAATAATAAGAAAAAAATTAGAATGCTGAAATATTTAATTCTATTTAAAGTCATAGGATATTGGATTGAGGATTAAAGCAATTTTCACTATTTTTTCTAAATATTTCTGTATTACTTACCCTTTTAAAATTAGCATGTATCATTTTTGAAATTCTAAAGAGTTTAGAAAAGATGAAATAAATCATTAATCACAAATATCTAAAAATTTTATGATCTTAGTAGATTCAATCCATGATTAAATCAGAATAGATTCAATCAACTTCTGATTGCAAATCAACATGTAAAGACCTTGGAAGCCATTACTTCCATCCTTACAACAAGAAAATCAAAACAACATGAAAATCAACATTTGGACCCATCTGAAAATTGATAAAGCAAACTTCTATCCTGAAATCTCGAGAGACAGGTAAATTAAGAGAGTCACAGATGAGCTTACCTAGAAGAGAAGCTGCTGAAGCTACAAATTTGCAGAACATTTAAATGCTATTATTGGTGAATTCCTGGAGTCTGAGTTTAGACTAGAATGAGAGTGGAAAATTCCTAGGGGCTACAGTCTTAGAGGTCCAACAGTCCAGGATCCCACATTCCAGGAACTCCACAAGGCTCTCATGGTTAAGCACCAAAAGATATCCATATGTGGCTCTGGAAGGAGACCAGGAAGAGTAACCATTGTACAATATTCCCCAAAACATTCTTCATAACAAAGGAACTATTCACTACATGAAGGTCAAAATTACTTGAGCCTTACTGCCAGCTAGAGGGAGGGCATTTCTCCCATACCAGCCCCTCAATAGACTTCCTCCCTTACCTAAAGGATGAGTGGGGAAGGTGAGAAACACTGGGAAGGTTACAATTCAGAGAAACAGTCTCACTAAATACTGATTATAATTATAGGTTCATTAACTTCTCTGCCACACCCTTTACATCAATATAGGTTCAGTAAAATCACAACAGATTGTAAACGAAACAGCTGCAGGATGCAATCTGTCTGTGGAGGAGTTTTTAGAGAATTTCCAAATCAACAGGGCAGTAGGGGGCAAAAACAAGAACACTAGAGGAATTTGAAGCAGTTGGCACCTACTGCTACAGCAAATATTAAACTCAGATTAACTCCTAGCCAGTTTAAAATAAATCATTACACTAAATGCCTATTTACCGAAGTTCCTATTACCTGATATATCATGTCTGGCATCTAACAAAATATCACAAAGTATGCTGAAAGCCAAGAAAATACAGCCTGAAATAACAGAACAAGCATCAAAACCATATTTAGACATTATGTTCCCAATAACAAACAAGATGAACTCTCTGTGGCTCAAAAGTTAAAGTGGAGTAATGGAGGCTAAGCAAGACAGTGGAATAAAAGGCTCCACCAATCACCATTGCGTCAAGGACACCAAGTTAACAAGTATCTACACAGATGAAACAGCTTCATAAGAACTAAAAATCAGATGAGCCCTCATAGTACCTGATTTTAAGTTTGTGTCACTGAAAGAGGCACTGAAGAGGTAGAAAACAGCCTCGAATAGCTGACGCCACTCCTCCTCCACCCCCAAGCAGTGGCAGTGTGATGCAGAGTGTTTCCAGGTGCTGGGGGAGGGGAGAGCACAGCAATTGTGAAGCATTGAACTCAATGCTGTCCTGTTAGAACAGAAAGGAAAACAAGACAAAACTCAGCTGATGCCCACTCACGGAAGGAGCATTTAAACCAGCATTAGCCAGAGTGGAATCGCCAATCCCAGCAGTTGGAACTTGAGTTCCTGCAAACTTCGCCACTGAAGGCCAAAGTGCCCTTGGTCTCTATAAACCTGAAAGGCAGTTTAGGCCATAAGGATTGCAACTCTTAGCTAAGTCCTAGTGCTGAACTGGGCTGAGACAGTGGACTAGGGGGTACATGACATTTTGAGATACCAGCTGGAGCAGCTAAGGGAGTGCTGGCATCACCCCTCCCCTAACCAAAGCTGCACAGCTCACAGCTCAAAAAGAGACTTCTCCCTTCTGCTTGAGAAGAGGAGAGAGAAGAGTGAGGAGGACTTTGTATTGCATCTTGGATACCAGCTAAGCCACAGCTGGACACGGCACCAATCAGAGTCACAAGGGCACCATTCCAGGCCCCAGCTCTCAGATGACATTTCTAAACACACCCTGAACCAGAAGGGAACCCACTGCCTTGAAGAGAAGGATGCAGTCCAGGGGCATAGGTCACCTGCTAACTGAGGAGCCCTTGGGCCCTGAATAACCAGTAGTGATACCCAGGTACTACATTACAGGCCTTGGGTGAGCCCCTGAAACTAGCTGGCTTCAGGTGAGAATCAGCATGTTACCAGCTGTGGCGGCTATAGGGCAAGATCCGTTCTGCCTGAGAAAAGCAGAGGGAAAAGTAAAGGGGACTTTGTCTTGCACCTTAGGTAACAGCATGGCCACAGGGGGATAGAGCACCAAGTGGGCCTGTGGGATCGCCAGTTCCAGAACTTGACCCTTGGATGGCATTTCTGGATCTGCGCTGGGGAAGACAGGAGCCCATTGTCCTGAAAGGTGAGTGTTAGGTCAGGCAGAATTCATCACAAGCTGACTTAAGAGCCCTTAGGCCTTAAGGGAATATTGGTGGTAGTCTGGCAGCACTCCCTGTGGGCCTATGGGAGCAGTGGCTATAAGGTGAGACTCTCCTGCCTTTGGAAAGGAGAGGAAATGGTGGACAGGATTGCATCTTGTGGTTTGAGTGCCAGCTCAGCCACAGCACAAAAGAACACCAGGTAGATTTCTAAGGTTTTTGACTCTAGTCTCTGACTCCTTGATGGCACCTCTGAACCTACGCAGGGCCTGGGGATCCTCACTGCCTTGAAAAGAAAGACACGTCCTGGTTGGCTTTGCCACTTGCCAATTGCAGACCCCCAGGGCCTTGTGTAAGCAGTAGCCAGGGAGTAGTTACAGCAGGCTCTGGGTGAGACCTAGTGCTGTGCCAGCTTCATGTCAGTCGTATTGGTAGTGGTGGTGACAGGGATGCTTGTATCACTCCACTCCCAGCTTTAGGTGTCTCAGAACAAACAGAGATGTCCACTTTCATCAGCGTTTTTCAACACACTACTGGAATTCCAAGTTAGAGCAATCAGACAAGAGAAAGAAGTAAAGGGTGTCCAATTGGAATGAAAGAAGTCAAATTATCCTTGTTTGCAGACCCTCCAAATCCTAAAGAGATTAACTAAGATCTGAATAGGAAACATTTGTCATCTATTGTCTCTAAGGGTAGCCACTGTAAAACTTCACAAGAACTTTGGTCTCCACAGTCTTTATCTTAACCTGAACATTCCCTTTCTATCAATTCCAGGTCTTTAGACAAACTCAACCAATTGTCAACCAGAAAATGTTTAAATTCACCTATAGCCTGGAAGCCCCCCAGTTTTGAGTTGTCGCACCTTTCCAGACCAAGCCAATGTATTTCTTAAATGTATTTGATTGATGTCTCATGCCTCTCTAAAATGTATAAAACTAACTTGCGCCCCGACTACCTAGGGCACATGTTCTCAGCGCCTGCTGTGGTCTGTGTCACAGGCCATGGTCACTCATATTTAGCTTAGAATAAATCTCTTCGACTATTTTACAGAGTTTGACTCTTCATTGATGGAAATTCTAATTATTAATAGCCACAAGATAGATACTTTAAATTAGACTCATAATTAAAAAAAAATTGAGAGTTCTTATTCTAAAGAATTGCCTTATACACATTTATAAAAATATTAAAATTTTTAAAAGGGACACATAATAGTGTTATGGCTAGACTTAGAAATTCTCTTGACAAAACTAAAGAGTAAATCTGCCCTAAAAGTTAAAATCCTTTGTATGCTCAAACTTCTTGCTTTGAAACCCCTGTAAGACTTACAAAAAGCGTTCCACCCTGTGGTCTAGTCACTAAGATTCTGTGCCTTTATGGCTGTAGCCCAGGTTGGATTCCTGGTCAGGGAACCAATTGGGGTATCCATTTGTTACGGGTCCTTTTTCCTTCCATGGACAGATCTTGATATTTTCTTTTTTGTTTTGTTTTGTTTGTTTTGTTTTTTCATCTTTGGAGCATATGAAGCCTTTGGGCTTTTATGTGTAGGCGCTCAGCTGAGAAACAGCTCCTAGAAAATATGGTCAGACAGAAATTAGGTATAATAGGGTTGCTTCTTTTTCAGAGCTATCCATACTAAGTTCAGACATAGGAAGTATGCCTTTTGCCTTATTAAAGTCAATAATCTAATCAAGAAACAAGCTTTGTTAAAAAGGCCACCTATCTAACTAGATTGGTCTGCAAAATACTTTCTGGAATTTTTATGGCTATTCTAACATGTTTTGTAAGAGAAATTTACATCTATAGAAGAAATTTTCATGTTTAAGTGTATCTCCCTTCCAGTATCTAAGTCACTAGAAACTGTTAGGAAGAGAAAGATATTGGCTTACAAATCTTCCCTTTGTTTAAGATACTTTCCTGATGATCTTGTCTTGACTGGACCTTTACTTACCCCTTTTTTATTTCAAGGAATAATGGTGTTTAGATCTAAATTCTGTGCCTTTGATACGTAAATATTCACCTAAGAAGTCATGTCTTGGGAAATAAAAATTTCTGCTTGCTAGGTAATAATCATTTAGAGCTTGACAGTCTAAAAGGGGGAAACAAAACTATTTGAAAAGTGGCAAATGAAGAATCTTAAAAAGCTGTAAGATCCACTTCTGACTGTGTCTGCATGTCTATATGTTTATATGTGTTGTGTTATGTTATGTGCTATTTCACTACCAAAATATAAGAGCTCTAATTAATTGGCTTAAAGAAAAATATAAGTGCTTAGATAAAATATTTTATCAGAAAAATAGAAACAAACATAAATGTCTTTTAGTTCACATGCCTTGGATAAAGCTTTGTTAAATAAAGTTAGTTTCAAATTGTTGGAAATATAAAGTTGGAATGTCCTCAGAACTGTCAGCGTAAAACATAATTCAGACATTTTCGCTTGTACTCCTCACCAGACAGGTTTAGGCTGTTTCTACCAGAAGTATCAAGGTCATAACATATTGCTTATTGCTTCTGTAGTACTTTTAATATGTGCTGGATTTGTCTGTGTGCTAAAGCTTTAAGGGATGGCTGCTAGGCTTCTCTGAAGCCTTGTGCACATCTGATTGTAAGCTTATCTTTGGTTTTTGAGCCTCTAGATTCTGAGGTCTGAACAAGTGGCCATGGTAAGGCCTATGGACATGTTCTTAGCACCTGGACCACCAGCTACAGGGCAGAGTCAAGCCCAGTATGGCCCCATCTTCTATGGCACAGCTTTGCCTCCTAGCCAGGCTGGGAGGGGTTAGATCCTTCAGACATCATCTTCACAACTCTGTCCTTTTTCCTGAGCTCATACCTGGTATGTAATGCAAGATCCAGATGGGCCCCACCCTCGATAGCCATCCATGGGTGCCACATGGCTACTTGGGACCCCATACAACTTGGGAAGACTTTAGGAAGGGTACCTGCTTTATAGCTTCAAAATTCTTTTCAGTAACTTGAAATCCTGTTTTGCTAAGTAATACATAACCATAAAATGTCTGAGTCATTTAAAAGTAAGTTAACATAATTAAATATTAATTACTAATCATAAATTTAAGTTTATATACTTTGACATCTCATTTCCATATAGTATACAAAAGGTAAATATATTTAGATTTGTTAATAAAACATTAAAGAAACATATTTCAAAAATTAATAAAGTGTTTTTCATCTACAAATATTATTACAAAATAGTTGAAATTACTTCCTAAGTAAGTTTTCTACTTAAAATTGGGGTTAATAAGAGTTAAAATTGTAGAACCGGGAGGCTACAGCAGGGTGAGAAAGCAGTCATCCTCTCTGTGTCCTTGGAAAATCTTGCAAAACCTTTTTTTTTAAATATATTTGCTTACAAGTTAAGGCAATGTGTACAGCCAGGAATGTGTGTTTTTATATTTCTGTCCCCCCATATTCCCTACTTCTTCTTGTTACTTCCAAGCAAATACCCATGCCCTTTGTATTTCCCTGCTTTGGATACTTTTTGCAGGGCAGAAAGCTGTAGTTGCATGGAACATTTCAATTTGATTTTTGTAGATATTCAAACACATTAAAAGGATTGTTATGGGAATGTATTTGAGGAACATAAAAGTAGGGAATGGATAGAATTTCCAGAGACTACAAAAAATTGAAAGTTGATTGGTGGGTTTGGGGATTACCAGAGAGAGAGTAGAGAGAGAGAGAGCAGAGATCTGTTACCTCTTCTCCAAGTCCTCACAGATCACAAGGTGATAAGACTTGGAGAAGAGGGAGCAGATGGCTGTGTGATGTAGCTTTAGAGGCTGGATTGTAATTGCTGAGGTCTAGATGCTGTTCTGGAAACAACAGATCTAATAGAATGGAGGAATTCTACAGACTGTACAATGGGCATCTCAGCAGGAGCAAAGAGGGACCACTAGCAGTCACTAAGATTCTTCTCCAACACCCTGGCTCTGTATAGAAACTGGAACTTTGGGACAATTTTGCTCTATGTGGCAGGACAAAGCCTCAGAACAGAAACTAAACTGATTTCAAGAAAATAATAAATAATATATCTAAGATACCTGAGCAACTATATTGAAACATAACATATTAAATTACTCATACTTTTTTATCCCCTCAAATGCAGTATCACAGCATACTGCTTATGAATGTATGAAGTATTTCAACACACAACTTGCATACCTATGAATAACAATACTTATTAAATATATTTTAATGATTTAAATTTCTTCAAGAAATATGACTAAAATATATATGAAAATTCAATGAAATAAAATACCTGCACTCTGTCGAATCATCACATAAGAGTAAATGAATAAGAAATGGGGGTTTGAATGAACAGAATGCTGGAGACAGGTAAACTTGCAAAAATAGGTAACAATTGTGAATGAAATACAACACTTTTCTAAGTGAGATAACGTACAGATGGCAATAATAGTAACTGTCTGTCATTCACATTTGAAGTTAGGAACTAGAAGCTGGGTCAGCTGGATCATGTTGAACATTTTGAAGAGAACTTAGTAAGATATTCAGGTTTTTAGGGTGACAGAGGGAATAAACAAATGAGAATTACAGGCTTAAGACTTTCATGGGGAGATACTGGCACCCTCCAAAGATTTTATAAAAAATTACTGAAATTAGGTGATAAATCACAGAATGTATGTTTTAATTTATGCTGCATCTAATTATTTTGAAATCTGGGGAAAAACACTATTAAATATTTCAAAGGTTAATAAAACTTAGCACGAGTAGTTATAAAATACTAACTAAAACTACTGTATTTTCTTTCTTTTTTTTTTTTTAAATAGAGATGGGGTAGTCTCACTATGTTGTCCAGGCTGGTCTCAAACTCCTGGACTCAAGTGATCTGCCCACCTCGGCTTCCCAAAATGCTGGTGTGACACTGTGCCAGGTCTCTTTTTTCTTTTATTGTTAAAATATCAGAAATAAGAGGGAGACTAATTCAGTTGTTACATATATTATTTGGGGAGACATTTGTAACCATCTATACTTCTTTGTTATGTCTTTTAATCTGAATTTTTTTGTGACGTATATATTTTATTTTTAAAACAATGAAGCAACATTTATAATCAATATATAATTTAAAAGGAAAAAAACCTAAAAACTTTTATGTGATAGCACACTAGCAAACGTGTAGCCTATAATGATTTCCCCTTTCAAATTGATTTTCATATATTAATTCATTATAACTCCCATTGTTCCCTGGGGTATCAATTTCTAGCTGATTACCTTTATCAAAAAGTATTTTTCAGTAATTCCCATGTGAGTTAAACTTTCACCAACTTAAAATGTAATTTTTGTTCTTGAATGTTCCTCTTTTACAAAACAAGTTCTCCAAATCATCTTCTTCAGACATTTAAGAGGCTTATTCCACTTCTTTTTGTGTCTTGCATTTGAAAGACAAAGTCCTAGAGGGTTTCTATAAGCATAATATGGTAGATCTTTATGTAAGTGAGTTAAATGGCAGGTGTTCCCTGTGATCACCTTGGATTATATTTTTGCTCTGTTCATCCTAAATTTGAGCATTTCCAGAGAATTTACAGAAAGCCTTCATCTAGAGTTTCTTCAGAGGACTGCCTTTGTAACATAAGAGAGCAAGAAACAGCAGAGTGTTAGCGGTATAGTTTAAGTTAAAGGACAACAGACTCATGTCAGAGGAGGCATGATTCTGAGTAGCGTACTCTTTTTTTTTTTTGAGATGGAGTTTCGCTCCGTCTCCCAGGCTGGAGTGCAGTGGCTTGATCTCCGCTCACTGCAAACTCCACCTCCTGTGTTCAAGCGATTCTCGTGTCTCAGCCTCCTGAATAGCTGAGGTTACAGGTGCCCGCCACTACACCCAACTAATTTTTGTATTTTTTAGTGGAGACAGAGTTTCACTATGTTGGCCAGGCTTGTCTCAAACTCCTGTTCTCAAGTTGTCTGCCTGCCTCGGCCTCCCAAAGTGCTGGGATTACAGGCGTGAGCCACTGCAGCCAGCCTTCAAATATTTCTTTTAGAGGAGTTACCAGAAACTCATGCCTGAGTACTAGGTATAGTTTTTTAAATACCTGTATGAATAAAAACTAAACAGAGTTTGCCATCTTATTAATACCATCACCAAGAAACTTTGAGAACACTAACTCTTATGATCATTGGGAACCATAATTTATCAGTGATCCAAGACAGTTATAAATTGACTTGCACATAAAAAATTTTAGCCCTGTGGGGGAACTCAATAAATTGATATCTCTGGACACTTGCCTTTTGGTTTAGGAAGACATTATTATATTCAATTGTAAAATAGAGACACAAAATGAGTTATACTTCTAAATGATTATTTTAATTTTCTCATGTATACCAAGTAAATAATGTTGGACAATGCCTAGATGACTGAATAGAAGTAGAATACTGTCAATACTCTAAGACTATGTAAGTAAGGATAAAAATATGTTCACAGTGGAGGAGATGCCATTGACCCCAAGAGTACGCAGGTTATTTCTATGAATTAGAAGCCAGATGTATTTCTAGGTAATTCTGCACATACAAAACTTTCCTAAAATTTTCTTCATTATTAATTTCTTGCTAAGCCTCCTCATTTCATGTCTTGGTCTTTAATTGAAGTATGCCAGTTGTTTGATTCTCCAGATTTCTTAAATAGGCAACTGCTTTATTGCACCTTGTAGAATGGCAGTACTATATTCCACAACAATGTGGTTGCGTCCTTCCAAAATACCCTGCACAGAGTTCAACTGGTTAACTTAAAAGCAACTTATAAAATGCACACTATATACTATGGTGTCTCTGAGAGGGGTATTATTTGTAAGAATGTGAGAGGATCAGTTGTGGCCAATTTGTGATATTTAGTATAACTCTGTAGTACTATTCAATAAATAGTACCCATTAATTTTCTAGGCATGTTGTAGTTTTAAGGTAGTGGTTAAGAAACAGTCTGGGTTAAATATAGTTTGCAAACATACTGATTTTGTGACTGAAGATTAATTACTTAACTCTACAGTTTTTTTTTTATTTCTGAATTGGATATAACAGTATTCCTATCTATTAATTGTCTCCTGTGATGTTTAAATGAGAATAACATTTTGCATATGAATAACATATAATACACAATAAATATGTTATTTTAAAATGCATATTGGAAATGGCTTACAAATTTGTTCTTAGTTGCTTATATGTTATTCAAATTTTCAGCAGAAGCAGAAAACATAAACCAAGTTGGAATATTAAAAACAACTTATACATATATTATTAATATAAAAACTTGCTTAATGATCTTTAAGTGGTCATTTGATCTGCTTTTGTACTCAGCAGAAGAAAGATCATTGAAACTGAAAACAGGCCAAACCAAAACATAAAGATAATAATGAGTAAAAAAAATACTAAACTGCCAAACATACTGAGATTAAAATGTGTGTGTGTATATATATATAAATATGCATATATCTGTTTTATATATATATTTGTCATATGCCTATATATAAGATATATATATATGTATGTGTGTGTGAGAGAGAGAGAGATATTATTGGAATACAAAATAAAAGAGGAGAGATAAAATGGTGCAGAAAATTATTTGAAGAGATAACGGTCAGCAATTTTTTAAAGTACACACAATATATCACAGTAATCCATTTCAAGTGGGAAAATGCAAAGAAAACCATATCTAGATAAATCAGTCAAACTGCTCAAAACCAAAGATACGAGAAAACCTTTTTTCTTTTCTTTTTTTTTTTTTTTTGAGACAGAGTCTTGCTCTGTCACCAAGGCTGGAGTGCAGTGGCGCAATCTTGGCTCACTGCAACCTCTCCCTCCTGGGTTCAGGTGATTCTCCCACTTCAGCCTCCTGAGTAGCTGGGATTCCAGGCACCCACCACCACACCTGGCTAATTTTTGTATTTTCAGTAGAGACGGGGTTTCACCATGTTGGTTAGGCTGATCTCAAAGCGTCTAGAGTCCAGGGCAAGGCCTATTACAATAAAAACAATGAGTACATCTCATCGGAAATAATGAAGGTCAGAAGACAAAGAAAGAACATTTTTATAATGTGCAGTTGGAGGAAAACAAACTATTCATTCTATATCAATTATATTTCAGTTGAAATATTATGTAACTATGAAGGCAAAATAATAATATTTTCAGAGACACTTCGTCTCCAGCCCACCTGTACTACAAAAAATACTGAAAGTTCTTCAGACTAAAAGAAATGATTACAAATAAAAATGTTTAACTGCTCAAAAAATATAAGTAGGTGGATAATTATAAAATATCTTTTAAAAGTTAAACACATACACCTGTGTATGTATATGCATATACACATGCCTATATGTATGTGTGTATATATATTATGTATGTACTCTCTAGTGATTATTTTAAGAAAAAGTAACAACAATATATGATGGGATTATTGCATATGTAGAAATACATAATGACAAATATGAGCCTTAGGGCATGAGGAGGTCAATGAAACTTTACTATTGTAAGGTTCTTATGGTGTCTATAAAGTTAGTTTAAAAATGTATTTGATAGATTGTAAAAATTTAAAACGTATACTGGAATCTCTAGAGTAGTCTCTAAATTAGTCCAAAAATATTTAACTAAAAATTCATAAAACAGATAAACTATTTTTTAAATTTGATTAAACAATATGAATATAAGATATTTAAAGCAGGGGAACCAATAATAGATTGGAAAAATAGGGGACATATGCCAACACAGTAGATTTAAATCCTGGCATATAAACATTTATATTAAATGTAAATGGTCCAAACACTTCTATTAAAAAAGAGAGGTTTTCAGATTGGGTTAACAAAAAAAAAAAAAGTGGCCGGGCGTGGTGGCTCATGCCTGTAATCCCAGCACTTTGGGAGGCCGAGGTGGGCAGATCACGAGGTCAGGAGATTGAGACCATCCTGGCTAACATGGTGAAACCCCGTCTCTACTAAAAATATAAAAAAATAGCTGGGTGTGGTGGTGGGCACCTGTAGTCTCAGCTACTCGGGAGGCTGAGGCAGGAGAATGGCGTGAACCTGGGAGGTGGAGCTTGCAGTGAGCCGAGATCGTGCACTGCACTCCAGCCTGGGCGACAGAGCGAGACTCTGTCACCAAAAAAAAAAAAAAAAAAAAAAAAGCAAGAACTAACTATAGTTTATTTAGAAGAAATACATTCTAAATTATGGGACTTTATAATCTGAAAGCAAAATAGTAGAAAACTATCTTCTATGCAAACAATAAAAATTAGAGAACTGGTATGGCTATATATTAATATTAGATAAAGTAGATTTGATGACAAAAAGCTATGCTATAGATAAAAATATTTTGTAATGATATATGAGTAAACTTTATCAAAAAGTCATAACCATCTTAAATACATATGGCGGTAAATATATAATTTCAAAATACGAGAAGATACAATTGATAGAAATACAGAAAGGCAGAGAAATTCACAATCGTAGGTGAGAGTTTCAAAACTAATAATATGACTTACTATCTGCAAGTCTTCAATTTTGGTAACAGAAATAACACATATAAAACCAACAATAAGGCGAGGTACGGTGGCTCACACCTGTAATCCCAGCACTTTGGGAGGCCAAGGCTCGTGGATTGCTTGAGTCCAGGAGTTTGGAACCAGCCTGTGCAATACGGTGAAACTCAGTCTCTACAAAAAATACAACAAATTAGCTGGGCATGGTAGTGCACACCTGTGGGCCCAGTTACTTGGGAAGTAGAAGCAAGAGGATCTCTTGAACCTGGGAGGTCAAGGCTGCAGTGAGCCATGATTGTGCCACTGCACTCCAGCCAGTGTGACAGAGCAAGACTGTCTCGAAAATAAAAATAAATAAAATAAAACCAACAATAATATACCTCAGAATATGACTTTGCTAAAAATTAGAGTTACAGAGTACTATAAGGAGACAGAAAAAAGTAGAACCTTGAATTAAATTTTAGTTAGATAAATGTATGAGTGTCTTAGATAAAGATAGTGGTGGCAGCAGAGTAGAAAAGTTCAGGTTGCATTCACAGTTTTGCCACTAATTCTTCTTCAGGATTTGTTCGCAATTTTACCACTGCTTGAAGAATAGAATGCTTAACAAGTTCCCATTGTAAGGTAAGTATATCAATTCCTTTATTGGTCCAATAGAAATAAGTTCTAATAAGATGTCAGAATTACTTGAGGGAAACTGTAAAGAGCATACCAAATAGTATGTGCTGAATAGATTTTGATGTCTTCCCTTCTCCAAATGTTTCTTATTTTCTGGTGTTACTGATGTAGATTATATGCTTATTTGATGCCATATGGATATCCCAGTACAGATTTCCTTTCCTCTAGTCTCTGTTAACACTTGTCTAAACTCCACAATGTGACTAGATTGATTATTCTGCTGAAAGACTTCCAGATTTATCAGTTGCCCATAATAAAATATTAATTTCCATAGCATAGCATCACATCTTATTCACTTAAAAAGGAATAGAAATTAGACCTGAAAAATATAACCAAATATATAAATTTAATAGGAAACCACACATTTACACTTTGCTTCATCATTGGAATTAATATAATTATGGAATAACTTATAAATTTTATTCACTTCAAAAAATAAACAATGGGCTGGGCATGGTGGCTCATACTTATAATTCCATCACTTTGGGAGGCTAAGGTAGTCAGACTGCTTGATCGCAGGAGGTTGAGACTAATCTGGGCAACATGGTGAAACCCCATCTCTACAAAAAATTAGCCAGATGTGGTGGCATATGCCTATAATCCCAGGTACTTGGGAGGCTGGGGTGAGAGAATCATTTGTGCCACTGCACTCCAGCCTGGGCACCAGAGGAAGACCTTGTCTCAAAAAACAAACAAACAAACAAACAACAATGTTCTCAGCTTAGATATTAAAAAAAAAAATTGCTGGGCGTGATGGCTCACGCATGTAATCCCAGCACTTTGGGAGGTCGAGGCAGGAGGATCACCTGAGGCCAGGAGTTTGAGACCAGCCTGGCCAACATGGTGAAACCCCATCTCTACTAAAAATACAAAATTAGCCAGGAGTGGTGGCACACGCCTGTAATCCCAGCTACTCGGGAGGCTGAGGCAGGAGAATTGCTTGATCCTGGGAGGCTTAGGTTGCAGTTAGCTGAGATCGCACCACTGCACTCCAGCCTGGCTGCCAGAGCAAGACTCCGTCTCAAAATAAATAAATAAATAAATAAAAATAAAAATAAAAATTCAAGTATAAAAGGGACAAAATTTATGCAAAATACTAGGAATGAAAATTTACCTCTTAGAATCCATGTAACAAATACTTCAAAGGAATCTTGTTAGACCACTGAAAGAAACTAATCCTGTAGAGCTGAAGATAGTCATAATTTTGATTACCAGGCATTTTCATATTCTGCCAAATCTGTTGTATTCATCTGTGAAATAACTGATATTTCCAAATTACTGGTGATAACAAGTAACTTGACTTAATCAGAGTTTAAAGACATGAAAATCAGAGAATGAGCTCTGCTAACATTACACTACAAACTAGGAAGAAAATATGCCCTGACATGAGACTACACACTAGAAAGAAAAACTGCCATATTTTGTTAAATCTGGAAGAAATAGCAAGAGGATATGAAAGGTGGTACATAATTGCTCAGTTCTCAAGCAAAATTGAGTTTTCTCCAAAAAAGTTTCATAGTACTAAATGTCATATCCAATAACCAAGGTGTTGGGATCTAGAGTCACGTGAGGAAAACAGCAGGAACCTATATTTTCCTGTAATGATTGAGGTCTTACCAACCATAGGAATGCAGGTGAAGTGAACCTCAATGGGGAAGTCTTCCTACTTCATTATTTTCATTGCATTGTTATCCAGATGTAATATCCAATATAGGGAAAGCATCAGAAAGAGAAATATTAAGGAAGCAAAGGCTCCAACTGAGAGCATGTAGATTATGTGACTATGGACTTTTTAAAATTGCCTAAACAATACATATTAAGCAGAAAGATGTTCACAAAGCAGATTTAGTAAGAGAAGGTTTGATTTTATAAATCTGTTAGAGGCTGTGCCTAAACTCAGTTTCTTCTCTCTTACTCATATAATTCTTAAGTAAACATTAGCTTAAATATAACTGCCCTTTTTCAAATATGAATAGCTCCAAAGATGTAGTGTGGACTTTATGCACACATTTTTATAAGGGAAGTAAACAAAATCAGAAGACATTTGAAAAACACGTGTTCTATGCCTAAGACTGTACTTTGTGGGGTGTATACACAGAAGTGCATAAAATATGGTGATATACTGTGGGAATTAATATTTTACTGTGTGGAATTAATATTTTATTGTGTTTATTTATATTTTATTGTGAACAATTAGTAAGTCTGGAAGTCTTTCAGCAGAATGATCAATTTAATAACATTGTGGAGTTTAGACAAATGTTGACAGAGAAGAGAGGAAAGTAAATCTGTAGTGGGATATCCAGATGGAACTAAATAATACATAATCTACATCAGTAACACCAGAAAAGAAGAAACATTTGGGGAAGAGAAAATATCAAAATGTATTCAGTAATACTATGTGCTATACTCTACATGTTTCTTCAGCATCCTGTTAGTTGGAGGTTATTTCTGTTGTACCAACAAAGTACTTGAGATATAAGGATTTTGTCCTGTTCAAAATCATGCAAGTTGTAGTTGGAGAAACTAGCATTAATGAATATCTAAAATCATTAATAGAGTCCTGAATTAAAAGATGTGAATGTGAAATAAATTAAATTTACTCTCTGATTCTGAGGTTTGAGTAGAGGCAAGAGAGTAAGTTAATTATGTTTTTTAATGGTGGATATTGTGCCATCTATCAAATTAAAGAACAGTAAATTTTAGGGTCAAAAGTTTATGTATTGTAAGTTTGAGATGTTCACAGTGCTTAAAAGTGAAGATTTTTAAAGTTGTGTTGGAAATATATAGGAAAGATGTTATCAGAGCTTCTAGAAGGCAAGAGTATATCTAATCTACCTTTGTATATCTAGCACCTTGCACCCAAACACAGTTTGGCAAATGAATGCTGTCAAAATCCTACAGGTTGATGAGTATGTCTATAAACAAAAAGAAAAATGAAGTGAAATTAGAACATCAGAGCTAAGTAAGATCAGGGGATTCAATAATCCTCTCAGATTGGTCAAAGAGGAACCTGGAATATGCAGCACCTCAAACTATGTTAAAAAATCAGAAATGAAGGAATTTAAAAATCGGTGAAATGTTAACAAAAGACTCTACGGATGAGACCTTTTAAGATATGATTTAATTGGTTGTCTTTAACATGTAATGGGAATATCAAAGAAATGACTGTAAAATTGTGGTGTTCCAGATCCATGGCTACAGGTAAAAAAGTGTGTTTATTTAGTTGACAAAACAGAAAAGGTTTCGCAAAGGAGGGGATGGTTAAGGTCAGTGAAACTAATGTAAGTCATCAATCCAAAAAAATTTTTTCAAATGTTTGAGTCATGATTGTACTTGTGTTGTGATTGAGTACTCTGCACTCTGATTGTACTTGTGTTGTGAAGAGTGCTCTCTTGTTAGAGTATATAGGACCTTTGAAATAGGAAAAGTTAGCTGTAACTGAAATGGATTATGTCTGGAAAAAATAGTTCATTCTTAGGAGTAGCTGTGGCTAAATGAACTTTGTGATACATGAGACAACACAGCTCTTGAAATCTGATTTTGCTATTTCAAACTAAAATACATATTTCACATAACTACACAGTTTTACAAAATAATCTGGCATTATTGTAAAATGGTTATGTGTGTGTATTAAATGAGCTGTTTATAGGATGTAGGTTAGCCTAATTGAAATGTTGAAATATTGTTTAAAAATAGTACATTAAGGCTGGGTGTGGTGGCTCACACCTGTAATCCCAGCACTTTGGGAGGCCAAGGCAGGCAGATCACTTGAGGACAGGAGTTCGCGACCAGCCTGACCAACATGGTGAAAGCCCGTCTCTACCAAAAAATACAAAAATTAGCCAGGTGTGGTGGCGTGCGCCTGTAATCCCGGCTACCTGGGAGGCTGAGGCACAATAATCATTTGAACCCGAGAGGCAGAGGCTGCAGTGAGCCAAGATCATGCCACTGCACTCCAGCCTGGGAGACAGAGTGATACCCTGTCTCAAAATAAATAAATAAATAGAAATAAAACATCAAGTTTGAAAGAGGTTGACAATCCTGAAATTACCTTGTGATTATGTTCTTCTGTGTTGATCACATCAGTTTCTAGGATGTGCTCATAGTTTTCTCAGTACACACCACCTCTTTTTTTTTTTTTTTTTTTTGAGACAGAATTTCATTCTGTCACCAGGCTGGAGGGCAGCGGCTCAATCTCTGCTCACTGCAACCTCCACTTCCCGGGTTCTGGGTTCAAGCGATTCTCCTGCTTCAGCCTCTGGAGTAGCTGGGATTACAGGAACACACAACCATGCCCAGCTAATTTTTGTATTTTTAGTAGAGACGAGGTTTCACCATGTTGGCCAGGATGGTCTCGATCTCTTGACTTTGTGATCTGCCCACCTTGGCCTCCCAAAGTTCTGGGATTACAGGAGTGAGCCACCACACCCAGCCCACACCATCTCTTGAAATAGTCAAATCTCTGGCAAATTTTTCCTGTTAACTTGGATGCTCTCTCCAAAACAGGGATGAAGCTCTTTTTTACCTTTATGTACCACAGAGTTTCTTAGTTTATTTTTCCTGTTGCCCCCCACAAGGAGACATTGTAAACATTTTCTCCTACTGATTCCCCACAAAATGTTGATAATACAAATACACTATATATTTGTTATGTCATGTATGAATATCTGTGCTTTATACATATGAAGAATAAGATTCTCCCCCTCCACCAGGATCAATTTTTGTTCTTTCAGATGTTATACTGTGCCATTAAGAATACATAATATATCTTATTCAAAGTAAACAATGTGTGATTCCTTGGTGAAGATATATTATTAAGAAGGCTACAAAATTCATCAGTACTTATAGCAGCTTTGTTTTTAAGGAGCCAATTATCTTTAGAACCACGTGAATGCTGTCTTGAACATAGTATATCATTAAAAAATAAGAGAACAAACTTTACTATAGTTTCCCGATTTGGAAATGATGGTTTAAATACTTATTTAATCTGATGCAAGACTTGAAAAGCAAAGTTGTATGAAGTGTAACCATATTTTCAGAGATTTAAACACATAATTATATGCACTTTTCATAAACACGAGCAATCTAAGGTAAAAGAAGTAGATCATTTATTCAAATATTTATTGAATACTGGGGATTCAGCAGTGACTAAAATAGAAATGGGTCTACCTCAGGAAGACCATTATCTACTGAGTGAAAGAGTCACCCAACCCAGGTTAATAGAGGCTAAGTTCAAGGGTTTAGGGAACTCTGAAGATCTATACTGAAAACGTCCACAGGCAGACCATCTGGCACAGGGGACAGTTGGCAGACTATAACAAATCTATGGACATGGCAGATTTTGGATCCCGAGGTGCCTGAAGTGTAGAAATGCAGGCATAAAATCTGTTTCATGTAAAAGAGCAGTTGGCAAATGTCAAATGAGAGCAACAAGCAGTGAAGATTTTAACAAGGCAGGCTGGGTTGTGTCCAGAATTTTTTTTTTTTTTTTTTTTTTTAAGGAGGAACGGACAATTGGTGTAAGCCACTGCTTGAAGAATAAAGCTGCTAATATCCAGGCCTGGGAACAAAGGTTGGAAGTTAACAAAAGTTGGAAGCTAAAGGAAAAGAGTTGAGGCATCAGATGTCTGCAAATCACAGATCCACAGAAGAGACAAAGATGAAAGACATATGTGGTACTGGTAGCAGCATAACAACCAGTAATATAAGACTAGGGACTGTCTCCCCTAAACTCTTGCTTTATCCTTCCTAGAATAAAGGATCTGGGAATAGGCTTAAACTGATGGATCATCTGAAAGGCAGAAAGTTGATTAAAGCCATTAACTTTAAAAATAAGATTTTTCTGAGATTCCTAAATTTCACCTAACTTTTAATGTCCAACCCCAAATCATTCATTTTGTTTTTTCTGTAATTTCTCTCAAACTAAATAGGATTGTTAGAAAAAAAAAAAGCAAGGAATTATATTGGCATATAACGCTTAGTATCAATTTTCAGTGGACTATAATTTCCCTGATAAGATAAATTTTCCAATTTCACTGCTATCCCAAGTATAAACTTACAGTCAGAAGTTCATTTTAAATACACTAAAGTACCGTGTTTTTCACGTTTTTTGTATTAATAATATTTCATGTCTGTTTTCTCTAGTAGATGAGAACCTCTTAAAGGTAGGAGTAAGATCTTTTTGGTTCGTCCCTATTTCCCTAACACCTAAAACAGTGTCTGGAAAAAATAAATAATTGTATGTGGAATGATAGATTGTACAACAAGAGAAGAAAACAATATTGGGGTAGGAAGGAAGAGAGACAGGCTGAGAAAAAGGAACGATGTAGGAAAGAACTAAAGAAAAAATACAGAGAAAGTTTTGTTTCTTCCTCAGCATTGGCAATTCAAGGAAATCATTCTTACTTGACATATGCAATAAATACTCATATTAAAATAAATATTTATGTTTATATATATTTAAATTTATCTAGTCAGAGATTTACATTACAGATACATTTTATTTCTTCATATTAGTGTATAGAAAACAAACCCATTTAATAATTTGAGAATTAAAGAAAACATCTGTTCAGATGCTAGTTTTTTCTTCCCAATTGTAAAAGTCTTTTAAGAAACATCTCCTTGTATACAGTGCTTTAATAAGTACAAGAAATTTCCAATGCAGTGTTTAATGTCATTGCAAAACATAACACAACAAAAAACACCTAACGGAGAATAAATACCTAATAAATAATAAATATCAGTAAAATAATTTTATTATTTGGGAACCATAAACATAATCTCATCATAAAGCAATCTTAGATATTTTAGTTAAAGTATCTTATAAAATGTTATAAAGCCCATCTATTACTATAGAGAAAAAACTAACTTTAATAAGTGCTTGGAGGATCTGTCATATTTGTTTTTTCCAAAGGCCCTAGCCACACCCTAGATGACAATCACTACAGCCAGGAGCACTCTGTGTGTCCCTGCATCCTCAGCCAGTGAAGTGTGTTCTTGGGGTCCTTTTTTGGAACTTAGAATACAATTTCACCATATAAAAATATGTAGTAGATAAAAAGCATTAATCAATACTTATTTCATGTATTTTAAGGATTAAATTAGACATCCTTCACCAAACTTTGATGCACTAATCACTATTATCTATTTTGAGATATTGATTCAGAGTTACAAAGATCAATGTACAAATAAAAATTTGACAGAAAAACTGCTTGCCAATTGAGCTATATCCGTAGTTTCCTAAAATATATTTTTTCACACTTTGCTTATGACATCCTATTTAAACCTAAGCACACTATTGCTGCTTCAAAGAAGACTAACTCTCTCAGTGATTTTGGCAAGGCTTTATAGTGTTCTAAGCCAGCTTGCAAAGCCTTGAACAAGTATACATATCTATGCTTAGGCAGCTTTAACGTAGATCCCTTAAACTTGTTTCAGACGATTTCCTCTGCTCTGTGTCAGAGTACATTTAGTGAGAACCAAAATCTCTGGCTGACTCCGGGCAAAACTCTTTTAGGGTCTTCTACTTTAGCCACTCTGTCAATCTCCTTCCAATATCCAGGACTTTAATGGATACTTAAACAGACAAGTATTAGGAATGTGTTCTCAAAATAACCAGTTATTTTCTAGAATTCTCTCTTGCTTTACCTCTTGCTTTTGTGGGCCAGTTTGATAATACCTAATTTCCAAAAACGAACATGCAATCTATTTTACATGTAGTTTTATGGAGCAGAAACATAAAGTATGAATATGCTATTTTGGCTTCCCTTTAGGAAATATTAATCAGGTTTTTAGCTGTGGTACACAGAAATACATAACATGCTGGTGGATTTTGTTCAATCCTTACTTTCTTAAATACAATCATACCTATAGCTAAAACAGATGTTGTAAATTGAAAACCAAATTAATGGCATGATCATTATTTATATATTTTAAATTACAAAACATTATATACAATTTCTGATGAATTTGTTTTAGAAAAGCTATTTTCTTTACATTTAAAATTTTAAGAAAATATGAGTTCTAATCAGATTAGACTGAAGTCAGATTAGAATACAGTTATGCTTATGTAATGCCAAATATTTTATTCTTTATATCAATTACATTTGTTTTATATTTTCACATCAGAAATCAGATGTTGGAATTCTGATAAGCCTTTGTTTGATAAAATTATATGATTTTTAATAAATAGATTATTAGAAATACTTCTTTTTAAATACTGAAATATATTTGCCTCATCTTAGTTTAAGGTACTTAGAATGACTGTTCTGAATAATCACTTTTCTCTGGTATCTCCAATCAGTATAGAGAAATGCTATTGTTTATTTCTTATCCCTGGGAGGACTGCATAAACATCATGGTGTCTAGAGGCAGTGCAGTACAATAAAATGAGCCTTACTGGTAATACCTGGTTTTGTCTCTAACCACATGTGTAACTTCAGACAAATTATTTAAGCTTTCTAACTGTTAGTTTTCTTGTTTACATAAGAATCTTAATGATCTATTACAGAGCTATTGAAAGGCATCACTAAAACAGCCAACTATAACAATGCTTTAGAATATGTAGTAAATACTATGCCACAGTTTTGTTGAATTTTTTTACCTAATTTATGAATATACTATGTGTATTGCTTTGCTAATAGTAAACTACATGCCGAAAAGATTCTATTTATATGTGTTCATCATCCACGCAAACACACATACACACAAATACCATTTAATTAGCATAGGAATTCTTCCTTTCTGTGTGGCTATACAAGTACCATGGTGCCAGCATCTGCTTTTGGTGAGGGCTTCAGGAAGCTTCCAGTTATGGCAGAAGGTGAAGGAGAGTTGGCATGTTACATGATGAGACAGGGAGCAAGACAGGGAAAGGAAAAATGTGCCAGGCTCTTTTTTTAACAATGGGGTCTCTGGAGAACTAAGAGTGAGAGAAGTCACTCAATTCCGAAAGAATGGCACCAAGCCAGTCGTGAAGGATCTGCCTTTATTACCCAAACACCTCTCACTAGACCCCACCTCCAATAGTGGGGATCACATTTTAACATGATATTGGTGGGGACACATAGTTAATCTGTATCACCAAGTATCAAGAAATCTTTGTCTGCTGGTGGAACTGCACAATGGTGCTGCCATTTGGAGGAGCACTTTGATGCTAAACTAAAGATGTATCCCCAAAAATGATCAGATTGGGCTCACTGATTCTTTTAATACTAATAATATGCTATTTTGGTCATATTTTCTATATTTAAAGATATATTTTTCTTATTATTCCTTAAAATAAAGAGGGCAGTCTTCTTGATTCTTAAGAATATTTTGTTCCTGGCTTCTCTTCTAATCTTTTCACATTTTATCTTACTTACCTTATCATTTGATAACTACATATGTGTAATTCCTGAACACAAGTCTTACTTCAAATGAATTTTCTTGCTCTGACCACTGCTTTTTATGTACCCTGAAAGTAAAGATGCTCACCTGATTGGCGATCTCTGCTCCAATCTGAACCTACTCAGGTATTTTCCTTAATCTCAACAACTACTGATCGACACCTAGTTGTGTGTGTGTGTGTTTTTTTTTTTTTTGTACAGGATTATAGCATTATTCATTGGAAACAAAGAGACATACATACTGGAAGGCTGGACATAGGCACATATATATATATGAGAGGCTCAGACCAGGGATACCTATTTGGAAGCATCAGCACAGAGGTAGAGCAATTAATTCTAAGCTAAGGCAAGGCAGCCAACTGAGGTGTCAATACTCCATAACCATGCCCATTCTTTTTTTTTTTTTTTTTTTGAGATGGAGTCTCACCCAGGCTGGAGTGCAGTGGTGCGATCTTGGCTCACTGCAAGCTCTGCCTCCCAGGTTCATGCCATTCTCCTGCCTCAGTCTCCTGAGTAGCTGGGACTACAGGCGCCCACCACCACGCCCAGATAATTTTTTTTTTTTTTTTTTTTTAGTAGAGATGGGGTTTCACCGTGTTAGCCAGTTTTATTCTAATATATTTTATTTTACATATATTTTTATTTCATATATATTTATAATAAAATATTACTGCCTTTCATATTCATTGCAGCATCATACACAATAGTCAAGATATAGAAGCAAGTAAAATGTCTATCAATGAATGTATGGATGTTTTAAATGTGGTATAATATACACAATGGAATATTATTTATCCTTGAAAAAGAAGAAAAGTTTGTACCTGTGAGAATATGAAGAAATCTAGAGGATGTTAGGCTAAGTGAAATAAACTAGACACAGAAAGGCAAATAAAGCATGATCTCACTTATATGTAGAATCTAAAATAAGTCAAACTTGTAGAAGCAGAGAGTAGACTGGTGGTTACCAGAAGCTGGGTGTGGTGGTGGACAGGAAAAGGAGAGATGTTGGTCAAAGGGTACAAAGCTTCAGTTACAAGCGAAGAATAAGTACTGGTGATCTATTGCACAATGTATTGGCTATAGCTAATTATAATGTATTATATATTTCAGAATTACCAAAGGAATAGATTTTAAATGTTCTCGCCACAAAGAAATGATGAGTATATGAAGTGATGAAAATCTTAGCCTGATTTTATTATTCCATAATGTAAACATGTATCGACATATCACATTGTACCCCATAAATACATACACTTATTTATTAAAATTTAAAAATAAGACTGCTGGTTCGGTGTTTCTTGTCATGACCTCTGGTGTGTTGGAACAGAGAGAGATAGGAATATTCATGGAAGCCACTCCTATACCAGAATGGTTTATAATTACTGTAAATGAAGCAGCTTAGAACCACATAAATATATCTCATTAATGCCAAAACTCACACTTCTTCAGCTAGATCCCAGAGGTGCCAGAAGCCATGACAATGCTACCTACAGAAAGGGAATTATAAATGAGAGTAATGTAAGATGTAAAAAGTGAGTGATTTAACCTTTTGCAATAAAAATATCTTATTCTCCCAAATTACACAAAAACACACAACAATGATGTCATTGTATTGCTAGTGCTTCTCATTGCAAGTGAAAGTTCATGAAGCTTAGGTGCTATTAGGTTCACATTATATCTTTTCATTACATACAAAATAAATGTGCTTAGTGCTGGCTTGGGAATGGGAAAACAATGACTCTGATAATATACACACACAATGGAATACCATTTAGCCATCACAAAATGAAAACATTCTTTTATATTTGTATATACATATATAATATACACCCATTTGTGTATATACATATACATTTGTGTGTGCGCATATATATATATATCTCACATTTTCTGTGTCCAATCTTTTATTGATGAACACTTATGTTGATTCCACATCACAGTAATTGTGAATAGTGCTATGATAAACATGTAAGTGCAAGTGCTCTTTTTGATATAATGATTTCTTACCTTTGGGTAGGCACCCAGTGGTGAGATTGCTGGATCAAATGATATTTCTATTTTTAGTTCTTTGAGAAATCACCATACTGTTTTTCATAGAAGTTGTATTAATTTACATTCCCACCAACAATGTGTAAGTATTATCTTTCCCCTGCATCCACACCAACATCTGTTATTTTTTGTCTTTTTAATATTAATTTATTATTAAAAGAAATGGCAAAAACTACAATTACTTTTGCACCAAACTAAAAATAGCATTTTAGCTCATGTAAGATTATATCTCATTATGGTTTTAATTTGCATTTCTCCGATGATTAGTGCTGCTGAGCATCTTGTCATATGTTTGTTGCCCATTACTGTGTCACCTTCTGAGAAACATGTGTTCATGCCCTTTGCCCACATTTTAATGGGGTTCCTTGTTTTTTTTTGTTGTTGTTGTTGACTTGTTTGAGTTTCTTATAAATTCTGGGTATTAGTCCCCTGTCAGAAGCATAGTTTGCAAATATTTTCTCCTGTTCCAGGTTTTCTGTTCACTGTGTTGAATGTTTCTTCTTCTGTGCAGAGCTCTTTAGTTTAATTAAGTCCCCTTTGTCTACATTTGTTTTTGCTGCTTGTGCTTTTAAGGTGTTGGTCATAAATTCTTTGCCTAGGCCAGTGTCCAGAAGATTTTGCTTTAGGTTTTCTTCTAGTATTTTTATAGTTTCAGGACTTAGATTTAAGTCTTTTATCATGCTGAGTTAATTTTTGTATATAATGAGAAACAGGGTTCAGTTTTCTTCTTCTTCATATGGCAATCTCAGTTTTCCCAAATCAGTAGTATTTCTATACATCAATAATGATCAAGTTGAGAGAACTCAATCACACATACAATAGTTGCAATAAAAAATAAAATACCTAGGCATATATTTAAACATGTGGACGAAAATTCTCTACAAGAAAAACTACAAAACACTGGTGAAAGAAATTGTAATTGAAACAAAAAAAATGGAAAAAAATCCCATGCTTATGGATCAGAAAAATTAATATAGTTAAAATGGCCATATCATCCAAAGCAATCTACAAATTCTATGCAATCTCTATTTAAATCCCAACATCACTTTCTCCAAAATTAGAAAATTCAATTCTAAAATTCACATGGAACCAAAAAAGAGCAGCCCTCAAGAAAAAAACAAAAAACTAACAAACAAACAAAAATTCCTAAGCAAAAAGAACAAAGCTGGAGGCATCACATTACCTGACTTTGAATTATTCTACGAGGCAATAGTAACCCAAACACCATGGTACTAGTAAAAAATAGACACATAGATCAATGGAACAGAATAAATAACTCAGAAATAAAGCTACATGTATATAGCCAACTGATTGTTGACAAAGTTTTTCAAGAATATACACTGGGGAAACGAGATATATATATATATATATTTATTTATTTTTTTTTTTTCCGAGACAGAGTCTTGCTCTGTCACCCAGGCTGGGGTGCAGTGGCATCATCTCGGCTCACTGCAACCTCCGCCTCCTGGGTTCAAGCAATTCTCCTGCCTCAGCCTCACGAGTAGCTGGGATTACAGGCGCTAGCCACCACACCCAGCTAATTTTTGTATTTTTAGTAGAGATGGGGTTTCACCGTGTTGGCCAGGCTGGTCTCGAACTCCTGACTTTGACCTCGTGATCTACCCACCTGTGCCTCCCAAATGCTGGGATTACAGGCATGAGCCACTGCGCCCGGCTGACATTCTTTTAAATAAATCACATTATGAGTTCCTGGTTCTTGATATCATGGGTGGTTTTTATTTTATTCTAGACATTTTGACTATTATGTTAGAAGAATCTGGACCTTATTTAGATATTTTGTTTTGGCACATAGTCACCTTGTTTAGGTTTGGCAAACAAGTCTTAGTCTGTGAGGGCTGTGGTTTCAATGACAATATAATTTTTTAGAGACTATGCAGTGTTATTTTGATCTGTTTTGTTTATCTCATATTGCTGTGGTTCTCATTGATAACAGCTGATGGTGACTGAGAGCCTGGAGGATATTCCTCAGTCTAGGCCGACTGGCTTCTAAGTAGGGGAAGGACTTCCTAACTCCCAGTCATGTCCACTGTATAGAATGCAGAATGCTTACTGAGATGGAGCTTGATGTGCTGGGATCCTACTTTCCAGTGCCCCCCGAGTATCAGTTTCATTAGGCATAAGAGGGAAATATCAGGCCAAGTGGAGAAAAAGAGACATTTTCATGGCCAGTTATTGTCACTAGGACTTCCCATTGACCCCTCTTTCCTGTTCTGTTAGGCATGCCTGATGTCGTAGGCTGGAATTCAGTTCCATCTAGGGGAAGAATGAGACTCCTGGGATGCCTTTCTATTGCCGGGCTTGGAGTCGGGAAATGCCAGGCCTAAGGTTGCCTTCTTATGTTGGCTGGGGTCCATAAGACATGCTGCCACTGTGTTTTCCTCCAATCCTGGGGCCCCAAACCACTGTAATGCTCCCCTCTACCTTGTGCAGTTCTCCTTTGTCTCTTAATTTACTTTCTGGTTTTGTAGTTCTACTTGGTAGGGAAGAGGAGAGAGAGAAAAGTTTGCCATACTGATAGGACTGATAATCCTATAATCACATTTTGATCTGAAATTTTTTTTGCATTAGATTTCTTAATTTAATTTATAACTTTTCTGTATAGCCCCTTTGAGAATATATGTTCCATGAGGGTAGGGGCTTTATTTTTTAAGTGCTCTCTTCCTATTGTCTTGAATGTACTTGGCAAATAGGAAGTAAATATTACCTGTGTAGAATATATAAATTTAATATGTACTCAAATTATTTAAAGTACTATAAATGCAAGTGCCATTGAGAAATGGTGAATATTTTCAAGAAAAAAAATAAGGTGAGAATACAGATGAAAATAACAAAAGATTCACTGACTAAAAGATAATTGTAGCATTTTACTCAGAAGGAGTAGATACCGAAGCAATTAATGTATTCAGCTTAAAATATTCTTTCTTGATATTTGTTCTAAGTTTTTTTTAGCAAGAAATTGATCAAATATAAATGTAGAGGAAAAAATATATTCATATATGCCCATATGTATGCACACAGCCATGTGTCTTTTGTCAATGCCATTGTGCAAACATCATAGAGTATACTTACACTCGCCTAGGTGGTATAGCCTACTATACACATAGGCTACACAATATAGCATATCGCTCCTCAGCTACAAACCTGTACAGCATGTTACTGTACTGAAAACTGTAGGTAATTACAAAACAGTGGTAAGTGTTTGTGTATCTAAACACAGAAAAGCTAGAGTAAAAATAGGGTATAAAGGACGAAAAATGTGTTGAACCTTTATACCCTATGACATCACTAGGCAAAAGGAAATTTTCAGCTCCATTATAACCATATGGGACCACTGTCACATGTGGTCTGAGTAGCCAACTGAAGCTTTATTATGTGCTGCATGGCTATATTTAATTGTCATAACTCCTAAAAAAGAACTTTCAGAGAACACAAAAAAATACACTAACATCAAATTTACATGTTTATATAACTGTGTGTGTGTGTTTGTTGTGTAGTCTTGTGATAATAAATACACATAAACTGTTGATAGAGCACAAGACATAGTTAGCGTAAAGTGCAAAGCAAATATTTACACAAAAAGCTTTCAACACAGATGATTCCATGACAAGACAGAGCATCAAATAAGTGAATCATTTAACATGATAAATTTTAAAATGGTTCAATCTAAAGAAATTACTTAACAATGTCCAAGACTATAGTAGTGAGCATTTTGAAACAAAAACATTGTATATGTTTTATTCAATATCTAGTTGATAACTTAATCATTTTCTTTGACAATGAAAATATAAACTGGTTTATTTTTAAATTATTTGACATCATAAATTTTTTTTTCTGTTTGAAGCAAAGAGTTTATTTTGCATGTTGAACAAATAACTTCAGTGAGATAAATTCTTAGCAAGTAGAACTGAGATAGCTGAATTGTGGGACGACAAATGGGAAGAACCAATGACTCAGTGTTGCTATCTCATATAAAATAAAACATCATATCACACATATTCAATAAACAACAGCACCACAAATAACTTCTAAGAGACTATGCAGTTCTCATAGTAAAGAAAGAGGTTTATAGGTCCACCAGCTAGGGTGTCAAAATATTAGAAGATTGGAATGGAGATATTAGACAAAATATTTTTTCCCATGGAATTTTTTATTTTATTTTATCTTTTTTACTTTTTTTCTGAGACACAGTCTTGCTCTGTTGCCCAGGCTGGAGTGCAGCAGCATGATCTTGGCTCACTAAAACCTCTGCCTGCTGGGTTCAAGGGATTCTCCTGCCTCAGCCTCCCCAGTAGTTGGGACTAAGGTACCTGCCACCAAGCCCTTCTAATTTTTTTTTTTTTTGTATTTTTAGTAGAGATGGGGTTTCACCATGTTGGCCAGGCTCGTCTTGAACTCCTGACCTCAAGTGATATGCCCACCTTGGCCTCCCAAAGTGTTGGGATTACAGGTGTGAGCCACCATGCCAGGCCTCCATCTGCTAAGTACTGTTTGATTGTTCCATTGCAGAGAGCATGCTAAGCTGAAAGGAAAGAAAAAAGGAAAAAGGAAAAATGGAAAGAAAGAAAGAAGAAGGAAGGAAAGAAAGAGAAAAAAGAGAGAGAGAAAGAACAGAATAAGAGAAAATCTTTTTAAAAACTTTACATGTTTAGGTAAATAAAATTGTGAGTTGAGAAAGAAACTTCAATCTTAAAATCCACCATTCTCTGACCACTTTGATATTTTTCAGACTCCCTGTTTCTGTCCCCTGACAGAAATGAACAAAATAGAAATAAAACAATTAAGCAAACAAAGCAAAACAACCACCAGCAAACAAAAGAGAGTTACAAACAAAACAAATTTATTTGTGTCAGTAAACAATTATCGCTTTTCACAGAAAAAGTGGATAAAAAGAACATTTCAACATTTTTCAGAAAGTAATTTGAATATTTTATCTATTATAATCTAATGAACTAAAAACCTAAGTAGGTGAATAAGAGCTTCTAAGAGCTAATGGTTGAAGTATTAATATATAGATTTTGTATATATAGAGAGATCAACAGGCCAAAAGGAATAGATAATTCATACATATATTTATTTATTCTTCTACTCATTCAACAATTATTACTGAGCCTTAATATGGGCTGGCCAATAAATTGATACAAATTTTTAATTTTAGCTCTGATATATAAAATGGTCAGAATATGCCACTACCATATTACAATGAGAAAAAAGTTGGAAAAACTGAAAATCAATAACTTCCTTGGACCCATAAAATAACTGAGGTCATGAGCAAACTGCTTCCCAGAAATCTGAAGACAGGTAAATTGAGAGAAGCACAGTGCAAATCATCTTTCTATGAGCAAAAGCTGCTGGGACCATAAGCTGGTAAGAACACTTAAACACCTGGTGGGTTGAACCGTATCCCCGAAAAAGTTATGTTTAATTCCTGACCCCTGGTACTTATGAAAGTGACCTTATTCGGAAGTAGATATTTTGTAGATGTACTCAAGAAAAGCTGAGTTTATATTGGGATTAGGGTGGACACTAAATCCAATGTCTGGTGTTCTCATAGAGACCCAGTGACACAGGAAAGACATAGAGAAAAAGGCTATGGGAAGACAGATGTAGAGATTGAAAGGATGCAGCTATAAGCCAAGGAAGGCCAAGGATTGCTGACAGCCAGGAGATGCTATGAAAGAGGTATGGAATGGATTCTCTCTCAGAGCTCCCAGAAGGAATTAACCTGCTGACACCCTAATTTCAGACTTACGGCATCCTGCAATGTGAGCAAATAAATTTGTATTGTTTCAGGCCACCAAGTTTGATGTAATTGGTAGCCTGAGAAAACAACTGTAAGTGGTAACTTTGACCAGTTGCTAGAAGTAGAAGGTAGGCTAGTCAAAGACTGAGAAATGCCTAAGTGTTAGCGTGGCCTCTATGTTTTTATGAAACTTAATCCTAGGAACTCCAATAGGTTCATAAGGTGAACAGTCAAGTAAAAGCATCATATTTCTGACAGGAGAAAGGAAAAATTTGCTATTTTGAAACACCCCCAGAACATTCTCCATAAAAAAAAAGGCCTACCTAGCAAGAAAAAGTACATTACCAGAGCCATATCTGTGTGTGGAAAGAGAAATTACCTATCTCCAGCACCCTACAGACTTTCTGTCTATCTGTAGAAGGCACAGAGGAAAGTTAAGACGCACTGGTGAAGGTCATTGCCCAAGGACCCAAGCACTCTAAAAGATTGTGACTTAATCACAGAATTAAATAACTTTTCTTTCTGCAGCACATCTTTATCAGCATATCAATGGTACTCCAGTATAGTAACAATTAAATACATCTGAAAAGAAAGTCAAGGCTCAGCCTCCATGTAAAACAAAAAAACAAAAAAAAAGGAGTTTACAATACATAAAAAATTACAGAACACTGCTGAAAGAAATTAAAACATGAATAAATGCAAAGATACCTTATGTTCATGGATTGAAAAAACTGATATTGATCAAATGTCCATAATAGCCAAAGCATTCTACAGATTCAATGCTATCCCCATCAAAATCTCAATGGAATTTTCTACAGAAATAGAAAATAATCAAGAAAAACACCAGAGTAAGAAAATATTGAAAAGGAGATCGAGGCTGGAAGCCTCACACTTCCTGATTTCAAAACATATTACAAGCCTACAGTAAGTAAATGAGTATGGTACTGTCATAAAGATAGACACATAGACCAATGGAAAATAATAGAGAATCCCACAATAAACCCAAGCATGTACTGTCAACTGATCTTTGACAAGAAGCCAAAAATACACAGAAGGGAAAATATAGTCTCTTCAACAAACAGTGTTGAGAAAACTGGATATCTACACACACACACACACACACACACACACACACATAAATGAAATAGGATCTGTATCATACACAATACATAAAAATCAACTCAAAATGAATGAAAGACTTAAATTTAATATCTGAAACGGTAAAACTCCAAGGAGAAAACACAGGGGAAGGGCTTTAGAACATTGGTCATGGCAATGATATCTTGAAAATAACACAAAAGCACAGGCAACAAAAACAAAAATAGAGAAGTGGGGCTATATAAAACTAAAAAGCTTCTGTAAAGCAAATAAAACCATCCATAGAATGAACAGAGTGACAATCTATGGAATGAGAGAAAATGTTCTTAAACCATATACCTGATAAGGCATTGATTTCCAAAAAAAATAAGAAACAACTACAACTTAATAGCAAAAAATCTAGTACCACAATTTGAAGTGGAACTGAGGACTTGATTCCTAAAGCACCTAAATAAATTGGTATTTCACCAAAAAAGGCATACAAATGGCCAAGAGGTAATGTAAAAAATGTTCAATGTCACTAATCCTTAGGGAAATGCAAAACAAAACCACAATGAGATATTACCTCACATTTGTCAGGTTGGCTGTTATAAAAAAGATAAGAGATAAGAAGTGTTGGTAAGGATGTGGAGAAATCAGAACTCTTGCACACTTTTGGTGGGAATGCAAAAATATACAGTTGCTATGGAAAACAGTTTGAAGGTTTCTTAGAAAATTACAAATAAAACTAACATATTACCTAGTAATTCCACTTCTGGGTATATATACAAAGCAATTGAAATTAGCATCTCAAAAACATAACAGTATTCCCATGTTCATTGCAGGACTACTCACAATAAACAAGATGTGGAAACAATCTAAATCTCTTTGGATAGATGAATAGATAAAGAAAATGTGATATATACATATAATAAAATACTATTTATCCACAAAAAAGAAAAAAAATTCTGCTATATGTGACCACATGAATGAACATAGGGGACAATATGTTAAATAAAATAATCCAGTCACTAAGACAAATACTGTATGATTCTACTTATATAAGGTATCTAAAATAGTCAAATTCATAAAATCAAAGAATAGAATGATGATTCTCATGAGCTGGGATTATGGGAAAATGGGGACTGACTAATGAGTGCACATAAAGTTCCAGTTAAGCAAGTTGAATAAGCTCTAGATAGATGATGTCCAACATTATACCCATAGTTAACAATAATGTGTTGTACTTTAAAAATTTAAGAGAGTAGATCTCATTTTATGTTTTCTTATCTCTATAAAATAAAATCTACAAAAATGAAAAACGCAAGAAGACACAATTACTATATTAGAAATAAAAACAAAATTCTAACTTCTTATTTCAGATACATCCAAAGAATAATAAAGAAATATTTAGAATAACTCCATGCCCATATGCATAACTCTGTGCCCATACGCGCCAGTTTCTTGAATATACTAACTACAAAATCTCACACATGGAACAAATAGATTTTAATAGGCATATATTTACTAACTACATCAAATAAATAATTGATAACACTTCAAAAAAGAAAGCATCCAGCCCAGATGATTTCAATTTATGGAATAAATGGTACAAACTCTCTACAATAGAAGCAGAGAAGACATTTCTGTTATGGGCTGAATTGTGCTCTCCTCAGCAATAAAAATCCTATGTTGAAGTCCAAACCCCTAGTACCCCAGATTGTGACTGTACTTGGAGACAAGACTTTTAAAGTTATGATTTAAAAAAAAATGCCTTTAGCGATGGCCACAATTCTATTGACTGGTGTCCTGATAAGAAGAAATTTGGAGACAGTAGGCATGTATGGGCACAGAGGAAAGACCATGTGAAAACACAGGGAGAAGGCAGCCATCTGCAAGTCAAAGAGAGAGGCTTCAGAAGAAAGCCAACCTGCTGAAACACTTTGAAATTCTAGTTTATAGAATCGTGAAAAATAACTCTATGTTATTTAAGCCACCTAGTCTGTGGTATTTTGTTATGTCAATCCTTGCAAACTAATACAACTTCACAACTCATTCTATTAAACCAACATTACTCTAATACTCAAACCAGATAATGACATTATAAGAAAAGAAAACTATCGGCCAATGCTTTTCATGAACATAAATGTAAAAATTCTCAATAAAATATCAGCAGGTCAAGTCCAAAAATGTGTAGCAATAATTCTACACCAGAACAAAGTGGGATTTATTCCAAGTATGCAAGGCTAGTTCAATGCTTAAAACAATCAATTAATGTAATCTACCAAATCAACAGACTAAAGAAGAAAAAAATCATGCAATTATATCAATTAATGCAACAAAAGGATTTGATGAAATCCAACACTCATTTTTTG
The DNA here is from genome assembly GCF_028885625.2 of Pongo pygmaeus. NCBI lineage: Eukaryota > Metazoa > Chordata > Mammalia > Primates > Hominidae > Pongo > Pongo pygmaeus. Next base: position 42,426,635 of record NC_072388.2, on the reverse strand, counting down.
GCAAAAAAAAAAATCTCAGCAAACTAAAAATAGAGAAGAAATTCTTTAACTTGATAAAGAAAATTTACAGGAATCTGTAGCTAACATCATACTTACTTGTGAGAAATTGGATTTTGCCCCTTAATGTAGGGAACAAGGCAAGAATGCCTTGTGTTACCATTGTATCAGATATCTTAACTAGTGCAATAATGCAAGAAAAGAAAATAAATTAGACAGATTGGAAGGGAAAAAATAAAACTCTTTGTTCTCTGATAATATGACTATCTAGAGAAAAACTAAAAGAATTGACAAAAAGTCTCCTCAAACTAAAAAGTAATTGTAGCTAAGCTGCAGGATAAAATGTTAACATACAAAAGTTAATTGTTTATATACCAGCAATGATCAACTGTAATTTAAATTTCAAATGCAATGGCTATTAGGATATAAGAATAACTACACATAAAAGTGTGTGGAGAAGAGGGTTTGAGACTGTATTGTTGAAGTATGGGGTATATGTTTTTTTATTTCATCAAAATGCAGCCAAAGAAATAGATGGTTTATTCATTTGTTTATCTATTCACTTAATAATTACTGAACTCTCATCAGGCTTAGCCAATGAAGTAATACAAAGTTGCAAAAAAATATGTAATTCTTTTCTTCAGGGAAATTCTAACCTGTAAGGAATTATAGAATAAATATTAGATCTAAAACATTCAAAGTAACATACATGTTTTAAAATGTATTAAAGCAAAATGCTAAAGAGGTTAGAGGAAGAAAAGAGCTTATGACTGCATGGTGAAATTAAAAATGGTGACATTGGAGCTGGACCTCAGAGTATGTGTAGGCTTTCGATGTTTGGGAATGGTGAAAAAATACATCAGTGCAAAGAGAACGGCATAAGCTCTTTACCCATATTATGTCATTTATCTTTAAAATTATACATTAACTAATCATTAACTTATTAACTTATGAATTACCATATTCACTAACTTGCCAAAAGTCACCCAATTAAGAAATGACAAAAGCAACATTTGGTCTTAGTTTTTTAAATTAACTTTGATAGGAAAAATTAAGAGGAAAAGCAAAAATAATTAAAACAAGAGAAGCTGGATTGCATCATATCTCACCAAGAAGATTTAACATTCTGAATTTTCCTTCATAGAGTGGAGTAGAGGAATATTGATATCTTATTGAAGTGAAGTGATGAAAATTATGCTTCAGAAAGATTAATATTGGTGAAGGATCCATTAAAAATAGATTTAAGAACATGTACTGTGCTTCCCAGTGAGACCCCTGGAAAGATACAGAAGGTACACCTGGGAGAGAACAATAAAAAGGCAAAGCCATTAGGGGAGCTGTGTTTTGGGGTGCAGGGACTCAGCCAACCTATGACAACCTCAGAGTGAACTTGAGAAATAAATATCCAGTGTTGTTCAACTTCTTCTCTCAGATCTCTTGTCCCATTGGCAGGAACTAAAACAGAATTATTTAAACAGAATTTAAAGGGTAAATCAACCCATTATGTTTTCCACATAGGTCCGCTTCATGGTCTAGAAAGTGACTTCAGAAGGAGAATGGGTGAATTCAGAGAAGTAAGCAAAAATACCCAGCTTGCCACATATGAATATATTTCAGTTGTCCAAATAAAAACAAAACCATAATTGTTGAAAAGACATCAGAACTAGATTTAAATAATTAGTGTAAGAAATAATGTATAGTCCTCAATACTTGAATATAATATAAAATTTGGGGTGAAAAGGAAATAAAATATACGGTTAATACTAAAGTCTTGAGACAAAGTGATTTAAATATCACAATGTTTTTAAGCAATTTCAAAAAATGAAAGTTTAAATGGTGAGGATTCAGGGTAAAATGACATCCACTGCACTCCATGTCCTCTGACTTCGCTTAATTAACTGATCTTTTGTTTTGCTTTAATGGCTATTTTGCATGGATATATTTTGTGATACATTTATTCAAATTATTTGAGGAAAAATAGAGGATAAAATAAATGAAGACATAATTATAATAAATTAACTTAGATTGAGATTTCCAAGGGACATTTATTTGGACATGCAGGATTTAAGAATGGAAGAAATACAATAATTAGCGAATTAGGTTTGAGAGTCACTGTCATAGAGGTAGCAGAAGTTCTGAATATAGTTAAAATAAGAAAGAATGTATAAAGTGGAAGTTCTTAATCATTTCAGAGTCACCAATCCTCTTGAAAATTATGTCCCAAATTTCCACAAAATGCAATATACATGAGCATAATATGCTGCAAGTTAGCTCAAGGAGCTCAAAAACTTCATAAAGTCTATATGAAAGCCCACTCAATCCCAAAAAAGAGAATTAAATCATGTAATTTGTGGCAATATGGATGGAACTGGAGGCCATTATCTTAAGTGAAACAAGTCAGGCACAGAAAGTCAAATATTACATGTTCTAACTTATAAATGGGAGCTAAATAATGTATACACATGGGCATGAACATGGAGTGTGGAATGATAGACAACGGAGATTTAGAATCATGAAGGAGTAGAAGAGGGGTGGATGAGGAGAGATTTCTTAATGAGTACAGTATATAGTATTTCGATGATGGATACCCTAAAAACCCTGACTTTACTGCTACACAATCTATGTGTGTAACAATATCATATTTATACCCCATAAATGTATACAATTAAAAAATTTGCAGAAACAATTGCTTTAAAATGAACTCAAATTATATAAAGTTGTGATTAAGTAAATTCTATTTTTAAAAAGAAAGCCCACAACCCCTATTTTAAGAACCCTGGTTTAGTGTGACACCACAGAGGACCAGGACTGAAGTATACTAGCATATTTTAAATGTTCAGTAAATTTCTGTAAATGAATGAATGAAACAATGTGATTAAGTTTCTGACTTCAGTAGGGCAGTCTCTCTACAGCTCAAGGATAGGAAGACCCAGCTCATATCTCTACTGCACTAACTTATAATATCAGAGTCTCTTCGTTGCCTAGGCAAACAGATGATCAGAAGTATAAAGAAGAAAGTCAAACTCTTTATTTTTTTTAAAAAAAGGAATTCTAAATTATTAGGTAACAAAATTCAAAGACTTTTACTTCATAAAGTAGAAATGAGCACAGTAGGCCAAATATTCTACCAGGTGCATTTACAACTGGATTTTTAAATTTAGGTTCCATTGCTTCCCCTTAAAGTAACTATAATGCATTTTGAAACATATTCATAGATGCCTAACTGAAACTATGAGATAGTGTGGCTGAGAACTGAGTAAGGACTTATGAAAAAAAACTGTAGCTAAAAGAATTTAAATGGAGAAAATATAAGGTAAAAAGATTTTAAAATCATGGAGAGTAGAATAAATATATAATGAATCACCAGACTTGATAAATTAGAACTAGGAGGCTATCTAGAAGTTTAATATAGACTTCATGCCAAACATAATTTTATATCAATTTACAATGCTAAACAGAGAGTTCATTACTAGAATAGGTGGTGATATGGTTAGGCTTTGTGTCCCACCCAAATCTCATCTTGAATTGTAATCCCCATAACCCTGTTAATTCCCATGCGTCAAAGGACAGACTAGGTAGAGGTTATTGAATTATAGGGGTGGCTTCCCCATGCTATTATCATAATAGTTAGTTTGTTCTCATGAGATCTGATGGTTTTATAAGGGGCTCTTACCCACTTTGCTTGGCACTTCTCCTTCCTGCTGCCTTGTGAAGAAAGTGCTTGCTTCCCCTTCGCCTTCGCCATGATTGTAAGTTTCCTGAGTCCTCCCCAACCATGCTGCAATATGAATCAATTAAATCTCTTTCCTTTATAAATTACTCAGCCTTAGTTCTTTATAGCAGTATGAAAATGGACTAATACAGGTGGTAAAGTCTGAAAGTAATAAAAAGTTTAAGAAGGGCCTTGCATGTATGTATAGATGATAAGGCATTATAAAAGAGTAGAGAATCAGCTATTTATTTTGGGGAGTGAATTTGTAACCCGAATCACATGAATTTAGAAATTTTGTGAGAAATTATGTTTATCGGCATACTATCTCCTGCATTCAAAATTTAAAATAGTGTGGAAAATTCCATGGCCATCTCACCCATACAACCTTTCTTGTGTTATTTTATAACACTATAACTTTACAACATGAAGACAGTATTAGTGGTAACTGATAGCAAATGCCTTTAGGTGAGGTGACAGGATTCTAATCAAATTAAAGTCACCTATCTTTGCTGCTAAGGATACAAAGTTAAACAATTACTTTTAACGTGAGTAGTTTTCCCATCTCACATTAAAAGTAATTTCCCATCTGCCTACTACTCATACCTTTATATCTGTATTTACGCATTGGTGAATACCTTTAAACCTCTGTAGATAAAATGATATAGAAGCAAACAAATCTGGCTGAATTGTTTCCCCCCGTCGGTAAAATTGCCAGAAGCTCTGCTCAGTATCTCATCCTCGCAGCCAGTGTTAGCATTCATTTTTGGCAATTTCATAAATTTTTACATTTCTTGGGTTCTCTTCTTCTCCAGTTCTTTGCTCTTTACATTACCATTTTCTTGGTAGCTTTCTGTCCAAAAGATTTTTTGTTTTTGTTTTTGTTTTAATTCAGTACTGCAATCCCTGTTGTTCTCAACAGGAGAGATGGTCTGTAGAAATCTGGTCAACTATTACTAGAAACCTTCATTTGTTTTTTGAAATTTCCTAACTTGTAGACACTTCATCAATGTGTTTATGAGGCAGTTGTCTTTTTATCTTACTCTACAATTCTTCTGTCTCACAAGAACTTGTGTGTTTTGGGGCTGTCATAGGCTTACCAGTCCAACTTATTTTTCCTGTAATTTTTTTTTCTTTTTGTAAAGAAAAGGTCTCACTATGTTACCCAGGCTGGTCTTGAACCCCTGGGCTCAAGTGATCTTCCTGCCTTGGACTCCCAAAGTGCTGGAATTACAGGCATGAGCCACCACATCTAGCCCCATAGTGGTTTCTAAAGGAAACAAACACTGTTTAAATGTATCTACATATTTTAGAAATGGCTGATTTAATTGATTTTCTAGGTTCTGAAAATATAGCTGTGAACAAGCTACCTTCAGGTAACTTACATTACAGTGGAAGGAAACAAGTGATAAATACATAGGCAAAAGAGTATATGATATAATGAAATATGTTGATAAATGTTACAAAAAAACAGAAAACTGTCTTGCTCCAATCTTCATATATTACTTAAAAAAGTGGCTAGTGATGACAAAGCATAGCGACTGTACAAGCTACTATGAAGTAAAGTAACTGCAGAATTCTTTCTGCAAAGTGATTATCTTCATATTGGAGTAAATATGCTCTGGAAAAAGAACAAAGAGTTTTTACATTAGAGAGTAACATAGAAACTTCAGGTGTGGATTTCTTAAAAATAACCTGGTTTTAGATCTTCAATTGCTATAAGTAGTTTTCTTGCCTGCATATGTTTCCTTACTTTCCTCAATCCCTTACTTCCATCTATCTTATAATTCAGAAACGAGAAGGGACATGTCTTGGAAGGAGAAAAAGATGAAGCTATACCTTTTCAGCAAATCGAATTCAGTTGATAGGTTTGACATTGAGGACTGGCTTTACCATTTAGGTTATATTGTATACATTTTTCATAAACTGAATGATCTAAATCTGTGTCTCCAAGGGTTTGATAAATGTATATTTAGAGCATATATTTAACAAACAATATGCTGGAAAATTTGTCCATTGAACATATTTAATATTTTAGATAGCAACTTCTAATTGTACAGGGTGATAAACATGTTTCTGATAAAGATATACTAGCAAAAATATTCAAAGAACACTGTCATTGAGCATGGTAACATTAAGATTAGTAATATTAGATATAAACTTCATTTGTAAGAAGGGCTATTTGCTTAACTATGAATATGGTCCCATCTCCTTTCTGGGAAAGATGATATTAGTGTTTTAGTATTAGAATTTGAAATGCTTTGTTTAAATGCTTAAGTAAACTTTGTTAGAGAAATGAAATAGCCAAATAAACAAAGTTGATTTTTTGTGTTTCTCTGAGGTTGGCTGTTTCTGATTACTCGAATGAGGATACATTTTCAACAACTTGGCATGAGAAGCCCTTACTGGCCATTTCAGATTCTTTAAGAACAATAACAAAAGATGGTTTGTTGCTCTTGGTTTTTCTCAAAAACATGTGAAAAGTACATTCACATATTTCAACGTCATTTACAGCCTTTTTGATTTATTCTCTTCAGTGGATGCAGTGGTGCATTACCCAAATTACCTCACTGCCTCTGAGGACTGAAACACTCATTTCCCAGGGGCTAACAGATTACAGCTGAGACCCCCAACCCCATTGTCCTGAGCTAAAGAGAGCTGCCTTACCCAAGGAAATTTCCCAAGGTCAAGTTCAATAACCGGTCCATACTCAATTCTGAACAATTTTGAAGTGTCATCTCAGATCTGGAGTTTCCTGTGGTATTGCCTAAGGCCTTCCTTGAGGCTACATCTATAACTCCTCTGCTCAATTCTTCTTCTGTTTCTTTAGTCTTGCATGGAATTGATTCCTAGAGCACTCCCAAATAAACATCCTACACAGCTCTAGTGTAGAATATGCTTCAAGGTAGCCTTACCCATAACAGTTGCCTTATTCATATCCAGGTAATTATAAAAATTTGTCTATCATCTATACAGCTCTTTTTTTATTATTGTACTTTAAGTTTTAGGGTACATGTGCACAACGTGCAGGTTAGTTACATATGTATACATGTGCCATAATTTGCTCCACCTTTTCCACCATCAGTGCTACAAAGTTATAGCAGACCATTATGTTTCTTTCTTTTTTTCTTTTTTTGAGATGGAGTCTTGCTGTGACACCCAGGGTGGAGTGCAATGGCGTGATCTCAGCTCACTGCAGCCTCTGCCTCCGGGGTTTAAGTGATTCTCCTGCCCCAGCCTCCCGAGTAGCTGGGACTACAGGCATTCACCACCACCCCCGGCTAATTTTTGTATTTTTAGTAGAGATGGGGTTTCACCATATTGGCCAGACTAGTCTTGAACTCCTGACCTCAAGTGACCTGCCCACCTTGGCCTCCCAAAGTGCTGGGATTACAGGTGTGAGCCACCGCACCCAGTCCATTATATTTCTTTACTTGACTTATAACCTCTCCTACCTCCTTTCTTTTTTCTTCTTTTTACCTGCCCTTTAAACCACCATATAATGATCTTTTTTAATATTTAAAGTCTAACCAAGTCCTTACCTATCTTAAAGTCTGTCAGCAGCATCTAATTTCTAGAAAAAGAAATCTAAACCCCAATACTGTTGAAGATGTGGAGAAAGGGGAACTCTTCTACACTGTTGGTTGGAATGTATAATTAGTTCAGTCATTATGGAAAACAATATGGAGGATCCTCAAAAAACTAAAAATAGAACTATCATATGTTCCAGCAATACCACTGTTGGGTATGTATCCAAAAGAAAGGAAATCAGTATACTGAAGAGACAGCTGTCATCCCCATGTTTACTGCAGGACTATTCACAATAGCCAAGATATGGAATCAACCTCGGTGTCCAACAACAGATGAATGAATAAAGAACATGTAGTATATAGGCACAATCAAATATTATTCAGGAGTAAAAAAAGTGAAATCCTGTCATTTGAAGCAACATGAATGGGACTGGAGGGCACTATGTTAAGTGAAATAAGCCAGGCACAAAAAAACAAATATTTCATGGTCTCTGTCACATTTAGGAGCTAAAAAAATTGCTCTCATGGAGGTAGTAAATGGAATAATGGTTACCAGGGAGGCTGGAAAAGGTAGTGGGAGGGGTGAGTGAAGATGAGTTATTAATGGATTAAAAAAACATTAGATATAAAGAATAAGCTCTAGTGTTCAGTAGCACAATAGGATGACTATAGTTAACAATTTATCATATTTTGAATTAGCTAGTAGAGAAGATTTGTGTTGGAAGATTTCCAACACAAATGAAAAATGCTTGATGTGATGGCTATCCCAGTTTTAATTATTACATTTGTATCCTTGTATAAAAATATCACATGTACCCATAAATATGTACAATTATTATGTATCCATAAACATTAATAATAAAATAATTAAAAAGTAAGACACACTAGGCTCTACATGATCTAAACTTTAAAGTCATTCTTCTCACTGTATACTTCAGCAGTCTTGGAAAATTGGTAGTTTTCTGTGTGTTTGATATTCTTTCATTCCTGCGTTGCTTCATGCATGCTTTTCTAATATAATACATTCAAAATATTCAATATATTATATTTAGCACCTTATATTCAGGTGCTAAGATTGCACATAATATCATTGTTTTATTAATCTTTTTTCCATGGCACCTAATTCATGAATAATTGAAAGAACTTGCATTAATTAGATCAATTTTGCTGATGGAGAAAAACTAATATTGCAATTTTGTTTGATGACTCTGTAGGATTATCTGGAGGACACTGCAAAGAACTCCACCAGAGGAAATATTCATCCCTCCAGACTTCAAACAATTAAGAGCTAATGCTCAATTACTAGTTTGTACTCATTAGAAGCGAGACTATGGGATGTAATCAAGAAATATAAGGCATTGTTTCTGCCCTCAGAGAGTCTATAATTTGAAGAATAAAACAAACATTAAATGATTACAAAATATTATATATTCTAAAATATGTAAAACATATATTATTAAAGAACCTTTGCTAGAGTGAGATGTCTTTAAATCTGAAAAAAGGAAATAACTACAATTATTAATCAACTAAGATTTGCTAATTAGGTCATACAACATCTCTCTGAGTTAACTAATGTTTTCTCTAAGGTTCACTTCAGGGAGGTGTGCCCATTTACACTGGCATTATATGGCTTTAAGAACTTGAACCCAGTACTTGACGACTTCTTAGACTCTTTCTCCCAATCATGATCTAGCTAACTATTCTGAAATTCACTTAACTTCAAGTAGTGCCAGTTCACTCAATGATATCTCTATTATAATTTAAATTATTTCATCCTCTCTTCTAGCAAAATATCTAACTTTTAATGGGATTTCTGTCTTTAATTGGCTAGATTTTCTCATGCTTTTTGTTCTGAAATGCCTATCAACCTGGCAGGTCTCTTAGGTGTTTTGATGATTAAAGAACACATCAACATATCAAAAACAGATATCATGACTTGGGGATTATCCATTTGACCACAAATCTATCACTCTGAAAAATTACTGGACTTCTCTAAAACATAAATTATACAATTCTGTAAGAAAATATGGCCAATTATTTGCTGCCAGCGGCACTAGTGTTGATGACATTCCCCACAGCAGACCCCGTGTCAACAGCAAATAGCCATGAGGTTTATGTTCAATGTAAAAGAAAACAAAATAAAGCAGATAATCACATTTTTGACCTATTGGAGTGAGCTAGTGATAGGCAATTGTGTGGTCAGTTTCTGGAGATACATAACTATGCAGATACTATATTCAAGAGACTGTCACTTAATATCATCACAAGCAGTAATAATGCAAAAGCCAAGACTTATAGATGAAAAACAGAATTGTGCATAGGAAAAAGCTTCCTTTTAAAAAGGAAGTCAAAATATATTTTATGAATACTTAATATGTCAATTTAACTTGCTTAGCTCTGTGTTGCAACATCTTAAATAAAATTGCTATTTATGTAGACATTACCTTGAAAGATATATTGAATTAATATAATAATTATACAATGCTGTTGGTGTGAAACAAAAAGGAGAATGATTAGATCATTTTTGAAAAACTGAAATTTAAAAAATGCCTTGATTTTTTGAAAAAACAGATTCAGGGGTAACAAGTGAAGTTATCTGGATACATTGCGTAGTGGTGAAGTCTGAGCTTTCAGTGTACCCATCACTCCGATAGTGAACATTGTACTGAATAGGTAATTTTTCAACCCTCTTCCCTTTCACACCCTCCTCCATTTTGGATTCCATTCTTTTTTATGGCAGCATAGTGTTCTATGGTGTGTTTGTGTGTGTATGTGTGTGTGTGTATGTGTATCACATTTTCTTTATCCAATCATCCATAGATGGAAATAGGTTGACTCCTTCACATCACTGTTGTGAATAGTGCTGTGATAAACATACGAATATAAGTGTCTTTTTGATATGACAATTTATTTTCTTTTGGGTATATACTTAGTAGTGAGATTGCTGGATTATATGGTAGTTCTATTTTTAGTTGTTTGAGAAATGTCCATTCTGTTTTCCATAGGGGTTGTACTAAGGGACATTCCCACCAAAAGCCTGTAAGTATTTCCTTTTCTCTGCATCCTCACCCAGATCAGTTTTTTGACTTTTTAATAATGCTATCCTGCTCACAGAAGAATTCTACCAAATGTATGAAGAAGAGCTGGTATCACTTCTGATGAAACTTTTCTAAAAAATTGAGGAGGGGAGACTTCTCCCTAACTCATTCTATGAGGCCAGCATCATCCTGATAACAAAACCTGGCAAAGATGCAACAAAAAAAGAAAACTTCAGGCCAACATCCTTGATGAACATCAATGTAAAAATTCTCAACAAAATACTGGTTAACAGAATTCAGCAGCACATTAAAAAGCTTGTCCACCATCATAAAGTAGGCTAAAGTAGAACTAAAGACAAAAACCACATGATTACCTCAATAGATGCAGAAAAGGCTTTTAATAAAATTCAACATTCCTTTATGTCAAAAACTCTCAATAAACTAGGTATTGAAGAAATATACCTGAAAATAATAAGAATCAACTATGATAGACCCACAGCCAACATTCCCCTTGAAAAATGGCACAAAACAAGGATACCCTTCTTCACCATTCGTATTCAACACAGTACTGGAAGTCCTGGCCAGGGCAATCAGGAAAGAGAAAGAAATAAAGAGCATTCAAATAAAAACAGAGGAACTCAAACTGTCCCTGTTTGCAGACAACATAATCCTATATCTAGAAAACCTCATAGGGTCAGCCCAAAAGCTCCTTAAGCTAATAAACAACTTCAGCAAAGTCTCAGGATACAAAATCAACGTGCAAAAGTCACTAGCATTCTATATACCAACAACAGTCAAGCCAAAGGCCAAATCAGGAATGCAATCCCAATCACAATTGACACAAAAAGGATAAACTACATAGGACTACCGCTAACCAGGGAGGTAAAAGGAGAGCTACAAACCACTGCTCAGAAAAATCGGAGATGATACAAACAAATGGAAAAACATTCTATGCTCAGGGATGGAAAAAATAAATATCATTAAAATGACCACACTGCCCAAAGCAATTTATAGATTCAGTGCTATTTCTAGTTAACTACCCTTGCCATTCTTCTCAGAACTAGAATAAGACTATTTTAAATATCATATGCAACACAGACAAAAGAAGCCCAAACAATCAAGGCAATTCTAAGCAAAAATAATGAAGCTGGAGGCATCACCTACCTGACTTCAAACTATACTACAGAACTACAGTAATGAAAACAGCATGATACTGGTACAAAAACAAACACATAGACCAATGGAACAAAATAGAAAACCCAGAAATAAGGCTGCACACCTAAAAACTACCCAATCCTTGATAAACCAAACAAAACCAACAACGGGAAAAGGATACAGCAAATGTATTAGTGCATTTTCATATTGCTGATAAAGACGTACCAAGACTGGGCAATTTACAAAAGAAAGAGGTTTAATTGGACTTACAGTTTCATATGGCTGGGGAAGCCTCACAGCCATGGCAGAAGGCTAGGAGGCACAAGTCACATCCTACATGAATGGCAGCAAATAGAAAGATTTTGTGCAGGGGGACTCCCCTTTTTAAAACCATGATATCTCATGAGACTTATTCACTATCACAAGAACAACATGGGAAAGACTTGCCTCCATGCTTCAATTACCTCCCACCAGTACTCCCACAACACGTGGGAATTCAAGATGAGATTTGGGTTGGGATACAGCCAAACCATATCAGCAAAGTCTCAGGATACAAAGTCAATATAATGCCAAAAGCATTTGCAACAAAAGCAAAAACTGACAAATGGAATCTAATTAAACTAAAGACCTTCTGCACAGCAAAGGAAACTGTCAACAGATTGAACCGACACCTATAAAATGAGAGAAAACTTTTGCAAACTATGCAACTGACAGAGGTCTAATATTCAGCATCTATAAGTAACTTAAACAACTTTACAACTAAAAAGAAACATTAAAAAGTAGGCAAAGGACATGAACAGGTACTTTTCAAAGGAAGACATACATGTGGCCAACAATCATATGAAAAAAAGCTCAGCATCACTGATCATTAGAAAAATACACATCAAAACCACAATAAGATGCCATCTCACACCAGTCAGAATGGTTACTATTAAAAAACAGATGCTGGCAAGGTAATGGAGAAAAGGGAATGTTTATACACTGTTGGTGGGAGAGTAAACTAGTTCAGCCAGTGTGGAAAGCAGTTTGGAAATTCCTCAGAGGCCTAAAACCATTCCACCCAGCAATCCCATTACTGGATACATACCTAAAGGAATATAAATTGTTCTGCTATAAAGACACATGCACGTGTATCTTCATTGAAGCACTATTCATAATAGCAAAGGCATGAAATTAACCTAAATACCCATTGATGATAGAGTGGATAAAGAAAATGTGGTACATATACACCATGGAATACTATGCAGCCATAAAGAAGAATGAGACCATGTGCTTTGCAGGAACATGGATGGAGCTGGAGGGCATTATTGTTAGCAAAGTAACACAGGAACAGTGTATTAGACCATTTTCACACTGCTGATAAAGACATACCTGAGTCTGGGTAAATTATAAAGAAAAAAGATTTAATGGACTCACAGTTCCACGTAGCTGGGGAGGCTCACAGTCATGGCAGAAGGTGAAAGGCACATCTAACATGGCAGAAGGCAAGAGAAAGAATGAGAACCAAGTGGAAGTGGTTTCCCCTTATAAAACCATCAGATCTTGTAAGACTGATTCACTACCATGAGAACAGTATGGAGGAAAATGCCCCCGTGGTTCAATTATCTCCCACCAAGTCCCTCCCAAAACACATGGGAATTATGGGAATTCAAGATGAGATTTGAGTGGGGACACAGTCAAACCATATCAAACAGAAAACCAAAGGCAGCATTTTCTCACTTATAAGTGGGAGCTAAATAATGAGAACACATGGGCACATAGAGGGAAACAACAGACACTGAAACATATTGGAGGGTTAAGGGTGGGAGGAGGGAGAGGATCAGGAAAAATAAAATAGATAGTAGGCTTAGTACCTGGGTGACAAAATAATCTGTACAACAAACCCCCATGACACAAGTTTACCTATACAACAAAACTGTACATGTACCCCTGAACTTAACATTAAAGTTAAGTTGATAATAATAAATACTACTACTACTGCTACTACTAATGCTATTCTGACAGGTGTAAGATGGTATCTCAATGTGATTTTAATTTGCATTTCCCTGATAATTAGTGATGTCAAGCATTTTAAAGATATTTTTGTTGGTTAGCCTCTTGTTTGTCTTCTTCTGAGAAATGTCTGTTCATGACCTATGCCCAATTTTTAATTTTTTTTTTTTATTTCTTGAGTTGAGTTCCTCGTAAATTATGGATCTTCGTCCTTTGTTGGATGCACAGTTTACAAATATTTTCTCACGTTCTGTATGTTGTCTGTTTATTGATTATTTCTTTTGCTGTGCAGAGCTTTTTAGTTTAAATCCCATTTGTTGGCTGGGCACTGTGGCTCACCTGTAATCTCAGCACTTTGGGAGGCCGAGGTGCATAGATCACTTGAGGCCAAAAGTTTGAGACCAGCCTGGCCAACATGGTGAAAGTCTGTCTCTATGAAAAATACAAAAATTAGCCAGGCATGGTGGTGGGAGCCAGTAAACACAGCTACTTGGGAAGCTGAGGCATGAGAAGTGCTTGAACCTAGGAGGCAGAAGTTACAGTAAGCCAAGATGGCGGCATTGCAATCCAGCCTGGGCAACAGAGCAAGAATCTGTGTTAAAAAAAATAAATAAATAAGAAAGAAAGAAAGAATGAATGAATCAATGAATGAATGAAAAACAGAAACCTTACCTCAAAAAAAAATCTCATTTGTCTTTTCTTGTTTTTGTTGTATTTGCTTTTGAGGTTTTAATCATAAATTACTGCCTAAACCAAAGTCCAGAAGAGTTTTTCCTAGCCTTTCTTCTAGAATTTTTATAGTTTCAGGTCTTACATTTAAGTTTTTACCCATCTTCAGTTAATTTTTGTATATGGTGAGAGATGGGTTCCATCTTATTCTTCTGCATATAGCTATCCATGTTTTCCAGTACCATTTATCAATAGGGTGTCCTTTCCCCAGTATATATCTTTTTGTTGACTTTGTTGAAGATCAGTTGGTAGTAGGTATGATTTTTAAAGTTCTGTTCATAAACATTTTGTCTTTTTGAAATAATCATTGATAAGACTAAATCATAAATAATTGAACAACATTGTTGCTCAGCATACTGAGGTGAGTTTAGGACCACTGGATCTATATGCTGGAGTAGTCTTCCCTCTTTTAAAGGTCATCCTCAGCTTTATTGCAGTGAAAATCTGTACAGACAAAGCCTTTTGGATGAAAATGCAAACTTCATGGTGCCTGGGTCTCTTTCATGTTAATCCACCTGGAAAACTTTTTTCTAAGTTGTTTCCTTAAAATAAGATATTAATGTCTTTTTTAGGAGAGATTTATATCTGATAGTAGTTGATATTACATAAGTAGTACAGAGAGTATGAGAAAAGAAGAAGGTAACATCTTAATCAGATCTCATGCTCTGTATGTAGACATTGCTATTCATATTTCCAAATGGTTCTTATTCTTAATTTTAGTCCTTCTCAGATGTCAGGCAGGTGAGATATAACTAACATCAGTCTTAACCACTGGAAGAAATAACAGTTTAAATAAACTAATAAAAAATTATAAGAGCACTAATTTATAAGTGTGTACTACATTCACTTTTGGATTGTCTAAAATTTGGTTTGAGAATACAGTCTTTTTCCTTGGTTCACAAAAACTTAAATATATACATATATATTTATAAATACAGATTTAAAACAAATATATACATATCTATATATACACATATGTATACTTCTATACATACTTATTCTTTTTCTCACATGTTTTATTTATTTCATTAATCAATTTATCTATGGTCAGTTTTAATTTTAATGTAAAAAAATTAGGCATCTAAAATTTGACAATTATAACAAGTATTATAAGTAGAAAATAGCATTTGGATTCTATGAAGATAAAGGCTTTTGAAAGCAATTCAGTGCAAAGCTAAAGCAGAAATTTTCAAATTCTGCACTACTGTGAACACTTTCAATCACAGAATTTGATATAATTTCCACTTCTCTACATAATGAAGCTTTAGCTAAATTGTAAGAAAATGTCAAAAAATTACAAAAATTTGAGTTTATATTGATGATATACAAATATGAGTTTGTAGTGACAAATAATACCAGTTATTTATATCAGTTGTTTCTACTTTTGTTTGTACAGCAATGAACTTTGAACTTTGTTTTACTTCCATAAAACATACTAAATACGAGACAAGGATCCAAAATGTATGTAACAGAGATTATAGATACAAAGATTATATATTGTATCTATCACATATTATATACATGTATAGTAAGTATACATGATTGATATTTCTCATTGATTAAAACAACCTTTTTCACTTTATTTTAACCTGTTTGAAAAGTTTAAAGCAAAAAAATATAATTTTACATAATTCATGCACCTAATAAAATAAATGTATTTGTTATTGTTATTATCAACAGTAATATCATATATATAAAATGTATCATTAAGTTTCCAATTGGCAGTGGAACTTGATTTAGAAAAATAAAATAGAGCCAGCGGTGTAAACTCACTTATTTTTGGCAGCTGGAAGTTGAACAGCTGAAAAACATGACATTTTGAAGCAGGCATGGAAAGGCAAAATATTTGGCACACGCTTAGCAGTTTACAACAGCAGCATTGCTTTCTGGGTCATTAGTGCATAGTATAAGCACAATATTAGGATTGATAATGGAAAATTATATATATATTTCACTATTAGCCTTCTGAATTCAAATTTGACATCTGCAAAAATCACAAACTATTTGAAGTATCTCTTTTAAATGAATTTTAAAGCCCCCCCCAAAATACAATCTTTTAAAACTCTTAAGCCTTGAATTGAACACAAAATATACACATATAGTAGTGTCTCAAATTTAGATGTTCAGCAATACAATTTCAATTATTAGTAACAGTATAAACTTAGCAAACAATAGAATGCCTTAGAATACATAAAACTTTGCCATAAAGTTTATTCAGGTAATATATCCAATATACTTATTTCTTATTCAGAGCCTTACTAACTATCATTTAATATATAAACCAAACTTGGCTGCTTGCCATTAGCCTATAGCAGATTGAAACAGAATCTTCTATAGATTCTGGAAAACTACCATAAGAGTATTAGGGATAGATAAAGGATTAGCTGCCTGATAGTCCTGAGATAGAACAAAGAAAAAAAATAAGCTGTCTTGGGATAATATATCCATACTTTAAAAAGATTAAGATTGTTAACAAGACTGCTGAGTCATCAAGTACAGTTTAAATTATGACCAGGTCAGCTTATGAAGAAAAAGATATAATGAATTTTCGGAAAAAATGACTAGAAAAATTAGTAAAATATAAGGAGACATTTATGTTAAGGAGATAAGACTTAGATGAATAAATATGAGTTATGTGATTACCTTTTTCTCTCCATGATACCAGTAAAATTAGATGCAAATATCTCATGTATTTAGAAATCATTCATTGCATACAGTGAAAGAAATGTTAATGAATTTAACTCCCCCTCCCAAAACTCAGTTTAGAGATAAGGTACACACCTATTATATATATGAATGTGTATATTTGCATATAGATTTATATATGTATATGTGTGTATATATATCAAATGACAATATAAGTTGTATTACAGGAGAATAAAAAATAAAAATAACATAAGAAAAGTAGGACATTTCTCCACTGAGGGCCAAAGGTAAAAAAAAAATTCTTTACAAAATAAATGATAACTAAGCTTGGTCTGAAAAAACAAGAGTTTATCAGGTGGACTAGGTAGGAAAACATATTATTGTCATATGAATAGCTTTTGGAAAACCATGAGTACTCTATTTAAAGACTAGTACAAAGTTCAAAAGTATGTTTCATTGAAGGAAGTTATAGACTATGGTCAAGTCATTAGAGACTTTATTCTCTAGGTCAGAGATCAACACACTTTTAAAACAAAGAATCAGATAATAAGTATTATAAGCTTCTTGGGCCATATGGTTTCTTTCACAATTACTTTCCTCATATTCTTGGGTTCTGCCATCCCAGGCTAAGTAAGCTGTACCTACCCCAACTGCCACACACTACACGATTGCCTTCTTCAACCTAATCAACTCCAATTCATTAGGGTCAGAACAAGCACCGGTTCTCTCTTCATTTTGCTTCGGGCTCTTGGGCTTTGTACCAGGACTTCCCCATCTCATCTCCATCCCCATGGACACCTCCTCACTTAATTTGGGTTCTGTTACCCCATGCTAGGCTGCTTATTCATATATCACCTCTTTTTCCCACTTGGGTTCTAAGTTCCTGTCCAGTGCTAGTGCTATTCTCAGCCCATTTTAGCTCTGCCAATCCATGCCAGGATGTCCCTTCTTATGGAAGCACTCTTGACTCTGCTCAGGCTAAGAGGCCTGCATCAGACTGCTGCCTTTCATGGATATTATTTTCACAATTCTAGTGCTCCTCTGTCCTGGGCATGCCACAACAAGGCACCTTCCTCACCAACCTTAGTCTCTGGACCCATGGAAATGGAGATTGGTTACCTATAGGGAACTGGAACAAACCATTCATACATTAAACATGGTAGAGTCTATGTTTCTCAAGGTGAGCGGGGAGAGTTTGAACCCTGTGATGACATATTGGATTTGGAAATATATTGGTGGCAATTCATGACTTTTGATGTGTATATGGATATAGACATAACTATAGATGCAAATGGGTATGTATAGATCTGTTTTTGTACATACACATATATTTATGAGCTGTATTCTATAACTCTGTATAGGAGAGGGTCTGGTAACAGTGACATGTCGACTGCAGTGAGTATATCTAGTACCCTTGTCTTGGCTTTTAAATTTCATTCTCTACTAAAGGAAAGCAATACGCCTGGAGGAAATGGCTAATTCCACAGCTGAAATCAGTAAAGTATAAGATAAGACTGGAATATCTTATTTCAGAAGCTAAAGTAGTATTTGATGAGGGCATGTCTAAGGAAATAAAATTCCACTTAAAATGACTTCTTCTGGCTAAATTGAGGACAATTAGAGAAATAATAATAATAGAAATGAGTTACAACATATTCAATGCAGGAAGAAAATATGAGTACATAAGATATGAATAAATGAGTAATACACAAAATGAAAGTTTAATGAGAATAGAATAGATACACAGTGTGAAAGTACTCTTACCCCAGATCATTATTCATTAGAGAGTGAAGACCATGTAAAGATAGAGGGCGTTGGCAGGGCTGGTTTCATGTGAGTCCTTTCTCCTTGGTTTGTAGATGGCCTACTTTCTTCTATAGGCCTATCGTCTGTAGCCTACCTTCATCTGTACTGTTCCATGAGAGAGGGAAAAAAGTATAAGTAGTATCATTTAACCTCATTGATATTACAGTTTAGTCTTGGCCTCACCTAATAAATAAATATTATTATTGTAAGTAATATTAACTATAGTTAATACATGTATTTATCATCATAGCTCCTTGGCTTGTAGATGGCCAAGGAGAAAGGACTCAGATAAAACCAGCCCTGCTGACACCTTGATCTCTGACTTCCAGCCTCCAGAATCATCAGACAAAACATTTCTTTGTTTACCCACCCAGTGTTTGGTACTATGTTATGGAAGCACTAAAAATCAATTCAATAATTATAACAAAAGCCTATAACATTATTCTAATTATGAACATTAAAACCAAACTGAATAAAAATCTACAAATATGTAGGCTGTAATTTTCAAAAGCTGCAAAGTCATAAAAAACTCAAGCAGTTTCACATTTTGCAAGCAGCTCAGCTGAAGTTCATTAAGGGAACTGTGTCAGCTGCCTTCAGCCTAAATTTACTGAACCTTCATGCCTTGCTAGTTGAAGCCTGTGATGTTAGGGAAAAGGACTGATTTTTCACACCCAACAGCCAGAGATAAGGAGATAAAGGGAGGTTCTTGAAAAGGTTCTGAGTTTAAGTGTCCTCTACCAGAAAATGAGAGCCAGCCCCACAGAAACATCCTTCCCACTCAAACGTCTAAACTTAGTGCTCAGATATCCACAAGTTAGTTTTCATTATATTGAGAAAGAAGGGTATATGCTGAGAAGAGAAAACTAAATAAACTAAATGAGAGACTTTATACTTAAAAATTGTATTTAGATGATAAACTTGGCTTTAGTGGCTTACATTTAGAACTGACTGACAGTGAACAGTCCAGAAACTACTAAGTCTGTGGGAAATATAATGCCAATAAAAAGGCTTAAAATTATCGTCTCAATACCTGGCATTCCTCAACTCCTAAAGCAACTTGCAACCTCTGGATCTGCAACCTTCACCCAAGAAAGCAGGTTGTAGAAGCTGTGTTTCTGCCAATGAGGATACTCAATTTTATGCCATTGGATGTGATTGTGCAGGATAATAGGGAAGAAGCTACTAGATGGCAAAGCCAGAGACCCTAAAGAATAATACATAGGTTTGTTTAAAAGCAAACTAATGATAAAGAAGAAGTCTATATGTCAGGTCAGAGAGTCTTCGCAATTTCTGCCATTCAGAATTTAATAACTGCTGTGGAAAAGTAACTGCCCCCATCCCATATCTACCCATTTTTTTTCAAAATGAGAATTTTCAGGTTGGGAATATTTATTGAAATAATACAGCTCCTATATCAGTAGTGTATATTAGTTGTGTATATGTAGGGCAGAAAATATGTTTTAGTTTACAGTCTGAAGAAAATGAAGATTTATCTATCTGGATCTGGTAGAGAGCACTACACTTCTCCATATTGCCTAGAAATAATGGATTTTAGAGCTGGATGTGGAAATTTAAAATTGTCTCCTTTGGATGTGTGAGTGGGTTTATGTACTGCAAGAAATATATCTGTGGACACTTGTGTGCTCAGAGGAACAGACTTTGGCCAAGCCTGACAATTATTCCCTAATATCTCCAGTTTCTTTCTTCCCTTCAGCAATAATGTCCTAAGTTCTGAGCATATAGCCATCTAACCAAAAAACTCCATTTTCCAGCATCTGTAATAGCTAGGGATAACGTTACCAAGTGACTACATTCTGGACAAAGGGATTTAACGGGAAATGATGTATTCAACTTTTGAGAGCAACTTTTTAAAGATGCTTGCTCTTCACTTTTTATTTTTCTTTGTGAAGAGAACAGGTGTCTGTTAGCTTCATCTTCTTCAGCCAAGTATATGATAACTATATCATAATAAACGTCACAGTAAGTAAGCAAAGACAAGACTATGGACCTTGAGCAGGAAGAGTTATTTACTGAAATCTAGATAGCCTACCTTCATCTGTACTGTTTCATGAGACAGAAAAAAAACTATTTCAGTAGTATAATTTAATCTCATTGATATTACAGTTTAGTCTGGGCCCCACCTAATAAGGCAATATCATCATTCTAAGTAATATTAACTATAATAAATACATTTATTTATCACATGTTATGTGCCAAGTACTCTATCCAGTGCTTTAAATGAATCATCTGATTCCTTCCCCATTAAAAAACATACAAGTTTTACACTACAACTTTCCTCCTTGTATGGATAATACAAGCCTGTAGAGTTCAATACTCATGACTTTCATAATGTTCAAAAATTGCCAAAACTTAAAAAAGTGATTAAATAAGTTATAAAACATCATTTTACTAAAATATTTTTGTTATTAAAATAGCCACGAAAATACAAGTAAAAATATGACAGAAAGATTTGTTATATTTTGTGGAAAAGGGATTCATATTGGTTCACAGAATATGGATATAATTATCTAAAGCCCAAATCAACTAAAGAAGTCAAGGATGCATAGAAATATACTGAACAAATATATACCATAAAATAAGCAATACATTCTTACAGGCTGTTGAATCCTAGTTAAAAAATACATGAAAAAAACCCATCATGTCTTTCCTAATACATCTTGATTTTTTAATATTAATAAACATATTTTAATTTACTTTATACCCTTAAGTTACTCCAGATAATTAAAGGTGTCTCAGGCAGTTGGCATTTTTTTCCAAAATAAAATAAATTCAAATAAAAATATCTGCTACGTTGCCTATAACTCATATTTGAAGGAGGACTTTAAAAACAGTTGATGCTGAATGATGATAGATTTCTAATATTTAGTACCTGTAAGTCATTATTTTTTCATTTATTTGACATATATATTTTTGGAATCTAATGGTTCAGTTTAAAATAGTTTAATAGAGTGTCTTGTGTGTTCTGGGAACTATGCTAAGTACTAGAGATATAAAGATGAAAAAGAGAGTGTCCTAGTTCTAGAACAGTTTATTGTCCAATGGGATCTATTATATTCAAAGAAAAATACATTAAGCAAACATTGGAACTTTGAGCATGTTAACCCTGTACGGACTTTCACTGATCCTGTTCTAAGACATTACTTATATTATTTCTTTATAAATATTTAATAACATTAAAATTACAAAACACATTTATTTTAACAATTTTTAAAAAATGCCTAGACATTCCAGATTATTGTGCCCCTATATCATGTCTTAAATATTGCATTTTAGACATTGGGGAGATAGATAAATAAGATACATTCATGGTAGTAGCTTGCAAAAAATAGCCGGTAATTAAGGCTTAATTCCACAGATAGCAATTAGGCTTAAAAGAATCTGTTTAATAATCCAATGAAAAGAATAAAAATAAAATGCAAATAATCTGATCTACTTCCCCCAGCAATAAGTACTTTTGAATATTAGAAAGCTTATAATGCTACAACATCATGTTATCTTCATTTATAGATTGAGATACCTAATAGAATTGTACAATATGAAGCACTTCATCTTTTTAATATTCAGAGTAGACAATTTAAAAATTCATGAACTAAAAAGTATAGTAAAATGTTAGAATTTTACAAACCTCATCCATCAAAGCAATAAACTGAACTAAGCAAGCAAATAACCAAAAAAACAATTAATATGAACAAAGAGACAACTAATAATGACAAATATACTTTGAAAGATATGCATATCTTAGAGTAATCAGACAAATGTAAATTAACATAGAAAAACTAACCCATCAAACTGTTAAGATATAGCATTAAATTGTTATGAATATGTTGTCAAAAAGGCCCTTCCATGCAGGGTATTTCGGATTAATGGATACAACAATTCTGGAGGACAATTTAAGATGGTTAAAAATATTTAATTTTGAATAAACCCTAGGCCAGTAATTATATTCTTATGAGCTTTCTTAAATGAAAATATTTTCAAAAATACAGACAAGAATATTCATTAAATTGTTTCGTTAATGTTATATTTCTATTGCACAAAGCATATATTATTGAAAAATCAGAAAAAAACAAGCAATCATAATGAAACTGAAAATCACTTGCATTTCCAGAGACATTGACATTTTTGTCTATGTTTCATGTGTATATTCTGCTTTACACAAAGCTAGTTTATGCCCTCATACAAGCATACGTATGTACTTGAATGTTGCTTTGGAATTAATATGCTAAAATAGGCTTTTAATAACACTAAAAAATTACATGAATAAATTATGCTACATCCATAAGGATTTGTTAGCAGGGCTTATCTTTCAGGTTGTTTTCAAAATTGACTTCTTCATAGCATCTTTTAACTTTTCAAATGTTCTAGTGTGAACATATATTCAGTTTTTACTAAAAAAAATGCATGCTATTATAAATGAGAATCTAAAATATCAATGAATACTTCTCGAGCACTTGGAAGGTCTTCCCTGCTCATACCTCACTACACCCAGGTTATTTAAAGGCATAATTATAGTAAGTATACAAGACCTCAAAGATTTTTGTATAAATATGTTGTGTATATTAATGATTAGTAAGATATCTGTAATTTGTGCTTTTTCTAACTGAATTTCTATAAATCTATTTAACATTTGCTTAAAATTTGAAATCACAGGCAGCTTGGAAATGTAGAAAAATGTAAATATACCTTCTCCTTCATAGAAGCAAAATTATGTAATGAATATTTGGTGCCACTTTATGGATAAAACTAATACATTGATAAGTTTTTTTTATTATTGAACTTGATTCATTATACTCAACCCCACCCCCCCTTTTTTTGTTTTTTGAGGCAAAACCTCTCTCTGTCACCCAGGCTGGAGTGCAGTGGCGCGATCTGTGCTCACTGCAACCTCCACCTCCAGGATTTAGGTGATTCTCCTACCCCAGCCTCCTGAGTAGCTGAGATTACAAGCATGTGCCACCAATGTGTCACCATGCCTGGCTAATTTTTGTATTTTTCACAAAAATACAAAAATAACTTTGTATTTTTCACCATGTTGGCCAGGCTGGTGGTCCTGAACTCCTGACCTCAGGTGATCTGCTGCCTTGGCCTCCCAAAGTGCTGGGATTACAGGCGTGAGCCACCACACCCAGCCTTATTCAATGCATATTTATCCATTGAATGAATAAGCCAGTATGTTTTATTTTGTTTCTTTCTTTTTTTTTTTTTTCCCAGAAGGTAAACATTATATTTCAGGAGGAAAAGTTGAGTTAAATTTTTGTAAATAACTAAAAGAGTTTCCATGTTTAAACCATTAAAATGGCTCATTTGCAATTTTGGAGACAATTAAAAAATATTGGTTTTCCAGAATAATTTCTAAAAATATTTTTACTTCGGTCATTATTTAAAATTTCAGAACTATATCTCTTATAATAAAACACAAGGAGAAAATAAATGTTTATGTTATGAACACTGAATTTGGAAATTGAGGCCAATAAATCATTAAAAAAAAGAAAGACAGGACGTAAAAAGAATAAAAACTTAAATATAGTGCAACTACTAAGACCTTAACACTAAAAACTGATTAAAATATATCAAGTACAGTGATAAGTGATAACTTATTTCCACGTTTTTAAAATGTACTTTACAACTACTTAATGCACCATAGAATCATTTTAGTGTGTCTCAAGTAGTATTTTTGATAGAATAAAATACATATTTCAGAGTTTATTACCTTTAATCAGATTAGGCATTATTTTGTGTGGCTTTTGTTTTAATTTTATATTATTATTAGTCTGTGTGTGTGCCTCTATTCTTAATGTACTTTTTACAATGGGACATGGGTGAAATATTTGAAAATCATTGTTGTGTCTCATTTAGTATCACAACAAACTTATGTATTAAGTACACTTTCCAATGCCAATTTGCAAAAGGAAAATTAAGTTTCAGTGTGGTAAGAACTTTTTTCCAGATTTATATTTGGGAAAAGTAGCAGAAGCAAGTCTTGAACCTGATATTTTGAGCATATTAGAGTTCTATGATTTAGATTTTTCTCTTTTTCTATATATCTTCTGTTTTAAAAACTTCTTGGTTCTTAAATCTCTCCCTACCTCCATGTGTCTCTCTCCAATCTAGCTGGTTCAAATATGTAACCAGCTGGAGTTAAAGAAGGAGGATATCATTATAAGGTTTAAAATTAAATAAACCCATAGATATAATAGTGCTCACCAATAGGAAGCCCCCCTCTGCTGTCATCCACCAGGAAGACCCTCAGCCCCCAGGAAGACCCTACACAAAAGCTAAAAGCATTTCCCAGAACAAACGGGACAACTGTCCCCAAATTCCCAAATAAACGCATCAACCTCAACCAAAGGGAGGTCAATCAAAGAAACACCAATACTCAGTCAACCAAAGGAATATCAACTGTCTTATATTAGGAAGCGGCTGTTTGGGCCAATTTGAAACTTTACTGGAGGAGCCCAATGAATTTATGCAATGTCTGTAGTGGATTTAGTTGAAATTTCCTCAGGAACGTCTTTTAAAAAAGTTTACCTCTTAGCATTTTTCTGATTTGGGTTAAGGGCAAGAATAGGCAAGGGTGTTAAAAAAATGGACAATGGGTGACAGTCCATTTCAAGAATTATTTCCTCTTTTTGAGGAAAGGAATTGGCAGCATTATATTTTTCTAAGAAGTTCTTTCAACAAAGTGAGCTGGCCCAACAGAACTAGTAGGGAAAAATAATGACAAAGTTATGCCAGGACTATTAGATTTCTATGAATTTCATACAATTTCTGAAATATCCATAAAATATAATTTTAAAAGATTTAACATCACTTCGTTATTTGACAATACTTCCCATACAATTCAACACATCAAACAAGCTTGATTAACTTAACATCTCTGCATTATGAGGGATATATCCTTTGAGGCTCTCCACGGGCCGTACTGGAAAATCCCAAAGTCAATTCTAGGTCAAAAATACTTAATTTAGAATTCAATTTTGGGATGTTTGTCAAATATATAAAAGATTGAAAATGCTTGATCACAGTAAGATCACAGTTCACTGTGAAATAATAGACATTCATTTAACCAGAGTGATAATTAAATATCTAAAGCTGCGTAATTGTCGAAAAAATTCTAGATCTTTACTTAGGAACATTGAGTCTTCTCTCTTAATTGGGAGACCTAATAAAGCTCTATTTCCCATTAAGAGCAGATCAATTCTCTAACGAAATCTTATTGTAATATAGGGAACAAAATTCTAATTTTGTATAGTCATATTTGACATTAATGTTCAGTTCTCAGAAAACTTAATAATTCTCTTTTAATTTTAGCCAACGTATTCATACACAAAATTTCATTGACATAATTCATATTCCATAAACCTTCTACAACCCTCTTGTCCATTCAATTTTATCTACATTATTCCTTTTTTCTTCAGAAATAACTTTTAAACAACCTCAAAACTAGGCAAAATTACATTTTTTTTTTTTACAAAAACACATCCTTCACACCTTAGAGTTTCACCTACCAAAAGAGTTTTGCTCTCTTCAAATAAAAAGTTATTATCTTTGGTTTCAATTACCACATATTAATTATAATTTGTAATTAATTTCTAGTGAAAACCTAAAATGCAAGCAATTTTGAACTGTTTTATATCAGCATTGTATAGATGAACACCATTCTGTAATTTATTAGAAACACATCTCCTCATAATACAACCTTTTTCATGTTTATTACAGACACAAGTACACTTAACCTCTCCATACTTCATAAAAACAGAATATACCACTAGATGAATGTATTCATTATCAAACATTAAACTGTAAGACCAGCACTACGTTTTGGTAGTAGATAAATTGCAACAAAATTGACTGACATGAATTGTTCAATCTAACTATTTGTCCCTTTGCAGATTATGAGTCGACAATACTTTTTGTGCATATTGTGTTACAGGATTTACTAATTTTCTGTATTTTCTTGTTTCTACTATATGTATACATCTGTTTCTTCTATGCCATTCCATGAGGGGAAGAACTACATCTATAGTACCTTGTTTGCCATTATATCCTTGGCCCTAGTAAAATGTGTTATATATAGTAGATTGTCAAATACTTGTTAAACAAATGTGGTCATGCATTAATTATCAGCCTCCGCCAACTCACAGTTTCATTGCTCAATGCTTTCCAGTTAGTCAAGACACATTCTACATTGTGTCAATGAAAGCAATGAACAGCTGTTTTCTCTTCAGAACAATTTCTAGTAGCTTACTTCAATTATTAAAAGTAATCAGGAAATTTCCCACTAGTCAGAATCACAAGTATCCTGTCCTCATCAGACACTTGTCCTCCAATATACAACAAAATCAGAATGGTAGAGGAGCAAGTTTCAGTATTTTAACTGACTTAAGCATGATTTAGACATTTCATAAATGTCACTTAATACAACATAACTTTAAAACCTCAAGTAACTGAAAACAATTCCTGAAACTATGAGAAACTACAAATTGTCATCCCGTTTTTATTCACCTAACATTCATTCTTAATGATTATGCTTGACTCACTCATTAAACAAAGTGAGCCAATGAAAAATTTCAAGAAATACTACTTCAAAATATATCACTTTGCTATATTGATTACCAATAAACTAATAGATAAGCAAGGTGAGGTTTTTTGAATTCCTTTGTCTGTCTAAAGAGCCTCCAAGGTACTCAACTGATACCAATCCTCTGAAAATTAACTCTTTTCGCTGGAGGGGAGACTTTCTCACACCCAGACAGATGTTGTCACAAATCATTTATACTTCTAGGGCCCATTCATCTTTCCCCCCCCTTCCCCAAAGAAAACCACTTTGTTTTCTTCACCTCACTTACTGTTTTTACTCATTTTAGCAAGGGGGCTGAATTAAGAGACTCTTTTCGTTTTCTTAATTGACCTACATAATTATCGACCTACATAATTATTGCCCTAAATGATTATTAGCTTGGTTGTTAATTGTAATCAGATTTCAGGCCTAAACACCATTACCTGCCGAGACAAAGAAAGGCATGAGTAGGAAGCCTCATTCAGACAAAATGGTTAAAGGTGAGACATGTTTATACAGGTATAGGTCTTTTTACCTTCTCTATGGTAAAAGCCTCTCCTGATTTAGCCCTTCCTCCTCCCAGATGCAAAGTGAAAGAAACCTCCATAAAATGGAGACTTCCGCCAGGCGTGGTGGCTCACGCCTGTAATCCCAGCACTTTGGCAGGTCGAGGTGGGCGTCCCAGCACTGTGGGAGGTCGAGGCGGGCGGATCACTAGGTTAGGAGATCGAGACCATCCTGGCTAACACGGTGAAATCCCGTCTCTACTAAAAATACAAAAAAATTAGCCGGGGGTGGTGGCGGGCGCCTGTAGTCCCATCTACTCTAGAGGCTGAGGAGGAAGAATGGCGTGAACCCAGGAGGCGGAGCTTGCAGCGAGCCGAGATGGCGCCACTGCACTGCCGCCTGGGTGACAGAGGGAGACTCTGTCTCAAAAAAAAAAATGGAGACTTCTTCCACCAGTGTGAGTTTTCTTCTCTAAAGATAGGTTTCAATATAACTAAAGATAGGCAGCTTCTTAACCCAGATTGTATTTTTTTAGCTAGATTTCTGAGTTCAGGGCAAAGTTCAATAACAAATAAGGTAGATGAAGCAACTTTAAAACTAGGCCAAGATAGCTTTCACTGCTGTTCTGAGCTCAAGATTTTAACTTAAAGAAGCAAACCCCATTGATCTAAGGGCTCACTCTGTAATTTTTTTTTTCCTTTTGTGTTTTAGTCTTTTTTAAAGCCTCTGTGTTCTCATTTTAAAAGTATATTCCATTGTTTCGATGGATTTTTTTATCCTTCTTTTTCTAATATACCCCATAAATAAACAATTTTACCCAATTTAAAACTTCTTTCATTATGGCTACTGAAATACCAAATTACCTTAGGGGAGGTCCATCTATTTCTCTTACACACACACACACACACACACACACACACACACACGTGCTGGGGATTTTTATACATAAAATTTTCAAGAGTTCCAAATGGAAGAGTACCAGACCATGGACTCTGTCCAGTTTTTTTCTGATCCAGGTAGTCACCGCAGTCACCACAAACCACTACACATCACCTAAAGGTGATATGTGCTCTCATAGCACACACAAACCCTGGAAGCAGTTCCAGAAGATGGAGTTCCAGACTTCCTGCATCCAAATGAACCTATTATTATGTCTTCCAGTTAACTTTATCTAACTACTGAACCCACTTCAGTTTTTGCTGCAACTTCCAAGTCAAGTCTGGATCAAAAGTTTACCCAAACAAAATAAGATAGCTCAAAACATATCTGTGGAGCTTTGGAAGCCGTGAGAGAATTTACCCATAATCTCCATAAGAAGCAAGAAAATAGTGACCACAGTGGGTTCAGTGAGTATCTATGCTTGGTTAATTGATGCTCCTGGGGTCACTGAAACTCTTATTCAGATCCTGCCAACTACAGCAAATATGGTAAAGAGAAAAAAACTTAGACAAGTTTACATTTTAACTGAGTTTATTTGGGCACAGAAAAACAAAACAGAACAGAGTGAAACAGAAATGATTTGATAATCAGACAGTCCTCTGAACCAAAGCAAGTTTAGAGAACTCCAACCAATAACATGATCTAATAGCATTTATAGAAAATGCAAGTGTAGTATAGAGATAACTTAATTGGTTACAGCTTAATTGGTTAATTGGCTACACAACCTCTTACAATTAATGAAAGCTCAACTACTGTAGTTAAAATCCATATTGGGTTGGTTTGTTAGGCTGAGTTTAGTGGTCTAGTCCAAAGCAATGACCTCTCATACATTTTATTTAACAATGTTAAGGTTTAAAATTTATTTTCAGTTAATTTTCATATTGCATGTAAGATGTGGTTTGGAGATTAATTTTTTGTTTTGTGGGTTTGTTAGATGTTATCCATTGGTCCTATAACCATACTGCTTTTGAAAAGACTATTTATTGTCCACTGAAGTGCATTTGCACTTTTGTCAAGTATCGACTGACCATATATAGCTCTAGTTCTGAACTCTGTATTCTTTTCCATTAATTTATTTGTCTATCCTTGTCACAGTACCATATTTTTTGATTATTGTAACTTTATAATAAATCATCCAACTTTGTTATTTTCTCAAGACACTTTTGACTGTTCTAGGTCCTTCGCATTTCAACATGAATGTAAATTGATTAATTCCTTTTAAAAAAAAGGCTGCAAGAATTTTTATTGGAAAATTCTATACTATAGATAGTATAGAATCGATACATCACTTTAGAAAGAATTGAAATAAATATATTGAGTTTCTTGGATCATGAACATTGTATATCTCTGGATTTATTTAGGTTTCCTATAATTTTTTAAAACAATGTTTTATAGGTTTCAGTGCATAGGTCTTAGTAATTCTTTCTCTAATTTATTCCAAAACTTCTAAATATTTGATGTTACTGTAACTGGAGCCTCTTTCATTCCTGATATTTGTAATTTGTTTCTTCTCTCTCTCTTTTTCTCTCATAATTCTGGCTAGAGGTTAATCAACTTTATTAATTTTCTAAAAAAATCAACTTTTATATACAATGTGTTTCTTTATTTTGTTTTGCGCATCACTTGTTTCCACTATGGTCTTTATTATTTCCTTTCATTTGTGGGCTTTGTGGTTTATCTGCTGTTGTCTTCCTTGTTTTCTCAAGGAAATAGCTGTGCACATTGATTTGACATTTATTATCTTCTAATTTAGGTGTTTACTACTATAAATTTTCCTCTAAGTATAGCTGCATCCAACAAATTAGATAGATTGTTTTTTCATCTTCATTAAGTTTAAAAAACATTTTTTAAATTTCGACTTTTAGATACGGGGGTACGTGTGCAGATTTGTTACATGAGACTACTGTGTGATAGGGAGGTTTGAAGTATGGATCTCACTACACTGGTAGTAAGAGTAGTACATAATAGGTAGTTTTTTAACCCATATCCCTTCACTCTCTAGTAGTCCACAGTGTCTATTGTTCCTATATTTGTATCCATGTGTGCTCAATTCTTAGCTCCGACTTACAAATAAAAACATGTGGTATTTGATTTTCGGTCCCTGTGTTAATTTGCTCAGGACTGTGGACTCCTGCTTCATTAGTTTGGCTGCAAAATACATGATTTCATTCTTTTTTATGGCTGTGTAATATTCCATGGTATATATGTACCTTATTTTCTTTATCCAATCTACCATTGATGGGCATCTAGGTTAATTCCATGTTTTTGCTATTGTGAATAGTACAGCTATGAACATATAAGCTCATGTGTCTTTTTTTGGTAGAATGATTTATTTTCTTTTGGGTTATACCTAGTAATCTATCTTTTGGTGAAATCATATCTCTGATTTCAGTTCTTTGAAAAATCCCCAGATTGCTCTCCACAGTGGCTAGACTAATTTACAACCCCACCAACAGCATATAAATGTCCCCTTTTCTCCACAGCCTCACCAGCATCTGTTGTTTTTTGACCTTTTAATAAAAAATCATTCTGATTGGTGTGCAATGGTATCACATTGTGGTTTTGATTTTCATTTCTCTGATAATTAGTGATGCTGAACTTTTTTTTATATGTTTGTTGGCCACTTTTATGTCTTCATTTGAGAAGTGTCTGTTATATCCTGTGCCCATTTTATAATGGGGTTATTTGGTTTTTGCTTGTTGATTTAAGTTGCCTGCAGATTCTGGATATTAGGATTTTGTCAGATGCATAGTTTGTAAATATCTTCTTCCATTCTGTAGGCTGTCTGTTTGCTCTGTTGATATTTTCTTTTCCTGTGCAGAATTGTGTTAGTTTAATTAGATCCCACTTGTCTATTCTTGTCTTTGTTGCAATTGCTTTTGGATACTTAGCCAAAAATTCCTTACAAAGGCCAATGTTGAGAAGAGTATTTCCTAGGTTGTCTTCCAGAATTTTTATAGTTTGAGGTCTTGCATTTAATTCTTTAATCCATTTTGAGTTTAATTTTTTTATATAGTGAAAGGTAGGGGTTCAACTTCAATCTTCTGTATATGGCTAGCCAATTATCCCAGCACCATTTATTGAATAGGGAGTCCTTTCCTCATTGCTTGCTTTTGTTGGGCTTGTTGAAGATCATATAGTCCAGATGTATGACCTTATTTCTGGGCTCTCTATTCTGTTCCATTAGTCTATGTGTCTGTTTTTCTGCCAGTACCAAGCTGTTATGGTTACTGTGGCTTTATAGCATAGTTGAAGTCGAGTAATGTGATGTCTCTAGCTTTGTTTCCTTTGCCTAGATTTGCCTTGGCTATTTGGACACTTTTTTTTTTTTTGACTCCATATGAATTTTAGAATAGTTTTTTCTAACTTTGTGGAGTGATGTTGGTAGTTTGATAGAAATAGAATTGAATCTGTAACTTGCTGTGGGCAGTATGGCCATTTTTGTTATATTGATTTTCAATCCATGAGCATAGAATGTTTTCTCATTTATTTTCATTGTCTCTGATTTCTTTCACAGTGTTTTGTATTTCTCCTTGTAGAGATTTTTCACCTCCTTAGTTGGCTGTATTCCTAGGTATTTCCTTTTCTTTGTGGCTATTGTGAGATTGTGTTCTTGATTTTACTGTCAGCCTGGATGTTGTTGGTGTATAGAAATGCTACTGATTTTTTTACATTGATGTTGTATCCTAAAACTTTACTAATACTGTTTATCAATTCTAGTAGTCATTTTCACAATATTGATTCTACTCATCAATGAGCATGGGATGTGTTTCCATTTGTTTGTGTCATCTATGATTTCTTTCTGCAGTGTTTTGTAGTTTTCCTCGTAGAGGTCTTTCACCTCCTTGGTTAGGTAGATTCCTAAATATTTTATTTTTTTACAGGCATCGTAAAATGGGTTGAGTTCTTGATTTGATTCTCCACTTGATCACTGTTGGTGTGTAGAAGAGCTACTAATTTGTGTATATTAATTTTGTAACTGGAAAATTTGCTGAATTCTTCTGTCAGTTCTAGGAGCTTTCTGGAGGAGTCTTTGGATTTTGAGGTAAATAATCATATCATCAACAAACAGTGACAGTTTGACTTCTTTGCTGATTTGGATGCCCTTTATTTCTTTCTCTTGTCTGATTGCTCTGGCTAGGACTTTCGGTACTATGTTGAAGAGGAGTGGTGAGAGTGGGCATCCTTGTCTTGTTCCAGTTCTCAGAGAGAATGCTTTCAAATTTTCCCCAATCAATGTTATGCTGGCTGTGAGTTTGTTATAGATGGCTTTTATTACATTGAGGTATGTCCCTTGTATGCCGACTTTGCTGAGAGTTTTAATCATAAAGGGATTTGGATTTAGTTGAATGCATTTTCTACATCTATTGAGATGATCATATGATTTTTGTTTTTAGTTCTGTTTATGTTGTGTATCACATTTATTGACTTAACAAATGTTAAACAATCCCTCCATCCCTGGCATGAAACCCACTTGATCATGGTAGATTATCTTTTTGATATGTTGTTGGATTCAGTTAGCTAGTATTTTGTTAAGGATTTTAGCATCTATATTCATCAGGGATATCGGTCTGTGATTTTCTTTTTTGATTATGTCATTTCCTGGTTTTGGTATTAGGGTGATGCTGGCTTCATAGAATGAATTAGGGAGGGTTTCCTCTTTATCTTGTGGAATAGTGTCAATAGGATTCATACCAATTCTTCTTTGAATGTCTGGTAGAATTTTGCTGTGAATCCATCTGGTCCTGGACTGTTTTTAGTCGCTAATTTTTAAATTACCATTTCAATCTTGCTGCCTGTTATTGGTCGGTTTAGGGCATTTAATTCTCCCTGATTTAAACTAGGAGGGTTGTGTCTTTCCAGGAATTTATTCATCTCTTCCAGGTTTTCTAGTTTATGCATGTAAAGGTGTTCATAGTAGCATTAATAATCTTTTGTATTTCTGTGGTGTCAGTTGTAATATCTCCTGTTTCATGTCTTATTGAGCTTATTTGGATTTTCTCTCTTCTTTTCTTGGTTAATCTTGCTAATGGTCTATCAATTTTATTTATCTTTTTAAAGAACTAGCTTTTTGTTTAATTTATCTTTTGTATTGTTTTTGTTTGTTAGTTTCAATTTCATTTAGTTCTGCTTTGATCTTGGTTATTTCCTTTCTTCTGCTGGGTTTGGGTTTGGTTTGTTCTTGTTTCTCTGGTTCCTTGAGGTGTGACCTTAGATTGTCAGTTTGTGCTCTTTCAGTCATTTTGATATAGGCATTTAGAGCTTTGAACTTTCCTCTTAGAACCACCTTTGCTGTATCCTAGAGGTTTTGATAGGTTGTGACACTGTTGTCATTCAGTTTGAAGAATTTTTAAATTTTCATCTTGATTTCATTTTTGACTCAGTGATCATTCAGAAGCAGGTTATTTAATTTCCATGTATTTGCATGGTTTTGAAGGTTCCTGCTGGAGTTGACTTCCAGTTTTATTCCACTGTGGTTTGAAAGAGGGCTTGATATAATTTCAATTTCCTTAAAATTATTGAATCTCATTTTGTGGCCTATTGTATAGTCTGTCTTGAAGAAAGTTCCATGCACTGTTGAATAGAATGTGTATTCTGTGTTTGTTGGAAGGATTGTTCTGTATATATCTGTTAAGTCCATTTTTTCCAAGGTATAGTTTATATTTATTGTTTCTCTGTTGACTTTCTGTTTTGATGACCTGTCTAGTGCTGTCAGTGGAGTATTGATGTCCGCTACTATTATTATGTTGGTGTCTATCCCACTTCTTAGGTCTATTAGTAATTGTTTTAGAAATTTGGGAGATCCAGGGTTGGTGCATATATGTTTAGGATTGTGACACTTTCCTGTTGGACAAGGCCTTTTGCCATTATATTATGTCCCTCTTTGTCTTTTTAAACTGCTGTTGCTTTAAAGTTTCTTTTGTCTGATACAAGAATGCTACCCCTGCTCACTTTTGTTGTCCATTTGCATGAAATGACTTTTTCCGCCGCTTTACTTTAATTTTATGTGAGTTCCTATGTGTTAAGTGAGTCTGTTGAAGGCAGCAGATTGTTGGTTGGTGAATTATTATCCATTCTGCAGTTCTGTATATTTTAAGTGGAGCATTTAGGCCATTTACATTCAATGCTAGTATTGAGATGTGAG
Source organism: Pongo pygmaeus (assembly GCF_028885625.2). Taxonomy (NCBI): domain Eukaryota; kingdom Metazoa; phylum Chordata; class Mammalia; order Primates; family Hominidae; genus Pongo; species Pongo pygmaeus. Next base: position 42,391,858 of record NC_072388.2, on the reverse strand, counting down.
GTGCCATGGCATTTATCATGCTATTTGTTGCCTGTGCACCTTGGTTATTTTTTTAATTGTATTTTTGTTTTATAGGTCTGTGAGATTTTTGCTTTAAAAAAGGTTCTGTTTTGATGTGTTTCCAGGGTTTGTTTCAAGATTTAGAGCTCCTTTTAGCAGTTCTTATAGTGGTGGCTTGGTAGTGGCAAATTCTCCAGCATTTGTTTGACTGAAAAAGATCGTATCTTTCCTTAATATATGATGCTCGGTTTCACTGGATGCAAAATTCTTGGCTGCTAATTGTTTTGTTTGAGGTGACTGAAGATTGGACCCCAATCCCTTCTAGTTTGTAGGGTTTCTGCTGAGAAATCTGCTGTTAACCAGATAGATTTTCCTTTATAGGTTACCTGGTGCTTTTGTCTCACAGCTCTTAAGATTCTTTCCTTCATCTTAACTTTAGATAACCTGATGACAATGTGCCTAAGCAATGATCTTTTTGTGATTAATTTCCCAGGTTTTCTTTGTGCTTCTTACATTTCAATGTCTAGGTCTCTAGCAAGGCTGGATATAAGGGGAGCTTTTCTTGATTATTCACCCAAATATTGAGAGGTGAAGCCAGCTGGGCTTCTGGGTCGGGTGGGGACTTGGAGAACTTTTCTGTCTAGCTAGAGGATTGTAAACACACCAATCAGCACTCTGTGTCTAGCTAAAGGATTGTAAATGCATCAGTCAGCACTCTGTAAAAATGCACTAATCAGTGCTCTGTGTCTAGCTAAAGGATTGTAAACACACCAATCAGCACTCTGTAGAAACGCACCACTCAGCACTCTGTGTCTGGCTAAAGGATTGTAAATGCACCAATCAGCACTCTGTAAAATGGACCAATAAGCACTCTGTAAAATGGACCAATCAGTGCTCTGTAAAATGGACCAATCAGCAGGACATGCGTGGGGACAAATAAGGGAATAAAAGCTGGCCACCCCAGCCAGTAGCGGCAACCCACTCAGGCCTCCTTCCATGCTGTGGAAGCTCTGTTCTTTCACTCTTCACAATAAATCTTGCTGCTGCTCACTCTTTGGGTCTCCACTAACTTTATGAGCTGCAACACTCACCACGAGGGTCTGTGGCTTCTTTCCTGAAGTCAGCGAGACCACGAATGCACTGGGAGAAACAAACAACTCCAGACGCACCACCTTTAAGAGCTGTAACACTCACTGCAAAGGTCTGTGGCTTCACTCGTGAAGTCAGCGAGACCACGAACCCACTGGAAGGAATAAATTCTGGACACAACATGTTTTCCAAATTTTTAGATTTCTTTCTTCCTCAGGAATACAAATTATTCTTAGGCTTGGTCATTTAACATAATCCCAGACTTCTTGGAGGCTTTGTTTATATTTTCTTACTTTTTTTCTTTGTCTTTGTTGGATTGGGTTAATTAAATGATCTTGTCTTCAAGCTCTGAATTTCTTTCTTCTACTTATTCAATTTCTATTTCTGAGACTTTCCAGAGCATTTTGCATTTCTATAAGTGTGTCTGATATTTCTTGAAGTTTCAATTGTTTTATATTCATGCTGTCTATGTAATTGAATACTTCTCCCTTCACTTCTTATATCATTTTTTGGATCTCCTTGCATTGGAGTTTGCCTTTTTCTGGTGCCTCCCTGATTAGCTTAATAACTACCTTCCTGTATTCATTTTCAGGCAAATCAGGTATTTCTTCTTTGTTTAGATCCATTGATAGTGAGCTAGTGTGATTTTTTGGGAGCATTAAAGAGCCTTATTTTGTCATGTTACTGGAATTGGTTTTTTGGTTTCTTCTCATTTGTGTAGGCTCTGCCAGAGAGAAGGTCTAGAGCTAAAGGTTGTTGTTCTGATTGTTTTGTCTTACGGGGTGTTCCCTTGATGTAATCCTCTCCCCATTTTCCTATAGATGTGGCTTCCTGAGGGCTGAACTGTAATGATCTGTTATCCCTGTTCTGGATCTAGCCACCCAGCAAGTCTACCAGAATCAAAGCTGGTAATGGGGGCTTTCTGCACAGAGTCCTGTAATATGAACCATATATGGGTCTCTCAGATGTGGATACCAGAACTTGTTCTGATGGAGGTGATGGCGGGTGACCTGGACTCTGTGAGAGTTCTTAGCTTTGGTGGTTTAGTGCTCTATTTTTGTGCTGGTTGGCATCCTGCCAGGATGTGGTGCTTTCCAGAGAGCATCAGCTGTGGTAGTGCGGAGAGGAACTGGTGGTGGGTAGGGCCCTAGAACTCCCAAGAGTATACGCCCTGTGTGTTCAGTTACCAAGGGAGGTAGGGAAGGCCTATCAGGTTGGGGGGCAGGGCTAGGTATGTCTGAGCTCAGACTCTCTTTGGGCGGGTCTTGCTGTGGCTGCTGTGGGGGATGGGGGTGAAGTTCCCAAGTCAATGGAGTTATGTACCTAGAAGGATTATGGCTGCCTCTACTGAGTCATGCAGGTTGTTAGTGAAGTAGGGGAAAGGAAAGGTGGCAGTCACAGACCTCACCCAGCTCCCACACAATCCAAAGGGCCAGTCTCCTCCCACTGTGCCCCCCAACAGCATTGCGTCTGTTTCCAGGCAGTGGGAAGGCAGGGTTGAGAACTTGCCCCAGGCTACCCACCTCCCAGCTGCAAAAGAAAGTAGGGTTTTCGTTCTTTCCCTGCCTTTGGAGTCTGCACACAGGATTCACACCCTCCCCCGAGTTCTGGCCAGGAGGCTTCTCACCCTGTTCAAATTGTTATAAAGTTCAGCTGGAGACTTCCTTCTTCCTGTGGCATTTTTTCTGCCTCTCTGGCTGCCCTCCCGAAGGATTCCTGTGGTGCCAGGCAGGAATGGCCTGCTTGGGGACCCAGCAAGTTCATAAGACCTTTCCCGATGCTTCCTCTACTCCTGTATTTCGCTTAGCTCTCTAAATTGACTCAGCTACAGGTAAGGTTAGAATCTTCTCCCATAAACTAGACCTTCAGTTTCCCCAGTGGGGGTGTGTGTTTGGGGGTGGAGGATCTCCCTTTCCCACTTCCACAGTTTGGACACTCACAGTATTTGGGGTGTGTCCCTTGTCCTGCAGGAGCAATCCTCTTCCTTCAGAGGGTCTGTGGGTCCTCTTGGGTTTTCTGATTTATTCCTGCAGTCATTCTGGAGCTAAAATTCATGATGTGGGTCTCCACACACTATTCTGTCTGTCTAAGTTGAAGCTGCAATCTAGTCCTGCCTCCCATTTGCCATGGTCCTCTTATTTTATTTATAAGTAATCTAAATTACTTCTACATAATTAGTAAGACTATAAAGTATAAATTATTTATATGTAATGGAATATTATTTAGGTTAAAAAAATCTTCCATTTGCCACAACGTGGATGGACCTGGAGAATATTATGCTAAGTGAAGTAAGCCAGACACAGAAAGATCAGTGTTTCATGATCTCACTTAATATGTGAACTATTCTTTTAAAAAATATCTCAAGTACATAGAGGTAGAGAATGAAACAGTGGTTACCATGGCATGAGGAGGAGGAAATGGGGAGGTGTAGGTCAAATGCAGAGAGGAGTCCCAGAGAAATGGGTTGCCACATCCGCGGTGAAATGCAAGGGGTTTTATAGATGCCTGGTGAGGAGGTGGTGTCTGATTTACATAGGGCATGGAAGATTGGTTGGACCAGGTGTGTCATTTGCATAGGCCATGAAAACTGGTTAGGACTAGGTGTGCCATTTGGCTAGGGCACAAATTTCTGGTAGCCCCCACCCTAATCTCTTATTATGTAGGTAGGTTCTCTGCCTGCCCTCTGCCATGTTGCCTATTCCTTTACTGTACAAGTGGTAACAACAACAAAAAAAGGAAGTTGGAGCCTCCATGTTGGATATGTATGGCTCCCCAGATATCCCTTTTCTGTTGGCACAGTTGCTGGCATTCCCCCGTGCAAGCTTCCAGGTTGTTTAATTATATTTTCAGCTCAATTTTTCAGGCTAGTCTTTTTTAGGAAAAAATAATTTCTGAGGCTGCTTTTTGTTAAAACGGAAGCTCTGCTGAGGACTCTTTTACCCTCACTATCCACCTAAAAAATTTCTTTCTACTTCCTATATCACATGTGCCACATTTTCTTTATCCATTCATTCATTGGTGGACACTGAGATTAATTCCATATCTTAGCTATTGTGAATAGTGCTACAGTAAACATGGAAGTGCCAATGTCTCATGAATATACTGATTTCCTTTCTTTTGGATATATACCCAGTAGTGGGATTACTGGATCAAAGAGTAGTTCTATGTTTAGTTTTCAGAAAAAACTCCGTACTACTTCCCATAGTGGCTGTACTAATTTACATTTGCAACAGTGTAAGAAGGCTCCTCTTTCTCCATATCCTCCCCAGTATCCATTATTTCCTGTTTTTTTAAATAAAAGCCATTTTAATTGAGATATGATGATATCTCATTGTTTTGATTTGCATTTCTCTGATGATTAGTGAAGTTGAGCATATATCTGTGGGCCATTTAAAATTTTTATTGAGAAATATCTGTTCAGATATATTGCATACTTTTTAATCAAATTAGTTGTTTGTTTTTTGCTATTGAGTTGTTTGAACTCCTTATATATTCTGATTGTTAATCCCTTGCCATATGAGTAGTTATAAGACGTTATTTCCAAGTCTCATGGTAACCTCAAAACAAAGACCTATAATAAATACAGAAAAAAATAAAAAGCAAGATATTAAAACACACTACCAGAGCAAATCACTTTTACACAAAGGAAGACAGGAAGGAAGAAAGGATGAGAAGACCAACCAAACAACCAGAAAACGAATAACAAATTGGCAGTAGTAAGTCCTACCTATCAATAATAACAGTGAATGTAAATGGACTACATTTTCCAATCAAAAGACAAGAGTAGCTGAATGGATAAAAACACAAAAAGAAAAACAAAACCTAATTCTATGCTGCCTACAAGTAACATACTTCACCTACAAAGATACACATAGACTGAAAATAAAGTCATGGAAAAAGATATCCCATGCAAATGGAAACCAAAGGACAGCAAGACTATCTATGGTTAGATAAAATAGCTTTGCACATTTGTTTTGAGGAATTAATTAGCGATAACTACTGTCCTCTAAGGGCCTCATACTGTTCAAAGAGTCCAAATCTCTTTCATGATGACACCCAGAGAAATCTCCTTATTTGGGGGACATACCTTTCCATGAGAGAAAATGAGGACATCAAATTATTATCTGGCTTCTTACCTCAACATGCATTAATAATTCCCACGAAGGGAGTCAACTCTTGTGATACTATAATGTACACTGAATTTTATTCAGCACTTACTTATTTCAGCTGTTTCAACTTTTTAAATTACCATTTTGAATGTGCTTCTATGTGTTTTATTAGTATAATGAGAATATGACATACTTCTCAGCCTCTTTATGGTTTGTTTTTGTTTTGTTTTTTGCTTATTGCCTCACTAATCTGTCATGGACAATATAATATTTTGCTTTGGATGGCAATCTTTGTCATACTAAGTACTAGAATGTAGAAGCCAATATTTCAGAGCAGCACTGCATTTCTATTTTCTTTAAAATAATGTCATATCAATTATCTGTTTTGTTCCCCTCCTCACTTCATTTATCTTCACATTTCCATGGTGAATTATTTTCTTTTTCTAAAATCTCCATTTAGATGCTTTCTTTTTCCTCTCAGCCTTTGAACTCTGTGTGAGCAATGATTATGTCTATCTTAGGACTATTGAGAAGGATTTTGCACTTCGTGTACTGCAAAGTGCCCATATAAGAGAGAATGAACTGGCAGGGTCTATGTTCCACTCTTTACCAAATCATTTGCCCTTTCAGTTAATTTACACTGATAAAGAGTGCTATTTTGTAACTTACTTGAAAAATTCTTGCAGAGACATTGTATGTACTAATAGGTACTCCCCAACAACTTCTCCAAACCCCAAAATAGCTTGTTCCTCACTGTTTTTACAGGACCAATTCAGAGGTTGATAAAAATAAGTACTTAATAAAATGTTTAATTAATTATATGTCTAATTATACTTGCTCCCGATAAACGGTGTTTCTCCCATTCAGTAACAGTGCTTTAGCTTTATGCCATCATAAGTCAGGAAGTAGTGATGTTTTAATGCCAGTACCACACAGTGATAAAAACAAATAAGAACTTCTAAGTTTGTTAGTCTGGTTTTACCATTTACCAACTGTGGGACCCTGGGAAAATTACTTAATCTTTTTGATTGGTAGTTCCCTTATCTTTTAAAAGGAGACGTTATCAGCAATTATTCCATAAAATTACCATGAGAGTTTAAATGGTGTCTGTTCCAGCAACAGTGTTGCTTCCTCTGAGAAACGGGTTGTTTACAATTGATTATGTTCCAATCTTTTCATTGCTGCTTGGATATTCAAAGCCAAATCCACAGTCTACTTGTCGCAAATCAGTAAGACTTTATAACATATAATTCATATACTAACTTACATAGTTTTTGTTGTAGTTTACCTTTAAATGCTATTTTTTCACGTTTTTGTTTAGGAAATTGATGTTTATATCAAATAATTGCTTGGTAAAATATGAGAAAAAGGTTACCCTAATTTTCGACGTAATTTTCCACAAGGAAATTTGAGGAAATTTCCTCAATTTTCCTCAATTCCTATGTAATTGTCTAGCATAGTTTTCACTTCTGTTCTACTAATAGAATAAAATCTGTCATATATTAAAATAGAAAAATATGAGTATATTTTGTATAATATGCTGTCTACATATAAAATGCAGTTTTTATTATTAGTGGTTATTCCTAGAGAATATTGTCATATGATAGATCAGGATAAAATTAATGTAGTTAGTTACATTTAGATGCTGCCATAAAATGTTCACTATTAAATCTTTATAAAACACATACAAGAAACTATATTTAACGAAAAATACTTTTCATAAACGTTTCTAACCTGAAGTTAGAGTCAAACTATACTAAAGAAATTAAAGAAATTAAAATTGTCCTGAGAAAGTTAAAAAAAAAAAACCCTTGGCTATTGTAAAGTCACAATGACTTCTTTAATATTGGATTCAAAATTACTGTAATATCAGAGACCTTAATAGCACCTGGAAATGCTGTTTAAGACTATCATTATATGAGGATTGAAATAATTGCTATTTTCCTTGTTAAACAATTGCAGGAGACATCTGTGATTTATAACTGGTAATGATTTAAAAATGTTTTGACAGGGTTCTATGCGATCACAATATGAGACACATATAGTGTCCTTATGCATTCTAAATTTCAAATTTCATTTTATTTTAATTGGATTAGAAAATTGAGCTCCTAATAGATGTATAATTTTGACATTTTTCTATTAAGTAATGTGCTGCAGAGTTAGTTTTTAGTACTATTTTGCCTTCTTTACATAATCTTCTTAAGGACAAATACTTATGCCAACATATTTTAAAATAATTTCTGGAGAAATGCTATATTAAGTCGATATTAACAAGTTTAAAATAAATTTACCCAAGAGAGCTAAGAGTTCTTTCGGGGTCAATGTATTAACAAGTGAAGGTTGTAAACTTTACTGTTTTCTCTATTTTATTATCAAATTTCTCAAACAAATACCCACAGGCAATAATAAAAATAACACCTTTAATGGTGTAGGTAATTAGAACCCAAGAAAAGCTACCTGAGGGAAAAACCTTGTGAATCTTTTTATTTTTTCCCCAAAAATCTTTTTAAAAAAGGAAATAAAGTCCCTGAAATTATTATATAAAAATCTCCCTTGTGCTATAACATCCTCTACCTGCAGGAGATAAATTTAATCAAAAACAAAAGACCAAAGAAGAAAACATTTGCGCTTCCAGCCCCGTTTGCCAAAATAAGCTATGGACTGGAAAATAGGAGATATCTTCTCTAATTTAATTTTAATTGATTGATTAGTTGTTTTACCATAGATTCTGTGACTTGCTCAATGTCACAAAGCTAGTTATCAGGTGAGCTTTGATTAAAAAGATGTGATATTCTCTCAGTCAGTCTCTACCTAATTGTTTTCTTCTTGCACGGGTGATGGCATTCGTCTTGCAAGGAGTGGGGAAATATTTTCCAATTAGCCAAGTTAGTGAAGTTTCTCAAAGGTTGATTTTTTTTTTTTTTTGACCTTTGACAGTGATGCATTAGTGAAAGACCTAAGCAGCAGAATCACAAAATCAGGCTTAGATTCTAAAATGTTTACAGTGATGAGAAGGATGAATGAAGAGGCTGTTGTGCATGCCAGAGCATAAGAGTTTTACATATGATAGAGAATCCTAGGATAGTTTGAAGTGCAACCATTTAGGAGATTAAAAGAACAGGCTTTAGGTTGGACTGAGGGAGAAGATCTTGAGAATGCTACCCAAGGCCTTCTATCAGGTTTGAAAATAACTAATGGGAAAGGCTGACCAAGAGGGCCTTAACCTTTCCCTCGAGAGGCTTCTTTCTGCCCCTACCCATAGGCTCCTGATCTTCCATTCACCCTAGCCTTACAGAATTCAGATAGCCTAACCCCAGAGGACTCACCCCTCCCTTTTCTCAGAGCATTCATGTTAGTAAGCTTGCAATTGCAAATTCTTTCTCTGACTTTAAGATGTAAATAATTTTAAAAGGCTTACTAGCTTATAAACCCAAGACTGTCTTTGTTTGGGACCTAGGAAACATATCTTTGGAATGTAACCATTGAGGAAGGTAATACCTGCCTCTCAGTCTCTGTGGGAGTATAGGAGCCTAACTTTGAGCCGTGGCCACTTGCCACAAGTTGCGAAACTACCTCTTGTAATAAAAACAGAAAAATTTTATTTTTTCCTTTGGATAAAGCCAAGTAGCTAACACAGATGGTCCCTCCAATTGTTTTACTGTTATTTTTCTTATTTGTTTACTTTCAGCTCCATCCTGACATTTACATTCTGAATCTATGTTGATTTTTATCTTCAGGTAACAGGGAATAAACTAACAATTTAGTAAAGGCGGTTCTCTTTGGGGGAGCACAAATAGGTCTAAATGTTCCATAAAACTTTGTCTTCTCAACATCAGTGTCTAACTAGTGATCTAGCAGAAACACTTTAAGTTTGAAAGGAAAATTATTTTAGTTTTCTGGCACTGTCATAACAAGCTACCACAAACTGAGTGGCTTAAAACAAAAGAAATTTATTTATTGTATTACAGGTCTGGAGGCTAGAAGTCTGAAACGAAGGTGTCATCATGGCCCTCTGCACCCTGTAAAGAAGAATCTCCTTTTTTCTGCTTCTTCTAGCTTCTGGTATTTGCTGGCAATCCTTGATGTCAGCTTGTATATGCATTACTGTAATCTCTGCCTCCACCCTCATATGGCTATCTTCTCCCCGTGTGTCTGCACATCATCTTCCCTTGTGAGTCTGTGTCCAAATACCTGTCTTCTCTAATCATATTAGATAAGAAGACCACCCTCTTCCAATATGACTTCATCTTAACTAATTACATCATTGCAGATATCTTTTTAGTTAACAGAATTCAACCTTTAGCAAAGATTAAAGGAGAGAAGATGATAACATGTCTTAAAATTCAAAGTCCTAAACAAAGCTTTTAGAATATTTACACTTAATCATTTTGGGTTTATCTTGAACACTGTGAAACCTCATGGAGTTTGAATCAATCCGGAAATTAGGAAGCACAAATACCAAGTCTTTTTATTATAAATACCTCTCAAATATGAATACTTTGGGAAAGGCATATATTATCCATTATTTTCACATTCATAATGGGTTTGATGATTTTTAGGAAATACTAAATATGGTATAAAAGATATACTCTTGAAAATACCACAAACTCCTGCAATGCAATTCAGAAACTACCACTTGGTGGCAAGATAATGCTGCTGTTAATGGGCTTAGCAATGACCTACATACTTGTTCTTTTGAATTCTAAATCCTTGATAAATTTGAAATAGATTTGCAAAGGGAGTCAGGCTAAATTACTGACATTTTTTAAAAAGAAAATAATTTGCATAATAAAAATGACTCTGGTAAAACACACATGTAAAATTCAGTTCAAACAATGAGTTAATTCTTTGACTATTATTAGTAAAATACTCAAATAAAAATGGAAATGAATAAGAAAATAATTATTCCATAGATATATTTTATATCTGTATATTTTCTTACAAATCCTAGCCCAAGGTGAGGTGTCATAATTTTTTTTGGCTCTGGCTCATTTGATTGAGCATGACTACCCAGTGCAATATTTACATTTGTCCCCTGGTAGCACTTTAGAATAATATGTCCCTATTTTATTGAACTACTACTACCTTTTAGAAGAATTATGAAGCTTCTGGCAGAGAAAAATGGATTTCTTACTTACCACTGTGGTCAGACAATGTTATGCTTAGTAAATGTACAGTGTTTTCTATGAAAAAGAGTATGAAGATTTCTCAAATAACTAAAAGTAGAGCTACGATTTTACCTGACAATCCCACTACTGGGTATCTACTCAATAAAAAAGAAATTATTTTGCCAGAAAAGACACCTGAACTTGTATGTGTATCACACATTATTCACAATAGCAAAGTCATAGAATAAACCTAACTGTCCATCAATGGGTGAGTGAGTAAAAGAATTGTGGTACATATACACCATGGAATATTATACAGCCATAAAAATGAATATCATGTCCTTTGCAGCAACATAGAAGAAGCCAGAGGCCATTATCTTGAGTAAAATAAGAAACAGAAAGTCAAATACTGCATATTCTCGTTTATAGGTGAGAGCTAAACAATGAGTACACATGAACATAAAGAAGAAAATAATAGACACTGGGTACTCCAAATGTGCAGAGGTTAAGAGGGAGGTGAATGTTAGAAAATTACTTATCATGTACAATGTTCACTATTCAGATGAAGGATACATTAGAAGCCCAAACCCCACCATTATACAATATATCCATGTAACAAACCTGCACATGTACCCCCTGAATCTAAAATAAAAAATATATTTGTATACACACATACAAGTATAAGGTTTCCTAATGAGTCTATATTCATTCTAAAATACAGAAGAAATAGAACTGTTTTCCAGGATTCTCTGTTTGAGGGAAAATAGAGTAACAATAGAAAAGGCCTATTTTATATATATGAAGAAAAATGAAAAGGGATAATAAACAATTCATGGAAAAATTATTTGATTATTGAGAATATAAAAGATTTAATGATATTCTTGAGCAAAGGGAATTGAATATAAATTATTGTTTTGTTGTCTAACAATCTCTTTCAATGCTTACTTAATTTTTTCATAGACCATCATTCTAGGAAATATTTGAATTAAAGAGTAGCCTCTCATTGGCATAGGAGACATAAAGGTTTGGATTGTTTTATTTCTATGTTATTTTGAGGCAGTATTTTACAGTAGTTAGGAAGGAAGTGTATTGCATCTTGAGTCCCACCTCTGTAATCTACTATATACTCTTGAGCTACTCACTTAACTTCATTTCACTTCAATTCAATCATTTGTAAAATTTGAGAAATAGTAGTACCTATCGTGTGGGGTTGGTGTGAGAATTAAATAGAGTTATGCCCTTAAAGTGCTTGGTTTAGTATCTCTTCCACTATAAACATTAAGTATAATTTCTTAATATTTTTCCTAAGCATCCCTGGGTACATATTTCTTGGATATTTGATGAACAATTAGGATCTTGGAAGAATTTCAGGAAAGAAGTTTCCACCAAATTCCTTTTTCCCAAGCCTTTTTGCAACTTACTAACAATTTTCAAGTAGAAAAAGAGTATAGGTCGTTTTGGTTGCTGACAGAAGATCAATTTTTCTTGCTCTTTCTGGCTTTTGGTGCTTTGCTTTGGCTGGCAATCTAAAATCAAAGAATGCCTGGAGGTGTTGCATTTTCTGGGAAAGTACTGGAGCCCTGCAGTGTTAATGCTGACTGTAGTTCTATGATGAGCTTTTCAACTTCTATGCCATGCCTTTTAATGAATTTTGCCAGGGGCTGCAACTTCTAAACTTTTTTTCTCAGATCTTTTTTAGCCTCTTAACATATTGCCAAAGCTGATAGAGAGAGATATCACAAAGTCACTCCTGGTGCTGAAATAGTCTACTCCATGGTGTTTGTCATGGGCAGAGGGTCAACAGTAAGCAATAGACAGACTCTAACAAAGAACTAATGTAAATATGCCCTGTCCATTAAGTCTTAGAGGTATACTTCTTTGTTTAAGTTTTATGCTTGGCTGTTTGTTAATTTAACAATATAATTTACAATAAGCAATATGAAAATGCATAAACAAATCACTTTGGAAAGTTAACTTTAAATATGAAGAATTAATTTTTATAGAAGTATCTAGCATCTCAGGACTTCAAAGTTTGTTTTCACTTGCTTATAAAAGTTTTCTCATGTATGTCAAATATGCAAGCTATTTTGAGAAGTATTTTTGGCAGAGTCACCTCCTATCCCAAGTAACAAGTATCAACAAAGGCTTGAGGGATGCAGTGAACACAGGAGCATCGCTACAAAGCACACACAACAGAGAAACATAAGAATTAGTCACTGGCTACTTTCAGAAGCAAAAACAGCACTTCTTTCTCTTCACTTTTTCTCTACTCAAAATATACAGAAATGGCCAAACTGTGGATATGCTTAGCTGCTTGTTGTTGTAGTAAAAATATAGATCATTTGTAGGTATGTAAAAATTTTAAAAAAGAAAATATGAAGATAATAAAGGCTAGAGGTGAGAATATAAAAGATCAAAAGCGCTGGTAAAGATTTTAGGCTCTTCTGTTGGATCTTAGAAATGTTTTCCTTTACTGTGGAGAAAAGTACTCTGGAAGAAGAAATTACCTACCTAACTGGAGGTCCATTTTATCATATATAGTATACTCTTTCTATTTCCATAAGGAATTTTAAAATGTCATCTACCTTCGGTGTTTAAAAGATAATTAAGCATAAATGCAGTTTCCATATTAAACCAAAACAAATAGAAGTTAAAATCAGTTGAAACATTTTAAATGAACCATTAAAACATCAAGGCAGATAATAATAGAGAAACATAGATGATAATTTAGATAATGAAGGAAACTTTTATTTTCACCTGGAGTGACAGAGGATATATAAGAGATTATATCTCATGGATAATTTAAAGTTAATTCATTCAAAATAGAAAGGAATTTGAGATATTTTTGAGGCTGAACAGAAGAGGGCTGTTTTTACGAGATCTCTTAGGGACATAGAATTCCTACAGAAATGAAGGTGGACTATTTACTTGGCACCTTCTGTATCCCATTTGGGAGTGAATCACTCAGCAGAGGTCATAATTTTCCTTAGAGACAGAGCAGAATATGTCTTCTACTTCTGGGTGGGATATTGACTTGTATTCTGGCCAGATATGACAAAAGCTGCACTTAATCTCTCAAAAACCCAATTTATCTTACCCATCACTGCTGCTTTTGACCACCACCATAAAATTTGATCTCATTCTCATCTGAATTCTCACCACTGACTTACTGTAACATTCACTGGTTTTGATCATCTATTACATTAAAGCATTTCTTCTATTATTTTTATCATAAAATAATTGAGCTTCTTCAACTGAGCTTCTTCACTCAGCTGGAATGACAATAGAAAAGGACTGGTTACATTCAACTAAATTCTTAAAATCATAGGATAAGGATGAATAAATTAAAAGATCAATATACCAAATTTCACTAGACAATATTTAAAATTCTGCCCTATATCCCAGGCACCTCCTTTCTAAAATTGGAAAACCCGAAAAAGGGAACTAAAAAATTAGAAGGTTGTTTTTTTTTGCGGGGGGAACAAAATATCTGAGCAAAAGGAGATGAGATTGTCATGGGTAAAATGAGCCATTTGTGTCTCTTACAGAAATCACCTCCCAGGAAAATAGTGTGTACAGTACCAGCATCCCTCAGAACTGAACAGTGTTAAACAAAATAGTATGATATTGTTGCTCTCTCATCTCCCTATTCTCTAGGTATTCCAGTTGATCATTCTTATAGTAACATTATCAGATATATTAATACCATGGTTATAGTAGATTTTCTTTTACATTTAATTACCTTTTAATTGGACTCTAAGGAATTTAATGCCTTCCTGTTTTACAAAATAGATTTCCTGTCTCTGTTTTCTTAGTTTTAGCATGAAGGGTTTATTTTTTCCCTTCTTTTCCCTTTTTTAAAAATAAAAATGTTTGTAAGAGTTTGAGGCATCTCCCTATAGTTTAAATATTACATGCACTAATTATGCATGTTTCGGAAATGACTCATATAAGAAACTACAATAATCCTTTAAAATAATTAAGAATATATATATTCAATTCTTAAGGGAGAGAAAAAAGCAAGGAAGGAATGTAAAATGCTTAAAAACTTAAAGTAAAAAAATGACAGGAAATTTTATCATGTAAACAACATATGGCCTTAATACTATTAATAATATGATGTATATAGCTTCCATGTAATTGTTTCGGACATTGTGAACTATTACTTTTAGAAAGTTTGGGTTAACATCTCATATTTTAGATTTTTTATTAATTCTAGAATTACTTGATAACTGAGATCACTAGGTGACTTTTTCCCATGATTTGTGACAAATAGTAATTATCAGCAAAATTCTGCATTTTCACAAAAATCCTTTAGATATAAAGTAAATTTTTATTAAAAATATGTGTTCTACAAGTCCATATTGTCAGAGGTGTTTAAACCAGAATGACTTCATCTTGTACTGTGGCTGGGTAAAATAAGGCTGAGACCTACTGGGCTGCATTCCCGGGAGGTTAGGTTTTCTTCGTCACAGGATGAAATAGGAGGTCACACAAGATACAGGTCATAGAGACCTTGCTGATAAAAGAGGTTTCAGGAAAGAAGCCGGACAAAACACATCAAAATCAAGATGGCAACAACAGAACCTCTGGTCATCCTCACTACTCATCCAGGAATTGCCCATCCCTTCTCTGAAAACTCATGAATAATCCACTCCTTGTTCAGCATATAATCAAGAAAAAACCATAAAAAGGGGAACCAGCAGCCCTTGGGGCTGCTCTGCCTATGGAGTAGCCTTTCTTTTATTCCTTTACTTTCTTAATAAACTTGCTTTCACTTTGTAATGCGGACTCACCCTGAATTCTTTTTTGTGTGAGGTCCAAGAACCCTCTCTTAGGGTCTGGATTGGGACCCCTTTTTGGTAACCATATGAATTGTAGAAATCACCATACATAAATTTTATTCGTTCTTTAATTACAGAATGATAGCTTGGAGATTTTAAAAATGATTTAGATAGAACGGTGAGGTTGGAATGAGTAACATAGATTTTTTTCTTCAGGCAGAGATATTTTTAAAAGGTTGAAAAAATGTATGCTATGATAGTTCTTTATTGAATACCTACCTTTTCTCTCAAAAACTCTAGAGAACACCAGTAGATACTTTATACATCTTATTTTGAGTATATCCTGGTCTGAATAGTAATAGAAAGAGAAGAATTTTGGAAAAAGCTCTATCATTTCTTTAAAATAAAGTTATCCTGTGTTTCACATCTTAATTTACATAACTAACCTTGGAATAAGTCTAATGGGAATAAATCCGCCCAAACTGGGGCTTATTCTCACAGTTTATCTCTTTCAATAGAAACTTTATTGCTAGGAGACATTGGAAACCAAATGGAATTGATGACAAAATTTAAGGTATGACTTGTGGGAGAAATAAGTTCAGGAAAAAAACCGTGACCTTTATAGTTTCTTTAAGTCTCAATAGCTAATGTTTTTGAATAGTTCACAACATATATTTTGATGAATCAGGGTTGTTAGAAAAATAAGATACTGATTTATAATATCCATAAAACTACTTTTAAAGACAATAGCTTCACTAACAAAAATTTTCAAAGACAATTGAATGAATTCAGTGGTAGATGTAAAAACAAACAAAGATACAAACACCAGTTCTGCTTTTTAGTTTTACCTACCTGTGGTCAGCAGCCTGTGAAGCTAGGTAGATGCCCTGAGGGTATTTCCTCTTTAGCAGAGCAAATTGTCTCTGGGCTACAAACCCTGCTAGAATATGTCCTGGACTCTGGCCTGCATGGATAGACAAGTTTTACTGGAATGATTGGACTAACTGATGGAGATTGGAGGTGAAATAAAGGCTGGAGGAGTACCATACTTCTTTTCTTCTTCCTATCAGAGAACTATGCACACACCATGCTTACCTGTCAAGTGTTTATAATCCTATCCACACTCTAAGCCTTCTTGAAGCAGCACTTAGTTCTACTTAGTGCCTGGCTTAGAATTAAGTGCTTAATTAGTGTTAGTTGAACAATAATCAACATCCTCTCTTGTAATTGTTCTCTTCTTTGTCAACCTGAACATACACATATTGACATACAATTATGCATACAAATTTTCCTCAGCTTACATTCATCTCTAGTGGCCGTTTTATTAATATTAACAAAGGATAATCCACTTTTCCTTTAAAATGTCTATTTTACTAATCTTTGTTAGTCACAACTACACAGATTGGAAAACAGTAGTATGTATATGTGGAAGATACTATTTTTCAGTCTCCAGACAAGTCTTGTTGCTTGTATGAATTGCAGATCCCTTGCACTAACTCTGCAGCCTGCTTCATGCTCCACACTGTACCTACTGAATAATTGTTTGAATAAATGAAACACAACTAGATTAAGATTTTTTTTTACTATGAGATATGCACACATCAAAGAGCATGAGGATCAAATTGATGATAACAAAATCAGTAGTAACAGTCAGAATTATAAATCCTAAAATCCCTGACGTGTAATATTTTACATGTGTTATTTTAGATATTTATAATAGTTTGAAAAGGTCAGTATTTTCACGTCCATTTAACAGATAATAAAAATGTAAGTTAAAATAGTTAACATGTCTGGGTCACAAAGCAGATAAGTGGCAATATTTATATTATTTCATGTTCCCTTGTTAATTACAAATACCTTATCCAAATGTTGACTTTTATTGTCCTTGAAGATTTCATCAGCTAAGACTATTTGTCTGACTCATAAAGTAAGAGCTTGGATCCCTTTAATCCTTTCTTCTCCATTCTCTTCTACCTCACAGATGTAGCATAAGAGAAAAACATTTTTCAAACTTGTCCTCATTTTTTCTCCATTCGTTTCATATAAAACTTTCCCAAGAGATACTGGTGATAAATGGATTCAGTGTTAATGATATATTTATGAGCTTTTAAAGTGAAATGAAACATTATAAAAGAAATACTGCTATAAATACTTTACTCCATTGAACTGGTTAGAAAATATATTCAAAATCTTGCTAAACGTTCCGTCTCCTTCTAGCATCAGCATTTTGTAAACTAAAAGCTGCAAAGCATTCTTTAAAACATTTTTATTTCTTTTTTCTTTTCTTTCTTTTTTTTACTTATGCTGCTTCACATTGTTTTGTAAATATTTATTATAAAAGCAGAATATTTTTATTGCTCTAGACATTAAATAGGTACTCATGATTATGGAGCCTTTTTACAGAGACTTATCCACTTATCCACTTATCAACGGCAAAAATAAGAGGATATTAAAAGAAAATGTGGATATTAAAAGAAAAATATAAAATATATGTGCAAATAAGAGGAACATAAAAATTATGTCCTAAATGACAGAGATAAAAAAAAATGTAAAAGAACAAGAAAGAAAATAAAGAAGAGCTATAGCAAGGTATTTCTATTATGCCTCCAAGAGAAAACAGACAGTATTAAAACTTGAATACTAGCTAAAGAATATACTCACTAAATGCAGCATCAACTTTAGAGGAAAATGTATTTTTGGTGTAAAAGATTTACTATTTGATGACATGAAAACCTTTATTTCCTTACTATAGCAGACTAAATTATTCAGACAGACCATCTGCCTAAAAAAAGTAAAAATGCTCAAAACAAGTGCAACTTGCTCCCCTCTAGAGAAATCAACCATTCTATGGTGACTCAAACTTTTCAGTAAAATGTTTTCAGGAAAACCTGAGGCTTAGAATAAAAAATAGCATGTCCAGGCATGGGGGCTTATGCCTGTAATCCCAGCACTTTGGGATGCTGAGGTAGGAGGATCAGTTGAAGTCAGGAGTTCGAGACCAGCCTGGCCAAAATGATGAAAAACTGTCTCTACTAAAAATACAAAATTTAGCCAGCATGGCAGCAGGCACCTGTAATCCCAGCTACTTGGGAGGCTCAGGCAGGAGAATTGCTTGACCCCCGGAGGTGGAGGTTCCAGTGAGCTGAGATCACACCACTGTATTCCAGCCTGGTTTACAGAGCAAGAGTCCATTGTCCCGGCTGTTATTTATTTGTTTATTTATCTCAAAAAAATGAACAAATAAATAACAAAGTGTCTGAAAAAAAACACCATGAGTGAAAACCAGCATTGTTTTTAAAAAAGTCTTTGAAACTTCTGCAGAGTATAGAAACTATACACACAAACCCAGTGGATTTGAAATTTAAAAGTGAATAGAAATGGAAGACATTAAATACAGAATAATTTAAAAAATTAAGTAGATAAGTTTACAAGGTAATTAAATATAGCTAATAATACAACAAAGGAACTAAAATATATGGTAGTAAAAATATTCAAAATATAACAGATAGTGAACAAGACCAGAAAATTCAAGGACTTTGAGCAACATTGTGAATACAGTGAGAGCTAATTGTACTTCCAAAAGAAGAGCAGCAAAAATGGGTCACTGGCAGTGCTGAAGAGATGATGAGTGAGAGTTTTCCAGAATGACAAGAAAGAAATCCAAGAAGTACAATGAATCTCAAGCATGATGAATAGAAAAAATATACATGCAAGTGATATGGGAGGAGGGCAGGGAAATGCTGGGTAGAGAAAGATGGGGCCCTGGCTAGGGCTCTACCCTCAGGCACGGGCCCATGGACCTATGTGAGGACAGGCACTCCTGCTTTCACACCTAAATGTTGCATTTCCCAAGACCATCCTGGCCACCACGTCCCCATCCTGTGCCTATAAAAACCCCAAGACTCTAGCGGGCAGAGACACAAGAGGCTGGACGTTGAGAGGAATACATTGGTTGAAGAGCACGTTGACAGGCACCAGCAGATGCCAGCACGCTGGCAGGCCATCAACCGGTGGAATGACGTGGAATTTGGCCAGGGCAGTTGGAGAAGAGTCCAGTTGCTGAGTGGCCCAACTCCAGGGGAAAACCTTCCCATTCCATCTCCCTTCTGGCTTCCCCATCTGCTGAGAGCTACTTCAATAAAAAAACTTGCACTTATTCTCCAAGCCCAGCTGTGATCTGCTTCTTCCAGTACACCAAGGAAAGAAACCCCAGGATACAGAAAGTCCCCCGTCTTTGCGGTAAGTCAGAGGGTCTAATTGAGCTGAGAAACACAAACCGCCTGTGGACGGCTAAACTAAAAGAGCACACACTGTAATGCATGCCCACTGGGGCCTCAGGAGCTGTAAACATTCACCCCTAGACACTGCCATGGGGTCAGAGCCCCACAACCTGCTCGCCTGCATGCTCCCCCTAGGGGGTTTGAGCAGCGGGGCACCAAAGAAGCCAGCAGCTCTCCCTGTCACACACCCTGCGAGGGGGACAAGGGAACATTTCCCATTTCATAAGCATGACAGTGAAACTAAGCAAGGACAAATCAAGGGGAAATCGTAAAAATCTGAGGGTGAGAAAAAATTATTCAGAGAGTGACAGTAAGCTTGGTTCTAAACAGCAACTATAGAAGCTGGGTACTAAGAAAAAAATCAACATGGAAAGCTGTATCCCAAAAGGCAGTTTCAGACCCACACTCAATTGCCATCGAGAAAGAACATTGGAAAGAATGTCCTTCAGGAGGAAGGAAAGTGATCCCAGAAGTAATGCTTGTGATACAAGAAGGAATGGAGTAAAAATGAATTGGTAAATCGGTGAATAAATATTAGCAAATCACAACTGTATACAACAATAATTATGTGTGCAATTTCAAATGCAATTTAGAATAAAAATAAGTGACATTGTCACAAAATTAGTTGAGAATGTAGTAAATGGTATCGAAGTTTTCTTTTGTTACAGAGGAATAACTTTTGCAGAGTACTGTTAATCATTGGACTTTGATAAATTAGTATGTGGTCACCTTTGTATATTTCTTAATTTTTCAAATATGTAAATGCGTATTCTAGTTTTAAAATTATACAATTTTTCATACACAAACTCACACAAATATTACAATCAGTGCTAGAGAACCTATAAATATATGGCTAAATGATAATAGTGAAATTCTCTTATTTACGAATGTTTGTTTAATTCTGAAGAGTAAATACATAGAATAAGCATTTCCTTGAATGTGTGTCATACAGTTTTTTCAAAATAAAATTGTGTGCGTATAAAAAAGTACATTTGAATAACAATTAGACATTTAAAAAAAGTGATCCATAATTCTTCTATTGTTGGTGAGAATTATGAGCTTTCATGCAATTATAAGCAGAGTTAGAATTATGTGAATGCATATACATTTTTCAGAATAATTGAAAGGAACATTTTTCTCTATATAAGATAATATTCTAATAATAGCTTTTGACCGTAGTACTTATTCATCTCTATTCGTTTTATCATAATGGTAAAATAAAGTATTTGCTCACAATGGCCTATATCATTAGAAATTAATGTTGGATTTACTGTATTCTGCTAATAAAAATGGAAAGGAGACTTTTTTTTTCTTTGAGACAGTGTCTCATTCTGTTGCCCAGGCACAACAGTGGTGTGCAATGGCGCGTTTTCCGCTCATTGCAACCTCTGCCTCCCAGGTTCAAGTGATTCTCGTGCCTCAGACTTCCCTAGTAGCTGGGATTACAGGCGCCCACCACAACGCCTGGCTAGTTTTGTATTTTTAGTAGAGATGGGGTTTCATCATGTTGGCCAGGCTAGTCTTGAACTCCTGGCCTCAAGTGATCCACCCACCTTGGCCTCCCAAAGTGCTAGGATTACAAGCGTGAGCCACTGCCCCTGGCCAGATTTTTTTTTTTTTTTTTTTTTTTTTTTGAGATGGAGTCTTGTTCTGTTGCCCAGGCTGGAGTTCAGTGGCGCAATCTCGGCTCGCTGCAACCTCCGCCTCCTGGGTTCAAGCGATTTCTCTACCTCAGCCTCTCGAGTAGCTGGGACTACAGGTGCGTGCCACCAAGCCCGGCTAATTTTTTGCATTTTTTAGTACAGACGGGGTTTCACCATGTTGGCCAGGATGGTCTCAATCTCCTGACTTCCTGATCTGCCTGCCTTGGCCTCCCGAAGTGCTGGGATTACAGGTGTGAGCCACCACGCCCAGCCAATTTATTTTTTTTTTTAATTAAAACTGATAATAGCTTATCCTGGCTTCTCATGTTGGTAGATGGTTCATATCCATAAAAATATATTTTTTATTGCTTCCTTCCACTTACCATGAATAGTGAAAAAAATGGGTGAGATCCTAAATAAATGGCCAACAATTAGGGGGAAAATGTATATGAGGATGTGTTTTGATTCTTCTCAGGGAGGCAAAGAACTCCTCTAAGGGAGAGGTGGCTGAGGGGTCCACAGGGATGGGCCTAAAAAAGTTGATATGCACCACATGGGAAAATCGTAAGATACAAATATAGTTGGGGTTTTGGGGAACAAGAAGTACAAATACAGATATAAAGATAAATGAGTAGAACAAAAGATCAGTTAAGTAAACAGAAACAAGATTATGGAGTACCTTGTATATTTTCATCTATGCTGAGGAATTTTGTCTTAATTTGATAAACCACTGACTTTCATATTTCTAAAAATACAATATCTTGCACTTTTTAAATGCCATCATCAGTTCCCCTCATTCTGATTCATTTGGTTTGAAGGAGGACCCACAGAATTTGCATTTTTAAGTTTTGCACTGAGAGGAATATTGTTTTAGGTATTGAAAAACCATGAAAAGTTTCATAGTAGAGGACTGATATTATCAGATTTTTGGTTTTCAAGTATAGTTTGAGAGAAATAAGCCAAGGTTTACCAGTTATGAGGCTACTGGAAAAGGACAGGTGAGTGATAATGATGTCTTAAAAAATAATAGTGATTTATAACAAAGGCAGCAATGCAGTACATTGGGGAATGACAGTTTGTTCAATAAATGGTTGTTAATAAGCAAAAGTAGATATCTGAACTTCCATCTTTCAAATACAAAAATTTTTATCTCATATCATAAACAAAAATTATAATGTATTGAAAAACCTAAATATTATAGGTAGAACAATAAAATAAGGAGAATAACTTTAGGACTTTAAGAACAGACTTTTAAAATAGTATACACAAAGCTTTAAGAGAAAAAATATAAAATTGACTATATTAATATTAATACCTCTTGTTAATTCAAGACATCATTGAGAGTTGAAAAGGCAACCTACAGAGTAGGGGAAGCTATTTTTAATACACATATAAAGAATATATAACTTCTTAAAATTGATAAGGAAAATAAAGAAAACTCAATTGAAATATGAGTTAAAGACTTCCTTTTGAAAAGTGGACATCTAAATGGCTAATTAACACACAAAAATTTGTTCATAACGTAAGACATCAGAGAAATGTGATGAAAACTTCAATGGAATAGCACACTACATCTACTGGAATAGCTAAAATATATATGATAAAAAATGAAATGTGGGCAAGGAATTGAACAATCAGAATTCATACGCTGCTTGTGGGAATATAGAATTTTTTTTTTTTTTTCGAGACTGAGTTTTGCTCTTGTTGCCCGGGCTGGAGTGCAATGGCACGATTTTGGCTCACTGCAAACTCTGCCTCCCGGGTTCAAGCAATTCTCCTGCCTCAGCCCCCCAAGTAGCTGGGATTATAGGCATGTGCCACCACACCCAACTAATTCTGTACTTTTAATAGAGATGGGGTTTCACCATGTTGGTCAGGCTGGTCTCCAACTCCAGACCTCAGGTGATCTGCCCACCTCGGCCTCCCAAAGTGCTGGGATTACAGGTGTGAGCCATTCTGCCCAGCCTGGGAATGTAGATGTTTTACATCTACTTTGGAAAATTATTTGGTTCTATCTTTTAATCTGTACCAATGAATACTAATTCCATTCATGTTTATAAGCGCGACACAAATATATACAAAGGCTCAACAATACACAGATGTTATGTTCACAGAAGCACTATTCATAAAAGCTACAAAGTAGAAAAAAATCCAAATTCTCATCCACAGTTGACTATGGTTCATTCAGAGAATGGGTACAGGTTCCAGTAGTTGCATACATAGCCATTGTTGCTGCCTACAAAACCATTTCAAATATACTAGAATAAAATAACAAACAATATGGCCATAGATACTGTGAATCAGAAATTGAGATAAGGCACAGCAGGGATAAATTATCCCTATTACATGATGTCTGGGGCCTCAGCTGGGAAGACTTGAAAGGTTGGGGATGACTTAAATGGCTGGAAACCAGAAGCTTCTGAATATTACTTCACTGGAGTGATTGATATCTAATTGGGATTATTCAGTTGGAACATTTGCGTGTGACTTAGGCTTCTCTGAGAATTTCAGCTGCATTCTAAGAAGGGAGGGTCCCAAGAAGGAGCATATGAGGAGCTGGTGTTTCAAAAAATAAGAACTAAGGTGCAGTGCTTCTTCTGATCTAGCATTAGAAGTCATAAGTCACACCCTATTCATTAAGACACATTGCACTGATTACAAGAAAGTCATTAATGTCAGGATAATCCAAGTGGATGGGAATTGGATTCCATCTCTAGGAAGCTGCAAGGTCAATTTGAAGATCATGTGGGTTGAGAGATACTGTGTGGCCATCTTTGAAAACAAAATCTGCCACAGAGTACAATGATAAGATTGACAACTATATCAATATAGATGAATCTCTCATTCTGTTGAATTAATGAAGCTAGACACAAAAGTGTGTATGTTGAATAAATTAATTTATACACAAAATATGAAAACTGGCAACACATTTATTTTTTATGTATCAGTATGGTGATTAACTATTGGAATAGTAATTGAAAGAGAACAACAAAATTATTTCTGAGGTATTCTTTGTTATTTTTCTTTTATGAGTGCTAGTGACAAGGTATGTTTAGCATGTGAAAATTCATTAATTGTTCAGTTATGGTATAAGCTTTTTTCCTGCACAGATATATATATATATGTATATGCAAAATATACATATATATGTATAATTTCAAAAAATGTTAAAATAAAAAGAAAAATTCTTTCAATTTATTTATATTCAGTATATATAGTTTTGTCAATATTTTGAGATCTTTTATAAATGTTTCTCTTTTTTCACTCATTGCTTTGCAGTGTCTTTATTTCTTCAATCACATGTCTGCACAAAACTATTGCAAAGATGCATGCTACTGTGTTACACATAATACTTGAAAAACGACGCTGGTATACCTGCTTATTCTTTACTTAACACAAAATAATTGACTTCCAAAGGTAAAATTAGTCTCACCACTATTTGCTTCTACTTGTTAAAAAAATTAAAAGTTATTGAAAAAGGCTTGAAGAATTATAATACATGAAGAAGCCATTATCTTTTAATGGTATTTATAAATATTCAAAAAGTTATTTTCCCAAGACATTTAGAAACTGCTATTTTTCCTTATAAATACCATTTTATTCACACCTACCTCTAATCTTATGATAATCATTTCCGTTTTTGCTTTAACACATATCCAGACTCCAACCGTTTTCTTCCACCTTCACTACTATTACTCTGTCCTGAGCCACTGTGATCTCCCACTTAGTTTTTAAATAGTATCTTCTAAGGATCCTTGCTTTGTCCTTGCCCCTTGCATTCTAATTCATGACACACAGCCTGAGTGATGATCTTAAATCTATCAGATCATGTAGACTGTGTTCTTCTTATGCAACTCATTTCCCAATGGCTTTGATGTCACTCAGAGTAAAAGTCAAAATTCTCAACAAAACCAACAATGCCCTACAATACCTCATCTGCTCTCCCAACTTGTTCTCTTTGCTTTAGCTAGCTAGCCTTCTTGCTTTTATAAAAAATGTTAGCCAAGCTCTTATCTTGGCTATTTCTATTTGCATTTCTCATTACATAAACTTCATTTCCTCAGCTCTTTAAATGACCTGTTTGTTCTCTTTCTTCTTTCTGGTATCTGCTCAAATTTCACCCTTTCATTGAAGCTCTTCTGTTGACACTCTATTTAATATTTCAAGCCTTTTTCAGTCCCCGTCATTGCTATTTGTTCAATCTTTCCCCGCTTATGTTTTTTCCCAAAGCACACATCTTTTCACATATTTATTATTTATGCATGTTTTTGTATTGAACATCTCCTCTACCCCATTTTCACCCTTAACAGAGTGAATTCTATTTCCAAAAAAACAAGATGTTTTAACTCTCTGTGTGTGTGTGTGTGTGTGTGTGTGTGTGTGTTTGTGTGCGCACGCACAGGCACCTCAGGCCTTTTGCCCTTTCTGTATTCTCTTTCTGAAACAACTTTCTCTACTCACTGGTTTTCGTCTCTTTTTCAACTTTCATGTTTAATGTTTAAGCTTAAATGTCATCTTCCCAGGGAATGTTTTCTTGGTCATTCTATAAAAAGTAGTCTGGCTTTCCACCTTTTATTTCCTATCATATTTCTCTATTTCTTACATAGATCTTTAACATTATGTGGTTATCATGTTCATTTAATTATTGAATTGATTGTCTTTCTAACTGGAATATAATCTCAGTGAGAAGAACCTCATTAGAAATTGAATGTGTGAATAGGATGTATTGAATAGATTTTAGCTGAATATTGAACTTTTTTTAACAGTTCCTCTTTATAGATAAAGCTTATATCTGCATTTTTGAGTATACTTTTTATTATATCAGTAAAGAGAGCTGAAAAATAGGGTTTTGTAATAGCTTTCTTTCTCAACATATGAAACTTTCTTTTCACTTCTACTTTAGGGAGTACACTAATTTATTTTCAGGTTGACATATTTCCTTCATAGAAAAAATAAATCTTACTTCACCCGCAGGTCCAAGGATGAGCCTGATAATCCTGCAGTAATCTCCAAGTCAATTAACTACAAAAATTTCTTTAGCTTCAAGATTGGGGTATGGCTCACTCTGAGATGGAGAGATGAAAGAGAGGTTTCCTGGGAGCTTAGGCAAGAGAAGTTTTCTGTTTCCTAAAATAAAGCCACCAGAAGATATATCTCACCCTCATGAATTTGTGTTCTGTGATTGTGAAACTTTGACCTTCATCGTTAGATTGTTCTCATGAAGGACACCATTGTAGGAATGAACACAGAGGAATTCATAGTTAGAGAAAGATGTAGCCCAGACCTACTGGATATAGCTAGATTGAATCCAGTGACCTCTTGACTTTTAGTTGTGTGAGCAAATACACTTGTTTACTTTATCCATTATAGTTGGCTTTTCTGTACTTGCAGCCAAAAGCAGCATAACTGAAATTCAGTTTTCATTCTCATATTTAACACCACTTTCTGCTATTGTACTCAACTGGAAGATTCTCCCGTTGCTTAGGGCTTATATTGATTTACACATCACCATAGCTATTTGGGGAGGCATTTTACGGTAGAGACCTCTTGCCTATTACCTTCACATTGCTTTGAATACACATATATTTTTTAGTGAACTTCCAAACGTGAGACCCTAGTTCCTGTCATTATTACTGTTATTGATTAGTTTAGTGTCTTCCAGCAACTAAAATCAATTAAAAGTCAAAGGTAATGCTATTTTGTTCTTTATTCCACAGACTGTTCACATATGGGAGTTTCTTTCAGGTAGTAAAAGACCAATTTTAGAGTTTGTCTGCCTCTTTCAAAGTTGTGTAATCTTTCATTAGTAAATATTGATTCATTTTCAGTCAAGTTGGAAATGTTTTAGAGAGTAACTTTCAGTAAAACTAACCAGTCTTACAAGTCAGCAAAAGCTAAACATTCTTGGCAGTGCACTCCACTTCCAAATGTGTTGGAACTGTTCTCTCATATTATGCCTTGTGTACTATCGTTAACATACAGTGAATGTAGTACTTTTCCCTTTTGTAATACAGTAATAGATAAACAAAAGTATGTAATAACTTCACTATGATGTAATGGTATGTTCAATTTATTTCATGAAAGCAGGTAAAACTTGCCAACATATGGCATAATATTTTCCTTTAACTTATTTTCCCTCTGTTTTAGAGTATCAAAAAACCTTATTCTGCTGGCTCTGAGGCTACAGATAAATAAAAATAGGTTTGAAAATACCGTGGCTATTTTATTTATGAAAAACAATTTTTCCTGTTTACGTTTTTTAAGAGAATTTATCTAAAATTAAATAACCTTTTAAAAGAATAATTAAGAGGATAATTAAGACAGGACATTTCTATACTTTAAGATATTACATAAGAACTAGAGGTTTAGATGAACAACATGAATATATTATTCAAAATATTAAAATGTTTTTTGTTTGACTTCTTTTGTTAATGCTTGATAGACCATATACCACAATCTCTCAGAACAATTTGTTACATCATCTTCTATCAAATATACTCCTAATTCATCCAAAGTTTTTTTCTGTTTCACACTGGTTGGATACTCTTTAACGAGATATAAATTAGACTGTTATCCTTCAAAATATCTTTTTAAATAATGTATTATAATAATGCCATGTGTAAAAATATTGCTGTCTTACTATATTATTACTTTGACTTATTTTGAATGCATTGGCAGTTCTTTCATTATTGTGCATATAGGTTTCTATTGTAAGAACTTAGTTAAGCTTCATACATAACTAAGAGTAGAAAAATGCACTTTTTTATATGTATGAAATCTCAAAATTTTAGTTTATATTCTTAATTTTGGTACAAAATAAATATTAAATCCCATGCTTAAAACTATTCCCCTAAATCTCTAAGTCCAGTTGTCTTTAGAAGTAAGTACTTCTAAACAATTAGGAAGAAACAATACCAATCTTACTCTATAAAATCTCTATACCAAAACCTGATAAGAACATTTCAAAACAATAGTATTGTAGACAATCTCCCCTATGGATGGATATACAAATATTTCAAAGAAGATATTAGCAGAGTGAATCCAATCATATAGAACAAAAAAATAGCAGAAACAATTGTGTTAGGAATGAAAGAGACATTTTTATATTAGAAAAGTAATCAATGTAATGCACCACAAGCAAATTTGATGATCATCTAGATAATTCAGAAAATAAATGTAATAAAATTAGCATTAGTTTTTGTCAGATTTGTTGAAGATCAGATAGTTGTAGGTGTGAAGCCTTATTTCTGTGTTTTCTGTAGTGTACAATTGGTCTATGTGTCTGTTTTTGTACCACTGCTTTGGTGACTGTAGCCCTGTAGTATAGTTTGAAGTTTTGGGTAGCATGATGCCTTCATCTTTTTTCTTTTTGCTTAGGATTGCCTTGCCTATTCATGTTCTTTTTTGGTTGCATGTGAATTTTAAAATAGTTGGTTTCTAGTTTTGTGAAGAATGTCAATGGTAGTTTAATAGGCATAGCATTAAATGTATAAATTGTTTTGGACAGTATGGCCATTTTAACAATACTGATTTTTCCCATCCATAAGCATGAAACATGTTTCCATTTGTGTCATCTCTGGCTTCTTTTAGCACTGGTTTGTAGTTCTCATTGTAAAGATCTTTCACCTCCCTAGTTAGCTGTATTTCTAGGTATTTTATTCTTTTTGTGGCAATTGTGAATGGGAATTCCTGATTTGGCCCTCAGTTTGACTGTTGTTGATGTATAGAAACGCTAGCAATTTTTGCACACTGATTTTGTATGCTGAGATTTTGCTGAAGTTATTTATCAGCTTAAGAAGCTTTCGGGCTGAGACAATGGGTTTTTCCAGACATAGGATCACATCACCAATAAACATGAGATAATTTGGCTTTTTCTCTTCCTATTTGGATACCTTTCTTTTTCTTGCCTGAATGTTCTGGCTAGAACTTCCAATACTATATTGAATAGGAGTAGTGAAAAATGGGATCTTTGACTTGTGCTGGTTTTCAAGGGGAATACTTCCAGCTTTTGCCCATTCAGTATGATATTGGCTGTGGTTTTTGTTATTTGTGAGTCTTTTTATTTTGAGGTATGTTTCTTCAATACCTAGTTTATTGAGAGTTTTTAACATGAAGGAGTATTGAATATTGTCTAAAGCCTTTTCTGCGTTTACTGAGATAATCATGTGGTTTTTGTCTTTAGTTCTGTTTATGTGGTGAATCACATTTATTGATCTTGTATGTTGAACCACCTTTGCATTCTAGGGATAAAGCCTCCTTGATCATGATGGGTAAGCTTTTGGATATGCTGCTAGATTAAGTTTGCCAGTATTTTGTTGAGGATTTTTGCATCAATGTTCATAAAGGACATTGGCCTGAAGTTCTATTTGTTTGTTTGTTTGTTTTGATGTGTCTCTTCCAGGTTTTGGTATCAGGATAATGCTGGCCCTATAGAATGAGTTAGGGAGAAGTCCCTTCTCCTTAGTTTTCTGGAATAGTTTCAGGAGAAAGGATGACACCTCTTTATTGTACATCTGTAGAATTTGGCTTTTAGTTTGTCTGGTCTTGGGCTTATTTTGGTTAGTAGGTTATTTATTACTGCCTCAATTTCAGAGCTCATTATTGATCTGTGCAGGGCTTCAATTTTCTTCCTGGTTTGTCTTGGAAAGGTGTATGTGTCCAGGAATTTATCATTTCTACTAGATTTTCTAGTTTACGTCCATAAAGGTGTTCAAAGTGTTCTCTAATGGTTGTTGTTATTTCTGTGGGGTCAGTGGTAATATCCCCTTTGTCATTTCTGGTCGTGTTTATTTGAATCTTTCTTCTTTATCAGTATAACCAGTGGTCTATCTGTTTTATTAATTTTTCCAAAAAAAAAAACAGGTCCTGAATTTGTTGATCTTTTGAGTGTGTGTGTGTGTCCTTTAGTTCAGCCTGATTTTGGTTATATATTTTCTTCTGCTAGCTTTGAGGTGGTTTGCTCTTGATTCTCTAGTTCTCTTAGTTGTGGTGTTAGGTTGTTAAATTATGATCTTTCTAAATTTCTGATATGGACATTTAGTGCTATAAATTTCCCTCCTAATGCTACCTCAGTTGTGTCCTAGATATTCTGGTATGTTGCATCTTTGTTCTCCTTATTTTCAAAGAACTTCTTGATTTCAGCCTTAATGTCATTATTTACCCAAAAGTCATTCAGAAGCAGATTATTCAATTTTCATATAATTGTATGGTTTTAAGTGAGTTTCTTATTCTCCATTTCTAATTTGATTGTGCTGTAGTGTGAGAGACTGCTTGTTATGACTTCAGTTCTTTTGCATTTGCTGAGGACTGTTTCACTCCCAATTATGTGATCAATTTTAGATTATGTGCCATGTATAGATGAAAAGAATGTATATTTTGTGGCTTTTGGGTGAAAAGTTCTGTAGATATGTATCAGGTCCTTTTGATCCACTGCTGAGTTCAGATACTGAATATTTTGCCAATTTTCTGTCTATGTGATCCATCTAATATTGTCAGTGGGGTGTTGAAGTCTTCCTATATTATTGTGTGGGAGTCTAAGTCTCTTTGAAGATCTCTAAGAACTTGCTTTATTAATCTGGATGCTTCTGTGTTGGGTGAGTATATATTTAAGAAAGTTAGGTTATATTGTTGAATTGAACACTTCACCATTATGTGATGCCCCTTTTTGTCTTTTTTGATCTTTTTTTGGTTTAAAGTCAATGGTGTCTGAAAGTAGGATTGCAACTCATGCTTTCTTCTGTTTTCCATTTGCTTGGTAGGTTTTTCTCCATCCCTTTATTTTGAGCATATGTGTGTCATTGCATGTGAGATGACCCTCTTGTAGACAGCATACCAATGGGTCTTGGTTCTTTATCCAGCTTGCCACTCTGTGTTTTTTCACTGGGGCATTTAGCCCATTTAAATTTAAGATTAGTATTGATATGTGTAAATTTGATCCTGTCATCATGATGTTAGGTGGTTATTTTGCATACTTGTTTAAGTGGTTGCTTTATAGTGTCACTGGTCTGTGTTCTTTAGTGTATTTTTGTAGTGGGTGGTAACAGTCTTTCTTTTCCGTATTTAGTGATTCTTCAGGAGTTTTTGTAAGGCAGGTCTGGTGGTAACAAGTTTCCTCAGCATTTGCTTATCTGAAAAGCATCTTATTTCTCCTTCACTTATAAAGCTTAGTTTGGCCAGATATGAAATTATAGGTTGGAATTTCTTTTCTTTAAAGATGTTGAATATTGGCCCCCAGTCTCTTCTGGCTTGTAGAGTTTCAGCTGAGAGGTCCACTGTTAGTCTGATGGGCTTCCTTTTGTAGTTGACCTGGCCTATTTCTCTAGCTGCATTTTCTATTTTCTTTTTTTTTTATTTTGACCTTGGAGAATCTCATGATGATGTGTCTTGGGGATGATCTCATGGAGTATCTTACTAGGGTTCTCTGCATTTTCTGAATTTGAATGTTGGCCTCTCTAGCTAGGTTGGGTAAGTTCTTATAAATCATATTCTGAAATATGTTTTCCAAGTTGATTCCCTTCTCCCCATCTCTTTCAGGTACATGGACCAGTTGTAAATTTTGTCTCTTTACCCAATCCCATGTTTCTCAGAGGTTTTGTTAATTCCTTTTTATTCATTTTTCTGTATTCTTGTCTGCCTGTCTTATTTCAGAAAGACAGTCTTCAAGCTCTGTAGTGCTGGGATAACTGGCTAGCCATATGCGGAAGATTAAAAGTAGGCCCCTACCTTACACCATATACAGAAATCAACTCAAGATAAATTAAAAACTTAAATATAAATCCGAAACTATAAAACCCCTTGAAGGAAACCTACATTAATATCATTCGGGACATAGACATAGACAAAAATTTCATGATGAAAATAGTAAAAGCAATTGCAACAAAAACAAAAATGGACAAATGAGATTTAATTGAACTAAAGAGTTCTGCACAGCAAAAGAAACTGTCAACAGAGTAAATAGACAATGTATAGAATGGGAGAAAATTTTTGCAAACTATGCATTCAACAGAGTTCTAATACCCAGCATCTATAAGAAACTTAAGCATGCAAATACATGGGACAGGGTGAGAAGAAGAGTTTATTATGGAATTTTCTGACAGTTTTCAAAATATTATACAAATATCCAACATATATGAAGAAAATGAAAATAACTACAAATTAATAAGGTAAAGGCAGCCAACCAAACAAAAAAAAGGACAAAAGATTTGTTTCAATACTTTACAAAAATGATTTAGAAGCTTTTAGAAAGTCAGTTGAGAGAGTTTGAAAGGAGAGGATGGATGAATAAAAACCTGCTTTTGAATGAGGAGGAAAGGACGGAACCTTAAGAAATGGTGGAAGCATTGTCCTTAGATGAAAGGAAGAAGAGGATCTTGGTTGTAAGAGGAAGAAGAAGATCTGAGTTATAGGAGAAAGGAAGGGAAGGGGAAGATGGAGCTATGATTGAATCTAAGATTGATACGTAGGTGATGATCAGAAAGTTCTCCTTTAAGAGCTTCTCTTTTCAAAAAGGATGCTGTCTTCTGATGAAAACAGAATCAGAATGAGTGGAACATGGAAGTTTGAAAAGAGTGAACATCAACACTGGAAACTCAAGAGTGTGTTTACAGAGAAAATTAATAGAAACCAGGAAACACTTAAGGTGTGTTTGAAGTTTGTTGTCTTGAATTGATGTATTCATTAACTCTGGAATCAATTTACTGTATTTGGTGAACCCAGCTTTCAGCGGAGTTCTTCTTAATTCTCACCTACTATTCTACTTGTTCCAAATCTGTGAATCATGTATTTTTTCTTTTAGGTTTTTCTCCCTAATTAGCTTTGATTCTGTCATCAGTATCGATTTTGGCTAAAATAAAACACATATATGTCTTTTAGTGGCTTACCAATTAATTTTCCTTATACAATAAAAGGTCTCAAGATAGAGTTCTTTCAGCAGGGCGAAAATATCAAGGCTCTAGAAGGAGGTATATGCAAATATTTTGATTTTTCTTTCATGATTATAAGATGAATTCTGCAGTCCCAAATACTGTCTTCTTACCAAAATCTGAAGCAAGAAGGAAGGGACAGAAATAGAGATTTCCTATTAGTAAAAAAACAAACAAAACTTCCCAGAAGTGCCTTCTCTTACTCTCCATCTTGATTTATTTTCTTGAGGCTGGCTCCAACTATGAGATTTTGTTATTAAGAAATTGAGAGGAATGTTTACTCGATAACTAACTGGAGTATTTACTACAGTTCACCCTTCAATAACATTTTTTCAATGTCTTCAAGTTTCTTTCCCTCTGTTACTTTGTTGCATACATGTAAAAGCTCCAAAGCTGGATATTTGTGACAAAATAAGAAGATAATAATCAGAAGTAGAATTTTTACCTATAACATAAATAGAGAGAAATGACAATTCACAAGATTTGTTCATCAGAGCTAATAAGTGAAGTAAAGTAGAATAAAAGGACATTGGTGATGAGAAGGTCAAGGAAGTCAACATTAAAAAGCAAAATGATTACTAGACAGCTCCAGACAAATACAATCTTAAATTGATGTTTGCTTTTTTCTTTTCTTTTTTTTTTTTTTCGAGATGGACTTTTGCTCTTGTTGTCCAGGCTGGAATGCAATGGCGCAATCTTGGCTCATCACCACAACTTCCGCCTCCTGGGTTCAAGCGATTCTCCTGCCTCAGCCTCCTGAGTAGCTGGGATTACAGGCATGCACCATCATGCCCAGCTCATTTTTTGTATTTTTAGTAGAGATGGGGTTTCTCCATGTTGGTCAGGCTGGTCTGGAACTCCTGACCTCAGGTGACCCACCTGCCTCGACCTCCCAAAGTGCTGGGGTTACAGGCATGAGCCACTGTGCCCGGCTGCCTTTTTCTTTTTTAAAATAATCATTGCACATTTTAAAAATTTAAAATATTTTAAAACAGAAGATTTAAAGAAGATTTATTTATTTCTAATCATCTATCTACTATTCTAGGCACAGTTCATGCAAAAGCATGTCCTAAAACTCCTCAAGCTGCACACAGACTAGGAGATATACATCAGTAAAAGCAGACAAATTGATAAATTTCCAGTCTTAAATCAAGAAAGTTTATTATATACACTTTTTCTATCAGATTTAATTCAATATAAAAATAATGATAAACCCTGAATAAATGTAGGAAAATCTAATGAACATATTATTATATTCTTGTAACAACTATTTCAGTTTCTTATAATGCTTTTATTTATATATACATATTTATCTTTAATTCACAAATAATTATATATATTTATGGTGCACAACATGATGGTTCAATATAATATAACTTGTGGGATGGTGAAATCAATCTAATTTACATATGCCTTACTTCAAATACTTGTTATTGTTTGTGGTAGCAAAAACTTGAAGAAGATACATAAACTTGAAGAAGATATATAGAGTGAAATGACAAACATCTATGTGCCCACTTCCCCACATATATGATCTTCACGATCTCTCTTTAGAAGTAACCACTATCCCCAATTTTGCATGTATCATCTCCCCTGCATGTCTTTATTATGATTTTATCTAAATAAATGTTTTCAAAGTATTCAGTTGTATTTTATGCTACCATATTATACTGAATATACTTACCTTCTTATCTTCAAATTGTTATTATCACTCTTTCATGTGAGATTTATCCCTACTGACAGTGAAAAGTTAAGTCCTTTTGTGGTAGGGTGTAATATATTTGCTACTTCTCCAGTAGATGAATTATTCCTGTCCTATTGATGTTACAAGTAGCCATTCAAGTTGTTTTGGGCAATGAAATGTGGTGAAAAGAATGCATATCAATGGTCCGTCTTTGTAACTTCTTCCTGTCTTCCTTGAAAGGCTTGAATTGAATTGTGTAGAGGGATCTCTATTTATTTCCAGAGTGCAAAGGTAGGAGAACAGATCAGAGACTAACCTAGGATGTAGTGTAAGAGAGTGATACATATTGTTGTTGAAAGTAGTAAGGCTCATAGGTTACCACAGAATAATTTATCTCTGGCTGACTGATATTACTTAGTTTCATTGTTGTTGACTATTTTATTAAATAAATACACCAAACATTTTATTCACTTTTGTAGATTATTAACTATGCCCTTTACCAATTCATATGTCACAACCCTCACCTCCAATGTGACTGTACTTGCAGACAGAATTTTTAAAAGGAGAATTAAAATTAAATGAGGTTATAAGAGCAAGACCTTAATCCAATATAACGAATGTCTTTTAAGAGAAAGAAGAGACACCAGGTATGCATATGAACAGAGAAAAGGCCAGGCAAGGGCACAGGAGAAGGGAGCTGTCTGCAAGCCACGGGAGACACCAAACCTGCCACAATGTTGATCTTCAACTTTCAACCTTCAGAATTGTAAGAAAATACATTTCTATTAATTAAGTCATCAGTCTGTGGTATTTTATTTTGGCAACCCTACCGAACTAATAGATAAATGGACAATAAATTTTTGAGTTGTTTTCTAGTGTGAAAACTCATTTGATAAACTTACTTGTTCATATTTTTTGGGCAGAAATTTGAGAACTTCTCTTTCATATAAGCTAGAAGTGAAAACATTGACTCAATAGAAGCTGTATATGCAATGTAGATGTCGATTAACTGGCTTTGTTGGTTTACAATCTTACCAACTTACATGTGAATTCCCATGTTCCACCCCATTGCCACTATTTGTTAGTGGTTAGCTCTTCAAAAACATGCAGTTGCTTGTTGATTTTAGTTAAGCTGATTCAGACAGCACATGTGACAAACATTATTGCATCTCTATTAATACATGTATAATGAACACTTCTGGTAGATACTTTCTATTCTGTGTGGAAGATATTAACATACTCTTATTACCAAACTGAATATGAGGGAACATAATTACCAGATGGAGTTTGCAAAACTCTCAGATTAACTAATTCTTAAAATGGAGTCAATCCTAGCATTTTGTGCCTTTGTGCCAAAATTATCTGTTAAAGATATAAAATAGATCGATGCTAGATATTTACAATTGTGTAGTCAACAAAAATATTAACCTTGATCATCAGTAAAAATTATTTTCTTATGAATACTAGGTTTATGCTTGTCAGGCAAATCTACATTATTCAGGAACATTAAGTGAAAAGTAAATTTTGATTGGCATTTTACAAAAGTTTGTACAAAATTTAATTCACACAGTTTTTAATAACAACATAGTTTATGGCAGATTTTCCATCACTGAAATAAAGAAAATTTAGAAAAATATTGTGGTTGCTTTCTGAATATAAAATACTTGAATCCCATGTAACTAATGTATGCTTTCTAAAATTATCATAGTTCTGAATAATATAATTAGAGAATTGGCACCATTTAACATCTACAAATTGAAAAAAGTAGCAGTAAAATTTAAATTACTAGTGGAATGTGTCCAGGTTCTTGGCATTTTGAACAAATAATTGGATAAAACACAAAAACAACGAAATGAAAGAAAAGCACATATTTATGGAAATGAATGTACACTCCACAAAGTGGGAGCAGGCTCAAGCAAGTGTCTCAAGAGCCTAGTTACAGAATTTTCTGAAGTTTAAATACCCTCTAGAGGTTTCTCATTGTTTACTTGGTGTATGTCCTATGTAAATGAAGAGGATGAAGTGGAGTTACAAAGTTATTTACTTGGTGTACACACTATGCAAATGAAGAGGATGAAGTGAGGTTATCAAGTTATTTACTTTGTGTACACCCTAGGCAAATGAAGAGGATGTCTTCTGTCATAGTTGAAGTACAGTTGCAAAGTTATTTACTTGGCCATAAAAAGTCAAGTTTTCTCCCTTTGATTTAGTTCTAGGAAGTCCTTAAGTTCCCTGCCCCCAGAACCTATTCTCCTGCCTCAAGTTGAACAAATTCAACATGCAAGTACAAATCTCAAGTCAAAATTTACCTTTTAGTCTCACATCTAACAATTATTTATGGTGGTTACTAAACATATGGAAACATAGAAATACTACTGGACACCTTAACTCCACTGTTGCCAACAGGCATTACTTCATTATGTAATAGAATCAGGGATAAATTTTTTCAGACCTAGTAAAATGAATCAATTGAGAAACCTGATGAAATTACAATAGAATTGCAAACAGATTAATCCTAATAAAATTCATGCAATAGTGATACAATATAAAGTACTATAGCCTCTTATGTGACCAAAAAGAAGCATGATTTATAGCCTGTTTGTTGACTTAAATTTTAGTAGTCCAAATATAGGAGAAAAGAAAAAAAAATATGATCTATCAAAAGAATAAGAGAATATGACAATTTATGCTAGCTGTATACATAAACACATATTTTGCTATTTTGACTAAATAAAATATTTGAGATCGCGTGTATGTTTATTACTATTTTGCTTTTGTTGCAGAAAAAAATGTAATAATTTCTCTGGTTAAGAAAAACAAAACAAACAAACAAAACATAAGTAGATAGTGAAGGCACAGAATGCTAGTTGTGCCCCTAAGCATATTATCTCCTGATTATTAGTTTTACTCAATCAGTCCTGCCTGTCCAATAAAAAATATATTTTCAAAATATTACAGAATTTTGCAAAAAGCATTACAGAAAATCATTGGTCTCATGATTACTGTGCACCTGAAGTGCAAGATAAATGTTAAATTTTTTCACACATAAAGTGAAATATAACTCTTGTCTATGTCCCCAAAGCCTTGGTGGTATATTTGGCAAGATGAAAGACATAATCATTTACATAAAAATTTGACTTAGTTCAAGACAAAAGAGTATAGACACTAAATATTTTCCTAAGTGTTTCCCAAGGGAACTTGAGTTAAACAACTAGAGTGTTTGATGATCTAGATTTTAGATAAATTCATGTATATTGAAGAAGGACAATGTAGCTACAGAAATCATTTATAAAATTTTCAGATTATGTACATGTCAGAGAAGGAGCTGTGGAATATGTTAGTGAAACTTCTGGAATAAATAAGATTTAATTTGACTGAAAAAGAAGCAATTAGATTTGTGAACAAAATCTTTAAGGGTGAAAATTACAATAAAAGACTACTGATTTTTCTAATTTCTGAGGAAGTATTGTAATAGAGATAAGGAGGATTTGACAAAGGTGTTTCAGTCAACAAAACAAAATGTCCCCCTCAATTTTACAAATTAAACCTATTATTAAAATTTAATAAAATTTAATCAACTAGTCAGCCTGAGAAATTCCTTCTTTGACAATATTTTAAATTATGTCTAATATTAAGCATACTTTAAAATGTCCAAAAGCATTTGAAAGTTTCAGAAATACTATCAAGACTAAGGCTATGGCTAGAGATTTTGATTTAGAAGTGATGTAAAGCAATAATAGCCAGGTGCAGTGGCTCAACGCCTGTAATCCCAGCACTTTAGGAAGCCAAGGCAGGAGGTTTGCTTGAAGCCAGAAGCTCGAGACTAGCTTAGGCAACAAAGTGAGACCCTGTCTATTAAAAAATTAAAATAAAATAAAATAAAATGAAATAAAATAAAATGAAGCAATATTAGAAGACTAGAGGTAGATAAAGTCATAGGAAGGGTTAAAATTGCCCAAAGAAAAATATAAGTTCTTTGGAGAGATAAAGATCTGAAATTGGATTGGAGGTCAGCAATGACTTTTCACATAACAGATTCAGTGGCCCAAGGAAGGAACAAAAGAAATTGCAGAAAGATTTAAATAAATTAAAGACCTCACACATTTCTTAAAACATTTTAAAATCTTTTTCAAGTGAAAAGAAGAAGAAAAGGTACTGTTTGGAGAATGAGCTTTGAGGGACTTTCTTCATTTTTCAGTAATGTCTGAGCTTGAATATAATTTTTATAATTATGTTTCTTTATAAGTAAACATCATATAAAATGGACTTTTTCAAAGTCATAGTTAATAGTAGAAATTAGTTCCTGAGACCACATTCTTCACTGTAGTGCTTCAGCTAGAAATTATTTTATTAACTAGTCCCCTAATTTGTTTTATTTGTTTTCCCCCATAGAATATAACTCCAAGAGACAGGGTCATGTCTGTTCACTTCAGTATTTTGTCCCCAGTGATGAACGTATGTAGGCACAAAATAGATATTTTTTAAATAAATGATTTGCAAATCCTCGGATAAGTTCACAATGGCAGAGTGTTTTAATTTCCAATGTTGTTCCTATTTTTTATAATGATTAGAAATGTTGTAATACTTATGTTAAATGAAATAATCTGGGCATGAAAAGGCAACTGCCACATGACCTCACTTATATGTGGAATCTTAAAAAGTTGATTTTATAGAAGTGGAGAGTAGATGGTGATTATCAGGGACTGAGGAGGAGGATAGGGGAGATGTTCATCTAAAGGTACAAAATTTCAGTTAGATAGAAGAAATCAGTTCAAGAGATCTATTGTAAAACATGGTAACTATAATTAATAATGTACTGTAGTCTCAAAAATGACTTAGAGAGTAGATTTTAAGTGTTCTTACCTCAAAAATGGTAAGAATGTGGGGTAATGCATATGTGAATTAGCTCAATTTAGCCATGCCACAATGAACACATATTTTAAAACATCATATTGTAGATGACAAAAATGTACCATTTTTGTTAATTAAGAAAATATTGCTAGAAATAAGTATAAAATACCAATAACCATTAAAATCATTTGTATATTTTTTCTGGATTTTTGTATCATTCATTACATAAAACAGTGTACTTTCTCTCTGTGTGTATCAGTGAGCTTATACTACGTTTTGGTGAGATATCAAACAATCAGAAATTGCCAGCAGGTTATAATTGAGTGTTATATATCACTGGTGCTCTAAGTCCACTGTGGACATAGTAGGTTGACAGGATAGCTCTTCTCATTAACTGAGCCTTATAGCAGCTTCACATCAACACACACCTCCAAGATCACTGTAGCAGAGGAAGCAGGGATGTAACTCACGTATTTGCTCTTAAACCTCCCACATGTAACCCATACAACTTAATGCCTAACTAGTCACATTAGCACATGTTTCATTTTCAAAAGCAAGGTTTGTGGTCATGACTACTTTCAAGAAAAGAATTAACTGCTATCCTACCATTTTTCTGGAACATAAAGACCTAGACAATTTAGTAAATAGCAATACTGACTGTCAAGCACTTTCAGTTCACTGTGGAATTTTCTCTAATCATAGGAAATTTTAAAAATATTGGCTTGCATTGCACAAATATGATTGAAAAGCACAAGTGTAACAATTTATTCAAGTTATGCTTAAAAATACAATTTGCAAAAACATCACAATTCAATTTAAATCACTAATTATAAGATGAGGCAATAAAAAGAATTAATATTACAAAGATGTAATAGTCAAATTTAGCACAGTATATGCCATAGTGGTGAAAGATGCTAAATAGTAAGAGAATAGTTGAGAATTATTATCATAAATGTGATAATGGTGATGATGCTGGGGATCCATTTTTTAAAATATGAAGAAACTACTTAATTTTTTCTAATGACTTAATATCTGAACCAAGAAATCATGGTTGTACATGGCAATTGGGATTGCAGTGTTTCATTACGGTAAGCTGACTATGATTATAGTGATAGAAGATTTATATATGTAAATACAAGAAAGAAAAATAAAATATTTGCTATTTCAGTTTTAATAGCAACATATTCTTTAATGTTCTAATGTTGTTTTTCATAAAAACATATTGAGAGAAAAATGTTTTTACATTGAGGGATTCAGAAGGAGCATAGTCTGCTCAGATGATTATCAGGAAATAAGCAATTATTATTTTAAATGAGTAAGCACAAAAAATCAATTATCATCTTACAGATAAACTGAAAACTAAATGTCGTTATTATTTTCATTAGATCACTCCTCCGATTTTGTTCTTTATGCCCTTTTCAAATTTTAAAGCAGAGCTTCAGTGATTTGTGTGGAAATTATGATTAATAACTTCAACAGAAAGTTTTTTCTTTTTAAGTAAGTAGTCATTCAAATAATGAATCATGCTGAAATATACCTATATGTCTTTACAGTTTTATGATTGTATAATAACCGAGGTAACTGTTAAAATATTATAGTTTCTAATCTGATTTAAAACTGTCTTTGCATCACATTCAGTTGGATACAGAATTCATTTTGCATATCTGTTTCTTTTTCTGTCTTATCGTTAACACAGATTTAGCAGATAAATATGTCAAATTCCAGTCTTCAGTGAATAATTTATTATAGTTGTCTTTCATCCCTGGTAACATGAATTCTAATGTCATTTTTAAGAAATTAGAATTTTACCCAAATGTTCTGTTATCATTTATCTACATTTAATAATCTGAGCTATTGTTGTTCTTACTTATTGAAGTGTTAATTAAAGTCTTCAAATAATGAGAAAATTTTTAAGGAAAATGTTACTGTAGAGAGCCTAAAAAAATGCTGTTTAGTGTTTAAATGTATTAATATTTCTGTATGACAGATTTCTCGAAGCAGTAAAAAATACTAATTACAGATTTTTTAATACAGAAACAAAATATATTGTTACTGATTAGTTTCCTTCAATGAAATTTTCACAAGACATTCTGAATAAATTAGTAATGAGGAGCCGATGGTCTTCATTATAATATACTTATTTAAAAATTTCAACAGTAGGAATATTGTGAGAAAGGAATACAAAATTGTTCTGTCTCAAATAAAAATATTTGTTATTTTCCACCCATACAATACAAAAATTTATGTTTCTAATTTGGCATAAAAGGTAAAAATGGAGTTCATATTTTACATCTCAAGAAGGGGTACAATGTGTTGAACAAATATTTTCAGTTAGATTTACTGCTTGGCTTATGTTCAACTGATATTTTATAAGTTATCTTTATTATATATCTAAAAAAACTTATTTATTATATATCTAAAAAAACTTATTTAATATCTGCCTTCAAGATATATTTATACACTTATTTTGTGAATACCAAAACATGAATGAATCAGATTTCTATTATCTGCGAAGTAATCAGAGTTTGTGACTGTGTGACTGTATATTATTCTGAAAACATAATATAGACTAATGTGATTGTTCCTGAAAAGTTCCCTTTTCTCTCTTTTTATGCTGAGTTCCATGAATATTGCTATTCTCCATTTATTTCTAAATCATATTGGTATCAGAAGGTATAACATATGTTTTCATTTATATAGCAAAATATTTTAATAAATTTCCAGTGATATTAAGATTGTTATATAGGATAATATATCTTTGAAAACTATAAAGTGGTACACATATTAAGTCATATTATACATAAAGCAAATAACTGAAATTTAGGATTCATGGAAATAGTTCATACTACAACTGGAAAAATAGAATAGTCTATGCTAAGATGTTCATCAAGAAATAAATTATTAATTCAGATAGATAAATAAAAAAGATCAGTTACAGACTTAGATCAAAAGTAAAACTGAAATATGATTATTATCTCTTAAGATTTCTCCTCCTCTTTTGCCTCTTGTGCCAGCTCCATAAATTTTCACAATGATGCAATAGATGACTTTAAGAGCTTGCTCTTTTTTTGTTTGTTTCCTAATTTGTATTTTGTCCTGAATTATTTATTGAACTATTTCCATGACTTCAAAGAAACTTAATGAATACTTCCATGCTATATGTTGTTCATTCTTCTCCAACACTGTAATTGGCAGATTGTCCAGGAAAATACTATTACCCCCATCTTATAACATTACTGATATAGCAGTTTTAAAGCTCTTGCGGCTTTCAAGGTATGTGACAAAATATTTTATCATTAGGCTATTGGTAAAAATAACAATTGAAGGGTGAAAGTTTTAGAAATATATAGAGTTTATAGGAACATATGTAAGATGACTGTTGATAATTGACAACTGTAAAGTTTCAGGGGATTTGTAGACAGAGGCTGTTAGTGAAGTTATTAAAAATAAGTTGCCCTCAGTGAAATTATTTACAAATATAAGTAAAAGATGGTTAGATGATTTATTGTTACTATTTAATAATTTGTTTCAAAAAAGGTTAACCCTTATTCCATCACTAATATTTTGTAACAAACATGTGCAGGTTTGTTATATAGGTAAACTCCTGTCATGGGGTCTCACTGTATAGATTATTTCATCACCCAGGTATTAAGCCTACTACCCATTAGTTATTTTTCCTGATCCTCTCCCTCCTCCCACCTTCCATGCTCAGGGAGGCCCCGGTGTCTGTTGTTCTATGCGTCCATGTGTTCTCATCATTTAGCTCTCACTTATAAATGAGAATATGTGGTATTTGGTTTTCTGTTCCTGCTTCATCCATGTTCCCACAAAAGATATAATCTAAATCTTTTTATGGCTGCATAGTATTCTATGCTGTATATGTACCACATTTTCTTTATCCAGTCTATCATTGATGGGTATTTAGGTTGATTCCATGTCTTTGCTATTGTGAATAGTGCTGCAATAAACATACACATGCATGTGTCTTTATAACAGAATGATTTATGTTCCTTTGGGTATATAACCAGCAATGGGATTCCTAGGTCGAATGGTATTTCTGTCTTTAGGTCTTTGAGGAATTGCCACATTGTCTTCCATACTGGTTGAATTAATTTACATTCCCACCAACAGTATATAAGCCTTCCATTTTCTCCACAACTTCACCAGCATCTGTTATATTTTGACTTTTTAATAACAGCTATTCTGGCTGGTGCAAGATGGTATCTTGAGGTTTTGATTTGCATTTCTCCAATAATAAATGATGTTGAGCTCCTATTCATATGTGTGTTGGCCACATGTATGTTTCCTTTCGAAAAGTGTTTATGTCTCTTGCCCACATTTTTATGTAGTTTTTTTTTCCTGTAAATTTAAGTTCTTTATAAATGCTGGACATTAGACCTTTGTTGAATACAAAGTTTGCAAATTTTTTCATTCTATAGATTGTCTGGTTATTGTTGATAGTTACTTTTGCTATGCAGAAGCTCTTTAGTTTAACTAGATTCCATTTGTTAATTTTTGCTTTTGTTGCAATTGTTTTTGGCTTCTTTATCATGAAATCTTTGTCCATTCTTATGTCCAGAATGGTATTTCCTAGGTTGTCTTCCAGGGTTTTTATAGTTTTGGGTTTACATTTAAGACTTCAATCCATCTTGAGTTGATTTTTATATATGGTGTAAGGAAGGGGTCCAACTTCAATCTTTTGCATATGGCTAGTCAGTTATCCCAGCATCATTAATTTAATCGACAGTCCTTTCCCCATTGCTTGTTTTCATCAGGTTTGCCAAAGGTCAGATGATTTTGGATCTGTGCCCTTATTTATGAGTCCTCTAATCTATTCCATTTGTCTATGTGTCTGTTTTTGCACCAGTACCATGCTATTTTGGTTACTGTAGCCTTGTAGTATAGTTTGAAGTCAGGTAGCATAATGCCTCCAGCTTTGCTTTTTTTGCTTAGGGTTACTTTGGCTATTTGAGCTGCCTTTTGACTCCATATGAATTTTAGAGTAGTTTCTTCTAGTTCTGTGAAGAATATCGTTGGTAGCTGGATAGGAATGGCATTAAATTTATAAATTGCTTTGGGCAGTATGGCCATTTTAACAATATTAATCCTTCCTATCCATGAACATGAAATGTTTTTCCATCTGTTTATGTCATCTCTGATTTATTTGAT
Source organism: Pongo pygmaeus (assembly GCF_028885625.2). Lineage (NCBI taxonomy): Eukaryota > Metazoa > Chordata > Mammalia > Primates > Hominidae > Pongo > Pongo pygmaeus. Next base: position 42,347,220 of record NC_072388.2, on the reverse strand, counting down.
TAGAGTTGTGTAGTTCACAATGCAGAGATTGTTCACTCCTTAGTTTGCTGTATTCCTAAGTATTTTATTCTTTTTGTGGCAATTGTGAATGAGATTGTGTTTCTTATTTGGCTCTTGGCTTGACTGTAGTTGCTGTGTAGGAATTCCAGTGATTTTTTTACATTGGTTTTGTATCCTGAGACTTCACTGAAGTTGTTTATTAGTTTAAGAAGTTTTGGCACCTAGACTGTGGGCTTTTCTACATATAGAGGATCATGTCATCTGCAAACAAGGGTAGTTTGACTTCTTCTCTTCCTATTTGGATGCCTTTATTTCTTTCTCTTGCCTGATTGCTCTGGCCAGAGCTTCTGATGATATGTTGAATAGGAGTGGTGAGAGAGGGCATCTTTGTCTTGGTCAGCATTTCAAGGGGAATGATTCCAGCTTTCGCCTTTCAATATAATGTTGGCTATGGGTTTATCATAGATGGTTCCTATTATTTTGAGGTGTGTTTCTTCAATACATAGTTTGAGAGTCTTTAGCATGAATGGTTATTGAATTTTATCATATGCCTTTTCTGCATCTATTGTGATAATGATGCTGTTTTTGTCTTTAGTTCTGTCTATGTGATGAATCACATTTATTGATATGTGTATGTTGAACCAACTTTGCATCCCAAGGCTAAAGCCTACTTGGTCACAATTAATAAGCTTTTGGATGTGCTGCTAAATTTAGTTTGCCAGTATTTTATAGAGGACTATTGCATCGATGTTTGGCAAGGATATTGGCCTGAAGTTTTCTTTTTATTTTATTTTATTTTTTTATGTGCCTCTGCCAGGTTTTGGTATCAGGATGATGCTGGACTCATAGAATGAGTTAAGGAAGAGTCTCTCCTCCCATTTTTTGGAACAGTTTCAGTAGGAATTGTACCAGCTCTTTTTATGTCTGGTAGAATTTGGCTATGAATCTGTCTGGTCCTGGGCTGTTTTTGGTTGGTAAGTTATTTATCACTGACTCAATTTCAGAGATCATTTTTGGACAGTTTAGGGATTCAGTTTCTTCCTGGTTCAGTCCGGGGAGTGTGTATGTGTCCAGAAATTTATCCATTTTTTACAGATTTTCTAGTTTGTATGCACAGAGGTGTTCATAATATTCTCTGATGGTTATTTGTATTTCTGTGGGGTCAGTGGTAATTTTCCCTTTGTAGTTTCTAATTGTATTATTTGAATTTTCTCTTTTTTCTTATTAGGCTAGCTGGCAGTCATTTATTAATTTTTCAAAAAGTCAACCCCTAGATTTGTTGATCTTTTGCTTTTTTTTTTTTTGTATCTCAATCTCTTTCAGTTAAGCTCTGATTTTGGTTATTTCTTGTCTTCTGCTAGCTTTGGGGTTGGTTTATTCTTGGTTCTCTAGTTCTTTCAGTTGTGATGTTAGGTTGTTAAATTGAGATCATTCTACTTTTTTGATGCAGATGTTTAGTGCTATAAATTTCCCTCTTAACACTGCCGTAGCTGTGTCCCAGATATTCTGGTATGTTGTATTTTTATTGTCTTTATTTTCAAATAACTTGTTGATTTCTGCCTTAATTTCATTATTTCCTGAAAGTCAACAGGAGCAGGTTTTTATATTTTTATGTAATCCTTGTAATCGTATGGTTTTTAGTGAATTTCTTTGTCTTGGTTTCTAATTTGATTGTGCTGTGATTTGAGAGATTGTTATGATTTCATTTCTTTTGCTTTTGCTGAGAGGAGTGTTTTACTTCCAACTGTGTGATCGATTTTAGAATATGTGCCATGTGGTGAGGAGACGAATGTATATTCTGATGTTTTTGAGTGGAGAAGTTTGTAGATATCTATCAATCAGATTCATTTGAGCCAGTGTTGAGTTCAGGTTCTAAGTATTTATGTTGATTTTCTGCCTCTATGATCTGTCTAGTACCGTCAGTGGGGTGTTAAACTCTCCTACTATGATTCTGTGGGAATCTAAGTCTCTTTGAAGGTCGTTAAGAACTTGGTTTATGAATCTGAGTGCTCCTGTGTCAGGTGCATACATATTTAGCAGTTAAATCTTCTTATTTAATTGAAACCTTTATTATTATGTAATGCCCTTTTTTGACTTTTTAAATTTTTGTTGGTTTAGTCTGAAATTAGAATTGCAACCTCTGCTTTCTTCTGTTTTTCATTTGCTTGGTAGATTTTTCTTCATTCTTTTATTTTGAGCCTATGGATGTCATTGCAAATGAGATTGGTCTCCTGAAGACAGCATGGCATTGAGTCTTGGTTCTTTATCCAGCTTGCCACTCCATGTCTTTTAATTGGGGTATGTAAGGTTTATATATGAAGTTAGTATTGATATGTGTGGATTTGATCCTGTCATCATGACATTAGCTGGTTATTACACAGACTTGTTTGTGTGGTTGCTTTACAGTGTCACTGATCTGTGTACTTCAGTGTGTTTTTGTAGTGGCTGGTAATGGTCTTTCCTTTCCGTATTTAGTGATTCCTTCAGGAGCTATTATAAGGCAGGTCTGGTGGTAACAAGTTCCCTCAGCATTTGCTTTTCAGAAGCGGACCTCATTTCTCCTTCACTTACGAAGCTTTTTTTGGCCAGATATTAAATTCTTGACTGGAATTTGTTTTTGTTTTTGTTTTTTAAGTACACTGGATATTGGTCCCCAGTCTTTTCTGGCTTGTAGGGTTTCTGCTGAGACATTTACTGTTAGGATGATGAGCTTCCCTTTGTACATGACCTGACGTTTTTCTCTAGCTGCCTTTAACATTTTTTCTTTCATTTCAACCTTGGAGAATCTGACGATTATGTGTCTTAGGCATGAACGTCTTGTGAAGTATCTTACTGGGGTTGTCTGCACTTCCTGAATTTGAGTGTTGGCCTGTCTAGGTAGGTGAGGGAATGCTACTTTGAAATATGCTTTCCAGGTTGGTTCCATTCACCCCATCTCTTTCACAAACACCAGTGAGTCTTAAATTTGGTCTCTTTACATAATCTCATGTTTCTCAGAGATTTTGTTTGTTCCTCTTCATTCTTCTGCTCCTATTCTTGTTTGCTTGTTTTATTTCAGAAACCAGTCCTCAAGCTCTGATATTCTTTCCTCCACTTGGTCTATTGTACTATTAATACTTGTAATTGCATTATGAAATTTTTGTGTTTTTTTTTTCAGCTCTATCAGGTTGATTACATTCTATTCTATACTGGCTAGTTTGTCTGTCCACTCCTGTATCATTTTACTATGATTCTTCACTTTCTTGAATTGGGTTTCAATTCACTCCTGCATCTCAATGATCTTCATTTCTATCCATATTCTAAACCTATTTCTGTCACTTCAGCCATCTCAACCTTGTTTGGAACTCTTGTTGGAAAGCCAGTATGGTCATTTGGGAGAAAGAAGGCACTCTGGCTTTTTGAGTTGTCAGAGTTCTTGTGCTGGTTCTTTCTCATCTTTGTGGGCTTCTGTTCCTTCAATCTTTCAAGTTGCTGTCCTTTGGATTACTTTTTTTTTCTTTTATCCTATTTGATGACCCTGAGGATTTGTGGCATAAGTTGGGTTCAATCAACTGGCTTTGTTTCTAGAAGACTTTAGGGGATCAAGGCTCAGCATCCAACTCCTGAACTATGTGTTCCAACTCTGGTGAACTTGTATCAGGTCCTTACTTTGTTCTCCGGCTTCTTGAGGTTAGGAACCCACTGCACTGAGGGTTAGGAGGGGAGCTACTCTTGAACCTGTGGTCTTAGCACTCCAAAGGGTGGTACCAGCCAAAGAGTTTCATAGTGCAGTGGCAGTGGGATCTGTCATTGTTTGTATGGGCCGGTAGTAGTGGCAGTGGCAGCATGGTGGAGTCTGCTGTTCTCTGTTCCTAGTTTCACTCTGACAGCAGTGTTGGTGCATGGGTGAGGTGCTGGTGGGTTCAGGACTGGCCAGCTCTGTGTCCTTCAAGGCTCCCACTGCAATTGCAGTTCAGCAGGAGAAGGGGCAGCATGAACTTCTGACAGCAGCAATGGCAGGGCAGGGTGCAGGCATACATGCATGCTGGCAAGGCAGGGAAGGCAATGCATACACAGGCTGGCAAAGCAATGTTGGGGGTGGCCATGAGTCTGGGGAAGCTGCAGTTGGGGGAGGGAGCATGTGGGCTGGCATGTGGCAATCAGGGATATCCCACTGGAGCTCTCTGCTGATCAGGTGCAGTCAGCCAGTGCAGGAGCTATGATATGGGCCTTCAAGAACACCTGAGGCTGCACTGCAAGAAGGCACAGCCAGGATGGGGCCCTGGGAGAGGCCAGCATGCCTAGAGGTGGTCAGGTTGGACCAATCCCAACTAATGACCAAGACTGCCTTGCAGAATTCAGGTCTGATAATTCCCCTAGGACTATAGCCTTCTATGGGACCAAGTTAAACCTAGGGTGATAAGTGTCCCTGGCTATGTTCCAGGACAGATAATCCTCCACCAAACCCTCTGGGCTCTGCACCATCTGGCATGCTGTCCTTACCACCTTACCACTTCTCTAAGCAGCTCTCCCTGCCAGCTAAACTGTCCCTGGTAGTTGAAAAGAGTCTTGATACGTGATAGCCCCATGCAGCGTTTCCAGCTTTCCTCTCCTTTCAGCCCAGCTTCTATATTTTCCGTCTGTCCATTCTCAGTGCCTTTCCTCTGAAGATCTGTTAGGAGTGCACCAGTCATCTCAGTCCCTCAGTGGCAGCTGATCCACCTGGCTGCACCTAATCAGCCATCTTGCCCAGCAATTTATTTGCATTGCTAGTTACAAGGAGCTTACTCTGATGTCCCATTTTTCATAATTTATTATCAGACTTACTGTGATGTTCTACTACTTCATAATTCTTTATAAGGCTTGCTCTGATGTTTTGTTCTTCGTAATTCTCTTTTAGAACTTCTTTCAATTGCCACTGACAGTGCATGTATCATATACATCACATCCTCAGTATTACCTAGTAAGTGTGGATTAAATTGAGTTTCCCTACAATATCCACAATCCTCCAACTAAATTTTTCATGTACTTTTATAACAGCCAGAAAGTTCATATAATTTCTTATTTTCCATTAAGCTCTTAGTTTCTTTCTCTTTAGCTTACAGAATTTTATCTTAGAATAATGTATATTTATTCTTGAAAGGCTTATTGATTCCACTATTATACAACACTAGACAAAACAATTATATACATTTAAATGTATTTTTATTGTTTTCTGTCATATAATGCCAAGTATTCAAATAATTCTTCCAAAATAAATTCTTTTATAATGATTCCAAGAGCAAAGTAGTTCATAATAAACATTTTCAATATTAATGCATAGTAATACTTAAAAGAATCATTTTATTAGAAATGTATCTAATAAACTTTATGGGGCCATTTTTTTACTTGACATATATTAGAATAACATAAATTACTTATTCCTAGGTGAAAATAACCAATTACTTTCATTTATTTAATTATTCTCCCTTAATAATTTTAAGCATATTTTTATATTTATAAATAAAAACAAAAATAAAATTTACCTGTGTACATAAATAGATGGAACCAGGGAAAATAATTTCACTCATTCTTTGAATGTAGAGGCCTTTGTAGTTATAGGCTACGGATCAATAATGATCATAAATATTACTGTCAATGGTCATTTGACTGATAAATTGATTAGATCTTGCTTTCCATTATGCTAACACAGCTAATTTAAAACCAAGTATCTTACAAGAGGGATTTAGTATGCTGAAACTAAAGTCAGGCACTTTCTCAATTTGGAGGAACTACTAAAAATGCTTTACTAACATTTAAAAAAATACTAAATATTCTACTTGTTAATTTTTAACTTAGAGTGGTCATTCTCAAAAGAGGGAAGATTTTTGTCATGCTAGAAACATTTTGGTTGTCGCAAGTGGGAGAAACAGGCATGGTAAGGAAGAATTGCTATTGGCATCTAGCGAGTAGAGGCCACGGGGTTGCTAAGTGTTATACAATGTGCAGGACAGACCCTATAACAAAAGAAAACATAAGACCCTTATTTTCCTTAATACAAAAGTTGAGAAATTTTGTTTTAGGGGGACTTTCAATTGATGAAACTATAATTAGGTGAAGTTTGGGTAAACAATTGGAAATTGTTAATTTTATTACTTTTTAAAAGATGTAATAAAAAATCTTACATATTTAGGTAAAATTTTAATTTTGTATTACATTTTAAGGTGTTATTTAAAAGTAAGAGAAATAGAGATGGACACTTCAGAATCATAATATATGCTGGAATAGTAATTTTATTCCATGTCTATGCTTAAGAGAGTTGTAACAGCATACAGACCTCTGAGAAAGACAAGCTAGTAATTACTAAATTATTGTTTTATAAAGTTGTGGTTATTATGTCATTGATTGTATTTTTGGATATCTTACAAATAAATATTCAACTGAGAAACAATTGGTTCATGTATAAGAATATTAACCAAGATGATTTTTCATTCCCAGAAATGGAAAAAATGTGAATACTCAAGTTTTTAGCAATTCTATATTTTCCAGCATGTATGTTTGTTACAAAGTTTAATATTCTATTTATTAGATGATAGATTGATAAATAGATAAACACCTACTGACAGACAGCACGTCACGAGGTTTTGCTATAGGTTTGTCATGTGAGTGTAATTACTGCCACAGCCTTCCACATTTCTTTCTAATGCTCTTTTGGTTGCTCAGGATGCTTCAATAGAAGCAATGCATACTGAGTCAATGACAATATATGGAAAGATTAGGTTATTAAACTAAAATTGTCATCACTCTTTCCCTACTCAACAAAATATTGAGTTCAGGACATATTAATATAGGGCAAAATACGTTACTTTTAAGGACAGAAATATCACTGTAAAAGGGAAAGGCAAGAAGTGATAGTTGGTATATGGTGTCTTGATCAAACAACATTTTATCAGTACTGATATTTTAAATTGTTTTTTTTCTTTGTTCTTTTGGAAGATTTGACACTTTAAGACATGATACTAAAATTCAAAAATGAGTGAAAATGTTATTATTTTTAGATGAAAAACTAAAAGGAGAAACTTTACAATTTCTTGACTGAAGACATGTTTGGCAGATCAGTTTTAGGAACAAGAATTAATGCAAGTTGAAGATCTGGCAACGAATTCCTTTAACGTTAACCATTTCATTTTTACATGTGGAATTAATATACATCTATACTTTTAATCATTACTGTCTGTGTCTATTGCAGCAGTTTTAATTTTTTTTTATCTCCCTGAGAATTGTTTGCTCATAGGGTCTTCTATGGTAAAAGCTCTGTTTAGTTTTTCTAATAAATTTTTCAATGAAGTATAATATAGATCAAAAAATATGAAGATAAAAAATAAGTAGCTATATAAAATTTTCACATATGTGTAATCATCACCCAGATCAGGAAACAGAAAATTCTAGCATATAAAAAGGTGTAGTGTATCTCTTTATAAGTTTAGTTCTAAACTTATAACTGTTTCCTAGTTTGCAGCATAGAGATCTTGCACATCTTATTTTGGATGTTTTTCTATATATTTGATGATTTTGATGCTATTTTGCCTGACAATCTAAAATTTTTATCATATGTTATTTTGCTATTAGTAGTCACAAATAAAATGAGTTTTACAAATTGACATTTTATCATCACCTTGACTTATTCACCTATAAATTCTATTATCAATGTAGATTCTTTTAGGTTTTTATACATGTGCATCATATAATCTTTGATGAACAGGAAGATCCGTAGAAAATATTCAAATGGGGTATGAAGAGACAAAATAGTGTAAAATACCAAAGAGGTAAGAGATGAGGATAGAGGGATTGTTTAACATAATTGCACTTGGATCTGAACAAGAAGAAACAGGGGAAAATGAAGAAAATGCTATTTAAAGCCACATTTTAATAAAAACTATGTCAAATTGAAGACAATAAAATATTCTTAAAAACATCTAGAGAAAAAAGGCAGATCACTATTTAAAGAAGCAACAACAATAAGATCATTATTCAGCTGGATAATGGAACTAGAAGACAACAGAATGGATTTTTCATGCTTAAACATTATGTGATGATCTAATTTTATAAGCAATGTCTATAATTTAAATGTAAAAGTAATGTATTTTCAGGTGAAATAAAACGGAGAATTGACACCAGAAATACACATAAAAAACATACTAATTGGCATTCTGCAGGCCTAAGTAAAATGATGAGATGCTAATAAACAAGAGCATTTGATAAATGTACAGATAAATTATACATACAAATGACTTAGAAAAATATCAGTATTGGCTTGGGTGTTATATGGAGAATTCAAATATGTAGCAAAAATGGCACATAAGTTGGGGAAAGGGTTGAAGTAAGTTAAAAGGCTCTAATGCCCTAGTGTTGTTTAGGAAAATATAAAAATAAAAATTTATATTAGATTTTAATGAGCTGTGTGCATAGTATAATCTCTAATATAACAATTATAATAATAGTAAAGAGTATAAATATCATGTCACTAGAAAGGTAATGTTAAAATTAAACTAACCTATAGACAAAAAAACAAACAAACAAAAACCTACCTCAATTCAAAAGGAGAGCAATATTTTTTTCTAAATAACACAAACAGGAACAATAGTAATACTAAATGGTGTATTGAGATACATATGTTTCAATAATTGCATTAACTATAACTCTATGAAGAAATAAAAGATGGAATTATATGCCACTAAAAGCAGAAGTAGAAAAATCCACCAGTGTAGTGTAATCATTTGTGCGAATCTTTCTCAGTATCTTCATTTTGACTTAAGATATCAAACATTTTATTCATATAAGAATTCAGAGAAAGAAAAATAATTTTTTAGTATAGGAAAGTAAGTATTATCAGTTTTGAGATACAAACTCACATTGTGACAAGAGATGAGTTTATATTTCTGATTTACACCATATCTTTTCAGAAACAAAATCAATCAAATATTGAGGGAAAGAGATATGAATAATTTTTAGATTAATTCTTTAAAACCAGCCACAGGCCTGAGTGATTTCCTCAACACAATACCTTGTCTAAATTTTGTTAATAGTATCAAAGTTTATCTTGTCAACACCCCAGGACAGCCAGAGGATACCAAAACTGAATCCACCTCTTTCCTCCCAGTGCATCAGGAGCTGGAAGAGGAGAAAAAATCCTTCTTTAAGGTTGAGGCTACTTAAAACTGCGAAATTTACTAGGTGCAAGGGAAGACAAAGCAGATCAATGACTTGATTATGTCTTAATGAGGTAGTTATAAATTCCTGGATAAATGTTCAGTTAAGAAACACAACGAGGGAAGGGTTTAACGGTGACAAGAAATATTCATCACAAATGATACAATCAATCAGACTCAAAAGAACTATGATTAACTTTTACTCTGAAATATCATGACCCATGAGAAGAAAAAGGAAAAGAACTGCCTTAGTCTCTTTCGACTGCTGTGACAGAATACCGTAGACTAAGTGGTTTACAAACAACAGCAATTTTATTTCTCACAGTTCTATGGGCTGGGAAGTCCAACAGTAAGTTGCTGGCAGACTCAGTGTCTGGTGAGGGTCTGCTTGCTGGTTCATAAACGGTCATCTTCTTGTTCTGTCCTCACACAGCAGAAGGGATAACAAAGCCTTCCAGAGGATCTTTTATGAGAGCATTAATCTCATTAATCAGGGCTCCACTCTCATGATTTAATTACCTCCCAAAGGTTCCACTTTCTAATAACATCATATTGGAAGTTAGAATTTCAACATGTGTTTTGGAGGGACACAAACATTCAGTCCTCAAGAAGACCTACTATAGCAATTTAACAAACTTCGTTCTCACCCCTTCCCTAGCTTTCTCTTTATCCAAACATACAGATTGCCAGAAGCTTGAAGCATATTTAATCAGAATAGTCATATATGATGTGTACATGTTCATATAGTCAATGCATATCTATATCTGTAAGGTCAAAGCAAAAATCACTTTGGTGGCTAAATATTAAGGTATACATATTCATAATTTATTTAATAAATATCATATTAAGCATTTTGATTTTTTCCCTTGTGTAATTAAAAATGGACTAGGCTAACAAATATTTCTTTGAATCTTCAATTAAATCCTTAGTTATCAAAAATATCTTCCTAAAATCAATTGACATATAGTATGTCATTTCCTTTATCTGTCAGGATAAGGTAGTTTATGACATAGTAATAGTATAATCGATTGGTTTGTATGCCAAAACTGTCTTTTGCTGAGTGAAGCTGCATCTTAACCAATGCTTTATGTATTCACCATGATATAGAAATATAGTCTTTGAAAACTGCACTCATATTCTTAAAATCTCTATCGGAAAGCATCAGTTATCCTTTTTCACTTGCCAGCTGTTGCTCTAAGCAGCTCACATGGTCACCACTAACTTCAAAATTGTATGAATCTGAAGAAGAAGACAGAATACTTGTCCAGAGTCCTAATTATTACAATATTTCTCTTTGAAAGACTTTGCATTATTCTCTTTCCTTTTTATTTAGAATCCTAGTCTAGTGTGGTCCCTAATTACTTTCTGACCTCCCCCCTTTTTATTGTCCAAACACTTTCAAAACTCGTTTTCTTACGTTATCTACTCAGTCTAAAATTCACTTCTTTCATGTTCACCTTTGGAAATACTTTTCATTCCTTTCAACTTTCAAATGTTATTTCACTTGATAACGATTCTTAATTGTTCAGTCTCCCTGCAGCCACAATTAAAGACATCCCTTTATTTGGGTATTTCACACCTTGTTAATTATGCATCTCTGTAGCACTTCATTCTGCCTTGAATTGTTAGTCATTTATCTGTTACCTTGTAATATTTGAATTAGAAACTTAGTTTTACTCCACAATTTGTAGTACAATGCTTTCTAGAAAGAAGATGCATAGTAAATATTAATTGAATAAAATTGAATAGAGGCAAACATTATACTACATACTGTTTTATATTAGATTGAACCATTTGACATTACTAATATTTTATTATTTTATATGACCTACAAAAATGGCACTTTATGTGGTACAACCTAGTATATATTGATGTCGCTGTACAAGAATTAGTGTGCAGTATTTGATACATTTTGATATGTTCGTATTTGTATTGAATTTTAAAAATTGAGAAAAGAATTTGCAGCAGAAAATATAAAATATTTGAACATCCCAAATGAAGAAATTGATCATAATTACTTCATTCCCAAAACAAAAATTAGAAAAAAGTGGTTAGTTGTCATAGAAATTAAATTACTATAAAAATCAAGACCTCTAAATTTAATGACAGTAAAATCTATAGAATGAGAAAAACATACTATGCAAATGTATTGTCACTGTCATTCAATTATTAAAATTAGCTATTTGTATTAGAGACATTATCTTATATTTTTAGATTGTATGTGATGGTATCATAGACAAATTACATTTTTTAAGTCTACAATATTAGAGATTCTCCTATATCAGAAGTAACATCAATGTTAAAAATAATAAAGTCACTATTTTTTCTTTTAATTTTTATTTTCAGTTCTGGGATACATATGCAGGATGTGCAGGTTTGTCACATAGGTAATAGTGTGCCGTGATGGTTTGCTGCACCTGTCAACCAATCACCTAGGTATTAAGCCCAGCAGGCATTAGCTATTTTTCCTAACACTCTTCCTCCTTCCATCCAATCCCCCGACAGGCCCCATTGTGTGTTGGTCCCCTCCCTGTGTCCATGTGTTCTCCTTGTTCAGCTCCCACTTATAAGTGAGAACATGCAGTATTTGGTTTTCTGTTCCTGCATTAGTTTGCTGAGGATAGTGGCTTCCAGCTTCATCCATGTCTCTGCAAAAGGCATGATCTCATTTCCTTTTATGGCTACATAGTATTCCATGGTGTATATGTACCACATTTGCTTTATCCAGTCTATCCTTGATGGGCATTTGGGTTGTTCCATGACTTTGCTATTGTGACTAGTGCTGCAGTGAACATATGCATGCATGTATCTTGGTAATAGAATGATTTATATTTCTTTGAGCATATACCCAGTAATTGAATTGCTGGGTTAAATGGTATTTCTGGTTCTATAAATACCAGAAATTGCCACACCGTCTCCCACAATGGTTGAACTAATTTATATTCCCACCAACATTGTAAAAGCGTTCCTATTTCTCTGCAACCTTGTCAGCATCTGTTGTTTCTTGACTTTCTAATAATCACCATTCTGACTGTTGTGAGATGGTATCTCATTGTGGTTTTGATTTGCATTTCTCTAATGATCAGTGATGTTGAGCTTTTTTTCATGTATTTGTTGGCTGCGTGAATGTCTTCTTTTGAGAAGTGTTGGTTCATGACTTTTGCCCACTTTTTAATGTTTTTTTTTCTTGTAAATTTGTTTGAGTTCCTTGTAGATTCTGGATATTAGACCTTTATCAGATGGATAGATTGCTAAAATTATCTCCCACTCTGTAGGTTGTCTGTTCACTCTGATTACAGTTTCTTTTGCTGTGCAGAAACTCTTTAGTTCAATTAGATCCCATTTGTCAATTTTTGCTTTCATTGCAATTGTTTTGGCAATTTCACCATCAAATAATAAAGTCACTAATTTTTATTAGCTGGTACTATTTTTTCTTACACATTTGTTTTCTTTCTTTCTTCTTTTTTTAAGTAAGCAAGTCACGTTCTATTTATTTTATATGGTCCAATGGTATAAATTACCATACAAAAAACTTAAATATTTTTAGATATTTTTACCTAACCAGAGAATAATTATTAAGAATATAAAAATTATTAAATGTAGCCCTATGATATTAAAGTCACAAATTGTCATTGCTTTGGAAGATAAAAAATAAAAATAGAAAAGTATGATGATTTTATGTACATGATTCTTCTGTTCTTATACTTCGGTGATGATTGGAAAATTAAAAACTGCAAAGCAGTTTATGCTGCTTAAAAGCAGATGATATGTAAGAGTCACTTAAGTCACAGAAGTGCTACCTGTCATTATATCTCCCACACCACTGAGAGAAATTAGGTGTTTGAAAAGCTGTAATGTGCCTTTTACTTGAAATGCAGAGGCTTTAATTTCCTCTCTGTGGAGTAACTAACGTGATGATGCTTGTCTGTTTAATCTGAATATGATATTCTTTCTTTATAAAAGTAAAATATAAGATCCGAAGAAGTCTTTTTTTTCCAATTTGCATTATACAATCCATTAAAATATAGCACTTCCAACCACTTCCATTACATGCAAAAATATGCCAGTTTCCTGTATTTTAAATCTCTATCACAGGACATTAAAAGAGACTTATTCCTCCTCAGTGTCTATTGAAACGTCAGTGAGACACAATTAGATACCAAAATGATAGTGAGACCAATCTGCATACAGAACTTTTTAGAGAAAATGTTACACCACTCCTAAGTTATAGCACCTCCCTCAAGAATACAAGACATATGAAAATTTGACAAGGGGAGATTTTGTTAAATAATTCTATAAGCCCGTTACCCTACTGATCAGGGCTTGGAAATATTTAGAATATGTAAATATATTTGTTGCAGTATAGTACAAGGACTCATTCCTGAGCCACATCTTAAAAAGTTACAGTGGAATTGTGGATGTGGGTCTGAATTATGTCACCTTAACCCATTCCTTCAAGAATTCTAGGGTGGAAACACAATGCCACAGGGCCCAGTGCCTTAGAAAAGAGACCAGAGAACTTCCAGAGTTTGTTGGATTGGTAAATGTTTCCAGTGGATCTTTTGCCCATTGTGGGGTTTCTGTGAACCCTTTTGAATGGGAATTTCTGTTAGGGTGAGTCAACCTTAGCCAAAGAGAATGGATGTATTGCACCAAACATGCAGTGAATGACAAAGGAGAAAGAAGTTACGCATTAGAATAAAAAGGCAGGCATTCCCATAAGGAGGCTGCTGGGGAGAGGTTTTAGGCAAGAATCGCTAAAGAATTACAACAATTAGCATAATCCTATCCAGACTCATTAGGAACCCCAGCTTTCACCAACCGTTAAACCTGGAGCATTCTAGGCTACCTAGCCAAAAAGATACTGTCCTCCTGTTCACCTATTTTTACTCCCCATACCCTCATAGCCTGGCTGAAAGTAAAACAACTAAAGTGAGTTCAGGATTATTGGCTAGGGAAAGAGGAGCACAAGAAAGCAAATCTGCCCCAATCCCTTTCCCACTTCAGATGTGCCAAGCTAAAGAGAACAGATAAGAAGAAAGAAGAGTTAATTTTAAATCAATTCATAACATCGAGATGTAAACGTACATGCAAGTGGCTATGCTAATTACTATCTTGAGGCATATTTTTTGTTATTAAAGGGGCTTTTTAATATTTGTAAATTATATCAGGAAAGTAATTGTCCTGTAATAGTGTACACCCAGGGTCAGGGCAGATTATAGCATTAAATATGTTAGAAAGAACTGTAGGAGGCAAAACCAAAGTTGTGTTTTGATTTAAATTTTCCTGTTATTTTATATATATTTATATTTATACATACTTATTCAATGTGCATGACATTAAAGACATTTTTATAAATGTAAAATAAAATAAATTAGGTATTTTATTTCTTGTAATACAAGAAAACTTCATTTATTGATATTCTTTTCTATCCCCAATTGTCTTCATCAAAATGTAATAGCACAGAACTGAAAATTGATCTGAAGAAGCAGCATAAATTGATTGGCAGCCTTGTTAATGAAGGTTCCTTTACTCTAAACGTATTTCTGTAAGATATAAGAGCTATCAACGAATAGTGAAGTCTTGGGATTGTTTAATCTCCATTTGTTTTTCTTTCTTGCATCCAAGAAATAATTTTATAATTACATGTGTTAATTTGAATTACATTTTGTCCCAAGCATACCTCCACATTTGAGTCTTTATGTAACAAACTACAGCCGTGTTTAGTATGTAAACTAACTGAAAGCCTAATTTAGGGGAATACTTTCCTAAGAAATAGCTGAGTACCAGCCTTACAGTCACTCATAGGCAGCCAGCTGATTCAAATAAGGCAAATTGCTGAGCTATGACCAGGTAAGCCCTCTCTATATATCACTTCTGTTTTCTGCTCATAAATGTTGTCTGACTGTGTTGCAGCCCCAGAGTTCTTGGAACTCCAGTTCTGAGGGCTGCTCGATTTGTGAATCACTTTTTATCTTAATGAAACTCTGCTAAACTTAACTTGTCTAAGGTTTTATCCTTTTTATATATGTTTCCATGACTCTTTGAGTCCTACTCCATGCCCAGGTAGTAGGGTGAATATGGGCCACTTGAAGACACTAGGTCTTAATCCCTAGAACCTGTAAATGTTACCTTAAAAGTAAAAGGGGTCTTTGCAGATGTGATAGTTAAGGATCTTGACATGGAGAGATAATCTTGGATTATCTGCATGGGTCTTAACTGTAATCACAAGTAACCTTATAAGAAAGAGGCAGAGGAAGATGAACACCCCCAGAAGAGGAGAAGGCATGTGACTATAGAAGAGAAGTTGGATTGAGGTGGGGCAGGGGGTACAAGCCAAGGAATGTTAGCAGCCACCAGAAACTGAAAGAGGCAAGGAACAGTTTGTTTGTGTGTTTGTTTGTTTAATAGCATGGGAAGGAAACTTGTCCCTGCTGACTTGATTTCAGCTCAAGTGGCTCACATCTGTAATTCCAGCCCTTTGGAAGGCCAGGGCAGAAGGATCATTTGAGCCCAGAGGCTCAAGACCAGCCTGGGCAATATAGTGGGACCCTGTCACTATAAAAAATAAAATAAAATAAAGAAAAAAAAATAGCCAAGCATGGTGGCACACACCTGTAGTAGTAGCTACTCAAGAGGGCAAGGCAGGAAGATCCCTTGTTCCTGGGAGGTCAAGGCTGTGGTGAGCCGTGATTATGCCACTGCACTCCAGCCTGGGTGACAGAGTGAGACTCTGTCTCACAAACAAACAAACAAACATAAACTGTTTTCTGGCTTCTAGTTTCCAGAACTGTGGGAAAAGAGATTTCTGTTGTTTGAAGTTACAAAGTTTGTGGCAATTTGTTATAGTAGCCACAGGAAACTCATGCCGCTCTCTAACTTTTAGGATCTGATCTCTCACTCCTCTCACTACTTTTTCCTTTCCGTTATTCTAAGATCCATAGCTAAAATTGACCTCAAGGGCTATTTATTCCAGTGGCTATAAAATTGTGTTTCTCAAAGGCCTATAGTTTCTCTAGAGTGTTGGTTGAGACTGAATGAAAAGACTTGTTTTTAATAATAATAATAATACTTGAAGTCTGGAAAAGTCAGTGGGCATCCCAAGTTTAATACTATTAGTGATTTATACCACAACCTTTCCTTCTCATCTTTTATGTGAAAAGAGGCCTGATTTTTAAAACTGTGCATCTCTCAGACTCAGTATTAGATCCTGAAAATTTCAGGTCACACATTCCCTCTGTGAGGGGTAGGTATTGGGATGGATAAGTGACCTAGTTTTAGCCAAAACTATGTGCAGGGAGGAATGTTTGGGGTGGAGAGTAATGGGGATATATGAAGAAAAGGTCATTGCAGAAAAAAGTTTACACACACACACAAGTGTGTGTGTGTATCAGTATCTGGAACTGCCACAGCTATCTTGTCAATAGGGCAATTATTATAAGGATCAAAGTTGACACACTATAGATGGCAGCACAGAGAAATGGAAAGAATCTGGACCAAGTATTATATCATTGAGTCAACAAATTAATGCACCACAGGAGGTATAAACTTACTTTTAAACTATTTTGAGTTTGTTTTTTTCTGAGTTGAAATTTCTGAATTGATGAGAATAATGTTATTTTAAAATATATTTGCACATGTAGGCCTGGCGCAGTGTCTCACACCTGTAATCCCAGCACTTTGGGAAGCTGAGGCGGGCAGATCACAAGGTCAGGAGATCAAGACCATCCTGGCCAACATGGTGAAACCCTGTCTCTATTAAAAATCCAAAAATTAGCTGGGCGTGGTGGCACATGCCTGTAAGCCCAGTTACTCGGGAGGCTGAGGCAAGAAAATCTCTTGAACCAGGGAGTCACAGGTTGCAGTGAGCCGAGATAGCGCCAAAAAGAAAAATATATATATATATATATGTATATTTGTATATGTAAAACATGAATTAAAATAATTATAAATAAAACTAAGTCAAGGAAATAAGTTCCCTTTAAGAATTTTTAGGATATTAATATTTATACCATCATCATAGTAACAGCTATTAGCCTAATATTTATTGAGTACACATAAATATGCAATACAAAGATAATATACAATCTTTATTAATAAAAGAAGGCAGAGATGACAGGAAATTTATTCTATATAAAGTATTTACATGATGAGAAAAATCACTGCTCAATGTTTAGTGTCCTGGGAGGAAAATGACTAGGAAAGGGTACCTCATTAAAAAAGTTTTTTTGCTGCTTATTTTTATAGCTTCTATATCTCTAAGTAAATACTGAATACATTAGACGTTTGGGAAAATCAGTAATGTTTCCAGGCCTCCTACATTTTCAAAAGTTACTGTAAAACAGAGTAAAACAGTTTTGAAAAACAAGTCTTGCAAGATGTTCTGTACACACACATAACATATACGAAATGTATTTTCACTTACAAATTTTATTGCAGGAAGCCGCATTTATTTTAAATACGTAACTAATCTTTGAGAACACAATACTTTTTAATAAGAAGAGTATCAAGGGAAAAATAAAGATACGGGTGTTAGGAAAACAGAAAACAGGAGGATATGAGAGTTAGGGGGACATCAGTTTAAAATCAACTCCATCTTAAAACTAGCAAGGCACATTCCTTGCCAGTCAAGACTCATGGTCATAGATGTTTATGGCTGAGGAAACAGCTTAAAGATAGCTGCAAGGACACACTCCAGTAACAACAGAAAGTCAAGAAATCCCAGTACCCACAACAATATATGCTTTCAAGATAATTATAATTATGCTTTGATGTACTTATATATGAAAATGCTACGGATAAATTTCTTCAGATCAATAAAGTACTAAATTTTGTCAGACAGCCCACAAACATGTAGACATAGCTTAGCTTTTACATAGATAAGACTCCTATATGAGAAGAGTTTAAAACAAAGATAACATGTTCTTCCTCTTGCTTTCTGAGAACACCCTATTCTGTATCTAGTAGCTTTTGATAAACTATCTCGTCTCGTTGGAGTCTGTAACTCATTCTGAATTCCTTCCCACGTGAGATCCAAGAACCCTCTATTGAAGTTTGAATTGGGACCCCTCTTTCCATCAACAAAGATACTGTTTTGTTTTTCCTATGGTTGTAGAATTGTTTTTCTTTTCTAGAGAAGAAATGTTTATGCATGAGTCATATCAAATACTTTACAATATTAGGTGCATGTGTATATATGTGAAGATATAAAGTAATAAAGAGTTAAGAGAATTAGGTTGCACAATAATGCGCTAAAAAGTTGTTTCCAAGTTAATTAAAAATGAAATGTTTACATTGTTACATGAGAAAAGAAATTTATGACTATACTTTTATTTTAAAATATTTTTACCTATTTGTTATCTTTCCAGCATGTGAATATTCTTGTTAAGATAAAACAAAATATTTTTTAAATTCCAATGTTTCATAGGTTTGTAAATTGCTATGTGATTTTGGTGTTAAAATGTGGATCAAATTTTGCTGTTACACTCTCCATGGTTTGTACTGTTGTCAGACAGCACTTGAGACTAAATACGAAAGTGAACTTATTTTCAGTAGGACTTTCATGGTGTGCCCAGAATTTAGTAGGTGACCATATGATAACTGAAACCTTAAAAGAGACATTTGATAAAATGTTTCAATTCTGACACAAAATAGCACCCTGTGGTTTTATTTCTGAAAGAAGGAATACAAATGTATTTGTTTTGTTTTTAAGAAGGTAAATTTGGTACCGTAGAAAGAATTGAGTTAGCCAAGTTCAAATTGAAGATCCCCCACTTATCACCTGGTGACATAAGATCTCTGAACTTCAGTTATCCCAATATACAATATCTAACTAACTGAAAGATATCTTCTGAAGACCAAATGCAGACTCAGGGATAAATAATGCATAGTGAGTTCTCAATTCAAAAACTCCTTTTACTGTATGTACACAGATGGCCTAAAAGTTACTGGAGATCTTGGATAAAACATCTTTATTCATCAGAAACAAAATGGATTCACAACATGACAACCATGGGTGAGGCCACATGTTTGAGGGGTTCAAAAATCACGAAGTGAGCTGTTATGTGGATGTGCCAAAATAACTTAAATTGAAACTGAATTCCAAAGCCAGGTTTAGAGACTGAGAAGCCAGTGATGAGATGTAACCCGAACTCATGATGAAATGAGGCTGAGAAAAGCGGGAAGAAGGGAGGCAAAAAAACAGTTTTGCTACCAGGACCTAAGCCAAACATGCTTTCAGATCTGCCATATTCCAATATCTTACAGTCACTCAGTACCATCTATCTAAGAACTTGTTTTATTGGCAGATGATAGAGGTATTGAGGTAACTGCAAAACAAGTAGAGAGAGATAAGCATTGGAAGGGGAGATGGAGATGATAGATAGATGGATAGATGATAGATGATAGAAGATAGATAGATGGAAAGATAGATAGATAGATAGATAGATAGATAGATAGAAAGGAAAGAAAGTAGGAAGGAAAAGTGAGTAAGAGATTGCAAGCCTACTCAAAATAAGCTTGAAAATAAAAACTCCAAACTGAATGACAAAAATATAACACTAAGAAATTGACTAGCAAAATCCACAATTAAGAATAGGAAATTTCTAACACTAAATTCAGAATAACTATTTTGAATAGTTTACAGAGATAAATGAGAATATAAAAGAAATAATCAAATCAATTAAGTCAGAAATTTAAAAATGATATTTAGGTAGATATAAATATCTTAATATACAGTCATTGATATAAATATCAAATAGTATAAAATCATCTAGGTTATACTAGAGATGTATAACCTTACTTTTAAAGAGAGTAACTAAGATAATTTAAAAACATGTAAATGATTCCGAATGCACAACTAAAGTGACTTTAAAATATGAAATAGCAGTTAAGATAAAAGATAGATGGAGAATCCACAACAATAATCGAAGGAAAATGCAGCGGAAGGAAATGAGAGAATGGAGCAAAGCAAATGCTTGAAAACATACTTGATAATTTTTCAGAACTGAGGAAACACAGAAAATAAAAATCTGAATACAAAGTAGGAGACATAAACATACTTTCACACTATCACACCATACTTAATCTCTAGAGCATCAAAAGTAAAAATAAAATCTTGAAATCTTCCAGAGATAAAAGACAAATTGCCTACAAAAGAAATACATTTTGAGTGATAATGAAAATTCTTACCATTTCAACAGAGATTACAGAACAATAAAGACCTTAAAATGCTGAATAAAAATGTCTATTATTCTAAATTTTATGATTAGGAAAATTATATATCCTTGGTGAGGGGAAAAAGAAAAGGCTAAGATCATTTATTACTCACAGTTCATCACTAAGTGAAATTTTGTAGGGTTTTTTTGTATAAATTTAAGAAATACAAGTGCAATTTTGTACATGGCTCTACTGAAAAGAGGTGAAGTGTGGCCTTTTAGTGAATCTGTCACTCAAATAAAGTACATTATACCCACTAAGTAATTTTTAATCATCTATCCTCCCAACCCCTCACCCTTTTGAGTATCCAATGCCTATCATTCCACACTTTAATATGTAAACAGTATTTAGCTTCTACTTATAAACAAGGACATATAGTATTTGTCTTTCTTGTTTTGAGTTGTTTCATCTAAGATGATGATCTCTAGTTCCATGCTGCACAAGACATGATTTCATTTTTTTTCTGGCTGAGTAGTATTCCATTGTGTATATATACACCACATTTTCCTTATCCAGTTATGCATTGATGAACACTTAGGTTGATTCCATACTTTTGCTTTTGTGAATAGTGCTGTGATAAACATAAGTGAGGTTTTACAGAACAGATTTCGGTATTATCAACACTTAAATGATAAGTACACTAGAAGCCCAATCCCCAAATAAAAGAAATCCAGAGAGAAAGTACAGCATGACAAGAAACAATCAGTGGGCCAAAAAACTGATAACTCACTTAGGTAAATCATTATCTAATGATGGTAATAATAATAATTAGTAATAATAATAACAAAGTTTCTGTGTTTGCTAACAGAAGAGAATTATAACTCTAAATGTCTAGAATATACTTGAAAAACATGTATAGTTAAAGGAAAATAAGATCCTTGTCATGATTAAGAGTGACAATAATTATACTAATTAACTTTAGTTCTTATTTGATTCATTTAAGGTACATCTACAGCTTAAAATTTACAAGCAACTCAAATATGGAGCAAGTAAAACATTAAAAGATATAATGATGTTTACAATAATAACTCTCTAACCTGAACTCACATTGATTATATAAGTAAAAGAATAAAAACACATAATTAAGTAAATGCAAAAGAAAGGAAAGCTTTTTTATGAATGTCAACTAATAAATGTTGAAGGAATGGTGAAGTTAGAAAATTATCATTGGTTGCTAAAGGTAGTATTTAAAAGTTTGATGAGGAAGCAGATATTTACCTGGTCTCAAAGTATCTCCTTGCAAATTGCTTGTTCATTACAAAAAGAAAAATAGTAATTTTAAAATGGAGAAATCTGGTGGACAGTACCGTAACTCAGTGATCAAAGTTAACATTACCAATACTGGGGCAACCTAACATCCTTAGGCTATTGATACGATGTACCAAGAAAGACATATCATCATTTTTGTGATAGTCCAGCTGAATATTCATAAACTGAATCAATCATAAGGAATCATCTCACAAGCCTAAACTGAAGGAAAATCTCCAAAATAACCAGCCTATAAATTTGAAATTAAATAAATAAATAAATAAATAAATAAAGTTAAAGTGCAGAGAGACAAAGAAAGTTTTAGTAATTTTTCCAGCTTAAACTAACTACTCTAATACTCCAGTGTCTTCAATTTCCCCTGAAATACATCCGAAAAATGTATATATGTATCATGTGTGTATATTATAAATAATATATATTATAAATGCATTATAAATTATATAGGTTCAGTAGTATATATAATCTGAGAGAAGAAAAAAGGTAGAAAGAAATTAAGGCAAATTTCTTACAGATGAATGAATTAATCTACAGCTTTCATATGAGTAGAAGAATAAAAAATATTGAAGTGCAAATGAAAATAAGAGGCAAAGTAAAAGAGGAGTGAGAAACATAAAATAATATTAATAAAAAACAGAACAGAGAATTTCATTACAAAGTTGCTATTCTAACCCTAGATACTAGGCAACTGACTTAGCTTTAATCACCGATTCAAGTTCCAGGAAATTATATATGTACTGTGTCTGTCAGTGCCTATTTAAATAAAATAATGCTGTTTTTTTGTATAGTGGAAAAATACTTTGAAACATGTTATTGTTTATGTATAGAAAAATCAGTGTACATGTCTTAATGCGATGTTTCCCTAAGTCATTGAAGTATGCTTTCAAAACAAGAATTTCAAAAAGTACATCATTTCCAAAAATTTCTGATACCTGCAAGAGGTGATGGTGCCTCATTTTAGCTACCTTAATCCTTTTTGAGGCTTTAAACTATGGAATATATGTGCTTCATTATCAGAAACAGTTGAATTATAAAAGCTGAAGCAGATCTAATCATAGATCTTACCAAACTTCACAAATAATCCAAAGTCTATAAGACATATAGATAAAAATAGTATTCCTTTCTGGGAGAGTCCTGAACCTGTCAGATATAGCTTCCCCATTACCCCTTTTGCTGTTTTGGAATGTGTTTTGGTTTCAGATTACCAGATAACTGCTTAACAATGTATGATGTACATTGATGAAGTCACATTGTGGTTTATTAGTTTTACTTCCTGCGGGTCACACATAGAAGTGGAATGTGTGACTAATTTCTATCCATCATCAACCAGCCATACCTCAAATTTAGGAATCCTAGGTTTACGCACATTAAGCAAGTTGGACAGCTCAGGAATACCTTGTTAAACAGGATGTTTTAGGTAAAGATTTCCTAATAGCTTTTCACTAATAAACACCATTAGACTGTATATAACAAGATTCAATGGAGATCACTCATTCCCTTGGGCATTGCCAATGTCAATCATTTCTTTGGGCTTCTCCAATAGGGAAGATGGAAGTCATAGGCCACCTATTATGCTTTCCTTCCCACATAGCCAAATAAGTAGTATATTACCAGTCAAAGTTTAGAAAATTATGCTATTTAAACTAGAGAAAACACATCATTTGGAAAATGTATTTTGAATGATATAATTTGTGGAATTATATTACTTTTTATATTTCAGTTTAAATAAATACAAAACTCAAGATTTTGTATAGGAATTCCTTATATATTTTTCTCTAAGTCTAAGGCAGGGTCACATTAAAATTATATAATTCAGGGAATTTTGTTATTAGGTCAAATGGTTGTACTTACAATCATTATAAGTACAGCATTATGTTTATACAGTAAGATGAAAGTTGAATAAGGACACACTATTGATTAGAATATCTTAAAACCTATTTCCTCAAGATAACTATATTAAAAAGGAATTTCAATTTTTTTAGTCTGTCATTTGTTAAACTATGTTTTTCTATTCAAGAAAATTATCACTAACATTTAATGTCCTAATAAGTTCAAGTTTGCATTTGAACTTAATTCAAAGAGTATGAATTGAAAAGAGTATGTAATTGACAGTTTAATCACCAGTGGTAATTTTATTTTTTTCATTAACTTAACATAATTCCATCACTTTTCCTGTATTTTCCACCTAAAAATGAAGTACAAAGATGGAACATTACATGATCCACTTATTTGATGCACTCTATTATAATAATTCTGATTTTCTAGTCATTGACATTTATGTGACAATGCAAAAATTCATTGTAGAAAATTGTCGTTAGCCGTTTATCAATTGGGATTCATCCAGGAAAACAAAGTAATAATGTAATGTAAAAGGACATTTATTATAAGGGTTAGAATTTATATAATTGCAGAAGCAGATGAGGAAGAGGTGTACTTAGGAATCAACCTAAGTGTTCATTCACTGTGGATTGGATAAAGAACATATGATATATATACACCATGGAACACTACCCAGCAATAGAAAATAACAAAATCGTGTTATTTGCTGTATCATGCGTACAGCTAGAGGCCATTATCCTAAGTGAACTGACTCTAAAGCAGAAAATCTGATACAGCATTTTCTCACTTATAAGTGGGACCAAGCAATGGGTACATATGTACATAAAAATGGAAAGAACAGACTCTGGGGATGCCAAACATGGGTAGAGTAGGAGAGCTGTAAGGGTAAAAAAATTACCTGTTGGGTACAATATTCAACATTTAGATGACGAGTACACTAAAAGCCCAATCCTCAACATTAAGCATGTAATCCCCATGTAATAAATGAGTACATGCACCCCTCAATCTAAAAAGACAAAACAACAAATATACAAGTAATTTAGAAATGGCCTTATGCTTCCATGTTTCTGTTTACCTCTTTCATACCTGTCCATGAGTGGCCTTTGCAATTAAATTTTTCACAGGTCAGTTTATGTAACAGGATGCAATGGGTGAGTTTAAATAGACCAAGTGCATTAAAACAAACAAACACAAAATTTTTCAGATAATAAAATAAGCCATTACTTCACTAAGTAAGATTTTATCAAGTCTTCCCTTCACTTTGCTTATGGAAATTCAGATTTGCTTGTGGTCAACCACATTTTTCAGTCATAATATTTCAAATAAATTTCAAAGTGGTTTGTGTTGTAAAATGAGAATACAGCGGATTTGGGACCTTTATGTTGACCCAGTCTTCAACTGCTAATGAAATCATTTTCCTTCACATTTTGATTCCCTTGCAACTTTATCATTTACTTTGTGAAGGTAAGATTACTCCCTCATGTTCTTCATGAATTCCTGTAGGTTACTTGGCCTGCCACCTTTAGGTTATTTAGTTAGTAAATGGGAATTATATGAGGTCATGGGTTCTCAGAGTGTAATGGAAGTTAATAAGCAGGAAGATGTCTCTAAACTAATTAGAACTTTTTTGAGGAATTTTTTTCCTCTACCTTGCCCCGTAAAATAGTATTTACTTTGTAGAAAAATATGGCTTTTTGCTACTCTTTATAGAAAAAAAATCTTTAAAATAGTATTATAGATAAATATTTATCTCTAGTTTAAATATAATGGATAACAAAAAAGGCAACAAAAATGACAAAAATCTTAACAATTTAAAAAATGACAAATAAAGGAAAAGGCCTAAAATTGGGTCACTCATAAAACAGCATATCCTTCTTTAAGTATATATGAGAGGGCAATAACTAGGCCAAAAGTAAGTAACACCATTAAAGGGCAAAAGGAGATGTTAGTGCAGAAAATCTTGATATTGCCAAGGGTGCAAAAGATTCTTTAGCCTCAGTAACCACTGGGGAAACTAAAAAGACAATTCAGTACTTGTAGAATGTATGATGTATTTATATGAAGACAGGCTTATAAATATATGTATACTTTAGTATAAACAGATTTTTAAAAACAAGATTCTAAAAAACATTAGAATGAAGGTAGGAAACAATGAAGGAAAGAAGGAGATCAGAAAGGAAGGAAGGACAGAGGGAAGGAGAAGAGAAGGAGGGAGAGAGGAAAGGAAGGAAAAAGAAAAGTCCTTCAGTTATGCATAACAAAGGTTAAAGGTAACTCTCTCTCTATATATATAACTATATATATTAAACTATATATAACTATATATAAATAAAATAATTTTAATGTCTTGATTATACTTTATCATGAACATGAATACACATGTATATATAACTATATATGCATATATGCTATATATAAAATCATATATATGCATATATATAGCATATATACTATATATAAAACTATATATATGCATGTATGTATTCATGTTCATGATAAAGTATAATCAAGGCATTAAAATCATTGCATTTATAAATAGTGAGAGTATGGGGAAAGTAATTCAGTTACACACATACACGTGTGTGAATAACTGAAGGACTTTTCCTATGTTTTGTGCAATTTACAAATATGGTGTGACGTCAATGCCTTTATTGTGCTTCACCATAAACATGAATAATCATTTAGCTACTTAAAAGTTAAGTTGTTTTAAATGTTTAAATATTATAAACAATGTCCTGATGGACATGCTTGTGTAAACAACTTTGGGCACCTCTTTAGTTCATGGTATATAATTATTGATAATTATTCAACCCTTTAGAACTAATGCGGTATAACAAGTAATTTTATTTATTCAATAAATAGTTACCAAATGCATAAATATATTCCATGTAATGTTCTAGAAGCAAGTGTATAGCAATGAAAAGAGAAAAAAAAATCTCCCCTGGCTCCAGGGCTCTAATATTTCAGACAGAGTAATAGACGAAAATGAGTAGTAAAAATATATAGTATATTAGATGTTCAGTTTTCTATAAAGGAAAATAAAGCAGTAAAGGATAGGCAGTATTGGTGGAAGGCAATTTTACCACTGAGAAAGTAATATTTGAATTAAAAAAATTAAAAGCATAAGGAATACAAGTGTTTCATGCAGTTACCTGCAATAAGAGAATTTCAGCAACAGAGACCAGCAAGTGTGAAGGTTCCAAGCCAGCAATAGAATACAGCAAAGAAACCAGTATAATGGTAATAGGAAGTTATGAGAGACTGTGAAACTTAAGCTAGGAGTGAGAATTGCAGATAACGTAGGACCTTGTAAGCGATTTTAAAATTTTGTATTTGATTTTGAATGACAATGGGAACTTGGCAGCTTTTGAGCAGAGTGGTAAAATCTTACTTTTTAACAGGATATCTCTGGCAGTGGAATTGAAAATAGAAAAAAAAAAGTTGTAGCAGGCTTTAAGAGGCATGTGTAATATCACAGGTGAAAGGCGACTGTGACTTGAAGAGGTGGTAGCGCAAGTAATAAGCAAAAGTAAGATCCTAATTCTATTTTGAATGTTGATCCAATAAAATATTGTCCAGGGATTGGAAGTCAGATACAAGAAAATGAGAGAATTCTAGATGTCACCAAGGTTTGGCATGAACAATCAGAAGCATGAGGCATTCATGAATTAACAAGAGGAGATTTTGGACAGCTAAGTTTGGAACCAAGATTCGTTGCTCAGTTTTGAAAATGGTAAATTTGACGTGTATAAGAAACATCGAGTGGTCATTTAAATATGCATCTTACTTTCATGAGCAAGGTTAAGGCAGAAGGTTAAGGCAGAATTTGGGATTCACAACTGGATATATGGTATTTAATGTCACAAGACATGATGAGATAATCAAGAGAGTAAATGGCATAAGAAAGTGACGAGGTCCAACCAAGCTTGGTGGATTGCAGATAGAAACACTCAAGGTTTAAGGAGATAAGGAAGAAGTGGAAATCAGTAAGGCAGAAGGATACTGAGGAAACTGTAGTATCCTGAAAGCCTCATAAAGTTCCCCAAGAGCAGTCTTCAAATTCTGCCTATAGATCAAGATGAGATTTAAGGTATAGTTGGCTCCAAATGATTCAACTTCCATTTGATTAAATTTTTCATCAACTGTTTATTAAAATTATTTCTAAGGGAAGAATACATTTTTCAGTTAAGAATGATTTTAATAGATGCTTAAAATTTATAAATAATAGTTTAACAGTGCAAAAATGAGAAAATGTTATTCTTAAAATTATAGATAAAAAATACTATCTTGGTCACTATAATCATTGTGCGCTACAAAACATATTTCAACTTAGCTCTTAGCAGTAATGTCCAATAAAACATAATCCTTTTATGTTTCAAAAAGAAAAATTAACTCAATATTTAAAAAATATTTTATGTGTACAATTGTGTTAAGTGGATACACACATTATCTAGATGTAACTCACCCTGTGAACCATATTTTAATTAGCCAAATATATTATTATTTTTATGTAATTTTCAGCCTGTAAAAATAAAACCTGCACTCCTAGAGATTATTGTTATAATCAATTCTAGCTTCTAATTTTAAATAAAGTTTTCTTTGCTCTAACTATAAAAGGACTGTAGTCATTCAATAGTTACCTCAAATTCTGACTCTAAACCACATCCGCAACTACAACATCCCTCTGTATCTCTTGCCTCATCCATCTACATTTTACTCTGAACTTACTCTCTATCCTCTGAGCATATACCTTTTCAGAATTTTTTTTCAGCTCTGATTTGGAACATGGTCCCAGCTCACTTTAAAAAGCAAGCATTATATTCATTGCATTCTCCTGTTTCTCAAAAATTTGAGAGCCATATTTTACTCTTCTTCCTGACTCAGACTCCTATTTTGTATCAATTTCTTTTCATTGTGTCAGCACTAGGAATTATCTTCCTGACTTACAGATTCCAGGCTCTTTCGCTTTTTTCTGCCAAGATTTTTGAGGTAGTTTTAGGCTTCATTGTGTTGTGGGGATTTTTTTTTTTTTTGTCCTTTTTTGTTGACTGAGAACTTGTCTCTAATTCTCTGCTTTGCAGAACTGTACTTAGCAGTTGAGCCAGTCCCTGAAGGAGAGATGGGGAGATTGAGCTAGGTTTGAAGTTTTGCGTAAGATATAAATGAGATCATGGTGTATTATATTATATTTGTTTTTTTTTTTTTTTTTGAGGTCCTTGTTCAAAGTCCTCTTGTAATGTCTCGCAGGCTAGTATCTGCTGGTACCATGATGTGTGGTTTGATTTATTCTTAAGGACTTAAGAATGAAAGCAGACACTGAGAAAAATAATCAAATACAATATTAAAGTAAAACGTATGTCTAGTAATGTAATGCCCCATCTAGTTTTCTGTTAGTGGGTCAGGGCACACATTCCCCATTTGCTGTGAGTGTGACTGGGTGCCTCTATTCTCGGTTGCTTTGAATTAATGACTGCCGTTCTTCTATAATGGATTGATCATTGTCCTTGGCTGGCTGGAGTTGATTCACCAGGAAGGTTACCTACTCCCTTTCCCGATGATTGACTGGTACTGAGGAACAAAAATCTGACCCCTTGTTTTCTTACTTCAATGAAGGGTAACTTTACTGTCTTGTTTATGTTCCAGAACACTCTTCTTCTACTCCTATGCCTACCAAACTTCCCCATATGTAGTTAGGCAAAATAATGAGGAAAAAGTAAGATCCATAACTGTGAATACTTTGGGGTCACTTGTGTAAAATACATTTTACACACTAAATAAACAGAAAATAAACATTTGTGTTTTGTTAAACAGAATATCTCTGGAAGAATACACAGGAAAACAGTAACCTACCTTTATTATGGTAATTGAGGCATTAAGGAAAACGTATTAAGACATACATTTTATTTTCCTTCAAATATTGTATTATGTACCAAGATTACTATTTCAAAAGGTTTAATATTGTTCATTTTTTTTTAAGTGACTTTTTTTCCAGTGGCTGCTTCTAGTTTTTGGAAAGGCTAGCCACTTTTAAGAATTAGACATAATGTCACAGATAGATTGTGATCTCCTTTGGTCTGGGACAGAGAAAAGAAGTGGGAAAAGGATCAAAAGTTGGCTATAAATAAAAGTCCTGATGGGTTGGAAACTGTCATAAGTTTAGAGAAGAAACCAGTGTTTGAGGAGGCTGGATGTGGGTTCAGCTACCTAGTTACATGCTAGGTACCTGAAATCCACCTCTTTTATAAATCTAGAGTACTAGAGCCTATCTGCTCAGTGGAACAAGTGTCAGTTAGGGCAAAGCAGTTAGTCTGGCAAAAGGCTTACTGATACATTTCTAAAGTATTTTATGAATTATGGTATTTTTATTGGACATTTTGCACTTATACAATGTCAAAACAGTATGTAAATAAAAGAAATACAGTTAGCCTTCCATGTCTGTGGGTTCCACATCCATGGATTCAACCAACCACAGATTGAAAATATTTGAAAAAAATAAAAATCCACAACGTTCCAAAAAGCAAAACCTAAATTTGCTTCATGTCAAGTACTATGTTGGATCTCCATGGTTCCAAGTCTTTGCTGTTGTGAATAGTGCTGCAATAAACATACATGTGCATGTGTCTTTACAGTAGAATGATTTATAATCCTCTGGGTATATACCCAGTAATGGGATTGCTACGTCAAATGGTATTTCTGGTTCTAGATCCTACAGAATGGGAGAAAATTTTTGCAATCTATCCATCTGACAAAGGGCTAATATCCAGAATCTACAGGAAATTAAACAAATTTATAAGAAAAAAACAAACGACCCCATCAAAAAGTGGGTGAAGGACATGAACAGACACTTCTCAAAAGAAGACATTTATGTGGCCAACGAGCATATGAAAAAAAGCTCATTATCACTGGTCATTAGAAAAATGCAAATCAAAACCACAATGAGATACCATCTCATGCCAGTTAGAATGGCGATCATTAAAAAAATCAGAGAACAACGGATGCTGGAGAGGATGTCAAGAAATAGGAATACTTTTACACTGTTGGTGGGAGTATAAATTAGTTCAACCATTGTGGAAGACAGTGTGGAGATTACAAGTATATTTTACATGACAAATATGTTCCTGGCTCTCTGCTAAGGCATATAAATGTGCAAGATACTGTTTTTGATGAAAGAGCTTTATACTGTAGTGGTGGAATGAGGCATGATATAAAGCAGTATTATGGGCTGGGCATGGTGTCTCACGCCTGTAATCCCAGCACTTTGGGAGGCCGAGGCGAGTGGATCACTGAGGTCAGGAGTTCGAGACCAGCCTGGCCAACATGGTGAAACCCTGTCTCTACTAAAAATATGAAAATTAGCCAGGTGTGGTGGCACACTCCTGTAATCCCAGCTACTGGGGAGACTGAAGCAAGAGAATTGCTTGAACCCTGGAGGCAGAGATTGTAGTGAGCTGAGATCACGCCACTGCACTCCAGCCTGGGGGACAGAGAAAACCCCATCTCAAAAAAACAAAACAAAACAAAAAAACCCTGCAGTATTATGAAGTCTTTCTTCTTGATAATGCATGCAAAAATTTTGTGCCATTGTTACTTAGAGATTGAAAAAGACATAATTGGGAGTCCTGGTTACTTGTATTTATATAGAATGTTAATATTAGTATCATATCAAGAGACAATTTTAAGAAAAAGTTTCTTGCCTGATTAGCTGAAAAAGTCACAGTTATGAAACATGTGTGTTTTGAAATCACCATTTTTGCATAATGATTTGACAGCACTTTTTTATTACATATTCCATACAGTTATAACAGATAGAAACATTGCTTTACAAAGGAGAAGAATAAAAACTGCAAGCACCATCTTCAATTAAACTGAAGATAACCAAAACCCATAAAGTGCAAATAGGTGCCAGGGCTACCAAAACAGAGGATCTAATTTCAACTTCACGGAGAGGCTGAAGGTTCTGAAGATTCTGTGAACACAAAAATCTTATTCCTTCACCATATCTGATTCATGACCAGAAAAGAAACTGCTGGAAATGAAATGAGAAGGAAAACAAAAGAGACAAAAGTATCAGTTTTCAGCTACATTCCAGAGATGTTCAACGATCCCAAGGATCGTTGAGCAATTCAATCCAAGTGTTTTCGTTGTTGTACTTACCAAAAAGGGGATTAAATTCTATCAACTTTCAGTATACCTTTCCAGGATCATTTATCTGATGATGCTTTAGTTCATAGCTAACTACAATTTTCTTAGGCAAAGAGTAGGCTCATTTAAAACACTCCTTTTTAAAACAAATAAGCAAAAAAAAAAAAAAAAAAAAAAAAACCATCTCTTATATAAAAATCAAAAAAGAAAGGAGACTATTTTAAACAGAGATAATAGCCATTGCTATTATTAAAATAGTCTCCTTTCTTTTTTGATTGGACTTCTTGAGCACTCAGTTGCTAAGTGCTTCATCCACTCCAGTCAGGTACTCAACCAAGTGCTCATGCAATCCTCACAGCAACCCAATAAGGTAAATAGTATCATTATTCCCATTTTTTAAGATTACAAGCAAAGTTTATGAAAGATTAAGTAACTTGATCAAGTTTACCCAGCACAGAAGGGATTGTATCCCAAGCTGTATGGCTCCAAAATCTGTGCTCTTAGTTATTTTCCTCTATTGCATCTGAGAAGACAAAAGAAGATGAATGATAATAAAGCTAAGGAAAGAAAACAATTGAACCATTACAAAAATGAGATACGCATTAAAAATATCATGAACTGGAAAAGATACCACTGAACATGAATCCAATGCCATGGAGAACAATCTGGTGAAAGTCATGCAAGGAAACAAATATGTTCTGCATATGAGTGTCAAACAAAGGAAATCCAGAATATGCACAGAGTGCGTTATTGAAAACACTAACAGTTAAAGAAAACATACATCTATTAAAGATATAAAAAAGACAATTTTACCTAAATACAACCACAAATGTGCATAGTGGTAATAAATATCATGTTTTAAGAAAGATTCATGCCGGATGGTATACACAGAGATATATTTTGGTTGAGTTTATTGATCTTGTTTTTGCCCTTTACTCCTTTTTAAAAATGTGTTTTCCCAATGCAAATCAATTTTACAACATGAAAAACTACTCAGAATCAAAGCATAAATACACAGATACAAAGTATAATCCAGAAGAGATACACAATGCTTACATACAAAGCAAAAGGAAGTGTTCATTTCCACACATAGTGGCTTGAGACCTATTGGATTTAGTTTTCTTCAGTGAAGTTTCTAAAGATGGCAAAAATTGTGTTTGGTTATTAAGACTACACTGGCCATATTGGATACCTGAATATTGAAGCAACAGTATGTGATGGTTTGAATCAAAGACTTCATGAAATGTCTATTTCTGAAAGTTATCTGTGCATTGTAGAAGCAAAAGATTTACCTTATAGATCAAGCCCACTTTAGGATTAAGAATCGGTTCTAACTACAACTATTAACTTATAAACAAAATGTTTCAAAATGTGTCTATTCTGATATATAAAGTTAAACAAAAAGTACTTACAGAAACAGTATGAGAGAGAGAGAGAGACAGTAAATTTAACGCAGTTTAACATCTTTGCTTCCCAAATACATGGTTTAAATTATATTTGACTCTTTCAAATGCCTATCTCTTAATTTCAAGTTTTGTCAAATATGCCTTCAAAACAAATATTTTTAAAGTTGTTAGATTTATTGAACATATGCAAACATAAAAATATTTTAAAATTTAGTTGAAGTCAACTTGGGATGAGAAATACCCTTTTACTTTATCTCTGTCTAAGCAAGACATATTAATTACACTTGGATTTGGGATGCATTGCAGTCAATGATGGCAGTGGCACATATCAATTACTACACAGAAAGTCAAATGAAAAGCCTAATCCAAAGCCCAGAGGAAAAAAAATTCAGTGAGGATGTAACAATGTAAAACATTTTCAGACATCAGCATAAAATTAGTATTTTCAAATAATATGGAATATTTACAGTAACTACCTGGAGATTCTTCCAATGTACAAAATAGACTGTGAGAGCTTTATATATTACAGAATTGTTTTATGGCTGTATAGATTTGATGAACCAAAAAGGAAACTGAATCTCTATTCCGTACCTTACCCTTTTTTCTCTACATCAGGGTAAAATCCTTATTTTCAAGGTAGAATTCTACTTCTTCATATTACTTAAGCCACCTTTAATGAACTCATATCTTTGTTTGCAGATGTCTCTCTTCAGTCCTATACATGAAACTCTAGAAGATTAAATATTTGCATGTGCCATCTAGTCAAATCTTTCAGATACTCTTAAAACCAGTCAAACTTGAAGTTCTCAACATTTTCTGCATCAATGATATTAGTGGTATTAGTAGGTTCAAAAAAGGCTTATTTTTTTCCTTGCCATACTGGACTTCTAGATGCCTTTTGGATTGAGTTTTACAAGATGAGAACAGAAAGTAGAGATAGTTCTTGTCCTGAGTTTCTTAACAGCGCAGATGTAGAGTTAGAAGAGTAGCAAGCCAAACCACAAGGGGACTAGCTGTAGACTCTGGGTCACCGGCACCTCTTTTGGTGGTCTTTGGCTTTGACGCTATTGTGATGACCATTGTTGGAGCTGGTGTGTTGGTTACTGGATTCTGTGACCCCTGTGGGTAGGAGCAGTGTCAGAAGTAGCACCCTGAGCCTGAAGGAGGGTCCACCACAATAGCAACAGTAGCTATGAATGTGGTGCAGCTCTCTCCCTGCTTTCCGGGCCTCTCCCTACCTTCCACTCCCATTATAGAGCCCTCCTCCCACCCCTGTGAAGCTGTCACCATCAGGGAACTTCCCATCTGCAGACCTACGGGTACTCTGAACCATGGCACTGGGAAGCAGTGAAAATACTAAACTTCTAAATGTGAAGAAAGTATTCACTAAGCATTCATGTAGAAAAATATGTAAGCTATGAAAATAACTAATGAAGAGAAAAATCAATTTTGGCTTAGATGTCTCAAGAGCAGTGTCAATTCCAATTCATAGTAATGGCATCTGAATGCTAAGTAACACAAAGAGTAAATCAAATGTTGTACACAGCAAACTTTCATTCATACATAAATGCAGAAGAAAGACATTTACAAACAATGCAAGAGCTCAGGGAATATAGTGCCGTTAGAGTCTATGGAAAGGTGTGGCTTGAAGATGAGATATTGTCAACTAATAGTCAATAAAATAAGGCATTCAGGAATAGAAAAACATGAGAGAAAATAGCTGCTGGTGAGCAATAAATCCATTTACATGTGAAAAGATACTATAATAGTAAGAATTATGATATACAAAAGTTATAAGCCATGAAAATACAAGATAATGTTATATATTTGCAAAAAAAGCAAAACATGGAAATAAGTGAGGGAGAGAAGGTGGGAGGAAGTTTCAGTGTTCAAAGTAATTAAATTATATAATAATGTGATGAAAATTTTTAAAAGAACTAAAAAAACCTGTATATTTACAGATGGCAAAACACATACATATATGTACCCAAAACAAAACAAAGAAAACCCAGATTGTATAACCAAAGGAAATAGATTTCTTCACTAGCATTTTCTTTACATAAAAATGTGTGACTGTATTTTGAATTTAAATATATAGCACAAGCATTGGTTTAATAAATATATTAGACTTGATATGGTATTCTTAGGAAACACTGTTCTCAAATACTTTGTGAAATTTTTTTCTCCCAACAGTGATAACTTCCTTTTGCTCACATTTTGACAAGCTTCTCTAGCTTTCTAGCCATTTTTAGGTATTGATTTAGGCAATTTAAATCAATCTTTAATTTCACATTGAATTCAATGTTTTTCTACTCTCTCTGGACAAGAGACAAAACAACAGAAAGGAAATAATTTGTTTCCATCCTGTTTGCTCTACATTCTTCATCCCTTGCTTCTGCAACTCAACTCCAGGGATAAAAATGGAAGGGACAAAGCTTCCAGAGGGAAAGGCTTTTTATTTAGTCAGTGCTGTTAGTACTTTTATCTTGTATTTGAATTCTCTCTTTTACGAGATATATAAAAGTGTAAGATCTTTAATGATGGTACCTTAATGGGTTCTTTGGAGGACCCCAGCACCACAAAATTTCCGAACTTCACCATTCTCTGAGTGTTACCTCTCCTGTTTGACTTTTTGGGAGATCTTTCTTCAGGCTTGCATCTGCTGTTGAATGCCTAATATCTACTCTTCCTTAGCATTTAGGATTGCAACATGACATCCATTTGAAAATATGCCCTTGTCACACCAAACTCAGGAAGGAGACTTGGTACCACTATTGCCTTCTATGAATTTGCATTTTTATTGAAAATTGCTATCTTCACCCTCCTACCTTCAGATTTTTTCACGTGGAGATGAGCCACTCTCTCTCTCTCCAGACTGAAAGCTGAAGTCTCTGGTATTCCGCTTCCCTGGCAGTGTGAGCCTGGCCTACTAATTTTTGAGCTTCAGTAAGAATTCCACCTGAGATTCAGATGCCTGTTGTAAAGGCAAATACAAATTTAAAATAAGTTTTTCAACCTTTGGGGAAAAAAAAAGGCAAGACTTTCCTCCTACATTTTCTTAGAGCATTTACGTTAGAAAATATGTAATTGTAAGGTAGTTTTTTTTTGTCTTTTGGAAATATGTATGTAAAATCTTTTAAAAGCTAAATAATCCACTTGCCAGCTTTATGATCACAACATCTTTCTTAAGTAACTGGTAATCATCTCTTTGAAATGTAAACATCAAGGAAGATAGTGCCGTTATCTTCCAGTTTATATGGAAAGTTAGGAGCCTAATTTGTCAGAGTACGCTGTTCCAAGCTGCAGAATTACTTCCTATCATAAAGATTGTCTTTGCAGTCTCTTCGTGGATTGCATGGAATGCATACCACATTCTGGTTTAATGCACATTCTATAATAAAACTGTTTTCTTTCTCTTCTACCTTTGTGAAGAGGTTTTGTGAATCTGGAGAAAGCTTTTTTGATACCTTGTAATTGTATATAATTATGGGATACACAGTGATTTTACCATATAGGTAGATAGTGCTGAATGAAATCAAGCTAATTATCATTCCTATCACCTTAAATAGTTATCATTTATTCCTCCTTTCTAACTCTAACTTTGTAGCTTTGAACAACATCTTTCCATTCCCACCATCCCTTAGCCTATGGTAACCACCGTTCTACTTTCTGCTTCTATGAGGTTCATTGTTTTGGATTCCACATGTAAGTGAGCACATGCATTATGTGTCTTTCTGTTTCTGGCCTATTTCATTTAGCATTATGTCCTCCAGGTTTATCTGTGTTGAAGCAAAGAAGCTGAATAGTATTCCAGTGTGTGTACTCTAAGTCTGCACTTAAGTCATCAACAGGTTCTTGGAAACTGCAACTTTAAAGGAAATGATATGACAAAACCAGTTTTACCATAGGTTAATTGATATAAATTAGGTAAGTTTTTATAGCATATTTCTAGTCACGAAAACATCACCAAACTCAAAAAGACTCAAAAACATTTCTAATGTTAAACATTGAAATAAGTGTGAGTTATACATACATTTAAGAAAGATGGATAAAAACAAGTAAGATAATTATTTACCCAGTCTTTGGTGAATCAGTGAGTGATGATGGTTGTAGTGGTGGTGAATTAAATTAAGGAATAAATGTTTGCAAAGCAAAAGTTGGGAGGAGCATCTCCTACTACTATGCAGTGCAAAACGAAGCAAAAACAAATATGGTGTGCTTACTGAACGCTTTCATACACATCATTTATTGTTGTGCATTATTATTGTACATGATTATTATACATTTTACAAATTTTTATTTTACAATAATTTGTTTCATTCAGTCAATCATTCATTTTCTAACTAAGTTATTCCAGTTCTGGGTCATGGATGGCCAAAGCATATCCCCAGAGCTCAGGGCACAAGGCAGGAACTAACCCAGAAAGGACACTGTTCTATCACAGGGCCCAGTGTCTGTCTCTGTCTCTGTCTCTGTCATTCTCTCTTTCTCTCTCTCTCACACACACACACACACACACACACTCATTCTTACTCAGACTGAACCTAACATGCACATCTTTGAGAAGTGAAAGAAAACCAGAATACCTGGAGAAAACCCACACAGACATGACGAGAACACGCAAATTTTACACAGATAGCCCTGACTCTCATTAACTGATTTTTGACAAGAATGCCAAGACCATTCAAAGGAAAAAGGACAGTCTTTTTAAAAAATGGTATTGAAAAAAACTATATCCACATCCAAAAGAATGTAGACAGACCTTACTGAACTCTTATCTAGCATTAAATCCAGGTCTGGACTGAATATATTTCCTGTCTCCCCTCTCACATGTCCCTTTTTTGTTCCCCTGTAGAGGATTAATTTCAGAAGTCACTTTAGCATTTTCCCTTAGGGAATAGGCAATTGCTGAATTCATTTACAATACCTGTATGACCTTAAACTCCCTATTCATTTCTTTGATTTGAGTTTCTTTTGACTTGTGAGCATGTGGGTAAGACACATGCTCAAAATTTTCTTCATGGCTTAAATTGAAGGTGGATTTTGGAGACAACCAATCTAGAAATGCCTAGCAAGGCATAAAATTAATCGTTTAAAGCTAGGTTATCTTACATATTCTGAAGTATCCTCAAAATTCAGGTGTCTTAAAGTTTAAAAGAAGAAAAACATTTCTTGCTTCTAATTTATGAAAAGTTATATATGGTATAGTCTATCCCCTGTAGTTGAAACACGAAAAGGTTGTTACTGTGTAATTGATTTATGGTCAAACACCAGTCATTTGCATTCTGAAGCTGCTTCAGCCTGCTAAGTCCTACCCTTTAGCTGACGCCTGTCTAGATGGCATTCACTTACCAAGCCTCTTGTGGTTGGCTTTTATGAGGCCACACTTGTGTTTCAAAGTTGATTGAGCCACCCTCAGCCCCATTTATACAACCCTCACGCTTATGCCTTTGTTAAAACTTACGAGTCCCCTGTGATTGTTGGGGCCCATAGTCATTTTTTTGAGGTCTGGCACATTCAGCCAACACACTAGAAAACTGTTGATGAAACATAGCCACTCACCTAGGGATAAAACAATAATCTGCTGTTACCTGCAAAGATAAAATGTTAAGAAGCTTAATGCTTCATATCTCTTGCCCCGGCCCATGCATGAAAGCCAAATTGTAACAAGTTTATATTTATACAATTGTGAAAATCAGATTTATGGCTCAAAATAGGCATCTAAAAATCGATAAAAAATATCCTGTATATTGCCAGGTGTGGTGGCACACACCTGTAATCCTAGCACTTCGGAAGGCTGAGGCAGGCAGATCACTTGAGGTTAGGAGTTCAAGACCAGCTTGGCCAACATGGTGAAATCTCGCCCCTACTAAAAATACAAAAATCAGCCAGGCATGGTGGTGGGTGCCTGTAATCCCAGCTACCTGGGAGGCTGAGGCAGGAGAATCACTTGAACCCAGGAGGCAGAGGTTACAGTGAGCTGAGATCATACCACTGCACTCCAGCCTGGGTGACAGAGTGAGACTCTGCCCCCCCAAAAAAAAAAAAAATCCTGAATATATAAAAAGCTCTGAGCCCCACACATGCATCCTAATTCCAACAAGATTCTCCCTGTAATGTACACTTTACAGTTGTTCTTGTAAAAGAAAAGGCCTTTTCCAATCTCCTCTTATTCTTACACAAACAACCTACACTCCTTTACGAACAATCTGTCATTTGTAAAATAATGTCTGTGTCTTTTTATTTTTAATATTCCATAAAGTATACCATTGTCAATTAAATAATTAAGATGATGACATCAATTCACAATGCTTCTTAGCATAATATTCTAAATCCAATATTGGGATATCAAATTGCCTATATATATTTTTGCATATATATAAGTGCCTATATATATATATTTAAAATATTTGCCTTTGCAAGTGTCTTCTTGTTTTTAATATTCTATAAAGCATAGCACTAAAGTATAAATACATACAAATTTATAATTGTTATATATATACATACACAAATATATCTACTATATATAATACATATATATGTATATATACATATATAAAATCAGATAGGAAAAAGCAGCTCCCTGTCAAAAAGTCATCAAACCTAATATATAAAAGAAAACATACCTCATTTATTTTAGCTGGTAGGGTGAATTATTCTACCTTGAGAAAAATTCTGACTGATTTAAGTACAAATTTGTTGTTAAAAAATAAACAGAAATAGAGTGAATATCTTAAATGTAATTATCCCTTATTACCGTTTATTCTGATTCCATTGCATATTGTCTCCATATAAAATTCATATATCTTTCAATATTATAATTTAATATTACTCTAATATTATTTCAGCAATGTTTTAGAAGAACTTTAATACGTTATTTTCAGAGTTTGTCAAGATGGTCCATCTGTACCTGGAGTAGTTTTAATTTTCTTATGACAGCTGTGAATTCTACAGAGCTACCCTTCTTTCAGCCCCAGGCCCAATCTAGGGCTCCCAGGTAATTCCAAATCCCCCTGCTCCTTGATCAGATTTTTCTGTGTTTGGGTACATATAAGCGGGGATGGAGAATAACAAAATAAAATCACACTGAGGGAAGACATGATAGGAGGATGTGATGTCTTTTCTGTTTCTTTTCCAGATCATGTTTCTCCAAAATGTCAATTTCCCTTCAAACTGCTTGGAAGTAATTTCCCCTACCTTG
This sequence comes from Pongo pygmaeus, assembly GCF_028885625.2. Classification (NCBI taxonomy): domain Eukaryota; kingdom Metazoa; phylum Chordata; class Mammalia; order Primates; family Hominidae; genus Pongo; species Pongo pygmaeus. The sequence goes on along the minus strand of NC_072388.2, from coordinate 42,306,982 downwards.
CAAACTATGAGCTGGGTACATCATCTTTTTATATTTTAAAACCTGCTCCAAATATGTCACTTCCATTATTAACAAAGACACCTTTTTTCCCTATCTTCAAACTAGTAAAATGACAAAAAAGTAAATAAACTTTTAACTAAGAGGTTTTTATAAAATTTTGCTAAAAAATTCTGCCTGTTATGAACAAGAGAAAGGAAGAGGAATATTGTTATATAGAATGAAAAAGATGATTTGAGACATTGAGCAGTGTCTGTACTAGACAACTGTCTGGCTGGAGCCCTCCAGAGGGAAATTAAGAAGCACAAGCAGTACAAGGGGTAAGAATTGATTTTTCTTTTGCCTTGAAGTGTAAATAATGACACACTTCTTAATTTTCTTACATTTATTTGGTATAAGCACTAATGTACCCAGATTGGTTGCAAGTCTACTCTCCATCGTTTTTTGGATCTCAGAGTAGAAGGTGGACAGGGTGAGTTATTAGCAATCCTAGAAAGAAGTCTCCTGGAGGCCGGGCGCGGTGGCTCACGCCTGTAATCCCAGCACTTTGGGAGGCCAAGGCTAGCGGATCTCAAGGTCAAGAGATTGAGACCATTCTGTCTAAAATGGTGAAACCTCGTCTCTGCTAAAAGTACAGAAATTAGCTGGGCGTGGCGGTGCTCAGCTGTAGTCCCAGCTACTTGGGAGGCTGAGGCAGGAGAATTGCTTGAACCTGGGAGGTGGAGGTTGCAGTGAGCCGAGATCGCACCACTGCACTCCAGCCTGGCGACAGAGCGAGACTCTGTCTCAAAAAAAAAAAGAAAAAAAAGAAAAAGAAGTCCCCTGGAATTCCAGCGGTTGAGTAAGAGTTTGTGATTAGTGCTACCCTGCCCCTTGCCAATGTGGTCATGAAGCCTCCTGGTTCAGTCCTTTATCAGGGGAAGCAAGGCCTTTCCATGGGAAGTGTGTCTGTGCCCACTCCAGTTCGTCTACACTAAATGTAAGCACTAGGGTGATTCCTAACCGTGTTTTTTTTTTTTTCCTGATACTCATATAGGAAAAACAAATCTACTATAAACATGTACACAGTGTAACTTTCTAATAGATTATATTAAGTCCTCAGTAAGTTAATGAAGTAACTCAGCCTTTTTTTTTTTTTCTCCAAAAATTGAGACTAAAACTGATACTGATGGCAGGAATCCGAGTTACCCCGAGTTACCGGTGGTGTATCTGTTTGGGTCTGCAGCAATTTCACTTCTTGCCTCCTGAGAAGAAAGAATTTGACTGAGGGGCATAAGGCAGAAGGACAGACAGAGGCAAGTTTCAGAGCAGGAGTGAAAGTTTATTAAAAAGCTTTAGAACAGCAAGGAAAGGAAAGGAAAGAAGGAAAGTACAACTTGGAAGAGGGCCAAGCAGATGACTTGAGAAACCAAGTGTGCAGCCTGATAGCTCGACTTGGGGTTTTATACATTGACCTACTTCCGGGATCTTGCATTACTTCTCCCCACTCCTAAGATTTTACTGAGACGCTGCTGATCACTTTCAGGTGTTTTCTATCTAGGAAACTGCCGCTCCCTGGCACCAGCTGAGACCAATTATTACCTTAGAGAAACCGTTAACAACCTCCTGAGCATCACCTGATGGTCGCCCAACACTCCTGGTGTGTCTGTGTGGAGGGAGCTCTCTCCTGCCCTGCTTATACTTGACTAGCTACCCTCTGTAAAAAACCTATCTTGGGGACCAAAAAATTATATGTAATGATTCCAAGTATATTTAATTTTCTGAGATGTGGGAAGCCATAGTTGGCAAGACATTATTGTGCTTGTTTATTTACTTGTCTATTTTTTATATACCCATTATTATTATCAATATATTTGTTAGGCTTTTCCCCCCTACTCTTTACTTCATACAATGCCTCTCTGGACAAAAGAAAGAACTCCGCTGGTTTGTTTCCTTTGGCAATCTACATGTCTCTGCTTTTTTCTATAATGGTAAGTGAATTAAAAGTTTTTACTTTTCCAAATATACCTAAATATTATTTAGATATATTTTAAAAACTGAAATATAATTGCTTTTTCTATAACATTGAATAACAAAAAAATACTGAAAAGTATTACTCTTTATGTATGTGCATTAAAAGATATATTGGCCTTTGTATCACTAGAAATCTGTTTCCTCTAAAACAATATATTTTCTTTTATGTCATGAGTTACTTTCTGTAATAATTCACTGGGGTTGTTGTTTGTAGTATAATTGATTATATATTATATTTTCAGAGGTTTACAGATTTCATGTTTGTCTAAATTGTACTAATAAAAAATGACGAATATAGACATTTAATTTTACTGTACCTTGAAGGCTAAACCTTCTTCATTAAATAATGTATTTCTAAATGCAATCCCATATTGAGCAATTTCTGTTATATATGTTCCTTGTGAATGTGTCAACAAGTTTTTCATTCCCTAGTCACCTGAAAGAAAATTTTCAAATAAAAAGAAATTGCCGCCGATGGTACAGCGTAATAACTTATGTTGATGCAAGCTTTGATAAGAAGAGTGTATAGATTGGTGAACCCTTGGGGCCACTTAGGAAGGCTGCTGAGTTAACAGAGTCTGCAAGGTTAGACCTCCCTTGCATGTAACTGGAATTGGCCTTCAGGGCCCCATGTGGACTCATAAATGATACATAATGGAATACCCAAACTTTGGTCATTATGTAGCATTCAGTTAAAATAGTAAAGTATTTTTGTTCTATGTGAGGATGATTAACAATATTAATTTTCTCTGGGAGAGGAAAGCTTCTACTTCTTCCTTGCAAAGCAAAACATTACTGTGAACTCTCAATTTTTGAGAAAATAGTTCAAATGTTCTTGCTGGAGTGAATCAGCAAAGTGATGCCTGTTGATGACACTGAATGGCCCCTCATAGCTCTTGAGGGTGTGATTCCATCAGCCATCAACTTTGATAAAAATGAAACATAAATTATAATTTGGTGAGATATATGTTAGAATAGTTTTTCTAGAAAAGTAAAATGTAAGTGAAATAGTATATAGTACATTATAAATATTCCATCTGTATATATCACAACCAATTTTTCTCCTATCACAGAGATATGTTTTTCTTAAGCATCCATTTATGGGTGCATGTACTCAGACCTAAGCAAATATTTCTCACACTTTTGGCTCATGAGGTACTATGTTGTACATAAGATAAAGGAGCACAAGCCAGGATCCGCATGGAATCACTCTCCATGTGCCGCCCAGCGGCTCTGCTCCAGGTAGAACTGTGGAACTTTCTTTATCACCTTTAGCCCTCTGCCAGCAACAGCACCTGGATGTACTTTAACTTCAGTCACTAGGCTGTATTTTAGGCAGAGGCCTGACAGGAAGGAAAAACATATTGTGCAGAAGTGCGGACTATTTCACTTTTCTTTTATGCTTGGAAGGGTGGTAACTAAAAGCTTTACTTGTTGAGAATTTGACCTCCAATATAAACATAGGATGTCCATAGTTCTTGTCCATGTAATAGCTACCCTCTGGAACAAAATCTCTTCATTATATAGGATTTACAGGATGTCGCGCAGCTCTCTGCAGTTGACGGCTGAGCAATAAAATGATTCCCCAAAGGCTACTTGCAGGCTTGACTGGGGTTAGTCCTGATGTCAGCCCTGGCGAGGAGAGTCAGGCTGATCTATCTCCTTGTTTCATTATAAGGAGCCTCAGCTTTGGGAGATTTAACTTCTATTGAGATTCCTTTCAGGATACATATGCACCAAGACTTTTATTTGCCATGGGCAATTTTTTTCTTGGTTTGATGTACCCACATATTTAAACATTCAAGATAAGAGTCTTAAGGAGGTATATTAGTGTGATTCAATATTAAGTGGGGCTTTTACATATGGGGAAACTGTTTTCCATAACTATTTATGGAATAGATGTGTGTTTACTCATTCATACTTGTACACGTGTGCTATTACTAATTTGACAGTGAAGGCTAACAGTAAATTTTCTGCATCATTTTTCTTTCTGAGGTGTGTATTAGTTTTCTATTTCTGCTGTAAAAAATTACCACAAGCTTCATAGCACAAAACAGCAAATATATATATATAGTGTATGTATGTGTATATATATATGTGTGTGTGCGTGTGTGTGTGTGTGTGTGTGTGTATATATATATATATATATATTATAGTTCTGTAGCTCAGAAGCCCAACACAGGTTTCACAGGACTAAAATCAAGGTGTTGGCAGGGCTGCATTTCCTTATGGAAGGAACAGGGGAATCCATTTCCTTGCCTTTTCCAGCTTTTAGAGACTGCTGGCATTCCTTGGATCATAGAATAGCCTCTTTTCTCCGTTTTCAAAATTGGCAATGGTGACTTGAGTCCTTTTCACATCCTATCACCTCACTGACTCTTCTGCCTCCCTCTTCTATTTTTAGGGAATCTTGTAATTACATTGAGCCCATCTGAATAATACAAGATAATTTCTCTATTTTAATTCAGTTTGTTAGCAATCTTTAATTCTATCAGCAACTTTAATTCCCCTATGCTATGTAACATAATATAGCATATTTCCAGCTATCAGGGATGAGCACATGGGCACCTCTGGGGAGAGGGACATTTCTCTGCTTACCGCAAGGTATATGAAATGTCAGAATCTTATTCAGTCTGGAAGGGTTTAGCATTAGGCTTAAGTGGTTGCTGTTGTCAGTAGTATTGTTTCTGCCATTGAAGAGTATTCTCCATTTGTCAGTCACTGTTCTTCCTACCTGCTCCTTACAGAGACCCCAAGGTCACTGGGCTTTATGACCGGCTTCCGTGTGCATCCACACATCCTCTCCCCATGTGAGAGGCCCATCTTTGGAGCTGTTTGTCGTGATGTCTCAGTTCCTTCCCATGGCAGAATTATGGGATGCCCATCCCACTCTTGGAATCATCTGGTGTCCACTTTAAGGAATCCTCCAGTAGGGGCTGACCACTCCTCTTGCACTCAATGCACCAGCTTCTCTTTTTGCCTTCTATCTGATATGCAAATTTAAATACTGAATACAGTTAATCTTAAAACTCAAAGGCCAAAGCTGTGGTTGGGGGATGTCCTTCATGGCTTATTATCCCAGAGTGGTTAGAAGAACCTGGCCTTAGAACAGTAAGGCTTAGTTACTGTTTTAAGAAGGAAAACATGTGAAACAAAAATTTCCAGTCTTTCTAATATGGTTTAGATATTTGTCCCCGCAAATCTCATGTTGAAATATGACCCCAGATGTTGAAGGTGGGACCTGAGGGTGGATCCCTCATGAATGGCTTGGTGTCTTCCCCATGGGAATGAGTGAGTTCTCACTCTGTTGGTTCACATGAAAGCTGGTTGTTAAAAGAAGCCTGGCACCTTCTTCCCTTTCTTGCTGCCTCTCTCACTGTGTGACATGTTCAATCTCTCTTCACTTTGTGCCATGAGTAAAAGCTTTTTGAGGTCTCACCAGAAGCCTAGCAGATGTAGGTGCCATGCTTGTACAGCATACAGAACCATGAGCCAAATAAAGCTCTTTTCTTTATATTTTATTTATTATATTTATTTATTATATATTACCCAACCTCAGGTATTCCTTTATAGCAACATAAAACAGATTAATTCATGTTCTTTCCTTGAATATCCTCCACTTTTCCTGTTATTCCTTATTTCCCCTCTTTTCTTGTTCCTTTCTTGTCCTCAAGTACTTTCTACTATATACAGAACATATCCTATGGTAGATAATTTATTCCTATTGTAGTTATTCTTATGTTGATGAAACTAAGTCTCTACCTCCACATGCTACTTCTTTTCTCTAATATTTTATATATTGTAGAGAAGGTTGGAGGCGTAAAAGATGCTTTGTTTCCTGCATAAACAGACTAAAAATTAGAGTAAAAAATTATCAGGTGTAGACATAGAGGTGTATAGTAATATAACAATAGACAAGCAAAAGTAGACATTTTTTGGAGGCAAATTGTAATAAACTGAAGCCATAAGTGAAATAAATGAATAAAAATAAGATAGTGATGAATAAGGGTGATAATTGAAATGTCCCTATTTTAAAAAGAAAAAAGAAGTGCAGGAAAAGCAGAACAGAAGTCAAGGAGAGACAAAGAGAGACAAGGAAGGAAGGAAGGGAAAGAATGAGAGAAAGAAAGAAAAAGAGAAAAAGAAAGAGAAGGAAGGAGGGAGAGAAGGAAGGAGGGAGGGAGAGAAGGTAGAGAGGAAGGAAGGAAAGAAAAAAGGAGAGAAAGAGGAAATATGAAAGGAGAAAAGGGAAAAGGAAAGTAGAAAGACGTAAAGTGAAATGCTATTTTTATAAGAATATGGTTGTCTTTGAGAGGGACACAGTTTTTTTTTATAATGAAATAAACTGGTGCCATCAAATATTACTGACATGACAACACTCTAGAATAAACTTAACAATATCAAACAGGAAACTGATGCTCTAAGGAAAAGTGGTGGCATCCGTGTGAAATTGATTGGTGCGTTATTTAATGCATAGCCCAGGTATTACTACGCCGCACAGCACAAGAAAATTCATTGTGGAGTCACTGCACTGCATATAAACTTAAAGTTGAGCAGAGATTCGATTTTGAGATACCAAAGATGTTTTAGTAGTGATTTGCTTTAGCAGTGTTGCTCTAGGATACTATTTTTAAAATATGATAATTACCCTGCAAAACGTATAGCTATGACCAATTTATTTTTCTCATCTTGCCTTTTTCTTTTCTTACTGAACTGTAATTGTTTTTGCAGTGGTTCATGTTGAAATATTGTATGCTACAGGATAAAAAATATTTTCATGTTTTTATTACTTCTCTGATACCACAGAACATAGTGACCTACATTTCTATTTCATGGATACTTCCAAACTTCTTGAATCTCATCTTTTTTACAATGTCATTTAAAAAATCAGTACCTTGTTCACTGAAAATCCTGTTAGTTTACGTATTATGATGCTTACAATAAGAAAAAATAGTTGAAGGCATTTAATGTTTTTATTTTATTGTGTATTTATTTAAAATACAGGCTAAGCATCCCTAATTTGAAAATATGTAATCTGAAATGCTCCAAAATCTGAAATTTTTGAGCACCGGCCTGATAACACAAGTGAAAAATTCCACACTTGTCTTCATGTACACAATGATTAATTTTGTTTCATGTAAAAAATATTTGAAAATATTTTATGGAATTACCTTCAGGCTATGTGTATAAGGTGTATATGAATGAATTTTGTGTTTAGACTTGGACTTACCCCCAATATATCTCATTATGTATACACAAATATTCCTAAATCCAAAGCATTCCAAAATCCGAAACATTTCTGCTCCCAAGCATTTCAAGTAAGAAATAGCCAACCTGTAATACGTTTTGTAGTTTGTGATTGTAGGCCATAACAAATAATATCTCTCAATTTAAACAAAAAATATAATAGCTGAAGTTTCCATTGTTTTGCTTTCTTGACAGAACAGCAGTTTATCCTTTTTATTGCTGTGCACCCAAACCTCCTGGAAGATTACGTAGCACATAATACACTGTCACAGAATATTTGCTAAATGTATGAATATATAATATTTCGTGGTGGCTCCAACTTAATATGTCACTGGCATATATTTCCCTTTATTTAAATGTAAAACTCATGAAAAAAATGAGAAGTGAATGTCTCACTTATGTGACTAGACTCACTCTCAACCTTGCTTAGTTTTATCGTAAGCAAGTTCATTTATAAATCCTTGAAAATTACTGATTGTAGAATGTTATAATGCAACCTCTGAAATCATGAAGGAAAAAAGCATTCCACATTTGGATGTGCTTCTGAACAGATGACTGGTCTACAGGAAAAAATCAACCCTCGGAGCCACCCTTTAGCAAGGAAGATTTTTTGTATACGCATCCAGGAATGATGATTTTGTGTCTAGGAAATCTAATGTGTGGCCAGCACTCTTTGGGAAAACCTATCTCATAGTCTAAGACAAAAAAACCCTCTGGTTTCAGCAACTAAAAAAGGATTTTCCATCTATTTCATTTATTAATTCTTATGTTCCAAGAATGTAATGATGAATAAGGTGTAGTCCTTGATCTCAAGGAGTGGAATACATAATGGGGAACAGAGAGAAAAACTCACCTTAGGGCCACATTGAGCATGTATACTGATCTAGAACAGTTGTAAAGAAAAAATTTTGAGGAATATTGAGGAAGGGCACCAAGACTCTGTGCAAGTGGATTTCCTGGGCCAGCAAAACAATGCATCAAATATGTTTCGTACTTCAAAGTTAAGACTTAATACTATTTCTCCAAAATCAAATGCTACAACTATACGTGTGAATACTAAAAAAAATAAAAATAAAAAAATCAGTTTTTCTAGCTTCCATCATAGTGTCCTATTATTCAGGGTGACTGGAAATAAAGAGAGATAACAAAATACTGTAGATTACTTTTTCTTTGTGTTTTATTGCTCCAATAAGTCAATTAAAGTAAGATTTAAAGTAATTAAACCAATTATTCTTATCACCATAAAACAAATGGGTTTTCTGTGTATTTTTTTAAATCTGAAAAGCTATGCTATTAAAAATAAATTTTGTTTTCTTTCTTTTCTTTTTTTTTTTTTTTTCCAGAGAGGGTCATGCTGTTACCCAGGCTGGAGCACAGTGGTGAGATCACGGCTTACGGCAGCCTGGACCTTCTGGACTTAAGGTATTCTCCCAGCTCAGACTCCTGGTATTATAAGCTCATACCACCATGCCCAGCTAAATTTTGTAATTTTTATAGGGATAGGGTCTCACCATGTTGCCCAGTCTGGTTTCAAACCCCTGGGCTCAAGCAATCCACACACTGTGGACTCCCAAAGTGCTGAGATTATGGGTATGAGCTGGACTTCTAGAAATTAATTTTCTGAAGTTACGATTTCCTTCTTATTCCTGTCACCTTCTTCTACCCTCAGACATTCCTATTTTCTACACCCTATTCTTTTTATTGTCTGCTTTCCACTAGAGCTGCCATGTACATATACTCCCTTTCTGACATCTGCAACCCAATTTTCCCATGCACCTTCTTTGTCATAACCTAATTCGCTCTGGCATATAATTCCTCATCACTCATACAGTCTCGTAGCTACAAGTTATCTTTTTAAAGAGGCTCTTAACAATTCATTTCTTGTATGTATTCTTTCTCTGCTACTACATATATATCCTTACTTATTATCAGCCTCTTTTTCAGGTTAATGTGTAAATCAGCAAGGCCAAATAGGATCACATTAAAAACAAAGGCAGTAGTGCCAATACACCATGTACCACCGCACAGCTATATCCCCAACTAGTGACCTGGAAAAACTCGTCTTAACTTCTAACGGCACTGAGAAAACACACAATGAATTGCAACATCGACTCTTTCTTACGTGAGTGCGTGCACACATAAACCCACACCACATACAGAAAGGTATGCACACCACTCCACCTCCCAGCCCCACACACACTTCTCATTGCTGCTTAGTTCCATTGTTCTAAGTTCAAACTGTCTCAGTGACTTGGTGGTATTGAAAGTATAGAGGACAGAATGCATGGTGGTGCATAGCACGTGGAAGGGAATCCTATTAGTCTGAGAATCCTGTTAGTCTGAGAGTCAAACATCCTTGGGGAAAAGATGAGTGAACGTAATGTCTGTATTACAGTGTAATCAAGGGCTAAGAAGACGTGGAATCGAAATTGCCTATGCACATATTTTATATTGCTGATTATTTTAAAAAGACAAGAAGTTGTTATCAAATGTTATCCAGAAGTTTTCTTATTCAAGGGAGATTACATGATTTTTTTAATAGGCAAAAGAGCACAGTGCAAACTCGAATTTACAACAATGTAACTCTTATTTGCATACTTGAACATAAATTTTAAACAATATTGTAATCGATTATTTTTCATTGGGGAATGTGGTACTTTTTAACATGTTTCCTTACAAATAAAATGTTCAATGGAAAACACCTATTTTATCAAATTCTACATGAGTCACGGAATTAGCTCTATAAGAAAGTGAGATGTTCATTTGGGGTTATTCTTTCACCAGACTAGTGGAATACAAGCAAAACTAGGTAAGTCTAAAAGGACAAAAAAGTTATTAGAATTAGATTAATACAAGTTGAATATAAATTTTTCCTTTCTAGTTGATGCTTGAAAATCTGAGCAGAAACTTAAAATTTATTTCTAATTTTCAAAAATTTTAAGTAATGTCTTATCAAGAAGTAAGCTACACATCAAATACAGATTACAGAAAACATTTGGTATAGTTTAAAAGAAAACCCTTCTCAGTAAAACAAAGCAGATTTTTTGTCTTAGTCCTGAATATGCATTACACCACTTCTCATCTGTTTTCTCAGGGTAATTGGAATTTTTTAGTTCACCTTGCATTCATACAAGTGCAAAAGCCCGTTTTCTATGTAGGATTTTTGTTGTCCCATGTACTGAAGGGATAACACGCATTATTTTATTTTGAAAATTTACTGTATATAATAATAATAAAGTTATTGTATATAACTGGAATTAATTTGCATTGTTTTAAAATATTTGATATATAGGCACTACACTTGCATTTCAGTGTCCCTGAGTCTTCAGAGTTTCCCTATTTTGAAATTTTCCTTCTTTACTTAAAATATCTTCTGACTTTTGAATATTATATGGTCATTTCTACATACAAACATATTTTTTCCACAAATGATAATAGAACTTTTAAAAAATAGTCTTTTTTTTATTTTAAGCTGGTTCCTTTCCCCCTTTGTTTATCTTTCCCCAAGATAAATAAAGCTAGAAATAAGCTTTATGTATCTTAGCAGCAGTCCATTTATTTCAATATATTGTGCTTAGGTAACTTTAACTTTTTCCACCATTGTAATACCACTCTGCAGATTTCACTTTCAGTTTCCTCTGTAAACACTTTGTTTCAGGTGAATGCATATAACTGCCTCTGCTTCCACTTTTCTGTCCTCTCTAGTGCGACAATTCAATATATCTCCTGCTTTCACTGTTGTGCTTTTCTCTCATATTTTTTCCTCATTAAGCCTGAGTTTGCCTTTGTAGAATGCATGTTCCACTTTTCTTCTCACATTGTAGTATTTGTGAACTCAGGTGTGTTTTAGGCTTGCTATATACATAAACATGGGGATTTATTTTCTCTTCAAGAAGCTGCTTAATTCTATGGTACATCTTATACTCAACTATGTTTCGGAACCAAGGAGATATGGTACATGGGATATGCGGGAGGCCACCTGACTGTTTTAAAAATCAGTTTTCTCATTTTTTCTAACATTTAGGCCTTTCTTCAGGATGACATCGTACTGAAAGACTGTACTAGTTTTTCCAGGTTTTGATAGTCTTTGACCACACTGGAGTCACCCTTCAGCTCCTCTTCTTACTCACTTATACTGTAACCACTCTCTTGATCAGAGTCTTTTTCATGAATTTTGCAGAGCTTGTATTACTTTTGAGCTGTGTATGACATAGAAAAATATAGTTTGAAGATATTAGAAGCCCTGGAAGTCTCCATGAGAAAATACAATGGAAAAATGTTTTATAACTTGTGCACTTAAACTGATACCAGAAAAAAGTATCAATTTCAGGAGGCATAGAGTGTGTAAAGAAGGTATCCCATGGAGTCCTCTCCAGAGTCCATTGCAGGCATCTGGGCTCTCTTAAAACACTGACATTTGTCATAGCCTTGGTGTATATAACCTGTATGTTCCCACTGCTCCTCCTTCTAGCATCACCCCATCCATCTGTTTTGAAAGCCCCCAGCTAAACTGGGGTTCCAGTACCAGAGTGACTAGTACTGTCCTACCATAAAATGACGGTGAGCTGGACATAGATATTTACAGTGGGTCTTTCACAGAATATTTATTTTACCTGGAGGTTAGAGACAGCCTAATGCCTAGTTGTCTGACACACAAGCAAGGGGTTCTTTTTTTTGGAAATTTATTTATACTGGCAGATGCCCTTGTGGCTGTCGTCTGACCTGTGTCCAGTTTATGCCTGCCTGACCATTACTCTGGTGCTGGGAGCCTGACCCCGTGTCTCCTCCCCAACACACCCCTTAGCCATATTTCTGGGGAAAACCTGGCCTGGAGTCACTCCTAGTTATTCAAATGGAAGTCACAGATTCAATATATCACTACAATAGAAAACTACTTCAAAGATTTTTACTTACAGTTCCTAGACAGGGTGGGCTTAATATCGGGAGGTCAATCTTCCATTTCTGGATCAGGTGAGGCAGGAATGAAGAGTCAAGAGAGTCAGGCAGAAAGAGAGAAAAATCACATGGTGACTAGCAGTGTGCATTGGAAAGCTAGGCCCCTGGTCTGCTAAGAAAGTTGCCTCTAAGTTCTTATCTATGGCCAGCAGCTTAAGTCATTTCGGTGTGACGTAGAAATGAAAACTGTGAAAAGGGTGACTGAGCCCTGCTTTTGGTATGAGAAAGTTAAACTTCTATTCAAAATAAATGTCAAGGCAACATAAAATGAGAATTCACTATATCACCAAATACATTATATATATTTTTATATAGTATATATATTTCTGGATTGGTATCTTAAATATTTTTAATTTTTTTTTAAATTTTATTTCCATAGGTTTTTGCGGAACAGGTGGTATTTGGCTATATGAATAAGTTCCTTAGTGGTGATTTGTGAGATTTTGGTGCACCCATTACCTGAGACTTTTTTCTTATATTGACACATAATAATTGTACACATTTTTGTGATCTAATGTGGTGTTTTCATAGTGTATATACATTGTATGATGATCAAATCATGGTAATTAACAGATCCATCATCTTTTTTTTTTTAGGGAAATTGTATTTTTTTATTTTTATTTATGCATTTTTTTTGTTATACTTTAAGTTCTAGGGTACATATGCACAACGTACGGGTTTGTTACATATGTGTACATGTGCCATGTTGGTGTGCTGCACCCATTAACTCGTCATTTACATTAGGTATATCTCCTAATGCTATCCCTCCACACTCCCCCCACTCCACGACAGGCCCCGGTGTGTGATGTTCCCCTTCCTGTGTCCAAGTGTTCTCATTAATCAATTCCCACCTATGAGTGAGAACATGCGGTGTTTGGTTTTTTGTCCTTGCGATAGTTTGATGAAAATGATGGTTTCCAGTTTCATCCATGTCCCTACAAAGGACATGAACTCATCCTTTTTTATGGCTGCATAGTATTCCATGGTGTATATGTGCCACATTTTCTTAATCCAGTCTATCATTGATGGACATTTGGGTTGGTTCCAAGTCTTTGCTATTGTGAATAGTGCCGCAATAAACATACGTGTGCATGTGTCTTTATAGCAGCATGATTTATAATCCTTTGGGTATATACCCAGTAATGGGATTGCTGGGTCAAATGGTGTTTCTAGTTCTAGATCCCTGAGGAATCGCCACACTGTCTTCCACAATGGTAGAACTAGTTTACAGTCCCACCAACAGTGTAAAAGTGTTCCTATTTCTCCACATCCTCTCCAGCAACTGTTGTTTCCTGACTTTTAAATGATCTCCATTCTAACTGGTGTGAGATGGTATCTCATTGTGGTTTTGATTTGCATTTCTCTGATGGCCAGTGATAATGAGCATTTTTTCATGTGTCTGTTGGCTGCATAAATGTCTTCTTTTGAGAAGTGTCTGTTCATATCCTTCACCCACTTTTTGATGGGGTTGTTTGTTTGTTTCTTGTAAATTTGTTTGAGTTCTTTGTAGATTCTGGATATTAGCCCTTTGTCAGATGAGTAGATTGCAAAAATTTTTTTCCCATTCTGTAGGTTGCCTGTTCACTCTGATGGTAGTTTCTTTTGCTGTGCAGAAGCTCTTTAGTTTAATTAGATCCCTTTTGTCATTTTTGTCTTTCGTTGCCATTGCTTTTGGTGTTTTAGATATGAAGTCCTTGCCCATGCCTATGTCCTGAATGGTATTGCCTAGGTTTCCTTCTAGGGCTTTTATGGTTTTAGGTCTAACATTTAAGTCTTTAATTCATCTTGAATTAATTTTTGTATAGGGTGTAAGGAAGGGATCCAGTTTCAGCTTTCTACATATGGCTAGCCAGTTTCTCCAGCACCATTTATTAAATAGGGAAGCTTTTCCCCATTTCTTGTTTTTGTCAGGTTTATCGAAGATCAGATGGTTGTAGATGTGTGGTATTATTTCTGAGGGCTCTGTTCTGTTCTATTGGTCTATATCTCTGTTTTGGTACCAGTACCATGCTGTTTTGGTTACTGTAGCCTTGTAGTATAGTTTGAAGTCAGGTAGTGTGATGCCTCCAGCCTTGTTCTTTTGGCTTAAGATTGACTTGGCAATGCGGTTTCTTTTTTGATTCCATATGAACTTTAAAGTAGTTTTTTCCAATTCTGTGAACAAAGTCATTGGTAGCTTGATGGAGATGGCATTGAATCTATAAATTACCTTGGGCAGTATGGCCATTTTCATGATATTGATTCTTCCTATGCATGAGCATGGAATGTTCTTCCATTTGTTTGTATCCTCTTTTATTTTGTTGAGCAGTGGTTTGTAGTTCTCCTTGAAGAGGTCCTTCACATCCCTTTTAAATTGGATTCCTAGGAATTTTATTCTCTTTGAAGCAATTGTGAATGGGAGTTCACTCATGATTTGGCTCTCTATTTGTCTGTTATTGATGTATAAGAATGCTTGTGATTTTTGCACATTGATTTTGTATCCTGAGACTTTGCTGAAGTTGCTTAGCAGCTTAAGGAGATTTTGGGCTGAAACTATGGAGTTTTCTAAATATACAATCATGTCATCTGCAAACAGGGACAATTTGATTGCCCCTTTTCCTAATTGAATACCCTTTATTTCCTTCTCCTGCCTAATTGCCCTGGCCAGAACTTCCAACACTATGTTGAATAGGAGTGGTGAGAGAGGGCATCCCTGTCTTGTGCCAGTTTTCAAAGGGAATGCTTCCAGTTTTTGCCCATTCAGTGTGATATTGGCTGTGGGTTTGTCATAAATAGCTCTTATTATTTTGAGATACGTCCCATCGATACCTAATTTATTGAGAGTTTTTAGCATGAAAGGGCTGTTGAATTTTGTTAAAGGCCTTTTCTGCATCTATTGAGATAATCATGTGGTTTTTGTCTTTGGTTCTGTTTATATGCTGGATTACGTTTATTGATTTGCATATATTGAACCAGCCTTGCATCCCAGGGATGAAGCCCACTTGATCATGGTGGATAAGCTTTTTGATGTGCTGCTGGATTCAGTTTGCTAGTATTTTATTGAGGATTTTTGCATCGATGTTCATCAGGAATATTGGTCTAAAATTCTCTTTTTTTGTTGTGTCTCTGCCCGGCTTTGGTATCAGGATGATGCTGGCCTCATCAAATGAGTTAGGGAGGATTCCCTCTTTTTCTATTGATTGGAATAGTTTCAGAAGGAATGGTACCAGCTCCTCCTTCTACCTCTGGTAGAATTCGGCTGTGATTCCATCTGGTCCTGGACTTTTTTTGGTTGATAAGCTATTAATTATTGCCTCAATTTCAGAGCCTGTTATTGGTCTATTCAGAGATTCAACTTCTTCCTGGTTTAGTCTTGGGAGGGTGTATGTGTCGAGGAATTTATCCATCTCTTCTAGATTTTCTAGTTTGTTTGCATAGAGGTGTTTATAGTATTCTCTGATGGTGGTTTGTATTTCTGTGGGATCAGTGGTGATATCCTCTTTATCATTTTTTATTGCGTCTATTTGATTTTTCTATCTTTTCTTCTTTATTAGTCTTGCTAACGGTCTATCAATTTTGTTGATCTTTTCAAAAAACCAGCTCTTGGATTCATTGATTTTTTGAAGGGCTTTTTGTGTCTCTATCGCCTTCAGTTCTGCTCTGGTCTTAGTTATTTCTTGCCTTCTGCTAGCTTTTGAATGTGTTTGCTCTTGCTTCTCTAGTTCTTTTAATTGTGATGTTAGGGTGTCAATTTTAGATCTTTCCTGCTTTCTCTTGTGGGCATTTAGTGCTATAAATTTCCCTCTACACACTGCTTTAAATGTATCCCAGAGATTCTGGTATGTTTTGTCTTTGTTCACATTATTGCTTTATTTTGAGAATATTCAAAACCTCTCTTCTAGCTATTTGAAATATATAATGCATTTTTGTCAGCTATCATTGCCCTATGCAATAAAGTACCAAAACGTATTCTTTTCTTCAACTATACCATTGGATCCACTGACCAACCCTTCCCTGTCTCCCCCTCCTTCCTCTCCTCCCCTATCTCTGGTAACCACTATTCTAGTCTCAAGTTCTTTGGGATCATTTTTTTAAGAGTCCGCATATAAGTGAGATCATGTGGTATTTGTCTTTCTGTATCTGGCTTATTTCAGTTAATATAAAGCTCCAGGCACATCTATGTTGTTGACAAATGACAGGATTTTATTCTTTTTTATAGTCAAATCGTATTCCATTGTATATATGTACCACATTTTCTTTATTCATTCGTCCATTGATGGACATTTAGGTTGATTTTATATTTTGGCTACTGTGATTAGTGCTACATTCAACATGGGAGTCCCGATATCTCTTTAAAATACTGATCCTATTTCCTTTAAATATATGCCCAGTGGTGGGATGCCTGGGTCATACGGTAGAACTATTTTTATTTTTTTGAAAAGCCTCCATACTCTTTTCCATAATGTCTGTACTAATTTACAATCTCGCCAACAGTGTATAAGTTCCCCTTTCCCTGTCCCCTCACCAGCATTTTTTATTGTTTTGTCTTTTCATTAATCGCTATTCTAATGTGGGATATCTCATTGTGGTTTTGATTTGCATTTCCCTGATTGTTAGTGATTGTAATATTAAGCATTTTTTAAAAAAATATACCTGTTGGTCATTTGTATGTCTTATGTTTAGTTTTTTTAAAAAAGGAGAAAAATCAAATACATTGTTGGAGGACATAGGTATATACAAGATAGGGAGTTAAAACTGAGAACTCTTAAAAAGCTGAGGCCTTAAGTTGGCCCCATGTTGATCATATATAGTGGTTTTCCAGGGCAGGAACAAATTTCTGCCTATTATCTAAACATAATTGTCCCTATTTATGAAATAAGTAATATTGTCACTCATTTAATTGGGGGATAGAAAAGCTATACTCGCTGGTCCAGAGAAGCTGCAAGTAATTAGCCCTTTTCCTGGGATTCGGAGAAGGAAAAAAAAAATTGCCCAAGAAACCAGAAGCAAAGTTTGCAGGTCTGAAATGCACTTCCCTCACAACTTTAGTAGCAGCAATGCATTCCCAAACTCAGAAACACTCATAGAACAGAGAGCACCAGAGGCTGCCACAGAAGAGGAAGTTATTGTTAAAAATGAGCACAGAATAAAAACAACTTTTACATAAGATAATGAAGCACATGAAGAAGATTAAGCTGATCCAGAACAAAAAAGAACGTTACAATCTAAAAATTTGAGATTATTGCGGCTGGGCACAGTGGCTCATGCCTGTAATCCCAGCACTTTGGGAGGCTGAGGCAGGCGGATCATGAGGTCAGGAGATCGAGACCATCCTGGCTAACATGGTGAAACCCCGTCTCTACTAAAAAATACAAAAAAATTAGCCGGTGGCGGGCGCCTGTAGTCCCAGCTACTTGGGAGACTGAGACAGGAGAATGGCGTGAACCGGGGAGGCGGAGCTAGCAGTGAGCTGAGATGATGCCACTGCACTCCAGCCTGGGCGACAGAGAGAGACTCTGTCTCAAAAAAATAATAATAATAAATAAATACAAATTTCAGATTATTGAATATTCTGCACAGACTATGGCTCTGCTAATTACCTCTCTCTCCATTCTTTCTCCTCTCCTTCCTCGAATGAAAATCACACACACACACACACACTCTCTCTCTGTCTCTCTCCCTCTCTCTCTCTGTCACTGAGTTAATTGGGAAAATGTCTGCTTGTCATGTGATTGAGGTTTTGAGCAAGCGTGCTTTGTGCATCTTTTTGTCTCTTCCCATAAGCCTGAACAAAGACATGGCATTGAGGAGTCAGCATGGATCCTGCCAGACATGGTAACAAGAGCAGCATCCTAGTGAATGGCAAAATACTAGGAAGAAAGAAACTATGTCCCTAACAACATTGTAGAGCGAGCTGCCTACTGTCTTTCTGTGCCCTATTATGTGAGCAAGAAATGCAGTCCACTATTATCAGAAAAACTCTAATTTTTAGTCTCTTTATAAAAGGAGTTTAAAATATATCTTAACCGATACCAATATTCTGATTTTTCAAAAAAATATTGTAATGGGAGACACTCCTGGCCGAACCCAGGCATTCTCATAGGAGAGACTCCTGGCAGACTCCAGGCAGTCTAATGATAGAGACACCTGGGTAACCCAAGGCATTCTAATGGGTGAGACACACGCCTGACCACCAGCAGTCTAATGATAGAGACATCTAATTTTCGCTAATCACTGAAGCACCAAATGGCAACAAACAAATGTAATTTCAAAATAAGAAAGTCCATTTTACTGTTCACTAATTAGAAGAGAGAGGGGACATGATTTCTTTGGGGTATCACTGGGTAGGAAACATCTAAACCAGCAAAGGACAATGTCATGATCTGTGAACAGATCCACTGGTGTCTCTTGTCCTGTGGACATTTCAGTACAGAAACCTGTATTTTCATTAACATATTTGATAGGTAAGAAGGTAACAAGAAATCAAAAAGAACCAGAAGAGAAGAAGAGACCCAAGCATCCAGATATGCATGCTGAATATCTGTTTTTCAATTGTCTTAAAGAAGTTCAGTTTGGTAAAATAAGTTAGTTAATACTGAACGAGTAAAAACTTAAGGCATGCGTAGTTTGTTGTATCACTGATTTACTTAGTTTCCCTCATTTTGAAATACTTCAGTGACTGGAAAATTTCATTTTTAGAGGAAATGAGGCAAATGCCAGGAAATGTACAATCACTTGTATTAATTGAACAATCCCTTCCAGTGATGTAGTTTCAGTGGAATCATAAGAACCACCATCACACAATTAAAATATTTTTTCTGGCAATTTCATTGAAATCCTAAGGTGTTAAATTATAATAACTATTTATTTTGAAACATAGAAACTAGAGAAGAGTCTACTGGCTCAGACCTGATTATTAATGATCAGCTTAGATAATGCCAAATACTAACTACTATTAGAGTTACATGGTGACCTCTCATGATTAGAACAACATAATAGCAAAGATATATTTGCTCATTTTGTATTCAAATATGAAATTAATTTTATGGTATTTTCTCCCGCTTTAAAATGTATTATCATTTTAATTCTTGATCTTTCTTTGAAGCCCTACTACCATGCATAAGTCAAACCCATCAAATTTAATTATGTTTGCATTAGTCTTTTCTCTCATTGCTATAAAGAAATACCTGAGACTGAGTAATTTATAAAGAAAAGAGGTTCAGTTGGCTTATCGTTCTGCAGGCTATACAGGAAACATGATTCTGGCATCTGCTCAGCTTCTGGAGAGGCCTCAGGAAAATCACAATCATGACTGAAGGCAAAGGGGGAGTGGGGCATCTCATGTGGCAGAGCAGTAGCAAGTGAGAGGCTCGGGGGAGGTTCTACACACTTTTGAACAACCATATATCATGAGCACTCACTCACTAGCATGAGAAAAGCACCAAGGGGATGGTGCTAAACCATTTATGAAGGAACCACCCCTGTGATCCAGTCACCTCCTGCCAGGCCCCACCTCCAACACTGGGGATTACAATTGTACATGAGATTTGGACAGAGACACAGATCCAAACCATATTAATGTGTTTTCTGTTATTCAAATAATACAGAAATATTTGGAGTAGCTTTTAGTTTCTGGACCTCTTGTGTTCCTTCCGCTCCTTCTTTTGACTTTTCCTTATATTCCTCCCTTAGAACAAGGAGAATGGGGGAGCTGTGTTATCTTTATTTCTTTTCAACAAATCACAGTATCATATCTTAGCAACTGTTGGGAAAATGTTCACTGCTTTTGACCCTTATGTGACCTACTTTATAGATTGTTTCAACATTTAATAATCCTCGTAGATTCAAGTTTGACAATGTTAGAGTCAATGTGAATAATTTATATTCTCTCCACATGTGAAAAGTGTTGGAGACATTATGACTGGTAAATAAAAAAAATAAAAACCAAGATGCTGTAGCATTTGAAGAAAGTTCAGAACTTTTAAGTAAGAAAGTACCACGTGTACATATTATGTGTATATGTGTGTGATAAAAGTTAAAAAAAGGCAAAGGAAAAGGACAGGGTGATGGATTTGTAGGTTTGAGTTTCTTGTATTAAGAAATGATTCTCAGAGTGAATAAACGTTTTTAGACTTTAAACTTTTAGAGTAATACATTCAATGCTTATATTATCTCGAGTATTTATCCCTTAATTCTGAAAATACTGATTAAATATTTTTACCATATTGCAGGTCCTGCAATAGGTAACGGAGATGTAAACATCTTCAAATAACGTAAGGCTTAATGGACGTAGCTTGGTAAATTTATCAAAAAGTGGCACAATACTATTTATAGGTATTGTGTGGATCTGGAATTCTATAGAAAGAATAACAAAAGAGAATGTTTCTTGCTAACCTGGTATTAGGCCATGAAGGACTTCATTGAAGAGGACTTTGAGGTTTAGACCAGGATTAGTAGGAAACAAAGACAGAAGGACAAAGGCTTATTGATAAAACTTTATTAGGAAGTGCAACCCCTAGGAAAGAGAAGTGAAATGAAAGGAGATGGAAGCAGGAAACAACTAATAAAAGTTGGCCATGGCTTCCTGTTAAGCTGTTTTCACAAAGGTCCTGTGCATGATCTAAGGAGCAGAGCAAGGGGAGGAGAAAGGTAGATGCTTTTCTACTGGCTCTCATCTCCCATTGGTCAAAATTTGCCACCATGAGTAATAATTCTCCATTATTTCTAGGTATGCATCCTGAAAAGCTGTTATGTCTTGCTATTTCTCATGCACAATGAGAAAGATGACCCAGGTCTGGAAGCAAGAAGTGGCAGGAGCATTTATATGAGGTAAGGCTTTGTAGGGTATATGTAGAAGAGATGGATCAAGGGTAGTAGCCACAGAGACCCCTCAGCTGGTAGCAGTGGCTGTGGCAGTAGCAGCAGCAACAACTCACGTGAACATGGGAGTCACACAAGTTTATGCTGGGGCACATCAGATCAGAAAAGAAGGTAACTGTGAAGATCTAGCATAATCCAAAATTAATCTTGTTTATGCTGTCTGAAGTTAATCTTAAAAAATAACTAGGTGTGCACCACACTGACAAGGGGAAATGTGCATGCAACTAGAGGGAGCAACTTGAAAAAAGACATGATTAGGTGTACCTATGATTATATTACTCTTGAATCCATCCGTGCCTCTCCATTGATGCAGCCACAATCCTGGCCTAGGTCTTTTAATCAATAGCCTTTTAAAAACCACCTTTTAATTAATTTTCCTGCATTTAAGTTTTCCCCTTCCCATGCATAGATCTAATTTTTTATCATCCAATGCAAATCTGGATGTGCTTTCAAATCTTCAAACACTTATATGAATTTTCTTTCAATTAGGATAAAATTTCCAATACTCAAAATGGCCTACCGAGATTTTTTTAGCATGAACCTACGTTTCCTCATAGCCCCAATTTTGATGGTTCTCTTTTTCTCTCATGTGCCAAGATCTTTCCCATCACTATATCCTCAGTGACTAACAGAGTGTCTAACATATATCTATGAAATAATTATAACATAACTCCACATTGGCCCTTAGAAGCTCCATTGAGGAGGAGAGGCAGATTTATTGATATTAAAATAAGATCTACATAACATTTTATGGAAACTTTTTTATTTTGTATACTTGGAGAAGGGAAAAGCATTAGAAAATGTTTAGAGATTAGCCTCTGAATGAGAAAGAGGAATAGACATCAAGTTACTGATAAAATGAATTATAGAAGAAAATACAGTCACAGTATTGAAGTTGTGAAACTTTGTGACATGATCAGAAGAAGGAAAGTAATCTTGTGTTACTGGCCCATAGAGGGTTTGTGTGGGAAATGCCAGAGATGAGACTGGAAGGGGGGGTTTCATTTTAGCATCTTTAACTGTTTGAAGTCTATGTTTTATGTATTTACATAAAAGCATATAGTTTCACGAACAACTCTCTTCACTCAGTGAGTCTTTTTTTCTTACAATGTAGGGACTTACTATAGAATGTTTTAATTATAAATCCCATCCTACCATAGTTAATATTACTGTAACATAATTACCTCTTTGTGTTAAAAATTTCAGGTCACATCATTTCTTATCAAATCAAATTTTTGGCCTACAGTTATATAAACTCAAAACTATTGTCTTTTATTAGCCTGTGATTTTTCTTCATTAAAAGATCTGATATACTCACTATTACTCTTTCTACATCAAAGCAACTCTTCTCTATGATATTTTCTTCTGCAGTTTTGTTAGGCCTTGTGAATCAGTCAGTGAATCTCTTGCCAAACATGTGGCTCTAGAGATGTAATGGGTTTAACATTTTCCTTTTTAATAGCTTTGTTGTTGTTGTTGTTCTTGGATCAGAAGCAATGACCTGAAAGAAAAGAACCTGTTCTTTGACACACTTTATAAATACACATTCCTCCCGGCTCTACTATCCTTTTTATCCAAAGGTATGAACTTCAATAAAATTAAGATATGTTGGTGATTTTTTAAAAAGGGCCTTATTTCCATGTAATTTCTACTGTTCAATATAAAACACATTTATTTTATTTCAACGCATGGATAATACCCAGGACTCAAAGTAACTAGAAATATGTAACAGGCCTTCCTAGTTAACATGTTGGGCATGAGCAAACAATGAAGAAAAGTAATAATTACATAACAGTAATAACAACAGTGAACTCTTTTACAAACACTTTTCTAGCACCTTGTAAAAATTATTTCAGATCTTCAAAGCTGCCTATGATGTTGATGATATAAAATATTCTATTTAATTAGTTAACATATGGAGACTTTTAGGAAAAAAAAAAAACAAGTACATTTTCATGGTCTAATTATGGAACACTACTCTGCAAGTAGTAGTGTTACATGAACATAAATTGCCAGAGTTTGTATGTTTATCTCTACCTATAAGTAGAATCTCAGTGATCATTCCCACCATCAAATTGTTCTGGTTGATCTCAGCATCCAAAAATATTTTTAAACATGTGTTTGAAGAAATAATCACTTAAGAGGGGTGTCTGTGTGCAGGTGTGGTGATATTAACAACTCATGTTTACACATCTGCTGTATGCATGTGATCAGTCACTCCTATGGTGTGAATATAAACAGGAGAGGGGAAAATTATGTATGCATATTAATGCTTTGGCAAATTTTAAAATCCAGATATAATCTTTTCTGTGACTTTCAATTAGTTATATTTTTCATATCTTTGAGGATTGAGGTAGTCAAATAGGAGACTAGAGGTGTAATTTTTTTACATATAATAATAAAATTATTTCTGGAAAGTTAAACTAAAAGTTCAATTTGTACAAAATGTCTCAATTTTTTAAAATTAATTTTTAAAAGTCACAAAGTAAACTTTTAAAGTGTATGGTCACAGTAACAGCATTTGAAATATCTGGTTTCAATTCAAAATACAAAAGCAATAATGTGATATTTATAAAACATTTTGCATTCTCAGTTGTGTTTGCTAATTACTTTTGTTATTTTTCCCTCAAAACAAATTAGTGAAGAATAAAAATATTATTTTTCTGCTTGAGGAAAAACTAAGATAAAATAAAGTCGATAAACGATGTGCCTAGATTACTCTATAGTGCAGTGGCACTGGCAGAAACAGAACTCTGATTGCTTATCTCCCAATTGTATGCCCTCTCTGGTAGTCCTTACTTTGGACTAAGTAACAATCTTTACTCTGGATTCTTTCATAAACGCCAGTTGGAATATTTAAACCAATGAGACCTTCCCAGGCTATCCTAAGAAAATGTCATATCTCCTCTCTTCCATTAATTTACATGTTTTTAAAAAGAAAGACATATAAGTTAAATGAAAGCTATTTTAGTGAATTTGTATGTTCATTTTTCAAGAAAAACTATTTCTGAAATAACTCATAAGATCATTATGTATTTGTACAGTTCTATATATATATATACTGTGAAATAATTTTGTCTATTTTTAACCTTGAATTATTACATTGCTGCCAAATTTGAACATTAGATCTCCTTGATAGTGTTTTGTGCAAAAAAAATTTTCAATTCAATCTTTCAGTTTCTTAGCAACCCTGAAAAGTGTTAGTTAATAATTGATACCTATGTAAATTTATACCAATGACACAATATTTTCAAATATTTCCAAAAATAAAGATAAATATAACCATTAGAATAAATGTAAAGTTATAAAGCAATGTTTCTCACATCACTGAGAATGAATAAATGCTTATTTAATTTTTATTCAATCACTCAAAATTAAAATGTAAATATGAGTGGGAAAATATAGTTTATTAAGCAACTATGATTTGTAGTGATTGGTAGAGGAGCAAAAACATCATTGAAGCAGTCACCATGCCTGCTTTATTCACTGCTATCTTCCCTGGATTTCTCTTAATGTATAACCCTCCAAAAATATAATTTTTCAGTAAATGAACAAATGTGGATAATACGTTGACATTAAACCATTAAACCTCTTTTTTGTTTTTATTTCCTTTATGTTTCTTACTCTAATATAAACTCATATTTCAGAACTTCAGTTTCTTTTTTTCTTCTATTCTCAAAAGTTGTTTTATCTAGTCAATTCAAGATTTAATACATAAGTATCAATACATTGTACAATAAATAAGAAAATTTATTAATCTAACAGTCATTTCATTATAGTCCCTAGTTTATTTATTTAGTTGCCAAATTTATTGATTTTTTTTTTTGCTATGACACTGGTAGAGATTGAAACTACTACTACTGCTCAGGATCCCCACCCCTAGCTTTATTAAGGTATAAATAACAACTAAAAATATGTATGTTTAAGATGTAAAATGTGATACTTTCATACATATATGTATGTGTATAGTGAAATGATTACTATAGTCGAGTGAATTAACATATCCATCACTTCACCTCATGTAGTTACCTTTTTTGTTGTTTCCTTTTATGAGCGGTGAGAATATTTATGATTTACACTTTTAGTCCATTTCTAATATACAATTAGTAATATTAACTATATTCACCACACTTGTATTTGTCCATTCTCATGCTGCTATGAAGAAATACCCAAGACTGGGTAATTTATAAAGAAAAGAGGTTTAATTGACTTCCAGTTCTCATGGCTGGAGAGGCCTCAGGAAACTTAACAATCATGGTAGAAGGCACCTCTTCACAGAGTGGCAGGAAAGAGAATGAATGCAAGGAGGGAAAATGCCAGGCTCTTATAAAACCATCAGATCTCATGAGATTTTCTCACTATCATAAGAACAGCATGAAGGAAAATGTCCCCATGATCCTCTTACCTCCACCTTGTCCCATCCTTGACACGTGGAGATTATTATAATCCAAGGCAATATTTGGGTGGGGGCACAGACCCAAACCATATTATTCCACCCCTGGCCTCTTGCAAATCTCATGCCCTCACATTTCAAAACATAACCATGCCATTCTAACAGTCTGTCAAATTCTTAACTCATTCCCGCATTAACCCAAAAGTCCAAGTCCAAAGTCTTATCTTAGACAAGGTAAGTCCCTTCTGCCTATGAGCCTGTAAAAGCAAAAGCAAGTTAGTTACTTCCTAGATACGATGGGGGTGTAGGCACTGGGTAAATACACCCATTCCAAATGGGAAAAAATGGACAAAATCCAGTAGGACAGTCATTAAACCTTAAAGTTTCAAAATGATTTCCTTGGTTTGACTCCATGTCTCACTTCCAGGTCACACTGATGCAAGAGATAGGCTTCCAAGGCCTTGGGCAGCTCCACCTATGTGACTTTGCAGGGTACAGACACCCTCCTGACTGCTTTCACTGTGGCTTTTTAGAGTACAGATCCCCTTCTGGCTGCTTTCACAGCTGGTGGTGTTGTCTGTGGCTTTTCCAGGTGCATGGTGC
Organism: Pongo pygmaeus; assembly: GCF_028885625.2. Classification (NCBI taxonomy): domain Eukaryota; kingdom Metazoa; phylum Chordata; class Mammalia; order Primates; family Hominidae; genus Pongo; species Pongo pygmaeus. The sequence goes on along the minus strand of NC_072388.2, from coordinate 42,280,914 downwards.
AAGCTGTTGATGAATCTACCATTCTGGATTCTGGACAGTGGCCCTTTTCTCACAGCTCCACTACATAGTGCCCCAGCAGGGACTCTGTGTGGGGGCTCTGACCTTCATTTCTCTTCCACACTGACCTAGCAGAGGTTCTCCATAAGGGCTCCACCCCTGCAGTAAACTTCTGCCTGGACATTCAGGCATTTCCATATGTCCTCTACAAACTAGGCAGAGGTTCCTAAATCTCAATTCTTGACTTCTGTGCACCTGCAGGTCCAAAGCCACATGTGAGCTGTCAAGGCTTGGGACTTGCACCCTCTGAAGCCATAGCCCAAGCTGTACCTTTGTTCCTTTTAGCCATAGCTGGAGTGATTGGAATGCAGGGCACTGAGTCCTGAGGCTACATACAGCAGGGGGACCCTGGGCCTGCCCATTTTTCCCTCCTAAGCCTCTGGGCCTGTGATGGGAGAGACTGCGTTGAAGGTTTCTGACATGCCCTGGAAGCATTTTCCTCATTGTCTTGGCAATTAATATTTGGCTCCTTGTTACTTCTGCAAATTTCTGCAGATGGCTTGAATTTCTCCACAGAAAATGAGTTTTTCTTTTCTATTGCATTATCAGGCTCCAATTTTTTCAAACTTTTATTCTCTGCATCCTCTTGAACACGTTGCCACTTAGAAATTTCTTCTGACAGATACCCTAAATCATCTCTCTCAAGTTCAAAGTTCCACAGATCTCTAGAGCAGGGGAAAATACTGCTAGTCTCTTTGCTAAAGCATAACAAGTATGACCTATATTCCAGGTTGCAACTAGTCCCTCATCTCCATCTGATGGACTTCATTGTTCATATCACTATCAGCATTTTGATCAAAGCCATTCAACAGTTCTCTAGGAAGTTCCAAACTTTTCTACATCATCCTGTCTTCTTCTGAGCCCTCCAAACTGTTCCAACCTCTGCCTGTTACCCAGTTCCAAAGTCGCTTCCACATTTTTGGATATCTTTATAGCAGCACCCCACTCTTGGTACCAATTTACTGTATTAGTCTGTTTCCACACTATAATGAAGAAATACCTGAGACTGGGTAATTTATATATTAACAAAAAGTAATTTAATTGACTCACATTTGACATTGCTTGGGAGGCCTCAGGAAACGTACAAATATGGCAGAAGGCATCTCTTCACAGGGCAGTGGGAAAGAGAATGAGTGTAAGCAGGGGAAATTCCAGATGCTTATAAGACCAGAAGATCCCAGGAAACTCACTCACTATCATGAGAACAGCATGGGGAAACTGCCCCTATCATCTGATTGCTTCCACCTGGTCCCACCCTTTACACGTGAGGATTATTACAATTCAAGGTGAGATTTGGGTGGGGGCACAGAGTCAAACCATATCAATGCTATACATTGATTTCCAAAGTGTACTCATCCTGTGTAAATGAAACTTTCTATTCTTTTTTATTTTATTTTATTATTGTTATACTTTAAGTTTTAGGGTACATGTGTACAATGTGCAGGTTTGTTACATATGTATACATGTGCCATGTTGGTGTGCTGCACCCATTAACTCATCATTTAGCATTAGGTGTAACTCCTAATGCTATCCCTCCACACTTCCCCCATCCCACAACAGTCCCCGGAGTGTGATCTTCCCCTTCCTGTGTCCATGTGTTCTCATTGTTCAATTCCCACCTATGAGTGAGAACATGCAATGTTTGCTTTTTTGTCCTTGCGATAGTTTGCTGAGAATGATGGTTTCCAGTTTCATCCATGTCCCTACAAAGGACATGAACTCATCCTTTTTTATGGCTGCATAGTATTCCATGGTGTATTTGTGCCACATTTTCTTAATCCAGTCTATCGTTGTTGGACATTTGGGTTGGTTCCAAGTCTTTGCTATTGTGAATAGTGCCACAATAAACATACGTGTGCATGTGTCTTTATAGCAGCATGATTTATAATCCTTTGGGTATATACCCAGTAATGGGATGGCTGGGTCAAATGGTATTTCTAGTTCTAGATCCCTGAGGAATCGCCACCCTGACTTCCACAATGGTTGAACTAGTTTACAGTCCTACCAACAGCATAAAAGTGTTCCTATTTCTCCACATCCTCTCCAGCCCCTGTTGTTCCCTGACTTTTTAATGATCGCCATTCTAACTGGTGTGAGATGGTATCTCCTTGTGGTTTTGATTTGCATTTCTCTGATGGCCAGTGATGATGAGGATTTTTTCTTATGTTTTTTTGCTGCATAAACGTCTTCTTTTGAGAAGTGTCTGTTCATATCCTTCGCCCACTTTTTGATGGGGTTGTTTGTTTTTTCTTGTAAATTTGAGTTCATTGTAGATTCTGGATATTAGCCCTTTGTCAGATGAGTAGGTTGTGAAAATTTTCTCCCATTTTGTAGGTTGCCTGTTCACTCTGATGGTAGTTTCTTTTGCTGTGCAGAAGCCCTTTAGTTTCATTAGATCCCATTTGTCAATTTTGGCTTTTGTTGCCATTGCTTTTGGTGTTTTAGACATGAAGTCCGTGCCCATGCCTATGTCCTGAATAGTATTGCCTAGGTTTTCTTCTAGGGTTTTTATGGTTTTAGGTCTAACATGTAAGTCTTTAATCCATCTTGAATTAATTTTTATATAAGGTTTAACCAATATCTTCCTATTTCCTTCTAGCCTCTGGTAAAAACCATTAGACTCTCTGCTTCTATGAGTTTAACATTTTTTAGATTCTGCTTATAAATGAGATCATGTAGTATTTGTATTTCTGTGTCTCATATATTTCACTTAACATAATGTCTTCCAAATTCATCCATGTTGTTACAAATGACAGGATTTCCTTCTTTATGAAAGCTGAATAATTTTCCATTCTCTCTCTTGTGATAAATATACAAACACATTACTTTAGCCATTTATTCCTCAATGACCATTTATTTTTATTTCATTACTTGGCCATTGTGAATAATGCTACAATAAACATAGGAGAGTGGATATCTTTTCAGCATAGTAATTTCATTGCCTTTGAATACATAGCCAGAAGTGAAATTGCTAAGCCATACAATAGTTCTATTTTTAATATTTCTTTTAGGAACCTCCATGCTGTTTTGCATAATGGCTATACCAATTTACCATCCCACCAACAGTGTGCAAAGGTGCCATTTTCTTCACATCTTCACTAACACATAGTATCTTTCATCTTTTTGATGTCAACTATTCTAATGAATGTGAGGTAACATATGATTTAAGTTTCTATTTGCACTTCCTTGATGATAAGTGAGATTGAGCATTTTTTCATATACATATTGGACATTTGTCTTCTGTTAAAAAAGTGTGCTTAGGTTCTTTGCTCATTTTTTAATGGGGTTATTAGAATTCTTTTTTAAATGAGCTCTTTGAGTTTCCTATATATTTTGAATGTTGACCCATTATCAGATACATGGTTCGCAAATACTTTCATTCCATTTCACTCTGGTGATTGTTTCCTTTCCTGTGCAGTAGCTTTTTGGTTTGGTGCAATTCCATTTGTCTCTTTTTGTTTTTGTTGCCTGTGCCTTTAGGGTCATATTTTAAAAAATCAACACCTAGATCAGTGTCAAGAAGCTTTTTCCCTGTGATTTTTTACTAGTAGTTTTACACTTTAAGTCCTTATAGTTAAGTCTTTAATAACCCATTTTGAGTTCATTTTTTTTCATGGTGTAAAGTAGGGTCCAATTTTATCATTTTGCTTATGGATATTCAGTTTTCCCAACGTTTGTTGAAGAGACTGTCCTTTCCCCATTGTGTGTTTACGACACCTTTGTTAAAGATCAATTGACCGTAATGGTGTGAATTTATTTCTGGGCTCTCTGTTCCATTCCATTGATCTGTGCATCGGTTTTCATGCCAGTAACATACTGTTTTGATTACTATAGCTTTGCAGTATAGTGTAAAATCAGGTAGTGTGTTGCTGATATGGTTAGGCTTTGTCTCCCCACCTGAATTTCATCTTGAATTGTAATTCCCATAAGTACCCAGGTGTCGAGGGAAAGACCTGGTGGGAGGCTATTTGATCATGGGGGCAGAGTCCTCCATGCTGTTCTCATGATAGTGAGTGAGTTCTCATGAGACCTGATGGTTTTATAAGTATCTGATAGTTCTTCCTCCACATGATTGTTCTCTTGCCTGCTGCAATGTAAGATCTGCCTTTTCCCTTTCCACAATGATTGTTAAGTTTCCTGAGGCTTCCTCAACCACGTGTAACTGTGAGTCAATTTGACCTCTTTTCTTTATAAATTTCCCAGTCTTGGCAGTCCTTTGTTGCAGTGTGAAAATGACTAATACAGATGCCTTCAGCTTTCTTTTTCTTGTTCAAGATTGATTTGACTATTAAAAGTTTTATTTGATTCCATATAAAATTTAGAATAGTTTTTTCTACTTCTGTGAAAAATGCCGTTGGAATTTTGATAAGGTATTGTATTGAATCTCTAGATCATTTTAGATTGTATGGATATATCAGCACTTATGATTCTTCCAGCCAATAAACATGGTGTATTTTTCCATTTGTTTGTGTCTTCTTCAATTTCTTTCATCAGTGTTTTATAGTGTTCAGTTTACAGGTCTTTTCACCTTACAAGTCATATTTATTCATAAATATTTTTATGTCATTGAACATAGATTATTTTCCTAATTTCCTTTTGTAAATTTATTTTATTTATTTTTGTATAGTTCAATGTTAGCATATAGAAACACAACTGATTTTTGTATATTGATTTTCAATTCTACAACTTTACTCAATATGTTTATTGGTTCTAACAGTTTTTGCTGGAATCTTTAGGGTTTTATATTTATGAAATCATGTTATCTGCAAATAGAAACAATCTTACTTCTCCCTTTTCAATTTGGATGCCTTTTCTTTCTTTTTCCTCTGTTAGTTACTCTGTGAGGTTATTTTGATGTATGTACCCTCCAAATCTCATGTTGAAATGTGATCCCTAATGTAAGATGTAGAGACTGGTAGGAGATGTTTGGGTCATGGGAATGGATCCCTCTCAAATGGCTTAGTGCCCTCCCCATAGTAATGAATTCACATGAGATCTGGTTGTTTAAAAGATCATGTTACCTCTGCCTCTACTTCTGGCTTCCTCTCACTCCATGTGATATGCTGGTTCCCCCTTCACCTTCAACCATGATTGTAAGCTCCCTGAGGCCCTCACCAGAGCAGATGCTGGCACCATATTTCTTGTACAGACTGAAAAATTGTGAGCCAAAATAAACATCATGATTCCCTCTTAGTTGGTTGTATTATTCTAGTTGTTTATGCATTTCTTGTAGGTTATCTGATTTGTTGGTATATAATGGATAATAATCTTATGATCCTTTGCATTTCTGTAGCATCAGTTGTAATGTCTCTTCTTTCATATAAAATTTTGTTTATTTTAGTCTTCTCTCTTGTTTTTCTTATTTTAGCTAAAGGTTGGTAGATTTTGTTTTTATTGTTAAAAAAGTAAACTCTTCATTTCAATGATCTTTCCTGTTGCTTCCCTAATCTTGATTTTAGTTACCTCTGTTCTGACCTTTATTATTTCCCTGATTCTACTGACTTTAGTCTTACTTTTTTCCCTTTTTCTAGTCCCCTGAGGTGTAAAGTGAGGTAAGTTATTTGACATAGTTCTGTTTTTCTTTCCTGTAGGTATTTATTGTTATAAATTTTTCTCTTACAAGAAAACTGCTTTCCCTGCATCCAAAAGTTTTGGTACATTGTATTTCCATGATCATTTCTCTCAAAATGTTTATTTCCCTTTTAATTTTTTCTTTGATCCATTTGTCATTCAGAAGTGTACTCATTTCCAATTATGTTAGAATTGTCTAGCTTTTATCCTGTAATTGATTTCTGGTTTCACACCAATGTCACATTAGATACTTGATATGATTTCAATCTTAATTATGTTAAGACTTGTTTTGTGGCCTAACATATAATCTATCCTGGGGAATGTTCCATGTGTACTTGAACACTGGGAAAGAAAGCATATTCTGCTGTGGTTGGATAGAATGTTCTGTATATGTCTGTTAATTATGGTCTATATGGTCTATAATATTGTTTAACTCTGTTGTTTCTGTATTGATTTTCTGCCTGAATGATACATCTATTCCTGAAAGTGGGTTATTGAAGACCCCAACTATTATTGTATTTCTATCTACTTCTCCCTTATGTTAAACATTAAATATCCATTAATATTTGTCTTATATATTTAGGAGCTCTTATGTTGGGTACATATATATTTACAATTCTTGTATCCTCTTGATGAATTAACTTCTTTATTATATAATGACCTTCTTTGTCTTTTGTTACAATTTTTATCTCAAAGTCTATTTTGTGTGATAATTATAGTAGTGCTGCTCTTTTTTGGTTTTCATTTGCATGAAGTATCTTCTTCTATCCCTTCAATTTCAGCCTATGTATATCCTCGTAACTAAAGTGAGCCTTTGTAGGCAGTGTATACTTGGATCTTGTTTTTTTTTTGTTTTTTTTTTTCTTTAACCCATTCAGCTACACTATGTGGTTATTAATGGGAAAATTTAAGTCATATATATTAAAAGTAATTACTGGTAAGGAAGGACTTACTATTTCTGTTGTGCTAATTGTTTATATTTTTAAATATTATTTTAGGTTCAGGAGGTACCCACACAGGCACAGCCTGAAAAATTGTCAGCCAAAATGAACATCTGACTGTGTAATTTAAAATGACCTGTCTTCAAGCTATTGCATCCTTTCTTTTGTTTGATGGAGTCTGTTGTTGGTGACCTGTATAGAATATTTTATTTTAATCACTGTATTCTTAATTCAGCTCCAGAATTTTTATTTGGTTCTTTTTTATAATTTCTATTTCTTTCTGGAACTTCTTATTTTGTTCAAGCAGTTTTCCTCATTTCACTTAGTTGTCTGTTTATGTTAGTTTGTAACTCACTGAGGTCTTTTAAATGAATATTTTGAACTCTTTGTTAGGAAGTTTTCAGATTTCCATTTTTTAGGGTTAGATACCAGTGCCATATTTTATAATGGCCTTGTATTGGTGTCTGTGCTTATGAATAAGTAGGTACTTCATTTAATCTTTATAATCTGACTTTGGCAGCAAAACTGTTTACCAATCAACCTGTCCAGATATTATGGGCATGCTGACTAATAGGGTCCACTACTGAGTTTGTTTCTGAAGTCCTTGGGTAGGCTGGGCCAGAGTTTAACATTTTGGGCTGGGATTGAAGCCTGGGTCTGTGGGGACCAGCCTGAAACCTGGATCTATGGGGACTAACCTATTGTTAGAGCAGCTGTTGAGACTGAGTTGATAGTGACTGGCCTAGCACTGGGTGGGCCTGGATCCTAAGTCTGTAGAGTTGGGCCATGGTCTGGGACCTGAAAGGAGCACCTTGAAGCTTGGGTCCTCACGGGTGTGCCTGGAGTCTTGGTTCATGGGTCCAGCCTGGTTCTGGGTCTGCTGGGGCAGACCAAGATCCTGGGTCTGCCAGAGCTTATGTCTTTAGGGACTAGCCTGAAGCTTGGGGTTACAGGGGATGGCCTGGTGTTGGGGCAGGCCTGGAGCTTGAGTCTGTATGGACTGCTCTGTTATTGGGTTTTACTGGGGTGGGCCTGATGCTGAGGTCTTTAGTGTGTTGGGTACTCACTTTACACTCCCCACCCTGCCAAGTAGAGAGTATCTCTCTATATGCTGTGATGTATAACTTGAGGGAGGAGGTGTGATGTGGGTAATGTAAAACTGTGCTTTCTACCCTGTTCAGTGCATCTTTTCTCACTTCTTTGCTTCACCCAGGTACTGTAATCTCTCTCTTAGATTCTCTATCTCTTGTGAAGGTATTTTCAAATGTAGATGGTTGTTCAGATTGATGTTATTTTAAGAAATGAGCACCGGACACTCCTATTCTCCAATATTGTGAGTGCCTAGGTTTTTGACAAATTCTTGACAAAGAAATAACTTCTAAACACTACACTAAAGATAAAGCTGTAGTGGCTCTCATAGAATTATTTAGAACTATTTATTTCAAGTATACAAATTGTCCTATGATACACTATACTAGAATATGTCAATTTTTAATTTATTTTTTAAATTTTCCTTCCTCATAATTTGTTTCCATACATGAAAAGTTAATTACATACCTAGTTACTCATTTTATATGTTTTTAAAATTATCTTGTAGTGATCTGGAATTTCTTTTTTGATATATACACAGCCTATCTTTTTGGAAAATCCGCGTATCATAAATGAACCAGTGGGCTGCATTTAAATATTTCTTGATGGTTTTAAAAGTGTATTGCACATGTGTACTTTCCCGGAAAGTCTAATGTGATCTGAATAGTCATAAAAATTACCTTAGTTATATGAAGTCATACCTAGATTCATAACTTGATTCTTTAATAATGATTGCTTAATTTCTGATGTTCTTGGCAATCCAGTTAAGCTTTATTGAGATTAAGTGTAAAACTAGATTTGGTGCCCTTTATTATGTTCCAAGCAGTTTAACTCTATTTATCTGTGTATACTCAATTTAATCCTCCCCAAAAGTCTATGAGGTTACAGTAAACACTGAATAAATATTATCAGTTATTATGCATCAATCTCTATTTTGCTAATAGCTTTTTATGTACAAAAATTGCACATATTTAATGTATACATCCCTGAGTTTGGACATATATATGTATATGTACGTGTGTGTGTGTGTGTGTGTGTATACCTGTGATACCATCAAAAAACTCAAGGTACTAAACACATCTATTGCCTCCAAACATATCTATTGCCTCCAAACATATCTATTGCCTCCAAACATATCCATTGCCTCTTGTGTTCGTGTGTGTATATGTGTGTTTGTGTTCGTGGTAATGTTAAGAGCATTTAACATTAGATCTATCCTCTCAATAATTTTTCTTTTTTTTTAATGAGACAGGGTCTAATTGTGTCACCCAGGCTGGAGTGCCATGACATGATCACGGTTCACTGCAGCCTCCATCTGCCAAGTCCAAGTGATCCTTCCACCTCAGCCTCCTAAGTAGCTATAGCTACAGGTTTATGCCACCATGCCCAACTAGAATTGGGGTTTTACTATGTTGCCCAGGCTAGTCTCACTTTCCTGGCCTCAAGTGATCCTCCCGCCTCAGCCTCCCAAAATGTTGAATTAGCAACTATGTGCTATTACCCACTCAACTCACGGTAACTGACAATCACCATTCCATTCTCTGCTTCCATAAGTATTATGTGTTTAAGTAACTTATATAAGGAGAATCACAGTTTTTGTTCTAGTGTGACTGATTGCTTCCTGATTGCTTTTGAATACATAGTCTCACTTATACTCACCAAAAAGCTGTCAGTTTGGCACTAAGTTTATTTCCATTTTTCAGATGAGGAAATGGGAATAAAAAAGTTAGGCTAAGTTTCTTCAAGTGAGATAGCGATTTCACTTCCAAACCTGTATGCTTAAACAGTAATACTGACTGAACCAAATATGGGCAAGGTCCTGCCTTGTTTTCACCATAATACCATGACAGAATGAAAAGAGCATAGCTTTAGTTGCTGACAGACATTAGTTTGTTTCCTAGTCTCAGACAATGTATTTAACTTCCCACATTTCAGTTTCCTAATCTGCAAATTGTAGAATTATCATGAGGACCAGAAAAACCAGCTATGGGCTAAGAGTATTTTGTAAATAGAGTTCTTGTATTATCAATTACAAAACAATATTAATTATTGTAATATATGGTTTAGTGACTTGGGATATTAGGGTAAACGATGAATCATGGCAGGAAAAACAGAAATTAGGTGTAGATTAAGAAAATATAATTTTCAGTGCAATGAAAAAGGCATTTTATTTTGTAATTCATGAAAATGGTAAGGTTTCCCAAAAGTGCATTTAACTATTGACAAAATAATAACTGCCTCAGTTACCCAGATCATCTTTAACAAAGCCAGCGGGTAGATCTCTGAAAATTGAAAAAGGCTTGGTTTGCACAATACTGAATTAGCTATTTGACTTTCTTTATTCTCCTTTGAATAAGAGCTATTTGACTGTTTGTATTGATTGTTTCTGTATCATTTAATCGTAGATGTCTCTACTATTCAAATCAAAAAATTGTTCTGACATGCTAAGAAAGATTTTTCATTGTCACAGGAGCCAAAATAAAAGTCCATGTTAAATATGTATAATCAAGCTCATAAAACAACTTCCAGATTCTAGGTACCCAGAGTTATACAGTCTTCAATACTTGTAAAGTTGCGATGCAGGATATTTTGTATTTGAGACCTTGTCTCTTAAAAATGTATTCCCAATACCACACTTTTTCCCACAAAGGATGAAAAGTGTAGGACAATGTCTTTCTTTTACAATGGATCAACAGAATGCAGAAAAATGTCAGGCACCTGGTGTCATGTTCCTAAATATTTTTATCATCTTTATTTTAGTCTCATTGCCCTCAACTCCAATCTTCCTGGAAATCTTCCAAATTTACTCCTTTCCCTTCTTATTACCTGCTGCTATTGTACATACCTCCTTAAGGTCCTGTTCATGAATGGATCTATAAAACTGGCCAAAGAACTATAATTAAATGGTGGATATAAATAATAATGTGAAAAAATGATCATGATTTTTAAAATCAACCAAAAGATTAGTAATTATATCAAAATCATTTCTTCTTGACCATAAAGTCTGTAGATAATTTATTCACATTGCTTCTCAATATGAACTACTGAAATTGATAGTTTACTTATAGAATGTTAATATGGCATGAATATTTATGAAATATTTACATACTCTATATCTCCTTATTAAATATAATTGATTTAAAATGAAAATATCTCATTTTAATATATTTTGAACACATTAAAATTTCTCAAATGACCCCATTTCAATTCTGCATATAATTTTTAATCTTATTTTTCAAGCTATGTTGGAGAATTCTGCCCTGTAAAAGTGATTATATACAACCATTATTAGACTGTCATTTTTATTAAAACAGAATTCATGAAAATTCTCTTTGGAAATATTTGAAAAATGGTTGAATTTAATGTATTTATGACAACATCACTAAATTATATCATAGACCAATAGTTTTTAAATATTGCTGAATATGAGAATCATCTGAGGACTTGTTAAAATTGCACAAATCTGTACCCTATATAATGCCTGTTCAGTCAAATATCCAAAGGAAAAGTCTGGCATCAATATTTTATGTAACATAGATTTCATGTGTTTCTGACATTAAAGCTACTTTGGAAATTACCAGTATAGAAAAAGTATTTATTCTGTATAAAGTTTATGACTATATTGAAGCTTCAATTAGCTTACCAGTAATATTTTACAAATATCTGAAGTGCACATAAGATATCCTTTTTATGGCCATTTAGGTTTTAGATTTTATGCTCTTTCTCGTTAAACTAAACTGCTTCATTACATGTCTTAGGTAGAGGCAATGTATGCCATTTTTGTCCACATACTTTTATAGTAGAAGGTGGTGGAGAGTGTTATGTCCATTTCTTCTCCTCTTCCTCTATCTACAGTATTTGCCATGTGACTTTGCATTTCCTCCCACAAAAGGTCAAGAATGTGTCCTTGACCCACTATTGGGTCAATGTTGGGCTTAGCCATGTGATTTACATGGGCTGACAGAATGTGGTCAGAAATGATGGCATGTCAATACTCAGCTTCGATTGTTAGTAATAACATTGTGTATTTTTCCTATCATACATGCATGTCTGCCTCCCCTATGAGAAGAACATAACCCTTGTAGCTGCTGCTTCTTCACTCTGGGGCTCAAAATGGCACAAAGCAGAGCCATCCTAGTCAATGCACGGAGGCATGAGTGTACATAAGAGCTTATTGTTATACATGGCTGAGATTTTGTGATTATTCATTATGTAACACCATAATGGCCAGAAGTAACCAATATACAAACCTGGAATAATGTATTCATAGTCTAATTTTATTAGTCCATTCTCATGCTACTATAAGGACATATTTGAGACTGGGTAATTTATAAAGAAAAGAGGTTTAATTAACTCACAGTTCCACAGGGCTGAGGAAGCCCCAGGAAACTTACAATCATGGTGGAAGGGGAAGCAAAAATGTTCTTCACAAGGTGGAAGGAGAGGGAAGAATTAGAGCAGAGCGAGTGGGGAAGCCTTTCGTAAAACCATCAGATCTTCTGAGAACTCACTCACCATCACAATAACAGCATGTGGGAAACTGCTACCATGATTCAATTACCTCCCACCGGGTCCCTCCCACTACACATGGGGATTATGGGAGCTACAATTTAAGATGAGATTTGGGTGCGGACACAGCCAAACCATATTATTAATATTACAATGCCTTAATTATCAAAAATTCCCACTAAGACAATTTAACAGTCATGCATTTAAACTTTTCTAAGTGGATTGATAATGGCAAATGTGTTCTATATGAAAGGATTAGAGATATTTATAACTTACAATAAGCCATTTTTACTATTTCTTATTTATCTTTGTATCTCTGGCATCAAGTCTTAGACTGGGAACAGGGTTAGCACTTAAATTTGATTGAATAATTAGTTGAAATAGTGAAATACAAATAAATTGATTTGAGCTGATGAATTTTCCTTTGATTTCTGGAAACGTAATATTTTAATGCTGAAAGATTATGAATGTATCTGTTTTCAATAAAGCATGATTGCACTATTTGTAACAGCTTTTTGGTTTCCATACATAAATAAGTAATAAAAATACTTAAGATTCTAATATTTTTATCTTTTTAACTTTGTAGCATATAACCTAATATTTCAAGAACAAAATAAGTAATTGCCATTTGTAATTATACCTGTTTTCTAGTATATTAAGTATTGTTTTAGGATTCGTTCATTAACAATCTGAGCAATACTTTATTTTTGTCATTTTGACAGTCAGTGAGCCAGAAGTTCCAGGTGAATGGCATTTGAATTTTGTGTAACAGTATACTGAGTATGATTACCTCTGTTAATGACTTACATGGTGTTGAATGTAAATATCTCCTAACAACAAGATTCAGATCATTGTGATTCCTCGCACATCTAATCCACAAACCTGACTAGCAATCATATATTCCTTTTTTGTGGATGGACCCTTGGATTTATTTGAGCACATTTGATTTTTTACTGTGCCAGTGGCAAAGTTCAAATAATTGATAGGCATTGTAAAAACCACGGTAGAATGTTATATCCTTATTATCTATGAGTGAAAAGAAAAAACACGTTTTGTAATTCACAACAAGTTGCTCATTTTAATGCTTCTCCTTTGTTTTGATGCTAAATCAACAAATACATCTAAAATGCATTCGAGTGTAATTCTCTTATACTTAAGTTTTGGAATTGCTCTGTGATAACACCTTTATCATGAACAAATTCCCTTATTATTTTGTCTTTTCTATTTAATATGCAAACTTTTGTTAATTGTAATATTTTCTACTCTTGCTATTTCTTTGAGATACTCCCCAAAGTAAATTGCTCTTTCTCCCAATTTCTTTTTCATAGTCATATCTACGAAAAAGAAACTGAATATGCTTTGGCCTAATTTTCCACCAGATTTGCTGCCTCTCAACAACTCCTCTCCTTGTGATTTGCATTCTGATACCACTTTTTTACTATCTTCCTCATTGGAGTCATCTACCAAACTCTAGGAAACTCGTTCATTTCCTTCAGCTTTTCAGTTCATGGATCACAATTTTCTTAACACAACTCATCCACTACCATCATTTTCAAGATCTTAAAAATGCACAGTGAAGATTCTTCTAAAATTCTGGTCTCAGTGTTTTTTGAATTTGTTAATTACAATAATTTTCACTGTACTTTAGGCAAGCAAAAACTAATATTAAAATATCTGTATCAGAAATCCTCTACTTCTTATAATTTCAATTCTAAATATTCTTATTCTGAAATATTGTGTCTTACCACATACTCATGTTTTCTCACCATTATCATTTGATTATTTTTATTTAGGAGAATTCTTATTTAATTTGGCTGTTATAAACATTAAGAGTCCTCAGTTGCACTGTGGCTACCACTTATATTTTACCCAGTGTAATCTGAATAATCATTCACAACAAGGTACTCAGAACCTTAAATTTTTTTTTCCCCTGTAGTATGTATCTTCCAATTGCAGGGCTTTGGTAAGCTCCACCATTTGTTTCAGCGTGAAAAATTACATTTTTTCTAAAGTTGAAAAAATGTTCTGACTTGAGTCTATTTTTAGCTAAATGCAGTATAATATCATCTGATCAGTCACCATGATTCAGCAAGTTTTATTTATAAGTTTATGTGAAGTAGCCATCCCCATAATGGTCACTTTCACTAGAGTAGGTTAATCCTCCCACCTCCCCTTTTGTTACTTCATTGAATGTAATATATTTTTTCTAGGTCAACTGAGCAGATTTTCACTTACCTGAAGATGAACCCCAATAGAATGTCAGACCTGTATGATTTTTGCCCTGAGCTTTCATGTCACTCTTGTATTTTTCTCCAAATCCTGAGAATGTGTTTCACTTTGTACTTGCTAACATTATTACACTGTCTCTAATTTTGTCATTTCCAGCCTTCTGCAAATCTTTTATAATTGTTAGAGATGGTCTCAGATGATCACAAAACTCATAACACAAAGTCTAGATGTAGACATAATGAAGACATATTTATTTCTAATGCATATAACGAAAAAGAAGGGTAACAAGGACAGCCGTCTCTTCTAAAGTTGAATCTCTGTAATCTGTATGACAAGTTCAAGAGGTTTTTAATTATTGGTATTAATTGACACTGACAAGTCAGAAAAGACACAGCATATTAGACTCAGAGATAATTTTGACATTGAGACCTGTTTTATAAATTTGTTTATAGAATTTTCAACTCTGTTAGCCAACTCTACATCTGAGGAAAGGACATTATGTGTTATGCCCATTGTTGCATCAATAGTGAATGGCAGCATTTAAGATGAATTTCAAAGGTATAGTCTTACCGAAAGAATGAGTGATAAAGGTAATATGGTAGCCCCTTGGTTATTTTCTCCTTTTGTTCACTATGTACTTTCTACACTTTATAGTATCTCTCAGACCTTAATTTCCTTATCTGAAAAAAATTAATATATAAGTAGCATATTTGTATTACTCATATAAATTATTTCACGGTATTCTTTAGAGGATAAGTGAGTTAATACATGGGATATACTTGTAATAGAAATTCAAGAACAAACTAACACATAGCTGTAACTTATTCTTCGGCTATCCTCTCTGGCTTCCTTCTGCTTTATATCTTACTCTCTAAGATAATCATTATTTTAATATGAACTCACCTATGTGTTTTGAAGGAGATAGTATTATGTCCGGAGTTTCTAAGTATAAAAATCTCTTTTTAACAAAAGAGATTTTTCTTGATGCATACTGTGTCATATGGTTAACATTTGAATTAAATTTCTTTCAAGAAATTTCAGACTTAAATGTGATTTTAATTTTTTAGAGTTTATATTCCGAAAGTTGGACTAGATATTTAAGTCAATTATTTTGACTGTAAGTAAAACATTTTCTCATGTATGCATTCATTCAATAAATATGTATCAGATGTCTATTGTGTACAAGCCTGATTCTCATGATGGAGTATATAATAATGTATAAAATAGATGAATAACAAAGACAAAGATACCCTATTTAGCTTATGTGCTAGTGATACTATCTCAATATCTAACTGTCTGGTGACTGGAGTCTCATATTTATAATTCACAAAGAGAATATTTTAAAATTTAATTTAGAAACATTTAGAAACAAAGTTATTATTTGAGCCCAAAACCACTAAGTGTTCATGTTTGTTTGTGGTTTTAATTCCAGTTGGTGATAGGTGGTTATGTTGTTTTATAGATTTTTATATAATTATAATTTTAATGTGAAAATTAATATTAAATAGATTTTCTTGCAGAAATTAATTTTATATAATAAATGTTAATGGTAACTGCAGATAGAATTCTATTTTTAATAATTAAATTATATAATTTTTAATGTTGGAATATTTGCTTGTAAGTTCACATTATCTAAATATTGTTTTAGCCTGTGATATTCACTTTTATATATTTGGGAATAGACTTGGGTCTTAAAAATGGCAAACTTTATTTTTGATATAATTCAACAATTGATGATGGAAATTTTTTTTGAAATTTGATTTTTTTGAAATTTGATGTTTGATTTAATTGCAAACATAAAATTTAATCCTCAAATACTGACCTTATAAATGTGATTGAAATCTTATATAATTTATATTTAAGCAAAAATAATGCAGAATACAAATTGTGTTGCAGCCAGGTGGGGTGGCTCATGCCTGTAATCCCAGCACTTTTGGAGGTAGAGGTGGGCAGATTGCTTGAGTCCACAAGTTAGAGATCATCCTGGGAAAAATGGTGAAACTTTGTCACAGCAAAAAGAAAGACAAAAAAAAATAGCTGGGCATGGTGGCTTGCACCTGTAGTCCCAGCTACTTAGGAGGCTGAGGTGGGAGGGTCACCTGAACCCAGGAGGTTGAGGCTGGAGTGAGCTGTGATTGTGCCATTGCACTCCATCCTGGGTGATAGAATGAGACCCTGTTTTTTCTTTCTTTCTTTTTTTTTTTAATGTGTTGCTTTGATTTACAGCTGATAATAGTGAAATCTGAGAGAATATAATCTTTAAAAAATCTTAAAATATATGTTAATTAATCTACCACACTTTCTATAGCTTAATGCCTTGTAACAGAAAATGTTAATTGAAAAATATTTATATTGGTAATTATTTGTTAATACTCAAACGTTTCTTGTTTTAAATCTAATCAATAAGATTTAGTATTAACTTTCATAAATCATAAATTTAGTTTTTAAAGACTTGTTTTTAGAGAAGTCCTAGGTTCCCAGAAAAATTGAGCAGACAGTACAGAGTTCCCATATATTCCCTTCCTCCTCACATTCACAGCCTTCTTCACTGTCCACTTACTGCACCAAAGTGGTATATTTTATTATAATTGATCAACCTACATTAGCACATCATTATCACCAAAAGTTCATCGTTTATGTTAGGATTTATTCTTGGTGTTTTAGATTCTACAGGTTTTGACAAACGAATAATTACATATTTTCACCATTATGGCATTATACAGGATAGTTTCACTGTCCTGAAATCTTGCGTTTCATCTATTTATGCCTCTAACTAATGGCAACCATGGATCTTTTTACCATTTCCACAGTTTTGTCTTTTTCCAAATGTCATGTAGCTTGAGTTATATAGCCTTTGCAGATTGACTTCTTTCACTTAGTAATATACATTTAAGGTTCTATGTGTTTTCATGTCTTGATAGCTCATTTCTATTTAGTGCTCAATAACATTCCTTCATCAGGATATACCACAGTTTATTCACCTACTCAAGGACATCTCAGTTGCTTCTAAGTTTTGGCAATTATGAATGAAGCTGCTACAAATATTTGTATGGAGCTTATGATTGATCTTATTTAAATTTTTTTAATTAGCAAATTATCATTGTGTATATTTATGGATTAAAAATGATGTTTTCTTTTGGGTAAACGGCAAGGAGTATGACCCATGGATCACATGATAAGTGTATGTTTAGTTTTAAAAGAAGCTGCTAAACTCTCTTACAACATGGATATACCATTTTGCATTTCCAGCAGCAAAGAACAAGAGTTTCTGTTGTTTCACCTCCTCAGTAGCATTTTATATTGACAGTGTTCTGGACTTGGCCATTCTAATAGGCTTGTAGTGGTAATCTCATTGTTTTACTTTGATTTTTCTAACAACACATGATTTGGAGCATCTTTTCATATGCTTCTTTGCCATGTTTATATCTTCTTTGGTGAGGTGTTCAAATTTTTTCTTTTTAAAATTGTTTGTTTTCTTTATGTTAAATTTTAAGAGTTCTTTTATACTTTGGGTAATAGTCCTTTATTGGGTATGTCTTTGGTAAATATTTGATCCCAATCTATAACTTATTTTCTCATTCTCTTGACAGTACCCTTTTAGAGCAGAAGTTTTTAATTTTAATGAAGTCTAGCTTATTGATTATTTCTTTCATTTGTTTATGACGTTTGTGCTGCTAACAAAAAAGCCGTTGCTATTCTGTCTTAGTCCACTAGGTCTGCTCTAACAAATACCGTAGATTGTGTAGCTTATAAACCACAAATATCTATTTTTCATAGTTCTGGAGTCTGGGAAATTCAAGATCAAGGTGCTTACAGATATAGTGTCTAATGAATCCCCACTTCCTTTACAGATAAACATCTTTTCTTTGTGTCCTCATATGGTGGAAGGGGCTAGATAGCTCTCTGAGGTCTCTTTTATAAGAGCACTACTCTCAACAATGAGGGCTTCACCTCACAATCTAATCACTTTCCAAAGGCCTCGCCTTCTAATACCATCATCTTGGGGGTTAGAATTTCAACATATGAATATTATAGAGACGTGAACATTCAGACCATAGCACATATTAAAGGTCATCTAAACTTTATCTTACGTTAAATTCTAGGAATTTTATAGTTTTCATTTTACATTTAGGTCCATGACCCTTTTTGAGTTAATATTTGTAAAGAGTGTAAGTTGAGTTAAATATTTGTAAAGAGTGTAAGTTCCATGCTTAAATTCACTTTTTTTTTTTTCTTCTGAGATGGAGTCTTGCTCTGTCGCCCAGGCTGGAGTGCAGTGGTGTGATCTCGCTCACTGCAAGCTCTGCCTCCCAGGTTCATGCCATTCTCCTGCCTCAGCCTCCAGAGTAGCTGGGACTACAGGGGTCTGCCACCACGCATGGCTAATTTTTTGTATTTTTTAGTAGAGACGGGGCTTCACTGTGTTAGCCAGGATGGTCTTGATCTCTTGACCTCGTGATCTGCCCACCTCGGCCTCCCAAAGTGCTGGGATTACAGGCATGAGCCACCGCATCTGGCCTTAAATCCACTTTTATGAATTTATGTGAATGTTCAATTGTTGCAGCACCACTTGTTGAAGAGTGTCTTTCCCCATTTTGTTGTCTTTCTTTTGGCCAGACATCAGTTGATTATATTTATGTGGATCTATATAAATAATGATTTTTTAACATCTTTCATTTTACACTTTCTCTTCTTTTCTGTAAACATTGCTGGCACTAACCCTTCTGTCACATTGCCCCCAAAATTAATCTTTCTTTTTATATTACCAATTGTATTTCAAATGAAATTTATATGTGTTTTCTACTGACATTTTTAGGTAAATTATTAGAATGGTTCACCTAGGAATGCTGTTTCTATATCTTCACCGCATTATATAACACCTCACAACAGTCTAGGTATTTATCAGAACATGTTTGTGAAAAGCTCAAATATTACTTGTGCTCTACTCATTTATGCAATTTTCTGAATGACTCTGATGTGCCAGGCACTAGTCTAAGTGTCATAATATCCTTTGTAACTTGTGTCATTAGGTGGATTTTTATATACCTGTACATATGTGTATGTATTTGTGTATACATGTGCATATATATGTATGCACACATATATATGTATGCACACATATATTAAAATAATTTATATAATGAAAATATGTGCATAATGTATGTTGGAGCAGAGGATAAGTCATTAACTATTTGGGAGAAAGAAGAGCAGATATTTGAATATAATCATTGAAAGATTACTTTAAGATGGCTGCTGTGAGGGTGTAAGGGGAGGCAATATTCAGGAAACTGTAAGTAGTTTAATACAGATATAGTATATCCTTTGAAGATTCATTCAGTAGTGTATCTGGACAAGTAAAGGAGGACAATATTATTAAAAGTCTGGTATGTTAGGCAGATGAGATTTTTATTTCTGAGGTGAAAATAATATAAATGAGTCATGCTATATTCATATTTTTTGAAAGGATAATACTGATAGCAGTGTGGCAAAAGTAAAAATCAAAGACAGGGTACCGATAAAAGGTTTTCTGCATTTCACTTACTGAGATTAAATAAGAATCTGAGATTAACTCAATGATGATGATCTGGAAAATTATTTAAAGGTCAAATAACAGCATTTGATGAGTGTTTGAATTTGCAACACACAGAGACAGGAGGAATTTAAAATGGCTTTTGGTTTTCACCTGGATTCATGGTGGAGTGATTTTCAGAGGCATAGAATAAGGAGGCAAAGCTCAAGTTTGGAGGGGTGTGAAAATTAGACATGTTTTTTAAAGCTTTGCTGTGGAATAACCACTCCAGTAGAGATGTATGTTATATTACAGGATAAGTTAGTCTAGAATCCAAGACAAATATCTGATCTGGAGATAAACATTTAAGAATTATAAGTGTTTAGGAGAGGTCACTAATTACCTCAAGAAAAAGTACTGATGACTTCTTTATTCTCAACCATAAGTTTTACTTGTAGTTTATGACTTCTTTATTCTCAACCATAAGTTTTACTTGTAGTTTATCAATCTTAGTCATCCTTTTTTAGATATCCTCTTTTCTGCACATGGATTAACTTCCTTTGCATTATATTTGTTTTAAATAATATCTCCCTTGTTTTTTAGGGCTTTACAAGCTTCAAGGAGAAACTCATAGTAAGTGCAAATAAGTTTTAGTTTGTGGTGATTACAACAGGAAGTTAATATTTTTATTTTGGATAGGTCTCTAGCCAAATCACAATTCATTAAATATTATTTATTGTTTATTAGAGATATTTGGTTAGGGACAAATTAATGGCAATGCATTTCATGTGAAAATAACTAAGGTAGACTTCAGTAATGTTGCCTTCCATTTATATTTACCAGCAAAAGCATTGATTTAATAGTACTGAAATATCCTGTACAAAATTTAGAAGAGAGAAAGAAAAATGTAGAATGGTCCACATATTTTATTAATATTAATGCTCTCCAAAGGAAAGCAAAGTGTTCCCTACTGTCTAGGGAATTTGATTGGTTTAGACATGTCGCCTATGACTCCCTATCCTGTAAAACTGGAATAGGAACTTATAGAAAAAGCATCCTCTCTCCACATAAATAGACATGTAACATGCTAACTCGAGAGCGGTTAATCATATTTTTCAAGATGTATAAGGTAAAAACAAAAGCCTCAAATCTCCAGTTGCAAGGAGAGAAATAAATGAGATAAGTAAATGAGGGAGCAGGAGAGAAGATAAAGTTTTTGACCTTTGTTTTTTGTTGTTGTTAGATTCTACATATAAGTGAAATCAGGCAATCTTTTTCTTTTGTCTGGCTGATTTCACTTATGTTTTCTGGGTCCATCCCTGTTGTGGCAAATGGCAGAATATTCTCATTTTTAAGAAAGGCTGAATAATATTTCATTTGTGTGTGTGTGTGTGTGTGTGTATGTGTGTGTGTGTGTGTACCTACCTCTGGTTTCTTTATCCATTCATCTGTTCATGAACACCTAGATTATTTTCATATCTTGGCTATTGTGAATAATACTGCAGTGAACATAAGAGCACAGATATCTTTATGAGTTGGTGATTTTGTTTCCTTTAGCTGCATACCCAGAAGAGGGACTGCTGGGCTACATGGTAATTCTATTTTTAATTTCTTTAGGAATCTCCATACTGTTTTCCATAATGACTGCACCAAACTCCATTCCCACCAACAGTGTACAAGGGATCCCTTTCTCCACACCCTCCCCAACACTTTTTAGCTCTTGTCTTATGATGATAGCTGTCCAAATGGGTGTAAAGTGATACATCATAATGGTTTTGATTTGCAATTTCCTGACGATTAATGATGTTGAACACTTTTTCTAATACCTGTTGAACACTTCTTTGAAAAATGTCTATTGAGATCCTTTGCACATTTTTAAATGCAATAATTGTTTTTCAGAGTGTTACTTTAAAAAGTCTTGGGCCTCGTGTATCACAATACTGTGGAATAAAGATAGGAAGATTTTTAAAAGAAATACTGGGCTAATTGTGAGCATAAGGATGAGAAAACTTCCTTTTCTTGTCCCAGAGTGCATGTAAATACAACCTGAATTTTATAGTAGAGTTCACATATTATAGCTAAATGTTTATAGCAATAAAAATTGATTGCTATATGCTATCAGGAAAAATAATTTTATTATTGCCAGATTAAAAGTTGCTAACCACCAAACATTTTTGCTCATTGAAACAACTGTTTTTATAACATGAAGGCTTTAAAAAATACATATATGTAAAGACTGATAGGTATTTCCATTTTTACATTACATCAAATTTAACTTTTATGTAATTTTGCCTTTTATACTGGAAAGCAAAACTTCTTCCAAGGATATTTTGAGTATTCTTCTTCTCCTTTATTTCCTTTTTCTATTAATCTATTTTATGTTTGCCATGATGTATTTTTATTGTCAAAGGTTTAAGTTTCTTTATTCCAGGGCTTCCTTTCCACATGAAGTCTTATATTCCAAGTTCTTTTACTCATATTTCTGCATTAGCCGGTTTCTAAAAATTAACCTTGCTTAGGCTGTTCATTTCTGCTGACACATAATGGCACTGCTGCAGAAGATTTCTAAATAGAAACCTGCTTGCCTATGCACTAATAGCATTTCCTACAGGCTGTTTTATAAAGAAAATTCTAGAAGGAGGTATGAAACTGCAACTTTTGTTATGATAAAATAATGATAAGATTTTCTTTGTTGGGGTGAGGTGGGGGGCAGACAATAATCATTACCCAAGGTCAGAGCTGACCTTAGTGATTTTTTTGAATTGAAAGTCCAGATATTTCTTTTGTACCTTTTCAGTCCTATCATCTTCTTTTTCTCTCTACCTAAACTCTTTTTTTAGGTGTATTTTATTTTTTTCCCTGCACTACCCCTTGAACCTGGTTGTCTATTTTTTTTCCTCTCACAAAGAGGGAACCAACTAATAAACTCTGACACCCTTCTTCTCTGACTTCTCTAGCATGATCCAAGCTCTCTGTTCTTTCACTATGGAAGATCCATTCTCAGGAGTATTTCTGAGGCCTAGAAATACCTAATTTGTTAGGCAATACCACAGTGGAAATACTGGAGTTCTTACTAGCCACATAGGGTTTGCAAAATCACAGTGGACATGAAGCTGACAGATACTAGAAGGCTTCTGGCAGTCAAGAAAATAATACAAATGCCACACACAATTTAATAAAAATGTGTTGTGTTAAATATTTAATAATACTCACTCTGCAGATAATTTCTGGGCACCTTGCCTTATTCTACAGAAAATTAACAG
This sequence comes from Pongo pygmaeus, assembly GCF_028885625.2. Taxonomy (NCBI): domain Eukaryota; kingdom Metazoa; phylum Chordata; class Mammalia; order Primates; family Hominidae; genus Pongo; species Pongo pygmaeus. Next base: position 42,257,746 of record NC_072388.2, on the reverse strand, counting down.
CATCTACTTCCTTCACATTTTCATGAGATATATAATCATAAAGTTTGCTTTGCTGGAAAAAACTGATTTCTTTGTGCCTGGTTCTTCATCCAAATAAATTTTAATATTAGGACTCAAGGTTTTATCTCTTATGTCTTGCCTTCCTAACTTTGCTGAGGTTCTATTATTGCAGTTTAACATGAATGTTTGAAGCTAAACAAAAAAGCAACAATTTGAAACAAACTACAGCTTTGTCTGACACCTCTTTGGGACTCAACATTTGTGGGCTTATCTTTCTTTAATATCATTCCAAAAAGATAAAGCTCTAATTTGCATATTCTTAGTTAAAAAAAAGTGCAAGCTTCTAGGAGTATGGATGAGATTTTGAAGAGTCAGTGTTCAAAATGTTGTTTCTTAACTCACCTGTCTCAGCTGGTTTTGAACATACACACAAACCCTCTATTCCTACCACACACTCTTAGTCATGCCTGGATGCCTGGTGTGTTCATTATCTCAATTAGGCAGAGAAACAAAGGGCAAAATAATTTAGAAGTCTGATTTAAGGACATGGTGACAGACTGGTAATAATAATCTTTTCTCTCACTTCTTCATCAAGATTAAGAGCATTTATGCACAAATTATGCTATGCTAAGTGCTTGTGGTGATGCAGGAAAATACCAAATACACGAATTTTGTAGGAGATAGATTTCATAAGAGTTAAATTTTAATTAAACCTATAACTATATTATTGTTGATTTTACCAAATTCAGTTAAAAAATGTTATCTTCATCCAACCGATATTTTTATGATCCACATCAAAGAGCCCTATCCTGTAGATCAAAATATGTCAGGATTTTTTAAAGTTTTATATGGCCTCTAGCAGGACCCAGGTTAGACTCTACTAAGAAATAGTAAAAAATGTATGATGCCTTGGAAATTGTTCAAAAATTCTCTCTGCCTCTCTTTAAACACTCAGAATTTTATTCAGAATTATGGATAGAAAGCAGGCCAGATTAAAGAAGGCAAGAAGAGTCTGGAGGGGATAAACAGGAGAATCCAAAAAATGAGAATAGAGGCTTTTTCGTGTTTATGGCATAATTTTATTCCATGTGTGCTATCTCATCAGCCAAGGGGCATCTCAGAGAAGATTTTGGGAGTTCTGAGAAGCTGGCATCTCGGATGAATCACATACTATTTAATATCAATTCTCCTGCTTTGAGAACATACAGTATAGGGCAGTTACATTTCATTTGTAATTTAAAAATGTATCTGTTTCAAGGGTATCCACTGGCATCTTTATGTGCTTTCTCATTCTGATGCCTAACCAGTGTCATTTCTTAGATGTTTATAACATTGTTAATATCCACTTTTAGGTAGATTGCAGAGATTTGATTTTCAGCCAAGACAAAACAAACAAACAAACAAACCTGCAACATGTCAGCTGCCATGCCCCTTTTTTTTGTAAAACAAGGCCAACGTGTCCTCAAGACATTGAAAAAATATGTCTACTTTACACAAATTGGCAAGGGGCTGCAATTTACGTGATAGCAAACTAATCTAAAGAAAAAGTCAATTTAAATTTTTATGTTGATATCATACCAACACTTAATTATTCTGTGCTCTAAGGCTAAATGAAAGATTTTAATAGGAGAAGGGGTTAAAAAAGAGAGGACAAAGAAAAAAACTTTAAGTAAAAAACTTTAAATATCAATGTGGCTGACATCAGAGAGTTAACAGCAAGATTCAAAAGTATTTACTATGCCAGAAAAGCAAGAGTTATTTTAATTGAGGCCTCTGAGAGATACTGTAGCTTGTATTTCAGGTGAAAATATTAAAACACTCAAGACTAATGCTCATTAAAATATGTTTTGAAAATATCTTTATAAGAAGTTGGTGTTTTCAATAATGTATTAAGTATATAGACTGGATACAGTGGCTCATATCTGTAATGCCAGTGCTTTGGGAGGCTAAGGCAGGCTGAGGTTGTAGGTGGGAGAGGTGGGGAATGGCTTCAGGCTAGGGGTTCCAGGCCAGACTGGGTAACTTAGTAAGAATCTGTCTCCACAAAAAATTTGAAAAATTAGCCAGGCATTGTGGCACAGGACTGTTGTCCTAGCTACATGGGAGGCTGAAGTGGAGAATAACTTGAGCCTAGTAGTTTGAGGTTACAGTGAGCTATGATATCGCCGCTGCACTCCAGCCTGGGTGACAGAGCAAGATACTGTCTCTTAAATAAAAAATAAAAAACAAATTCTATAAAAACACGCTTAAATCCCTTTAACAGGTAAACTTTAAAACATACACAATTAGACTGTGCATAACTTTTTTATTACTATTTTTAGGACAGAAACATTGTTAACTCTTTTTACAGTTAATTTCTAGGAATCAATAACTGGTTCAAAAAAAATCATATCACTTCCACTGGGGATGCGTAAGGGTTTTAACCACTTGAACTATATTGTTCAGATGCTATCATCAGGCTAATTTTAAAATTCTTCATGTACTGAGGGTAAAAGCTTTCTGAATGGCAATTCGTATGTAAAAGATCAATTACAGGTAATAGATGCTTTACTGTAGTCAACACAAATTGTCAAGTTACTGGAAAAGCACAAGGGCACCCTGCATTGGATGCTTCTGTGTGTGTTATAGTTGCCTTAATTTAATTGTACACAATAGATTTTAGAAAGAAAACTATAAATAAGTAGATTTCGTTTCAGTGCTGGAAAGTAGAATGAGCTTCAGTTGGTATGATTTAAGTCAATTATATGTTTTAATTTTAATAAAATTATTTTCTCTCAATTGCTTCATAGCCTAATCTAATTACTATATTCGAGAGATGTTTTAGAAGTTTAAATGAAGCAAAAACATTGAAATTACTCTTTTTTAATTAAAAATTGCATTTAATAATGGAGTGCAACAAATAAATACGGGCATATTATCCCACCAAACACATATATACATTATTTTTAAAAGTAATCTCTTAGTAACAATCTTATTGTTTATAATAATAAAGTAAATAAGTATTATAAATATTAGTTATAGTGTCTGGAATTTCAAAATTAATGTGACATGTTAAAAATATTTCTTAAGATTATATTTGTTTGTATTATGTACTTAAAACAAAATATTAAAATATGTAACAATTATTAGCATACATTAAGTGGTCTGTATTTGCTGAATAGATGTGAATTATTTAAATTCTATTCACGTATTTTTCAATTTAATCATTTTCTGAAAAGATTGGAGATTGCACCCATGTAAATCTATTTTTTTAAATTTAATTGGTATCTTCAAGTGCATTTGTGATCACTCATGAAGGACTGAAATTTTAAAATATATGCTTTTAAGTATGAGCTTTTATTATTAATAATTTTAGAGTGGGTTTGATGGGGGCAGTGATATTTGCTAATAAATAGACTGCAAACTTTCTAAGCATATATATTTGGATGGTATTTCTTTACTAGCAATGAAAATATATCTTTACATACATAATATAACTAAATAAACTTATAGACAGTGAGGTACTATTTCAAGTCCTTGATTTAGAGCAAAACAATAGAAAAACAAAAACAACCTAGTGACAAGCCTAGTGAGATGATTTGTGATTCTGTAACCATTTCTCTGGAACTATCAGAACTATCTACCCTGTTATCTTCTGGTTGGTTTGGCAATACGTTAAATCAAGTCATTTAGGCTCCCTGAGGCTTAGGAGATCTTTTGGGCCAGTTGCATTTCTGTCCATCTTAGAGGGAAGAAAAGGCTTACCAAATGAACTTCCAGGACTTCCTCTAAGTGTACAGCATTTGTTTTGACCAAGTAATATATTTAAAACTTAGAACTATCTGTGAATTGTACATTCTTCTCATATTGTTTAAATTTCCCATTCTCCTTAACTACAAGAACAGAAAAGCTGTTTCTACTAGTTCCTCATGTCTAAAATGTAAAACAAAGCTCAGAAAACATTAGAGACATGTGTCTCTCATCATGCTTCTTGTACAACCTTAGCATATTTTGCTGTCTTTGAGAAATGTTAACTTCTTCCATTTCAGTAAGGCTTCCAAAACTCTGCTCAGTTGCTTCTCTGACCTAATATAAAAGGAATGTCCACACACAAAACAGTTTATATCTTAGGTAAGAGCATGAGTCAAATTTCTGTTTGAGATTTTAAAGAATGATCCGTGCATACTACTGAGAAAAATGCCATTAGCAGCTCTAAGGTTAAACTCAAAAACGTGTGGTTATTGGTATGTTCCACTCCCACAAACCCAGGTACCAAAGATTCTGTACTGGTTTGAAAACGTTGAAAAGAAATGTCAAAAGTGAGGAGGGAAACATAAAAAGGAGTTTTATTTTGACAGTAGTACCTCAGTTTTTGCCATGCAATGTTTTTTCTCTCCCGAGTTCTCTTTTTGGAAGAGAATTGCGGACATTAGATTGGCTCTTTTCCTCGATCATGAAAAAGGAGAGATAAGAGGGAATTCTGGTAAAATGTGTGAGTATTTGAAGGAGAGAAGACTCTTCTGTGCCCGGTAGAATATTGACTGTTTGCCCATCAGACTTGCTATCTGGCTAGTGCAGAAATAATGCAGAGATATTAGTCACATAATCCTTACTTCCTCATGTTCTTGGTTCTAAAGATATATGTGAGTTGAATGTTTGAGATCTAAACACTTGAGAGGGACTAGAGTGAGTTGTAAGGGAGAAAGAGACAAGCAAATTAGATGATGATGGGGGCTAGGTCAGCTGATAAGTGTTGAGAGTATGTTTAAGATTAAGTTTGCATCAACCGCACATCCTCTGTTGTTGATGACCAATAGAATGAAGACTAATTCAAGAGGGAATTAGCAGCCTTGTCACTACCTACTGGGTCTGTTCATATTCTCAACTATAAAAATCTAGCAATGCCAACTCATAGGAGGCACATGTAACTAAATTTAACTCTCACCTTTCCCTTTATTATACCCTAAAGCCAGAAGCATAAGAGACCAAGAGATAATAGTGGGAGTGTGGGAAAGCATATTACAAACTTACTCCTCTCCAAGACTCTGAGCCAATGCTATTTCTTAGTGGAAGAAGGTGGCACTTTGAATCAAACACAATGGAAAGACTGAAATAAATAGGTTTAAGTCTTAACAATAAAATAATTGACTGAAAAAACAATGTTATTTATGGGGTGCATTATTTAGGGTCAAGTTGTTATTACAGACTATATATTTTACAGTTACTAAAAAACAAAATACTTTCGGGTATAAAAGTATAATTTTCAAAAAGTTAAAAATATAGCTATTGTATATATGTAGATTGGACATTAGACAAAGTTTTTTATAACTTATTAAAGAGAGAATTAGCAAGGTGTAAAGCTCTTTAAAATATGCGATGAAATCTGCATAGTGAGTGGAGAAAAGAATGCTGACATAAATTTGTTAAGCTGGAACACAAGTTGCTTAAGGTCTCATAGAGCAATTAAAACATGTCCTTTGGGGTAATATTCTCCAATTGACAGAAGTCCTTTGCATCTCTACTGACAAAAAAATCTATATCTTTGCCTGTAACTTGAAGGAACCAGCTTCCAATTAATATTCAACGGTAAATCGAACAAAGGTACATTCCATAAAAAAAAAATGAAATAATGCTTGTGTAGGCTTGTTATGCAGGAGTCACCGTGTGTGTGTATGTGTGTGTCTGTGCGTATAAAGGACTGGATAATAAATATTTTAGGCTTTGTAGTACATATGGCATATAATGCCACTACTCAGTTCTGTCACTGTGGTGCAAAACAGATATAGACAATACAGAAACAAATGAGTAGCTATTGTGGTGGTTAATTATAGATGTCAACTCTACTGAATTAAGGGATACCCAGATACCTGGCAGAGCACTATTTCTAGGTATGTCTGTGAGGGTGTTTCTGTAAGAGATTGACATTTGAGTCAGTGGACTGAGTAAGGAAGTTTCACCCTCACCTCATGTGGGTGGGCACCTTACAACACCTAAGGACCCAGATAGAACAAAAAAGGTGGAGGCTTTTTCTCTTCTAAAGCTAAAATAACCATTTTCTCCTTCCCTTGGATATTAGAACTTCAGGTTATTTGGCTCTTGCCCTCTGGGACCTGCACCCATGGGCCCGTAGTGTCTCAAGCCTTCAGACTTGAGTTGAATCATGCTGCCGTCTTCTCTGATTCTCCAGCTTGTACACAGCATATTGTGGGACTTCTTAGCCTCTGCATTTATGTAAGCCATTCCCCTAAGAAATCCCCTTTCTTCTATCTATCCGCATACCTACCTACCTACCTACCTACCGACGTACCCACCTACCTACCTCTCTAATCTATCATCTATCTATTTATGCTTTTTATTCTGTTTTTCTGGAGAACCCTTCCAATTCAGCTACATTTCAATAAAATTTTACTTACAGACACTGAACTTTGAATTATATATAATTTTATGTATTGCAAAATATTATTCTTATTTTTAAAATTATTTCAATATATGAAAAACAATCTTAGCCTGCAGCTTATATAAAAACAGGTGGTAGGCCAGATTTGGCCAGCATATTATAGTTTGGTAACCCTCGTGTTAGATAGTACTCTGTGACATTTAAAGGCCATGCAGTCATCATTTTGCTTTATGTGCATGTTCTCTTAATACATGATTCTATATAAATCAGTTGAATATTTTCAACTACACTTGTTCTACCTATAATCGTAAGCTCTCATTTAAAAATTATTTAAATATGTCACCCCTCAACTATAAAGACAAGGGAAAATGATGAGCATTGAAAACTAGTTTTTCGAGCTTTAACCTTATGTAAGCTTTGACAGGTGAGTCCCTTGGATTCTTTGGGTCTCTCACAAATTAGATATGCATGGGCTTAACAATTTCTAAAATCATTCTTAAGTATAAGATTACTTTTTATCAGCAAATCTGAAACAAATGAAAAAATTTTAAAAACAATGGGTTTCTCTACATTTTTCACACTTGTAGAGCAATTTATGTCAAGTGAGAGTTTTACTTTGAACTTCAAGCCTTTGTCTACATTATCTACATTTTATATCATACAGTGGTTGAAGAGATTTGCATTTAGAGTTACTTAATGTGATTCTCTTTACGAGGATTCAAATTAACAAGTATATGAGCTCTACAAGCATTTAGAAAACTAGGCATTATTGGGGGAAAAGTACAATTAAAATGAAGTTATATGAGATATTGACAATCATGATTTTATTACATGATTTTGAATGTTGAATCCACAATAGAGAGAAAAAAGGCATTCAAGCCTAAATGAGCTGTCCAAAATAAATTCTAGTTCTATGAAAGTTTTGTAAGCAAAATTATTTCAAAGGGGAGATGCTAGATTAATTAGAGATTGCTATAAGAATATAAACAAACAAATATTTTAGACATATTTAAGGCATGAAAATGGCACTCATGGCTCATTCAGCCATATAAAACTATTTAGAATCACACATATTCCAGAGAATACATGAATTTTGAAGTTAACAATGAATTCATTCTTAATTGTAGAAATGATATATATTAAAAAGAACATATTCAATTGCGGCACTGTTAACAAGGCTGGTTACACTAGCATAAAAAAATTGTAAGGTGATAGTTGGCAAGAAGGTATTTAACAATCTCCCTTTTTAATCACATTGTTTCATAGAGATAATTAGCCTATCTGAAAGTTACAAAGTTCAATCTGAATGGTAAGAGTTCTATTGCCGTGTGTTTAGGGACAGAGAGACAGTGACTTATCTAAAGATTTAATTTAAAATGAAAGTTTGTATGAGAAGTTTGTTATTCAAAAGTATTTTTCTCCAAATTATCTTTATTCTCTCTCCTCATCTATTCAATCAGACAAATATTCAGTTTGAATAAAAGTGGCTTACTATGCAACAAAAATTCAGTGAACTTACTTTTCATAGAAATACAATATAAGGCCGAGCGCAGTGGCTCACGCCTGTAATCCCAGCACTTTGGGAGGCCGAGGTGGGCAGATCACGAGGTCAGGAGATCAGGACCATCCCGGCTAACATGGTGAAACCCCGTCTCTACTAAAAATACAAAAAATTAGCCGGGCGTGGTGGCGGGTGCCTGTAGTCCCAGCTTCTCAGGAGGCTGAGGCAGGAGAATGGCCTGAACCTGGGAGGCGGAGCTTGCAGTGAGCCGAGATTGCGCCACTGCACTCCAGCCTGGGCAACAGAGCGAGACTCCGTCTCAAAAAAAAAAATAAATAAAATAAAAAGAAGAAAGAAAAAAGAAATATAATATAAATGGGAAAATCCTCATTTTTATCGTTTTAAATTATTTTACTACCTTTGGAGGCCATTACTCTAGCTCAGTAATACATCACCTAGAAATGAGGGGAGATGGATTTTCTGCTGCTCTGGTAATATACCAGAATTTTGGGATTATTGGTAATATATGTGTTTTTTAAATAAATTAAAATTCGCTGTTCTGGAAAAAGAAACTAGTAGAGTCTGCATCCTACAGGTTTTTTTCTCTATTATGCATCTAAGAATTCTTTTCTCTGCAATCCTCTTTCAAGGAATGAGAACTTTTCTGTACAAGAAAAGGGAGCCAGAGAGAAGTTGCATCATTTAGAACACCTGCCACTCCAGATATTCAACACTCAAATCTGAATCTAGTAACAAGGATAGTTTAGGAATTCTAATATATTCTGTAGGTACTCAGAGAAAAATAAAATTCCTAAAATAACTGAATTCATTTTCATATTTGTAACTTGTCAATAATAAATCTAAAGTTAATAATTATTAGTCTGTATCTTCAGTCATCTGCTGGCTGATATTTACGGGAGTGATGCGGTATCTTCCCAAACAATGCAATAATGTACATCAAACAGAATCCATTAGGAATGGAAATGTATTGTTGTAAATAACCAAGGATGAAAAACACTTAATGGTGCCACTATCATCATATTATAATACCTATTGCAACTTTTAGAAATTGATTGTATTATTCAACTGCTGGCAATGATTTCTAATGATTCTTTAAAATTGAATTGTGTTTTACCTTCTGAAAATATATGTTCTGGGCATCTCATCATGTAAAATGTAAGTTGATAAGCCTGATTAAAATATCCAGACTACTTGATTAAAACTCTAATAAAACAACTTTAATTATCTCAGTAGGTAACTAATGACTTCCATCTCAGCTTTGGCTCACTGGTTAAATAAAGGTAGAAATATGAAAAAAAATTATGTGTATAAGATAACAGAATGACTTTATTTTCCATCAAAATCAAAGATTGTCTCTTTATGAGGCATTTGTACACATAACAGAAAATAAATTCTTTGAAGTAAATGTGTATATATCAAGACTACATTCATTTTTTATATAAAACATGAATTAACTTTGTGACCTAAAATGACACATCATTTTTACATTTATTTTAATTCAAGCAAGAAACTAAATGTTATAATTAACATAAAGCTCTTGTCGTCTCCTATTTATATATAACAAACCCACTGGGGTCTGAAAAGTGGGTTGCAGTAAACACTAATCCGTTATTGAGTGGGATGAATTACTCATTAATTTTCTAAGCAATAGAGCTCAAAGCATTCTTTCTTCTTTCAGGTTTTGGAAAGTAAGTTTGCCAGCCCTTTGGGGTTTCCTTGAAAATTCTAGGTCAGGCATCAGATTCTTTTATATAGAATAAATGTCACTTCTGGAAATAATGTGTGATAAAGGATGTCATGTCTTGAAACTGTCAGGCTTTAGTTTACTAGATACATGCAACCTTGCCCTCTTACTTACCTAATAATATGTACATCCTATAGCTAAACTGTGAACTAACCAAAAGGAATTAAAAGATTGTTTTCCCCCACCAGAAAAAGCTTCCCTGTGAGCTATGAAATAAAGTCTGAATATTTTCATTGGTATACTTTCTCCTTGGTTGACTCATAATCTATTATTTAAACAGCCAGAAAGCTGAAGAGAAAAACAAAATTGTGTTGAATAAGCCTTTGACTTCATAGTGTTATAAAAAATCATATAGTGACATAAGAGGTCAGCAAAAATAAATTATGCTCCAAGCTGGTAACTGGTTTATTTTTTTAATAAGCTTACTTGACTGGCAAATTTAGAGGAAAATTAAATAATAATGATCAAGTAGGATTAATTGTGACATTTAAACTTAAAGGCAATTTAAAAGGCAATTTGGGAGAAGGAATATAATATGCATTTTATATAATTTAGTATATAATGGAGTCTACTTGCATATATTGCTAATGGTTTTTATGGCTACCATATTGCATGAGGCCTAGAATAGGTATTCTCAAATTCTTAGTTTTGTGTCCTGGTATATTCCAAGGCACTCCAAGTTTTCTATGAATTCATAGAGACTTCAATTCTTATGATTTCCTCTATAGTCAAAACCAATATTTACCAGTTAGTTATAAGTCTGATTTGGAACATGAAAACAAAACAAATCTAAGCAAAACAAAACAAAATTAGAATCCATCTCATGATTAGTTCTTCTAGCCAATGTCTGAACCCTTAGAAATTTTCAAAAGTATAATTAGCCATTCTTGGAGAATGGTTTTCTATTTATAGTCACATTGCTTCAGCTCCAAAACTATAGGTATAGGATTTCTCCCTCTCTGAATCCTACAGTATAAAAAGTCACTACACCATCTAGCTTGGTTTCCCTGTTATCTCATGTTGTACTATCTCCATCTTTTCCCAGGATACCAAACTCTTTAATTCCTATGCTGATAAGGAATCTCACCCTTTTTCCTCTTTACTCCTCTATAGCAAAGACAGTTTACTAGGTACTGTTAGAACTGTGACTCAACACACAATCTGCCTCCCTTTTTCCCCGACAACAGATGAATAAAGTGAATAGATAATATCCCCTTCACACTTGAACCAGTCTGTGCACCTGGCCCTGGCACGGAGCTACGGTCACTGGCCTTGACACATTACTCAAAGGCTCTATTATGAGAGTGCTGCCTATCACACTTTATGAAAATTTATATTGTGAAAATATTTCACTTTATGATTTCTGACATTCACACAGCTCAAGCTAAAACTTATGAAAGGTATTACATAAATGACTATGGCATGGGGTACTTATCATTTGACTTAATCAAAACTTAAATAATATAGCACGTAATACAAGAGGCAGTTGGAAATATTGAAATAATAAAATAGAGCTGCTTTTTAAAATTTAAATGTTTATAAAACAGAGCTTTTATTTTTACTATTATTTTTAGTTCAGGGGTACAAGTGCACATAGGTGAACTTGTATCATGGACATGTTGTACAGATTATTTCATCACCCAGGTATTAAGCCTAGTGCCCATTAGCTTTTTTTCCTGATTCTTTCTCCTCCCACCCTACACCCTCCAATAGGCCCTAGTGTTGTTGTTACCCTCTGTGTGACCATGTGTTCTACCATTTAGCTCCCAATTGTAAGTGAGAACACTATTCACAGTAACAACAGTGCTTTTAATAAATTCTCCTATTGAACTGTCAAAATTAAAGAAAACGGCAAATATATTGTTACATGGTGTTCTATTTTAAAATTCTAGTTGGTTGTTAGGGTTTTCCACATTTTTTTCAGTATGTTAGGACTCTCTGGCCCTATTGGCAGTCAAAATATTTTCCGATGTCCTCAATTTCATGAGTTTTGTTGACAGTTAATATTGAATATTATTCAAAGCTTTAAAAATACTGGAAAAAACTGACTTCAGTAATAGCTTTTATCCATATATTCACATATCTTACAAATAGAAAAATTTAAACTTATTTCATAATAAATTTTAAGTAGTATGAAAATTTTCTAAATAGTTTTATTTTCAATAACAGGAATGAGTTTGAAAATTTCTTTCACAAAACAATAACCAAAACAATAGTTTAGAGTTGATATAATCATGTTGTATTTATAAATTTTTATGAGAGTAATAGAATATGAATTTATTTGTATTCAAAAAAATGAATGCTAGCAATAAAAATATACGTTTCAATCGGCCTAATAAAAGTTGAAAGGAATTAATCTGCTAGTATTCTGAAATTAAATAATACATTGAGGGCAGTCTGGGTTTTAATTCTATCTTTAATTCTTATCATTTGCTGTGTGACATTAGACTTGTTGGTTTATAAGTCTATGTTTTGGTTTTTCCCATGGTTAAGCTGGAGATGAATTTTTTTGTGGTTTTTGGCATCCTACATTCCTATAAGGATATGTACTAGTCTTTTGGTATCAGTGGGGAATTGGTTCCAGGAATCCCCATGAATACCAAAATCCACAAATACTCAAGTCCCTGTTAAGAAATGGTTTAGTATTTGCATATAACCTATGCACATCCTCCTGTATATTTTAAATCATCTCTAGATTACCTATAATACCTAATATTAATACAATGTAAATGCCATGCAAATAGCTGTTATACTCTATTGTTTAGGGAATAATGACAGGAAAAAAGTCTGTACATGTTCAGTACAGATGCAACCATCTATTTTTTAAAACATATTTTTGATCTGTGGTAGGTTGAATTCATGAATGTGCAACCCACAGATTTGTAAGGCCGATTTCCACATCTGTGGCTTCAACTAACCTTGAATTAAAAGTGTGTATATATATCATTACATGTGTACTGACCACATACAGACATTTTTTTCTTCTCATTATTCCCTAAACAATACAGTATAACTACTATTTACACAGCATTTACATTGTATTAGGTACGATGAGTAATACAGAGATAATTTAAAGCATACAGGAGGCTGTGTGTAGATTATATGCAATTAACATTTTATATCTGGGACTTTAGCATTTGTGGATTTTGGTATTCAACGGGGATTCTGGAACCAATTCTCCATGAATACCAAGGGACAACTTAACAAGGCTTCAATAAATTTTAGATTTTTTCCCTCCAGACATATTAAATAAGAAACAACTGTCAAGTTAGATGTCTCAAAATCAATGAAAGATAAAAAAGTAACATGACTCAATGGGACCGATGACAAAGGACAGACAGGGCCTCATACTTGACAGAGAACTGTCAGGCTACAGACAATATTTAAAACATCTGTTTCTAAATGCCTCATGCCACAGATTCATAAAATTGAAGTGATAAAAGTTTCAACCTAGCCATTTCAAAATGAATCAGAGCCAAAGTTCTGTGATGAATTTTTTTCTGTTTGTCCACTTACCTTCTAATCTCAGAGATATTGGTGTATTTTTTATAATCTTATACAAAACACTTTACTCATTAGTTTATATTCCCATTCATATCTCTCTCCCTCTGTCTCTTGTTGCTTGTTTCCTTTCTTCTACTTCTGCTTCTTTGTAATTATATTATATTAAAGACATTGAAATATCATATCAGTGAGAAATATCAAGAGTTCATTCTTAATCTAATAATACTTTTCTCTGAATTGTAGAAACTAATATATTAATAATAAAAAACTAACCACCCCCAGAAAACGTTTAAACTGGAGTGAAAAATTAGAAGGGAAAGACACATTACAAAACTCCACAGAATGAAAGAAAATATTTACAAACTGTTCATCTCACAAAGGATTAATAACCAGAATATATAAGAAGCTCAAGCAAATGAACAGGAAAAATATAGTAATATGATTTAAAGATGGACAAAAAATTTGAATGGAAATTTCTCAAAAGAAGGCATAAAGTAGCCAACAGGTATATGAAAAAATACTCGACATTACTAATCATCAGAGAAATGCAGTTCAAAACCACAAAGATGTATCTTCTCATTCCAGCTTTTATCCAAAAAACAGGCAATAATGAATGCGGGAGAAGAAGGGTAGAAAGGGAAACTCTTGTACACTGTTAGTGGAAATATAAATTAGTACAACCACTATGGTAAAGAGTATGGAGTTTCCTCAAGAAACTGAAAATAGAACTACCATATTATTTATCGATCCCACTGCTGCATATATGTTCAAAAGAAAGGAAATCACTATGTGGAAGAGATATCTTTCCCCCCATGTTTAATGCAGCACTATTCACAACAGCCAAGTCATGGAATTGACTTGTGTCCACCAATGGATGAATGGATAAAGAAAATGTATTCACAATGGAATATTATTCAGCCATAAAAAATAATGAAATTCTGTCATTTGCAACAAAATGGATGGAACGGGAGGACATTATATAGTGAAATAAGCCAGGCATAGAAAGGCAAATTTCAACACTGTGAAATTAGTTTTCACTCATGTGAGAACTAAAAATTAAAATAATAATAATAATTCTTGTAGATAGAGAGTGGAATGATGGTTACCAGAGGGAGGGAAGGGTAGTGGGGAGGTAGGGATAAAGTTGGGATGGTTAATGTGTACAAAATAACAGTTGGATAGAATAAATAAGGTCTAGTATTTAGTAGCATATTATAATGACTATATTTAATAATTTGTATATTTTTAAACAACTAAAAGAATAAAATTGGAATGTTTCTAATACAAAGAAATGATAAACAGTTGAAGTGATAGAAGGATACCCAAATTACCCCAATTTATATTATTACATGCTGTATGCCTGAATCAAAGCATTATATATATTCAATAAATATACACAACTATTATGTACACATAATAATTAAAATTTTTAAAAAATAAGTAAAAAACTAGAGTTATATTTAAAATTACAGGTAATCATAAACTCTTAAAAAATAAGCTCCAAATAGTGAAAACCTAGGCAATACCATTCAGGACATAGGCATGGGCAAAGACTTCATGACTAAAACACCAAAAGCAATGGCAACAAAAGCGAAAACAGACAAATGGAATCTAATTAAACTAAAAAGCTTCTGCACAGCAAAAGAAACTATCATCAGAGTGAACAGGCAACCTACAGAAAGGGAGAAAATTTTTGCAATCCATACATCTGACAAAGAGCTAGTATCCAGAATCTACAAAGAACTTAAACAGATTTACAACAAAAAAAAACCCCATCAAGAAGTGAGAGAAGGATATGAACAGACACTTTTCTAAAGAAGACATTTATGCAGCCAACAAACAAGAAAAAAGCTCATTACCACTGGTCATTAGAGAAATGCAAATAAAAACCACAATGAGATACCATCTTACGCCAGTTAGAATGGCGATCATTAAAAAGTCAGGAAACAACAGATGCTGGAGAAGGTATGGAAAAATAAGAATGCTTTTACACTGTTGGTGGGACTGTAAATAGTTCAAACATTGTGAAAGACAGTGTGGCGATTCCTCAAGGATCTAGAACTAGAAGTACCATTTTACCCAGCAATCCCATTACTGGGTATATACCCAAAGGATTGTAAATCATGCTATTATAAAGACACATGCACATGTATGATTATTGCAGTACTGTTCGCAATAGTAAAGACTTGAAACCAACCCAAATGCCCATCAATGATAAACTGGATAAATAAAATGTGGCACATATACACCATGGAATACTACGCAGCCATTAAAAAAAAGGGATGAGTTCATGTCCTTTTCAGGGACATGGATGAAGCAGGAAACCATCATTCTCAGCAAAATAACACAAGGAGAGAAAACCAAACACTGCATGTTCTCAGTCATAAGTGGGAGTTGAACAATGAGAACACATGGGCACAGGGAGGGGAACATCACACACGGGGGCCTGTTGGGGGATGGGGGGCTATGGGAGGGAAAGCATTAGGAGAAATACCTAATGTAGATGATGGGTTGATGGGTGCAGCAAACCACCATGGCACGTGTATACCTATGAAACAAAACTGCATGTTCTGCAGAACTTACCCCAGAACTTAAAGTATAATTTAAAAAAAGAAAAGAATACAAAAACAAATAAAAATACAAATAATAGTAATACAAATAGTTTTACTTTTATTGTTAATTATAGCCATGTACTTCTTTTGGATTATATTAAGGGCAAGAATCTTAGGAAAGCGAAAAAGAAATCTCAGTTATAACAAGTCTATAAAGCATTTTAAAATTGCAAGAGAGTTAAAAGAAAGTGAATTTGCCTGTAATGAGTCAAGTTCCTTTTAAGACATTGTAGCACATTTTGTACCAGATACTTCTATTATTTCCAAGTCTTAATGAAAAAATTAAGCAAAGTATTTTATTCTCCAGGTATAGTTTACAATTAATACCAAGATTAGTATGTTCACTTAGTAAAGTTTTCTCTTTCGAACTAACAGAAACATTTTTCTGTCTTATACACATTTCAGCTAAAATCTACACTAAAACATAATTTATAGCACCTACTTTGTGTTTTAATTTAATGAAAACCTTAACTTCAAGATTGTACTTGTGCAATAGCTAGTAAAATAAAAAATGAAAAGATCAGATGACACAATAAATGCACTTTATCTAAGACAATTAGTTGTAGTTTTAAAATGCATTTATATTGTTTTATTAGGGCCTATTTCCTCAGTGACAAACATTATTTGGCCAATCATTTGAGCACTATTTTTTTTCATCTTACTCTGAGTCAATAAAGTCAATGTATTTTTGTTAATAGACACAAAATGAGTTATAACAGAAATAGCAACTAATTGAGGATGAAAATGTGCCTGTGACTCAAATAGGTATTATCATTAAAATGTTTCATTTAAAACTAATTTATTCATTAAAAACTGAGATCCCCAAGAAGTTATATAATTTTCCAAAATTTTGACCATGGCGTATATATTAGTCCATTTTCATGCTGCTGATAAAGACATACTGGAGACTGGGCAATTTACAAAAGAAAGAAGTTTAATTGGACTTACAGTTACATGTGGCTGGGGAAGGCTCAGGATCATGGCAGAAGGCAAGGAGGAGAAAGTCAAATCTTAAGTGATGGTGGCAGGCAAAAAAAAAAAAAAGATTGTGCACGGAAACTCCACCTTATAAGGCCGTCAGATCTTGTGACACTTATTCACTATCATGAGAACAGTGCAGGAAAGACTTGCCCCCATAATTCAATCACCTCCCACCAGGTCCTTCCCACAACACATAGGAATTCAAAATGAGATTTTGGTGGGGACACAGCTGAATATATTAATAAGGTAGATTTTGAAGAATATAAGTAATTATTTAAAAGAAAAATTTTAAATGATCTAAACATCTCAGGATTGACAATAAGTATTATGTTAACAACCATAAGTATTAATATTTATCTAATATTTTATGATTAATAAAAAGATTTACATGTGGTAGGGCAAAGTGACAGCTCAAAACTTCATGATTAAAACTACAGATTCTGAAACCTAAGTATCTGGGTTTAAATCCTGGATATGCCTTTGTTTTTCTTTGGTCTATAAAACATCAATTAAATATTTTCACTTTATAATTGCTTTTGAGAATTATGTAAATAAATACATGTGCAATGTTTGCAATAGCATCTGCCTCATAGTAATCCGTAAGTCAGTATCATGTCATCTATTGGAGTTATTTTAATTACATAGATTATTTATGCCTTAAAACAACATCCTGAATAACAGAAATATATTAGACACAAACCTTGAGCAATTTTTCAGATTCCCAGACCTCCTTTTCAAAGGCACTGCCTACCTTCTAGACAGTGTTGCCATAGCCTTTGCTGATGCTCACACAAAGCTCCTCATGCTGCCTAAAGTTGAAGTCCTATCTCTGATTGGCCATCACACCCCACATGCCAAGTTCAATCTATGTCATATTACCCTTCTACTTCCAAATTTGAATAAAATGTGGCACTTCTGGGTATAGACAATGGTTTTCTGAGCCACCCCCATAAAGCCAAATACCAAAACCCAGAGCCTTCTACATAGTAACCTTTGTTTACCATTAGAATTGCCTAGATTTGCTGAGACTATCTTGTTACGTGCTGTTGTCATATGTAATTATTAATAGTAACCCAAGGTACTCCAATATCTTTGACAATAAATTTTGTGGCTACCCTAATAATGAGAAAGACCTGGCATTGATATTGATAAGTGAATAAACAAGTAAATAAATGGAACAGAATGGAAAAGCCAGAATTAGATCCACACAAATATAATCAATTGATTTTTGACATAGGTCAAAAGCAAATTGAGAAAGTACAATTGGACAATTGTATTAAAAAATGTAAAAAACAACCTTGACCCATATCAAGCTTTTGTGCAAAATTAATTAAAATGAATCAGAGATATAAATAAGATAACTGAAATTATAAATTATTACAAGAAAATGTAGAAAAAAATTTTTGTGATCTTGAAATAGAAAAATATTATTAAGATACAACCCCAAAAGTATGATCCATAAAAGAAAAAGAATGACAAATTTGATTTTATCACAATTAATACTCTCCAAAGACACGATTAAGAGAAAGAAAAGACAAGACACAGGCAGGGAGTAATTATTTGCAAATTATATATTTAATAAAGTACTTGGATCTGGAATATAAAAATAACTCAAACTGAAGAATAAGAAAATAAACCATCCAATTACAAAGAAGGAACAAGACCTGAACAAATACTCTATAAAAAAAGGGATGCAGATGGCAACTTAGTTCTTAAAATGTTGTTCAACATGTCTAGTCATAAATTAAAACCACCATAAGATATAATACGCAAATGTTAGGAAGTCAAAAATGTGAAGTAAAATGAAGAAATAGAGCAGTTCAATTCTTTTTTTTAAATTTTATTGTTAGTTTGAGGTTCACGTGCAGATTTGTTTATATAGGTAAACTTGTGTCATGGGGATTTGTTGTACAGATAATTCCATCACCGAGGTATTAAGCCTTATAAACGTCAGTAATTTTTCTTGACCTTCCCCTTTCTCTGACCCTTCATTCTCTGGGAGGCCCCAGTGTCTGTTGTTCCCATCTATATGTCCATGTGTTCTCATCATTTAGCTCCAACTTATAAGTGAGAACATGTGGTATTTGGTTTATTTTTCCTGTATTAGTTTGGCTCAGGGTAACAGCCTCCAGCTTCATCCATGTTTCTGCAAGGATACGATCTTATTCTTTTTTATGGCTACAGTATTCCATGGTGTATATGTACCACATTTTCTTTATCCAGTCTACTATTTAGGAGCATTTAGGTTGATTCTATGTCTTTGCTATTGTGAACAGTGCTGCAATGAACATACAAGTGCATGTGTCTTTATGCTGGAATGATTTCTATTCCTTTGGGTATATACCCAGTAATGAGATTGCTGGATCAAAAGGTAGTTCTGTTTTTAAATCTCTGTGGAATTGCCACACTACTTTCCACAATGGTTGAACTAATTTACACTCCCACCAACAGAGTATAAGTGTTCCTTTTACTCCATAACCTCACCAGCACATGTAATTTTTTTCCTTTTTAATAATAGGCATTCTGATATGTGTGAGATGATATTTCATTGTGGTTTTTGTTTGTATTTCTCTAATAATCAGTGATGTTGAGCTTTTATTCATATGCTTCTTGGGCACATATATGTCTTTTTTTGAAAAGTGTTCATGTTCCTTGTCCACTTTTTAATGGGGTTATTTTTTTTTCTTGTAAATTTGTTTAAATTATAGATGCTGGACATTAGACCTTTGTCAAATGCATAGTTTTCAAGCATTTTCTCCCATTCTGTAGGTTGTCTGCATACTCTGTTGATAGTTTATTTTGTTGTGTAGATGCTTTTAAGTTTAATTGGATCACATTTGTTAATTTTTGCTTTTGTTGCAATTGTTTTTGGTGACTTTGCTATGAAATCTTTGTCCATTCCTATGTCCAGAGTGGTACTGTCTAGATTGTCTTCCAGGATTTTTATACTTTTGTGTTTTACATTTAGGTCCTTAATTTATCTTGAGTTGATTTTTGTATATGGTGTAAGGGAGGCATCCAGTTTCAATCTTCTACATCTGGCTAGCCAGTTATCTCAGTATCATTTATTGAATAAGGATTCCTTTCCCCATTGCCTGTTTTTGTCAGCTTTGTGGAAGATCATATGATTCTAAGTATGTGGCATTATTTATGGGCTCTCTATTCTATTCCATTGGTCTATGTCTGTTTTTGTACCAGTACCACGATGTTTTGGTTACTATAGCCCTGTAGTATAGTTTGAAGTCAGGTAGCATGATTCCTCCAGCTTTGTTCCTTTTTCCTAGGATTTCCTTGGCTATTCAGGCTCTTTTTTGTTTCCATATGAATTTTATTTTTTTTCTACTACTGTGAATAATGTCATTGCTAGTTTCATAGGTATAGCATTGAATCTATAAATTGCTTGGGGCAGTACAGCTATTTTAACAATATTAATTCTTCCTGTCTATGAGCATGGAATGTTTTTCCATTTGTTTGTGTAAACTTTGATTTATTTGAGCAGTGCTTTGTATTTCTTTTGCCTCCCTGGTAAGCTGTATTTCTACGAATTTTACTCTTTGTGTGGTTATTGGGAATGGGATTGCATTCCTGATTTCTATCTCAGCTTGGTGGTTGTTGGTGTACATTGATTTTTGTATCCTGAGACTTCACTGAAATGTTTAATCAGCTAAGAAGCTTTTGTGCCAAGACTATGGGGTTTTCTAGATATGGAATCACATCACCTGCAAATAGTGACAATTTGACTTCTTTTCTTCCTATTTGGATGCCCTTTATTTCTTTCTCTTGCCTGACTGCTTAGGCCAGGACTTCCAATACACCACTTTTATTTAACATAGGAGTGGTAAAAGAGGGCATTCTTATCTTGTGGCAGTTTTCAAGGGGAATGCTTTCAGCTTTTAACCAATCAGTATGATGTTGGCTATTGGTTTTTCACAGATGGATCTTACTATTTTGAAGTATGTTCCTTCAATACTTAGTTTATTGAGAACACTTATCATGAAGGAGTGTTAAATTTTACTTAAATCCTTTTCTGCATTTACTGAGATAATCACATGGTTTAGTCTTTAGTTTTGTTTATGTGATGAATAACATTTGTGTCTGTTGAACCAACCTTGCATTCAAAGCCTACTTAATCGTAATAAATAAGCTTTCAAATGTGCTGCTGGATTCTGTTTGCCAGCATTTTGTAGAGGGTTTTTGCATCAATGTTCATCAAGGAAACTGGCCTGAAGTTTTTTTTTGTTTTTTTTTTTTGATGTGTCTCTGCCATGTTTTGGTATTAGAATGGTGCTGCCTCATATAATGAGTTAGATGAGGGTTCTTCCTCAGTTTTTTGGAATAGTTTCAGTAGGAATGGTACCAACTCTTCTTTGTACATCTAGTAGAATTCAACTGTGAATCTGTCTGGTCCTGGGCTTTTTTTGCTTAGTAGGCTATTTATTACTGTCTCGATTTTAGAGCTCATTAGTAGTCTGTTCAGGGATTCCATTTCTCCCTGGTTCAGTCTTGGGAGGGTGTATGTGTTCAGGAATTTATCCACTTCTTCTACATTTTCTAGTTTGTGTGTATAGAAGTGTTCATAATATTCTCTGATGGTTGTTTGTATACCTGTGAAGTCAGTGGTAATATCCCCCAGTAATTTCTGATTGTGTTTATTTGATTATTCTCTATTTTCTTTTTATTAGTCTTACTAGTGATCTGTTTATTTTATTTTCTTCAAAAAAACCAGCCCCTGGATTAGTTGACCCTTTCAATTTTGTGTGTGTGTTCTAATCTCCTTTAGTTCAACTCTGATTTTGGTTATTTCTTGTCTTCTGCTAGCTTTGGGATATTTTTGTTCTTGGTTCTCCATTTTTTTAAATTGTGATGTTAGGTCGTTAACTTGAGATCCTTCTAACTTTTAAATTGAGCATTTAGTGCTATAATTTTCCATCTTCATGCTGTCTTAGCTGTGTCCCAGAGATTCTTGTATGTTGTATTTTTTTCCCATTTGTTCATAGAACTTCTTGATTTCTGCTTTAATTTTATTATTTACCCAAATGTCATTCAGGAGCAGGTAATTTCCATGTAATTGTATGGTTTTGAGTGATTTTCTAAACCTCAATTTCTAATTTTATTGTACCATAGCCCAAGAGAGTAGTTGTTATGATTTCACTTCTTTTGCATTTCCATTTTGCATTTGCAACTGTTTTGTGTGCAATTATGTGATTGATATTAGAGTATGTGCCATGTGGTAATGAGAAGAATATATATTCTGTTGTTTTGGGTGGAGAGTTGTGTAGATGCCTATCAAGTCTATTTGATCTAGTGCTGGGTTCACATCCTGAATATCTTTATTAATTTTCCACTTCAATCATCTGTCTAGTATTGTCAGTGGAATTTGGAAGTCTTCCACTATTATTGTTGGTAGACTTTGAGGGTCCTTTTGAACGTCTCTAAGAACTTGATTTATGAATCTTGGTGCTCCAAAGTTAGGTGCATATAGTATAAGATAGGTCTTCTAGTTGAGTTGAACCCTTTACAATTATGTAATGTCCTTTGTTTGGTCTTTTTTGATGTTTGTTGGCTTAAAGTCTACACTGTCTAAAATTAGAATAGTGGCAACCCCTAATTATTTCTGGTTCCCATTTGCTTGGTAGATTTTTCTCCATCCTTTTATTTTGAACCCATATGTGTCTTTCCATGTGAGATGGGTCTTGAAAACAGCATACTGATGGGTCTTGATTCTTTGTCCAGCATGACACTCTGTGTGTTTTAATTGGGGCATTTAGCCAGTTTACATTTACAGTTAGTATGGATATATGTAAATTTGATCCTGTCATCATGATGTTAGCTAGTTATTATGCAGACTTATTTTGTTGTTGCTTTATAGTGTCACTTGTCTGTGTACTTCAGTGTGTTTTTGTAGTGTTTGGTAATGGTCTTTCCTTTTCATATTTATTGCTTTTTTCAGGAGCTCTTGTAAGACAGATTGTAGTGGTAACAAATTCCTTCAGCATTTGTTAGTCTGAAAGGCTCTTATTTCTCATTTGCTGATGAAGCTTATTTTGGCCAAATATAAAATTATTTCTTTATTATCATTATTTTTTGAGATGAAGTCTCACCCTGTTGCCCAGGCTGGAGTGCAGTAGCACAATCCTGGCTCACTGCAACCTCCACCCCCTGGGTTTAAGCAATCCTCCCACCTTAACCTCTCAAGTAGCTGGGATTACAAGTGTGTACCACCATGCCCGGCTAATTTTTGTATTTTAGAAGAGATGAGGTCTCACCATGTTGGCCAAGCTTGTCTTGAACCCCTGGCCTCAAGTGATCCACCCACCTTGGCCTCCCAAAGTACTGAGATTACAGGTGTGAGGCACCACATCTGGCCAAGATATAAAATTCTTGATTAAAATTTCTTTTCTTTAAAAATGTTGAATAATGTCCCCTAACCTTTTCTGGCTTGTACAGTTTCTGCTATGAGGTCTGCTGTTAGTCTGATGGGCTTTCCTTTGTAGGCAACCTGACTTTTCTCTCTAGCTGCCTTTCATATATTTTCTTTCATTTCAGTCTTGGAGAATATGATGAGTATGTCTTAGGGATGATCTTCTTGTGAAGTATCTTACAGGGGTTGTCTGCATTGCCTGAATTTGAATGTTGGCCTCTTTAGCTAGGTTGGGGACATTTTCATAGATGATATCCTGAAATACGTTTTCTGCATTGCTTTCCTTCTCTCCATGTCTTTAGGGACACCAATGAGTTGTAGATTTGGTCTCTTTACATAAGCTCATATTTTGCAAAGGTTTTGTTCATTCCTTTTAATAGTTTTCTCTCTATTCTTGTCTGAATGTCTTATTTCAGAAAGCCAGTCTTAAAACTCTGAGATTCTTTCTTTCTCTTGGTCTATTCTGCTATTAATACTTGAGATTGCATTATGAAATTCTCAAAGTGTATTTCTCAGGTCTGTTGGGTTGGTTGCATTTTCTTCAAAATTGGCCCTTCTGTCTGTCAGCTCCTGTATCATTTTATGGTGATTCTTAGCTCCCTGGGATAGGTTTTCAATATACTCCTGCAAATCAATGATATTTGTTCCTATCCATATTCTAAATTCTATTTCTGTCATTTTAGCCATTTCAGCCAGATTCAGAATCATTGCTTGAAAGGTAGAGTCATTTGGAGAAGAGAAGGCACTCTGGCTTTTTGAGTTGTCAGAGTTCTTGCCTGGTTCTTGCTCATGTTTGTGGGCTACTGTTCTTTCAGTCTCTGAAGTTGCTGTCCTTTGGATGAGTGGTTTTTTTTTTTTCCCTTTTATTCTATTTAATGACCTTGAGGGTTGCATCGTGGTATAAGGTGGGTTCAATGAACTGGCTTTGTTTCTGTAAGATTTTAGGGGGTCAGTGCTCAGCTCCCAACTCCTGGACTGGATGCTCTAACTCTGGGTGACTTGTATTGGACCCTGACTTTGTTCTCTGGCATCTCGAGTTTAGAAACCTACTGTACTAGGGTGGCCAACATGCTCATTACACTCTGATGGGTAGTGCCAGCCAAAGCGTATCATAGGATGGTGGTAGTGTGATCCATCCTCGTTTGCAAGTGCCAGTGGCAGTGGCAGCATGGCAGGATGCAGCGGTGTGCTAGCGAGTAATGGGGTGCCTACCTCTGTATTGGTGCTCACAACAGTTGCAGAGGCAACGTATTTTGTTGGGCGGTCTGGGGGCCCCTCCTGGTGATTGCGTGTGTGTTTGCACTGGTAATGGGTTAGCACTGGGGTGGGGGACTGACAGGCAAAGATCTGTATGCACCCTCTGTGCATGTTCATATAGGGTAACATGGCCACTCATGATGCGGAGGGTCCACTATTCTCCTTGCCTAGTTTCACTCCAGCGGCAGTATTAGTGCAGGGACAGGGCACTAGAGGACTCTGTGCCCACCGGACTTCAACTGCAATGGTGGTACGTTGGGGGAGGAAGAGTGCACTTCCATCAGCAGCAGTGGAAGGGCAGGGTGCACATACACATGCATGCTGTCAGGGCAGGGAATACAAAATCTGTCCAGGCACTCGTGTGCTGGCAAAGCAATGTGGGCAGCGGCCTTGGGCCCAGGGAAAGCTGTAGTGGAGGGTGAGTGGGAGTGGGCTGATCTGTATCCATGGGGCTGACCTTCTGGAGCCCTCTGTGGATCAGGCATGGTCTACCAGCACAGGAGCTGTCATGTGGGTCCCCGGGGAACCGAGTCTGCACTGCAAGCAGGCATGGCCAGGCTGGGGTCCCAAAGAGGCCAGCAGACCAAGAGTTGTTCAGGCCAGACTGTCCCTATCTGATGGGCAAGACTGCCCTGCAGAGTTTAGGTCTGACACTTCCCCTAGGGCTGAAGTCTCCTGTGGGAGCAAGTTGAGCCTAGGAAGATGGCCATCCCTAGCCATGCTTGCTCTGCTACAGGTGCTCCTGCACCAAACTCTTTGGGCTCCACATTGGCTAGCATGCTTCCCCTACCACTTCTCTAAGCAGCTCTCCCTGCAAACTCGAGTGCCCATGGTGGTCAAGCGGTCTCCCCATGCTGGGATTCCAGAGGCTTTTGGCAAAAGCAGGTTACTCCTTAGCAGTTCAACTCAACTTCACCTCTGGAGTTGTTAGGGGCCAGCAAAGAGTTCTGGTGCTGTGCCTGGTAGCCAGGTGCAGAGTTCCCAGCTTCCTTCCCCTTCAGCTAGCTCCTGTGTTTTCTCTCTGTTCATTCTCAGTGCATTCCCTCTGAAGATCTGTTAGGAGTGCACTAGTTGTCCCAGTCCCTCGGTGGCAGCTGTTCCAACTGGCTGCATCTAGTTGGCCATCTTATCCACATCTTAGTTCTAACTCTTATACATTGCTGATGGGCAGCCACTTTGGAAAACAATATGTAACCTTCTTTTAAAGCTGTATACTTACCACGTGACCCAGCAATTTTCTTAGAGGTCCTAAGTACTTACTAAGATAAATGAAAACTTATTTTCACATAAAAACCTATATGCAAATCTTTATTTATGATTACCAAAACAGTAAAAACCAAAAAGGAAATGCTACTTTTTTTTTCCAACTTTTGTGTATACGCACAATGGAATAATACTTAGAAGTAAAAAAGAACAAACTATGTAGCAATATGCTTGAGCCTCAGTGGCATTTTGCTAAATAAAAGAAACCCAACTCAGAATTCTGCAAAGGGAACCATTCCATTTATATGACATTTTAAGAAGTTAAGGTTATTATAACAGAAAACAGATAAGTGGTTGCCAGAGTCTCAGGGTGAAAAGAAAATGGCTATCAAGGAGCATAAAGAAAATTTTTGTGGTTATACATTAATGTTTGCCTTGATCGTGGTTACAATGCTACATAGGTTTTGTCGAAACTCAGAAAATTGTACAACAAAATTTAGTTTTAGTCTATGTACATTTTAGGTTAATCATAAAGGGGAATTATAAAAAGAAAGAAATAGAATGAGATCACAATGAATTCTTTTTACTGAGAAAAGGGAATTGAAGTCTCCTAGAAATTTGTAGATAAAAAAGCAAAATAGCATTTGAAGCATTTCAAAGTATGCTGCTTTAAAATTCCCATTAGGCAATACTAAATACAATAATTTGTTCCAAGTTTGTAAAATATTAATTGTGCATAACAATAGTATGCAACACAAGTCCCATCTTACCCAAGAATTTGGAGGTCATACAAGTATCAAAAGACCTTCTGTTTTATTTTTAATGTTTTTTAATGAAGATCATTTTTGCACATTTCAATATTTATTTTCTCATCCCTTTTATTTATCCCAAAAATAGACAACATTGTCAAAGGTATTTTATAGCTGAGTTCTAGTTCTAAGGCTATACTTTTCTAATATATTATTAGAAGCAATTTATACAATTTTCTATTCACTCATTTATCCATCGGTAGAATAAAAAAATACTCAGTACACTTGGTACATTGTCCAGATTATATCTGGAATTTAAAATTTTTGTTTTCTCACAAACAATGCCACCCTATTGAACAAAAGCAAGTTGATCACAAGCTGTGGTATTGTTAAATAATAACAAAGGGTACAAAAACCCATTGCATTGGAAGCTGATGGAAAGTGTCATATTATTGAGTATTAATACTGAAACTGGCTTTAGAAATGAACTAATAAACCATCTACGTAAAAAAACAGAAAACCAAGGCCAACAAGTCCAATTTACTTATTCAAGATGTGCAGCTAGCCAGGCGCGGTGGCTCACGCCTGTAATCCCAGCACTTTGGGAGGCCGAGGTGGGTGGATCACGAGGTCGGGAGATCAAGACCGTCCTGGCTAACATGGTGAAACCCCGTTTCTACTGAAAATACAAAAAATTAGCCGGGCATGGTGGTGGGTGCCTGTAGTCCCAGCTACTTGGTAGGCTGAGGCAGGAGAATGGCGTGAACCAGGAGGTGGAGCTTGCAATGAGCCGAGATAGCGCCACTGCACTCCAGCCTGGGCAACAGATCGAGACTCTGTCTCAAAAAAAAAAAAAAAAAAAAAAAAAGATATGCACCTAAATGATGTCAAAGGCTGAAATCAATCATCATTTCCCCTCCATGTCATCAATTTATTACCCTTTTTACTATGATGCATAAATATTTTGAGCATTTATTTATTAAAAATATACCATTATAATTTATATTGATAATATTTGGCAAATTATTTTTCAAATTGAAAACTAGTAAAATCTGAAGTAGACTTCTAGCTTCTGTATTTTATAAGTTTTTGACGTCAAGTATAATATTCATATTTATCTGCATAAAAAATTATTAAGTTAAATTTACAAGTAAACACACCATCCAATATTTATATGTGAACATACAAGAATATACAAATAAAAAGTTAAATTCTCTTTTGGTCTTAAATGGGAAAAGATTTAGTAATTACTAAACAGAAAGGCATATTTACTCTTAGAAATCTGCTATGCTATTTAGCCTTCCCTCCTGTTAATGTTCAACTCTTAAGATGCCTCAAATTAGCATAGAAAATAGAATTTATGGATTCAATTTATGTTAAAATTGTTTTTTACAAGTTAGTATAGTGAATGGAATAATATATTTTATTGGCATTAAATATTATGCTTTCTGACGTAATTATGCTCTTGGGTGCATGTATTTATTTTAATAACTACATTTACTAAAAGGAAATAATTGAATTTAAAGGTTTTCATATTTAGTACATTTTAAATCCTGCTCTCTTAACCACAATTGTACTTCAGTTCTTTATTTTAGTCAGCTGAAATATAATTTTTTAAAAAGATAAATTGGTTCTTTCTGAATTATAGCATATTCATAATATTTTGTAGCCTCCTTTACTCAAGATTTTATAGAAATTGCTCTACCATTTTCAGATGTATGTGGTAGAGATAAAATGTATAATGAACACGAATTTTATTTTTCCTGTAACTATCTTGCTTTTTGTTTTCTTTCTGATATGTAGTTATAGGATTCTTAACTTATAATTCAGACATTTCCCCCAGGCCATGTAGATGTCAGTTTATTTTTTTTAATGGACATTCGTTGAGCATATTCACAGTGCCGTAACATTTTCACAAACAAATTTTCATTTTATTCAATTGTGCTGATTGAATTTTATCACCTTTCTTCATTGTTTTGCCTGACTTTTTCCTTCTCCTGGTGAGAATGCTTTTTCAAATTTCCTTCCATATACTTTTTACTTATTTCCTTGATGAGTCTGCATATTACCATATTTAATATTAACCTGAATTTTAATTTTTATAGTTTATATTATTTTTCTCTTACTCACTCCTTTTCTCATCTGTCTGTCGTAGTTTGTTCTTTCAGCCAGATTTTTAAAAATGATCTTTTCTTGTTATATAATGTCACCATTACTTTCATAATTAATTTAGTCTGTGTTTTCTAGTATTTTACAAGAATACAAAAATGATGTTGTTTTACATTTTATTGTTTTCTAGGGTACATAATCTTCAGTAGATTCAGTGTTATGTTCTTTGTCCTTATTTTTGAGTGCTACAGAATAAATACAGTGGAAAAACTTTACAAGCCCTAGACTAGATTTTTCTCCCTATACTTCTTTCTAATTTTTCTATGACAGGTGTAGAGTTTCTGTGAGAATTTCTTCTCAGTGACTGACCTTGCATAGTCATAGCTGCCCATTTCCTATAGTGAATTTCTAGTGTTTCTCAATCATTTCTTGATAGTGCAATTTGAAAGGCTCTCTTATTCCTAAAATATGGCCATTTAATATTTGTAGTGGTATATATTACTTGATAATCTACAGCTATCTATAGTTCTCTCCTGGCTAGAACTTGAGAAGACACTTCCCACTACAGCACTTTCTTTTTGGAAATTTAGGAAATTAGGGCCCTGAAATCAAATAACTCTTTTCCTTTACTCTGTCCCAAGCTAGTCTGCAATTCTGGAGATTATAAAATTGGCATGGCTATCTACTCAGAGATATGGAGAGAGTAACGTTCTTTCTGCTTTGGAAATCTGCTTTTATACCTTGTGGCAGTGATTCTCAAACACTTTCGTCTTGGGGTCCTTCACACTCTTAAAGGAATTTAGGAACTCAAACCATTTTATTATTTGTATTAACTATTTTAGAATTTAAGACTGATACATTTTCATATACCATATGAAATGTTTATGTGTTTAATTTTTAATCTATTCCAAAATATTAGAAAGACATTTTTAACCTAACATATCATTTAAAAATAATTATATTTTCCAAAACAAGAAAATAATGAGAACAGTTGTACTATTTTGTATTGGCTCATTTGAAAACATCTGGATTTGTATATCTACTTCTTATTCAGCCTATTGCAATATTACACCATGGTAGGCTCTGAAAATTTTTACTGCATATTTGGTGAATGAATGAGAATGAAAAAGGTAAAAAATATATTGTTAGTTTTATAAAAATAACTCTGACCATGCAAAGATCCCCCCTTTCTGACAAAGCTACTGGGTATACTGGTTTTTGTTTGTTTGTTTTTGTTTTTTTTTCAAGTAGCTCTTAGCTTGCTACTGGGTTCCTATTGAAGCTAAATGCCTGATTTACAGACGCTAACTTTCTGGACTGATATTTCCACTTTGGGGTGAATTAATTCACACAGTTTATATACCAATGACCAATAAGGTGGGTAGAAGCTAATAAGTTATGGTTGTAGAACAGGAATGATATATACGGATCAGTCAGCTTGGTTCCAGTGGTATCTTTGCTATACATGATTAAATAAACAAAGTTAACACCAACCATTTGGGGGATTTTTTTCCCCCACTTTGTCATCTGAAGCAAAGCTGATCTCTCACTGGTATCTTCATGTCACAGAGAGTCCCATAAATTTCTGGTCTAACTGTAGTAATAATGTATTCAACCAAGCTTAAACCAGATGGTGTCCATGGTACAGCTATGACTGTCTAAACTTAGGCCAGTTTTTCCAAATTAAAAATGTGTGTGGATGCTTCATTCATCAGGCAGAACCCAAGTGATTTTCATTGTTCCCCTGGCTAATACCCCTTGATGAAACTTATCATTTTACTGATTCTTGGGTTTTTAACTATGGTCTAGTCTGACAGTTGAAAAACTACAGATAAGAATATCAAAGGGACTATTGTTTGGAACCTTACACTGAACAGAAATCACAGTTGTTGATCTGATCATTTGGGTCAACAATGTAGATGCCTGGTACAGACCTATTCTCTTATCAGACTATTTGGAATCAAGTTACTGGTTGAGCTTGTACACCCAAGATTACAAATATTTCTCCCTGGAGTCACCTTTATGCAATATTTGACAATGAATCCATCATAGACTGGACACAGAATTAACAAACTCTACATTTTTTGATACAGAGACTATCACTGTGCACAGTATTTATGACTCATGTGAAATTTGACTTTTTTGTTTTGTGCTTAAGGAGGACATACCATACCAGGCAAGGACCCTACATTCTTCTGACATTGACTACATTTGATCTTTAAACCAGTATTGGGGTTATCAATGATGTCTTAATTGCTGTTGATATTTGTTCAGTTCATTATGTTGCTATTACAATAGAATCCATTGATTCTGGCTACATACTTACGCCTCCTGAGACTAACTTGCCGTTTTCAGTTTCCCATACCATCTTCACTCTGATAATAGTGTGAGTTTAATAACAAATACCACCTAGCATTAGGCTGAAAGTCAAGGTGTTTGATAGCTCTTGCATGCTTTTATCATCCACAGGCTTCTGGTATCATTGATTATTAGAATAGCCTCCTCCAAAATGGACTCAGAAAGATTTCTTGCTTTACCTCCTTTACCTACTCCTGGTCTGCACACACTAGTAAGGCAATTTGGTCACTGAATGCCATTGCCTCAAGAAAGATATCACCTCTTCTTAAACGATTCTTAGATAATAATCAGGATGAAAGGGATATAGTGTTATACAGATCTATGTTGAAAATTTGGGACTCTACTCTATCTTGACATGGTAATGTTTTTTTTTCTCCTATCAGCAACTCAGGGTCAATTGATTGGTATACATTCTGCATGACAGTGTGTCAAAAAGGATGCTAGATTTAAACATAATTCTTTTTTTAGCTACCTTGGCCCCCTATTGAAATAATTTAAGAATAGTGGCCTCTTGGTAGATTGTACTGCTTAGTAAGCTACCCTACAGTGGCAATTATGCTTACATAGACCAAGGTTTGCGACATAATGCTTTAATGTACATTTTATAAAAATGTTCCTCTCACTAAAACATGTGACTGTTCTGAATACAATATTTCTATGCAATAAGGGAATTATTGGAAAAATGGTGAAATCATAGCTACCAGAATAGGAAGTTCTGATTTGTAGTAGTCAAGGAAAAGCAATACCCCAAACACCTGGAATAGATGGAGACAATAGGGATAATGCTGTTTTGTTTTCTTTTTCGAGTCCATGGAAATTTTAGCATGTAGAAGAATTCCCCAGTGCATGAAGGACACTTTCAATCTGTACCACAGATTGATGCAAGTCCTACTTGGGAGGCCCCAACAATAAGAAAAAATACTATCTTTGCACAATTTGCAAACTTTACTGTACTTATTTTCTGGAAATTATGCTTTAGGCTGATTCTCTCTCAACTATATGACTTGTACTCCAGGGGTGATTATAAGAGAACCATGAGTGTTTAAGGAAACACCACCAGTAGATTATGTAGCACTAAGATGACTATGGTGATCTCTTCAAATCAAGGCTACCCTTACTTAGATGAGCTTTCTGGAAGGAAAAGTAACTTATTTATATACAACCTATAGACAGTTATCCCTACGAAGGGAGTCATCCAATAAGAAAGTGGTAAAAAAAATTGTTCTTGACTTCAGATAAAGTCATTAATAACATCACCTCTGCCCTGAAAGACATTCAAGTACACTTCAACTTATTGACCAAGATTATTACAGATACCAAACTGCCCTAGACTTTCTCCTTGTGGACAAGACAGAGTCTGCACAATCACTAAAAAATTTAGCTCTACCTGGATTAATGCTTTGGACCAAGAGGTAAGGTCAAGATAACAATTTATGGAGAAACCTGCATGGCTTCCTAAGGTAGACTCTGATGTTTTTAATTTTCTTTTCAGCCGGTGGGTTCTGTTCTCTTGAAAGCGTTGTTGATGTCAATAATGCAAGATTGGCCTTGGCCAAATTGAAGAGATTTCCTCCCATCCTTTGTTGGTCACATTTATCAGAATGAAGATGACTCTGTACACTCTTGGGAAAATGCAATAAGAAGCCAGGTTGGTGTAGGACTGAGGGGTGGATTTTAGTACAAGTACAATCCTCATGAGTCTCTTGCATTTTTGTACAACTTTGTAAGAAAGGGTGTTTGCATTGCAAATACTCTTGAAGGAGACAGTGCCATCCTCTGAAAAAAATTTGAAAGGCCAGGTATGTTTATAGACCTGAAAGTCAGAGATAAAGCTGTAGATGGAACTCTGCAGCAATGGGTATGCTGAATGGAATGCTGAATGCCCATTATAATTATTTTTTTTATTTTTCTATACTCAACAGTTCCCCTCCTATAATAAAACTCACTGCATCTTAAGGTGTCACCTGACCCTCTTTCTATCACCTTTGGCAATAGGAGCTGGAAGAACCAGCATGATGCCATTCTGGCTAGCATTATTGCTATGAGTAATAAAATGATCTTCTCTTACCCAGAAGTCTTGTGTCTTCTTTTAGCTTCTGTGAAACTGTGGCAGGCTAACTTGTTAGCATGCAGATATGTTAAAATCTCAGACCCTTTCCAGTTTTTGACAGTTTATACAAATTACTCTAGTAGATGTTCTTAAATTCAAAACTTTATCATCACAGGACATTTTGTCAATTAGGTTTTTTAAAATTTATTTCCATAAGTTATTGGGGAACAGGTGGTGTTTGGTTACATGAGTAAGTTATTTAGTGGTGATTTGTGAGATTTTGGTGCACCCATCACCCAAGCAGTATACACTGCACCCTATTAGTAGTCTTTTATCCCTCACCTCCTCTCCATCCCTTTCCCCTGACTCCCCAGAGTCTGTTGTGTCATTCTTATGCCTTTGCATCCCCATACCTTAGCTCCCAGTTATGAGTGAGAGTATATAATGTTTGTTTTTTCACTCTTGAGTTACTTCACTTAGAATAATAGTCTACAGTCTCGTCCAGGTGGCTGTGAATGTCACTAATTCATTCCTTTTCATGGCTGAGTTGTATTCTATCATATATATATATGAAGTCTCACTCTGTCGCCATGCTGGAGTGCAGTGGCGCAATCTTGGCTCACTGCAACCTCCGTCTCCTGGGTTCAAGCAATTCTCCTGCCTCAGCCTCCCGAGTAGCTAAGACTACAGGTGTGTGCCACCATACCCGACTAATTTTTGTATTTTTAGTACAGATGGGGTTTCACCATGATAGCCAAAATGGTCTCAATCTCTTAACCTCCTGATCTGCCTGACTTGGCCTCCCAAAGTGCTGGGATTACAGGCATGAGCCACCACACCTGGCCATGACAGTTTCTTTATCCACTTGTTGATTGATGGGCATTTGGTGTTGATTCCATGTTTTTACAATTGAGAATCGTGCTGCTATAAATATGCAGATGCAAGTATCTTTTCTGTATAATGATTTTTCCTCCTCTGTGTAGATAACCAGTAGTGAGATTGCTGGATCAAATGGTAGATCTACTTTTAGTTCTTTAAGGAATCTCCACAGTTTTCCATAGTGGTTGTATTAGTTTACATTCTCACCAGCACATGTTCCCCGTTCACTGCATCCACACCAACATCTGCTGTTTTCTGATTTTTTGATTATGGCCTTTCTTGCAGGAGTAAAGTAGTTTCACATTGTGGTTCTGATTTGCACTTCCCTGATCATTAGTGATGTTGAGCATTTTTTCATATGTTCTTTGACCATTTGTATGTCTTCTTTTGAGCATTATCTATTCATGTCCTTAGCCCACATTTGGATGGGATTGTTTGTTTTATTCCTATTGATTTGTTTGAGTTCATTGTAGATTCTGGATATTAGTCTTTTGTCAGATGTAGTGATTGTAAAGATCTTTTTCGCACTATGTGGCTTGTTGGTTTACTCTGCTGACTGTTCCTTTTGCTGTGCAAAAGCTCTTTAGTTTAATTAAGTCCCGACAATTTATCTTTGTTTTTATTCCATTTGCTTTTGGATTCTTGGTCATGAAATTCTTGCCTAAGCCAATGTCTAGAAGGGTTTTTCCAATATTATCTTCTAGAATTTTTATATTTTCAGGTCTTAAATTTCAGTCCTTAATCCATATTGAGTTGATTTTTGTATAAGGTGAGAGATGAGGATGATTTCATTCTCTTACCTGTGGCTAGCCAATTATCCTGATACCATCTGTTGAAAAGTGTGTTCTTTCTCCACTTTGTGTTTTTAATTGCTGTGTTGAAGATCAGTTGGCTGTATCTGGGTTTATTTCTGTGTTCTCTGTTATGTTCCATTGGTCTATATACCTGTTTTTATACCAGTACCATGCTGTATGGGTGATTATAACCTTATAGTATAGTTCAAAATCAGGTGATGTTATGCCTCCAGATTTGTTTTTTGTTGTTGTTTTTGTTTGTGTTTTTTGCTTAGGCTTGCTTTGGCTATGCCAGCTCTTTTTTGGTTCCATATGAACTTTAGGATTTTGCTTTAATTATTCTGTGAAGAACGATGTTGGTGTTTGGTGGGAATTGCAGTGAATTTGTAGATTGCTTTTGGTAATGTGGTTGTATTCACAATATTGATTCTACCCATCAGTGAGCATGGGATGTGTTTCCATTTGTTTGTGTCATCCATGATTTCTTTCAGCAGTGTTTTGTAGTTTTCCTTGTAGAGGTCTTTCACCTCTTTGGTTGGGTGTATTCCTAAATAATTGATTTTATTTGCAGCTATTGTAAAAGGGGTTGAGTTCATAATTTGATTCTCAACTTGGTCACTGCTGGTGTATAGAAGAGCTGCTAATTTGTGTACATTAATGTTGTATCCAGTAACTTTGCTGAATTCTTTTATCAGTTCTAGGAGCTTTCTGGAGCAGCCTTTAGGGTTTTCTAAGTAAATGATCATATTGTCAGCAAACAGTGACAGTTTGACTTTCTCTTTACCAATTTGGATGCCCTTTATTTCCTTCTCTTGTCTGATTGCTCTGGCTAGGACTTCCAGTACTATGTTGAAGAGGAGTGGTGAGAGTGGGAATCCTTGTCTTGCTCCAGTTCTCAGAGGGAATGCTTTCAACTTTCCCCATTTAGTATTATGTTGGCTGTGGGTTTGTCATAGATGGCTTTTATTATATTGAGGTGTGTCCCTTGTATGCCAATTTTGCTGAGACTTTTAATCATAAAGGGATGCTGAATTTTGTTGCATGATTTTTCTGCATCTATTGAGATAATCGTGATTTTTGTTTTTAATTATGTTTATGTGGTGTATCACATTTATTGACTTGCAGATATTAAACCACCTCTGCATCCCTGGTATGAAACTGACTTGATCATGTTGAATTATCTTTTTGATATGTTGTTGGATTTGGTTAGCTAGTACTTTGTTAAGAATTTTAGCATCTGTGTTCATTAGGGATATTGTTCTGTAGATTTCTTTTTGGTTATGTCCTGGTTTTGGTATTAGGGTGATATTGGCCTCATAGAATGATTTAGGGAGGGTTCCCTATTTCTCTACCTTGTGGAATTGTGTCAATAGGATTGGTACCAATTCTTCTTTGAATGCCTGATAGAATTCTGTTGTGAATGCAACTGGTCCTGGACTTTTTTTGTTGGTAATTTTTTAATTACTATTTCAATCTCACTGCTTTTTATTGGTCTGTTTAGGGTATCTAATTCTTCCTGATTTAAACTAGGAGTGTTGTATCTCTCCAGGAATTTATCCATCTCTTCTAGGTTTTCTAGTTTAATGTGTACAAAGGTGTTCACAGTAGTCTTGAATATTTTTGTATTTCTGTGTTGTCAGTTGTAATATCTCCTGTTTCCTTTCTTATTGAGCTTATTTGGGTATTATCTCTTTTGTTCTTGGTTAATCTTGCTAATGGTCTATCAGTTTTATTTATCTTTTTAAAAACCAGCTTTTTGTTTCATTTATCTTTTTTGTTTGTTTGTTTGTTTGTTTCCATTCGTTTAGTTCTGCTCTTATCTTGGTTATTTACTCTCTTCTGCTGGGTTTGGGTTTGGTTAGTTCTTGTTCGTCTAGTTCTTTGAGTTGTGACCTTAGATTGTCCATTTGTGCTGTTTCAGACTATTTGATTAAGGTGTTTAGGGCTACGAACTTTTCTCTTAGCACCACCTTTACTGTGTTCCAGAGGTTTTGATTGGTTGTGTCACTGTTGTCGTTCAGTTCAAAAAAATTTTAATTTCCACCCTGCTTTTATTTTTGACCCAATGATCATTCAGGAGCAGGTTATTTAATGTCCATGTATTTGCATGGTTTTGGAGGTTTCTTTTGGATTTATTTTCCAGTTTTATTCCACTGTGGTCTGAGAGAGTGCTTGATACAATTTCAATTTTCTTAAATTTTTTGAAGCTTGTTTTGCGGCCTGTTATATGGACTATCTTGGAAAAAGTCCCATGCACTGTTGAATAGAATGTATAGTCTGTGGTTGTTGGATGGAATGTTCTGTATATATCTGTTAAGTCTATTTGTTCCAGGGTACAGATTAAATCCATTGTTTCTTTCTTGATTTTCTGTCTTAATGACCTGTCTAGTGCTGTCAGTGGAGTATTGAAGTCCCTCATCATTATTGTATTGTGGTCTATCTCTTTGCTTTGGTCTATTAGTAATTGTTTTATAAATTTGGGAACTCCAGTGTTAGGTGCACATATGTTTAGGATTGTGATATTTTTCTGTTGGACAAAGCCTTTTATCATTATATAATGCCCCTCTTTGTCTTTTTTAACTGCTGCTGCTTTAAAGTTTGTTTTGTCTGATGTAAGAATAGCTAGCCCTGCTCACTTTTGGTGTTCATTTGCATGAAACATCTTTTTTCCACCCCTTTACCCTAAGTTTGTGTGAGTCTTTATATGTTAGATGAGTCTCTTGAAGGCAGAAGATAGTTGGTTGGTGACTTCTAAGCCATTCTGCAATACTGTGTCTTTTAATTGGGGCATTTAGGCTATTTACATTCAATGTTAGTATTTACATGTGAGGTACCATTCCATGCATCGTGCTGTTTGTTACCTGTATATCTTGATTTTTCTTTTGTTGTTGTTTTTTCAATTGGATTTTTGTTTTATAGATCCTGTGAGATTTATGCTTTAAAAAGGTTCTTTTTTGATGTGTTTCCAGAATTTGTTTTAAGATTTAGAGCTCCTTTTAGCAGTTCTGGTAGTGGTGACTTGGTAATGGCAAATTCTCTCAGCATTTGTTTGTCTGAAATACTGTATCTTTCATTCATATATGAAGCTTAGTTTTGCTAGATAAAAAATTCTTGGCTGATAATTGTTTTCTTTGAGGAGGCTGAAGATAGGACCCCAGTCCCTTCTACGGTGTAGAGTTTCTGCTGAGAAATCTTCTGTTATTCAGATAGGTTTTCCCTTAAAGGTTACCTGGTGCTTTTGCCTCACAGCTCTTAAGATTTTTTCCTTCATCTGAACTTTAGGTAACCTGATGACAATGTGCCTAGGCAATGATCTTTTTGCAATGAATTTCCCGGGTGTTCTTTGTGCTTCTTCTATTTGGATGTCTAGGTCGAGTAACAAGGCTGGGGAAGTTTTTCTCAATTATTCTCCCAAGTATATTTTCCAAACTTTTAGATTTTTAGATTTCTCTTCTTCCTTTGGAACACCGATTATTCTTAAATTAGGTCATTTAATATAATCCCAGACTTCTTGGAGGCTTTGTTCATATATTCTTATTTTTTTTCTTTGTCTTTATTGGATTGGGTTAATTCAAAGACCTCATCTTCAAGCTCTGAATTTATTTCTTCTACTTGTTTAATTCTATTGCTGAGACTTTCCAGAGCATTTTGCATTTCTATAAGTTTGTCCAATGTTACCTGAAGTTTTTATTTTTATTTTTTTATTATTATACTTTAAGTTTTAGGGTACATATGCACAACGTGCAGGTTTGTTACATATGTATACATGTGCCATGTTGGTGTGCTGCACCCATTAACTCATCATTTAACAGTAGGTATATCTCCTAATGCTATCCCTCCCCCCTCTCCCCACCCCACAACAGGCCCCAGTGTGTAATGTTCCCCTTCCTGTGTCCATGTGTTCTCATTGTTCAGTTCCCACCTATGAGTGAGAACATACGGTGTTTGGTTTCTTTGTCCTTGCGATAGTTTGCTGAGAATGATGGTTTCCAGCTTCATCCATGTCCCTACAAAGGATATGAACTTATCCTTTTTTATGGCTGCATAGTATTCCATGGTGTATATGTGCCACATTTTCTTAATCCAGTCTATCATTGTTGGACATTTGGGTTGGTTCCAAGTCTTTCCTATTGTGAATAGTGCCGCAATAAACATACATGTGCATGTGTCTTTATAGCAGCATGATTTATAATCCTTTGGGTATGTACCTAGTAATGGGATGGCTGGGTCAATGGTATTTCTAGTTCTAGATCCCTAAGGAATCACCACACTGACTTCCACAATGGTTGAACTAGTTTACGGTCCCACCAACAATGTAAAAGTGTTCCTATTTCTCCACATCCTCTCTAGCACTTATTGTTTCCTGACTTTTAAATGATCTCCATTCTAACTGGTGTGAGATGGTATCTCATTGTGGTTCTGATTTGCATTTCTCTGATGGCCAGTGAAGATGAGCATTTTTTCATGTGTCTTTTGGTGCATAAATGTCTTCTTTTGAGAAGTGTCTGTTCATATCCTTTGCCCACTTTTTTATGGGGTTGTTTGTTTGTTTCTTGTAAATTTGTATGAGTTCATTGTAGATTCTGGATATTAGCCCTTTGTCAGATGAGTATATTGCAGAATTTTTCTCCCATTCTATAGTTTGCCTGTTCACTCTGATGGTAGTTTCTTTTGCTGTGCGGAAGCTCTTTAGTTTAATTAGATCCCATTTGTCAATTTTGGCTTTTGTTGCCATTGCTTTTGGTGTTGTAGACATGAAGTCCTTGCCCATGCCTATGTCCTGAATGGTAATGCCTAGGTTTTCTTCTAGGGTTTTTATGGTTTTAGGTCTAACATGTAAGTCTTTAATCCATCTTGAATTAATTTTTGTATAAGGTGTAAGGAAGGGATCCAGTTTCAGCTTTCTACATACGGCTAGCCAGTTTTCCCAGCACCATTTATTAAATAGGGAATCCTTTCCCCATTGCTTGTTTTTGTCAGGTTTGTCAAAGATCAGATAGTTGTAGATATGCGGCATTGTTTCTGAGGGCTCTGTTCTGTTCCATTGGTCTATATCTCTGTTTTGGTACCAGTACCATGCTGTTTTGGTTACTGTAGCCTTGTAGTATAGTTCGAAGTCAGGTAGCGTGATGCCTCCAGCTTTGTTCTTTTGGCTTAGGATTGACTTGGCGATGCAGGCTCTTTTTTGGTTCCATATGAACTTTAAAGTAGTTTTTTCCAATTCTGTGAACAAAGTCATTGGTAACTTGATGGGGATGGCATTGAATCTATAAATTGGCCATTTTCATGATATTGATTCTTCCTACCCATGAGCATGGAATGTTCTTCCATTTGTTTGTATCCTCTTTTATTTATTGAGCAGTGGTTTACAGTTCTCCTTGAAGAGGTCCTTCATGTCCTTTGTAAGTTGGATTCCTAGGTATTTTATTCTCTTTGAAGCAATTGTGAATGGGAGTTCACTCATGATTTGGCCCTCTGTTTGTCTGTTATTGGTGTATAAGAATGCTTGTGATTTTTGCACATTGATTTTGTATCCTGAGACTTTGCTGAAGTTGCCTATCAGCTTAAGGAGATTTTGGGCTGAGACGATGGGGTTTTCAAGATATACAATCATGTCATCTGCAAACAGACAATTTGACTTCCTCTTTTCCTAATTGAATACCCTTTATTTCCTTCTCCTGCCTAATTGCCCTGGCCAGAACTTCCAACATTATGTTGAATAGGAGTGGTGAGAGAGGGCATCCCTGTCTTGTGCCAGTTTTCAAAGGGAATGCTTCCAGTTTTTGCCCATTCAGTATGATATTGGCTGTGGGTTTGTCATAGATAGCTCTTATTATTTTGAGATACATCCCATCAATACCTAATTTATTGAGAGTTTTTAGCATGAAGTGTTGTTGAATTTTGTCAAAGGCCTTATCTGCATCTATTGAGATAATCATGTGGTTTTTGTCATTGGTTCTGTTTATATGCTGGATTACATTTATTGATTTGCATATGTTGAACCAGCCTTGCATCCCAGGGATGAAGCGCACTTGATTGTGATGGATAAGCTTTTTGATGTGCTGCTGGATTCGGTTTGCCAGTATTTTATTGAGGATTTTTGCATCAATGTTCATCAGGGCTATTGGTCTAAAATTCTCTTTTTTTTGTTGTGTCTCTGCCAGGCTTTGGTATGAGGATGATGCTGGCCTCATAAAATGGGTTAGGGAGGAGTCCCTCTTTTTCTATTGATTGGAATAGTTTCAGAAGAAATGGTACAAGCTCCTCCTTGTACCTCTGGTAGAATTCGGTTGTGAATCCATCTGGTCCTGGACTTTTTTTGGTTGGTAAACTATTAATTATTGCCTCAATTTCAGAGCCTGTTATTGGTCTATTCAGAGATTCAACTTCTTCCTGGTTTAGTCTTGGGAGGGTGTATGTGTCCAGGAATTTATCCATTTCTTCTAGATTTTCTAGTTTTATTTTCATAGAGGTGTTTATAGTATTCTCTGATGGTAGTTTGTATTTCTTTTATTGTTTTTTTATTTGTGCTATCAATTTCCTTGAATATTTCTCCCTCACTTCTTGTATCGTTTTTGGATTTCCTTACATTGGGCTTTGCCTTTCTCTGGTGCCTCCCTGCTTAGCTTAATAACTATACTCTTGCATTCTTTTTTGTGTAAATCAGAAATTTCTTCTTGGCTTCGTCCTATTGCTGGTGAGCTAGTGTGATTTTTTGATGTGGCTTCCTAAAAGCTGAGTTGTTGTGATTGTTATCTCTATTCTGGGTCTAGCCATTCAGCAAGTCTACCATTCTCTGGGCTAGTACTGGGGGTTGTCTGCAGAGTCTTGTGATGTGAACCATCTGTGGTCTCTCAGCCAGGGGTACCAGCACCTGTTCCAGTGGAGGTGGCAGGGGGTGAAATGGGCTCTGTGAGTGCTCTTAGCTTTGATGGTTTAATGCTCCATTTTTGTGCTGGTTGACTTCCTGCCAGGAGGTGGCACTTTCCAGAGAGTATCAGCTGTCGTAGTATGGGGAGAAACAGGTGGTAGGCAGGGCCCTAGAACTCTCAAGAGTATATGCCCTGTGTCTTCAGTTACCAGGGTGGGTATGGAAGGACCATGTGGAGGGGTCATAGATAGGCGTGTCTGAGCTCAGACTCTCTTTGGGCGGGTCTTACTGTGGCTGCTGTGGATGATGGCGGTGAGGTTCCCAGGTCAACAGAGTTATGCTCCTAGGAGGATTATGACTTTGTTTACTGTGTCATTCAGGTTATCAGGGAAGTGGGGAAAAGTCAGCAGTCATAAGCCTCACCCAGCTCCCATGCAATTGGAAGGGCTGGTCTTACTTTCACCATGCTCACCCCAACAGCACTGAGTCTGTTTCCAGGCAGTGGACAAGCAGGGCTGAGAACTTGCTCCAGGGTACCCGCCTCCCAGCTGCAAAGCAAATAAAGCTTTCCTTCTTTCCCCAACTGTGGAATCTGCAAGCCGGCTTCACCCCTTCCATCGAGTTCTGGTCAGGAGGCTTCTGGGTTAGTTCAAATTGCTATAAAGTTCAGCTGGAGACTTCCTTCTCCTTGTGGCCTTTTCCCAGCACCTCTGGCCACCCTCCCGAAGGACCTTTGTAAGGCCAGGCAAAAATGGCTTGCTAGGGGACCCAGTTATCTCCCAGGGCTTTTCCAACTGCTTCCTCTTCCCCTATATTTTGCTTGGCTCTCTAAGTCGACTCAGCTCCAGGTAAGATCAAAATATTCTCCTTTAATCTAAACCTTCAGATTCCCCAGTGGGGGTGTGTGTTCAGGGGCAGATAATCTCCCTTTCCCTCTTCCACAGCTTGGGCACTCACAGTATTTGGGGTGTCTCTTGGGTCTGCAGGAGCAATCTGCTTCCTTCAGGGGTCTATGGATCTTTTCAGGTTTCCTACAGTCATTTTCTGCAGGATTTATTCCAGTCGTTCTGGAGCAAAAATGCACGGTGCAAGCCTCCACACGCCGCTCTGTCCATCTGAGTCGGAGCTGCAATCTTGTCTTACTTCTAGTCCACCATGATCCACTGCCCTCCAGGTTTTCTTTCCTTTTTTTTCATTTTAATTTTGTTGTGTACACTATTTAACTTTTAAGATATTCAAGCTGCTACTTGGATTTAATAAGGATTTGAAGTAATGGGTTTGGCTTTCTCATATTTCTGGATGCCATTCTCCCAAAATGTCGACTTTTATTTCTCCATTACAAAAATTGCGTAGAGTGATGAAGTTGTGGCAGAACAAAGAAGAGGAAAAACAGAATGAAGAAGACTGAATCTGACTTTTGACCCAAGTCTTAGGGAAGTGAGATTGGATCATAATGTAGCAGGAGGCTTAGGATCTACCCTGTGGGGATAAAATAGATTGTTTTCAGCTTGAAGGGAGGAAACCTTAAGAAGGAAGGCCTGTGAGCATCACGAAAAGAATATGTGGCTTGTAAAAGAGGTCAAAGAGATTTTAATTCTCTAAGGGAATTACCTCTGTTTTACTTGCTATTTACTATTTATTAGGGCCTAGTCTCCACAAAGTTAGATATCATCTGGCAGATTTATTTCCAGTACAAAGGATAACCCCAAAGTATATGTTTTATTGTGATTTTGCCCATAATAAGTGAATATATCTGCTCTTAGAATGTTTCCCCAATGTCTCCATTCTCTACCTGATGATCCTAGTGGATGAGAAAATTAAGACTGGAAAATCTTACCCTCCACTGGCTGGAGCAAATGAGTTAATGATACTGCCCACCTAACTGAGCCTTCTATGGGACAGACACCTTTATCTCAAGCTTCATATTAATGCCACCACAGCAGGCCCTAGCTTTAGGGGCAAAGCCTGCAGCTGTCAAGATCTTCTGTTTATGGCTGAGTAGGTTTAAATGTTTAGCTTTTGTTTGGGTAGAGGGGAGTATAGGAGTTATTATTGGCTTCAGCTAATCAAGTTAGTTTAATTGTTTCATATTTGTGCATCTATTTAATTGTCTGAGAATTTGGGGAGGAGATAGAGATTAAGAAAAAATTGTTAAAAATTTAGATATATGGCAAGAGGATGGTGTATATATTCTGCATGTACAGTAGCATTGTATAATTGGCTTACCCAGGAGATTTTTATCCTCCTAGTGATAAACCTCTGTTTTACCTGTTATTTACCATTTATTGAGACCCAGGTCTCCATGACATTAGATGTTAACTTGGAGCATTTTCTGTTCAACAGAAAAAGAAAATTGCAATGTTTATAGTTTACATTAGCTTGTTCTGTATCGAACCTACCAATCTCATTGCAACATTCTTCATCAGCATCGATAAATACTGTTTCATAAATGTGTGCTAAACCCGTTTTACCATCTCAACAGTTCTCATAGTAATGAGTTAAAGAATTGTGTATAAACACAACAAATGTATTTTAAAGTGGTGCAGCATCCCCTTCATAACTCCTTCCTGGGTGAGTCTTGGAGTACTTTAGTTTGAAAACAGTGATAGTGGTTTAGGTATGAGCGCTCACAGGGAACATTTTGTTATTTTACAGTGTTTTCAGGAGAAATAACAGTCATGATAAGAATTATGAACTCTGGAATGAAATAAAAAATGGTGAAGACATTTCTTATGTTAGCATTTTAAGGCCTTTGAAATAGAATTGAGTACCCAAAATAACCATGCCTATGACCAGTCCTACATTAACAAGGAAAAATAAAATAAAATTTCCCCATAGCTTATGAATTTTCCGTTGTGAGTGAATGGTTGCATGCATTCAGGAATAGAATCAATAAAAGGCTAGAAATTGAAATGTCCTAATGTTTAAAGAAAAAGATCCTAAGTAGATTTCCGTAGGTTAAGAGAGAATTTTAATGGTTGTGCAATGCTTAGGAAAGCCAAGAAATATTTGGGGGCTTAGATTTAAAACTAAACTCTTATAGACATGAACTTAATGCAGGTTTAAGACAATATATGAGAGGTGAAAAGAGAGGGACCGTGTGGGTATTTGGAGCGGGGATAAAAAGAAAGACAGGAAGAAACAAGGAGTAACAAAGAAATAGGCCGGGCGGTGGCTCACGCCTGTAATCACAGCACTTTGGGAGGTTAAGGCAGGTGGATCATGAGGTCAGGAGATTGAGACCATGCTGGACAAGATGGTAAAACCCTGTCTCTAC
The DNA here is from genome assembly GCF_028885625.2 of Pongo pygmaeus. NCBI lineage: Eukaryota > Metazoa > Chordata > Mammalia > Primates > Hominidae > Pongo > Pongo pygmaeus. Next base: position 42,213,039 of record NC_072388.2, on the reverse strand, counting down.
TAAAAATATAAAAATTAGCTGGTTGTGGTAATGCTTACCAGTAGTCCCAGCTACTCAGGAGGCTGAAGCAGGAGAATCGCTTGAACCCAGGAGGCGGAGGTTGCAGTGGGCCAAGATTGCGCCACTGTGCTCCAGCCTAGCAACAGAGCGAGACTCTGTCTCAAAAAAAAAAAAAAAAAAAAAAAAAAAAGAGAGACAGACACAGAAGTAAGCTATACACAGCCAGGTAGAAAATTCCATGGTGAGAACTTTTAAGACATAGACAAGTGATACTCAATTTTAAGTTAGAGCCTGTACTATGCACTGCTTTAATCCTCTGGACTTACTGCAAACTGGAATAACAAACAAAAATTGAATTCATTTGAAAAATAAAGAAGGAGAAGAAGAAAAGAGGTAAAATTGTTTGGAAAAATAATGCATTTAATTTTTTTTTTTTTTCTGAGATGGAGTCTTGCTCTGTTGCCCAGGCTGGAGTGCAGTGGTGTAAACTTGGCTCACTGCAACTTCTGCCTTCAGGTTCAAGCGATTCTCATGCCTCAGCCTTCCAAGCAGCTGGGACTACAGATGCATGCCACCATGCCTGGCTAATTTTTGTATTTTTAGTAGAGGTGGGGTTTCACCATGTTTGCCAGGCTGGTCTCAATCTCCTGACCTCAAGTGATCTGCCTTCCTAGGCCTCCCAAAGTGCTGGGATTACAGGCATGAGCCACTGCATCCAGCCAAGATAATGCATTTTTAAAGAAGTATTACCAAAATGCAGATGTAGAATGCTATCGAAACAGAACATGGAGCCTAATATGTCTGGGAGAAACATACGTTTCCTGAGAATCCCTGTATGCAGGGTGAGGAATTGCTCCCTGTCACTTGCAGGATGCTTCAAATGAACTGCAGACATCATCCTTAGTATTAATGAAAGAGTGATCACAATATTCTGAAGGAAACAAGTAATATATCTTCTAATAAAGATTTAGGATTTAAGCCAATTTGGTGAATATAGATTTGAAAATTTCCCCTTCAATGTTACTAATTTTTACTGGCCATTTATACTTACCAGTTTTGTGTTGGCTGAAGTATCTGTTTTACAGTGTAGAAACACTCAATAATGACCTCAATAATGATGTAGAATTTTTCTTCTCAGTCACTTTGCAAACCAGGGACCTCCAGCCAACAACGCCCTGCCCGCGCCCCACTCTGCCATGCTGGCATGCCCCAACTCACCTTTGTTATAGCTTGTACCCATGTTTGGTGGTTCCTGAGCTCTTGTACCACACACAAGAAGAATGAGGATATGCTGGACACAAGAGTGGTCCCGTTACCCGAAGGTGGGAAAGCACCCCCGTGTGGCTGGATCTGGGGCCTTTTATGGACTCAGAATAGGGAGTGTGTGCTGACTGGTTTATTGGTATGCAGAAAAGGCTAAAGTGAAGACACCACCCAAGGTTCGGCACGACAGTGTAGAAAACCAATTAGGAAAGGGTTGGTATATGTAAAATAGATGAACAGTGGGGATCAATCAGAGGAAAGAGGCAAATGAGAAGACAAGTTCTCAGTCTGGTCTGAGGATTTAACTCATAGCTTGGCTTTCAGGCTTTAAACTGTCTTCAGCTTGGAGGTGGGGTTTCACCAGGGACCTGCCCCTATCTGCCTAGCCACTGGGATGCCTCCTGTCACTCTCAATAAGACTCTGAGGCATAAGATTTATATTAGTGGTAAATAGATATAACAACTTAATATTTTTAGAAATCAATACTCATTCGTTTATAAATAAATTAATCCATGTTTATCTTATTTCTCTAGAGAGATGTGAGTTTTGCATAAATGACATAATTAATATCCGTCATTTGAGGATAATTTATTATTTCTCTGGGCACTATTATGCTTATATCTATTCTCTAGAAAAGCTTACTGCTATCACATGCAAAAAGACTATTGTGCAATTTATTAAAAGGGATGGACTGTCTGGTTAAAATACAATCTTTTTAAAAGTTCTATTCTTCTGTAAAATCCATCAGTATTCTTATTTGAATAAATGTGAGAAGTCCAGAGCTTAACAATACACAGTGCAAAGTGGTCTCACCTTTAATCTACGTGAGTAGTGAGATCAGAGGGAAAAAAATCCTTTAGTTTTTGTGAATTATTCTGAAATGACTTCTTGCATGACAATGTGAAATTGAATTCAACATTTAAACCCATTTCATACACACACACAAGAAACAAAACACGTGCACACATACATAATGCTGTATAAGAGGAATCATATAACACAGTGAGACAAATGATGGAGAACTTTGATGAAAATTTGAACTTCCTACTACTGTTTTTTTTTTTTTTTACAATTTAAAAATAACTTTATCATTGTCTAATCCTCATTTGTTCAAGAAGCAGTTATTGATGCATACTCCACTGGCCAATGCATTAATACTAGAGATAAAGAGATGAGTAACAGAGTTTCTACATTTGAGATGTGTACGGTCTAATGAGAATGACTATATATAGTCATTTATATATATATAAAATGTCCCCCTTTTGCAGAGAAAGAAACTAAAACTAAATGCTGGTGAGGCCTAAATGTCTTACACTCACTTAGCTTCCAGGAGACAGGGACAAGACTTGATTCAATTCTTTGTCTGAGATTCTTCTAGTCATAGATCAATGACTCTCTCTTTTTGAAATTTCAATAGCGTTTGGAGTACAAGTGGTTTGTGGTTACATGGATGAATTCTACAGTGGTGAAATCTGAGATTTTGGTGCACCTATCATCTGAGCAGTGTGCACTGCACCCAATATGTTGTCTTTTATTCCTCATCCCACCTCCTAACTCCCTCCAACCCAAGTCCCCAAAGTCCATTATATCACTTCATATGTCTTTGAGTCCTCACAGCTTAGCTCCCACTTATAAGTGAGACCATATGTTGTTTAGTTTTCTATTCCTGAGTTACTTCACTTAGAATAATGGCCTCTAGCTCCATCCAAGTGGCTTCAAAAGACATTATTTTGTTTTTTTTTTTATGGCTGAGTTGTATTCCATGGTGTATATATACCATATTTTCTTTATCCACTCATTGGTCAGTGGGCACTCAGGCTGGTTCCATATCTTTGCAATTATTAATTGTGCTGCTATAAACGTGTGTGTGTTTGTGTCTTTTTGACATAATGACTTCTTTTCCTTTAGGTAGATACCCTGTTGTGGGATTGCTGGATCAAATGGTAGATCTACTTTTAGTTTTTTAAGGAATGTTCATACCGTTTTCCTTAGATTGTACTAATTTACGTTCCCACTAGCAGTGTTCCCTTTCACCACATACACACCAACATCTATTGTTTTTTGACTTTTGAATTATGGACCTTCTTGCACGAGTAAGGTGGTAACTCATTGTGGTTTTAATTTATATTTCTTGATGACTAATGATGTTGAGCATTTGTCATCTTTGTTGGCCATTTGTATATCTTCTTTTGAAACATGTCTATTCATGCCTTTTGTACACTCTTGATTGCATTATTTATATTTTCTTGCTGATTTGATTGAATTCCTTGTAGATTCTGGATACTACTCCTTCATCAGAGGCACAGTTTGCAAATATTTTCTACCATTCTATGGGTTGTCTGTTTCCTCTGCTGATTATTTCTTTTTGCTGTGCAGAAGCATTTTAGTTTAATTAGGTCCCCTTTATTTACTTTGTTTTTGTTGCGTTTGCTTTTGGGTTCTTAATAATTATTTGATCCATCTTGAGTTGATTTTTGTACAAAGTGAGAGATAAGGATCCAGTTTCATTCTTGTACACATGGCTTGCCATTTTTCCTAGCACCATTTATTGAATAGGGTGTCCTTTCCCCAATGTATGTTTTTGTATGCTTTGTTGAAGATCAGTTGGCTGTAAGTATTTGGCTTTATTTCTGGGTTCTCTATTTTGTTCCATTGGTCTACATGCCTATTTTTTTTTCCATTTGAAAACACAGATGACTTTTTTACCATGAAAGTACTATGATTACTTTCATAGTAATAATATATGACACAAACAAATAGAAACAAATTTGTAGTTTTCCTTGCAGAGATCTTTTACCTCCTTGGTTAAGCACATTTCTAGGTAATTTAGTTTTTTTGCAGTTGTAAAGGGGATTGAGTTCTTGATTTGATTCTCAGCTTAGTTGTTGTTGATGTATAGCAGTCCTACTGATTTATGTACATTCATTTTGTAAACTGGGACTTTACTCAATTAATTTATCAGATCTAGGAGCTCTTTGGATGAGTCTTTCAGGTTTTCCAGGTATACAATTGTATAATCAGTGAACAGCAGTAGTTTGACTTCCTCTTTTCCAATTTGAATGCCCTTTATTTTTTGCTCTTGAATGATTGCTCTGTCTAGGACTTCCAGTACTATGTTGAATAAATGTAGTGAAAGTGGATATGCTCGTCTTGTTCCAGTTATCAGGGGGAATGCTTTCAAGTTTTCTCCAATCAGCATGATGGCTGTGGGTTTGTCATGTATGGCTTTTATTATTTTGAAGTAAATCCATTCTATGCCTAGTTTGTTGAGGATTTTCATCATAAAGTGATGCTGGATTTAATCAAATGGTTTTTCTGTACCTAATTGAGATAATCATATGTTTTTTAAAAAAATTATGGTTTGTGTAATGTATCACATTTACTGACTCATGTATGTTAAATCATCCCAGCATCCCTGGGGTGAAACCCACTTGATAATGATGCGTTATCCTTTTGATATGCCATTGGATTTGGTTAGGTAGTATTTTATTGAGGATTTTTGCATCTATGTTCATCAAGGATATTGGTCTGTATTTTTCTTTTTCTGTTATGTCTTTTCCTGGTTTTGGTGTTAAGCTAGTATTGGTATCACAGGATAATTCAGAGAGGATTCCCTGTTTATCTTTTGGAATAGTTTCAGTAGAATTGCTACAAATTCTTCTTTGAACGTCTGGTAGAGTTCAGCTGTATATCCATCTGGCCCTGTACTTGTGTTTTGTTGGCATTTTTTAATTACTGATTCCATATTACTGTTTGTTATTGGTCTGTTTGGGGTTTCTATGTCTTCCTGATTTAATCTTGTGGGCTTGTATTTTTCCAGGAATTTATCCGTTTCCTATGGATTTTCTAGATTGTGTGACTAGAGGTGCTCGTAGTAGTCTCATATAATCTTTTGTATTTCTGTGGAATTGGTTGTAAAGTCTCCTGTTTTATTTCTAATTGAGCTTATTTGGCTCTTCTCTCTTCTTTCCTTGGTTAATATCACTAATGATCTGTCAATTTTGTTCATCTTTTCAAAGAACCAGATTTTTGTTTTATTTATCTTTTGTATTATTTTTGTTCCGATTATATTTAGTTCTTTGATGGTCATTTGTATTTTCTTCTGCTGGCTTTGGGTTTGGTTTGTTATTGTTTCTCCAATTCTTTGAAGTATAACATTAGGTTGTCAATTTGTGCTCTTTCAGATTTCTTAATGTAGACATCTAACACTATAAACTTTCCTCTTAGCATTACTTTTTCTGTATTCCAGAGGTCTTGATAAGTTGTGAAACTATAATCATTCATTTAAAAGGATTTTTAAATTTCTGCCTTGATTTCATTGTTAACCCCAAAATTATTCAACACCAGATAATTTAATTTCTATTTATTTGTGTAGTTTTGAGGGGTTTTCTTGAATTGATAACCAGTTTTATTCCATTGTTGTCTGAAAGGTACTTGATATAATTTCAATTTTCTTAAATTTATTTGAATTTATCGAAACTTGTTTTGTGGCCTATCATATTGTCTATCTTGGAGACTGTTCCATGTGCTGATGAAATAAATGCGTATTCTGCAGGTGTTGGGTGGAATGTTCTGTAAATGTTCTGTAAATATCTGTTAAGTCCATTTGTTCTAGAATATAGTTTAAATCCATTGTTTCTTTGTTGACTTTCTGTCTTGATGACCTGTTTAGTGCTGTCAGTAGACTATTATTGTGTTGCTCTATTTCATTTCTTTGGTCTGGTAAAAATTGTTCTATAAATCTAGGAGGTCAAGTGTTTTGTGCATATAATTTTAGAATTGTAATATCTTCTTGTTGGATTGATCCTTTTATCATTATATAATAACTACTTTTTCTTTTTTTATTGTTGCTGCTTTAAAGTCTGCTTTGTCTGATATATGAATAGCTACTCCTGCTTTCTTTTAGTTTCCATTTGTGTGAAATATCTTTTTCACCACTTTACCTAAGTTTATATGAATTCTTATGTTAGCTGAATTTCTTAGAGACAGAAGATATTCGGTTTGTGGTTTTATTAATTCCACCATTCTGTATCTTTTAGGTGGAACGTTTAGGCCATTTACATTCAATGTTAATATTGGGATATGAGGTACTGTTCTATTCATCATAATAGTTGTTACATAGATATTTTGTCTTTTTTATTATGTTATTGTTTTAGAGGCCCTGTGAGTCTTACGCTTTCAAGAAGTTCTATTTTGGTGCACATCGACCTTTTGTTTCAAGATTTAGAACTCCTATTTGCATTTCTTGTAGTGCTGGTTTGATAGTCGCAAATTCCCTCAGTATTTGTTAGTCTGAAATAGAACTTATTTCTCCTCATTCATGAAGGATACTTAGTTTTGCTGAATACAAAAATTTGTACTGCCAGTTATTCTGTTTAAGGAGGCTAAAGATAGGGCCCCAATCTCTTCTAGCTTGTAATGTTTCTTCTGAGAAGTATGCTGTTAGTTTGATAGGTGCTTTTTTATAGATTACCTGTTGCTTTTGTCTTACAGCTCTTAGAATTATTTCCTTCATGTTAACTTTAGGTAGCCTGATGTCTAGATGGCTTGATGATAATATTTTTGCCATGAATTTCCCAGGAGTTCTTTCAGTTCCTTGTATTAAGATATCTAAATCTCTAGCAAGGGCAAGGGAGTTTTCCTCAATTATTTACTCAAATAAGTTTTCCAAACTTTTAGCTTTCTTTTCTCCCTCAGTAACACCGATTATTTTTGGGTTTGGCTATTTTACATAATCACGTATTTCTTGGAGACTTCTCGCATTTCTTTTGATTATTTTTTCTTTATCTTTGTATGATTGGGTTAGTTCAAAAGGCTTGTCTTAAGCTCTGGAATTCTTTATTCTACTTGTTCTAGTCTGCTGTTCAAACTTTCCATTGAATTTTGTATTTACCTAAGTGTGTCTTTCATTTCCAGCAGTTCTGATTTTTTTGTTTGTTTTCATATCTCTCTGAAAAAATTTTTTTACTTATATCCTGAACTGTTTTTTTTTTAATTTTTTAATGTTATTTTTCACATTTCTCTGGTATTTTCCTTGAGTAGCTTAATAAGCTACCTCCTAAATTCTTTATCTGGTACTTCAAAGGTTTTATCTTGGTTTAGATTCATTGCTGGGGAATTTGTGTGATCTTTTGAAGGTGTTATAGAACTCTGTTTTGTCATATTGCCAGAATTACTTTTCTGGTTCCTTCTCATTTGCATAGACTATTTCTTCTAATTGCTCTTGAATTTATTTTTTATTTGGCTGTTTTTGTTAATTTCTTTTTTTCCTTTTTAAGGATGTGACTTTAATGTTTATACTTTTTATAGTCTAATTTGGTTCTTCGTGCTTTTCACTGTGAAAACTCTATATGAGTTCCTTGGTGATAGAGAGTATCTGTATGATGGCTTTCTCAGATGCTGGGTTTAGTAGCTACCTACTTGGTGTGTGGGCAAGTTCACTGTATCCTATGGGGTTGGGTTGACAGAGGTCTCTTGAAGCTTATCCTATTCTTCTGTTGTATTTACATTTTATTTAGTTAACTTTTGTCCAATATTTAATTTACTGAGTTGATAGTTTAGGCTTTAAGCCAATAAGGGAGGTATCTCTGGGTCGGAACTGATTGTAGCTAAAGCAGGTGGGTAGATGCAATACCCAATGGTGGGCAGAGGTCCAAGCCTTGATGAAAGTGGCTGGTAAGCTCCCAGTTAGATGCACTGAGGTCTTACCAGGGTGAAGGATGAAAGCTACTTCAGCTCTTCTGCAAGGCCAGCAGGAAAGCTATCCACCTCCCAGCCTCACTCCTGTCCCAGTGTTTTGGCTATTCAGATCAGACAGGCACCTGTTTTGTCTGTAGGAATGTTGCTGTTCCAACTGGAAAGGAATTGTGAGTCTGCCTCCTATGCAAGTCTGAACTCAGGGGGTGCTCCTCCTGTGGAAACGCAGTCTCCCTGAAGTGTTCCAGAAAGGCTGCCTATAGGCGCACCCATACCGAGCTCTTGTGAGAGAAGCCCCAGTTGTGTCTGTATTGGTGGGTGAGGGGGCAAAAGAAGACTCCTTCAAGACTGTTCACAAGCATCAAGGCTGCCTGACTGGTGGGGTAGAGGTGCAGAATTTTCCTGCTGAGCCCAGCACTGCAGTTGTGTTTCTGCTGAAAGAAACTTGCCACCAGCAGAAAGATCTGGGACACAAGTCCTGCCATCCAGATGCTTTTGTCCTATGGGGTGTTCTCTTGATATAGTGCTCTCCCCTTTCCCATAGGAGTAGGAGTCCCTGAGAGCCAGACTACAGTGGTTGCTATTGCTTTTCTGGTTTTGGCCACCCAGTGAGGCTGCCACACTCCAAGCTGGTGCTGGGGAATGTCTGCAAGGGATCTGGTGATGTGACCAGTCTTCAAGTTTCCCAGCAGCAGGTACTAGCATCAGTTCTGATGGGAGAGGCAGGGGGGTGATATAGACTCTGGTAGATTCCTTGGTTGTAGATAGACTTAGTGTACTAGCTTTCTTAAATATTGGTTATAATAGTAGTGTACTTGTCATGTGGACAGACTAAGGACTTCTGGTTGGCCAGCGTGTTGCTAGCCATGGTGATATCTGAGGTTACACATCAGTTTTCTTTCTTCTGGGCACAGTGTTATTCTACATAGAGATTCTGTAATGAACTGTGTCAGTTGACCTCCAGCAAGGAGGTGGTGCCTGCAAAAGACCACCAGCTGCAGCAGCAGCAGTGGAATATGAGCTTGCCCTGTGTTGCCCAGGGGAGATATTCTGGTTTCTCAGGCAATGAGCTGGGCCATAATGCTCCCAAAAATTTATGTATTTCTTTTAAGCTATCAGGGCTGATAGAGAGACGCAAGTGAAGGCTGGGTCAGGTAGGTCTGTGCTCTGACTCGCCATATGCAGTGCAAGCAGAAGCCCCTATGTGGGTCTGGGTGGGGTTCTCCAGTGTCTGAGGTAATGTTCCAGAGGGGAATATAACTGTCTCTGCTGCACAGAAGAATTCTCACAGGGAGTGGAGAGTAGCAGGCAGCAGTAAGCCTCACCCAGCTCCCGTGCAGTTGGCAAGGCTGGTCTCATTCCCACAGTGCTTTGCTAACAGCACAAGGCAAAGTTCTAGCAGTCTGAACTAAGAACTCAGAGCTTCCCCATGCCACAAGCTTTCCTCATGGAGATAGCAACTGTGATTTGTTGTCCACACCCTTCCCCGTCCACTTACAAGCCCGGGGCAGCTCCTGTGCTCATGTCTGCAGCACACATCCCACTCTCACCCTGCATTCTTGCAAAGGGAGTTCATCCCCACTTGAGAATATATTGGAAAATTCAATTGGGAGCTTCTTTCAACCTCTGACCCCCACCTGAGCTAGTTGGCTAACTTCACCAAGGTTCACTGTGAGATCAAATAAGGAATAGCTTCCCTTGGTTCATGCTGGAGATTGGAAATACCTGCACGGCACTTCCTGCCATTGCCTCTACTTTTGTATTTCGTGCCACTCCCCCAGGTAGGGTTAAAGCCTTTCCCCATGGCCTGGATTTTCAGATTCCCCATTGGGGATGTGTATCCTGGAGGCAGTATCTCCCCCTCTCACTCTCTAGGGACTTACATTGTTTCACCTGTCTCACAGTGTAGTCTGCTGTCTTCCGTTCTTTCAAAGGGTCTGTAGAGTCTTTCAGTTTTCTGTTAAGTTCCTGTGTTGCTGCTTGGAAAAAAGTTCCCAGTGTGAATTTCTACACACTACTTTGTTCTTCCAAGAGTGAGAGGCATGCTAACACTACCTCTAATCTTCCATATGGAAGAAAACAAAAACACAAACAAAACACTACTTTTATAGAACAAAGACAGATTGGATTTGTGTATCTACAGGTATCATTCAAGGTTCAGTCAAGAAACAGAAGTCTCTCTAGCTACTTAGAGCAAGTGGATTAATATAGGGAAATGACAACTTAACATTTCCTTGTTAGAAAATCTGACAAGCTAAAGTCAGGGATTTTGTAAGAATTGGAAAAGCAAGATTTGCATGGAGCCTTCCACTTTTCTCAGTTGCATATAATTCCAAAGTGGTCCTAGTAGAACCCTTAAAATTATGGGTACAATCTCTCATTGGCCATTAGCTGAAACCTATGTCCTTGCCTCAGGTGCTTCAAAGAATAATGACTTTTTCCATTTTCTCAATATTTTGTGATATCTCTCCTTGATTAGGATTAACTACAATCCTACTAGCAAGAACTAATGGGTGATAAATCATGAGTATTTATATTCTTATAGTAGATGATACTAAATATCAACAAATAATATCTGGCAACTGAGTAAAGAGAGTACGGACTCTGAAAACATTTGGAACATTTTGATGTTTCTAATTAAGTCTAATTAAATAATCTAAGTAAAGGGACTAATTACCAAAGTTACAATAATCATCCTTTTAAAAAGGTTATTTTTCTGATGGGAAATATAATCACACTCATGGGGATTAAAACAAACCAAGTTACCATTATTTATAGTATTCATAAATTTGCCTATTAAAGGGTATAAACATAAAACATGTTTATATTTGCTCTCATTTTTAAAAAGTCTATGTACAGAGGTATTAAAAAATAGTAACAATGATTACTTGCTTTGTGTGAAGAATTGGAAGGATTAGGGGCAGAATATTTGGGGAAAATCTACGTGAGTGAAATTTTCACTACACAGCCTTTCATAATTAAAAATTAAACTGTAATTGTGAATGCATTTCTCATTCAAACAATAAATATTTTTAAAAGAATGATTACTTCAGCTTTTGTAATTTTTTTCTGATACAAACATTCACAAGTGCATGGCTATAAAATAAATTATTAGAAATTAAATTTAGTCTGAGGCAGCATCAGCAACATCTGGCAGGTTGTTAGAAATGCAAAATATTACCTAAACCTCAGACCTACTGAATCCAAATTTCCAGAGTTGAGACTCAGGAGTCCATATTTACCTAGTGCTACAGGTAATACTTATACATGCTGATCGAGAGAAACCACTCTCATACATTATGGGCAAATATTTCTTTAAGACTAGTAACAAAACTTTGGAATTTTGCCAAGCTCATAACTAAAAAAAATAGTATCATAGTGCCTTTTATCTTTTATTTGTACTATTATTTTTCTATATCTAACAGCATAAGCTTACTTGTACTTCATATAAATGGAATTGCACATTATGCATTTATATCTGACTTATTTTGTTCAAAATAATGTTTGTGAGAATCATCTATATTGTTGTGTGTCATTGCAGATTACTGATTTTCATTTATCTAAGTCAGATATGCATTCATGTGAATATACCAACATCTATTTGTCAATTCAGCTGATGAATGGTTTTAAGGTCCTTTGAAGTTTGGTGGTGTTATAAATAATGTAGTTGAACACATCCTATTATATATATTTTGGTAAATATATGAATACAATTCTTTTGGGTCTATATCTTAGATTAAACTGTTTTTGAGTCATTCAGTATGCATTCATCTGATTTTCATGCATATTGCCAAGTATTTTAAAAGTGTTTGTTCAAGTTTACTCTCACATCAGCAGTGTATAAGGTTTGGTAATTGAGCTACATTCCTGACAACACTTGGTGTGTCAGCCTTTTTAATTTTAGCCATTCTTATGGTGTGTACCGGTGTCTCATTGTACATTTAATTGCATTTACCCTATGACTAATAAAGTTGAGCACCCTTTTTATGTTTAATTTTAATATATTTTTAATGAAGTGTTCTTTCTCCAGGGGAAGCCCATATCCAGTGACTGGCTAATATGCAGTACACAAACACATAGCTTCATTATCTCAAATTGGGAACAACTCTGAGGGGATATTTTAGCTCCATTTCTTTCCATGAGATTAAATAAGACCTGAATTGCAATTGTTTCCCAGTTCAATTTCTACTTCTGACCAGTCCTGATTCTCTCAGTCTCTTGCAGTTGGCCCCAAAAACACTTCTCAAAAAACTCCCTACATAAAATTTTTATCTCAGAGTTTCCCAGGAATTCAGACCCATTGCCAGTTAATGCCTAAGAGTTTAAAAATATTTTTAGATCCTTGAGTAGTATCATTGTCAGCTGCCAATAAGGATCACTAGCACTCACTAGTGCTTGTGAAGTTATAATAGCACCAAGAAAGTTGTAGCAGTGCAATTGTTAAAACTGTCACTGGGGTGGGCTAAGTTAAATATTGATGGATGAAAATGTACTGGTATAATTGTATCTTGTCATTTATTGTATAGTTTGGAAGTGAACATAAGTACTTTTGAATTGGGTGGTCGATGCTGGTTAATGCATTGGAGAAGGCCAGGGGAAGATCTGAGAGTGATTATTTACCAGATGAAGGAGTTTGAAAATTAGAGACCCACCTTAGAATCATATTGAAAACACAAACACACAAAATAACTCTTCTTTCCTGCAGTTAGAGGGCAAAAAAGCTAAGGATTTTGTTCAATATTTAATTATTAGGGTATCAGAAAGCCATAGAAGCGCATACTCTCTAATCTGGTAAATTTCTTGGGCAATATCTTGTCTGGATTCGGAAATGTGGGATCCTCAGACAAGTGATAGAGAAGTATGTATCAATGAATCTAATCACTCTTAACCTACATATTTATCTGAATCCTCTGAGCCTGCAATATACCTCTCTTGTTATTTTTATATATGTTTCCTCCATGCTTAAAGATCACGCAGAAATGTCATCCTTGCAAGAAAACATGTACTCCTCTAAGAATTTTGTCTAAACTCCTACCTCCAAGCTCTAAAGCCCCTACCTAAAGCCAGGTCACAATACAATACAGCTATGGACGATATCTACTTGTTAAGAGAAGGGAGGAGCCATAAGTTTGAAGACCCTGGAGGACCAGCCAACATGTTCTGGAGGAAGCCAATAGATTATGCCTGGGACTGGTTTCTGAAGGTTTTAAGTCAATGCAGGTGGAATATAAAGTTGGATCAAAGTGCATTTATCAGTATAGAAATATGCCCTTCTGTCACATGATATACTTACTCATACTTGATCCACTAGCAAAATTTATCTTTCTGTTCCCGTGATCTTACACTTTGTTGGCCTAGAAGTCTTAGTTCCAAAAGGAAGAATGCTTTCACCAGGAGATAATACAATGATTCCTAACTGGCCACTTTGGATTCCTTATACATCTGAACCAATGGCAAAGAAGGGAGTTACTGTGCCAACTGGGGTAATTAATCTTAAATACCAAGGAGAAATTGAACTCCTACTTCATAATGAATATTAAAAAAGGAGTCTGTTTCAAATACAGGAGATTCCTTAGAGCATTTCTTAGTATTACTGTGGTCTGTGATTAATGTCAATGAAACAATCCAACAACCCAATCCAGGCATGACCACTTATTGCTCATAACTTTCAGGAATACTAGTTTGTATTGTTCCACCAGATAAAGAACCCCAGCAAGCTATGGTACTTGCTGAAGGCAAAGGGAATAAAGCATAGGTAGTAGAAGAAGGTTATTAAAAATACCAGCTATGACCACATGACCACCTGTAGAAATAAGAACTCTACTTGCCATGAGTACTCTCTCCTTATTTTGTTATGAATATGTATGTGTTCATGTGTGCATGTATATGTGTATATACGTAGGCAAATTTATTTACTTTTTCTTCTATTTCCTTATGATATAACATAAGTTGTATTGAATTAATATCAAAGTATTTAAGTACTGTCAATTCTTCAATTCTGTCAATTTTACATCATAGTATTTAAGTTATGGGATACCAAGATGAAGTGTAAACATCACTCAAGGACTTTTCTGGGGAAGTGTTTTTTGTTGTATGAAGAATAGTTGTATAATGTTAGGCAGAATTATGACCTAGTTATTGTCTTTATTTGGAGATGAAGTACGGTTTAAGGAGATGGTATACAGCACTAAATTAATAGTGTTTGGATTTTGATGGTTGATTTTATAATTTTGGATTGTCTAATTTATCATACTTAAAAAAAAACAAAACTTCTTTCCTGCCTTCATTTGGATTAATAAAATATTTCATTTATTATTCATTTATTGATTTCTTATACATACTGTATGTTTGTACATTTTATTGGTTACTGCTCTGGTATGAATGTGTCCCCTGCAATTCATGTGCTGGAAACTGAATCCCCATTACAACAGTGTTAGGAGCTGAGGCCTAAAGGGAGGTGTTAGGACATGAGGGCACTGCCCATATGAAGGGATTAATGCCATTTTAAAAAGAGCTTGCAAGAGTGGGTTTGCTTTCTGCTTTTCTCCCACGTGAGGACACAGAATTCGTCTTCTCTCTTGCCCTTTCACCTTCTGCTATGCGAGGTCACAGCAAAAAGTTCCTCATCATGTGCTGGAAGCTTGGACCTCCCAGCCTCCAGAAATGTAAAAATAAATTACTATTTTTATAAATTACTCAGTTATGCAGTTGTGGGTTTTCTGCTATAGCAGCACAAAATGAACTAAGACAGTTACCTTTCAACAACAGCCTTGGCATATGACAGTCTAATTCAAATTAATACATTTACCACTTCCCTGAGAGTGCTAGAAGTTTAGAACTTTTTATCTCCTTTTATTCTGTCCCCATTTGCATTAATCCTGTCATGGATTTTCTAACTGTAATTTCAGCTCCAGCATACATCGTGCTATTATTTGTACAGTAAATGGAGATTGATATTTACCCACATATTTACATTTTCTAATTTTACTTACACTGCTGTCTTTTCATTTTTCTGGGATCATTTTTCTGTTGTCTTAACAACTTCATTAGTTTCTGTTTTAGTGCAGGCCTATTTGCAACAAATTACTTACTTTATACAGCAAACATCTTTATTTCACCTTCATTTTAAAAGATAAAAACATATTTATATATCATCATTGTATTTTCACTGAGCATAGATTTCTAAGCTGGCAGTTATGTTCATTCAGCTCTGTTAAGATTAGAAGATTCCTTCTGAATTTGATCATTTTTTCGTTTTTTTTGTGAGACAGCCTTCAGTTTCATCACTGCTTCTTTGAAGATAATATGTCTTTATTCTCTGGATGACTTGACGTATTTTTTGACTTTCAGTTGTCTCACTGTGATATTCTTAGGTATGGCTTTCTTTCTTTTTATCTTTGGTGATGTTTGTAGTAATTTTTACATCTGTGTCTTGATTTCTCCCTTCAGGTGTTTCAAAACCATTAATCATTATCTCTTCAGGAATTGACTAGCTCTCACTCTTTTCCCTATTTTTCTGCAGCTTCCATTGTGTCTATATGTAATTTTAAGATTTTGCTTTCTTTGATTCTTTTCCTTTTTTTGTATTTTTATCTCTTTATTCTTTTCCTGCTACAATCTGACAATGAGTTATATTACCTTTTCTTAATTCTTCTCTGAATCTAATTTGCTATTAAATTAATATTGAGGTAATTTTTTAGTTCCATAGTTTCCATTTGGATATGTTACATTTCAGTTCTCATATAAAATATAAAATCTTGACCAGGCATGGTGGCTCACACCTGTAATCCCAGCACTTTGGAAGGCCAAGGCGGGCAGATCGCCTGAGATCAGGAGTTCGAGACCAGCCTGGCCAACATGGCGAAACCCTGTCTCTACTAAAAATATAAAAAATTAGCTTGGCGTGGTGGTGGGTGCCTGTAATCCCAGCTACTTGGGAAGCTGAGGGAGGGAGAATCGCTTGAACCTGGGAGGCGGAGGTTGCAGTGAGCCGATATCACTCCATTGCACTCCAGCCTGGGCAACAGAGCTAGACTCTGCCATAAACATACACACACACACACACACACACACACACACAAAATCTTGTAATCTATTCTCTTCAACATATTAATCACAATTATTTTATAGTCCATATCTGCAAACCTTATTATCTATCAATCTATCAACTGCATTTCTTTCTGTTTGTGTGTGTTGTTCCTGTCTCCATGTATAACTTATAATTTATTAGTGGATGCTAAATATTATTTATTAAAATTTTAAATGCTCTACTTAATGTTATCTTCATACACTGTAGGCATTGTTGTGTTGGGGAAGATTTTGCTAAATCAGGCATTAGAGTTTTGCTATGTTAGGCATTAGAGTTGGGGAAGATAAATTTATTGTGATATTTGAGTTTAGTACTAAGTTTCAGTGTTTGCGAGAGCTAGTCTAGCACTAACTTGTCATTACTTCTGTAGTATAGTACTTGAGGAAACGCAACTGAACACCTGGGTCGTACCAGAGTAACTGGCACTCTCTTACATGTGCCTTAAAAATAGAAATTCTTCACCTCATGATAATGACATAATCCAAAGCTCTGTTTGGCCTCTCAACATTTTGTCAGCTGCCTATAAATAGGTGAATGTCTCAAGAGAAAAGTCTACTCTGAATGTCAAGATCCCTTCCATATACTTCCTTTCTTTCATAATTTTGGCTGCTCAGCTTCTAGATGTCTTGAGTTCTCCAATTCTGACTTTTATTTTTCTATCTCCATGAAACTACAGAAGCCACTGTCTGGCTTTCATACAATTAGCCATTGCTTTCTGATTAGGTTCTGCCTTTGCATCAGGAAATATCTATAGGAGACAGATATCCCAATTACCTAGATTACACATTGTATACTTGTATCAAAATATCACATGTATCCCTTAAATGTATAAAACCAACATGTATCCACAAATATTAAAAATTTAAAGTCAATTTTAAAATAAAAGAATAAAAAAGAAAACACCCCAGGAGGAAAGCATAGCACACTGTAGAGTTTGCCACAATATGTTTTACTTTTCTTGTTTCTTTGGTCAGTTTAATATTAGTTTGACTTTTCTTAAATCCATTAAAAGGGATAATTTCTGGTTGTTGCTGTACTTTCTCTAGTATTTGTTCTTGATGGATAGTTTGCCCCATCTAAGTTTGCAGATAATAACCAGACAGAGCTTTACATTACTGCTGCCAAGTGTTTAAATCTGTTGCTGCTGAGCTTTTGCATCAAAGAACTCTCTCAATGTGTGTTTTCTTTCTACTTCTTTCTATCAGCACTGCTTTAATTTGAGCTGCACTTGATAAATTTAGAAATGTATTGGCATCTTAGACTCATACCTTTCTCCTAGAGTCCCTAAAAATTAAGTATGTATTATAATTTTAAAGTTTTTATTACTTTGCTGTATTTGGATAACTTTCAGTAAGCAAAGTGGAATACCAATTCAAACAGCCCTTATCCTAGAAATATAAGTTGCACTTTTTTTTGAGACGGAATATCTCTCTGTTGCCCAGGCTGGAGTGCAGTGGTGTGATCTCGGCACACTGCAACCTCCGCCTCCTGGGTTCAAGGGATTCTCTTGCCTCAGCCTCCTGAGTAGCTGGGACTATAGGCGCCCGCCACCATGGCTGGCTAATTTTTGTATTTTCAGTAGAGATGGAGTTTCACCATATTGGAAAGGCTGGTCTTGAACTCCTGACCTTGTGATCTGCCCACTTTCGGCCTCCCAAAGTGCTGGGATTATAGGTGTGAGCCACCGCACCTGGCCCATAAGCTGCACTTTTTAAGGTGATTCATATAGTTGTCTTTGAAGGTGGTACTCGTACTGATGTAATCTATGTGAAAAAAATAAGATAATCATAATACATAATATATATTTTGTCTTAGGTTGAAATAATGATGTGAAGAGATCTAACACATTTCATCTATTAAGTATGTACTGCTTTCAGAATCTGTGAAAGCAAACATGGAAAAATTTTGCTCAAAAATATATCGTGTGTGATGGTTAATATTGAGTGTCAATTTGATTGTATTGAAAGATGCAAAGTATTGTTCCTGGGTGTGTCTGTGAGGGTGTTGCCAAAGGAAATTAACATTTGAGTCAGAGGACTGAGAGAGGGAGACTTATCCTCCATATGAGTAGACACCATCTAATCAGCTGCCAGCACAGTTAGAGTAAAGCAGATAGGGGAAGATGGAAGAGCAGACTTGCTGAGTCTTCCGACCTTCATCTTTCTCCTGTGCTGGATGCTTCCTGCCCTCAAACATCAGACTCCAAGTTCTTCAGCTTTTAGACTCTTGGACTTACATCAGTGGTTTGTCAGGGGCTCTTGGGCCTTTGGCCACAGACTGAATCCTGCACTGTCAGCTTTCCTACTTTTGAGATTTTGGGACTCAGACTATTCTACCACTGGATTCCTTGCTCCTGAACTTGCAGGTGGCCTATCATGGGACTTTACCTTGTGATTGTGTGAGTCAATTCCCTTTAATAAACTCCCTCTCATATATACATATATCCTATTAGTTCTGTCCCTCTAGAGAACCCTCACTAATACAATGTGAGAAACATGTACATATACAAACATTTACATTAAGTATGCATGGTATGATATGTTCTAGGTAGAAATACAGCAAAGTAGTGGGTTTTAGCATAGAAATTTGACCTCAGAAATAGATGATTGAAACATTAATTATATCATTATTATATGTTTGATTTATGTATTGTCCTTAACCTCAAGTTTTGTAATCTATAAGTATAATTTCCATAATTATTAATTGATATAAGGTATATAAGAGGATTACCATAATAAATTCACACATTTAAATCTCAACAATGTATTTGCCCAACATTATTATCATAAAATATTTATGTTGCAGGAGGCTAACCTAATTAACTCTTATCATGAAATGGAAATGATGAAGCTAAAGAATAGTGTGATTTCATCTGAACTTTTCTCAAGTGTTCTCTAGCTGTAAAAATAAGTATTGAAAGAGGAATCTAATGAGAGAAGACAGAATATGCCAATCTTACATACATGGAGCTCATCATGGATTTGAAGAACTATTCAATATGATTGGCATGGAAGCTGTGTTATGAAAATGGTAGGAACTGAGACTGAGCAAGAAGTTGAGTCATATCATGAAGAGCCTCATAGATAATTCTAATGCTTTGGACTTTATCCCATATTGGTTGATGGGAAGAGAATTTAGGTTAAGTAGTTAGAGTGAGTATATTTTTATTTAAGAATGAATATCTTGGCAAAATTCAAATTATCAAGTTTGTGGACATCACATACAGCTTGTATTCCTCACTAGTGATAGAGCATATTTCTAAATATTATTGTTTGGGAGCATATAATAGGCTTCATTTTAGTCAAAAGCTTTCATTAATTGGAGTTCTTGCAAAATAATTCTAAGAGTTATTGGAAATAATAGCTAATCATCTCTCAGAATTATATTACAATTCCAAAGTAAAAATCTATTTATTAGTTTGGTCAATAAATAGGCATTGGATGTTTTGGTGACATTTGGCACAAATATTCAATAATATAGCCAGTTGTTTAATAACTATGATTTATTTCAAAGTTTTCATAATCTTATTTTGCATTCAACTGTTGCTCTGTTTTTATTATCACAATCTGAGGAATTCTTGTAACTGAATTGTGAAAGTTAAAAAATTGCTTGAATGTAATTCTTGGTGAAGTTGTATTAGTATTATTATCTCCAAGAAATAATATATAGTCAAGTAATTTTTTAAATTCACTTATTTTTAATTGAGAAATGAATATTGCACATGCTTATTGAGTATAATGTTTTGAAATATATATACAATGTGAAATGGCTAAATAAGACTGATTAACATAAGAATTACCTCACAAGCTTAGCATTTTTTTGTATGGTGAGAACACTTAAAATCTACTCCCTTAGCAGTTTTAAGAATACAACACATTGTTATTAACTATAGACATGATATTATGTAGTAGATCTCTTGAATTTATTCCTCCTACCTAACTAAAATTTTGTGTCCTTTGACCAACATCTCCCCAAACCCATCCCATCGCCCTAGTCCCTGGTAACCATCATTCTACTCTTCATTTTTATGAGTTCAACATTTTTAGATTCTACATATAATTGAGATCATGTGATATTTGCCTTTCTGTACCTGGCTTATTTCACTTAACATAATGTCTTTCAGGTCCATCTGTGTTATCACAAATGATAGAATTTCCTTTTTTAAGGCTGAATAATAGTCCACTGTGTGTATATACTACATTTTTAATCCATTTATTCACTGATGGGCACTTTGGTTGATTCTATATCTTGGCTATTGTGCATAATGATGCAATGAACGTGATAGTGCAAGTATCTCTTTGACATTGATTTTATTTCCTCTGTGTTTATGCCCAGCACTCAGATTGCTGGATAATATGATAGTTCAATTTTTAATTTTTTGAGGAACCTCCATATTGTTTTCCATAATGGCTGTACTAATTTGTATTCCCACTAACAGTGTACAAAAGTTTCCCTTTCTCCACATCCTCACCAACCCTTATCTTTAGTCTTTTTTATTATAGCTATTCTGACAGGTGTGAAGTAATACCTCATTATTGTTTTCATTTGCATTTCTTTGATGATTACTGTTGCCAAGCATTTTTCATATAACTGTTGGCCATCTGTATGTCTTTTGAGAAATGTCTATTCAGGTACTTTGCCCACTTTTAAATTGGGTTATTTGTTTTATTGTGATTGAGTTGTTTGAGATTCTTATGTGTTTTGTATATTAACACATTATTAGAGGTATGGTTTACAAATATTTCTCCCATTTCATAGGTTGTATCTTTATTCTGTTGTTTTTGTTTTTGTTTTAATATTATTGTACAGAAGCTTTTCAGTTTGATGTATCCCACTTGTCTATCTAAAATTTTGTAGGTTGTGGTATTTTTATCCAACAAATTACTGCCCAAAATGTCATCCAGCTGACATTATTTCCCTATGTTTTCTTCTAGTAGTTTTATAGTTTCAGGTCTTACATTTAAGTATTTAATCCATTTTGAGTTGATTTTCATATGATGTGAGATAAGGGTCTAATATATTTCTTCTGTAGGTGAAATATCCAATTTTCCCAACACTACTTGTTGAAGAGACTGTCCTTTCCTTTTGTGTGTTCTTGGGACCTTTGTTGAAGCAATCTCATAACTAGGTATAAACCCAAAGGGAAATAAATTATTCTACCAAAAAGATACACACACACATATGTTCGTCTCATCACTATTCACAATAACAAAGACATGGAATGAGTCTAGGTGCCCAACAGTGGTGGACTGGACAAATGAGATGTGGTACACATACACCATGAAATACTACACAGCCATAAAAAGAAGAAAATCATGTCCTTTATAGCAACATGGATAATGCAGGAGGCAATTATCCTAAGCAAATTAACACAGGAACAGAAATCCAAATACTGCATGTTCTCACTTGTAAGTGGGAGCTAAACATCAAATATACATGGACATAAACATGAGACCAATAGACAATGGGAACTACAAGAATGGATAAAAGGGAGGAGGAAAACATGGACTGAAAAACTACCTACTGTGTACCATGCTCACTATCTGGGTGACAGATGGGAACATCCATACCCCAAACCTCAGCAATACACAATATACTAATGTAACAAACATGTACATGTATCCCCTGAATCCTATATTTTAAAAAATTAAACTGACTGCAAACTTGTGACATTATTTCTGGACTCATTCAAACAGATATTTAATAACGTATAAAGATTGTAAAGTTTTAGTGAAAAAAACTAGGTATTTTAATGTACTAAGAATTATGCACTTACAAACTGATTAAAGCAATCAATTAGCCAGAATGTTGTGAAATTTAAAAATATTTCAGCATAATAAATAAAGAATTCATTATTCCTATGGATTATCCCATTATCCTTAAATATAAAATTCAACATTAATGTTGATACATCTTATATGTTATCACTGATTTTAAATAATTAGAAATGTATTAACCATTGAGTGAAATATTTTTCTGTCATGCCACATCATGTTATTCTATGAATGACAGTTTGTGTATTTACAGTAGACATTTAAATTTAAATTTAGCTATTAACTTTTATTGTCTTTCCTTGGGGGTGAGTTTATGTTTAAGACTAAAGGATATATCTTTTCTTCACTAATTACTACCTTAAATGTTATGAAAGCAGGTTTTTCTGTAAACATAAGCTAATTGAACTTGAATTTAACATATGATTAAGCAAAATCTCAAAATCATATTTTATTTTACTTAAATCAAGGACTACCTAAGCTACCTAATAATACATAATCTTTTTTATTTTCTAAGGAAATACAGTTGACTATGTCAGGTAGAGTGATTACTGTAAAGTCAGAGTGACTTACAGTAATAATTTACAACCCTAAGAATTTCTGTGAAATAATTGATTATTCTGGGGATTATCAGAGCACTCATTTCCAGTTTCAGATAAGATTTCAAGGACTACAAACTTATAATACCACTTGGGCACAGGATTTTGAATAGAAATAAAAAAAAATACACACTTGAGTTTGAAATAATAAAAATTGCTGAAAACTTTACATGAAAATGGAAAACATTTTAGTATTCTTGAAAATATCTCAATTCCAAAACTGTATGGAGTAATAAAAGTACTCAACCATGCTTAGAAGACATCATTCTGGAATGAAACTTCTATGTTCTACAAAATAAGACATTTTAAGCCCTGGTGCTCAGGTGACCCATCAAATTAAAGCAGAAACAAAATTAGAAAGCAATTATGAAAATGTGAAATTAGCTGAATGATCTGCTTTTTATTCTTATAAAATATTAGTCAATGTAAATATTTTGTAACTAAATAGACTTCCAAATCTTCAGAGTAGTTATCAAATTATTAAATCTTTAGTTATGATGTGGTATGTATGTGTGTGTGTGTGTCTGTGTACAAAAATTTACATGAATATATGGGGCTTGTGTTCAGATGCTGTAGAGTGAAATCTAATGAGTCTGCATGGAAAGAGAACAAGGAATGAGGAAGTAAGCAGAGAAGTTGTATTTTGAGTTAAGTTTACATAAGTACTTCCCAAACTGGGAGCCTCTAGATGAAACCTCGGTTTCTTAACTTTAACCCCACATGTATTCATCACACTGTCTATGTGTTTGTATATGTGTATATGAGTGTGTGTGCATACATATACAAACAAATATGTGTGTGCATTTTTTGTTGTATATTTGTTGTTGTTATAACTGACCAAAATCTTCCAGAAGTAGTGATTCAGAGATCAGGAAGTAGATTCCTGAAGCTTCTGTTACTGCGAGTACTGATGCATGCTTTTCGACAAACTTATAAAATTTGTGACTGTGCATGGCAGGGCATTATTTTCAGTACTCAAACATGAGCATTTATTTCTAGATAGTTATGTTAAATAAAATGTTATGTTGAATCTTTGTAACAGCAGTTAACCTCTATTTGAGGTAACTGCAATTGCATTGCTTACTGGGAAAATATAAATTTTGATTGAATTGAGACCGTCAAGATAAAAATGCATGTTAAAATTATCAAAAAATAACTAAGTAAAAGGTAAAGGGGATCAATCAGATCAAACAGAGGAAAGTAAGAAGAAAAAAAAAGACAAGCCTTGCAAGAATTAAAATAATACAAAATAGTATGATATAGTGAGTGAAAAGAAACCACTAGAGATAAATTTTTAATATGCTAATTAAGATATTCTCAGTGTAGATAAAACACATAATATACAATGTACAAAATGTAGCTGCATGCTTTTTACAAGCTTAATGCTGTTTATTTATAGGCAGAAAGCAAACTCCCAAATCAGTCAACTTTGGATGAGATTCATTCAAAATAGTTATTGAAAATAGGGTATGCTGTAATTTCTATTTCACGTAATAAAGAGCAGAAAATTAGCAAAATATATAGGAACTGAACAATCACATTTATAGAAATCTGACCACATATTCATATTTTATAAGCACATGTGAAATATTAATATTTGATTATATACTAGACAGAAAGATGCAGGGTACCCAAGTCTTTGAAAACCTGAAACACCACTAGTCTCATTTAGTCTTTTTGTTTTATAATGATATGAACAATATTGAGTTACAAACCATTGTTAACTGGATTTTCTAATATTTTCAGCCAATATTCGTATAAATTCACAGTGCCTAGGCCAAACATAACTACATGAACAAAAATGTTTATTGAAGAAATATTGCACTGCTTTTGCTTGCAATCTATACTGGTAATTTTCCCATTAACTGATCATTCCCATTTAAATTGAATCTAGTGAACAGACTTGGCAGAAGGGTGTACAGTTCAGTAATATGGTGCATCTTCTAAAGAATAATGAGATTACTTTTTTGTTGCAGATTGTGTGATTTGAGACCTTGAAATTTTTGACGGCTTGAGTTCTATTAGTTATGTCTATATTTTGTTTATTGAGACAGTTAATTCCTTACTGTGCATGCTTTCATTGAAACAGATTTCATTTTACTCTGGAGCTACGGAAAGGATAATCGTTTTATTATTATGTGGGAAAAGACTTCAGGTTTAAATAACTTTATATAAAATGACATATATTTATTGCATTATATATAATATAAAATATTTTGTTACTTATTTTTCTAAAGGTTTTAAAAATGTGATATCTAATTTTATATTTTCAACTTTCTTCCTAAGTTTTGAAATTTTAAGAAAAACACTTAAAAAGGCCGAGAAGACCCAGATTATTTGGTAGGCACTTTTTGCCTGGCATTTGGTTGTCCTTTCTCTTTATTCCAATTTTAGAGCAGTTCCACCACATTTTTTTTTAGACAAATTAATAAGAATGATTTATTATTTAATCTTGTGACTTAAAAACAGAGAACACATTACCAATATTTAGCATAATCTTGGCCACAAAAGAAATCTCAAAAAGTTACAATCAATAGAAATGAAACATATTGCATAAGGAAAATAAATTTCTTAAGATTTTAGAAAGCAAAACAAAACACACTGTGTTGGGTTAAAGATAAAATAAAACTTGTAGTTACAGGCTATTTAGAAACAGAAAGAAAAAGGTAATGGCAATGAGATTGAATAAGAGAAAAAATAGTTCAACATTATAAAATCTCTCTGTAATTTTACATTAATAAATAAAAGGAGAAGTATTTAAATATGTTCACAAACGGTTTTAAAAGGGAATTTGATAAGTCCTAACAGCTATTTTTATTTTATTTTTCAAGTCATTAGTATCTTGAAGATGCCAGCAGAATTGTGTTGTAGAACTATTCCCACCGTTTCCTCTCCCTTGATTTAAAAATTAATCTGTTAGAGTCTTATATTCATTTTCCTTAAACTTATTTTTAAAGAAGAGTCTTTTTTATAGTTTCAAATTTAAGAGGACCTGTCCAAATTTTTAATTTTGTTTTTCAAACAAAGCTCTTGTCAATAACTGGATTATTTTATTTTATTATTATTATTATTTATTTTTTGAAAAGGAGTCTCACTCTATTGCCCAGGCTGGAGTGCAATGGCACCATCTCAGCTCACTGCAACCTTCGCCTCCCGGGTTCAAGCAATTCTCCTGCCTCAGCCTTCCCAGTAACTGGAACTACAGGCGTGCACCACCATGCCCAGCTAATATTTTTTGTATTTTTAGTAGAGATGGGTTTCACCATGTTGGCTAGGCTAGCCTTGAACTCCTGATCTCAGGTGATCCACCCGCCTCAGCCTCCCAAAGTGCTGGGATTACAGGCATGAGCCACGGTGCCTGGCAATAATTGGACATTTTTAATAATATACTATGAAAACTCTGAGAATCAGATGCCCCCTCCTTTCCCAGGATTTGTCATTATTGCTGTTTTATTGCTGTGCTGTTTGCCTGGACTAATTTTCTAAAATATTTTGTTTTCATTTTTTTTCATGTGTGGCCACTAACATCTCTTCTCTATTAGCTTAGTGGCCTGCTAATGCTTGGACAGAGATTTTTTTAAATGTCTTGGACCAATATTTCTCTCACTATTTCTTAAGGAGCTCTATTTGAATTGAGGCATGCCTTCAATGATCTGGAAGTTTATACCTCTACCTTAGCTTCCACTTCCGGCTTGCATAGAGCCTGAATTACTGTCAGAAGCCAGAAATTAAGGTTTTCTCTCTTTTCTGTGTGTGGCCTCCGTTAATATATCAGAGAGCTTTTCAAGTCCCCCAATGAATATCTCATTTTTCAGTTTTTAAAAAATTTATTGGCCAGTCATATGTTTGCTCCACTAGATGTTACTGCCTCATACTACTGCAGTAGTCAACAATTTCCCCTGATTTTTTAGACAATTTTTTATGATAGGAATTTTATCACTGAGGGAAATCTGAGTCAGTTCAAATAAAAAAGGCTTTTTTCAGGAAATTGCCACACAGGTCAACTAGTACTAATTCTCTTTGGATGGGTCTTTAGGGAACACAAATTATTTTTTGCCTCTCAAGTGTCTGCTTGGATGCTGGTCTTCTCAGCTGCCATAATTTGATGTTACTGATTATTAAGAGTACCACAAAGATGCAGAGAGAGATATGGGATGAAGGCACATTAAAACAGTACAAATATCCCTGTTCTTACTGAAACTCATCTTATTTTCTTATTTAATTTTATTTTTTTAATTGAAAAATAATAATTCCACATCTTCATTAAGTACATAGTAATGTTTCAATACCTATACAGTATAGTGAGCAGATCAGAGTAATTAGCATGTTTATTATCTCAAGCATGTATCAGTTATTTGCACTAGAAACTTTCAATGTCCTCTAGCTATTTGAAACTATATCATATATTATTGTTAACTGTAGTCCTTCTACAGTGGTATAGACTGCTTGAACTCATTCCTCCTATCTAGCTGTGATTTTGTAACTGTTAACAAATCTCTCCCTATCTTTCTCTCTCTGTCCCAGCTCATATTGTTTACATGTTTGTCCACTCCAAATCTCATGTTGAAAAGCAATCCCCAATGCTGGAGGTGGGACCTGGTGGGAACTCTTTGAGTCATGGTGGCAGATCTTTCATAAAAGTCTTGGTGCCAAGTCAAAGTAATGAATTTACCCATATTTCAAATAAAAAAAAATTGCTGTTGAAATGTTTCTGATCATTGAATTTTTACAAGCTTTGGTTAATTTTCACAGTTATGAAAAATGTGATTTTTGACAATATTTGCCAGGAATCTTGTTACTTGTATGTGGAGTCAATTTTGGAGGCTCTTATTCTATCACCCTGGAAATGTTTGTTTCTGGAATGTGTTTTTAAAGAAAGTCAAGTCTCTTAAAAAATCTCCACTTTTAAAGGACACTGGTAGCTTCAGATAACATTCTCTCTAGACTATCAGCTTTTAGATTATTTTTAGATCAGTTTTAATGTGTCTTTTCATTTAGATATTAAAGATATGTATGAATCCTACATAGAAAGATTTAGAGATACTGATGATACAAGTTGAATACATCAATATCTTATTGTCTGAATTGGATAAATTATTCAATTAATCTATAAATATTTTGTTCTAATATATTTAAATGATACAATACTCTTCACTAACTACATTTCTCTTAAAATCTCTTAAAAGATGAAATTTTGGGTTTGAATTTTGACTTCTTTGTTTTTGTGAAAATAATATCTAAAAATTATGTAAATTATACACTGTGTATGCCCTAAGGGAGTCCGGAAAAAAACAGCTCTAACCTTGGTGATTCATGTAAGTATCTGGGGATATGCCTCTGCTTGTCTGTTTATTCTGGGTCCTGAATATTGGTGCCAGATTAAAGTCATTGTATTCTAGCTTACCTCATGAAAAGTGAGAAATACTCATAGGTAATGCTATTGATTCTCAAGAAGCTTTAAAAAACCAATATGGGACTATTTCTGCAGTATTAAGTTAGGGCGTTGTGTTTGCAAGTAGATGCCCTAAGAATGTAGGTGTCACATGCTCATGGTTAGTGCATTAATATTTTCATAGCTGTTAAGGAAATCTCAAAATGTACCTTCAGAATTTTTGTTTGAGGAAGAACTGAAACAAGTTAAGAGCTGATAAAGTTTAAATTGGTCATATAAAATCCTGTGCCAACAAAATAGAAAATACAAGTCAAAATATATGTAGAAAATAAGTAGATATAGAATAAGATATATAATAATTATTTGCCATTTTACTACCAGTTATTTAAGATAAATATGTTAGATCTGAAAGCTGTATCATATACTTACTCTAATGAAATACAAATTATTATTATCCCTGATTTTTAACTGCAAATATTCATTTGTGTAAAATAGTCTTGTGATAATACTTATTTTCCATTTTACCCTGAATTTTTACTTTCTATTTCCAGATTTTTTTGCCTTAGCTCTTAGGGTATTAAGGGGAAATTGAACAAACTGTGGGTGGTTCAGCTACTCTCCTCCCAACAAAGTGACACAGGTAAAGTAAATCATGTACGTCTGACCTTTAAAATGTAATACTCCAGTGATTGCCAAAAGGCCAGTTCGATGCTTTACTGTGCTGCTGCACTTTCACATGGAATAATCAGGAGTTGACATTTGTAAAACTGCTGATGCAGTCTGGTAACACCCTGATATCTGAGGTGTTATATAATTATATCTTTAACATGGTAATGGATACGTAAGTGTGTTAGAGGTTAACACTTGAGAACTTTGACCAAAAACTTTTGTCACTTAGTTAACCAAGTGTTTAAAAACATAATTTTATAGTTATTTGCTGTGAATACACAAATTCGTATTCATTTTATTCAAAGTAATCATTTAAGTAAATCAGTAAGAAAAATATCACGTAAAGAAGGTTGAAGACAAATGTAAAATCCTTTTTAATAGTTGACAACTCTTAACATAATTTTTCACTTTCCTTCTACATCATTAAATATAATGTTTATTTGGCAATAATTTTCCCAAAGAAGGCAGATGGGAGATTTCCATGGGCTGCAAAAACAAACAAACAAACAAACAAACAAAATACCTTACTGAAATATTTTTAACATTTTTATAAATTTCATCTAGAAAAATTATTTCTAACATGGTCTCATATTTTAAATAATTCAAATAGAGGATAAGTGAATACTATTTTAATATAATAATAACTTGCCTAAAATATCTAGATTTAGAACATTTTCATTCATCAAATACATGTGCATAGTTTTAACCATCCTGGTGAATTTCTTCAGGCTCACAGTTACACAGAGTATAACCTTAGGAAATGCAACTTTATCTAGTATTTATATCTCCATTTCATGTGTTTTTCAAAAATCAGAATATCTGTTTTCAATTATTTACATTATAAACATTATTATTTTTCTCATGTTTAATGCTTGAGACCCTTACAATTAATAGGAATCATATTTTCAACTGGAACATTCTTCTGGAATTTAACTAGATACAAATAGATATAATTACATGTGTTACTTTAAATGCATTTTCAAAAATATGCAAGATGACATTTTATCAAATTTAGAAATCAGTGAAATTTACTGATGATGTCATAGAAAATATTTGTGAACATTTATGTTTCTTTCACTCTCTGTACAACAAATTGACCAGTTCAGACTTATTTCTGAAGAGACACCTACATAAATACAGTTACAGAAAAACATAGACCCACCATCAACATCTCAAAACTGACATTTGGGGAGTTACCTGATACCACACACATATGCACATGCAGTACTCCAGAAAATTTTTAAAAATGTTTTATTCAAGATACACTGTTTTATGTTGACAGAATAGCTATCACTGGAAAATTCATATTTTGTCAAATAGATGATAGATATACTCTCACCTACTATGTTCTTTGCTGAAATAGCTAAATCTCTGGAAGAAAGTTTTACTAGAGTGGTTCACACCACTAGGGTATGCTTAAATTTAACCTGAGCTTCTTTTTGAAAGTTAGCATGTGATGGTTAATACTGTGTGTCAACTTGATTAGATTGAAGGATGCAAAGTATTCTTCCTGGGTGTGTCTGTGAGGGTGTTGCCAAAGGAGATTAACATTTGAGTCAGTGGACTTGGAAAGGCAGACCCACCCTTAATCTGGATGGGCACAATCTAATCAGCTGCCAGCAAAGCCAGAATATAAAGCAGGCAGAAAAAAAAAAATAACATGAAAAGGCTAGACTGGCTTATCCTACCAGCCTACATCTTTCTCCCATGCTGGATGCTTCCTGCCCTCAAACATCAGACTCCAAGTTCTTCAGCTTTGGGACTTGAACTGGATTCCTTGCTGTGCAGCTTGCAGATGGCCTATTGTGGGACCCTGTGATTGTATCTCTATATATATCCCATTAGTTCTGTCCCTCTAGAGAACACTGACTAATACAAAGTGCCAGCTAATAATTTTTACTGAATACCTATTGTGTCCAAATTGTGCTGTATTTGTTGAGACAAATTGATAAAGAGAGAAAAAGATATTTAGTAGATGTATGTATGAAATGGCTTGTGTATTAGTGCCTTCTCACACTGCTATAAAGAAATACCTGAGACTGGGTAATTTACAAAGAAAAGAGGTTTCATTAACTCACAGTTTTGCATAGCGAGGGAGGCCTCAGGAAACTTATAATCATGGCAGAAGGCACCCCTTCACAGGACAGCACAAGAGAGAATGAGTGCCAGCAGGGCAAATGCCAGATACTTATAAAACCATCAGATCTCACGAGAACTCACTCACTATTATGAGAACAGCATGGGAGAAACCACCCCCATGATTCAACGATCTCCCACAGGGTCTCTTCCATGACAAACGGGGATTGTGGGTATTCCAATGCAAGGTGAGATTTGGGTGGGGGCACAGCCAAACGATATCAGTTTGTTCGCAATGTAATTTGTCTAAATTTATTATTTTGGTTAAAATATATTTATATGGAGATTATTCCTGTATATATGGGAGAAAGAATATTACATTTAGCAATCAGAGAGTGATCAGAAATAATATATGTCCAGTTGATGTAAGAATTCAATGCTGTAAATGTTAAACTTGCCAGCCATAATCTACTATATACAATAGGCAGAGTCAGTACTAGGGGAACAATGAATCTGAAAATGAAACAGAAGGAACCAATCTTGAAAAGTAATCTGAAAGCAAATTCAGTAACTTCAAAAGCAAAAGATTTTGAGAATAATAAACTATTTTATTAAAAATCAATCCGTCAAAATCATTTTAGTTTCATCTAGCTATATTTTAGTTAAAATAACTGCTTTTTCAAGTATCATTTAGATGAGTGTATATTAACAATTTTAACAATTTTGATAACCTAACAGAAAGGTAACTCTTGACCAGAAAAACTTGTGGAAGGTTGTTTAGGAAACGGATATCATTCTGCGTGTTTCAATCCAATCAAACTGACACTTAATATTAACCATCATATTTACTAAGACTGTTTCCAGATATGAAGTCCTGACTGTGAGTTGTCCAGGTTCTCAGTGCATTTAACAACGAGTTGAACAAAATGCATAAATAAAGCAACAGAAAACAAAAATAAATATTTACTGAGGCGAAAGTATACTCCACAGAGTGAGAGTGGGCTCAAGCAAGCAGCTCAAGAGCTCTGAATATAGTATCCCTTGGGGTTTTATTGACTAAAAGAATTTGGCAACACCTGTAGGTACCCTTTTGAGGCCTCTAATTGGTTACACCCTATGCAAATGATGACTTGGCCCATGACCAATCAGAGGCTGAAGTGGAGGCTTCGTTCATGGCCAGTCAGAGGCTGATGTTTTCCTATCGGTTTAATTCCAAAAAGTCAGACATAGGTTGGCCTTAGGCTCCCTGTCTCCAGATTGTATTCTCTTGCCTCATTTTCCCCTGAGAGACATGATCCCTGTAAATTTTTATGGGGGGCAGAGAGACCAATGGTCTTTCTTTTTTAAAATGTATTTATTTATTTGTATTTTACTTTAAGTTCTGGGATATGTGTACAGAATGTGCAGGTTTGTTACATAGGTATATATGTTGCATGGTGGTTTGCTGCCGCTATCAACCCATCATCTACATTGTAAGCCCCACAGGTATATTTGTTATATTAGGTATATTTGTCCTAATGGTGTTTCTTCTGTATCTGCTTCATGCTAATTGGCACACTGTGCCCAGTTGGGGACCATAGGACTCTTGTAGACTATGGAACTGTTGCCTGCTCTCTCTAGTGAAGACGGGGTGACTTCTCGATGGCTTTGCCTGACATAATTATCTGGAACTTGCTGGTAGCTCTGCTGCATGATCATTTGGAGCTTAATGGTCTTTAGGTGAGAAGAAATAAATCTGGTTAAAAGATTTTAAAAACATGGTCCAAACATCAATGGAAGTATAATTACTAACAATGGGCCAGCTAAGGGAAGGAGCCATGAAGTCCAACTTAGTATCCTTGTCCAGAAGCCCCATGACTCAGACAATTGTTGTTTCATTTTAGAGGCCTGGTCAGCTAATTTTGGGGCTGCATCCCTTACTAATCCTGATTGGTTGATGGAAAATACATAAGCCAATTTTTTTTTGAAGCTAAGAGATCCATTCCTCTTCTATTTTGTAAAGCTACTGCTGCCAAGAAATCTACTTAATTTTGTAAGGTGATGATATTAATACTTTGAGCATTGTCTCCCATGCTGTCTGAAAGATCGTTAGACAAGTGTTGTTAATAGGATAGGGAAGTTGCAAGCCTGCTAACTCCCATTCCTACACCTGCTGTTATTCCTAGCCCTACCAAAAGGGCGTATTCCTTGTATGGTTCATTTGTGTCTGATGGTTGCAGTTAAAGGTATAATGAGAGACTGGTTATTGGGAGCTATATTGATATTAGGGGCTAAATAAATGAGAATACAGGTTCCTGTCCAATTGGCTGGTAAACATAAGTAGGAACTGGTCCTACACAGGAAAAGGGCACCTTGTTTTTCAAGACAGAAGTTGTTCTCTATGGTGAACATACGGGTTAGCTTGTTTCCGCTTTCCCTAGTTGTTAAGGTTGCTACTAAAGTAGCCCTGGTTAAAGGCTGCAAACATTTTGGGAGGTATCCTGAGTTGCCCCAGTAGTCTTGCTTTTCCAGTGGAGGCAGTTAAGCTTAGTGTCCACCAGCAACTGCCCAGAGGTTTTTTTTTTTTTTTTTTTTTCATACTGGGGAACCAAAAGGCAACTAGATGTCTCAGGATTAGTATAGTCTTCCCAAGGAAAAATGTGAATACAGCCAGTGGGTCTACCTGGACAGTATTTAGTCTGTGTGCCCCCAGCTAGGGGTCATTTTTATAAAAACTGTACAGGTTTTCTTAATGAGGTTATCTGGGTAACTGCACAGCTCACATGATCATGTGAGGGGTTAATCTCCAGAGTGTAGTTGTATTGAGGACTTTTCAAAGTTCTCAGGGCCTAACCAAAATTTTGGCTTCTTTTAATATAAAGTAGCACCTGGAATTTTAATTCTGTGTGCATTCATATTGGGCCCCAAATGGGTTTTGAGGGGCTGCAACCACAGAAAGGTTGCTTTGATAATAATGAAGAAGGCTTACTTTTTGTTTTGTAACCTTTGTCATTTCCATACTTTTGAAGTCATACAAGTCATCCAGGTTCATTTATTTTAAAGGAGTACCCCCCTTGTAGTTAGGGTGATAGGTCATTTTTTCAAAGGCCCAAGATCAGGCTGGGACTGGATGGCAGTATAAACAGTTCTTTGCCAAAGCTGGACTGGTGGTATTTAACAGTCCATGTGTTAAATTTAAAAAGTTCTTAATAAATACTCATAATTCATTAATTGCCAGTATATGCAGACTGTGGCAAATCATTATAGAGCCAGAAATACTTATCTGTTATTTTGTTATTTGAACAGGAACTTCAGGGGATGGATACCTATACTGTCAGGAATGATTGTTATAAAAACGAATGAAAACATTTTGCTTAATTATCACAAAGGAAGTGATTCCCTCCATTTGGAAGAGGGCAGTTAAACTGTAGAAATATAAAAATAGCTACTATTATCCAGCTTACAGTAACTATGCAACAAAGACACCAAAGAGAGTTGGTAGGCATTTACTTCTCTTTTGACTGTCTTTTAAACAGGTACTTCAGGTCTTCCACGGGTTCACAGGCATAGCAGCTGGCAGGAGCTCTGGGTTTCAGGTCTGGAGCTTCAGGTATTGCAGGCTTAACCCTGGAAAAATGGATCCAACTATCTAATCCTAGCACTTTGGCTGTGGAAGGCATAGCCAGCACTACTGAAAAGGGTCCCTTCCATTCGGGTTGTAGTTGTTGAGCAGGTGATCACTCTTTCTATGTTTTAACAAGTACCTTATCTCCTGGCCTGATCTTGGGTTACTTGTTATTTCCCGGTGTGGAGAGTCATTGAGTCCCAAACTCTTGCAAATTCTGCTGAAACTGTCCCAAGCTAACTAGATATTCTATTAGACTGGCAATTTCTGGATCAGTAATTAGGTCATTAGTTAAAAATGGCCTCATATAACATTTCATAGGGGCTCCTATTACTTTTTGCTCTTGGGGAATTACAGATCCTTAAGAGGGCTATGGGCACTAAGCTGACCCAAGTTTCTGATGTTTCCTGACATAACTTTCCTATGCCCATTTTAGAGTATGAATAGTACTTTCTGCTTTCCCAGAGGATTGAGGTCTCTGTGCTGAATTTAAATAGTATTTGATTCCAAGAGCTTTAGCAATATCTTGAGTCATTTGGGAGACTTAAGATGGGCCATTATCATTCTGGAGGCTTTGGGGTTACCCAAATTGGGGGATTATATCCTTTGAGAGAACCTTCATAAGTTCATTAGCATTCTCTGTTCTGGTAGGTTAAGCTTTAACCCAGCCAGTAAAGGTGGCAATTAGTACTTGCAAAAACCTGTATCCTCTGCAAGCTGGCACATGGGGAAAGTAGAGTTGCCAGTCTTCTCCTGGGTAGGTTTCCTTTCTCTGAACTGATTATATTAGATGGGGTATTTAGCTTCCTGGATTGTTGAATACATACACTGAACAGGCTTGGAAGACCTGCTTAACTGCCAAGGCCAAGTTAGGCCCAATGAAGGGCCTGTTTACCATACCCAGAGTGGCCTCTCTCACCATATGGTAAGAGTTATGCAGGGTTTTTGTAACTTTTCATTGAGCTGTTTGAGGGAGATACAATTTTGATCCCATACATCATCAGAATCCTCATTTTTGACCTCCTTGCTCCTTTATTAACTGTTTTTCCTGTGATGTGTATTCAGGTTCTGTTAGGGAATCATAGAAGGGAAGTAGTCCTAAGATTTGTTGAGACTGCACACTGAAAGCTGCTGCTTTGGCTTCCTTATCAGCCTTTTTCTTCCCTTGTGCTGTAGGGGTTAAGTCCTTTGATGCCCTCTACAGTGGATCATGGCTACAGCCTCTGGCAAGTGTATTGCTTCCAATAGCTGTAGAATTTCAGACCCACGCTTTATGAGGGAACATTTGCTAGTCAGTGGTCACCTTACTTTCCAAATTGCAGCATGATTATGAGCCATGAGAAATGCATATTAGAAATTTGTATAGATATTTAGCTTCTTCCTTTTTCCCAATATCAGGGCTCAAATGAGAGCAATGATCTCAGCTTTTTGTGATGATGTGCCTGGGGTAGTGGTTGGGACTCAATGATGATGTTGTAATTTACTACCACATATCCAGCCAGGCATTCTCCATTGGACACAAAGCTATTGCTGTCTGTAAAACAGTTATCCTCTGAATCTGGGAGGAGCTGCTCTTTTAAATCAGGTCAGCTGACATATGTGTATGCGATGACATCCCTGCAGGAGTGATCAATCACTGGGCCTGTGAGCAGCAATGAAGCTGGATTCAGGGTGTTACAGGTTTTAAGGGTAACCTCTGGATTGTCTAGGAATATAGCCTGTTATTTGGTTAACCTTTCTCCCATCGTTCAGATGTGTCCTTCTATTTCCAGGACTGACCTTACCTGATGTGGAGTTAACACTTTCAGTGGTTGACCCAGGGTGTTTTTAGTGGCTTCTTCCACTAAAATAACGGTGGCTGCTATTGCCTGCAGGCAGCTTGGTCACCCTGAGGCTACTCTGTTCAATTTCTTTGAAAAGTAGATGGTTGGTATGGGTTCTGATCCCAGTTTCTGGGTTAGTATTCCCACAGCTATGCCCTTTTTTTCGCTATATACAAGGAAAAAGGCTTAATGAAGTTTGGGATGCCAAGAGTGGGAGCTTGGTTAAGAGCCTGTTTTAACTTGGCAAAGTTTCCCCTCATTTCTAGGGCCCACTCCATTGACTCATTTTCTGGCCCCCTTGTTGCTTTATAAAGGGGTTTTGCTATGACCCCAAATTTGGAACACATAATCTGCAAAACCCTGCCATTCCCAAAAAGGATTGAAGCTGTTGCTTGGTACTGGGGGCTCCTAAACCATATGTATCTTGCACCATTCTGGGGATATTTGCCAGGTCCTGGGGATGAAAATATACCCCAAATATTAAACCAGTTGAAGGGTGATTTAAGCCTACTTTTTGAACACTTTGTATCCCCTGTGTGCCAGGAAATTCAAGGTCTTTATAGTAACTTGATCAGATGTCTCCCAGGTTGGGCTACACACAATAAAGTTATCTACATACTGGAGTGTACTCCTGTTTTCCAGTTGTAGATCCTTCAGATATCTTTCTAAGGCTCAGGCCAAAAAAAAAAAAAGGAGTGGGGAGCTGTTTTGAAAGCCTGGAGGGAGGGAGTACTGTCCAGGTGTATTGTGGGTTTTCTCTGCTATTAGGATCTTCCCATTCAAAAGCAAAAAGGTATTGAGATTCCAGGGCCAGAGGGATAGAAAAGAAAACATCTTTTAAATTTTGGACTGAGAACAATTCTGTGCTCCCTGGCACTTGAGTTAAAAGAGTATATGGATCTGTCACTAATGGGTGGATTGGGATCACAGACTCATTAATGGCCCTGAAATCTTGTACCAAATGGTATTAGCCAGAAGGCTTTAAATGGGGGTATTACATTACAGGGAGAATTGCAAGGTTTTAGAATTCCATGTGCAAGCAATTTCTTAAGTACAGATGCTAGGACCTTTCTTGCTTCCAGTTTAACTGGGTATTTTTAACTGGGGTCTTTAAACTGTATTTTGACTGGCACTGCTGTTTTAGCCCTTCCAGGTCTCCCAGGATACAATGCTAGCAGGTTTACCTGCTTGTTGACATGGTCTGTAATATTGCCTGTATCACGGACCATTAGAAATCTTGCCAGATGGTGCTTAAATTGTAGCAGTGCCCCTACTTATCCTGTGCAGAGATCTTGGTACAAAGGGGATTGCCCCATTCCACATCAATGCAGATTTCCAGGCCTTTGGATACCTGCTACCGTAGATTAGGAGTTTGGGCTGCCCAAACCTTCCTGTGAAGAAATCTTAGTGCAGAACAGTCCTCTTTACTACATGCCCAAGCAGATCTCCAGGTTTTTGGAGTACTCACTCTCCTAGATTAGGAGTTTAGGTTGCCCTAACACCCATGCAGAGAGCTTGGAGCTAAAAGGGTTTCACAGCTTCAAACCTAGGCACACTTCTGAATGTATGGTGGTCACCCATTGATTATCCCTTGGTGCTGGTGCTTGTACCTGCCATTGCAGGGACCTGTAGGTGGGCATGCTAGGTCCAGCCCCACCCATTATGGTCCCCACACCTCCAGGGCTTAGCAGGGAGTTCAGACCACTGTAAATTACATAGGTCAGCCATTTCCTGAGGCAACAAAGAGCTTTGGTGAATAAAGGAGTATCAATAATATACCCAGCCACATGAGCTACAGCTGGCTCTTACCTATAAGTACCACCTACTGGCTTGTTGGTTGAACTGCGCAGCCCAATATTAAACCTACCAAAAGAAGTGGATAGGGCTATAGAAGCAAAGACAAAAGACTCTACCCAGTATTCTCTATCACATAAGGAAGAAGGAAAAGGGAAAGAGAAAGAGCAAGAAAAAAACCCACAAAGTATTATAGGGGAAAAGGGAAAAAGAAAAAAATTCTACCTGCACAAAAGAATTTTGTTTTCGAAAATTTAGAAGTGCATGCACCTTCAGATGAAAAGGAATCAGGGCAAAAATTCTAGCACCATAAAAAGTCTGAATGGATGACACCATGAAATGAACACACTAGCTCTCCAGCAATGGTCCCTAACCAAAATGGAAACTCAGAAATGACAGAGAAAGAATTCAAAGCAAGTATTGCGAGGAAGTTCAATGAAATTCATGACAAGGTTGAAAATTAACATGAGGAAATTTATTTTAAAAATCCAGGAAATGAAGGAATAGATAAATATTTTAAAAAGAAATCAAGCAGTGCTTCTGGAATTAAAAAAAACTCACTAAAGAAATTTTAAAATAGAATGGAAAGTTTTCTCAATAGACTGGAACCAACAGAAGAAAGAATTTTAGAGCTTGAAGACTGTTCTCTTGAACTAACCCAGTGAGAGAAAAATAAGAAAAAAAATCTTAAAAAACAAGGTCTTTAAGAGATATAAGATTATGTAAATTGGTCAAATCTACAACTTATTGACATTCCTGAGAGAGAAGTATAAAAAGTAAACAATTAGGAAGACATAATTGAGGAAATAATCCAAGAAAACTTCACTGATCTTTCTAGAGAGGTAGATATTTAGATATAAGAAATCCAGAGAACAGCTGTGAGATACTATTCAAAATGAATATCACCAAGGCATATAGTCACCAGACTATCCAAGGTCAATGCTAAAGAAAAAATCTTAAAGGCAGCTAGAGAAAGAGGTCAGATTACATACAAAAAGAACCACATCAGACTAACAGCAGAAAGCTTTCAAACCACAAGAGATGGGTGGCCTGTTTCTC
The DNA here is from genome assembly GCF_028885625.2 of Pongo pygmaeus. NCBI lineage: Eukaryota > Metazoa > Chordata > Mammalia > Primates > Hominidae > Pongo > Pongo pygmaeus. The sequence goes on along the minus strand of NC_072388.2, from coordinate 42,174,203 downwards.
TTTTAAGCATTCCTAAATAAAATAAATTTTGTCATCTCACCAAAGTAAGCGTCATAAGCAAAGGAGAAACAAAAGGTTTTCCAGACAAACAAACACTAAGGGAATTTGCAGTCCAGGCTTTATAAGAGATTCTTAAGGGGGTTCTAAACATGGAAATGAAAGAATGATACTTGATACCAAAAAAACACACAAGTACATAGCCCACTGAATTTTTAAAGCAACCACACAATAGAAACTACGAAGGAAAAAGCTAACAACTTCATGATAGGTTTAAAACCTCACATATTTACATGACTTTTGAATGTAAAAGATCTAAATGCCCCACTTAAAAGGAACAGAGTTGCAAGTGGGAAAAAAGGAAATGTCCATTTACAATTGTCAAGAGACCTATCCCACACAGAATGACAGAAAACCCATAGACTCAAAGTAAAGGGTTAGACAAAGATCTATCGTGAAAACAGAAAATAAAAAAGATCAGAGTTGCCCATCTTAAATTTGAGAAAAGAGACTTTAAATGAACAACAGTACAAAAGGACTCAGAAGGGCATTACGTAATGATAAAGGGTTCAATTCAACAAGAAGACTTAACTATTAAAAATGAATATGCACCCAAATTTGAAGCACCCAGATTCTTAAAACAAGTACTTTTGGAACTACCAAAATACTTAGAAAGCCACATAATAATAGTGAAGAACTCCAACATCTCATTGTGAGCATTAGACAGATCATAAGCAGAAAACTAAGAAAGAAGTTCTGAACTTTACACAACACTTAACTAATTGTATATAATAGATATCTACAGAATACTTCATCTATCAAAGAATATACATTCTTCTCATACATAAAAATGGCAGCAATAGAAACTGGGGCCTAGTAGAGAAGGGGAGGGGTAAAGATTGGAAACTATTGAGTACTAAGCTTAGTACCTGGGTGATGGGATTATTCATGCTCCAAATCTCAGTGTCATTTAAATATACCCAGGTAACACACTGGTCTTGTATCCCCAAACCTAAAATAAAAGTTAAAAGAAACTTTAAACATAGCACTCATGGTATGACTCAGTAATTCCTTTTCCAGAAATTTGCCCACATTATATTATTATAAAATTAATGTCTGTGTCTCCTCTACCAATCAAATGTTGAAGCTCTGAGCCTTAATGTGATAGTATTTGGAGTTGTGGCCTTGGGTTGTAGTATTGAGGCCCACATGATGGAATTATGGCCCCATAAGAAGATAAAGAGACATCTCTATCTTTCTATTTCAGACTCTCTCTCTCTCTTTCTCTGCAAGCACAAAGCACTAAAGAAAGGTCATATGAGGATATATAAAGAGGGTAGCTCTCTGCAAGCCAGATAGAGAGTGCTCATTAGAACCCAACCATGCTGGCACTCTGATCCTGTAATTTCAGCTTCCAGAACTGTGAGAATATACAGTACGTTGCTATTTTTTAAGCACCTAGCTATGATATTTTGTTATGGCAGCCTTAGCAGACTAAGACATGAAAACCTATGTTCACACAAAACTGTACATGAATGTTTATAGAGGCCTTATTAATAGTTACTAAAAAATGGAATGAGTCACATGTCCCTCAACTGTGAAATGAATAAACAAAATATGGTACATCCAGATCTAAACAAGGAATAGTAGTCTTCTACAAAAAGGAAAGGAATATTGCTACATGTGACAATATAGCTGAATCTGAGAAAGAATTCAGACTCAAAAAGCTACATAATATATGATTTTATTTACATGACATTCTCTTAGAGTCATACTTTAGGAAGAGATAACAGATCAATAAAGGCAGAGTCCAGAGCAAGCTTATCCAACCCATGGCCCTGGGCTGTATGAGGCCCAGGATGGTTTTGAATGCAGCCCAACACAAATTCGTAAACTTTCTTAAAACATTATGAGATTTTTTTTTAAGTTCATCAGCTATTGTTAGTGTTAGTGTATTGGTGTGTGGCCCAAGACAATTCTTGTTCCAACGTGGCCCAGGGAAGCCAAAAGTTTGGACACCCCTGGATTCTGGAAAAAAGTGGAGTGGTTTACTAAAAAGAGGCATGAGAAACTCTTTGGAAGGATACACTTCCTCTGTATCCTGATTTTGGTTGTACCTATAGACTGTATACATTTGTTAAAAAAAAAAAATCACAAAATTAGGTATTTCAAAGTATGACTATATGTAAATTATGGCTTGATTTTCAAAATGGAAGAAATATATATTCAGTACTTTATACAAATCCTAGCGTGTGATTAAGTGCTCAATCAATATAATCTAATAATATAATCTTTATTGATTTCATAAAAATGTATAAAAATTAGTAAAAATTTAAAAATAAAAAACATCAAACAATTCTAATAAAAGTTTCTTTGCTGTCCTTTATTATCTCTTCAAAACTTTTGTGGCTCCAATATCTAAAATTAAAAAATAATATTTCCCTGATATACATTTTCACTCATCATTTGAATAAAGTAACATTATATTTTACTCTAGGCATGTAATCTGTCATTTGCATAAATCTGTTCTAGAATACATCAAAATAGAATGTGAACACTAGAGTACAATTAATTGTACATATGGCTTTTTTGAGTACATTTATTAGAAACAGGTTTCTTCTACCTTCTCAATATTCTTCCAATATAATCTTTATTACTAAATCAAAATGCTCCTACAAGAATTAAGTTGCATGTTAAATCTAAAGGTAATTGAATACTATTTTAAATATATTTTCTTTTCTTTCTGTCCTTATAATCTGTTCCCATAAATATCTTTTCAAGCAATATTTAGTATACTTAGTCTTTAAATAAAAGGTGATGTAATTATCAAAGTAGTAAATCTTTTAAAAATGTGGCACATATCCTAAAAAGTCAGTTTAATTGTTTTTACTCAAAGTTTTTAAATCTTTATGAAATGCACAAAACCTCAAGAAAAATGTTCAATAGAGGAAAAAAATTACCCACATTTTTATTCGTGAATTATAGTTTCTGTAGTGAAATCTATAGCAATACTAGAGGGATTTTTATTTTAATATTAAGCCTTAAGGTAAATATTAAATGTGTTTTAAATAGAAAGGTAACACACTAGCCAATTCCAAGAAAATTAAAAATATCATATTTTTTATATTATCATATTTGATAAAATATCATACTAATTAAGAAAAAAAGTATGCTTTCCAGAAACAAAAGTATATTGAATAATCCAGAAAAAAAGTTAGAAAATGAAATTTCACAAAAAGAAAAAAGAAGAAAAAACATTAAAAGACTCAGGAAAGACAAAAGACACCAATTTGTGGGAAACATTTTCAAAATAAAATGGAAGATTTTCTAATTACTTATTAGCCATTTGATTTGCACTATGATGTAGAGATCCAGCAATACTGAGGAAAATCATGTTAGTATATCAGAAATATCACTGGATCATGAATTAGGAGACATATAATCATGCTTCAGTTTCTTATTATGTTATTATTAATTTTTTTAAATTTTACTTTATGTTCTAGGATACATGTGCAGAACATGCAGGTTTGTTACATAGGTACACATGTGCCATGGCTGTTTGCTGCACCTATCAACCTGTCACCTAGGTTTTAAGCCCTGCATGCATTAGGTATTTGTCCTAATGCTCTCCCTCTCCTTGCCCCCCAGCCCCCAACAGGCCCTGGTGTGTGATGTTCTCCTCCCTGTGTCCATGTGTTCTCATTGTTCAACTCCCACTTATAAGAGAGAACATGCGGTGTTTGGTTTTCTGTTCCTGTGTTAGTTTGTTGAGGATGATGGTTTCCAGCTTCATCCATGTCCCTGCAAAGACATGAACTCATTCTTTTTTATGGTTGCAACTTATTTTATTTTGGAAGATACATACACACAAATACATAGATAGATGATAGATAGATGATAGATAGATAGATAGATAGATAGATAGATGATAGATAACTACATATTTGATCTGTTATGTCTATTTGATTGAAAATAGTTTGTGCATGTAAATGCAAATCATGGAAGACATCATGTTACACAGTCAAAAAAATATATTTACTATTCTGTGATAGGCATATTTTGGGATTTGTTCTCTGAGGATAGAGTCATTTCTAAAAACGGTTCCCTTCCCTCTCCCACCAAAAAATGAATTTGCCCCACAGAGTTAAGTAGACCATTTTCATCTTATGTTCCTATGTACCTAGGAACCCACCCTTCTCCAGATAATGTGTCCTGAAATTTGGTATGAACTAAGTTTGGATATGGAGAAAATCATACACAAAGGAGGAAGAAAAAAACAGTTTATAAGGACACAAAATATATGAAACAGAGAATAACAAATGTTAGAATTAGTGAAATGTCAATGATATTTGCTCCAATCCTCTTCCATCTTCAAATTTATCCGTTTTAGCTCCAGGTGGCAGCTTTCAGCAGGGTAGCCTTTGCTCAGGACATTTGTAAATATACAGTAGCCCTGCAACTGGGGGTGGCAGGGTTGCTGCTTGTCCCGCTACATCAGAAGACTGCTTTGCTTTCCTCTCCTTCCTTGCCTTAGGTGTTTCCTGTCACTTTTCTGTTGAATTCTAGCATTCTCTTAGGTGATCTATTCAAAGTGTGATTATCTACTCACTAGTCTGGTTCTTCTTTGTGGAGGAGGTTGAGTGATGAGTGCCTCTATTCAACCTTCTCGAAGCCCTCCCCTCCTTTATTTTATTCTAATCATAGTTATTCTAAATTCTCTGTCTCACAATTTTAATATCTATTTCATATCTAAATACACTCATTTTGTCTTTTCAGACAGTGTTTTTCCTTGTCATTTGGCATGCTTTTAAAATTTATTGACAGCTGGCCAGATTGTATGAACTGATGTAAATAGATCTTAATTGTAAGAATTTATTCTAATTTGGCTAGTACTTGGGTTGTTTCATTTAATAAATCATGTATGTAATGTTTGCTTTAACTTTAAGTATAAAAGCCTTCACTTTTTTCCTCCAGTGTCTTTTGTCTTTATCTCCTTCCTTAGCTTTGGTGCTTTCCTGTATACTGCTCCTTAAACAGAGACTGTCTTGTAACTCTCAGCAGTAATCCACTGGAATTAACCTGCAGCCCCGCTGGCATGGTGGTAAGGTGTTTGTAGGAGCATTCCATAAACTTTAGATTCAGTTTCAATTGTTTAGTGGCCTTATGTCTTGGGATTGTGACTTTCACAAGTGTTTCTGTTTTTTCTCCAGTGGTTTGACTGTTTTCTCCTCAGGCCCTACTCCTTTCTCTTGCTGTAACATTCCCAATCTATTTCTTCCAAGCCTTGTTTCCTAATAAGAGTGTTTTTGCTGCTGTTCTTTTGTTTACTCCTGGAAGGCTGGAGAGACTGGGACAAGGAGGAATTCACTTTTCCCAGATGACATATGATATCGTAATATACTGTTTCTTTCAAATCTTGAAATTGAAGTTCCTTCTCTTAGAATGTAAGTTTTGCCACTGATAAGAACACACTGATGTTTCACAATGGTTCCTTTTTCCCTTCTTCTGCCAGTGCCATGAAGGAATCTTTCTTAGATCTTCACCAGAAGGATCTGGTGGGGTTCTCAAAGTAAAAGCAACAAAAGACTGGGCTTCCCCAAAGACTGGCACCCCCTAAGCTTGAGGCCTCCTGGAGTTTCTCATTCTCATATCTTACCCTTCAACTGATTATGTCTCATGCTCCCAAGACAGCCTCTTGGTGGCACCAGATGAGTTTTAACATATATTTGATAAATTTCTCCATCTGAGTATTCATCATAGTACAAATCGTTTAGTGTTTCAAATCAACGTTGATGAGAGACTTTAAATACAGAGCTGAGATTATCTTTGTTTTGTGAGTTACCTGTCAACCACATAATCATGAAAAATCTCTAAAGATGGGACAGGACCAGAAAGCAAATCCTCAAGGGCTGTTTGGGCAACTTCAAGTTATTTTATCCGATTTCTCTTCTCCATGGATTTTGAATATGTTTTACTTATTGCATGTCTGTTTTAAGAATGGAATGAAGCATTCCTTTGCTAAAAAGTCACAGCTCTAACAATCTCAAATACTACTTGATTTTCTGTTTTCAATTGTCTCTTCACCCCCAATCTTCTGGAAGGGTACAAGATCTAATGGCATTCTTAAGTAAAAATTATTTAAACTTTAATAAATCCTTGAGTTTCTTTGGCCAAAGGTACTCCAATTAGCGCCAATGGCCATACAGCATATTTCTTCAAAGACATATTAATTATTCTCCTATAAATTGATTACTGGAATGTCTATGCATTTAGAGATTTTTTTCTCTGTAATACACTATGTCCTGCTTTGTGCAGACACAGTGAAATATTGTAAGGAGCTCACATACTATAGTAACCTATCATCAACAAGTTGAGATTGCCTTCCCTCTTATGACTTTGAATAAGCATATTTCATTTATTGAAAGAGAAATCAGAGGAAAACTTTTTCTGATTCCTTTGGAAGCAACTTTATCAGACCCTATTAATAACAAGTGGAGTAGTGAAACTCCAGGGAGTCAGTCCTTGAGTTTACATTTCACAGTGAAAGACACAATTCAGAAGTGAACACAAGTCAAAGGATCCTCAAATACAGGACTTAATGTAAGAATACTGATATATCCTAGGAAAACAATTAATGCTCATAAACACACCTGACTGAAAACCTTAGCAACAAGCCGATGACATCAGATAGTGAACTATGTCTATTCATGGTGTTAAACCAAGACTCGTATCTAATACCTGCTTTCTGTCTCATTTTGTTGTTTGCACTCATTCTTTTTTTCATTTTCTGTAGATTCCTGGTTGTTATCAACTCATAATGACCTGACTCTTTTTTCTTTTCTTTTTAATATATTTGTTAGATAAAAACATGCACATTCTAACATCATTCTTAAATTATCCAAAAGAGTAGTCACCGCTCTCAGTTTTACCTACTATTGAATATGCCATCCATTGCCAAATCCCCATGAGAAAAAAATGAACAAATCTGGTTTCAACAAATAAGACAACAGAAAATTACAACTAGGTAGTGTTATCACTTGCAACTTTTTGGATAAATGGCCTTAAACAAATCACCCTATGCTAGTGTTATTTTCTTTAAGAAGAATAAACCATTATTATAAACATATTGGTCAGAACATAGGTGATTCCAAATTTGAATTCAACAACCTTCATAGGGCAATAGGCAAAATACTTGCCACCTGCAAGAAATAAATAGAAATTCAAATATGTAACCAAGCTAACATCAGTATTTGATTCTGACTTTGTGTTGTGAGCTACTCTTTTTTATCCTGGATCTCTAAGTGCCTCTAGCAGATATTACTTCCTTTGTTGCCTGGATGCCTGGTCCTGTTTTTCTTGGACTAATACCTCATACAATTTAGGACTCATATTCTGAGATTTATCTGAACACAGAGACCTTGATTCTACAAATCACTAAGTTCTGAAAACTCTGGCTCAGGTATAATCTAACTAGAGTCAGATAACTATTGGCCAAAACCAGGCCCAGGAAGCTGAAGGCTCTCACCAGCTTTCTGTTGGCTCAGGTCATAATTCTGCCAGTTTTACCTCCTATACTTTGCTCTGAGCTGGTCAAAACCTGTTTCAGCATTCCCAAAACCAAGACATCCACCTTTTGGCTATCCTGTGTGCCAGAGTGGTCCAGGAATATCTTAGCATCCACCCAGTCTCTCACCGAAGCCATCCAGAAGAAGTCCTTCTTATCTCACTCAGCACACAAGACAAGCTCTAGGCCAGCCCTCTGCTGCCTTTCCAGCTCTCTGTACCCTGGAGATACTCCAGCAGTCTATTTTTAATATAAGCACACAATTACTGGTTGCCATAGACCCCAACACAAGCCAATCTCTAATAAATTCTAAATAAGTTATCCAGGGCCTGCTAAATCCCATGGCATTACTCAATGAGCATGGACTTGAGCATTCATTTTATACCTCTCTCCAGAGTCCAAAGTTCCTCAGTACTCACCCAGCAAGGGCAATCATGGATAGAGTAGCAGATACAGATCTTTGGGTTTTGAAGAACTGCCACTGCCTAGGTTCAGTCTCTGCTCCAGTGTGCCCGCAAAAGAAGGAATAAGCCAATCCTCCACCCTGCTTTTAGCCCTAGAGCTCTGAGAGGACGCTCTGTGCCTGCCAAAGCCAAGGTGGTACCATCTGTGGGCAGGAGAGGTAACTGAATGCTGGGGGATATTTGCTTCCTTTACAACGCCATTCTGCTTATGGGCTTAGAGGTCCATATATTTCACACCAAAGCCCTCTGTAATCAAGTCCATTTCCATTATCACCATGCTGACCCATCACTTTCTCCCCAGGGTACTAGAGTCAGAATTTCCAGTGTGGGATGAATAACTGAAAGTCTGGGTATAAAGAAGTACCCGTCTTCTAACACATTAAATTTCACCACTTTAGAGAAGAACTACTCAGTATACTGAATAATCAGTTCAGTCACTGCAGCCATGTGAATGGATGTGTTTCTTTATTTTTGGTTTATAACAGGCTAGGTCCTAAAATGATTACAATGTTACAGGGAGTAATTTTTGTTTCATTTTTGGTTCACAACAAATTAGTGCCTAAAATGATTGCAGTGTTTCTGGAAGTAATCTTATTAACACCACTGCTCTGAGCAAGCTTTGCCAGGAACAAAATGGTGTGGTGCCAACTTCTGATATGTTCTCCATACATCTTGAAGTTTTTTTGACTTGATTCTGCACACTTGAAAGGTGTGTTCTTTATTCATACTGATGATTAAATGCAATCAAAAGTACAGGTAGTTTCTATGAATTAGGAGTTCATACATCTTCTACAGCACAGAATTCTGAATAGAACTCATCCAAGTGAGAAGCAGAACATTCTAAAGCAGCTTTCAGTTTCTTTAACTTGGAGTCTCCAACTCCAATTCAGAATTATTCTTCATGCCAGTCTCCAGGAGCAGCCTGGCCCAGGCTTCAAGTGTAATACTTCAAGTCTACTGTCAAAAGATTCCCAAAGACTGTTTTTTCCACTCACTTGTTTTGATTGGATCGCATTTCAAAGAGGGCCTTTTCTAAGACTGCTGATATTTTTTATGGTAATCTGCTTAAGTTTCTAATGAAGTGACAAGAGTTTGCCATTCAGCCCTTCTTTGGCCATACAAGTCTGCAGCAAACTGATCCTTGCACTATTGTACTTTATTTCCGGCTTCATTCATTTCTTTCTTTAGGTGTCTATTTTGGATGTAAGCCTCTGACAGTTAACTCCTGAAGATTTCTGAGTTTAGTTACACTCAACTCTGACAGAATCTTAGTCAAAAAGCAAAAGCAATGTAGCAAGCTGTTTCCACTGTTTCCTGCTGTTAGAAATTTCTGCCTCTGCTAAGCCACATGGAGAGTCTACAATATTTTCTTCAACAATAGCTTCATACCAAGAGAGTTCTAGAGTCATCTGGTTCTCAGTATCTGCCTATGTCCAGCATCGTCACCAAAATATAACTTTCAAGTTGAGCCAAAGCTTCTTTCATATTCTGAAAATTGATACCTATCCAATGGAAACTATTCCAAAAAACAGAGAAAAGAGGGAATCTTCCCTAAATCATTATATGATAACCAGTATCACCTTAATACCAAAACCAGGAAAGGACGTTACAACAAAAAAAAAGAAAACTACAGATCAGTATCCCTGATGAACATAAATCTAAAAATCCTCAACAAAATGCTAACGGAATCCAACAGTGTATCAAAAAGATCATCCACTATGATCTAGTGGGTTTCATAACAGGGATGCAGGGATGGTTTAATGCAAGTCAATAAATGTGATACACTACATAAACAGAATTAAAGATAAAAATCATATGAGCACCTCAGTAGACACACAAAAATCATTTGATGAAATCCAGCATCCTTTTATGATTAAAACCCTCATCAGCTTCGGCATAGAAGGGATATAACGTAAGGTAATAAAAACCATCCATGAGAAAACCACAGCCAACATTATCTTCAATGTGGAAAAGTTGAAATCATTCCCCCTGAGAACTGAAACAAGACAAGGATGCCCATTTTCAGCACTTCTATTCAACATAGTACTGGCAGTCCTAGCTAGAGCAATCAGATAAAAGAAAGAAAATCAGGGCCATCCAAATTGGCAAAGAGGACGTCAAACTGTTCACCAATGATATAATTGTATTCCTAGAAAACCCTAAAGACTCATTCAGAAAGCTCCTAGATCTTATTAAAAAATTCAGTAAAGTTTCACATCCTGAAAACTTTGGACCTTTTTATTGGCAATTTTTTAATTACTGTTTTAATCTCACTATTTGTTATTTGTCTGTTCAGGATTTGAAACATTTGAAATCATTGTACACAAATCAGTAGCACTACTATGCACCAACAGCAACCAAATGAGAACCAAATCAAGAAGTCAACTGCATTTACAACAGCTGCCAAAAAAAAAAAAAAGAAAAACTGAAAAATATACCTAACAAAGGAGGTGAAAGATCTACAAAACACTGCTGAAAGAAATCATAGATGACACAAACAAATGGAAACACATCTCATGCTCATGGATGGGTAGAATCAATATTCTGAAAATGACCATACTGCCAAAAGCTCTCTATAAATTCAATGGAATTGCCATCAAAATACCATCATCATTCTTCACAGAACTAGAAAAAAAATCCTAAAATTCATATGGAACCAAAAAAGGGCCCATGTAGCCAACGCAAGACTAAGCAAAGAGGACAAATCTGGAGGCATCACATTACCACCCGACTTCCAACAATACTACAAGGCTACAGTTACCAAAACAGCATGGTACTGGTCTGAAATAGGCATGTAGACCAATGGAACAGAACAGGGAACATAGAAATAAAACCAAATACAGTCAATGGATCTTCCACAAAGCAAACAAAAGCATAAAGTGGGGGAAAGGACACCCTATTTAACGAATAGTGCTGGAAGAATTGGCAAGCCACATGTAGAAGAATTAAACTGGATCCTCATCGCTCATCTTTCACAAAAATCAACTCAAGATAAATCAAAGACTTAAATCTAAAACCTCAAACCTAAAAATTCTAGAAAATAACATCAAAAAAACTCTTCTAGACACTGGGTTAGGCAAAGAGTTCATGAACAAGAACCCAAAAGCAAAAGCCAAAAAAAAAGATAAATAAATAAGAATTAATTTGACTAAAAAGCTTCTGCCTAGCAAAATAAATAATCAGCAGAGTAAACAGCCGTTAGAGTGGGAGAAAATATTTGCAAACTACGCATCTGAGAAAGGGCTAGAATCCAAAATCTAAAAGGAACTCAAATCAGCAAGATAAAATACAAAGAATCTCCTCAAAAAGTGGGATAAGGACATAAATAGACAGTTCTCAAAAGAAGATATACTAATGGCCAACAAACATATGAAGAAATGCTCAACATCAATAATTATCTGGGAAATACAAATTAAAACAATAATACAATACCAACTTTCTCCAGCAAGAGTGGCCATAATTTATAAATAAAAAAAAAAATAGATGTTTGCATGGATGTGGTGAAAAGGGAACACTTTTACACTGTTGTTGGGAATGTAAATTTCTACAACCTCTATGAAAAACAGTATGGAGACCCCTAAAAGAACTAAAAGTAGTTATACCATTTGATCCAGCAATCCCACTACTGAGTACCCAGAGGATAAGAAGTTATTACATAATAAGGATAAGAAGTTATTATATGAAAAAGACACTTGCACACGCATGTCTATAGCAGCACAATTTGCAATTGCAATTGCAAAAATATGGAACCAGCCTAAGTCCCCATCAACCAATGAGTGGATAAAGAAAATGTGTCATATATATATTCCATGATATATATATATATATTCCATGATATATATATATATTCCATGATATTCCATGATATATATATATACATCATGGATATCGTGGAATATATATATATATCTATTTTGTCATCATGTATCTATATATATCTATATCTCATAGAACACTACTCAGCCATAAAAAGAAAGGAAATAATGGCATTTGCAGCAACCTGAATGGAATTGGAGACCATTATTCTAAGTGAAGTAACTCAGAAACGGAAAACCAAACACTTTCTCATTTATAATTGGGAGCTACGTTATGAGGATGCAAAGCCATGAGAATGATATAATGGAATCTGGAGACTTGGGTGGGGGGAGGGTGGGAAGTGGGGGAGCGATAAAAGAGAACATATTGAGTTCAGTGTGCACTGCTTGGTGATGGGTGCACCAAAACTCAGAAATCACCACTAAATAACTTATCCATATAACCAAAACCCACCTGTTTCCCAAAACCCATTGAAATAAAAAAAAATTAAAATTAAAAAATAAATAACAAAAATGCTAGGATATACAAATTTCAAGGGGCCTGGCTATACTGCTATGACTATGGTATGTCATAGCAGAGGTGGGCATCCCCTAACATCTGGAAAAAGAAAATATCTTGCTACGTTGATATTAGACTGGGACTTGGTCAGAGCCAAGTGTAACTCACCTCAGAAATCTTTACGAGTCAACATTCAGGGTTTCCATCAAAATAGACATCCTAAAAAAAGAGATGGATGGGACTGGATATGAAGTAGAACAATGCAAAAACAAATTTGCTGCAGAATTGTGTAACTGTATGACAGATCTATAACACATCTTCACAAAGAACTTCCCTTTCCTCGGCTCTGCCACTGCTTAATGTGGCAGTTGCTTAATGTGATTTAACTACTTCACGGTGGCAGTGGTGCCAGAGCCTGCAGGGCTTGGGTCAGAGACAGCAGGGAACCGCCTGATGGCTCCCAAATTTTCACCAATGAAGTGGCTCCCCAGGCCAGTGGCCTTGTTCTTGCTGTGCTCTGCAGCACTTCCAGTTGTGCCTCTCTATTTCCTTTTTTTCTGTTTTTGTTTCTGTCATTTTACTTTACATTGCTTCCTGGTTAAAATGTCCAGGTTTAATTTGGCAAAATGACCTTGCCAGTTGTGTGAAATTTATGAAAGCATGGTCTTTCTATCAGGTGGGATGTGGAAGTGAGGAATCATATGGAATGTACGGATACTATGTTGTTCTGAAACTAATTGCATAATTCAAATACAAATGACTAATATTCATACAGTTCGAATCTTTGCAGGAGAAATTCTCCTTTTTAAGATTTATTGTTCTTTCTTGTGCGAAAACAAGTTACTTTTATTGCCACTTTTGAAGGAAAATTTCGATTTTAACTTGGTTATCACTGAAGTGTTACCTCGAAAGGGATTTGCCTCTGTAACAAAGGAAATGGGGACATTTAAGCTGTCACAATAGAAATTTACTCTCTGTTTTTCAAGTCCCCTCTGAAAACATTATCTACATGTTTTTCAGATATTCTGTAAGAGGAAAATATCAATATTAAAATAGAATTTAAGTGACTTTTTATCTCAATTTAATTTCTAAGAACTCTGTTCAACATTAACCAAAAGGTTTTTAGTTAATACTGTCTTAAGTAATTATTGTTACCAGCATGCTACTATTTTATGAATAAAGAAAAGAAAACATAAATGTTACTTTCAGTCCTTATGTAATACAGAGTTTGTCTGGTGTGCTGAGGAGTAGTAAATATGCTTTAGATAAATGAATTTGTATAGAAGACAATTATATGGATGCAAATTTGACAAAAAAATAGAGTTTGTTTATAATTCGTAAGTTCAGCATTCCTAAGTAATCAAGGTTATCTGAAGGTAATTCATCAGTCAGAATTCTTAAAGAATGAGAAATGGACAGTAAATTGACAAAATCTGCATAATAAAATAATAAATTATTAATTCACACACTAAAGAAGGTATGCATTCTGGAAAATTTTCCTACGCCACATTTTTACTATTTTTCTTGCCAATTCTTTTAATGGTCGATTCACATTTCACATAGAAATAATATAAGTTGTTACTAAAAAATTACTCAGTAGCCTATTTGTCACCTCTTACCTACATATCTGTCATAGTTTCATAGAATATTTTCTCCCAATTAAATATTTTTTCTGAAAAAATTTTGTCATCAATTTTCATATAGGCAAATAAACTAAAAAAAATTTTTTTAACTAACAGGCAGCTTTGATGGAATTCATCACAGAAAGAATGAATAACTATGTATTTACATCAATTCCTCAGAGGAAAAAATGTATTACAGTTGTGAGTTATATAAATAATTATCTGTGTTTTTCAAAAAGCATAATCAGTTCATGTCCAATGAAGAAAAGAAAGAGAAAGCCTTAATTTAAAAAAAAGCTATTGTTTGAGGACAAAGTGCAGATGCTGGTGTTTGAATTTGATCAACTCTCTAATAGAAGATGTATAAGAAAATTTCAAAGGCATGAGGAAATATTAAAATATGCTTAACTTTTACAAAATCAAAAAGGACCATGTAATTGAATTTCATCCTTAGGCTCCCGTAAAATGTTTTAACTAAGCTCTGTTTTCATGCAGTCTGATCACCCTAGGCAAAGGTTGCTATTAACAACTATCATTCCATAACTCATGGCTATGATTATTATAACCTAAGGACATTTGTAATGTAATCTAATCTTGCATTACTAAATATTTTCTCTGTTACAGGTTACTAGGTATCAAAATGCTTTTCAAAGTTTTCTAAGAAATCTTAGTTTGTCTTTTGCCTTGCAGATTCACTGAACTACATAATTGAACAGCTCCTAGCTGCTATAGCTTTTACTAAAAGTGCAGAACTTCGGTATATGCACAATGTGCTCAAACCTCACTTAACCTTATTTTATTTATGCCTCATCGTTCTCTCAATTTAAATTCATTTCAACTTGAAATATTGTGTGTAATAAATCACCTATTTAGAATGAGGCAGGAAATAAATGAAAAAATAGAATCAAAGAACACTAGATTGGTAGGGCTGGCAGTTTACATAACTGTAAAGGAAAATTACAGGAACTGCTTAAGGAGTTTGCATTGTTGACTCAGCTTTGGTGTGGATGTTTTCAGATGTCAGTTACTTTTACTTTAAGATACCTTGTATAAAAGGTAGTTCAAATCTTGCTGCTACTTTTCCACCAAGGCAATGCATATTATTTTAAATTAATTTTTCATTCCTTCCATTAGCTTCAATAGTTCTTCTATTAATATATCATGGGCTTCAAACACAATTCTGTATCCAGGATTTAAATAATCATTATTTACCATCTTTATCATCTTCAGGATGTTCATGATTATGATCTTATTATATGAAACATCATCACCAAAGCAAATAACAAAAATTAAATGTTGCTATGTACCAGTCACTGAATAGAAGTTGTGCACATATTGTGTTTGCATTTATTTACTACAAAAACAAGAGGCTTTTTATTTTGCTTTTTGAGAAAATGTGACTGAACAGTTATTCAAAGAATGTAAATAGTCATCTGATCCTAAAGCTGATGTTGAGAATACAAACCCTGATTGAGAGGGTGCAGAAGCCAGTTTTATGGCACTGTGTCTGTTTTATGGCACTCTGTCCGTTTCACATATTGGATATACAGACATGTTCTTAAGAGAAAATCAGTGTTTCATGGCAGTCATTCTTCGTTTACCAACTATATTATTTTCACCTACTCTTCCTCATATTCCTTCCAGCCTATGTGCTCTTGATTAGCTAAAGTGTTTCAATATTTGTTTGACTTAGATACAGATAACATAGTTTCAAAATACAATAGTTGTAAATGAGTGTGAGCAAAGTAGGAGTAGAAGAAAACTTTCTCATCTTATGGGAGTCACCTACATAAATTCTGTAGTTAATAACATAGCTAATGCTTTTGTTGGTCAGAATGTGAATACTTTTTTGGAATAGATAAGGATTTTTGTTTTCAATCTTTCTATTCAATATTGTCCTTGAGATGTTAGTAAGTCCAATAATGGAAAAAATAAAAAATAATATATAATTTAAAGAAGAAGAAATAAGGCAGTTTTATTTTCAGTACAGTGTTCTACAGAAGAAAGCCTAAGGAATATACAACATACAATTAGAATTAATTTGTGACATTTACTAGTTATAGTATCACTATAGAAAATTCCAATGTATTTCCATATACTAGCAATAAACAACTACAAAATTAAAATATCATTTACGAAAACACTGAAGAATATGAAAAATGTAGGGATAAATCTAACAGAAATATGTGTAAGACCTCTATCTACAGTAAGAACTATAAAACTTTGGTGAGAAAAGCATTAAGATGTATATAATATTTAAGTTATGTACAGTATTTAAGATGTATACAATATTTATGGATTCAAAAACTCAATATTGTTGAAATTTCAATTGTTTCAAAAATTATAATTATTAGAAATCATAACATATTTCTAAAAAATATTGTTTTAGAAGTTGACAAATTGATTCTAAAGCTCATGTGAAAGTTCAAAGGTTATAAAATAGCCAGAACAGTTTTGAAGAATATTCTAAACATTTTGAGAAATGATACAACCTTATTTTGTAATCAAGATGTAGTGTGGTACTGACATAATGATAGACCGATATATCAATTAAACCACAGTGTACAGAAATAAACATACATATACAGGACCAACATATATTTTTTAAATGCACCAAATTCATTTAATATGGAAAAAACTATTCTACAAATTATTCTGGAACAACTGGCTAGTCATGCAAATAGAATGAACCACACACAATTTGAGACTTATTTTAGATATTAACCTAAAGCTGAAGCTACAAATCTTCTACAAGAAAACTAAGTATGATACCTTTACAATTTTGGCACAGTGAAGATTTCCTAGAGGGGACCCAGGAAGCATTAGCAATAAACAGCTTTATTTCAAAAAAATCAAAACCAAAACAAAAGCTAACTAAGAAACATAAGTATGCAAAATGGATAAGCAAGCAACATAGTAGGAGAAAATAATTGTTATACACATGTTTTTGAAAATATGTGTATCAGAATAGATGAAGACTTTTCACAAATGAATAATATTAACCAAGAAAATTAGTATATTAGTTTAATAAAGATTTAATAAAGAATGCTAAACAGTTAGCTAGTAAGTATATGAAGAAACAATCATTATTATTATCATGGGAATGCAAGTTTGAATGCAGTTCTTGTGGGGCGAGGAGTCCAGCTACTGTTCAAAACCCTATGTGTGATTTTTTCAGGCTTGACCATAGACAATTACAAAAGCTTTACCTGGCAGGCCTCTCTGGAAAAAAACTGCCCTCTCCACACTAGAACAGGTGCACATTCAGTGCATTGCAGTCTCTGAAGAGAGTTACAGCTAAGGACTCAGGACTCAGCTGACCTCCCTCCCCACCACTCAACCCACCACCACTTGGCCATGCTGTTGCTTTTCTGCATTCCTAACTTACGCACCATGCATCTACATTTCAAAGACTGTCCGAAGCCTTTGGCAAAGGCCTTTCTCAATCATTTTAAGTGAAGAAGGGAAGCAGGAAGAAATCTTGCCGCTCTGACTTAGTACTGGTTCTCTTTTATTCCTAGTTATTCCACCCTGTTTCTTCCCCTGGCCCCCAAGGTCCATAAAACTAGAGGAGCCTTTTGTACAAGCCTTCCTCTGAAATGATAAGAACTGTTAATTGAAAGTAATAGCAAAACCCAAAATTATTTTGCACCAACCTAATACCCTTCCTCCCCACATCCTCCTCGTATATGCTGATCCACCTGATCCTGGACTGTTGTGCCATTCAATAGAGGGAAATGAGGAAAAGGGGTGTTGGTGCCTTTTCCAATTTAGCCTTTTGCTGATACTATTATAATAAGTAATTAAAGGTTTAATTATTACTTTTATTGTTGGCTTTTTGCTCTAATTGACTATCCTGATGTCAGAGGCATCCCAACCAAAGAGACATCATCTTGAATAAAGGCCAGATAAAGCCAACTCTGCTGAGTTACATTCCCAGGAGTTTAGGTATTCTTGGTCACAAGATGTTTATGGTTGAAGAAATGAGTTAATGATGCTAAGTAACAAAATAAAGACTCAGTACTTATCAAAAAGATTATGCCACTTATTCTTGCTTCAGGTGATATGTTAGGCTTAATTCTCATTAAGAAAGTTAGTTTTACTTATATTTTTAGTAAAACACTGATTTATCTAACAGTTAGTTATTAGATACATCCTGTTGCCCTGCACTGTGTAATCCTTGGTCATAGGGATGAACAAGATCTCTCTTCATGGAGCTTATGGACTTCTGAAGAAGACAGTCATAAAAAGGGTCTATTAAGCGTGCTGAGTCTTATGGCAAAAAAAGAGAAATTTTAACTGCAAGAATATTATTTCAAGCAAAAAATCCTTCCTGAATGAGTCTTCAATTTTGAATGAATACTTGAGAATTCACAGAATAATAAAAAATATTATTTCATGCTCTTTAGTGCTATACCAGAACAGTCTGTATTTCCCCTTTTAAAATAATATATCCCAAATGCAATAAAATCACAATTACTATAATTGTTATAACAGTTGTTTAAAATTTTAAAGATTATTATGCAGGCAACATTAAGTATTTATGTGAATAAACTATTTTTCTCAAAAATCATTCGGTCAGGTGGATGCTAGTGCTCACACCATTTACAATGCAATTCTAGTTCTATCTATAAGTTACCAGAATTTTTATTCTTAAAAAAATGTGTTCACTCTTAATAGTATGTAATTATTAAAGTAGTATATAAATTAAGCATAAATTATTCATTTTTGGCAGATATGAAGAGAGTTTAAGGAATAATTATCCATTTGACCAACTTTTCAAAGAAACTTGGATTTCAAAAAAAAATTTTAGTAATACCTGCAAATAGATTGTGACATAACAAAACCAAAAACATTGTTATAATGAACATTATGATTCTTTGTCATAAATTTTATTTTGTTAGGAAAACATAATTTAGATACAAATTGTTAGTGACATTGTCTTCTTTCTACCGTTTCTTACCAAGATGAAGTACTTTCTCTAAGCACACACACAGTAATGACATTTTTTTAGTTTCTTTATTCATTTAACAGTAGAATGACTTACCTGGTTATTAAAGCTTGGAAAAAATAACTGGGTTTACTCGACAGAGCTACCTCTTCATCTTTGCCATTTAATTTCCAGTTTTGGAAGGCCTGCCTTAATTTCCAATGCCCATAACTGGGTGGGTAAGTCAGCTTACTTCTGGAGTCCAGTATGAGAACTGTTATGTCATTTAACCCAGGATGTAGTATGAGCGATTTTGAATATGTTGATCTTTTTCTCCCATTTCTTTGTATTATTTTTATTTTTTAAAGAGCTTCTGTAAAAGAGATGCTATCCATTAGAACTTATTGGACAACTAATGTGTACACTGTTTTTACATAATTATCTGTTTTGAGATCCATTTACTAAAGAATATAAGATTCAGTTATTTGGCTGGGCACGGTGGCTCACGCCTGTAATCCCAGCGCTGGGATTACAGCGCTGAGGTGGGAGGCTGAGGTGGGCAGATCAGGACGTCAGGAGATTGAGACCATCCTTGCTAACACGGTGAAACCCTGTCTCTACTAAAAATACCAAAAAAAAAAAAAAAAAATTAGCCAGTCATGGTGGCAGGCACCTGTAGTTCCAACTACTCAGGAGGCTGAGGCAGGAGAATGGCATGAACCCAGGAGGCAGAGCTTGCAGTGAACCGAGATCGCGCCACTGCACTCCAGCCTGGGCGACAGAGCGTGTCTCCATCTCAAAAAAAAAAAAAAAAATTAAGTTACTTGGGGTATTGTACCTCTGAAGCAGTTTAAGCCAGTAAATCATCAAGGTTATCTTAGCATAGACCAACGTGTATTGCCATCATGCCACATTACATATAAGAATGATAGTTTCAGTTGATTTTATGATATGATAAAAATAAAAGTGAAGATAAAGTGAATATTTAAAATTTTAACCAAGGCATTTATGTTTGAGTGGATAATATATTTATAGCCAACCTCTCCAATCTAAGTATTTGTTTTGTCTTTATTGTTATTTTTATTTTATAAAGTCTCTATATTGCAAATTATCAAGTAACCCAGTATTTGAGGCCAGGTGTAAATGCGAAAAAAAGATGGGTGAATCTCAATGCCTTACAAATTACAATAACAATTTGAAGCTTTCATAAGTAGGTTAGGGAAATAAATTATTCACTGACTAATGTTCACAGGAAACCCTTATAAATTGGATCCTGATTGAAGGGGTTTTTTTCCTCCTAAAAAGGATTAAAAATCAGCTTTTACAAAAATTTCAATTAGCATGTCTACTTTATGATGTTAATTCCTATGTCATTTATGAAACCTTATTTGGGAATATTCTAATCTTACAATTGATCAAATCTTCTCTTAATACAAAGACCTCAAGATTTATTAAACATTCTTGTGATGAGGCAAATTAAGAAATTTTTTTACTTAAACAAATGGCATATATTGATTTACTTTGCATAACACATCGTTGCTTTAAACAGTAGGGGATGGTTATTTAAGGAGCTAAATTGCTCTGCAGGGTATAGATGGAGCAGGCAATGAATGGCTTCAATCAAGCCACCCACGTTCTGCTGAAATGTTTGTGACTGTGGGATTATTAATACTATTACCTAAAATATGCTGCTAATTGTAATCCCTATTCAGAATCCAGGATAATTTAAATGACTTTTGACTGGTAAAGGCTTATAGCAGTGTTGGGACTCTATAATTTAACTACATTAAGGCCTCTCTTTGTTCATATGAAAAGATAGCTAACTACATATATATATATATAGCATATATATATAGTGTATACGTATAGTATATATATAGTGTGTATATATATTGTATATATAGTGTATATATAGTATATATATAGCGTGTATATATATTGTGTATATATAGTATGTATATATATATACACACACACATATACACACACACACACACACACCTATGCACAGAGACATCAAACATTGTAATTCAGACATATTTCTTATCATGTCTGGGAGACTTAAGGTCTCTCAGATACAGTAAACTCTTAGGCTTACTTATACATAGGGCCTTTGTATTAAGACTAAGGAAAGACAAAATTTAGACGGAAGAATCCAGGCAAAAGAGAATTAACTCAATTGTGAACTCTTATTATCAGAAGCAATAATTTGTCATAGAGCATATTTTCTGTCACAGCAGTCATTACCAGGGTCAGGATCCTGAGTGTCCATTTGAGTCTTAGGGCAAGAGAGTGCTATAAGTAACTCACAAAGAACAGAAGTACCTACTGCCCTACTGTTAAAGGAAAGGGAACTCGATCCAGACCCTAAGGGAAGGTTCTTGGATCTTGCACAAGAAAGAATTCAGGGCAAGTCCACCGTGCAAAGTGAAAGCAAGTTTATTAAGAAAGTAAAGGAATAAAGGAATGGCCACTCCATAAAGCAGCCCTGTGGGCTGCTGATTGACCATTTTTATCGTTGTTTCTTGATGATATGCTAAACAAGGGGTGGATTATTCATGCCTCCCCTGTTTAGACCATATAGGGTAACTTTCTGACATTGCCATGGCATTTGAGTACTGTCATGGCACTGGTGGGAATGTAGCAGTGAGGACAACCAGAGGTCATTCTCATCTCCATTTTGGTTATGATGGGTTTTGGCCAGTTCCTTTACTGCAACCTGTTTTCTCAGCAAGGTCTTTATGAGCTGTATTTTGTACCAACCTCCTATCTCATCCTGTGACTTAGAATGCCTTAACCATCTGGGAATGCAGTCCAGTAGGTTTCAGCCTCATTTTACCCAGCTCCTATTCAAGATGGTGTTGCTCTGGCTCACACACCTGTGACATTTCTGCCCTCCATTTTGTAAGAGAACCCGAGAGACTAAAATTCATCTTCTGTGACTTCTTCAGGCTGAATAGGGGCAATGATGTTCCTGCCTAACTATGAGAGTCTCTTGCATTCAGGGTAGAGAGGAGCACAGTCAGAAAGCAGCAGTATAGTAAGGTCCATTCATAACTCTTGAGTTTTGACAAAAGGGGATTATCTGGAAGATTATTAGTAAGTGTTTAACTTAAGAAAACATTCAGTAAGCTTGTCCTGTATTCCTACACAAAGAGTATAAAAGCAATATACTCCATAAGAGTAAAGCGAAATAAGTAAAGTTATTCCAAGTAAAGTAAATTTGAAGGCTTTTCATGAACTGGGCAACTGTTGGAACTAAGCTGCTATTGGGTTGTTAGGTGATTGTAATGTGCCCAGAATTAGAATACTGATCCAAATTTTTACGTAACTTACCGTCTTGTTTCTTCTGAGCAGCACTCAGAGATCACTGGTTGGTTCACAGGAATAAGCAGGGTTATTCTAAATTGCAGAAACAAACTTAAAAACAACTAATGAGCCTAGAATTTAGTAACAAGTATACCATAGTTGTTAAAACATAATATTCCTCTCCCCAGTTTCCCATTTTTACTAAAAACAAATCATGGTAAGACTAATTTGCTTTATTATACTTGGCCTGATTATTTGTATAAAGTGCAGCAAGAATAATTATTTTTCACATAGGCTCTTTTTAAATTGGCTTTGATGGAACTCTGTCCCATAGAAGAAATCTTAAATAAGACTTTTTAAAGCCAAGTTCAGCCATGGGTTTGTACCCTCAAATACCTATGAGTTGTGTAAATTCCTCTCCTCTTGTGGGGTCCCAAGATAACTTGGGGCTCTTGGACCTGTCAGAAAGTGAAATTATTTACTTACTACAGATCAGAAACCCTGTACAGGGACTGTTGCAGACAAGGTCTGAAGCCAATTTTCCAAGGGGCTTTTATTGGCTTTATAAGTCAAGTTTGATTCCTTATAGGAAAGCACACCATTCTAGTTAAAGTCTTGGTAAAATAACCAATTTCTCCAATTGTGTCCTGTTACAAAGGAAAACAGATTCTTATTGCACTTATGCAAATAACTATATTGCCATAAATTAAGAATGCTCACAAATAGTTTTCAAATTTTTGAGAAATCAGGTAGAGAGAAACAAACATGCTCCAAATTTTGTTCACAGGAGTATAGTTTACTCAATTGCTAAAATCTGAAAATAGCTTAAAAGAAAAGTTTCCTTGACTCTGAAAAACAAAACAAAGGATCAGTAGCATTTTAAGCAAAATTTAAAATATTACTTCAGTTTTCTAATGGTTCAGTTAATTCAGTTAACTCCTGTTGCATTTGGTTTTCATGAATATTACAGCTCTTCCTGAGAGTTCTGAATGCTGTTTCCTCTATTCTAATGTTACAATTTCCAAAGCTATTAGAAACCTGCATTTAAGAACACCTGCTAGAGTTGTATAGTTGATTATAAACCAACTTCTAAAGAGGATTAAAACAAGACAACAATTGTCTGTGGATGCTAAAAAGTTTTAGGACAGCCACTATTAAAGCACAATTGATAAGGGATAAGGAAGTTTGCTTACTTCCGTGGCACAAAAAATTTTACATAACAATTATAATTATTAATAACATACACTGAGATATATCAGAATTATAGGAGTTTCCCATAACTTTGGAACATATACCAATAACAAATTTATTAAAATATAGTCTGAAGAAAGCAAAACACATTCATATTTCACATTTGATAATACTTCCTGTATGATTTTTATACCAAATAAGACAAATTTCACCTTTGTGTTAGTGTACTATTGAGAGGTGAAGCCAGCTGGACTTCCTGGGTCGAGTGGGGACTTGGAGAACTTTTCTGTCTAGCCAAAGGATTGTGAATGCACCAATCAGCACTCTGTAAAAATGCACCAGTCAGCACTCTGTGTCTAGCTAAAGGATTGTAAATGCACCAGTCAGCACTCTGTAAAACGGACCGATCAGCAGGATGTGGGCAGGGCCAAATAAGGAAATAAAAGCTGGCCACCTGAGAGAGCAGTGGCAACCCGCGCAGGTCCCCTTCCAGGCTGTGGAAGTTTATTTTTTCGCCCTTCACAATAAATCTTGCTGCTGCTCACTCTTTGGGTCTGCACTACCTTTAAGAGCTGTAACACTCACTGCGAAGGTCTGCGGCTTCACTCCTGAAGTCAGCGAGACCGTGAACCCACCAGGAGGAACAAACAACTCCAGACGTGCCACCTTTAAGAGGTGTAACACTCACTGCGAAGGTCTGCGGCTCCACTCCTGAAGTCAGCAAGACCACGAACCCACCAGAAGGAAGAAACTCCAGACACATCTGAACATCTGAAGGAACAAACTCAACACACACCATCTTTAAGAACTGTAACACTCACCGCGAGGGTCCGCAGCTTCATTCTTGAAGTCAGCGAGACCAAGAACCCACTGGAAGGAACCAATACTGGACACACGATTAATGATAAACCCAATTTTTAATAAAACTTTATAGACATATTTATGCAATTTTAATGTTTAACCATAAGGTAAGATCCTTATAAATCTTTTATAACCCTTTAATTTTTTTGTGTATGAAAGAGCAGATCAGTGCTCTAAGAAAAACCTATTGTGTTTTTATTCCAATGTTTAATTTACAGAAAAATGGAATAAAACCCCTTTAACTTTAGCCAATATGTTCACACACAGAATCTCTTACAATTAAATTTTATAAACCTTTCACAACTTGTTTAAATCTTTAGCTTTCTTTTTCTTACTTAAAACAATTCTTTAACACTTTAGGCAGAAAAATAAATCCACATTTTCATGACTTCTTATAATCTTTCACCAAAAACACTTTTACTTTCTTCACATACCTTGCATATAAAATTGTTTGTTTAGTAGTTTCAATTACATGTTATAATGTTAACTCTTAGCAACTTTTAATTTTGGTGAAAACCTTGGTAAGTCTGAGATTTTAATTATGTGCTAGGGGTGGAGCCTAGCGTAGGACACACCAAGCAGAAGTGCGGATAAGAGCTGACTCTCCAGGATAGCTAGGGGTAGTGGCTAACTCCAAATGTCCCCAGGCCTTACCCAGCTGTAAAGCAGGCAAGTTGTACAGTAAGAGTCATAGTGGCATATTATGAAGCATTTAGGAGGCTTAACAACCTTTGAATTGTACATTTATTGTATAAATCACCTTTCATAAACCTTTTTATGACTCACAGAGACCATCTGAGACATTCTTCAACATTCTGACTTGCCCTAAATATCCCTCCTTTTAAACAACCAGTCATTTTACTTTAGAACAATAGTTTACCATACAAGATCTTTTCTTACATAAAATCTCTTTCTTTATAATCTTCTTTGTATAGCTAGGGGGCATGGCTAATTCTACATGTCTCCAGGCCTTATCTAGAATCTAATGGCTTTAAGGTAGGTAAATTGAATAATTGCTAAAAGTTAAAAAAGCAGTTTATGACCTTAAAGCATTTAGCAAATTTAATATCTGACCTTTGTAATTTATACTAAATGTTTTTATTTTATCAATAATTTTAAAGCTGTTTTTATTTCCCAAAGATTATTAAAGTTACATGAACTAAAAGACATTACAGCTTTTATTTTGCTTTCAAAATATTTGATTTAAGCACTTATTTTTGTTGAAGCCAATTAATTAGAGCCCTTTTATATAAACATTACACAGAACACATATATGGCTACACAGAAAGACCGAAGAAGATTACTACAGTAGTTGTAAGATTTTTCATTTGCTAGTTTTTAAGTTTCTTAACTGGATTACTGGCTTTAGGGTGAAGCCCTTGGAAGAACAGGGCCAGGAAAGGGGTCTCTGTAAAACGGACCGAGAGTCCCAAAGAGTCCAGGCTGTTAGAGCTTCAATATTCACTTTTAATTAAACTGATTTTTAACCATAGCATTCTTTAATAAAGTGCTTTTAGAATTTCTTATGCCTGGCTCACGCCTATAATCCCAACACTTTGTGAGGCCGAGGTGGGCAGATCACGAGGTCAGGAGATCAAGACCATCCTGGCTAATAGAGTGAAACCCCATCTCTACTAAAAAATACAAAAAATTAGCTGGGTGTGGTGGCGGGCACCTGTAGTCCCAGCTACTCGGGAGGCTGAGGCAGGAGAATGGCGTGAACCTGGGAGGCAGAGCTTGCAGTGAGCTGAGATCATGCCACTGCACTCCAGCCTGGGCAACAGAGCATGACTCAAATCTCCAAAAAAAAAAAAAAAAAAAAAAAAAAGAATTTCTTATGCCAAAGGGCCAATATTTTTGGCTTTGAACTTTACCAGACGTAACCTCCCAGGGTCTTAGAGAAAGGAAATTTTAAGACAGTCCATGGAAGAGAAGAGAATAGACAAGGTCACACAGATATTAAACCAGAAAAGACTTACTTTCTATGTGGGGAATTGAACCTGGACCGCCATATGAAAGTGTAAAACCTTAGCTACTGAGCTACAGCACAGGGTAGTTTCCAATTCCTTTCCCAGAAGAAGCCTAGAGTAGTTAATTTTGACCTTGCAAAGGCTTTTAACTATTTAATGTGATTTTTAGAGCTATGACATGAGCCCTAAAATTTATGTTCCCTTGAAGGCAGAGACCAAAAGAAAGTACCACCACATTGTTAAAAGGTCAGGCTTCCAAGGACATAAAATAAGGTGGAGATTTCATTCAGTTTTTTGGTTCGTTTCAGGGGCCTGCAGCCATGTTTGTTACTGACCAGCTTTCTGGGTTGTTTTGAAAAGTGGGCTTACAGGTGTTCTAAGCCCGTGTTTTATCCTAAGGTACCCCTTGACACAGAAAAATGAATTCATAGCACAAAATACACTAGTTTAAGACTAGCCTTAGAATTCTTTTTCACATTAATCAAAACTTTACAGAGGAGATAAACACTGATTTTTCCCCCCATTTATTCAACCATTTCCACAGAGAGAAGCAAGAAATCTGACTGGTAAGAAATTCTTACCCTTTTGCTGGCATGCCAGGCTTCTGGGTTCTCTTTCTCTGAGTGGCCCTAGTGGTCTGGCTTGTAGCACCATCGCCCTGGGGGCCAAGCCACATCATAAAGGAAAATTATTTTTTTTCATTCTGGCCAGAACAAAATACATGTGATAAAACATAGACATTTAGCCACTCTACTTAGCACCCAATATCAAACTGGCAAGGCTTAAATTTGCCCCCAGATGGGCCCCATCATCTTTAATCCAACCTCCGACTTGGAGTTTCAACATGTGGTCTCTGGGCAATATGGTTGCCCTAAGTAACAGAAAAGATATGAAAGTAAAAGCAGAGGAGGAAAGCATTGCCTGTGGCAGGGTGGTGAAGGTGAAGAGCTTAGGAGCCAGAGAAAATGCCCACTCATTGCAGCTGACAATGAAAAGATCAGGTAGCCACTTGTCTGTGGCAAAGGACTTTTTCCAGCAGTCCCATCAACTCTCACGTTTCCCCTTTTAGGGAGGAAAAAGCTCCCCATGTCCCATGATCCTGTACGTGCCTAATCTTGTCACTCACAGCCATCAGCAAAGAGTGAAAGGCAAATTAATCCAAAGAGAATAGCAGTTAGCATCCCATAGTGCAAAACCTGTTCTTAACCAAGAGTGGCTTTACCGAGAGGGGCCTCTAACCCCCTAAATCTTAGAAGGGACACTAACCCTCCTAAGTTGGACCTCTACCCTAAGGTCGGTCAAGTGTTCTTGCCTTTTATTAAGAGGGGTTTCTAACCCACTCTGTGTTAAGAGAGACTCTAACTCCCCTAAATTGGGCCTCTAACTCAATTCTATTATTTACCTGGGTACCCTACCACTTACCCAAAGTCATCCAGTCAGTGCTGCCGTCTATTTCCTTTGAGTTGGGGCATCTCCTCAGTATTGACCCTTTGGTGGTTTGCAAGAAAGATGTCACTGGAACCTACCACTTACCCAAAGTTAGCCTTTGGGTCAGGGTTTCCGCAGTATAGTCCCTTCCTGGTCACCAGAAAGATATTACAGGAAAGAGATTCCAGTCCAGACCCCAAGAGAGGTTTCTTGGATCTTGCACAAGAAAGAATTCAGGGCAAGTCCACAGTGCAAAGTGAAAGCAAATTTATTTAGAAAGTAAAGAAATAAAAGAATGGCTACTCCATAGACAGAGCATCCCTGAGGGCTGCTGGTTGCCCATTTTTATGCTTATTTCTTGATGATATGCTAACCAAGGGGTGGATTATTCATGCCTCCCCTTTTTAGACCATATAGGGTAAGTTCCTGATGTTGCCGTGGCATTTGTAAACTGCCATGGGCGCTGGGGGGAGTGTAGTAGTGAGGACGACCAGAGGTCACTCTCGTCACCATTTTGGTTTTGGTGGGTTTTGGCCAACTCCTTTACTGCAACCTGTTTTATCAGCAAGATCTTTATGATCTATATTTTATGCTGACCTCCTATCTCATCCTATGACTTAGAATGCCTTAACCATCTGGGAATGCAGCCCCAGTAAGTTTCAGCATCATTTTACCCAGCTTCTATTTAAGATGGAGTTGCTCTGCCTCACATGCCTTGACACTACTGGGGACTCCTCCAGTGAATCTGAAGCCAAAACTAAAGGGGGTTCTTCCCATCCCTTTATGCTGCCTTGGAGTGTAAGCAACATCCCATGTGTGAACTGTGCTGCACAGCAGAGCAGTAGAATGAATGATTATGCAGATCAGAGGAGAGAGTGCAGGAGACCAAGTGGTCCTCAAAAGCCCAGCAGAGTCAAGCAGCACTGAGGTACCCAGTGAAGAAGCAACTCTAATTTTGTTTTACGCTACAGAGCTGCAACCACACTTTGTAGGATAAATGCAATAATAGTAATAATAAATTTTCATTCAGATTGGGCACATACACAAATAGTTGTAAAGCACCCTCCACAAATTTCAGACATGCTATCAGAGGACATCTTAGGTGCCAAGATTCTGCATTCCATAGGTGGACACTCAAGACAGTGAAAATGTCCATCCTTACTTTCCAGGGAGGTAAGGCCCGAAGAACTCTGAGATATGCATATTAAAACCATGTAGTTTATTAACAGCTAATAAAAATGAAGAAACATAAATCATAAAGTAGGTAAGCATTATTTTTATTTCTTATAATTAGTACTATAGTATGTCTTCATAAGACTTTATATGTGTAAATTATTTATTTGTGAGGGAAGAATTAACTCGTGTTCATGTGTGGCCCCTATTTATGTTCTCTTTTTTATTTCCCTTTTTTTATTATAATTTCTTTCAGTTTCATGAGACTACCTGCAGTGATATGAACACACATGTGGCCCAACATACTTTGAAATGAGAAAAACCTATATGATTTCAGATTTTACCAATTCAAATTATTATATTATCACTGTATATACCTCTTTCCTGTCCAACTCACTTCCAATGGCTAATTCTGCAGAGGTCCAATAAATATAGCCAGTTATCACCTTTTAATCTTTCCCTGACTTAGTTAAATCTCCTATGTTTCTAAAAATAATTAATTCACTTGATATTTCTGAGGATTAAATAAAATAACGTACATAGAGTGCTTTTAACAATGACCAACATATATCAAGTGCTTGATGAGTGTGACTCTTGCTTCTTTTGCTCCTGAGAATTTGCTGTGAACTAATTTTCTGGCTTTTCACAATTATAGTCAATCAAAATGCACATATATATATTTCAAACCTAATTCACATTCTGGAATTTATCTTGACAGAGGCTTAATGTAAGAAAATCTAGGTTAAAAGCTCAATAGCTTAGGATTAAATTTTTCCTCATGCAATTCTCAATTTCAACTTTTACCTTATTGTCATTGATTTCTGTGTCTTATCCCACAAACCGAGGTTTAAGGTTTCTGCTTTTCCTCACATGACTTTGATTATCATAAAGATAATGTCAATCATCTATTCGGTGACAATATCTACATATAAACTTTCACATAATCCTACAGCAATCAAAATAAATTTAGTAATATTACTTTTAGTTCAATTTCACGGAAGAGAAAATCGAATACAGAAAGTAACTTGTTTGTGGTCAATAGACTGTGAGTGACAGTATTTGATTGTTAACTCTGGCTCTCTGGCTCCAGAGCCCTTACTCATCACCACTATTCAATGCTGCTTCTCATAAAATGCTTAGCATAGTCCTCTGCACTTTAAGAAAACCTAAATGAATATAACTACCCTTTTCCCCACTCATTGTTTAGATGTCAAGTTTTTCTGTTGCACTACAGTCTTTCTGGGTTGATAACCTACATTTGATTTGCCAGTGCTCCTTGCTCTTGTTGACCTTACCCGAATTGACTTCTACTCTTTCCTTGATGCCAAAATCCTCACCAATATTATTATATATTTTCTTGAGACAGGGTGTCACTCTGTTGCCCAGGCTGGAGTGCAGTTGTGCGTTCTTGGCTCACTGCAACCTCAGCTTCGCGGGCTCAAGCGATTCTCCCACCTCAGCCCCCCAAGTAGCTGGGATTACAGGTGAGCACCATCATGTCTGGCTAAGTTTTGTATTTTTTGGTAGAGATGGGGTTTCACCATGTTGGCCAGGCTGGTCTCAAACTCCTGACCTCAAGTGGTCCCCCAGCCTCAAGCCTCCCAAAGTGCTGGGATTAAAGGCATGAGCCACTGCACCCGGCCCCGAATTTATTATTTCTTAAACACCTGTCCAACCACTAGAGATTCGCCTCTAATTTGTATCTTTTACATATATACCAAGAGCTAGTTATGTCTTTCCATGTCATCATAGGCTGGCCTTTCTTTACTGAAAATGTTTTCTTTATCTATCCAAAGTTGTTATTTTATCTGTGCTTAAGATCACAACCACCCTTGCCTTTATCACACTCAGTTTTTGGGATTGTTGTTGGCAGACAGCCTTCACTGCTCAGTGACTGCCTCAGTTCTAGAGATCCACCTTACTCAAAAGTACAGCCCTTTCCTGCCAGCTCATATCAAATAACTCATCTGTTCAGATGGCTTTATAGATTCTATTTACAAATAGATTTCTTAAAATCTATTTATAATATCTGAAGTCTATAAAATCTTTTTCTGTAGAAAAGTCTTTATAGATACACAGGTTCCTGTGAAGTTTCTGAAGGCTTTTATCTGGTCTGCATTGCAGTGGATATCTCCCTCTGCCCAATTCATCCTCCTTCCACAGGTATCTGTCCCATTGATACCAGGGGCAGTCTACTTGGGAAACCCACTTCACAACACAATCAATTCAACATCTTATGCCTTTCCTGGAACTTTGAGCTCTCCCTTTCTATAGATTCCTTCTATTAGTATTTACATATATTCAATCAATTATTTATTCCAATGATAACAATGATGGAAAAACCTCTTTTAACACTACATCATCCTAACCTCTCCCCTAATTTTAGCCATACATAGCAGAATGCTAGAGTGATGGTCCACATCATTTACCTGCATTGTTTATTTCACTCCTCACTGCCTCCTTAGTGCTTTGCTATTTGTTCAAAAACATGTTGTTACACTAAAACTGCTCTTGTAAAGGTTCACAATATCACCTTTCTCTAAATTCTATATACATTCTTCCTTTCATACTACATTTGAATTAGTCTTCTAAGTGAAACTTTGCTCCCTGAAAACCATTCCTATTTTTAACTTCAAGAAACCACTTATCTTGATTTCTGTCCTAACTCTAGAGCTATTGCTTTTCTATATTTTTGTAGGTTCTTGTTCTTCTCTCCAATGTTAAATGTTGCTGCACCTCATTATCCCATCCTCTGCTTGCCTAAATTCTTATACTTTATATTGTTTTTGCATAATATATTAATCTAATTATAAAACCTTTAAAATGTTGATACTATATGTCATAGGAAACATTTATATTACTGAAGAATGAGGAATAAATAACTTTTAAAATGTCAGACAAACAAAGCATTAGAATTTAGCCATACAAGGAGGTTTCTTGAAGAACTAAAAGTAGGTCTACCATTCATTCCAGCAATCCCACTACTGGGTATCCATCCAAAGGAAAAGAAGTCATTATATAAAAAACACAATTACAGGCTTATGTGTACTACAACACAATCCACAATTGCAAATATATGAAACCAACCTAAGTACCCATCAACTGATGAATGAAAAAAGAAAATGCTGTTTACATACACCATGAAGTACTGCTCAGCCATAAAAAAGAATGAAATAATGTCTTTTGCAACAACTCAGATGGAGCTGGAGGCCATTATTCAAAGTAGAGTAACTCAAGAATGAAAAACCAAATACTGTATGTTCTCACTTGCTAAGCTATGCATACACAAAGGCATACAAGACTCAGAAGGAGGGAGGGTGGGGGGCGTGAGGGATAAAAACCTACATATTGAGTACAATGTAAACTACTTGAGTGACTGGTGCATTAAAATCTCACACTTCGCCACTATACAATTCATTCATATAATAACAAAAATCACTTGTACCCCCCCAAAACTATTGAAATATATTTATGCATGTGTGACTGCGTGTATGTGTATATATATGTATATACACACATTTCTAAATATATGTATATATTTCATATATATGTGTATATATGTGTGTGTATATACACATATACATATATATGCATTACATATAATGTATCTACATATGTATGTGTGTATATATGTATATGCATTTTTCTATATATGTGTATATATGTATATACACACATTTCTAAATATATGTATATATTTCATATATATGTATATATTATGTGTATATATTATATATAAAATATATATACACATATATAGAAAAATGCATATACATATATACACATGTACATATGTAGATACATTATATGTAATGCATATATATGTATATGTGTATATACACACACATATATACACATATAATATATATTGAGAGAAGTGTGTGTGTTTGTGTGTGTGTGTAAGAATTTAGCCATACCAAACACCTGCTAACCTGCTAACAGAATTTTGGAAAAATGGTTTTTAGGAAGAAGGAAGTTAGAATTAAAAAGTGGAATATAAACAGCAATAGCATATAAGTAACTTAATAAACATACAACAACTTTCTATAAGGATTAACTTTTTAAATATTTGAATATTTTAGTGAAAAAATATGCTTATTGTACTGTGGTACCTGTTTTCTAAGGAATAGTTTTGCTGTCGAGGTAGTGAAGTATGAACTTCTTCCATGTTAAAGATGGAGCAGGTTCTGAATTGAGCTGGTGAGAAACATTATTATAAGTAGTTTCTGTCCATGTCTGAAGCATTGTTTTTAGCATCAGCCAAATGATTTATTGTAATTTTACAAATATATGTAAATTAAATACAGAATCTGCCCAAGAAAGTGATAGAATCTTATCAGATCCTTGTTTGTTTTAGTGCAATTTGTGATTGAACTTTGACAAGAAGTTTTGTTTAATTTTGGAACCACTATGAATTAATTTAGCAATGGTTATGAATAACAACAAAAGATTGAACCTACTGTAGGCTTCAGTTGTTAAGCTAAGAGATTTTAAACTATGGTAATGTCTTGAAATTAGCATTCCAAAAAATATATTCACTCAAATAGCCATTGTGTCTGTTAATTTTTGGTAAGTATTTGGAGTTTTTAAAAAATATCAGTAAATTATTTGTGGTCCTATATTTTGTTACCAGAAATTCAAGGCTGGGCACAGTGCTCACGCCTGTAATCCTAGCACTTAGGGAGGCTGAGGCGGGCGGATCACGAGGTCAGGAGATCTAGACCATCCTGGCTAACATGGTGAAACCCTGTCTCTACTAAAAATACAAAGCATTAGCCAAGCGTGGTGGCACGCACCTGTAGTCCCAGCTCCTCGAGAGGCTGAGGCAGGAGAATCGCTTGAACCTGGGACGTGGAGGTTGCAGTGAGCCGAGACTGAGCCACTGTACTCCAGCTTGGGCAACAGAGTGAAACTACGTCTCAAAAAAAAAAAAAAAGGAAAAAAAAAATTTAAGATTCCATCAAAATCTGTTGGCTAGAAGTGGAAGCAAACTTTCTTCTAATATTGAGAAGTTTTGGGTACTCCAACTGTTGAATTTTTATCTTTATAGATAATTCACATGGTAAATAAACATACATTTGTTAAAATATTTCTGAAGGAAACCTATTTGTTCACTTAAATATTGGAGGCTATGCTTGTCTACATAGAATTCTATGATTTTCAACATAAAAGATTTAACGAACCAACTTGAATTATTAACTCATTTTGAGCCTATATTTTAGTTTTCATGGATTAAATCTATATGAAAGAACTGTTTAGATTTTCTCAAAATTAGAAAACCAAATATTGTTTCCTCTATGTGCTTTATGTGTTTAAATTTCCTTTTTTTTTTTTTTTTTTGTTTTAGACGGAGTCTCACTCTGTCACCCTGGCTGGAGTTCAGTGGCATGATCTCAGCTCACTGCAATCTCTGCCTCCTGGGTTCAAGCGATTCTCCTGCCTCAGCCTCCTGAGTAGCTAAGACTACAGGTGCGTGCCACTACGCCCAGCTAATTTTTTGTATTTTTAGTAGAGACGGGGTTTCACAGTGTTAGCCAGGATGGTCTCGATCTCTTGACCTTGTGATCCACCCGCCTCAGCCTCCCAAAGTGCTAGGATTACAGGCCTGAGCCACCACACCCGGCCATGTGGTTAAATTTCTACAAGGTACAATAGAATTAACGCTAAATGATTAACTTTATTTTTATATATTTTTCAATTCAAAGCCAACTATGTAGTAATCTTCTTCAGAGGAGAAAATGACTTTATCTCCCCAGAAGACAAACCCTCCACCAAATTACTAATTTTGAAGCCCAATTCAGATTTTGAATATTCCAAGAAAAAAATATTTAAATACACTTTTTATCCATTTTCATATTGTCAAACTTGAAATGGATGCTAGAATTATTTTTCTTTTTTTCCTTTTATTACCTCAACTAAAAGCCTTGTGCATCAACTTTATGAATTTCATGGAGATGAGTAATTACCAAAATCTTTCTAGTGTTTCCCCAACATTAATGATTGGGTTGAGAGCATCAGGTAAATATAAGGTGGGATCAAATTTTTAGGATATTGTATTGGAAGATACATGGGAGGAAGATTGAAATAAGAATATAAACAAGATTTTGTTAACTCATATATGTATTTCTCAGCTAGAATATGCTGTTAAATTAGTGCAAGAAATTAAAGCTAAATACCATTAAAATTTTAAATTAAAATTACCATATCATGTAGCAATTCGACTTATTGGTAAATATACCCAAAGTAAAGACTTAAACAGAAATATGTACATCAACATTTATAGCAGCATTGTTTATAATAGCCAAAAGATGGAAATAACCCAAATGTCTATCAGGATATGATACCCATAAAATGTACCCATAAAAGTTTATCCTGCTCTCTTTGCTTGCTCTCTTCCTCTCACTACCCATGCGTTTATGTATGCATATGGTATCAAACTTACTACCCTAAATATTAGACTTTTTTCCAAAACCTTACATCATTTCACATATTAATTCCTTCTTTATCTGGGATGTGGGTAGGTATTTTTACTTAGGAAGGTATTAGAAGGTAAAATTACTAGTTATTACTACTTTCTCAGGCATTTGGCAAACAAATTAGCTATTTTAATTTTGTCCTATCATAAGAAAAGCATAAATACAATAAATAAATAAATTTGGCAATTTTTATCAATTTGAGGACAAAGTGAGATGAGGTTATTGTAACATCATCTCTTTATTGTCACTTTTATGATGAAAGTCCTTAGTACACAGAAAATGTTTCATCAATTTTTATATTTTAAAAATGTAGATTAGACAAATGATTCATTTTTTATGTTTTACAGATGTCTCCTTACTAGCCATAACATTTAAAACTAAGCTATTCAATGCTCAAAATGTAGTTCAGATGGTTCAACATTTCAATAGTCCTTTAAAAAAAAAAGTATTGGCCGGGCGCGGTGGCTCACGCCTGTAATCCCAGCACTTTGGGAGGCCGAGGCGGGTGGATCACGAGATCAGGAGATTGAGACCATCCTGGCTAACATGGTGAAACCCTGTCTCTACTAAAAATACAAAAAATTAGCCAGGCGTGGTAGCGCTGCCTGTAGTCCCAGCTACTTGGGAGGCTGAGGCAGGAGCTTGCAGTGAGCTGAGATCACGCCACTGCACTCCAGCCTGGGGGACAGAGCGAGACTCCGTCTCAAAAAAAAAAAAAAAAGAAAAAAGTATCCATTTCAATTTATAATAAGTGCTGTAAACAAAAATAAACATGACTAGGTGGGAGAAAAATATAGTTATTTGTTTCAGTTAGAAGTCAGAAAATTTTCATAAATTGTCACAAGCCACACTAAGATTGTTTTTTGCTGAAAAGCCTTCTAGGTCTGCTTCCAAGCAAAACTTAACACAAACACCCACCTAATCTTGTTCACTTCCTAGGGCAAAAGAAGATACTCAGTCATGTATTCTTTCTTTAATTCAGCATGTAATTATAGGCAACTGAGAGGTCAAAAGTGGCATTAAGAAACATTGAGGACACTTGGGGTGGAGGAATTCCCAGTTTTCCTACAAAAGCATACACAGAAAAAGTTATTTAGGAACTAACTAGCTATGCAATCTGTGATAATCCTTGAACTATAAACTTCAGATATATCAGAGTTTCAAATAAATTTGCCACGTAATTTTTATTTTTCTTTGCTCACCTTGTCAAATTAAAGTTCTTTCTTCTCAATTCAATAGAGTAAGAATTTAAAGTCATAATCTTGTTTATTCTGAAGGAAGCAACAACTGTATTTGCTATGAAGGATGGAAAAACTATTTTATTTACTTTATTCAGTTTATTTTTTTAAAAACTTTTTTTTTTTTTGAGACGGAGTCTTGTTCTGTCTCCCGGGCTGTAGTGCAGTGGCGCGATCTCGGCTCACTGCAAGCTCCGCCTCCCAGGTTCACGCCATTCTCCTGCCTCAGCCTCCCGAGTAGCTGGGACTACAAGTGCCCTCCACCACACCCGGCTAATTTTTTTTTGTAGTTTTAGTAGAGACGGGGTTTCACCGTGTTAGCCAGGATGGTCTCGATCTCCTGACCTTGTGATCCACCCGCCTCGGCCTCCCAAAATGCTGGGATTACAGGCGTAAGCCACCGCGCCTGGCCTTAAAAAGCTTTTTTAAATGTCAGAATAATTCAACTATGCATTAGAAATTATCTTAAGTACAAAATTTATATGAGCTGATCATTTAATCAAAGTGTATTCTCACTTAGGTGTGTAATAATGCAATTTTTTGTCAAAATATGTGAGGTGGTTCAACTTTAAATTATCATACTATAAATCATGTCCCATTAAAAGGGAAAAGAAAGACTAATTTTTACATTATTTTCATTGTTTAAAAATAAAATTTTTACTTTCAACTTCTGTTAGCATTGTCATAAAGTATGTGCTCATACCTTTTCCTGAAATCTCTATTCTATTCCATTCATTCATTTTTCTATTCTTGTGTCTAGTCTAGACTTTTTATTATTATAGGCTTCTAATATCTAGAAGTGTTTAAGTTTTATTGTCTTGACTATTTCCAACAATTTCCAGGCTTTCACATTTCTAAACAAATGTTAAAATCAGCCAGTCACTTTCAATTTTAAAAATCTGCAAAAATTTTTATTTGTTGGAATGCCAATTTAGGGAGAATTGGCTTCTTTCCATTATTGATTTTTCTAAACCATGATCATTGCATAACCTTCAGTTGTCTTTGCGATTCTTTAACTTCTCTTAGTAATGATCAGTAGTTTTCAGTGAAGTGGTCTCACAAGTCTTTTAATAGATTTATTTTTGGTTACTTGAATTTTTAACTTCATCAAATATATGTATAGAGCAAGCATCATAAATGTAGAGCTCTCTGAATTTTGATGCTGTGAATATACCCTTAAACATACATAACTAGCCTTCAGATAAAGAATCAGAATGGTACCAAATATTGGAATGGAAGCCAGTGGCAAGAGGTATTGACACCTGAAAGAAGAAATTAGTGTGGGTGAGGAGATGATGCAGCACTGTATCCAGGGCAGGTAGAGTAGCTACATGGGAAGAACATAGCTTTGTAAATCCTTTCAAGTTAAAAGCTGGTGCTGAGAAGAGCCAAGGTGCTTCCTCCATGGCCCCTCAGTCTGCTGGGCTCTTTACATCTCCACCGCCATGATCCCTGTTTAGACATGAGACTTCCAGGGTTTCCAAATCTGTAAAGCTCTTGAATGCACCCCCTGCAGACTTCACAAGTCCATAAAATAAATACTACTCTAACCTCTAACAGCACAATCTTTTTTTTCCCATAGAGATGTAAGTATACAAAATTTACTATTATACTTTGGCATATGTTACTTCTAATTATGATTCTAAGATTCATATTTTTTTCAGTAATGACAAATGGTTTATTCAAACTGTTATATCAACATTATTGTTAAATAAGATTATAAAAAGCTTATTTTATTACAGGGGCCTATATTTACAACTACTTCCTCAAACAGGAAATTACGATTTCAAATTACTATGTAAAAATATTTGTAACTGGATGACTATAATGCACATGAAGTCTAATTATGGATGAACAATCATCATCATAAGAAATTGTATAGAGTGAGCAGTGGAAAGAGTGAGAGAAAACCAATAACTAATTAACATGTATCTTTCAAAATAAAATGAAGCAACAGGAACATGAGACAACTGCACATTCACTGACAGCTGGCCAGATTTTAGCATAGTTTCTTAGATTAGCATAATGAAGTCAATTGAGTTTAAGTAATAGCTCCCTTTAGAACTTAAGTCATTGATAAATGAGGCATCCATATCCAACTTATGCATTTTAATTATAATGACATATTATTAAATGTACCAAATTTTAGATTTTAAATTATATGACAACTGTTAAGATGTACAAAATAATCACAGTCAAAACCCTTTTCCCCAATTTGAGAGTTCTTTTTTAGCTCTCAAAATTTTTACACTGGAGATAAGCTAGGAAAGAACCAATGCAGAATCATTTTGTTATGTAGAATGTTAAGATGCTGCTATATTTATAGATACTCCATGATTTCTACAATGTGAAAAATTGTATCATTTATACCATTTGCCATGTGCTTATGCATTTCCAAACAAAATTTAGGGATATAAGGTATTGCAAAAGCCGATGCTGAGAATCCTCCTTCTAAATACTTTTACCCATTACTAGGCTATTTTTGTGCTACTGTAGGTTATTAAGTCGTAGTCAAATTAAAGTGTTGCTGTTGGAAACATCTCTGTCTCTTTTTTTCTCTCTCTCTACACACACACACACACAGAGAGAGAGAGAGAGAGATTTATCTAGAGTCTTATTTTCCCCTAGAAATGGAACACATGAAAAAAGCAAAATGATCAGTAGTCCTCCTGTCTTTACCTTTATTTTTAACACTTTATTAAAGAGATTTCTATTTCTGTGAACACAGTGCATGATTTTACAACCTAAACAAGTGAATGGATTTTCATTCCAAATATCTATACTTTATATGTTTCTTAAATAAGATTTCAACACTGAGTGATATATCTGCATTTGTAATGATTTAAGCAGTGCACAACCAGCTTATATTTTGTAGCCGTTTTTATTTTCATATTCATTTGTAACGGCATTTATTTCTGGAGCTGGCTTTATTTCAGATCACTCTCTTTGTAGTTTATTTGTCTCTTTCCCTTGAGACATTTCCTTAATGGGAGATTTGAGAAGTCAATAAGAAAACTGAGGAGGTTATTGAATTTAACAGTCAATCACCTGTTTGGGGCTTGATCACTTCACTCCAATATTCTTCTCTCAAAAGGAGATAATCTGTGGCGTTTATCTTCTGTCTAGAGACACTCAGGAATTTATCTGATTCACTTTTTCTCACCTACATTGTATTGCTCTTCTAAGTTCAACGTTGGGTGAAATGATTTTCCCTTCAAAAAATACTAGGCAGTTCAACTACTTCTCTCTTTTACTCGCTGAATAAATCAGATGGCTTGGAATCTTCTGGTCTTTATTTTACCATGTTTTGTTACTTTGTGTTAAAAATTACATTTTGGGATATAATTTGCAGCATATTTAAAAATGGCATTCATGCTTTCTCTTAGCATGCTGTCAAATAAATGATACAATTATATGTTTTTACATACAGTTTAGCTTAGTTAACTACTTAAGAACCATAATTAATTAATCATTTACTTACTGCTATTTAAGAATATTTTTCAGAGGTATTTGGTTTAGCAAGTTATTAGATATTCAACAAATTTTTAGATGGGAAAGAAGGAAGGTTTTTGTATTTCAAAATCCAGAGATTTCTGAACAATTGTTAGTAATTCTGAAGGGTTAGTAATCTGTTTTT
The DNA here is from genome assembly GCF_028885625.2 of Pongo pygmaeus. NCBI lineage: Eukaryota > Metazoa > Chordata > Mammalia > Primates > Hominidae > Pongo > Pongo pygmaeus. The sequence goes on along the minus strand of NC_072388.2, from coordinate 42,134,029 downwards.
TTCACACCATTTGTGTTAGTTGAAATATTCAAGAATGCAGCCATTTTAATCCGTGTTCTTTGACCTAGCGTAGTGTTTCTGAGGTTCATTCTTATTGCTGCATATATCACTAATTCATTCATCTTTATTCCTATTCGCCAATTGATTGATATGTTAATTACTTCCTATTTTTAGCTACTATGAATAATCCTGCAATAAACATTAAATGAACATTCATGTATCAGTCATTACAAATGGTTCTCAACTTACAATAAGGTTACATCTCAATGAACCCATTGCAAGTTGAAAGTATTGTAAGTCAAGACATATTCAATAGACCTAGCATCATAGTTTAGTCTAGCCTACCTTTAAGTAGCCACTTCCGCACCTTTATGTTATTTTCTGTATGGTATGTATTTTTTGATCATTCTACTTTCTTTCTATTCTGGCTCTGAACCTAAAATGCATCTTTTATACAGCTTATAGTAGGACTTTGATTCTTTAATTCATAACGATAATTCAGCAATAGTGACTGGCATGTTTTGTGTTTTGTCAGTTCATGTTTATTATTATTGTCTGCTTAAATCACATTTTCTCCTTATTCCTTTTTTATTTAAATAACATCAATATTAGTTATAAATCAAACATTATAGTATATATTACTCTAAATAAACTTAACAGTTAAAAAACAATGTTTTTTTGTTTTGTTTTGTTTTGTTTTTGAGATGGAGTTTTCTCTTGTTGCCCAGGTTGGAGTGCAATGGTGCGATCTTGGCTCACCACAACCTGCGCCTCCCGGGTTCAAGCGATTCTCCTGCCTCAGCCTCCCGAGTAGCTGGGATTACAGGCATGCACCACCATGTCTGACTAATTTTGTATTTTTAGTAGAGACAGGGCTTCTCCATGTTGGTCAGGCTGGCCTCGAACTCCCATATATATGATAAATCATTTCAATTCAATTTTCTTATGAATTATTTCACATCTTATTGTCTTGTGTCACTGGGCTATGACATTTTATTTATTTATTTATTTATTTATTGACAGCGTCTCACTCTGTCACCCAGGCTGGAGTGCAATGGCATGGCCTCAGCTCATTGCAACCTCCACCTCCTGGGTTCAAGCAATTTCTCCAGCCTCAGCCTCCTGAATAGCTGGGACTACAGGCACGTGCCACCACAAGTGGCTAATTTTTCTATTTTTAGTAGAGACAGGGTTTCACTATGTTGGCCAGTCTGGTCTCAAACTCCTGACCTCCTGATCTGCCCACCTCAGCCTCCCAAAGTGCTGGGATTACAGGGCTGAGCCATCGTGCTTCGCCTATGACTTTTATTAATGTTTATTAGCATTTTAAAAATCTTCTTACATATGACAGGAAAGCTAGAAGGGGCTAACGTTGGATAATTGTCCTTTCCCCCTCCAAGAGGCTCTAGTAAAGTAATTTCCCTTGGAGTGTTGGCCTTTGTTGTGAAGAATGCTCTGCAATTATACCAAAATGGCTATTTTTCTCCTTCCCATTCCCAAAATGTATGAATGTGTTACTCAGATGTTCAACATGATAACCTGATGGAATTCCTGTAGATAAAACTAACAAAAATTTGGAGAAAGGCCCCAGGAGTTTCTTATTCACAAGCTAATCCACACTCAACCTCTAGGAATTCATCAAAATGACCTATTGTAAATTATCCTACTATTTTATAGCTCCAGAGGTTTCTGCCCCAGGTAAGTTGATATAGGCTGTTATTTGCTGTATTTGCCTCTTTCATCAGAGTTCAGGTGGTCGTTTGTCAACTGATTTAAATTCTCTGATGGATCTAATAAATCATTTCCTTTCTGTTCAGGTTTTTTTTGTGTGTGATGATTAGAATGACAAGATCCAATATTTGTACATGTTGGAGCTGAAAATGGAAGTTTTATAATTACATTTTAACGCCAAAAAACTATTTTATGTGCTAAGTTATAAAGATAAAAGCTATAATTTTTTCTGTGGTAACACATATCTAAAGGACTCCAGGAATGGCTGAAAAATTATCATTATCAAGTGATATTTATTAATCTATAAATAAATTATTTGATGAGAGTTGGTTTTTCTGTGTTAATTATTCATTTTTCTGCACTTTTTTGACAGTTCTCACCATGAATATGGATTATCTTGTCAAATAATTTAAATGAAAAAAGCAGTGTAAATGGAAGTTTTGTAAACAGTAATTTCAGGTATATAAGATAGATAATTGCTTGGGAGGAATAGAGGTTTGCTTTTCCATATAAAAGATATTATTACTTTATTCGTCAATTAATTGTAGTGTTTTTGAAATAAGGTTAATTTCTCAAGCATCAGAATTAATATTCCTGAGTATATTCAGAATACTATAGCACAGTTTTCCAGCAATGTAAATTCTATACACCGACTACTGCCGAAGAGGTAGCTGTGGTTCCCTTCTATGTGTATTCAATTCTAAAACTTTGGAAAGCCCCCAAAGGTGTTACTGGCATGAAAAGTACTGAGCATTGGGCATCTGGTAAACTTAATCAGTCATTTGAGTTTTTTTTTCCTTGAAATGGGTGCTTTCTGCAGTTTTGGCATTGGTATTTACAATAGTTAAATCAAGAATAAAATATTGCAATAAAGACTTGACATGTATTGAAAACTTCTATAAGATAGTGATGAGATTCCAGCATGGATCTCATGCCTATGAACATGAAACGTGTCCAATGCTCTTTTTTTTTTTTTTGAGACGGAGTCTCACTCTTTCGCCCAGGCTGGAGTGCAGTGGCGCGATCTCGGCTCACTGCTAGCTCCGCCTGCCAGAATCACGCTATTCTCCCACCTCAGCCTCCCAAGCAGCTGGGACTACAGGCGCCCGCCACCACGCCCGGCTAATTTTTTGTATTTTTAGTACAGACGGGGTTTCACCATGTTAGCCAGGATGGTCCTGATCTCCTGACCTCGTGATCTGCCCGCCTCGGCCTCCCAAAGTGCTGGGATTACAGGCGTGAGCCACCACGCCCAGCCCCAGTGCTCTTTATCATGACTTCTTTTCATATTGGATAAAGTGATCTCTTCATTATTGAAAGGCATGACTTATTTGTCAGTACAATACCACTTACAGACATAAGCTTTTAAAATTAATACTTAACATTTTAGTAAAAGCATCAAATATATGCATACTCAAGGACTGTAAATGTCATCATTCTTGAAAATCAAACTTTTTAATTATTTTATCTCTATAATTTATTACTCCCACTAGATTCTGCCTGCTAATTTGTATGACATTCTATTGCTTCCACATCATTGCCACTAGACAGGGCTCAAACTAAGCTCTCTGAGAGCTGAAAGTAACATGTACATTTTCCATTAAAAAATTGTTTTAGCTCATATTAATTTTGAAATTTTAGTATTTAGCAAAATTTTTAGCAGATTTTCTTGGTTATTTCTGTAAAATATTAAAACTGACTTGGGTAACTGTTATTAGATTATTGAACTACAATACAATTTTGATAAATGAATGATCCTGAAAATTTAACTCCTCTGGAAAATGATTTATTTAACCAATATTTTAAATTTACAAGTAGATTACCTTGTATGTATTGGTTTTACTTTTCTATTTGATTCCTTTTTTCTAACATTGATACTATTAATTCTTATAGTAATTATCATTATAATACTGAATAATATAATTATCTCACAAATATGGAAAGCTACTTGGTAGAGATGGAAGCACACAAAGTGAACAATATATAAAGGAGTAAATATTCAATTGTTTATTATCTAAAAATATAGATATGTATAATCCAAAATGGAATAAATCAATCAAGTCAACACAATCTATCACTTATGTATAATAATGTTTTCAGAATATTTTCTCTATTCCTTATCATTTGAAATATAGTCTTTTATGAGTGTTATTGGCCTCATTTCTAAATTAATAATGAAGATGGGGATGTTTTAGAATGTATATTCAATTAAGTTTGTAAAAATGCCTTTATTCCTGGCTTATCATCGTGTGTTCTGACTTATTTGTGGTACCTAAATATCAACACAGTTGAACTCACGGAGATAGAGAATAGATGGATGGTTACCAGAGGCAGGGAAGGGCAGTGGGAGGGAAGGGAGGAGGTGGAGATGGTTAACAAAAAAAAAAAAAAAGAATTGAAAGTATGAATAACATCTACTATTTTGTAGCACAACAGAGGGACTATAGTCTATAACAATTTAATTGTACATTTTTAAATGACTAAAAGAGTATAATTGAATTGTTTATAACACAAAGAATAAATGTTTGAGGGGGTAGATTTAAAAATTCCCTTATAAATATATGTCTATTAAAAACTACCTTTTTGTTGACTCTATTTTTATACTGTTAGTAGTTTAAATTCAAATAAAGGAAAAATTATGTTAATATCATTGTTAATAACATTTTGCATAGCTCTCATACTTTTTATTCCCCACTACTGTCAACATACTATATATATCCTCTATTACTTTTCTTTAACATTTCTATGGAAAATACATGATAACACTGAATAAATATTTTTCTTTAAAAATTATGGGATTAATATAATTTTGATTAAGTTATGGTATCATTTCTTCTGTTAAATAATTAGGAAAGGAACAATTTCTTGGGGTCCTTAGTGTATTATGATAAACACTGAAGAATAATTACTTCTCTAATTATTGTTAGAGAAAATAATGAGTGAGCTCTACTCCTTGTCCTTATTCTTAGCCTGTTGATACTGACCTCCGTCACAGGGGCCATACTGAAGCCTCTTCTCTCTAGCTCACTATTCTCAATAGTTTAACTCATTCAAAGAGAAACCCATATGCTTTCTTCTCATGAAATTTCTGGCCTAAAAAGTTTTAGTAACAATCAGTTTCCTTTCATTCTTCCTATCTATTTTTTAAAGAATTTATTCCTCTTATCAGCAAGTATCTACTGGAATGGGGTACATACTCTAGGAAATATAAATAGTAATTAGAACTGAGTCTGATGTCAAAGAGCATACAGTCTTAGTTGTGTGATAAAATGTATAAGTAATAACAAGGAAACCTGATAAAACTAAGGGATGGGTTATCTCCATAATTTTGTGAACATCATTTAACCTGACATAATAAAAATAAAAATAATTAATATGGGTCCTTAGTGATAGAAGAACTTACTTTGAGTATTTCAATAGAAGATGGATTTGACAAGATGCAGTTTAGAGAGAGAAGATAAACTTTTTACTTTATCTAATATGGATTTTAAATTTTCAGTCATTATTTATTCATAGTATAGAAATAGTATTCCTTAACTGCATCCAAAGCTAATTGTATATAAAAGCAAGTCATTTAATATATTCAAATAAATAATTAGGATACTGCATAATATGAGATTTTAAAAAAAGTTTAAATCTGTGAAACTCAATTTTAGTTGAATTGTTTGAAGTTCAAATTGCAGGGTACTTAATATTAGAGTATTCAACATTGTGGGTTTTAAATAAACTTAAGAGGAAACTATGACATCATCTATAAACATTTCACCTTACTATTAGCTTTATCTCAAATAGAAGGAAAGAGAAAAACAGTAATTGTGTGGTACAGCAAAAAAAGGAAAAAAAATGTAGTTCTACATAAATCTAATACTGCTATGTGAATGTCACTTCCTCAGAAACATAGTGTTATTTATCAATACTGCCTTTTTAGTTTTACATGTGTGTGAAAGTATCAGGAGAGGTATATTTTGGACTTAGATGCATATTGGTTATTTTCTGATTTGTTATTTTAGTTTTCCCAGGCTCTATATTATACTAGCAATGATTCCAAAAGACTTCCATTTAAAAGAGAAAAATATATTGAAAATAAGGCATCTAGTTGTCATTCCCCATATTCTATTGTAATCTATAATGACTAAGGACTAAAGGATATGCAATTACTCTTCTACCAAAAAAATCAATAGCAACATTCATCCTTTTAGAATTGAGAGGACTCCAAGGATATGTGGAGCATAAGAACTTGTCAATTATTTTATTTTATTTTTCAGAATGATGTATGTTGGATGAAATGTCACTATGTAAGCAATGACCACTTTATAAGTAGTACAATTTCCTTCACCTTTTATTTTTTAGAAAATAATTGAAGTCACTTTTCTCTGTGACCAATCCTTCTTTTAGAATGAGGATTAAAATGTTATTCTATTGTTTACCTGCATGAAAGCAGTTGTCATGCACATTTATAGCAAGTGCCTGAAAGAAAATGGAATATTTCAGTACTACAGAGAGCCTCCTATTCTTCAGACAGCCATCAACCATTACATTATATGAGGAATTCCACATTCCTTAAAAAATATGCTGGAGATGATGTTATATTGCATTATCATTATATTGGTATTATAACTTACATTTGCTATAATTTAGTTTATATAATAAATCTTAAATTGACTTATTTCTAAGTTATAATACAATAGGTAATTTCACAATACTTGAAAAAATCCAAATTAATTAGTCAACCATTATAACACATAAAGCTAAGTATGAATATTAGCTAAGTATAAAAATATGTTCTATCGTTCACATTTGAGAAATGTTTACTATTTCAGGCTGGGCGCGGTGGCTGACGCCTGTAATCTCAGCACTTTGGGAGGCCGAGACGGGCGGATCACGAGGTCGGGAGATGGAGACCATCCTGGCTACATGGTGAAACCCCATCTCTACTAAAAATACAAAAAACTAGCCGGGCGTGGTGGTGGGCGCCTGTAGTCCCAGCTACTCGGGAGGCTGAGGCAGGAGAATGGCGTGAACCCAGGAGGCGGAGCTTGCAGTGAGCAGAGAGAGCGCCACTGCACTCCAGCCTGAGGAGACAGAGCGAGAAAAAAAAAAAAAAAAAAAAAAAAAGAAATGTGTACTATTTCAAATCACTTCGAAATATAAAGACCTATGTAGGCTTGAATCAGGATACAGAATTAGAAGTCCATAAGAGGGCACTAAAATGAAAGCAAATAGGATGATTTTCTCATAGGATTAAAATAGCATGCCCTATATTCCTATGAAACCCAATACTTTAAGTTATTTGATATTCCAAACTGCTTACCTATGTTTAGTTATTTTAAAATTACTTCAGTATATTACTATCTCATTAACTGTTTAATTCTATTTTATGTAACATACTATTTTAGAAATAACATATATTTACTAAATGGCTAGCATATTAATTTCTTTAATTTTTTAAATATGTATTGCATGTGATCAAAATTGTTATGGAATACTAATCGAATAATAATATTTTAAATCTTTCTATATTATTTTTGAAGAAATTCTACTATCAAATTTATCTTTTAATTTTTATATTTAATGCAATTATTTGTTTTATTTTACAAAAAACTACTTAGTCATGCAGTGAACTACAATTTTAAGTTTGGCACAGCATAACCAACTCTCAATGAATCCCGAAAACACTTGAAGAAATACAGGTGTAAATAATTGTTAGAAATGGTGCCATTTTAAAAGACATAGAATTTAAAGTATTATCTCTGAGCTGTAGCTATTAAAATACTATAAAATATATAAGTTATGCATATCAATGTGATGCTTACATTTTCTGAAAGTGACATACCTTACACATGTTTGTTGAGGTTGCAAATATAGGATGTCCAGAAAAGAAAGAAAATACACTTAATTAATATAAAATCAGATAAACTCTAGAGAAAGGCTAATACATCCACTGCTTTACTTCACACACAAGTCAAAGAATACTATAAAACACAGCTAAAAAAATCTTGTTTTTTTTATTTTTAAACTTTACTTGAAGGCAGAAAATATTGTTGCTGGATGTGATCATATAATATATAAAATATTAGATATTTTATATGCATTTAGTTATAGCTTCCTTGTGAATGTAAGCACTGTCACTCCTGCTGTGTGTGTATCTACACACGTGTGTGTCTTGCCTAAAGTCATTACTTAGCTAATATTCAACTCTAGATATTCAAATATAATATGCCGTGGGTATTCATTTGAGAACAATTATTTATGGAGGTGTTATAAAGTTTATATTGCTTCTCAATGACAATTATTCTAAGCATATGTGTGTATATGATTTTTTATTATTTGATGTGTTTAGGATTTAACTTGTTATTAAGTTATAAAATTAAGTTCAAGGATCATTTGAGACAATGCATCCTTCTGCCAAAGGCTGAGAGTTACCAAGTCTTGACCATTGCTTTGGTCATAATGAGTATAATTGGAAAGGTTTTTGTTTGTTTTTTATAACCAAATACCAAATACCATTCTTTACTTAAGATATATAAATATGTCAAAATAAAAATAAAAGAGCTCTCCAGCCTGGGCAATATAGCACAACCCTGTCTTTAAAAATTAAAAAATAAAAAAGAAGAAATATCCCAGAGATTGCTTAATGTTTAGGCAATATAACTTACCATATAAGTGTTACACTTGGATCTTTCTGGGGCATGTTATTAATTGTTACATATGTATAACAGCAAAAGCACCAGAGCATGGGTTTTGTGATCACTTGAGTTGTTATGTCAACAGTCAAGTTGAGTGAACACTTGAATTCATATTTGAATCTAGTTTTCAATTACTTTCACTGGATAATTTAACTTCTCTGCACCTTGTTGGGTAATACTACAACAACTGAAAATAAAACAAGATGTCTCTTTTCATGTAAAATTATAGAAATAGATATAGTTATCATGAAAGATAATGAAAGATTTACATGATACTGAGAAAAAGTCGAAAGATTGATTGCATTTTAAGTCACTTTAAAAGAAACAGTAAGTGTCATGTAAAACATCTCTTCCCTAATAAGGAAGACTAATTAAATTTAGGTGTTAGTTCTATTACTATTCCTAAACCATAAATTACTTGAGAAATTAAACTATATTCTCTGCTTATTCTATTTAATTCCTAAAAATCAGTCTTGTAACTTGTGGATTTTCAAGAAATGTTGAATGTCAGAGCTGAGTCTTAGGATAGGTTTCTTTTTTTTTTTTTTTTTTTTCTGATTTTAACAAAGACATATGTGGTTGTTGAAAAGGAAGTTCCTGAATAACTTTTTATTTTATGACTTTTTGATGTAATGGAAAATGTGTGAGACATTTTCGATTTCTTGTTATATGGATAATTCGATAGCCTAAAAACAATCTTCTGGTACAAAATAACTTTACAATGTTGAATTAAAAATATTCAAATGTATTGCTGAGCTGGTAAGAAAGTCAGGAGAATCCTCAGCATACCAAAACAAACAAACAAACAAACAAACAAAAAAGCATTTTTTTTCTCCAAATGGGCTAGCCAGCACTGTAGCAAGAGTCTGCCCTGAGGTCTTGTGCTAATCTTTCAGATATGAGAATTTTTATTTTAATCAGCCAGAAGCAAGAGTCAAGGAACAATGTCTGTCTCTCCTGTTTTTATTCTTATTATTTTTTTCTGTATTGGTTTTTCCTCTAGCTTTTTTGAGGTATAATTGACAAATACAATTGTACATATTTAAGGTGTATGATAATGCCATGATATGCAAATACATTGTGGCATGATTAGCACAACCAAGTTAATTAATACGTTCATCACCTCACCTAGTTACATTTTTTTGGGTGAGGGGAAAGGACAATTCATATCCACTATCTTAGTAAAGGCCAAATATACAAAACAGTATTGCTAACTGTAGTCACCATGCTGTACATGAGATCCTCAGAACTTAGATATCTGATAATTGAAAGTTTGTAAACTTTGAACAATATCTCCCCATATTCCCGCTCCCTACTCCTTGGCAGCCATCATTCTGCTTTGTGAGTTTGACTTCTTTAGATTCCACCTACAAGCGAGATGCACATGTTTCACAAATACGTGCAGCAGTATTTGTCTTTCTCTGTCTTATTTCACTTAGCATAATGCCCTCAAGGTTCATCAATGTTGTCACAAATGTCAGGATTTCCTATATACATATATATATGAAATGTTTTATGTATACATATACACACACACACATTCCTTATACATAAAAATATTTTAAAAAATCAATTCATTCATCCACAGGACATTTTGATTGTTTCCATGTCTTGCCTGTCATGAATAATGCTGAAATGAATATGAGAGGACTGAGATCTCTTTGGGACATTGATTTGCATATATAACTAGAAGTGGAATTGCTAGGTTATATGGTGTGGCTACATTTTAAAATACTTATATTCAGGCTGGTCGTGGTGGCTCATGCCTTTAATCCCAGCACTTTGGGAGGTCGAGGCTGGTGGATTCCTTGAGTTCAGGAGTTCGAGACCAGCCTGGATGGCATGGCAAAACCCTGACTCTAGAAATCATACAAAAAAATTAGCCGGGTAGGGTGTTACGCACCTGTGGTCCCAGGTACTTAGGAGGCTGAGAAAGGAGGATTGCTTGAGCCCGGGAGGCAGAGGTTGCAGTGAGCTGAGACTGTGCCACTGCACTCCAGCGTGGGTAATAGAGTGACACTCTGTCTCAAAAAATAATAAAAATAAAAATAAAATAAAACACTTGTAGTCATATTCAAGCTTCCAAGTTTCATTTTAGTTAATTATGGTATTTTATACTTTTCTAGGAATATGTTCATTTTCATAGGCTTTGTGTTTATTATATTATTGGTAGCATTTAAATATTTATATCTTAATTCTATATCTGTCAGTTCTTAGTTTGTGAGGCAGTAGTACGAAAGATATCAAGCTATTTTTTGTCTTTTTTATAGTTTTATCAATTATTATACAACATAATGCAAGATTTTAGTGTTATGTGGACATATTTTGTTGATGGTTTTATCTTCTTCCCTATTATTACTTTTTACAATATATATTTCCCTATTTGTGTCTTAAATTTAATTTTGTCAGATATGAAATTGCCTCTGTAGCTTTATTTTGCTTTTTAAAATTCATATAACTTTGCCTATTCTTTTATTTGTGCATTTATATGTATTTTGGTATCGACTGGGTATTATTATATTTGGTTGTTCTATGCATTTGAAAGTATAGTATAGTTTTTACAATGGTAGATTTAACTCACCTAATGCGATACTGTTTAAGTCAGATTTACTGCTGATATTATTCTTCACTTTTCTCACTTACTATATATAACCTGTAGTTTTCAAAATTATCCATTTTTTTCTGCTTTCCATTGGATAGAGCAGTTTTATTTGATCCCAGTTTAAAATCAATTTCCATTTTTATTACAGTTGCCTCTTTATTTAAAATTCATACTTATATTAGCCTTTACTGATTTCTTGAAAATTATATACTTATACACATATAAATTAAAAGGTAGTATGCATGTATACGTGTTTGTGTCTGTTTATTGATCAGTCTATATATCTTTCTATCTAGAAATAAATATATCTTAAAATGCAATTGCTAATAGAGAAAAACATCACAAGAAAAGAAAACTACAGATCAATTTATTTTATAAATAGAGACACATATATTCTCAACAAAATTTTAGCTACCTTAATCTGGCAATATGTAAAAAAAAAAAAAAAGAAAAGAAAAGGTTGTAAGCTACGACCTAGTGGGATTTATCACAGAAATGCAGTTTGTTGATTATGTGAAGATCAATAAATTTAATATACCAGACCATATCACAAAGAACAAAAAACAGAGTCATCTCAACACATGCAATTTTTTATAAAATTTAACACCACTCTATGATAAACACTTAAAAACTAGAAATAGAAGGGAACTTTTTCAATCTGGTAAAGTACAGGTACATGTATGAAAACCCACAGCCAACATTATACTTAGTGGTGAAGAACTGAATACTTTTCCCCTAAGATCAAGAACAAGAAAAAAATTCCACTTTTATGAGTTCTATTAACATCATATTGGTGGTTCCAGCCAGAGAAATTCAGGGATAAAATACAATATATCAATACTTTAATCCCTTTATTGCTGAATGACATTCTATTATATAGATATGCCACATTCTATTTGGTCCTTTATCAGTTGGCAGAAACTTCAGTTGTTTACACTTTTTGGCTATTATAAACAATGCTGCTGTTAACATTTATTAACAAGTTTTTTTGTTGCAAATGTTTCCATTTCATATATACTTGCATATATACCTAGGAGTGGAATTGCTAGGTTATTTGGTAAATCTATGTTTAACTTTCTGAGGATCACTTTAGACTTTTTTCCACAGCAGATGCACCATTTCACATTCAACATAATACAAGGGTCCCAGTTCCTCCGTATCTTCACCAAAGTTATTATTACTATTAGAATTTTTTATTATAGCCATCCTAGTGGTATGAAGTAGTATTTTATTATGGTTTTGATTTGGAATTTTCTAATAGGTAAGGATTTTGAAAATCTTTTCATGTGCTTATTGGCCATTTTCATATCTTCTTTGGAGACATGTCTATTCAACTCTAATGTCCATTATTAAAATTGTGCTGTTTGTCTCTATATTATAAAGTGGTAACAATTCCTTGTATAAATCCTAGATACAAGTCCCTTATCAGATATATGATTTACAAAAATGTTCTCCAATATTTTGGGTTGTCTTTTCACTCTTCAATGATGTCTTTTCTAGAACAAAAGTTTTGGGTCTCATGGATTATGTCAATTTATCTATTTTTATTTTTGTTTTTGTTGCTTGAGCTTTGGGTGTCATAGCTAAGAAATCATATTTTCTAAGAAATCAATGTCATGAAGGCTTATGCCTATATTTTCTTCACAGAGTTTTATACTTTCAACTTATACATTTAGATATTTAATCAATTTTTAGTTAATATTTGTATAACATACAATACAGAGGTTAATTTTTTTTTATATGTGGGTATTCAGTTGTCCTAGCAACATTTATTGGAAGACTATTAATTTCCCATTGGATGGGTTTTGATTCTCTTGTTGTAAATTAGTTGATCATAAACACATGGTTTTATTTCTGGAATCCCAATTCTATACCATTGATCTATATTGTCCATACTTGTGGCAGTACTACATTGTCTTGGTTACCATCATTTTGTAGTCAGTTTTGAAGTCAAGAAGTGTGAGTCCTTCAACTTTGTTTTCAAGATTATTTTGACAATTCTGGATGCCTTGCTATTCCATAGAGATTTTATATTCTACTAGTCAAATTTTACAACAAAGTCAGCTGCTATTATAGTTGGTATTGCATTAAAACTGAAGATAAATTTGGAGAGTGTTAACACTTGAACAATATTGAATCTTCTGACCTATGATCATGGGGTGTTTTTCCTTTATTTAGGTTTTCTTTCATTTTCTTCAACAATCTCTTCTAATTCTCATAGTAAAGTTTTGTATTTCTTTTTTAAAAATGTATTCCCCAGTATTTTATTATTTTTGATGCTACTATAAAAAGAATACATTTATTTCCAGATCCTTCAAGTGTATACAAACTTGATTTGTATATATTGATTTCATTTCCTGATTTTTCTTTCTGAATTAATTTATTAGTCCTAATTATTTATTACTAAACTTTCTTGAAATTTTCTATTTATATAAGATCATGTCATCTGTGGATAGAATTAGTTTTACACCTTTCCTTCATGTGAATGAACCTTGCAAATATCATGATACACGAAAGATGCCAGTCATCAGAACCCAAATTGTATGATTTTATTTTTTTTAAATTTCAGAGTAGCCAAATCCATAGAGAAATAAAAAAGATTTGTGGTTGCCTATAGTTGAGGATGTTAAAGAAAACATATTAACAGTTAAATTTAATGAACTGTACTTGAGCAATAAACAGATTGAGAACTGGGCAGCATTCTGAACCATCTTTTTTCAAGATTATTTTGGCAATTATGGATCTCTTGCTATTCCCTGTGAATTTTGGAATCTGATATGGTTTGGATGTCCCACCTCAATCTCATGTTGAATTGTAATCCCCAGTGTTTGAGATGGGGCCTGGTGGGAGGTGTTTGGATCATGGGGGTGGATTTCTCTTGAATGACTTGGACCATTCCCCTAATGATAAGTCTTGCTCTGAGTTCACACAAGATCTGGTCATTTAAAAGTGTGTAGCAACTCTCCCCCAACTCTTGCATTCTCTTTCTGTGTCTCTCTCTCTGTCTCTCTCTCTCTCCTCCTCTGTCTGTCTCTCTCTCTTTCTTTCTCTCTCTTTCTTTCTCTCTCTCTCTTGCTCGCTCATGATTTTACCATGTGATGTGCCTGCTCCTTCTTTGCCTTCAGCCGTGATCGCTGTTCCTCCTGTACAGCTTGCAGAACTGTGAGCCAATTACTCTTTTTCTTTTAAATGATCCAGTCTCAAATATTTCTTTATAGCAATGTAAAAACAGCATAAGACAGAATCTACTAGTCAAATTCTACAAAAAAGAATTGTGAGCTGTATTATAAAAATAAAAACAAGCAGAAAATGCCCTACAGAGATTACTGATTGTAACCAGAAAGTTCCATATTTGCCTTATATGGGCATAATTTGGCAGCCTTCAGCCTGGGATTGGCTGAGAGTTTAGCTACTAAGACTGGCTGAGACTCAGTTGCCTGTGTATGAGGGTACACTCTTAGATGGATTACAAGTTGCTTGCACATTAAGCTAGGTGGCAGTTCACTATATGCAACTGCTTTGGGCCAAATTTTTCACCCAAGTATAGAGGCTTGTTTGGGCCAAATTAAATTTAATTTAACAGGTGTTTGGAGGAAAATACAGAATTACTGCTAATGGGTACAAGTGTCCTTTTGGGAATGATTAAAATGTAAAAGTGATTGTGGTGATGAATATACAACTTTGTGAATATAGTAAAAATAATTAACTGTGTCTTCTTAAAAGGTGAATTCTCTGATACATCAATTGTATCTTAATAAAACTGTTATTTTTAAAAGCAATTAATTAGCAGTCTCTCATATACTTTCTCACATATTCCCATGTTGATATTGTCTAGAAATTTTGTTTTTATGCCTCTAATTTTATTTGGCAATTCATGATTAAGTTACTAAATTATTTGATTATCATTTCTTCCATATTTTTTAACATTATTTTGAATTTATTTCTCAAGTACTTTCTGAAGGAATGTTTTAAAAATTTGCCTTCATTTGACAAAGTGTGATGGTTAATATTGAGTGTCAACTTGATTGGATTGAAGGATACAAAGCATTGTTTCTGTGTGTGTCTGTGAGGGTGTTGCCAAAGGAGATTAACATTTGAGTCAGTGGACTGGGAGAGGCAGATCCACCCTCAATCTGGGTGGGCACCATCTAATCAGCTGCCAGCACAGCTAGAAAAAAGCAGGCACAAGAAGTTGTAAAAAGCAGACTTGTGTCTTCCAGCCTTCACCTTTCTCCTGTGCTGGATGCTTCCTGCCCTTGAACATCAGACTCCAAGTTCTTCAGCTTTTGGACTATGGACTTATGCCAGTGATTTGTCAGGGACTCTGGGGCCTTTGGCCACAGACTGAAGGCTGCACTTTCAGCTTCCCTACTTTTGAGGGTTTGGGTCTCAGACTGGCTCCTCAGCTTGCAGATGGCCTATTGTGGGACTTCACCTTGTGATCATGTGAATCAATGCTCCTTAATAAACTCCCCTTCATATATACATCTATCCTATCAGTTCTGTCCCTCTAGAGAAGCCTAGCTAACATAACATGCTTTTGAGCTCCTGTGTGCCTCAGAACACTTTTATTGCCCTGAAAATTAAATAGGGTTTTGAATAAAGGTATAATTCTAGGTTCAAATTTCTTTTATCACATTTCTATAAAAATATAACTACAATATATTATTAAATCCCATGCTGCTATTGAAAAAGCTAACATGAATTTTATTTTTATTTGTAGATTTTTTTCTCTCTGAAGTTTTCAGGTGCCTTTCTTTTTTATCTTATTAAATTTAACCTAGGTGTATAATTTTGATTATATAACCCAGGTGGCATCCTTTGAGACCCTTGAATTTGAATGGTGTTAGTTTTTATTTACAGGTTTATGTTCATTATTTATTAACTATTTATTTATATGCATGTTTTCTCTTTCCAAAGATTTTTTATTCATTCTCTGTCATTTTTAACTTTATATTTTCTATTTCTTAGTGTTTATTTTATAATTACTATTTGTCCTATGGCATTTCAGAAAAATTGTATCCATTTCTGAAGTTCTGCTTCATGAGGTGAATGGTGTTTATTATTCTTACTTTCTATAATGGTGGTTCCTTTTCTCAGATGTGTAATTATTTTGGTTATGTGTGTACATTCACCTTGGAATATGAGCATTCCTGTCTAGTTATGTGTACAGATGTAAGACAAAAGTACAGGCCTCAAGCTGAGTTTGTCAATGTGAGCTTAAAAAAAGGATAAGAGTAGACTTCAAATAGAGTGTCAGGGAGCACAAAGGCACTGCCAGCTAACCCAATTTGATGCTACTTCATTCAGAAACTCTCTAGCGAGGGAGGAGACATTTTATTTAATTTTTATTCTATACTCGACATTTAGAGAAAGAGGGGTTAAAAAGTAAATGTCTAAAATAACTGGTTATCCATAACCTTCTTTTATCAATATCTCACCCAGCAAGGATGTGGCACACTCATATACCTGCAAACACTGCACATTCTGAACTACATTCTGAACCGATAATGCCTGGTGTGTGTGTGTGTGTGTGTGTGTGTGTGTGATGACAGCATAGACAATGATGTTTCTCACTTTATTTCACTTTAAATACAGTTCCAATTCTCCATTTTAATTCTGTAGGTTTTCTTGGGTTTGTTTGTTTGTTTGTTTGTTTCTTTTTGTAGAGACAGAGTCTCGTTCTGTCAACCAGGCTGAAGTGCAGTGGTGTGATCTTGACTCACTGCAAGCTCCACCTCCCGGGTTCAAGCAATTCTCCTGCCTCAGCCTCCCAAATAGCTGGAACAACAGGTGTATTCCGCCACACCCGTCTTTTGTATTTTAGTAGAGACAGGGTTTCACTGTGTTGCCCAGACTGGTCTCGAACTCCTGAGCTCAGGCAATCTGCCCACCTTGGCCTCTCAAAGTGCTAGGATTACAAGCATGATGCACCACGCCTGGCCCCTGGATTTATTTTTTGGAAGAAAAGCTGAAGTCTATGCTGGTCTACCTTATTGTCAGGAACCAGAACCCTATGCTCTCTTACTCAAACTTATCACTTCTCTCTGTCACATTATAGCACCTTCATACCTATTAATATATTATTCCATCAACGTCGAGTAATTTGAGATGGGATTGGGATCTTAAATCATTTGGCAAGTATACCAGGTTTATCCAGTCTCTCTAGATTTACCTCCAGAAGAATTATCCATTTTACCCACACAAAGAAAGCATAAGAATTTGTTTTCAGTCAATTATAGCAAATGATAAAGTTTGTGAGACAATGTGAAACTGACATTTGCAGAACATAATTTGTTGAAAATAAGTGGATAACTTGGAAGTTAAGAAATAATTTTAAAGATGATTTCATTCATCGAGGATGAAAAGTACAGGACTTGCTTTAAGGCAATGTCAGTGAGAATAGAAAAGTAAGAAACTGTGTGTATGTCATGGCTTAAAGTTAAAAATTATAGGTCTTAAAAACTGATTTTGACATATGAAGTAGAATAATTCAAATAAAATTAGGCAGGATGAATGCAATTCCCATTTACTGAATGACATACAGGATGGGAAACAAAGTTTCAGGAACTACATTGAGCATAATTTCATTTGCTGTCCATTACAGATGCAAATTAGATGGCATTCACAAAATTATGGAGATAATTGCTCCTTGCTTTTATTGCTGATAATTCCCTTCTGTATTGAGTTGAAGCTCATCACGAAGGGCTGTTTTGTGAATATTTTAGGATCACAGGATCTTCTCTATATTTTTACATTTTGGCAAATAAGGAAAACAACCACATTTTCTGGCACACTCCTCAGTGAGTTACTTACTCCAAGAGTAAGTATTTACAGATAAGGATTGTTAATTATTCACTATTTCTATTAACAATTCAATAACAATAATAACTCTTCAATAACAATCTGTAAATTGTTATTTACAGATAAGAATTTTTCACTGACTGCTGACCCAAATATCAACCTTGGAGTATTAGGAGAAAAAAAAATCAAGATTTGGAAATATATTAAGATTCAAGTCTCTGATTCTCTGTTTATTTGCCTATATTCCCAGAAAATCTGGTCTCAATCTCTTAACCTCAAGAGATGTAAATATATGTGAAAATAATTCTATCTTTATACTGCTAGTTGATACCTTTATTATTTAAACTAATATATATTGATTATACAAGATTTTGAGAACAAGTTTTTTTTTCCTCCAAAGTTGTTGTGGATGGTCTGCCTCTGTGGGCTTCATCTTCAACGGGGTTTTGTCCCTTCCTGAAACAGGTTATCCATTTTTAAAGTACTGATTTCTTTAGGGAATTATCCCCATAAACTTTTCTGTAAAGCATCAATGATTTCACCATTCTTTCACCCAAGCTTCACCATAAATTTGATGTTTGTTCTTGTTTCAATTTTAGCAGAATTCATGTTGCTTTGATAGGGGCTCTTTTCAAACTATTGATTTATACTTTTTAAAAGTGCCTCAAACCAGATCTTGTTCAGACTTGTTTTTAAAAGCTAGTATGAATTTATTTTGGTGCAAATTGTTTTTGAAAACCATGCATAGTTTTTCATAATAAACATTTTCATGAATTTTTTGAAGTCCCTCATATATGTTGTGCTAATCACAACAATAATTACTGATATGTAAACAGGAAAGATCTTGCTCTGAAGGAACTTAAAAGGAGAATATAGATAATTGAAATTTATAAACTAGTATAATATATTCTAAAATAGAGGTCAGTATAATAATACAGGAAAGACCACAAATCAGATTGGAAGACATGATGCCTCACTTGGTATATCAATTATGAGTAGTATTAGATATCAAGCATACAACTAGCCTCTAAGCAAAACATCCAGTTCATTCTAGGGCAGAGTCATGAGAGAACATGAGCAATGTATCAGTGCACCAAATTGGGTTGTTATGCTGAATAACGATCTTCTCATTATAGTAAGTTACAACAAAAATTTATTTCTTAGTAATATTTATTATCATTGTGGCTCAGCTACAGCTCAGGGACCAAGACAGATGGAACAACTTTGTGGTAGAGGAAAAAGACACATGGCAGACTCAAGAATTAACTTCCATATAGCTTTGCCGAAAAGTGATGTATATTACATCTATATATTTTTCAGTGTTCAAAGGAAATCACAGGCTAAATCTGATTTCATTGAAACAGGACAGTATAATTCTACAGCAGAAGTGTTCTTGGTAGACAGGGGGAACAAATAGTTTGAATAATAACAGAGACCCCAGATTGTTTGATAGTTGAATATAAAATTTAGTAGGCTTCAAACACTATCCATTTGGTAAGTTGTAGATGTATTTGGAAAAGTTGACATGTGCCAGACTATGAATGGCGTTGCATGACACACATAAAGTCGGTTAAAGGATTGTGTATATGATCCGATTTTATTAAAAAACTTCAATCTGGCAAAGAGAGAAGTACCCTTCTCTGGGAAGTAAAACTAAAGCCAAGGAGCTATGTTAGGAAATACTGCAGTAATTAATGCAATTTTTAAAGGATGAATTTTGGAATAAAATCATATAAGACACATTAGAGAAGGAATAAAAAAAGATAGTTTGGAAAAATAATTAAGAGGTTGAATTAATAAAAATTGTGCTCAATTTGAGAGCAGTTACCAAGAAGACACTCTTTCCTTTTACATATTTGACTTGGGCAATTCTGGTGAGTGGTCGTTATCCACCATCAAGATAGAGAAACCGGGACACGTGAAATACTTAAACAGAAGTAGGGTATATAAGCACTTCCATTAATAACAGATTAAGTGTAATCTAATAAAGGCTGTTCAGAGACTGTTAGACATGTGTGTCAAATCATACTTCTAGTGTAGAGAAAGGGCTGTACTGGAACAATACAGTAAGGGCTGCCAATGTGTATGTTTAATTTGTGCTGCAAATCTAATGAGCTCATTTATGAAGAAGGGGATTATATTAAAAAATAAGTAACTCTGCTAGGGACAAAATCCTTGAGATTATAGATGTGGGAGATCTGAATGGACATAATAAACATAATAAAAGGGCAGAAGGTTAGAGAAATGAAAGCTACTGGAAGGCAGAAGAAAGCAAAAGAAATAGCCTTATAAAATAGGAGTGGTCAGAAATGTGTGTGTGTATATATATATATATATGTATATATGTATACATATATATATATATATTTTTTTTTTGAGACAGAATCTCACTCTGTCACCTGGTCTGGAGTGCAGTGGTGCCATCTCAACTCACTGCAACCTTCACTTCCCAAGTTCAAGAGATTCTCCTGCCTCAGCCTCCTGAGCAGCTGGGATTACAGGCGTGTGCCACCACACCCGACTCATTTTTGTGTTTTTAGTAGAGACGGGGTTTCACCATGTTGACTAGGCTGGTCTCAAACTCCTGATCTCCAGTGATTCACCTGCCTTGCCCTCCCAAAGTGCTGGGATTACAGGCATGAGCCACTGCGCCTGGCCAGAAATGTCAAATACTTCCTAAAGAATAGGAAAATAAGGAGTCACATTGTTACTAGATTGGGCAATTAGTTATTCATGAGTGAATTTTGATTAATACATGTGGATGAATTCATTTTATGCATCCCCTTTGCTTCAAACACATGGCAATTATAGACAAGATATACTTATTGTTAAAAAAGAAGAAAAAAATTGAATTTGGTAAAAGGCAAGATCAAAGGTTTGCAGAACAGAAATGAAATACAAATTCAGAGAACTGAACATATATAGGATGTCTCAAAAGATCAATGAAAATTAAGCAGTAAATGCTGCAAATTCACAATAAAATAGGTATTGAGGTTTGACCATTCAAATTTATTCTAAATTTTTAGCTTTGTGAACTTTCTATAATTAACATCTAATTTTATTTTTTATCAATAGGAAGTACTAAAATAAATTTTTAGTTTTATTCTCTACTTTTGTTTTAATCATCATAGAGTTGCTAGATAAAGTACAGGGATTCCAGATAAATTTGAATTTCATATAAATAATTACTTTTTTATTATAATCATGCCCCATGCAATATTTAGGACATGCTTACAGGGAAAAAGTATTGTTATGTGAAATTTAAATTTATCTGAACATCTTATATTGCTACTTGCTAAATCTATCAACCGTTAAGGAGGGGTCTTAAAGAACATTTTTTTAAATTCAAAATTCACAAAACTAAATGATTGGAAAATAAATTTCAAATAATTATATATATTTTAAAAAACTATAGCATCTATGCTATTGAAGTGCATAAACTACTTAAAACTGCTTAAAGACATATGGGACATTTTATAGACTCTTTAGCAAATAGTGCTGTGGCAATTAACCGTATCCCAGATCTGGGACATGTCTGTGGTGCCGTCCATGGACAACAGCCGCACCTCAGCCCTGCTGCGCTTGGCAATCTCGTCGGACTGCGCCTTGACCTCTGCAATGATGCTGTCCAAGCGCAGCAGGGCTGAGGCTGAAGGAAATGTACCAGATCAAGTATGAGGCGCTGCAGACGCTGGCTGGGAAGCACGGGGATGACCTGCAGCTCACAAAGACTGAGAACTCCAAGATGAATCGGAACATCAGCCAGCTCCAGGCTGAGACTGAGGGCCTCAAATGCCAGAGGGCTTCCCTGGAGGCCGCCATCACAGTTGCCGAGCAGCGCAGGGAGCTAGCTGTTAAAGATGCCAAGGCCAAGCTGTCCGAGCTGGTGGCTGCCCTACAGCAGGCCAAGCAGGACTTGGAGCAGCAGCTGCGGGCGAGTACCAGGAGCTGATGAACATCAAGCTGGCTCTGGACGTCGAGACCGCCACCTACAGGAAGCTGCTGGAGGGCGAGGAGAGCCTGCTGGAGTCTGGATTGCAGAACATGACCACTAGCACTATGCAGATGCCCTGAGCTCAGCCTGTGGGGACCTCAAAACTCCCGGCCTCAGCTACGCCTGGGCTCCAGCTTTGGCTCTGGCTCGGGCTCCAGCTCCTTCAACTGCACCAGCTCCACCAGGGCCGTGGTTGTGAAGATGGAGACCCGCGATGGGAAGCTAGTGTCCGAGTCCTCTGACGTCCTGCCCCAAGTGAACAACCATAGCAGACCCTCTCAGCATACCCCTCCTGCGGCTGCCCCAGAGCCCCTGAGGGAGGCCACTGTGCAGGGGAGCACAGGGAACAGGAGACCCACCTGAGGCTCAGCTCTAGCCCTCAGCCCACTGGCAGGGGAGTTTACTGCCTGAGGTAGCCCCCTTGCCCATGCCTCCAGCTACAAAACAATTCAATTTTTTTTTTCCCAACACAAACCTCAGCTACCTGTGCCAGAAAAAAAAAAAAAAAGGAATGACACAAACAGTAAAACAGAAAAATATATTCTAGTACTACAGAAACAATACAGTAGTGAAAATGAATGTAGGAGAAAGATGTGAGTCATAATGTGCATTAGAGTTTATCCTTGGATAATGAGCAAGGAAAAATAGATTGCAAACTATTTTAGAAAATATAATAGTATTTATATAAAGTATATTTTATGGACACTTGCATGATTAGTAATAATATAAAACATTCATAGAATGGAAGGTGGCATATTTGGGAGAATGTTTATTATTTTGGGGAGATAAAGGGTGAATAAAGAGGATATTTACATTTATCTATTGATTGCATTTAAAATATTATTAAACATTATAAAATGCTAATGTTTAAGAGGTAGCTAAAAGTAGATGCTAATGCTGTAGAAGTGGATGATAGTGTTCAAATTCTAGTTCTGCCATTTGCTAGCTGTGTGGCCTTAGAAAAGTTATGGATCCTCTCAGTGACTATTTTATCATTTGTAAAGGGGAACAGAAATAGTACATACCTCATAGGGTTGATTGCACCCTTTATCAAAAGATTACATGAGTTAAAACTTTTAAAGTGCTTGGAATATAGCAAGACTATGTTGGTATCTGAGAAATAAGGTAAAATCAATAAAGAGTAGTATGCATTTATGTTGTTAATTAAATAATTCTTTATAGAAATATTTTAGGTGATTAACATAATGGCACTTTTAAAGCAGTGTTGTGGCCAAGAACAATCTAATAAACAAAAGAAAAGCAAGTGTACTTCCTTTCAAGAATCTTGGTTATATAAAGAAAAGATGGGTGGTAAACTAGGATCTGGTGGCCATGGGAGGACTCTTGCTTCAATGCAGAGACAGAAGACCTAGGAGAGGGGCAGAGTGAACAATTCTAGAGATAAGGAAGGATTTAGAGACTAAGCCTTTTCCCTAAAATTTGGGAGTTGTTTTAATCCTGGGTCACATGAAAACCTCATTTCTGGCAAAAACTAGTGGCACTTCTCAGGCAAGAACCAAAAGAAAATTTTAAAAGTTACTAATTCTGGAATTTGAAGTTGACAGAATTTATATCTGAGGGCCTGTGTTTCTTTGGTAAGTATGATGTGTGATTAAATTCTGAAATTCTTGAGGACAGTTGTCAAAATTTGGTTTAAACATTGAAAGTGTAATAAATTATGGTCAACTTGATAGTAATACTGTAATGCCTAAGGTTCCTGCCGCCAGGGAGTGATAGAGACACAGACTGAGAGAGAGAGAAAAAAAAGCTGTAGGCTTTATTGAGCAGAGTGAAAGTACAAAGCTTTCACCCTGGAAGGGGTCCCGAATGGGTAGCCAGAGTTAGATTATATGATTGCCTTTTAAACTCTTTAAGTCAGGAAATACATGCAGTGGGAAGATGTTACCAGAGCAAGGAACAAAGGCAGCAAATTATTTTGTGACATGTCTTAGATTTTGAGGAAAACCAGAATTGCAACTTAGGTTTCATCTACTTTTTGACCTTGCAGCAGCATGGCAAAGGAGACAGGATCTCACAGCACTTTACAAAGTATGTTTACAAGGAATTGGAATTGGGAGTATAGATAAGGTCTGCTGGTCACAGAAAAATGGGCAGTTAACATACGTTTTAGTTTCGGGGGAGGGAGAAGGGAGAGAGGACACACGGAAACTTACAGCAAAATTTTCACTGTTTATAGCTTTCTTGGGGAAGAAAACACATGCACAAATCCTGGTGTTAGGAATATTTTAAGCATATATCTTCAATATTATTCATCCAGGACTGAGGTAAGTTCTGATGCAGGAAATGAGTGAGTTTCCCCTACTTGATCCAGGAAACCCAGCTGGCACCTGTCAGTCCCCCCTCTAAACAGGACACCCCAACTGCTGTTGGGAACTGGGCGGCAGTTGTTCTGGCTACTTCCTGCTGGTTAGGAGCAAAGAAAGCGCCCTGCAGTTGTGGTGTCCTCCAGAGGGGAAATTTTTAGGCCAGTTGAGGGACCAGCAGGTTGAGACAGGGGTCCTCGGTAGAAGCCGTGAGTTTAGCTTATTTGAGGTTCCATTTGTAAGACCATTTGTAGCTTGATGGCCTCGATCATGGAGGAAGCAAATTTGACGAGGAAGTTAAAAATGAAAGGCCCAAAGGCGAGTAATAGTAGGATGGCTGTCACAGGTATCCATTGGTTAAACATATTTCACGGTCCTGAGTGTTCAAGCTCCTTTTTCCTACTTTCTATCCCTTCTCTTATTTCTTTGACCTTTTCAGTAATGATTCTTGACTGGTTAATGAAATAGCAACATTCTTCTCCTATGAAGAGGCAGGTTCCTCCTCTTTCAGCTGTTAATATGTCTAGGGCTCTTCAGTTTTGGAGGACTACTGCAGCTAGAGAATTAAGCTGGGCTTGTAGGGTCACTAGGGAGTTGGCAACTCATTCCATGTCGTCATTTAATTTTTGTGATAATTTATAATATAATTGGGTGGAGAAGGTTATACCTCCAATTTCAGTCCCAAGCCTGCGCAATATTTCAGCTCCTACAATAAAAGGGACAATAAAGGCTCATGTGCGGTGGGATTGGGGTATAAGAAGACTTTGTAACTCTTGTTCAGTATATATGGACATGGGAGGTGCTAGAAAGCAGAGAAAGCATAGTTCTTTTGGAGTGCCATTTAGGCATCGATAGGCTGTTTTATCACAGTTGAAAAAGATGCCTGAAGTTAGACAGGTGAAACCTGAAGTTACTGATATCTAGGACTGACATTGGGAGGTGTTCTTATTGAGAGTCATGCTGAAGTTTATGCGTGTGAGATTTGAGGCCTTTGTGGCTGGTAAATTGGTGACTATGGGACTGATTGATTTGGTGGTGTTTAGGACTGGGGTGGATAAGTTCCACTGTCCGGGGCCAGGGACTGGGACATATGGTTGAAAAAGCAAGGGGAGACACATCCAACAGTTGGTTGGATTACTAGGAGAGGCCTCTTGTATTCCTGTAAGGGTGGTGTTTGACAGGCTCCAGAGACGAGAATGAGACTTAAGGGCTTCTTGTAGACTGGAAAGGTATAATTTCTTGTATGGACTGGGAGTACTAGAGAGCTAGACTAAGTTTTTAATCACTTGGATTAAAAGTGATTGGATATGCCCTTCTTTAGTCTCATCTTGGACGCCTCCTCCATCAGACATACCTATATGCGTATAATATGTCCAGCAAGTGTTGGCTCCCCATTTCTCAGGGCAGTCAGCTCGGATCATTTTTCCTTGGTGATATGTATGGCCATTGTGAGAGCAGAGAGAAGCAGTTTGAAAACACCCTGCTGCTGCTTTTTCAGTAGGACTTAAGGTCTGATCAAGAAGTAACATGATCTCTGTCCATGATAGATCAAAGGACTGCCCCAATCTTTGCAGAATATCTGTATGGTTATCAGGATCATCTGAGAATTTCCTTAAATCTGCCTTTATTTGTTTTAAATCTGAGAGTGAAAAGGGGGCATGCACGTAAACGGGCCCAAATTCTCCTCCTACTGCTTGTAAGGGACATAGTTTGGGTGCCTGGCTCGCGGAGTTTACATTCTCTTTCTGGGGTGCCTTTAGTACTTCGGTGGAGCTGGATGGAGGAGAGTAACTGGGGGAGGAGAGTGGGGCTGAGGGAAGAGGCCCTGGGTGTGGAGGTAATTGTGAGCCTCTGTCATTTGGGCAAAGCTTGCAGGCTTGGCACAGGGTAGTATTGTCACGAAGGGCAAAGAAAGCCTGTACATAAGGGACTTCACTCCATTTACCTTCCTGTTTACAGAAAATATCTTGTTGTAGAATGTTGTTATAATTAATACTTCCCTCAGGGGTCCAAGTTGCTCCATTTTGTAAGGAATACTGTGGCCAGGCAGTGGTACAGAAGATAATCAACCTCTTCTTTTTTAAGGTCTCAGGGTCGAATTTGTCCTAGTTATTTAGGATACATCTTAAGGGAGTGTCCGGTTTTGAAAGTGTGGTACCCATCTGGAATTTTAAACACAGGGATGCCCGCACCCCTGGTTAGTTCTGGGACTCGTCTTCCCTTAGGGCATCCCCTAAGGGTCAGGTCCATTTGTCCTCAAAGCTCATGGCTGCTTTTCCTGAGCTCTCCATCCACCGGATTTAACCGTGCTTACTGGCGGGATGGAAACTTCCCTTGCCCCTGCCGTACACCCATTGAGCACTAAATGGGGCACAAAGAATGTTGGATTTATTGTGGTCCTTCTGCCAATGCATCCTACCTGTTCCAGGGTGGCAAGGCCTGGGTTGGGGGCACCATTGATGCTTACATGCTAAGGCCCAATTTATGTGGGCCTGGCCATAAAACTGTCCTTCAAGGAGAAACTGAATTAGCGACAGGAGGCTTAATAAGCTTAAAGGGGGTTGGTGGATGTCCTCTAGGCCAGGGATGAGAGGATAGCTGCTGTACTTTAGCCTTCTGTCCCCACTTGCCATCAAAGGAGTAAGCCCCCCTCTCAAGGTGGTACCAGTATCCTGTGTCCCAATTGACTATATTTTCTTCCATCCAATACCAATTATTGAATGGTTGAAAAAACAATTCAACTGCTCTAAGACCTTTGCCTGTGCACCACAGATTGTTCTTGAGAGGCCCCAAGGAAGGCAAAAGTCTATCTGGGGAGCAATGGAGGAAATGCCCTAAGGCTTCTAGTATCCACATGAAATTTACAGACCTGTCTTTAAATTTTCCTGATGTGGGGGACCATCACTATGGTGGGGAGCTGGCCCTTTAAAATAGCCAAATGGTGACACCTGCCTAAACCCTGGATGGCACCATGAACGGGGATCTTCTGGGTGCCACCACAAGAATTTAAGACTTCTAAATAGGGAATCTTGATCCTGCAGAACAGGAATAACCTTGCTTACGAGATGAGGAAACAAGTTTAATTGGCAGACATTAGGACCCAGGAAGCAGGAGTCAGAAGATGTGGCTGTCTCCTGCTCACTAACCCGTGCAGGGGGAGCCTCTGGCAGGGCCATGGTCTCAATCAGGATATCTGGGAGACCAAGACATCTGCTGAGCATTCCCAGGTGTACTTTGGGACCACCATGGAAAGCGAAAGAGTTAGAATGGGTTCCAAGCAAACCAATGCTCCCAACTCCGAAGGGTTGGGAGTTGTTTGAGAGCCCTTTCCCAGACAGCCTGATACCCGTGTTTTTAGTCCGACGGTCATGCTAATTGTCTTTAACTGGCTGACAGGTGCCCGGTGTTTAGCCTCCAAATTCTAAGGACAGGACAGGACAGAATAACAAGTGAAAGAGGTCCGATTTTACTCCCACGTGATGACCTAGATGTCTTTCCTGGAGACTCCTGGCCGGCTCACCAAGATGTAATGTCTAAAGTTCTTGCCTAGCCATGCCAAAGAATTGATGCGGTGGTGCGGCAGCTGACCGCAGCGAGTGATAGAGACACAGACCGAGAGAAAAAGCTGTAGGCTTTATTAAGCAGAGTGAAAGTAAAAAGGTCCCATAGTGTGGAAGGGGGCCCGAAAGGGTAGCCAGAGTTAGATTATATGATTGCCTTTTAAACTCTTTAAGTCACGAAATACGTGCAGCAGGAAGATGATACCAGAGCGAGAAACAAAGGCAGCAAATTATTTTGTGACATCTTAGATTTTGAGGAAAACCAGAATTGCAACTTAGGTTTCATTTACTTTTTGATCTTGCAGCGGCATGGCAAAGGAGACAGGATCTCACAGGACTTTACAAAGTATGCTTACAAGGAATTGGAATTGGGAGTATAGATAAGGTCCGCTGGTCACAGAAAAATGGGCAGTTAACATTCCTTTTAGTTTCAGGGGAAGGGGAAGGGGAAGGGAGAGAGAGAGACAAGGAAACTTACAGCAAAATTTTCACTGTTTATAGCTTTCTTGGGGAAAAAAACACATGCACAAATCCTGGTGATTAGTGTGTCTGGAATTGGTGGGTTCTTGGTCTCACTGACTTCAAGAATGAAGCCACGGACCCTCGCTGTGAGTGTTACAGTTTTTTTTGTTTTTTTTTTTGAGACGGAGTCTGTCTCTGTTGCCCAGGCTCCAGTGCAG
Source organism: Pongo pygmaeus (assembly GCF_028885625.2). NCBI lineage: Eukaryota > Metazoa > Chordata > Mammalia > Primates > Hominidae > Pongo > Pongo pygmaeus. Next base: position 42,105,648 of record NC_072388.2, on the reverse strand, counting down.
CGGCGCAATCTCGGCTCACTGCAAGCTCCACCTCCCGGGTTCACACCATTCTCCTGCCTCAGCCTCCCGAGTAGCGGCGACTACAGGCACCCACCACTACACCAGGCTAATTTTTGTATTTTTAGTAGAGATGGGGTTTCACCGTGTTAGCTAAGATGGTCTCAATCTCCTGACCTCGTGATCCACCTGCCTTGGCCTCCCAGAGTGCTGGGATTACAGGCTTGAGCCACCGTGCCTGGCCGAGTGTTACAGTTCTTAAAGATGGTGTGGCTGGAGTTTCTTCCTTCTGGTGGAGTTGTCTCACTGGCTTCAAGAATGAAGCTGCAGACCTCGCCTTGAGTGTTACAGCTCTTAAGAGTGGCACGTCTGGACTTGTTCGTCCCTCCAAGTGGGCTTGTGGCATCGCTGGCTTCAGGAACCAAGCTGCAGACCTTTGTGGTGAGTGTTACAGCTCATAAAGAGGACGTGGACCCAAAGACTGAGCAACAGCAAGATTTATTGCAAAGAGCAAAAGAACAAAACTTCCACAGCATAAAAGAAGACCCGAGAGGGGGGGTTGCTTCTGCTGGTTCAGGCAGCCTGCTTTTATTCCCTTTTCTGGCCCCACCCACATCCTGCTGATTGGTCCATTTTACAGAGAGCTGATAGGTCTGTTTTACAGAGAGCTGATTGGTCCGTTTTGACAAGGTGCTGATTGGTGCATTTACAATCCCTGAGCTAGACTCAAAAGTTCTCCAAGTCCCCACTAGATTAGATAGACACAGAGCACTGATTGGTGCATTTACAAACCTTGAGCTAGACACAGAGTGATGATTGGTGCGTCCACAAACCCCGAGCTAGACACAGAGTGCTGATTGGTGCATTTGCGATCCTCCAGCTAGACATAAAATTTCTTCAAGTCACAACTCAACTCAGGAGCCCAGCTGGCTTCGCATAGGGGATCCCGTGCCACGGACCAGGCGGAGCTTCCGGCTAGTCTCACGCCATGCGCCCGCACTCCTCAACCCTAGGACGGTCAATGGGACCGGATGCAATGGAGCAGTGAGTGTCCGCTGCGGGAGCCCATAGTGGGGCGGGGAGGCCATAGTGGGGCGGGGAGGCGGGGCTTGGGCATGGCCGGTTGCAGGTCCTAGGCCCTGCCCTGTGGGAAGGCGGCTGAGGCACGCCGAGAATTCAAGCGCGGCGCGGGTGAGCCGGCAGTGCTGGGGCACCCTGCGCACTCTCCGCAGCTGCTGGCCCGGGTGCAAAGCCCCTCACTACCCAAGGCTGGTTGCGCCTGCCGGCCGCTGTGACTGCGGGGCCCGCCAAGCCTGCGCCCACCGGGCACTCGCGCTAGCTCGCGAGCTGCGAGCACTGCGCGGCAGCCCCGGTTCCCACGCGCGCCTCTCCCTCCACAGTTCCCTGCAAGCAGAGGGAGCCAGCTCCGGCCTCGGCCAGCACAGAGAGTGGCTCCCACAGTGCAGCGGTGGGCTGAAGGGCTCCTCAAGCGTGGTTAGAGCGGATGCGGAGGCTGAGGAGACCCTGAGAGCGAGCGAGGGCCGCCAGAACGTTGTCGCCTCTCATTAGGAATATTTTAAGCGTATATCTTCAATATTATTCATCCAAGATCGAAGTAAGTCCTGATGCAAGAAATAAGTGAGTTTTTTGCAGCTTTCTGAGCCCCTACTCCACCCAGGATGCCCAGCTGGCACCTCCTCTCAATACCTCAAAAGTACTCTTTGGTAATTATTTTCTAGCAGAATGGCAGAACCTACCATTGTGGAGTAGACAGTAAAGTGCAACTGGTGAAACTATCTCTCTGTGTATTTGTTTTACTGAGAAGTAATATAGGGAACTAACTAGACTTGGGGCTCTGAAATAGAAGCCCAGGCTTCCAGTTTAGATTCAATTCTTGGTCAAGGAATTTAACCTCTCTGTATTTCAGATACAATATCAATAAATTAGGCACAATAATAGAATGTACATCATGAAATTTTGTGAAAATTAAGTGTTAAAGGAGCTAGAAATAACGGAAACATAGTGAAGCATGTAACAAATGTTATCTACCATAATTACTTCTACCATTACTATTCATTGTTATGATCAAATTTTGTATCTACACCTTAAGATGTTTCTTTTTTATCATCTAAGATTTGTTTTCGTTCGAGTTCAGAGAAGCAAGCACAGAAAAAAAATGGCCACCTAAATATAAAATATCTATGTATGGATAAATCATACTGACTTCACAGTAGTGGTTTCTTTGGAGAATGAGCAAGATTGAGGAGATAGAAGGTAGTTCAGATGTAACTGTACAACTTCATATTCTGTCATATTTTTTAAAGTCTGAAAATATTGTAAGTATTTTTAAAAATATTTAATAGTCATCTTTTCGAGCATTTAGTATTTGGTAAGCATTGTGTATTTTGCATGCATTTGCTCATATTCTTTATATCGTACTCATAGTTTATAAATCTTATTGTTTGTATTCAGTATTTAATAGGAACACATTTTTTTAAAGTAAGTGATGAAAGAAAAATTTTTAAAAAGTTTAGATGTTCTTTTTAGGAATATTTTTTGCAAAAACTGCAAGACACTGCACTTAGTGACACTTTGAACCATAACAAAGTGCTTAGCTACCTTTGTGGATAATGAGAACAGGTAATGGCAGAGGTACAGCCTGCTGCTTTTGCTAAGGTTGTAATCATAGCCAAAGAATAGAATCGAGAACTAGTTAAGGCTTGATAAACCTAGGTTATTGGAGACTATTTGTTTTACAATTTCACAGTGAAGGAGTGCTAACTTCATCTGAATTAAGAAAAACACCATTCTTTGACAGAAATTATAATAGTAATTTTTGCTGAATGAGGGATGATTTTATTGCTGTTAACACGGCTACAACCTGAAACTGTTAGCTCTACTAAAGTTTTTGCTAATGCCTCTTTTAGAAACAGTACAAAATATATGTTTAGTATGACATATCTTTGTTATGTCAACTTGCATATCTGATTTATTTAAAATATTTTATTGCAATATATTACTTTTACAATCTTATTTTGATTACCCATTTTCTTTTGATGGCCTTTACAAATATTTATTAACTTAGGCAAGTAACAATCATAACTGGAATGTATTGAGTCTATCCAATGTGCTAGTAGCTCTTCTGGTCCTTTATACACCTTACTTGCTTGTTATAATTGTTATAATTGTTATAATTCTCACAACAAGCATTCAGGTGTTTATTAAAAAAAAATTGTAGAGATGGGCATCTCGTTATGTTGCCTAAGCTGGTCTTGAACTCCTGACCTCAAGAAATCCATCTTCACTTTCTAAAGCACTGGGAGTACAGGTGTGAGCCACCATACCTGGCTTCAGTTGTTTCTTATTTTATTTTATTGTTTACCCTACATTTCAAGTGGAAGAAAATGCAGTCTTGGCTAGCAAATTACCATTAGGCAGAAGGAAAATATTTCAATTTCAGATATGTGTATTTCAAATTTAATACTTTTTTCCTCTACTTTACTGGCAGATACTTTTCACTTTACAGAAAAACACAGATTAATGGAACTAATATAGATGATATTTAATTTATTCCAAATGTTGCATCATCTATAATCTGCACAATATCACTTTATCTAAGAATCCCATGCCAAAAGGTTCTTGGCAGTTGTGCCAAATGCTTTCAGAAATCATTTTATCATTTGTTTTCAAAACAACACTGAAAGGAATACATGGCTTTTAAAAGTATTGCACTTTTGTAAAGAAACTCAGAAACATGCTCAACTTTCCCAAGCTCAAAGAGTAGTATGTGACAGGATTTGAACTCAGAAATTTTTGTTTCAGAATCAATTAAATTTCCACAAATACCAGTTTCCTAACAAAACCAAAGGTATGTTACATGAGGTTGGAATTTGGCTAATGCATTGATATCTCATGATTGGACTCATCACCTTTTATATTTGCTAATACTCTATCTTCTTTCCTCCCTTTACGTCTTAGATATTAAAAAGGTTATTTATATGTAATTATTTGTCTTATTTGGAAATATTGTGATTTTGTAGTTTTCTTTAAAATACCTTGTAACTCTGATATCCAGTGTCTTTACAGCCTTCACTAAAATCTACTGCAAGCTTGACAGAAATCTTAAGCTCAATACCAACTCCCAAAAGAAATACAACCCTGAAAGGCATACTTTGATTTGGAAAAATATTTAGAAGATTGAAGTAGAGGTTCACAGGAAGGGTAATGTTACATAGAACATGACCTCTTAAGTAGAAACAGTTAATTGCAGTTTTGCTTTTCTTGGCCCAAGCTTTTTTCTAAATCACCAAGGCATTATTTATTTTCCAATTTTATTTCAACCTAACTTTCATGTTCAGCACCTTGTGCCTCTTTTACCAAGCAGTTTTGATGCTTTGTTTCCATTGAGAAACAAACCTGTAGTCCACACAAAAGGTGAGAAATCTTTTTCATCAAGCAATATTATGGAAAAAAGGAACAAAAAATTAAAACTTCAGCAAAAATAATTACCTTTAGTCTCATGTTATAAAGAGATTATCTTCTCAGTCACTAAGAAGATAACATGGTATTCATAACAATAAAATATATAATTGCAAAAATTGTCCCATAATCAGAGTGTAGATCACTTTTTAATCCCAAGCACTTTTACTTGTGACAATGTACATTAACATTTAAATGGAAATACAGTAATCACGCAGTCATACTTGACTTGAACTTTAGCTTTTCACAAATTAGTTTTCTACCATTAGTTTATTCACTGAACCAATATATTTAATTGTAATTTTTTTATTTATGCTAAAATTGAAATTTCTTGAATTTTAGAAGGGCAGTTTATTCTAGAATAAATGATTGTGATAGGGTAAAACAAAATTAATATGTATATGTGTAAGTATCTATAGCTACATAATTTGTAATAACTTATTTTGAAATCCAGCACAGAAAAATGTTTTAGAGCTTAACTCTGTGTTAAGAAAGTTTAGTTAGTTATTACTAAAAAGATTTACATATTTTCAAAATCCCACTGTATCCAAATAAAGCGTATTTTGAATATGAAATAATTATTTAGGGCTTTAAAAAATCACCATATGTATGGTTTTCTACAGCAACTTATCTGAAACATTTCTTATGTAGCCAATTACTTGGATGTTATTTTATTTTCAATAAATATTCAAAATATGTAGACATTTAAATGAGTCAGTTACAATACAAAGTAGTTTTAGGATAATATCAACATTAACTTGATTTCCTTTTCATCTGTTACTAACTCCAATTAATCAGCAACTACTTATTCAAGCAGCAAGTTGGGATATAAGATAGGATGTAAGAAAATCTTGGTAACCTGAAGAAGTCCACATGGAAAAGAGGTGTATAAATAGCTCTCTCCTTAGGATTAGAGTAGAATTAGAAACTTGTCTTAGAGAATCCATGCTTAAAATACAAGCACTAAATACTTTGAAATTCCACTTAAGTCTTGTTTAAGTGTCCCTACAATTTCTGGTCTCCAAAGTTAAGCAGTAAACAGATAGAAGGACTGAGTTTTTGATGTCACCTCACTAAAAACTAGGGAGACACGTTCCAGTTGCTTCAAAATAAGACTGAAAATGGAACTGTTGTAATGTTTTCAGGTTCTCCAACAACCACACATATGAACAACATTTTCAGATATACAAATTTCCAAATAATTGAATTTTTTTTAGACTTTCAGTCCTTAACTAAGTGCTCTGAGGACACGGCAGGATGGTAAATAGGGGTTCTGAGGATGGTTCTTTCTGGGGCCCAGTGGGTAACTGGTTCATTCTTATTCTATGGCATCTGGATCTTGTTGATTGTGAGGTATTTGGATTTCATCAAGGGAGACCATTGGCCTCTTCACACTTCACAAGCCTCACCTTGAAGGGCTCACTTACACATTCCATAGCTAGGTATATAAGCCATAAAAGTGCTGTCAAGGACCAAAACCATGAAGAAGTTCCAAAAATTTACTTGCCATGCATCCATTCTCAAAAAACGATGTCCTTGTCAAATGGTAAAAGTTAATGGCAAACCAAAATAAACAAATACAAGCTGAGCTTTTCAAGAATAAAATTGTATTTCCCTGCTAGGTTAAAGAATCATACCCAGGTCTTTTGCTGGTTGAGGATGAAGGGAATATGGAATTGGTAGCAGAATTTATAAGTAGTAAGAATAGAAAGTCCTTGTGAACAATTAAGGAAATGAGGACTAGGAAATATGCATAGCTCTTTTTGTTTCGTTATGCAAATACCTGTGTTCTTAACCATTTTCCTCCATTCTCTCTCTCCACTATTATATGAGGATACTAGTGGTGTGTGTATATGTACATACATACACACACATATATTATTGTTATATATTTATTAAATCATTTGATTACCAATATCGAAGTGAGATTATGGTTGAACTAGAAGAGAAATTATGTCATCCAAAAATAAAACCGCATTATAGAGATATCTATGCAATACATCGATAAGGGAGATTATGTGCTTTTCTTTGGGAAAAAGTGAATGTGTCTTCATTTGTAAAATGGATATTTACATCTTTTTATCCAGAAGTATGGTGCTACTTTCCTGTGATTTAGAAGAGTAGATAAGAATGAAAACCACTCTGAGGCACACAGTAACAGAAATTCTCTTAGAATTTCAACATAACTCTCATTCCCTTCCAGGCCCTCCCCAGTATCACAGGGGCAGGAAGACTAGAAATTAAATATTCAAGGTTTTTGTGCTAGAAAATTTACAGTTCGAGACTTACCAACAAGAAGCATATGTGTAATGTGAAATGTACCAGATAAGGAGAAACTATTATACTTCCATCAGCAGCAGCCTGGGAAATGGGCTTTGGCAAGTGGTAAAAGTAAGATTTTCATCTTCCTGTGAATTACTTTTGTGCTATAGGCAGCTGGGATCATTGGCGGCAAATTCCAGCAATTCCCCTACCTTCTGATTTCCTGAGCACTAGCAGGTGTGTCTCTAATTTTCATTCCTCCAGGCCTTTCAGCCGTTTGTAAGCCTCTAATTCACTACATGAAATCCTTTCCTGCATAATTTTCCTGGGTTATTTTCTGTTTTCCTTGAGAAAACTCAATAACACATAAACATAGAAAGTGGGGGACTTAGGTTCCCAATATGGCAAGTCTGGAGAGAAAGCCAGTATCGTGCTTGAGGAAAGCTGCCTTACTGTTCTGCTCTTGCCTTCTGTTCCTCATCTCATCAGGGTTTGTTTACTGGATACTGAAATACTGCAGAAAATGTTTTCTTGCCATTTAGAAGCTGCTGGCCTAGTTCCCTAGTCTTCTACATTGCTCAGACCTTAACATTATATGGTGACAAAACTGACCATACATTTCAGCACTTGAATTTTCTAGTTTTTCCAGCCTAGAAGAAACACCCAGAGCTCCACTGGTGTTTATTTTCCCTAACAGAAGCCCAGAATTCTCTGACTAGAATCAGCGAATACCCCAAGGAAAAACAAAAAATGTTGGCAATTCTCTGCTCAGCTAAGAATGGTTCTGCTTCTCTGAAATTTTTATTTATCTAGTTCTTATACCTCCCACAGTTATCAAATACCTTAAATCCCTAGCTGTATTTTAAAATGTAGCTGGCTTTTTTACCCCCTCTGCTGCAGGACATTGTCTCTGCCTTACAAAGTAGTTAACTTGCTATTACCAGAAATGCTAAATTGTAAATTAGGTAAATATATGTAAGACATTTCTGAATGACTTATCATCTTCCTTATGGAGAGTTAATTTAGTCTAAATTATGTGTGTGTTCTCTGTTTTCCAATTTTTTGTTATATGATCATATTTCTAATATGATAACCATGTTGCTGAAACAGTTTCCAGCAGGATCATATATCACATGTTTGAATTTGTGTGTGTGTGTGTGTGTGTGTGTGTGTGTGTGTATAATAGCATTGGATTAATTTAATCTGTCATTGTTATTTTCTCTTTTTATTAATTACATTATATAAATCTTTAAAAAAATTAAACATCTGTGACCATGGCTATTTGGGGATTTCAAAACAGCAAATATTTATTATAGAAGTAAGTGGTTCTCAAACTTGATCTTGCATCAGAATCACCTGGAGAGATTGTCAAAGCACAGATTGCTGAGCCTATCCTAGAGTTTTTGATCCAGTAGGTTTGTAGCAGGGGCTGAGAATTTTTACTTTTAAAGTTCTCACTAGTAATAATGCTTCTGGGAACAGCACTTTGAGAATCTCTAGCATAAAGAAATGAAACATCTGCATGATTTTACTTTATTTTGTGCTTATGCAAACCTGAAATATGAAAAGTGTAAGCAAGGGCAGAATGGTCCCTATAGCTTTCAGTTCTGCTCTACAATTTGCACTTACAAATGGCCTGTCAAGTTGGTTATATGATCAGCTATTTAAATATTGATGAGACTTTTTTTTTCTCACTGCTGTTCTCAGCTAAGCCAGCTTGGAACTATAAGCAAATCATGTTGTCAGTCAATGTATAGTGCACATTACTTTCTCTTTCTCTCCCTCACTGTATCTTCCTCCAATAATTTCCTGTAAAACTTGCTGCTTACCTCTGACGGGAATAATGGCAGCTCAGGTCATCCATCAAACCAGCACTCTATGTCAGCAGCTTCTTAAATGATATAAGGAGATTCTTATATGGCATAGCCATCAGAAAGCCACAAAGAAGAAGTCACAGTTGTCAGCTTGGGTCATAAACCATAGGAAGTCTCAGTGAGCCTTCTAGTACCTGCCAAGGCTAGTATTAAAGAGTCAGGAGGATAGAAAGAGAGCATGGCTACAAATGGCAGGTAAATATGTCTTCAATATTCAAATGCATACAGTACAGCAATCCTCAGGGATCATTCACATGTAGAAAACACATTTTGATATTAGAAATATTCATTAAGGCATAAAATATTTTATTTGAATAAAAGTAATAAAGATATTGTTTATCATCCATTGCTCGGGTACATATGAGCCTTCCTATAAAACAACATTTGCTTTGACTTTAACAACTCTATGTATTTGGTAAATTTCACTGGTCAAGAAATTTTATGTAATTGTAATTTAATAATTTAAAGAGAATAAGATTTCTATCTTGTATTTTCTTTCCCCTTTTTACTGTGTTTTTAAAAGTTTTGCCATCATTTCTAGCCAGTGAGAAAAAAAAAATCCTTTGAGATTCTTATGATCAATTCCATGAAAAACATTTTTGCTGGTGTTTTGCAAACAAAGGGACCATGATTTTTTAAAAAAGGTGGATATATAACACTAACATAAAATTTAAAAAAAATCAAAAAAGCTCCCAATGTCAAAAATAGTGTTGAAAAGATAAGAGTTATTAAAGTTGAAGAGAGTAAAACACTTAGATTTCAAATACAATTTTAATAGAAAAATAGGTCCCTTATGGGATTATCCATATTATTGTAAATGATTAAATACAGATTGAACCTCTTTGTCTTCTAACCCTTCTCTTGTATTTTAAATTTCTTTTCCAAGTTAATACCATCTGTAAGACTATCTGAATATCTTTTCTTTTCTTTCTCTTTTTTTTTTTTTTTTTTTTGAGATGGAGTTTTGCTCTTGCTTCCCAGGCTGGAGTGCAGTGGCACGATCGCGACTCATTGCAATCTCTGCCTCCCGGGTTCAAGTGATTCTCTTGCCTCAGCTTCCCAAGTAGCTGGGATGACAGGCACCCACCACCATACCCAACTAATTTTTTGTATTTTTAGTACAGACGGGGTTTCACCATGTTGGCCAGGCTGGTCTCAAACTCCTGACCTCAGGTGATCCACCCGGCTCAGCCTCCCAAAGTGCTGGGATTACAGGCTTGAGCTACTGCACCCGGTCTATCTGAACATACTTTCAAGGTTTCCAATATCTTATTTTGGTGGTGGTGATGGTGATCATAGTTTTAATCTCCAGGAGTTGTTTCACATTTTTTATGCCTTCTTATGGCATCATTTTGATTATTTTAAATATGTAGTTCTCAGATCTGTTTGAGTATATTTACTGGGGGTTTTTATTTGTATTGCTTTTCTCTTCATTTCTTAAAATGCTTATGAATTCACTAATGTTCTTTATTACATTTTGAGAGTCTGTTCCTTGAATGTTTGTACTTACACATACCTAACAACCATCATAGTTGTTTATATCTAAGAAAGAAAAAAATGAATAATTATCTGAGTTTCCTGAGCTTTATGACCAATAGCATTGTTTCTGAATATATTTTTTCAACGGATGATATATCAGAGCAATAAGCTAAATTATGCTGTAGTAACCAACCACCCCTTCATTTTGATGAATTGACATAAAGATTCATTACTTGCTCACACTAAACTTCCTCCTGAGGTTTGGTTCTGTGCTGCATTTTGAATTGCCTTCACTTTGGAACTTATCATGGGGCAGCAGTTACTATATGGATTTTTATTGATCATTATGTAGAGAGAAAAAACATTAGGGACTCTTCTGGCAACAGTTAATTGCTCCAGTCTGGAAATGTTGCACAACTCATTGTCTGGAATTAGTTGCAAGGACACATTCAATCACAAGAAGGAGACAAATTGCCATCCTATCAAGTGTCCCTTGAAAGTCCGAGATTTAAGAAAGAGATTTATAATAATTATTAATGACCATCATAGAATGGAATATGGAAGCTCAGCTCTGTGCATGATAGGATGTGGGTGTTCAATCCCGGCCTTCAATTTGTAATGCCTTGGTTGAGAGGCTTCTGTAAGGAAGTGGATTTTCCAAGTGCCAGAATAACAAAGATTTTCACTTAAAAAAACAAAATCCACGCTAGATCCTCAGCTTTCTCCAGATGCTTTAATCAATTGTGCTAAAGAAAAATGGTCTATTTTGGCCGAGCTTAGTGGCTCACGCCTGTAATCCCAGCACTTTGGGAGGCCGAGGAGGGCGGATCACGAGGTCAGGAGATCGAGACCATCCTGGCTAACACGGTGAAATCCTGTCTCTACTAAAAATACAAAAAATTAGCCGGGCGTGGTGGCAGGCGCCTATAGTCCCAGCTACTCGGGAGGCTGAGGCAGGAGAATGGCATGAACCCGGGAGGCGGAGCTTGCAGTGAGCTAAGATTGTGCCACTGCACTCCAGCCTGGGCGACAGAGCGAAACTCCGTCTCACAAAGAAAAGAAAAAAGAAAAATGGTCTGTTTTTTATGTAAACGCGTAATGCCTCAATTTTGCATAATGAACAAAATGAAAGAAAAAAGATAGGATGTAAACTCTGTCTTCAATCTTAACTTTTACTCTTGCGCAATTTTATACTTGCTGAATCAGAGCAAGCAGAACTTTGGAATGTCAGTATTAAGATTGTGTTACAACTCTTTTTGCACACCCTCATAACTTATATTAAACAGTAGCTTTCTATGAATTTCAACCTATATATATATATACAGTTTAATTTTTTATTTGAATAAATGGACTGTTATACATTGATTTCTATTTATTTTTATGTTATAGTTTCAAAATGGTTTTAGGAGTGAGATTGATGTGTATACAGTAACACTGTCTGAAAGGACAAGCTAAGATGTGGTTTTGTCTGTTTTGTTATTTATTTTTTAAATAATTACTTTACATAAATATTTTATTTTTCAGAATTGTTAGCCCATACCCCCATGAGAAGCAATTTTATTAACTAGAATACAGTCTTTATATGCAATTAATTCTTCCTTTAGTCTTGCACACTATATTCGTTTCCAAAGTTAGTTTGATAAACACTCTTTCCTCACTCATTTCAGTGAGGTTGCTTCATCCATTTGTGAAATAATTAGGTTCATTTGTAAAGTCCACATTCCATTCTGTGATATCTCAACCTTGTAAATAATTTTTTAATTGCGTATATTAAATTTCCCTCCTTGTGCTACACTGTTTTATGGATTTTTGACAAGTACAGTGTTATCTGCCCATCATTACAGTAATTCCACCACCCTAAAGCATCCTTATCCTAGACTTACTAAACACTCCCGTTGCATAACCTTAGCAACAATTCATCAGTTTACTGTGTCTATAGTTTTGACTTTTCAGATTGTCAAATAAATGGAATCATATAGCAAGTGGTTGTTTCAGACTTGCTTCTCCCACTTAGCATATATTTTTCAGATTTACTCATGTCTTTTTGTAGCTTAACAAGCCATCCCTTTTGTGTGAACGTACTACAGTTTCTTTATCCATTTACTTATTGAAGAACATCTTGTTTGCTTCCAGTTTTTGACATTTATAAATAAAGCTGTTATAAACATCAGTATGGAGACTTTTGTCTAGACATAAGTTTCAAATTATTTTGATAAATACCTAGGAGTGTGATATGGTGAGACTATGTTTAGTTTTGCAAGAAGCTGCTGAATGATCTTCCAAAGTGACTGTACTATTTTACATTCTCACCAACAGCAAATGAGAGTTCCTCTTAATAGGCATACCAGCTTACATTTGATCTTGTCAGTTTTTAATTAAATTTTAGCCATTCTAATAGGTGTGCAGTGGTATCTCATTGCTGCTTTAATTTGCAATTTTCTGATGATGTATGATGTTGAACATATTTTCACATGTTTAATTTGCCATCTGCATGTCATCTTTGGAAGGTATCTGTTCGGGTCTAATGTCCTAAGGTTGTTTGTATTCTTATTGTAAAATTTTAAATGTTCTTTGTACATTTTGGATACAAGTTCTCTAGAAAATCTGTGGTTTGAAAATATCTAGTCTGTGAATTATCTTTTCATGCTCTTGTCTTTACAGTGTAAAAAATTTTAATTTTTTATTTTAATTTAATTTTTTAATGTTCAGTAAATCAATTTTTATCGATCATGCATTTGGAGTATCTAAAATTCATCAACAAACCCAAGATCATGTTAATTTTTCTAAGTCTTTTATCCTTCTTTGTACATTTTAGATTCAGTTTGTAGGTACCTACAAAATAGGTCACTGGGATTTTGAATGATATTGAGTTCTATTATTAATCAAATTGCAAATCATTGACATCTTAAAAATATTGAGTCCTTCAATGCTTGAACATGGAGTAGTTCTCATTTTATTTAGAAATTGTTTTATTACTTTCTTCTTTCTCTTGTAGATTTCTGCATCTATAGCCTGTTCATATTATTTTTTAGGATTTACACCTCAGATTTTTATTTTGGGGGTGCTATATTTTATGCTATATTGAAAATTACAGTTTTTCAATACAGTGTATATTAAAATACATGATTTTACTATATTGACTTTGCATACTGTGAATTTGTTTACTGATTTTTTAGTTCCAGATTATTTTTGGTAGATTCTTTGGGGATTTTTGACATAAATAATCAACCATCTGCAAAATGTAGCACAGCCACTTTTCCTTTTCAGTATGTTTAGTTTCTAGGACTTTAAGTATTAGGTTGATTAGAGGTAAGGGGTGTAACAGAATATCCTTGCATTTTTTTTTCTGAATTGAGGAAAAATAATTTAGTTTCTCAACTCAAATTATAAGGGTTGCTGTAGGATTTGAGAAGATGTTCTTTATCAAGTTGAAAGTATTAACTTCTATTCCTACTTTGCAGAGAATGTTTATTATGAATGGGATTTTGTCAAATGCTTTTTCTGCCTCAAAATGTTCGTGTGAATTTCTTTTTTAGCGTATTGATATGCTAGATTACATTTATTTGTGAAGAATAAATGTTTAGACAGATTTTTCCCAAGACATCTTTCTGTATGTTGAGACAGATTGCATTAGTGGAATAGAGCTTACTTGGCTGTAGTGTATAGTACTTTCTATACAGTTTGTTTGTATTTATTTCGCTAAGTAGATCTCAGCTTTAATTTTCTGTATTTCCCTGTCCCTCCAGATTTCAGTGGCAGTTTACCCTGCAACCTCAGTTCTTAGATGGGTCCAAGAAAAGTTGTTGAATTTTACAGCTTTTTCTTGTTATAAAGATGTAACTACCAAACACTTTATATGTTGGAGTTAAAATCAGAAGCCCCCTGCTACCCCATCCAGTTAAAAAAACAAAAACAAAAACAAAACAAAACAAAACTAGTATCTTAGTCCTCATGAAATAATAGTGATACCCTCCTGCAAAAAAAGAAAAAAGTATTCTCTAAAATAATTACACAATAATTGTGACACTTCCATCTCCTAACTTTCCTACTATCATGATTTTTATTTATTTTTTATTACTTATATTTCATTTTTTAAAAATTATTTCAATAGATCTGGGGGAATAGGGAGTTCTTGGTTACACGGATAGTTTCTTTAGTGGAGATTTCTCAGATTTTGGTGCACTTGTCACCCGAGCAGTGTACAATATACCCAAGGTAATGTGTAGTCTCTTATCCCTCACCCCCCACCCACCTTTTCCCCCAAATCCGCAAAGTCCATTGTATCATTCTTATGCCCCTGCATCCTCATAGCTTAGCTCCCACTTTTAAGTGAGAACATACAATGTTTGGTTTTCCATTCCTGAGTTATTTAAGTTAGAATAATGGTTTCCATCTCCATCCAGGTTGCTACTAATGTCATTATTTCCTTCCTTTTTATGGCTGAGTAGTATTCCATGGTGTGTGTATATATGTGTATATTACATTTTTTAATCCACTTGTTGATTGATGAGCATTTAGGCTGGTTCCATATTTTTTGCAATTGTGAATTGTGTTGCTATAGGCATGAACTTGTGCAAGTGTCGTTTTCATATAATGACTTCTTTTCCTCTGGTAGATGCCCAGTAATGGGATTCCTGGATCAAATGGTAGATCTACTTTTAGTTCTTTAAGGAATCTCCACATTGTTTTCCATAGTGGTTGTACTAGCTTACATTTCCACCAACAGTGTAAAAGTATTCCCTTTTCACCATGTCCATGTCAACATCTATTATTTTTTGATTTTTAAATTGTGGTCATTCTTGAAGGAGTAAAATGGTATCGCATTGTGGTTTTCATTTGTATTTCCCAGATAATTAGTGTTGTTGAGCTTCTTTTCATATGTTTGTCAGCCATTTGTATATCTTCTTTTGAGAATTGCCTGTTCATGCCCTTAGCCCACTTTTTGATGGGATCATTTGTTTTTTTCTAGCTGATTTGTTTGAGTCCTTGTAGATTCTGAACATTAGTCCTTTGTTGAATGCATAGTTTGCAAAGATTTTTCTCCCACTCTTTGGGTTATCTGTTTACTCTGCTGATTGTTTATTTTGCTGTGCAGACTTTTTTTGTTTAATTAAGTCTTAGGTATTTATTTTGGTTTTTGTTGCATTTACTTTTGGGTTCTTGGTCATGAAGTCTTTGCAAACTAAGCCAATGTCTAGAAGGGTTTTTCCAAAGTTATCTTCTAGAATTTTTATGGTTTCATGTTTTAGATTTAAGTCTTTGATCCATCTTTAGTTGATTTTTGTATAAGATTTGAGATGAGGGTCCAGTTTTATTCTTCTACATGTTGCTTGCCGATTATCTCAGCACCAATTGTTAAACAGGGTGTACTTCCCCACTTTATGTTTTTGTTTTCTTTGTCAAAGATCAGTTGGCTATAAATATTTTGCTTTATTTCCTGGTTCTCTATTCTGTTCCATTGGCCTATGTGCCTATTTTTATACCAGTATCATGCTATTCTGGTGACTATGGCCTTATAGTATAGTTTGAAGTTGGGTAATGCAATGCCTGTAGATTTGTCCTTTTCGCTTAGTCTTGCTTTGCCTATGTGGCTCTTTTTTTGGTTCCATATGAATTTTAGGACTGTTTTTTTTCTAGTTGATTGAAGAATGATGGGGGTATTTTGATGGGAATTGCATTGAATTTGTAGGTTGCTTTGGCAATATGGTCATTTTCAAAATATTGATTCTTTTCATCCTTGAGCATGGGTTGTGTTTCCGTTTGTTTGTGTCATCTATGATTATTTTCAGCAGTGTTTTGTAGTTTTCCTTAGGGAGGTCTTTCACCTCTTCAGTTGAGAATATTCCTAAGTATTTTATTTTATTTTATTTTACTTTTTTTTGCAGCTGTTGTAAAAGGGGTTGAATTCTTGATTTGATTCTCACCCTAATTGATGTTGATGTATAGCAGGCCTACTGATTTGTGTACATTCATTTTGTATACTGAAACTTTGTTGAATTAATTGACCAATTCCAGAGCTTTTTGGATGAGTCATTAGTGTTTTCTGGGTATACAGTCATGTCATCGGCAAACAGTGGCAGTTTGGTTTCCTCTTTACCAATTTGGATGCCTTTTGTTTCTGTCTCTAGCCTGATTACTCTGTCTAGGACTTCCAGTACTATGTTGAATAGAAGTGGTGAAAGTCAGCATGCTTCTCTTGTTACAGTTCTCAGAAGGAATGACTTCAACTTTTCCTCATTCAGTATAATGTTGACTGTGGGTTTGTCATAGATGGATTTTATTACCTTATGTCCTTTCTATGCTGTTGCTGATGAGGGTAATAAAGAAATGCTGGATTTCATCAAATTATTTTTGTGCATCTATTGAGATGTCCATATGATTTTTGTTTTTAATTCTGTTTATGTGGTTTATCACATTTATTGACTTGCATAAGTTAAACCATCCCTGCATCCCTGTTATGAAACCCACTTGATCATGGTGGGTAATTTAAAAAAAAATCTACTTCTGGATTTTGGTATAAAATATTTTGTTGAGGATTTTTAGATTTATTTTCATCAGGAATATTGATCTGTAGTTTTCTCTTTTTTATTATGTCCTTTCCTGGTTTTGGTATTAAGGTGATACTGGCTTCATATAATGATTTAGGGAGGACTCCCTCCCTATTTATCTTTTGGAATAGTTTCCATGAGATAGGTGCCAATTCTTCTTTGAATTTCTGATAGCGTTCAGCTGTGAATCCATCTGGCCCTGGATTTTTCTTTTTTGTTAGTAGTTATTTTCATTACAATTTCAATCCTGCTACTCGTTAATGGTCTGTTCAGAGTTCCTATTTCTTCCTGATTTAATCAAGAGGGCTGTAAATTTCCAAGAATTTATCCATCTCTTCTAGGTTTCTAGTTCATGTGCCTAAAAGTGTTCATAGTAGCCTTGAATGATGTTTTGTATTTCTGTAGTATTGGATGTAAGATCTCCCGTTTTGTTTCTCATTGAGTTTATTCGGATTCTCTCTCTTCTTTTCTTGGTTATTCTCACTAATGTTCTATCAATTTTGTTTATCTTTTCAGAAAACCGTGTTTTGTTTCCTTTATCTTTTGTATAATTTTTTGTTTTAATTTCATTTAGTTCTGTTGTTATCTTTGTTATTTATTTTCTTCTGCTGGGTTTGGGTTTGATTTGTTCTCGTTTCTCTAGTTTCTTGAAGTGTGAGCTTAGATCTATTTGTGCTCTTTCAGACTTTTTGATGTAGGCATTTAATTCTATGCACTTTCCTCTTAGCACTGTTTTTGCTGTATCCCAGTGGTTTTGATAGGTTGTATTGCTGCTATCATTCAGTTCAAATAATTGTTTTAATTTCCATCTTGATTTCATTGTTGACCCAAAGATCATTTAGAAGCAGATTATTTAATTTCCATGTATTTGTGCAATTCTGAGTGCTCCTTTGGCGGTTAATTATAAAATGTATTTCTCTGTGGTCTAAGAAAGTACTTGATATAATTTCCATTTTCTTAAGTTTATTGAGGATTGTTTTGTGACCTATCATATGGCATATCTTGCTGAATGTTCCATGTACTGATGAAAAGAATGTATATTCTGCAATTGTTTGGTTCTGTACAGATCTGTTATTTTTTTAGGGTATAATTTGAGTCCATTGTTTCTTTGTTGAATTTCTGTCTTGATTTCCTGTCTAGTGCTATCAGTGGAGTATTGAAGTCTCCCCCATTATTGTGTTGCCATCTATCTCATTTGTTAGGTTGGGCAGTGATTGTTTTATAAATTTGGGAGCTCCAGTCTTAGGTGCATATATATTTAGGATTGTGATTTTTCCTGTTGGACTAATCCTTTTATCTTTACATAATGTCCCTCTTTGTCTTTTTAAACTATTGTTGCTGTAAAGTCTGTTTTGTCTGATATAAGAATAGCTACTCCTGCGTGCTTTTGGTTTCTATTTGCATGGAATGTCTTTTTCCACTCCTTTACCTTATGTTTATGTGAGTTCTTATGTGTTAAGTGCATCTCTTGAAGACAGTAGGTACTTGGCTGGTGAATTTTTATCCATTCTGCCATTCTTTACCTTTTAAGTGGAGCCTTTAGGCCATTTACATTCAACATTATTAAGGAGATGTGATACTGTTCTATTCATCATGCTAGTTGTTGCCTGAATATCTTGTTTTTTTATTGTGTTATTGTTTTATAGGCCATGTGAGATTTATGCATTATTGTCTAGTTCATAAACTTTTTTTCTAGGAAGTACAGATTAATAATTCTGAAATCACCCTCTGTGAGAAAACTAGAATAAAAAAATCTAAGTAAATGGCTGGTGGATTTTGGGAGCTAAGTTTTCACTTTTGGGGTAATAGGGTACAGATATTTACATATAAAATATGTATAGATAAGGCACATATACTTCTTTGCTCTTTTGGTTGTGAGAGCATAGATGCCAGTGATATCCCAATAGCAACAAGCACACCTAGAGTCAAGAACTTGTTGTATAATATCATTTTTTTACTACAACATAAGTGCAATACCTATAGTATGCAATCCCATAAGAGCAACTAGGAATTCTTGGGGAAATCACTGATTCTAGGACTCTAACTTCTAGGATAAATGATGGATTCTTAATTTCCATCAAGAGAAGGAAATTATCAAGGTAAACCTGGAACATCTTGTAGTGCCAAACAATATTGATTTTAAAAAAATCAAAAACTTTGATGGAGATGTGTGAAAGAGAAAAAGGAGCCAGCTGGATAACTTCCCAATGGCAATAGCTAAAACAATTTTAGAGAAGAAAGAAAGAGAGAGAAAGAAAACGAGAGAAAGAAAAAAGAAAAAAGAGAGAAAGATTTATTAAATTATAGAAAGAAAGAATTACTGGATTATAGAAAGAAAAAATAATTATTGAATTATAGAAAGAAAGAATTACTGGATTATAGAAAGAAAAAGAAAGAAATGAATTATTGGGTCATAACCCAAAATAAAAATAAATATTTATGGCACATACTGTTATATACATATGATTGAATATATGTGCCATATATATGGCACATACTGTTGTATACATATGATTGAATAAACAAATTTCATGTGGAGATTCCAAGTGACCCCCTACTCTTTAAGAGTGGGCTGTTAAAGAGTGGGAGGGGTCCCTTTAGTGATAGTGATACCCTTCTAAAAAGTGCAGTATGGAAAATTGAAAAAAGAGTGACTTTATAATGGAGATACTTAACAATCATTGCCTCAGCTAAATGACCTTGGTTAATATAGATAATAGTGTTGTATTGATAATATATTTTTGACATGATGGAAGAGAATAGTACTTTATGGAGCTATCTGTAGTTTTCTTCCTCAGAAACCTATAATCCCAGTTTAATCAAAGAAAACATCAGAAAACTAATAGTGAGATATTCTTCAAAATATCTGACTAGAACCTCCCTTCCCCAATGCCATCAAGACTGTCAAAAAATAAGAAAGGTCTGGGAAACTGCCACATCCAAGAGGACCCTATGGAGACATGATCACAAAATGTAAAACAGGAAAAGATGCTGAAACAGAAAAATAACATTAGATTAAAATTAATTGTATCTGAATAAATTATGGAATATATTTAGTAAAATTTTAGCAATATCTATAATGTACTGACATTAACGTCAATATTAATGTTTAAGTAATATCAATGATACATCAAGTAATGTATCAAAATTTGTTCCTCAGTTGTGACAAATTACCATACTACTGTGTAATATAAATAGTGAAAATTGTGGGATATTATGAGAATTCTCTGTACTGTCTTCACAACTTTTCTGTACGTATAGAACTATTCTAAATTAAGTAGTAAAAATATGAAGTGGTATAAAAATAATTTTTGAGAAGAAAAAAATTAAGTTGGCCAATAGATTTTTTCTACTGATTGAAAATAGTTTAGATGAAGGTAATGCAAGTTAAATAACCTGGAGATTTGGGGGCACACCAGAAATATGCAAGACACAAATAGTTGCAAGTGCATTATCTGTAACTCAGGAAATATGTTAATTGTCCCTATTCTTGTTTGGAAAGCTGAGGTGACCCCAAAGGTTTTATTAGCCTGAGAATATAAGTTACTGGGACTCCTTGAAGCTCAGGAGCTAGACCTTTCCTGAAGGGGAAGCTGAGTGCTGCATCTCTATATTCCTTACAATTTAAAAATGGATGTACTCAAAAATAAGCAAGCCTTTTTGTTGGTTCCGATACAATTGTTTTATTGCTATGCAAAGTGAAACTGATAAAATCTTTTTACAGTATCCCAAGGGAGTGATCTCTGTTTGAGACCATGTGTTTCCTTTCTTCTTAATTTGTCCACATCTGCCAATTATTTGATACATCCTACTTTTTATTCTATTATACTAGCTGATGGTGGAATTTTTCTTCCTTTGATTGAGATTATTTCTATTTATATAATATACTTGATTAACACCTGCAATTGCTACATATATATTAAGTATTAAATTTTTCATGCAGTATTACCAAAAAGTATGTTTCCACCAAAAATACTCACAAAATGCTGATTGTTTTTAATTTCAAAACCTGTCTTCCTCTGAATTACCTTTTTTTGATCCCGTCTGTCTTTCCCCCTTTACTGAATTTGAAAAGCAGAATCTTCCAGAACTTATTTTTATTAAATATGTATATTTCTTAATACATATCTCCACAAACTAATAATAAAGAGAAATTCTTAGGTATGGGCAATTTCAAAGTTTACAATTTAGTAATAACCTCAAGTAGTACAAGTACATTATGATACTTTAATAGTTTTGTGATGGTGATTGTGGATATTTGCTTATAAATTTCTCAGAATAAATTATTGAGTTATGATAAATTAATACATTAACAACTTCCAAATGATTGTTTGAATGAATAAAATTTAAGGCAATTTAAGTTGCATTATCTTAGGTATAAAATCTACCCACGATATATATAGGAATATATTCAAATGTTCTGCAGTGAAATAAACATTTTTAAATACTTTATTGTAACAACATTTACAAGCTAAAATAAAGTTAAATATGAAAACAAAGCTAGGAGGCTCAGCAATCAGGCCCTTTAAAAATAATGTATGACTTTATTACTTTTAATTAAGCATATTCAACTATTAAAATAAATGTCATACAGAGACAGTATTGGAGTTAATATTGTTCCAGAAAGAAAAAAAAAAACTAAATTTGGAAATTATGGAGAAGCAGACTTAGGTTCAATTTAAATGATGTGCCTAACCTTCTAGACACTGTACTTGTATCATAACAGGTCCTTGATTACTGAAAATTTTCTAGTAGTAAATAGATGACCCTCTTACTGTAGTGAATATCTCTATACTGAGTCATGAATTAGGTTATGAATCTTGTATTATGGTCCCTTTCAACTAAAATAGTCTATTACTAGATGTTTTTATAAATATCTAAGTGTATCATTATAAATCAATAGTTGTATTACTCACATGATTCTTTTCCAGATGTAACTCTCAGAGATTGTTTGACCAAGCAACAAATATTTTCTTCATAAAACAACATTACCTAAAAATCATTTACTTCAAGTAAATTTGCTGTTCATAAAATATGTTATAAAGATCATTTGCATTATCATAGAAAAAATATACTTTATTCTTTTTGCTAAAAAATTGGCAATATTATGAATCAGTGAGGTTATACTTTTTATTGTTTTCTGCTGTATTTCCTTTCTGTACAAATGAACTATAAAGATGACTTCTATGTAAAAAATGTATATAAAATCGTGCCTTATTTAATACATTAGCAACTTACATTTCACATGTTTGGAATTGAAATAATATTAAAATGTACATTTACTTTCTAATGATTATATGAGAAATACTAAAATTTAGCAGCATTGTATGCGGTAAGCTTTTTCTTTTAATTCCTAAAAGTAATGTGGGTATAAAAGGTCTAACAGTCTCACTTTATCACTTGCTGTCAATTGTGTTAAAATGAATAGCAATTATCCTGAACTCCTACCCTAAAGTTATAGTTTTCACCTTTCTTTTTCTCAAATTTGTACTGTAACAAAATGCACGTGTAATTAGGTTACTTTTGCATATTGCTAGCATATTGTGTAATTTATTTTATAATGCTTTAGAGTATTTTAGAGAACTTTGACCTTGGAGCCTACTACAGTATCGTCATGAATTTAATGATGGTATTCTCTCGTCTATCCCCCTCCCCCCTACTTTTCCTTCCCTTCTTTTTCCTTCCTTCCTTCCTTCCTTCCTCCCTCCCTCCCTCCCTCCTTCTCTTCTCTTCTCTTTTTCCTTCCTTCCTTCCTTCTTTCCTTCTTTTCTCCCTCCCTCCCTCCCTCCCTCCCTCCTTCTCTCCCTTTCTCTCTCTTTCTCTCTTTCTTTTTGACAGAGTCTTGCTCTGTCACGCAGGCTGGAGTGCAGTGGCACGAACTCAGCTCACTAAAACCTACACCTCCCAGGTTCAAGCAATTCTCCTGCCTCAGCCTCTTGAGTAGCTGGGATTAGAGGCGCACACCACCATGCCCAGCTAAAATTTTTTTCTATTTTTAGTAGAGAGGAGCTTTCACTATGTTGGTCAGACTGGTCTCGAACTCCAGACCTCGTGATCTGCCTACCTCAGCCTCCCAAAGTGCTGGGATTACAGGTGTGAGCTACCGCACCCAGCCCTCTTCCTTCCTTCCTTCCTTCCTTCCTTCCTCCTTTCTTTCTTTCCCCCTCCCTCCCCTCCCTCCCCTCCCTCCCTTCCCTCTCTTCTTTCCCTCCCTCCCTCCCTCCCTCTCTGTCTCTTTCTTTCTTTCTTTTTCTCTCTCTCTTTTCTTTCTTTCCCTCCCTCCCTCCCTTCCTTCCTCCCTTCTTTCCTTCCTCTCTCTCTCTGTCTCTCCTTCTCTTTCTTTCTCCTCTCTCTTTCTCTCTTTCTTTCTTTTCTTTGTTTCCTTTAGACAAACATTAAGAATATCATACTAGGACATGTTTCTTTTTTCTTTGGGTGCTAATAGGCCAACAGACAAATCCAGTAATGAAAAGTAAAGGTAAATTTGCTTTCTCACAGGCTCATAAGCTGTTTTGTTTTTTTTAATGAATGGAAGCATTTGATAACATAACAGCCTTCTCAGTGAAATTTTAGACGTCATTAGAACATTTTTCTTTCTCCATTGGGCTGTAATAGGCTAATAGAGATATCTACCAATAAAAGGCAAATGTAAGCATACTTTCTTAAAAATGCATCATAAGTGAAGATGTATTGATATGGAAAGTTAGAGAACCTTAAGTTAAATAAGCAAGGTTTTGGGTTTTTTTTGTTTGTTTGTTTGTTTTGGTAACTTTCTGCAATACATACATCTGTTTAAATAATAATAAAATGATAATAAAAATGCATTTATAAGTTGTTTCAGTGAATGAGAGTTTAACAAAGAAAGGCCTTTGTAGGCAAACATTGTGAATTTGTTATTACAATATGTTTCTTTCTCCATCAGTTTGTATTATGCCAGTTTACATATACACCTCTAAAAGGCAAATGTAAGCCTGTTTGTTTTTTTAAATTTATTTTTATTTTATTTTAGGTTCAGGGGGTACATGTACATGTTTGTTATATAGGTATATTATGTACTTGTGGGGATTGGGTTTCTAGTGTATCCTTTACCCAAATAGTGAACACTGTTATCTGTTAGGTAATTTTTCAACTCCCACCCTACTTCTAGTCTCCCCCATTTTGGAGTCCCCAGGGTCTGTTATTTCCATCTTTATTTTCATGTGTTAATTGTTTAGTTATGACTTATAAGTAAGAACATGTGGTATTTGGTTTTCTGGCAATTAGCTTTATGGGATGAAATTGCCTTTCGATAGTGATTGACTTTGTTTCTATTTAAAAAGGCTCAGTATCGTCATCCCTCACCTTTTCAACTAGGTAAAATATTTAACATATAAAAATTTATTTTCTAAATATGTCTGTGAACTGATTGATCTATATAGGTAATATAACATTTCATCCCATCATTTAGTATAGGTGTAATGAATAAAACCGTTCACTAGCCCCTGTGATTAGTTGTTTACAGAGTATATCACTTGTAACACTTTCTCATGTTCTCCTACTTGTTCAACTATAGCCAATTAGATGGTACTCTTGTTCATTTTGTGGAGCTGAGGTGAGCCTATATTTCATTTCTATTGATTGCAGTCTCTGAATTTGTTGTTGAAGAATACACATAAATATACCCAGTATACAACAAAACTTTAAAACTTTCACACATTTTCTAATTATTGTAGAATGCAATTACATTCAATTACAATTACATGAAAGTTTTACTGAAATAAAAAAATTGAGCAAGGATGTAACAAAGTATATATTGGTTTATAATTTGTAATGATAATTTGATTTACATTTTTTCATCTCTGATTAAATTCTGTTGTATTCCAGTACAATTTACATTTTCTTTTTGAAGTTCTTCTCTCCTTGTCATATGTAAGTAAGACAATGACTTGATTCACTTAGCTATTTTTCTAAAATCACCACTTTATGCATACCTATGGGATTTATATTTTTCTCACAACCAAATCAATTGATTCTTATAAAATCCAAGACAGTTTTAAAAAGAAAATTTGAATATACTTTATTGATAATTAATTTAATATTGCTTTCATTCCTTAAATCTATATAAAAGACATTAGAAACATTTGTATTACATCTACATTCTTTTATGTGCATTTATCCATGTTACATACATAAATTTAATGAACATTTTGAAATGTATAGGAAATTCCAAAGGAGTTACATGTATGCCATCATCCACTTGCATACATTTCTTATTTAAAAGTATGTTACACATACATAGACCAATTATTTTCATGACTCTAAATAGTTACAGGCCCAAATATTACCATTTGTACTTGAGCACCAATTGTTAAATTTATGCACTCTTATGCAACCAGGCATGTTTTTGAGAACCTCTTGGTGCTTCAGATTAGATAAAGATGGGATGAGTTCCCACTATTAAGTTCATTCTTTCATTTGGAAGGCAGACTATTATGGATTCTTAAATATTAGATATTTTCAGTTTCTCTTATGAAAAGAAGTGAAATAACCTAGAAGAATATGACTGAAATTACTAAAAAAAAAAAAAAAAAAAAAGAAACCTATTTTGATATAGAGTGTGAGAAGCTGTGACATAGCAAAAAAGGTGCTGAAAGCTCTCTTAATCCATCCTAGGGAGATCTGTTCTTTTCTGTGCAGGCCAAGAAGAATGGCCATTCTTTCACAACTTGAGGAAGATTATTTTACTACTCTTCTTATCATCCTTCTGCTTGAAAGCACATAATCAAAACTAATGTAAAATTGAAGCAGCTCAACTCCCTCACAAGTGAGAATCAGGTTGATTAAACGAATAAGACTTTGAAGTAAAACATGAAAACTCCTGGTAAAACTTGCAGTGTTTTAGTTTTCTATTCAGAATTTCAAAATCCTCTAATAGCAGATTCCATGCGATTTAAAACTTGTCAGCACTGAAGTTATTCTGACAAAACTACAATAAATGTCAGTGAAAGAGAATTTTAATAAGTAAAATAGTTTCTGAGTTAAGCGTATTTTCATCCCTTCCAGAATTTAACACCTGCTCAAGCAGCACATTACTCTATCTCAAAATAAAGAAGAGTCATATTTTTCCAAAGGTAACAATGAAGCTAGTTCAGTATTAGAGATTTTTCAACCATCAGGTTAGCATTTACCTAAGATCAACAAAGTTTAACTTAGTCAAAATAGTATAAATGACTCGCTCAGATGCTCTTGGAATATTCTGATCATATTGATAATGGCTCATTGATATCTTTAATTTTGATGGTAGATAATTCTTAATAACTCCATATTTAATCTCCTGATTTATACAGGGGAAATATTTGTATTAGAGAAGATGTATAATTCAGATATGTATTCACATGTCTAAATTCATCAGGCTTTAGAATCAATATTTTAATAAGAAAAAATTATTTGATTATCAGAAAGCATTTAGAATATTTAGTAGACTAAACATAGAACGTTGGAAGTTTCTTATTTTCTTTTTGCATTCATTTACCACTACTACTTAAGAGTAAGACTTTTGTATTTGTTATCTACTGCTGCATAACAAATTACCCACAACTAGCAACTTAAACAATTATACATTTACTATTTCATAATTTCTGAGGGTACGGTACTTGGAAATGACTTTGCTGGGTGGTTCTATCTCAGGTTCTTTCATAAGGATGCAATACAGATGTCAACTGGAGCTGCAGTCACTTGAGGTCTGGACTAGACTGTAGAATCCTTCTCTAGAAGGTTTTCACAAATAGCTAAGAGGAAGGTCCAGTTCCTCGCTGGCTCTTGACACACAGTGACGTTTTCACATTACACGGGCCTTTCCAAAAGACTGCTTGAGTATCCTCATGATATCCCACAGAGAGTGATTCCTTAGAGCATAAGGTAGCCACAATGCCTTGGATAACCTGGTCTCAGAATCACACATTGTCGTTTTTGCAATGCTCTGTTTGTTATATAGGTCAACCCTATTTGATGTGGGAAGGGATTGCACAGAAAGAGGAATAGGTTCATTATTACAAGTTTCGTTAGGGTACATAGCTATACAGAATCTTTAGCTTTAAAGTAATATCTAGAAAAGTTGAAAATATTCTAAATTACTCCTGTTTTATGGCCATGTACTTTTTCAGAAGCTACTCTATTGGAGAAGCTGCTGAAATTGCCTTTAAAGGATTTAAAAAATTCCCTTTTAAAAGTGCATTCTCATTTTTCCCAGTGAAAGGAGTTCATCAGGCCAGGGGAATTATTTTATATGATTTATTCATTTTCTTCTTTGTGATGAATATTTTTATCCACTATTTCTCATATGTCCTACTCTTCTAGCATTTGAATAATTTCCATTTTTTTCAGACCCACGTCTGTCTTACTTATTGACAATGAGAGCAGCAAATACTGTAACCTACTCTAACAATTTGAACCAACAATTTAGAAACATGACATATTTTTCTGTCATTAGCTACTGGCTTTATATTTGCAAGCTGCTTTTTCTCAAGAAGAATATAATCTTCTTGAATGGACAAAACTGTATACTTTTTTTACTCCTCATTATATCACTTGAGATAATCCTGAGCACAGTATAAGTGCAAAATAATTCTTATGCAGTTGAATTATCTATACAAAGGTAACTGCTGATAGCATCTCAGATAATACTCTGTTTCAGAAGTTAGTCCAATTTATCTGACCCTTGAGGGAAAGAGAAACCCTTCAGATGAGTAAATCCTGATGCTATCACTCTTCACCTGATTTTAGCCTACATTATGATATTATCTGCCATTAACTGATAATGATTTTCCTGAAAAACATCGTTTTATGTTGATCACAGTATCTTAGAAAACTAAAATTCTAGAATATGTTTTATAAAACTGTTCCCGTCAATGTTACTTTCTTTTTGAAAGTTTTTTTTTTTTTTAACTTTAAACTATTTTTAAAAAATCTTCTTCCTGGGGATTTTTTTTTATAACTCAATTAGAATTGACAGCACATTTCAAATTCACTTTTACTTTAACAAATTACTGTACCAAATTTCCTTCAGGCTGAACTTTGATTATTAATTAACACACATATCATGTAGCTAAAGGAGGATAGGCACTTTATGGCAAGGGTTTTTTGTTTGTTTGTTTTTTTTAATTAAGTGTAACAGCTTATTCATCTCCAGTGACTTTGAGTTTAACTTTTAAAACTCATCTTTAACTTCTTCTTTATTTTGCATTATTGTGGAACATAAACTTCTGTGATTTCAGCTGACTAGTGATAATTATTATTGCCACTAGCACTCCAGTAACAGCATCTGGTTCCAAAAAGGAAGCTTTTCTTTATTTGGTTATCTCTTGCCCTTTATTAAACTCAGGGCTTGGTTGTCAAGTATATTAAAGTTTACAATGCTCCATACTCAGATTTTTTTGCATTACAAGAAAAGTCAAATGAGTCTTTGGAGCCAACTGTTGGATAAGATAGATTATATGCATTGAATATATACTTCAGGAATTTAGGAAGCTTCTGTTAATTTATCAGTATTATATATCCTACTATTCCAGTTTGCAATCCAAAAGATATTCACATTTTTTTTGCTTTTTTGTTTGCAGGTTTTGTGTTGGTTTTGTTTGTTTTTGTTTTTAACTAGAATTACACATCTTGATTCACAGTCTCACTTACCCTATAATGTTGTCCTGTCCTCCTGGTTTTCCCCTTCCTATCATGCTTCGTGAAGACAACTGAATTCTAAGTCCTATCCACAAAATCAGTCACTCTTAGTCCCACCTTTGAGCTTGGAAAACAGCTCAAATTTTGAGTTTGAGTTGTTTTCCAACTGTAAATGTTTAATACCTTTACACTATTTCAAAGTGCAAAATTTAAGAAAAAAATTCTTCCTACCACCCATATAGTGGTAGGATCAGCCTAGAATATTTTATACAAAACCTGGGCTTACATTTCAAACTAGATGATATTGAAGTCTAAATTCTCACAGGAAGGTTTGACTCTGCTAGATTCCAGTGTCAACCACATTGTAGATATATATTTATAGTCACAACTGTTAGCCTGTCTCTTAGGAACAAGTCCGTGGGTTTTATTTCTTTTATCTTTATATCTTGATTTTATGTCAGGGGACTCATTTTTTCTACTGAGCTTTGCGGTTCACCCTCAGGTGTTTAAATAGATGCAAATTTCAGGAGAAAGGTAATGAGGTTTTTGTTCTTGCCCTGTAGGAAGGCATCCTGGCTTTTCATAAATAATCTCCTCTCCTCTCCTCTCCTCCTTTTCCCTCCCCTCCCCTCCCCTCCCCTCCCCTCCAGTCTCCTCTTCCACAATCCTTAAGCACATCATTATGTTTTTCATGCAGAGACAAAAATAGGTCCCTCCTCAGTGTACAAATCAACACATATCTTAAAATATACATATTAATGTGTACTTGTATCAGCATACATTCATACATATATATTTTATGCATATGAAATATCATTTTATGTTTTATTAAAAATTCCCAGTACAAACTAGAAACATACGTTAAACTACAACTGCCAACAGGAATACCTTAAGAGCAGATAAAAGTAACAGTTTTACTTTACATGTTGTGGACTGATAGCAGCTTTTAGATACAAACACTATATGTATAGCTAGAAACAAAAATAATAATGACAAACAATGTATATCATTGTATGTTTTAAGAGATAAAGATACCTCATGGACTCTCCTAGAACTTGAAATATGACCATTCTGAATCATGCTCTTTGTAAAATGGTAAAATGTTAAATCAAGTTCCTGTAAGAACAAATTATCCTGTAGTTTAGCTCTGCTGTGATTAGTTTACCTTCCCATGCCTTTGTTATGAATTTACTGACAGACAGAAGAAACCTGTTACTTTTGCTATCATGGATTTCAGATCATTTTGCTTCAGGGAGTTGCTTTCTGATGACATTTTCAGTTTGCAATTTGGAAGTGGCCTTATGCATCACTTGAAATATAGCAGATTTTCATCTTTATCTTCCATATCACAAAAGCCCAGTTCTTGGCTCCCAGGTATCATTTTAAAAACCACACTTTCTGGATTAACATTTCCTATACATATATAAAATATAATAATTATATCTCTCAGTAATCAGACTGCTACATATGTATGTTTTTATGAACTAACCACTTACATTTAAACTGACACATTTAATAATTACTGAATAACCTGATGTCTATAACATTCTATCCCTGTTAGGTGATATGTAAGTTTAATAGTTATAAAATAATATTTAAGGGAATAATATAATTATCATATAAAGTTGGAGAATAATAAAACACACTGATAAAATAAATTATAAGATATATTATAAATTACTTCTTGATTATACTACAGAAAACTTGGTGGACTGATGGGTACATAATCTTATAACATCATGGACATGTTTTAAATAGAAATGACACCTCATAGCTTGTCTAACTAACCCTGTCATTGCAATGGTTAAAATAAATCATCATTTATAAATATTTTCAATATTTAATTGCTTGAACATTCTGAATACGGAAAAGGATAAGGTTAATGAAATTGGATTTGTGCTGATATATTTGTGAACATGGAGAATGTCTACTCCCTTATCCTGTTTATTGGAGGACTTCCTTTTAAGAAACGATGGCTCTTAAAAGGGATGAAGAAGTGATGCCACCTAAAAGGGATGAGAAAGCAATGTGGACTCACAATTCATAGTTACAACCATGCTAGTCAATTTAATAATGGCCAAGAAAGTCTCCAAGGATTAATATCAATTTAGAGCCCAAACCGAATCTAATAGTAGTTCTATTTGTTTATTTTAATTAAAAATGATGTATATTTTATGCTGCTGACTTGTGGGTTTTTTCAGTAATTCATCTTAATGAGATATAAATATGATAAAATACACAGATAATTCTATAGTTCAGTGGGTTTTAAAAAATAAGGCCATATAATCACACCCTTATCAAAATGTAGAATTTTTGTTGTTTCCTTATGCGGCTTCTAGTCAAGTTTCCATACTTCCTGCTCTCAGATATTTTTCCTATCATCATAGATTTCTATTGTCTAATCCAGAGCTTCTTATAAATAGAATCAGTCAGTCTATTTTGTTCTATTTTTCACCAAAATGACTCTCAGCAAAATCCTGGCATCTGAATTTTTACGCAGATCAATAGTTTCTTCCTTTCTGTTCCTGAGTAAAATTATATTTTATAAATATGTCATAGTTTGTTTATCAGTTTCCCTGATGATTAATAGCTATTGTTGGGTATTTCCAGATTTTGCTTGTTACAAATAAAGCTACTATGAAAATTCTTGTCTAAGGCTTTCTGTGGTCATGTTTTTATTTATCTTTGATAAATAACTAGAAGTACAACTCATGTATCATAGTTTGAAGAAAGTATCAAACTGATTTTCAAAGTAGATATATGTTTCTATCAGCAGTTTGTGAGTGTTTCAGTTGCTCTACAAACACCATTCAGTGTTGTCAATATTTTAAAATTATCATTCAGGTTGTGTGTAATGTCAAATCATTATGGTTTTAACTTTTCATCTCTGGTAACTAATGATATTGATCAAATTTTTCATGTGCTTATTGGCTATTTGAGTATCTCCCTTTATGAAGTGTTTGTTCAAAATTTTCCTGCATGGGTTTTGCTCAATATAATGCTATTAGTAGAGAGAGGAAGAAGGCTAGAAACAAGAATATTGAAAATTTTTTCTGTGCTATATAGTAATATCCAAATTTTTGCTCTATACTTTTGAACTTAAACTGTGTCCTTGCTTTATCTGATCATTGGGGTTACAGAAAAATACCTACAGGTCTATATAATTTATATATTTCTTTAACTTTTGTTTTAAATTCGGGGGTACATGTGCAGGATGTGCGGGTTTGTTACATAGGTAAATGTTTGCCATATTCGTTTGCTGCATAGATCATCCTATTACCTAGGTGATAGCCCAACATCCATTAGCTATTCTTCCTGATGCTAACCCTCCCCCATGGACTCCAACAAGCCTCAGTGTGTGTTGTTACCTCCAATGTGTCCATGTGTTTTTATCATTCAGCTCCCGATTATTAGAATGTATGGTGTTTGTTTATCTGTTTCTGCATTAGTTTGCTGAGGATAATGGCTTCCAACTCCATCCATGTCTCTGCAAAGGACATGATCTCGTTCCTTTTTATGGCTACATAGTATTCCATGATGTATATGTACCACATTTTCTATATCCAGTCTATCATTTATGGGCATTTAGGTTGATTCCATGTCTTTGCTATTGTGAATAGCGCTGCATGAATATACACGTGCATGTATCTTTATAATAGAATTATTTATATTCCTGTGAGTATATGCCCATAATGGTATTGCTAGGTCAAATGGTATTTCTGCCTTTAGGTCTTTGAGGAATTGCTGCAGTGTCTTCCAGAATGGTTGAATTAATTTACACTCCCACCAACAGTGTTAAAACATTTCATTTTCTCTGAAAGCTTGCCAGAATCTGTTGTTTTTGACTTTTCAGAAATAGCCATTCTGACTGGTGTGAGATGGTATATCGCTGTGGTTTTGATTTGCATTTACCTAATGATCAGAGATGTTGAGCTTTTTTTCATCTGTTTGTTGGCCACATGTATGCCTTTTTTTGAGAATTGTCTGTTCATGTCCTTTGCTCACTTCTTAATTCAGTTGTTGGTTTTTTTCTTATAAATTGGTTTAAGTTCCTTGTAGACTCTGGATATTAGACCTTTGTCAGATGGATAGATTGCAAAAATTTTCTCCCATTCTATAGGTTGTCTGTTCACTCTGATGATAGCTTCTTTTGATGGGCACAAGCTCTTTAGTTGAATTAGATTCCATTTGTCAATTTTTGCTTTTGTTGCAATTGCTTTTTGGGTTTTTGTCATAAAATATTTGCTCATGAAAATATCTTAAATGGTATTGCCTAGGTTTTCTTCTAGGGTTTTCATAGTTTGGGGTTTTACATTTAGGGCTTTAATCAATCTTGAGTTAATTTTTATATTTAGCTTAAGGAAGGGGTTCAGTTTCAGTTTTATGCGTATGGCAGGCCAGTTCTCCCAGCACTGCTTATGAAATAGAGAATCTTTTCCCCATAGCTTTTTTTTTGTAAGGTTTGTCAAAGATCTAATATCTGTAGTTGTGCAGTCTTATTTCTGAGTTCTCTATTCTGTTCCATTAGTCTATGTATCTGTTCTTATACCAGTACCATGTTGTTTTGGTTACTGTTGCCTTTTAGTATAGTTTAAATTCAGGTAGCATGATGGGCCCAGCTTTGTTCTCTTTGCTTAGAATTGTCTTGGCTATTTGGGCTCTTATTTGATTTCATATGAATTTTAAAATAGGTTTTTCTAATTCTGTGAAGAATGTCTATGGTAGTTTAATGGGAATAGCATTGAATATATAAATTGCTTTGGATAGTATAATCATTTTCACGATATTGATTCTTCCTATCCATGAGCATGAAATGTTTTTCCATTTGTTTGTTTCACTTCTGATTTCTTTGAGAGTGGTGTGTAGTTATCCTTGAAGAGGTCCTTCACTTTTCTTCTTAGCTGTATTTCTATGTATTTTATTATTTTTGTAGTAATTGTGAATGGGAGTTAATTCATCATTTTGCTCTCTCCTTGCCCGTTGTTGGTGTATAGGAATGCTTGCAATTTTAGCACATTGATTTTGTATGCTGAGACTTTGCTGAAGTTGTTTATCAGCTTTAGAAGCTTTTGGGCTGAGATGATAGGGTTTTCTAGATATAGAATCATGTCATCTGCAAACAAAGACAGTTTGACTTTATCTTTTCCTATTTAAATACCCTTTATTTCTTTCTCTTTCCTGATTGCCCTGGCCAGAACTTCCAAAATTATGTTGAATAGGAGTGGTAAGGTAGGGCATCCTTGTCGTGTGTCAGTTTTCAAGGAAAATATTTCCAGCTTTTGCCCATTCAGTATGATTTTGGCTATGGGCTTGGCATATACATTTCTCATTATTTTGAGGTATGTTCTTTCAATACCTAATTTATTGAGAGTTTTTAACATGAAGGGATGTTAAATTTTATTGAAAGTCTTTTCTGCATCTATTGAGATAATCAGGTGGTTTTTGTCTTTAGTTCTGTTTATGTGATGAATCACATTTATTGATTTGCATATGTTGAATCAAACTTTTGACCTAGGGATGAAGCCAATTTGATTGTTATGGATAACATTTTGATTTGCCGCTGGATTTGGTTTCCCAGAGTTATACTCTTTTTTAATGTGTGTGTTTATCCCCACTGTGTCATTGGTAAAGGTTCTTTAGAATTTAATAATTTAGCATATTTTCCATTAAATTAATATTTAAACAGATAATATATAGTTATTTGATTATAATTTTTTATGTAATACTTATATAATGATATTTTATATACTTACAATTTGATTTATAAAATATCTAATTCCATTGCAATGAATTGTCTTTCAAATGCTTTACCATGGTTGTGTGTCTGAATTAAACTATTTTTGATAGTTTATACTCAATACAAAGCTTATAAATGGAATAATCTTCAATTATTTTTGTTATACAATATTACTATAGTATACAGGTTAATAAGATTAATGCATTGCACATATACTGTTAGTAATTCGTGAAAGCTGACATTTGATGTTTTAATCATTCATAGTTTCTAAAGTACTTTTTTGTAGTGCTTTGAAATGTCAGGTGAAGAGAATATTCAGAAATGCTTTCTTTAAACACTGAGATTTCTGTTCTATTCAAATGATGGTTGCAACCATACATATAGCTATATGAAAACAGCTGTTGGGAGAAGATGATGCCAAAAAGCAGAGATAGGAAGTAGAGGGATTTTTGGGTACTTTCAATTTTTGGTATCCAGTTATCTCTTAGATCCAATTGCACCCAGTCCTTTATATGGTGTGATTAAGTGAGTCAGTAGTTTTCTTTTCTTTCTCTTTTTTGTTCTTTCTGCAACGGAGTCTCTCTCTGTTGCTCAGCCTGGAGTGCAGTGGCACGATCTCAGCTCACTGCCACCACCACCTCCCAGGTTCAAGCCATTCTCCAGCCTCAGTCTCCCAAGTAGCTGGTATTACAGGTGTGTGCCACCATGCCTGGCTAATTTGTGTATTTTTAGTAGAGACAGGGTTTCACCATATTGGCCAGGCTGGTCTCAAACTCCTGGCCTCAAGCGATCCACCTGCCTTGGCTTCCCTAAGTGCTAGGATTACAAGTGTGAGCCACTGTGCCTGGCCTGTGTCAATAGTTTTCTATTTTGCCTAAATTTATCATATGTTTTCTGTTTTATTTATGTATTTCACAGTCACATATAGAATATTTGCTATGTGCCAGGCACTGATTAAAAAATTTAGGAAGATTAACCCAAACCAACCTATGAGGTACAGAATATTATTTCTCCAAACTTTATAGGTAGAAAGCTAAAACATCAGAGAATTTAAGTAATTTGCATTTTTTTAGTTATCTATAGCTGCATAATGCTAAACTTACAGATCACCTTAAACTTAAAAAGTCAACTATATATTTACCTATAATTCTGTATGTTAGCACTTGGGTTTATCTGGAAGGTTCTGCTGGTTTTACCTGGGGTCACTCATGCAACTTCAGATCCTTGGCAGCTCTTTTGTTCTTCTCAATGGGGCTGCTCATTTCTAGCTAACTAGTTCTAGATTTTCTGCAAGGTAATTTATGGAAGTGTTACTAGAGGATGAGAGTAGAAACTAAGCCTTTTGAAGCTTAGGCTCTGAAGCTTAGCAACATTACATATTTTATATTCTCTTTTTCCAAGCAAATCAAAATGCAAATCCAGATATATGGGATGGGCATATAGATTACACCTTATTATGCAGAAGTCCTATAGCTACATTCCAAGGGAATGTGCACATAGGAAACAAGGAATTATTGTGGCCATTTTTGCAGACTTCTGTTACACCAAAGTTACATAGCTAATGATTGGTAGAAGTCTTGGAGTCCATGGTTTTAACATTACATTGTGATGCTTTCAATGTAAGCCCAAGTCCTCACTTAGATCCCATATTTCCCTTCATTAAAAGAGTATCAAAAATGATCTAGTGTTTCAATATATTTTGTTTAACATGTAAATTAAATTATATTATGTAATTATTAAGTTATAAAATTATACACATGTGCAAATACAGAGTACTTTTATTATTTTACTTATCTTTTTTGAGATGTTTATAACTATCAGTCCATATATTCAATAGTTGTATTAGAATTGTATAAGAATTTACAAGAATTTGGGGTATTAATTCATAATACCCCAAATAATGCAACAATAATTCTTATAAAAATTATATAAAATTCTTGTATAAAAATTTATGTTGCATTCTTCTGGGTATTATGACTAGAATCTTTCTAGCAGTGTTTCCTTATAGAAATCATTGATGAAATAAGCTTAAGATGTGATATAGATTAAAAGAGAAAGATTTCTTTTTTTTTTATACTTTAAGTTCTAGGGCACGTGTGCACAACGTGCAGGTTTGTTACATATGTATACATGTGCCATGTTGGTGTGCTGCATCCATTAACTTGTCATTTACATGAGGTGTATCTCCTAATGCTATCCCTCCCCCTCCCCCCATACCACAACAGGCCCAGGTGTGTGATGTTCCCCATCCTGTGTCCAAGTGTTCTCATTGTTAAGTTCCCACCTATGAGTGAGAACATGCAATGTTTGGTTTTCTGTCCTTGTGATAGTTTGCTGAGAATGATGATTTCCAGCTTCATCCATGTCCCTACAAAGGACATGAACTCACCAAAAGAAAAAGATTTCTTATGGCTAGATCTTCAGTGATTCAGAGATCACACTGTATTAGAACATTGAAGTTTTGTTTGTTTGTTTAACAAAAGTAATTATAAAGCCCACTTCTGGAAATCTTTTTATAGTACATCAAGGCAGCAAATACAGTCAATACTCTTTAAATATGCCTTACTTAAACATATTATTAATTCCATTTCTTGAGCTAGATTGCTTATTTTGAGTCAAAGTTCCATCAATTACTAAATGGGTGAATTTGGGTGATTTTCTTAGCCTCACTAACCCACAATATCCCGATCTATATATAGCATTATAGTAATAACTTTTAGATAGATAGATATTTTCTCTCATTTAATTAATTAATTATTTATTTATTTAAATTATGTATTTAACATGTATGGCATATTGTTTTGAAATATATATATATATATATAGTGGAATGAGAATAAATATAGCTAGTTAACATATTCAGTACCTTACATCTGTAATGAGAACTCCTTACATTCACTCTGTTAGCATATCCCAAGAATACAATGTAGTTTTAACTATAGTCACCATGTTGTACAATGGAATACAATTTGGCCATAACAAATCAATATTTTCTTTATGTTAAAGTTTGTTAGGACAGTATAGAGCACTTATAACAGCAGTTACTATAAATGTTTATAAATGTTGGTAATTAGTATTGATGTTTTCTATATGAAATTTTTTTTCAAAATTTCAAGCCATTTCTTTTCTTTTCTTTTTTTTTTTTTTGAGATGGAGCTTCACTCTTGTTGCCTAGGATGGAGTGCAGTGGTGCATTTTCGGCTCACTGCAACCTCCATTGCCGGGTTCAAGTGATTCTCCTGCCTCAGCCTCCCAAGTAGCTGGGTAATTACAGGCGCCCAACACCACACCTGGCTAATTTTTGTATTTTTAGTAGAGACGGGGTTTCACCATGTTGGCCACGCTGGTCTAGAACTCCGGACCTCAGGTGATCCGCCTCCCGGAGTGTTGGTATTACAGGCATGACTCACCACGTCCAGCCATTCCAAGCCACTTCTAAGCTAAGGATAAAGCTCTTCACCAAAACTTTTTATAACTAATAAAAGGCTTTGCATTCAATATGACTTAATATTAACCTGTTAATGGAGATGCTGGATTTAGGTTTATGAAACTTTCCAAGCACTTTTTATTGGTGTAATTATTATGTTTCTAGGACACTCACATTTTCATGCTATCAACATTTAAGTTGGTTGTATTGTATTGTGATTGGCTAATTGCCCTCCTCCTACTTGGAAAATATTGGAAATAAGTAAGAAGTATTTTCAATGATGTTAGATAACTAGGAGCAAGGTAAGGCTCATGTATACCAATGCTCTGCTTTCTCATTTTTTGATCTGGTAAAAATAAAAAAATAAAAAAATTTAAATATTTTATCTTTTCTGTTAATATAAAATTCATTCAGTGAGGTTTGATTTTTCAGATTATTAAAGATTTTGACTAAAAATAGCATACTGTGGAAAATATCTCCTCAAAGACTGCACATCATAGTAAAAATTTAGTTACATATTTTGTAAATGGCAGGAATAATATAATTGGATATAGAAAAATATTGTAGATAAATAAAGAGGTCTCATTCATTCAGAGTTTTATTTTTTAACTTGGAATCCGTCTAGTCTACTGAGGCTGCCATAACAAATGCCATAGACTGGCTAGTTTAAACAACAGAAATTTATTTCTCACAGTTCTAGAGGCTGAAAATTCCAAGATCAAGGTGCCAGCAGACTGAAGATTAGGGATTGTATTAGTTCGTTCTCATGCTGCTATAAAGAACTACTTGAGACTGGATAATTTATAAAGAAAAGAGTCAAAAAGAAATTGACTCACAGTTCTGCAGGCTTTGCAGGAGGCATGTCTAAAGAGGCCTCAGGAAGCTTACAATCAGGCAGAAGGCAAAGAGAAAGCAAGCACATCTTACATGGTGGGAGCAGGAGGAAGAGAGAGTAAGGGGGGATGTGTCACACTTTCAAACAACCAGATCTCATGAGAACTCTGTCACTACACAGCACTAGGAGGATGATGCTAAGCCATTAGAAACCACCCCCATGATTCAATCACCTCCCACCAGGCCTCACCTCCAACACTCGTGATCACAATTCAACATGAGATTTGACTGGGGACACAAAGCCTAACCATATCATTCTGCTCCTGGCCCCTCCCAAATTTCATGTCCTTCTCAAATTTGAAAACACACTCATGCCTTCTCAATAGTTCCCCAAAATGTTAACTCATTCCAGCATTAACTTAAAAGTGCAAGCCCGAAGTCTCATCTGAGACAAGCAAGTGCCTTCCATTTATGAACCTGTAAAATCAAAAACAAGTTAGTTACTTCTAGGATACAATAGGGTTAAATGCTCCCTATAACATTTTTTGTAAAGAATCAATGATTTCACCATTTTTTCACCCCAGTTTCATTATAAATTTGAAGTTTGTTCTTGCTTTAACTGAATTCATGTTGCTCTGATGGGAGCTCTTTTCAAACTGATGTCTGACCCTTCTTGTTGCCTCCAAACTAGATCCTTTTCAGATATATTATAACAAGTTAGTACAAGTTTATCGTGGCGCAGAAACACTTTAAAATTCATGAATAGTTTTTTCATAATACGAATTTTTTATGAATTTCTTGAAATATCTCATATATGGGTGTAAACTTTTTATGTTTTACCAGAATTAAGTTTCTATTATCCTGAAGTATAAGTTAAGATGCATTTTATAGTACCTAGGACAACCAAATAGAAAATAATTCAAAAAATTTGAAAAAATAACAGAAATACGAAAATTATATACTAAAATATGTTTTTAATAATTCAGTAAAGGAAGAACAGAGCAACAATAAAGACATGATAAAAACAAAACAAATAGCAAAGTAGCAAATATAAATGTGACTACATCAATAATATCATTAAATGTGAATACACTAAACACCCCATCAATGGATAGAAATTTTTAAATTAAGGACATATGCAGGACCCATTGCATACTGTCTTTGAAAGAAAAGCTTATGTGACATTGAAAGTAAAAAGTTTAAAGTAAAAGCATGGAGAAAATTATCTTACAAACACTAATAATAATAGAGGTTGAGTTACTATACTAATATCAGACAAAATGGATTTTAAGACAAAAAATATTACTAGAGACAAAGAAGTACATTCTGTAATGATAAACAAGTCCATATGTCAGGAATGGTACTCATTAGAATGCATATACACTTAATAAAGGATCCCCAATATGCATAGATAAGAAATTGAGAGAGTTCAAAGAACTAAATAAGCAGCCAAACTAAAAGATTTTAATACCCCATATTCGATAAGTAATAGATAAATTAGACAGACAATTAACAGTTCTGTAGCATACTTGAACAACACTATCAACCAGCTTGACCTAATTGACAATCATAAAACACTTCATCTAAAGACTGCAGATGGAAAATCTATAGCTTTTAATTCCTGTATCAAAAAAAAGAAGAAAGTTTAAATCACCAACCAAATTTTATTTTAAGAAACTAAAAAAGAAGAGCAAACTAAACCAAATCAAGCAAAGACAAGAAAGTAATAAAGATTAAAGCAAAAATCAATGAAATAGATAACAGAAAATCAATGGAGAAAGCAATGGAAATGAAGTTGGTTCTTTTAAAATATGAACAAGGTTGACAAACTTTATCCAGAATGATGAAGAAAATGAAAGAAAATACAGATTTAAAAACTCACTATGAAGTTATAGGACCGTAGAAATTATAAGGGATTACAGATAACTTTATGCCAATAAAATAGCCAATTTAGATGACATGAAAAAAATCCCAGAGAAAAACATACCAAAATTGAATTAAGAGGAAAAATCACCTTTCACAAACTTGTCCAGAAAAAGGAGGAACACTTCCCAACTCACATATAAGGCCAATATTACCCTGATGCTAATGCTGGACAAAGTCATATTTCGAAAAGTAAGGACTAATATTAATCATGGATATAAGATGTAAAACCCCTTAAGAAAATGCCACTAAACCAAATTTAACAACACATAAAAACATATACACTATGACCAAATGGAATCTATCCCAGGAAATCAAGGCTGATTTAACATATTATAATAGATATGTAACTGTATATATATTTTATGTATTAATACCTATTTCCTTTCATAAAAATATATGTAAATATATGCTGCATATATTTATTTTATTTAAATATATTTAATATTTACATATATGTATGTAATATGCATGTATACAATATTTATGTGTGTGATTATGCATATATGTCAATATGCCCATATTTAAATAAAATTAATATGTTGATAATAAATATATAAATAATATAATAATTTCATAAAATTATATAAATACAATAAATAAAATATATACTTACATATATTTTGTATAAAACAATATATTTTCATATAAAATGGTAATATACTGTATTTATAGAATAATAGAAAATTATTACATGGTAATTTGAATACATGCACACAAATTATCCTACAAAATTCAGCATGCATTTAGTACAACCTTTTTTAAATTTTTTTTACTTCTAAAGAATGACATTTTAGTTTAACTTGACAAAAATCACAAAAGAAAAAGTTAAATGTGGAAAATAATTTGTATATTTTTCACTTCAGCCTCTTGTATATGTGTAAGATTATGTAATTAAAGTTTGTTACTATTTTGCAATAAGAATAATGTGTTAGAAACAATTATAGTTTAAACAGATATTAAAGTATTAATATTGGGAGTGTTACAAAATGATAATATATTCTGACAGTTTGGTTGTTTAAAATTTGAAAAAAGATGGAACAATATAATTATTCCTCGCTTTCGATGAACATTAATTTCAAATTTTTTGGAACATTAGGATTATTAAGATTAAAACCATTAAAAGCAATTTTCAATCAGATGAAAATTATCAAGTAGCAGATTATTTAAATTGTAGACTCGGGGAAAACAAAACCAAGCAAGTGTCTTTTTTTGGGAGAAAATAATTTGGAAAAAAATGTTATAATCATGTTTTAATTTATATTTAAAAATAAATTCTAGTGAAAATATCTTCTAATTTTTCTTAGTAATTGTACTATAAATATTATTTCAAAACACATAACTTTTGTGATTTGCAAGTTTCCAAATACAAACTCATCATTTTATTAGACCTTGCCATGATTTTAGAGATAAATGCCAAGAAGGACTCTATAATGTAAACTGAAACTAAAATTCTAAGACCCCCATCAATGGAAAAAATCCCCTCTTTGCCAAAGAGACCTCAGAGAAACCTTAAGAAGTGAGTTCCTGGCCATAATGGGAAGGGAGGTCAGACATGCCTCATTATATTCTCTTCTGTTTTTGAGTTTAGGCACAACTGACTAGCGTTAATATTAAAATAGAGGTCATATGACTGACCAAGCAGATTCCTTGTGGTAATAAGATACCAAATTATAAACAAGATCTAAGGCTATGCAAGGCAAGTGTTAAGTCACACATGCAGGCCAATAATCTTACTAAACAGGTCATTTGTGGCTGATTCTGACATAGCACCCTAGTCTTACCCTTTTCCCATTTAGAAAAAAAAAAAAGTGCAGCTTACTGCCAGTGCTCATTTAAGTTTAAATAAACACTTTGTTTGATGATGAAGCCAATCTGACTGATTTTCAATGTGAAAATAAAATATAAAAACTGTTCTTGGAGTTATTAGGAGAACAAACATCAGAATTGTCTATTTCAGAAAAATTAGATTCATCAAATGAATCTTTGGCCAACAACTGTTCAAGAATGATGTTAACATCACACATAGGAATGCTACATTTTCTAGAATTTGACATTTTCATTGATCGATAATTATTATATTTTATAAATGGAAATACCACTACTAAAATCAGAATCCTATAAGTAGAAGGATGCCTTTTGTTTTCAAAGTAAATATACTGAAGTAATGCAAAAATAATAAGAAAGCAGGATATTTCGTGGCAAAGTTATCTCAGGGTAAATGCTGCAGCCACAAGTCTTTAAGGAAAAAAGGAAAAGGATCAAACATTCCTGTCTGTTAATCCCAAGCTTTTAGACAAAGTTTTGTTCCTTTAACTACTTACAAATAAAAGAATCTCTGAATCTATCTATGACTTAGAAACCTCTGCTTCGAGATGTCCCGCCTTTTTGGGCAAAACCACTGTATACTTTCCCTGTACTGATTTATGTCTCTTCCTGTAACCCATGTCTCCCTGAAATATATAAAACAAACTATAAACCAATTTCATCAGGCACACTTTCCCAGGGCTCCTTGACACTGTTTCCCTGGGTTGTGGTCACTATATTGGCTCTGAATAATCCTCTTTAAAATGTTTTACAGTTTGGTTTTTCCATGAATAATTAGATGTATAAAAATTTCTATGATTATAAGCAAACTTTTGAATGTCTATAATTTCTGTCTTCATAAAAAATATACACATAACTCATAGTTTATTCACTGCATACTGTTTTATAAATATATATCAGTTTTCCCTTAGAATATATCTAATAAATT
This sequence comes from Pongo pygmaeus, assembly GCF_028885625.2. NCBI lineage: Eukaryota > Metazoa > Chordata > Mammalia > Primates > Hominidae > Pongo > Pongo pygmaeus. Next base: position 42,062,681 of record NC_072388.2, on the reverse strand, counting down.
TTAATATATCACATTTTAGTATCAATATTCTTGTACAGATGAGATGAATTTTTGAAATATTGATCATGAAGAAAAATGCTGAAGTTCATATGGTTTACATTAAAATTTCCAATATGTCAGTGTAAACTAGAATCAGTAGGTCTTCCAGTTGCTAATAAAAGGAAAAAAATAATAGATTATTGGTAGAATTGGTAGAATAAATCTTTAACATATTCAACTGAACCTTAAATTTTATTCAGAGGTTTGGATCCAGATTGAAGAAAGCATATAAAGATCTAAAAAGCAATTAAAAAAAAAAAACTTTCAACAACAGATCTAACAATCACTAAATTAATTAATCACTGATTCAGCTAGAGGTGGGAAAATGATGGAAAAGTGGAGTCATTCTGATGATAATCAAATTATTAGAATAACTTATTAGAACTTGGTTAGAACTAAGTTCTATTATTTTGGATGTTCTTGTTTCCATCTGCTTATTTGGTTCCTGGTGTCTGTGTGTGTTTTACCCATAGTTTTAATAAAGAAGCAACAAGCCAAAGATCACTGATGAACTCTCCTGTTTCTCTATGTCTCTTTGACTTCTGTAAAAACAAATATAAGTGAAAAATAGGAGGCTTAATTCTATTTATTAACAATAAGGTAAACGATTTCTCTCCCTCCCCTTTTTCTTAGAGCATTTACTTTAGAAAACCAATAATTGGAAGTACTTTCTCTTCTCTTTGAAATGTATATAAATCTGTTAGAAAACTAGGTAGCCCCTTTGTCAGCTGTAGAACACAGAGTTATCTTTCTCAAAGACCTGGGAATCATTTGCCTGAAATGTAAAAATCAAGATGATAGCACCCCTATCTCCCAGTTTCTGTGGGAGGGCAGGAGCCCAGCTTCATTGAGCACCTTGCTCCAAGTTCCAAAACTACATTCTATCACAAAGATATGAAAATATTTTTTTCCCTGGATAAAGCCAATGAGCTATCACAGATGTCCTCTCTAATTACCAGGTAAATCTAGGATAAATGATGCATAACAAATGGTGCTGTCAAGTCCTCTTACTTGAAGACTAGTTGTTGTTTATCTTGAGAACATGCATGTAATGGCTTTTATGTGCTTGGCTACGTAAATGGGTAAACTTTTTTTCTTTGTAATCTCTTAGCAGATTGTGATGCTCATCACATCCTAGTTTAATGCTTATTCAATAATAAAACTTTTTATATTTTACTACTCTGTGGAGTTTTTTGAGTTGGGAGAATATGTTGTTTTTAATTGTCATTTCCTAAAACTTTCCATAAAATTTACATATGTAAGTACAGATATCTGAACTTACAAATGACAAATTAATTCCCTAATTAAGTATCCTATGTTTCAAATAGACATGTGAATGACATATTTGATAAAGTGTCATTTTATAAAACAAGAAGGCTACGTTATCAGGATGAATGAAAGTCCCAAACCAAATATCTTTCTCCATGTATGAGCATTAAACTAGACATTATATATTCCATAAACATCTCAAATTCAACATGTCCAAATGCAAAGATGTTATCTCATCTATACAAACTTGTTACTGGCCTTGTTGAATGCAGTCAACCCTGACTCATGTCCAAAAAAGAAGTATTATGCTTGATCAATTTTTTTCTCATGTTTATCTCAAATCAATCATTGAAGAATGGTAACTTTACCTACACAGCTGTAAAATCTATTAAATCTTCTCTATTGCCAGATTCATCATATTATTATAAGCCATCATCATATGACACTGGATTATTACAATAGCTACTTAAATGGTCTTCCTAAATTCATTCTTGTCCTCATCTTATCCTTCTCCACATTTTGGCTCAAGCTTCCCCGCCCCAAAATGAAAATATGTTTTTTCCAGGCTTTAATTTAAAACATATTTTAAAATTTCTAGTGTGAAATTAAACCAAATATTTAACATTTTTAAAGAACTTTCTTCCTTTGCTCATATATGCATTCTTAAACTTGTTCCATCCCAACCCATTAATTTTTCAGTTTGATGACATTAAACTGCTTTCTATTTCTCACTCATCATGTTTGCTTTCCTTGCTTTTTCAAGCTTACAGCGATGTTATTTAGTTCATTGGAAGACAATTTACCTCTACATGGTTGGTATCTACCCTATGTGTTCATAGTGCCCTTTACTTCAACTCTAATGACACTTATTTTGTTGTATTTTGAGTATCTGACACCTCTGAGTATGATCCACAAGTCTCTAAATTCCATACATAAAAATCTTTCTGTCCAGTTTATTTATTAACCTTATATTTATTAGGCAGGGACTTTTCTCAGACTCAAAAATAAATGGTGCAACCAGATTCTAATATTCTTGATCTCACAAAATTTACATCTTCTTAGAAGGTAAAAGACAATAAATTAATGAAATATAAGATATTTTCAGATAGCAATAAGTGCAAAGAAGGTACTAGAACAGTAATATCCTTCTGGACAGTATAATCTTAGGAAAGTGCTTTCATCTCTCTAAGTTCATCTTCTGCTGGAAAGGGGTAATTACAGCCTCTGCTTCATTTTTGTCTTCCACTTGTGAGAAGTGAATGAGAGGGGTGTTTCTAATTTACTAAAGATATTGTTTGGTTTGGAGCAAATAGTTAATCTAGAAGTTGTTTATGTTAGTTTTGTTAATTGAAACACTGGATTTCCAATTTCGCACATGCTCATGTGTATTGTCAGTTATATCTTTTGAAAGGAATCAGGTACTACCTTAGGTAGAATGATTAGAGAAAACCTCTCTGATATTGTTTGTCCATTATCTCACACAATTCCTGGTATGCAGCATGTAGACAATAAATGTCTACTTATAATTAGAATTCATGAACAATTAAAAATATTATTTTTGGATGGCAAACTGAGTTGTAGACTTGTGAAGATTTCCAGCAGTCACCAATCAAGACTTTTCATTCAGCTTCCAGTGTGTTGAGAGGCCGCTAAACCAGCGGTGGCAGCTTTTTAATTCTAATTTTCTTTAAATTTCATTTCCAGGGTTTATGCTTGAAGTTATGAGTCCAATTCTCAGTGGTTTTCAGAAAGTGCTATGGTGTCTGGTAATCATTCCTTATTGGTATCCAAGACCTTGTTCTTTCAGTTCTCATAATTTGTGAAAGTACCTGTTTATAACTACCTATGTAGAGTGCCTTCTGTTTCCTGTAGTACTTGACTTGGATGATACCAGAGATAGATGCAGGAAACAGAGGCTCAAGTATGGAAATCTGGATTTTCTTACTTGGCCTGCTTAGAATGAAATGATCTGGTGGTTATACCTAGAGGATGACAATTGTGTAGTCCATGAAAACCAGTGGCCAAAAAAAAATGTACTAAGAAAGCCATGGCTTCAGTGAATAGAGTCATTGTTATGTTAGAGTATTATGGTGAAGATGAAGAATATAAAAACTGACAGGTGGGCTAGCTGCTTTTGAAAAGCTGAAAGAAAAACAATTGCAAGCACTGGGCTATCAATTCACAGCTCAAGGCAGACATATATACATATCAAAGGTAATAAAGCCAGCCATCAGATGCAGTATTATCTTGTATATTATTGAGTTAAAACATAATTAAATTCATAAGTTTCTTTGTCTCTCATGTGAAGTTTAAATCATTGGTTGAGAAAGAGCAGGGCTTGACAATTGGAATGCGGTCATTTAGGTGGATTAATGTGGAAATGAGTTCTGTGTGTCCAAAACCCCTGATTCCCTCTTGAGGGTCTGTTCATCTTTTGGTGGAGTCCTTTTAATTATTCAATGGATATAATTGCTTTGGAAGGAAGTGCTAGCCTGTTTTACTGCACACTCCTACTACCTCATAGCCACTAGGCCAATAAGTAGATTTCTGATAAGTTTGTCTCAGGAGGCAAGTAAAAAGAAGATCAAGATAAATATATAGATACTAAATACTAAAAATTTTTCACCATTTATATTGGCAAAAAACCTGAGCAGTTTATGTGAGAATTTATCCTAACTGTTCCAGAAAGAGAAGAAAATAATGGATTAGGGCATTTTAATCAATATGACTATATTTACTTGAAATTCTGAATGTAATGCGCCACCTAGAGCAGTCAGGAGTGGTTCCAACAGTTGACTCAGTTGCTTGACTATAACAGAGTCTTAGAGTTGGAGGTGGTCCACACTAAATTAATATGATATACTAGACATTTCTTGGCATAATTTTGAGGTGTAACTGATCACTAGCTCTGAATACATGCTTAACTTTGAGGATGCATAATGGCATGGTGTACCACCAGAGGTAATGCCTAGAGTCAAGTGAGAGAGTTTTGACATGAATCATTTCACAGAAGATTTGGTGGTTAGGAGAAGCCAAGGATTAGCTCTTAAACCAGACTCTCCCCACGAAAGGAGAATAATAAATGCAATACTGCATTCATGGGGAAAGTGCCATGATTCAGGTTGGTTATTACCATCACAGCTCCGTGGAGTGTCTGTTTGGCCTGTACAGATGAAACATGGCAGGAATGGGAAACAAAGCACATAAAATCTGATGATGACCCCAATTGCTGTTCCAGATACAGTCTCTTTATAGGAGCAATTAGCATTGCCCCTGGCACCTATTACACAGCTATAAAACTGCCAAAAGATTTTGTTCTCTACCAATAAGTAGAAAACACCAGCAACAGTTGGCTTTCAACTTGTAATGACAGCACTAAACCTCTATTGTCTCTTTTCCCTTCACAGTTTTCCCCCATAATTTAGTTTGTGTGATTTGAGAGTAACTGAATATCTCAAAAGACATTATGCTGGCTCACCACATTGATGTTTACAAGCTGTTAAGACATGATAAGGCAGAAATAGTTGATAAACTCTAAAATTTGGCAAGACACATGCTTGCTTAAAGAAATAAAACCTATCAAATGTCGGGTTTTCTATTTTAGTCATGATTACTGGTGCTTCTGACTTGGCATATATTAGGATTTCCCCTTTAAAGTGAAAGGCAAAGTTGATGCCCATTTCATTCTTTGGGACTAAAAGTGGGGCACAAGTCTCATTATCCTTATTTCATTTGGCTTTGGAGGTAAGATATAATAAATTGAATGTGTTCTCTTTTGCCAATGAACTTTTAAAGCTACAAGATTTCAGATTGGGGGTTTGGACCTCACATAGGCTCTGAGAACTGGCACACGCTCTAGTGAGCGAATATAGCTCTGCCATATATGACTTGGCAGAGCCAACGACACTCAAAATTCCTGTAGCATATTAGTACATGCATACAGTCTGTGGCCAGGTCTCAAAGAGAATTAGGTTGTGTGTCCTTAGAGCTTGGAGAAAATCCCTCTGGGCCTGAGGGTAGACTGAACACCATTGGCCTACAAATAAGCATACAAATTAAGCTGACCAATGAATGGGCATTATCTAATCCACCCAATCAGAAATGTGTGATAGTAGTCCTGTACCACCAAGTAAAAATACTATAGAGAACAGCCTCAAGTTTGTCCTGAAAGCACACATAAGATGTCCAAGCTCATGGATCATGCTCCCACAGTGCCTATTTTCATTACATTGCCCTTCACCCTCAGCCCACTACCATGGCCTCCTGGTGAGAGCCATGACCAGTTAACTGGGGAAGACAACATTTTAGTCATCTGCACAGATAGTTCTGCATGATAAGCTGACACCAGCTGGAAGTTGAAAGCTACAGGATTAAAGTCTTTTTAATGAGAATAAAGCATTGAATTTACAGTGAAAGAGGGGAATCAATGGGCTGATGAGTGTGGATTTCACTGCTTTTACTCTGTTTTTCTTTTTCTCAGCTGTTAGTAACCCTTTGCCTTATAACTTTTTGAAAAATGCAGTCCAGCCACCGAGGAAATGAAAATAGGTCCACATATTTTCGTATCTAATACTCCACACATAAATCAATTTATTCATTTCCATAAGACATTGTGTTTTGATGGTTTAGGGGTCTTAGTTCTCAGGTGCTATGGGCTGAATTGTACTTTTCACCCTCACCTAAATTCATATGTTGAAGCCCTAACCTCCAATGTGTTGTTATTTGGAAATGGCACTGGGGAGGTAATTTAGGTTTAGTAAAGTCATGAGAGTGGGACCTTCATGGGGGGATTAGTGCCCTTATAAGCAGAGACACCAGAGAGCTTGGTTGCTCTTTCTCTCTACCATATGAGGACATAGAGAGACGGCAGCCATCTACAAGCTAGGAAGACAGCCCACCCTGGAATCCAACCATTTTGGCACCATGATCTCAGACTTCTAGAATCCAGAACTGTGAGAAAATATATTTCTGTTTAAGTTATCTGTATCTGATATTTTGCTATGGCAGCCCAAGCAGGCTAAGACATTATTCATATTTTTTTCTTGCTATTTATATCTTTTTACCTCTTATTTTATATACGTTGGTGGTAATAAATGTGAACATTTAGTTCCTGGAATAAAAGGTATTAGAGTTGTACTAGATTGTAATAGGCATAGAAGATGAATGAGCATCACCAGGCTACTGATGAAATTCTGTGGCCTGTTTTAGAGCCAGTTTTGGTAGCAGAGAAGTCTTCTTTATTACGATTTTTGATCCCTTTCTCATGACTGTAAAGCTGGGACACACAATTATATTAGTTACCTTGGAAGGAGTGTGTCTCCCAATGAGTCAATTTTGTGTTGTATGGGGAGACATTTCTGAAGTTCCAACCTCAAACTTTTTTCTTCTGCCCCTGAAAAGATTTTATGTTCTTGAGAAGTAAAAAAATATTTCTTGCATGAAAATTTTGACTTTCTGCTTTGAAAAATTAAATATGCTAATTTTGCAAAATTTGGCAGAAAAAATGCAAGCAAATAAATTGAAATCAGTCAAAATTCCATTATCAGGGAAAATCAAGAGATAATCAACCATTATTAAAATATTTTGTTATAAATGTCCAAAAGATTTTAAAGGTAAAATAATAGTTTCAACAACAATTATAGTCTACTTTAAATGCTGGTGAGTACCAGTGTACTTTAAAAGGACTGGTTTTCCAAGGATTTCTTTTTTTTCCCCCTCTTAGAACGAGGAAGTTATAAAAAATATGTCAGCTAAAACTTTTGAAATTACAGTGTAATTACTAAAGTGTAAAACAGGAAAAATTATCCTGACTTTTTTTTCTGTTTTCTCTTTATTCTCTCCTTGCTGGTTCAAAAATTTGCCGTTGTTTCCTTGTTACCTTTCTTTTGCTTCTATCACCAATGCAGTTATCTTCCTTCCCTGTTTTCTCCTATAATTATAAGAAACCTTTAAAGCTTCATTTTTCCTTCTTTTTTTTTCCTGAGCAGATGATTATTTGTTATCACATTTTTCAACCTCTATCAAGCCATAAGAAACTGAGCCAGCTGCAAATTACCAGTGTACCAATTTTTTTAAATGATATTTTTCACCTCATAAATAGATCAATGTCAGAGTTAGAATTTCTACAGAACATTCATAAAATATTGATAGTAAAATCCAGGCATTTCAATATTTTCATGTCTCAATAATAAAAAACTTCAAAATAATGTGTAGCTAAGCATAAAATTCTGACTTTCTTCTTTATCGTCAGACTTGCTAACATGAGTGCTGAAAATATGCAACAGCAGTATTAAATTCATTACATAACCCAGTGATCTGAAATTACTTTCAACATTTTAAAACTCTGTAATATCTACTGCTTTACTCATACTTGGACCTTTGGTACAGTATATAAAAATTTAGAGTTTCAAGTATACTTTGACATTATTTTACTTAGAAACAATTTCTAATTTAACAAAAATATTTATTTGGACTACATACAGTGTATACCAAGAAAATAATTATAATAGAAACATATTACACATTCTTATTTTAAATGCACTTTACTGTTTAAGAAATTGATGTATGTTCTAGCATGTAAGTAGCAACATTTTCAAAATAATTCAATCATTTTCTTAGTTACTTCTAAAACGCAACAATTTATTCTCAAAATCCTATATCTTAAATTTTATTATAATACATTTATAAAATTTGAACTGTTTGACATCAAATGTAAGAAACAGAGATTTTTCAGTCTTAAATATATCAGTGGTGCACTAATTTATTTAAAGTGTGGTCATAGTTTAAACCTGATATTAATTTTTTTGCTTTTAAAAAATTATTTATGTTTCTTTTTAATGAATATAGTTGTATAGCTTTTCTTTTATATTATTTATAGCCATACACTTTCTTCAGAGGTTTATATTTTTAAGTGGACCATTTCAAATACTTTGAGTGTGGAATTATGCTTTCCAAAACACAAGCCATTTTATTTTTTTAACCAATTAGCTTTGTTTGGTTTTCACCAAACAAGTATTTGTGTAGTTAATGTATAACCACAGTACAAAGTTTTGATGACAATCTTATTCAACATAGCATGACAGACGATATAATGTATTTCTGCATTTTTGGAGGTTTATTTTCAAATGGAAAGACAAAACTGTCAAATGTCTTCTACATTTCTTAAAAGAAGTAGAGTTTTTCTAAGTTTGAGATGCTGTAAACACAAAGCACCATAAACATGTTATGTACACAGAGAGACACGAAGGGGTACTATATAATATGAACCTTAAGGTGGTTAGTGATTCATTTGCTAGTGCTATCATAACAAGTACAACTAACTAGGTGAGTTAAGAAACATTTCTGCTTTCTCACAATGCTAGAGGCTGTAAGTCCAAGATCAAGGTGTCAGCAGGTTTAGTTTCTCCTGACACCTCTATTTTTAGCTTGCAGATGGCTGTCTTCCTGCTATGTTCTTTACTCTGTATATGAATAGCCCTGCTGTTTCTTCCTCTTCTTATAAGGACACTTGTTTCTCTTAGATTAGGACCCCAACTTTTTAATCTCATTTAACCTTTATTATCTCCTTAAAGGCTCTCTTGCCAAATATGGTCACATTGGGGTTTAGGGCTTCAACATATGAATTTAGGGAAAACAGAATTTAGTCCATACCAGATGGCTCAATAAAATTCTGTGTTTTAAAATGAGTTTTCTCATGTAAGAGTTTCTTTGCCATTTAAAAAAATTCAATTCTAAGATGACATTATTCATATAAAAATGACAGTTTCCTTTGTGGACTGAGAGATGCAGAAACACTGTGAAATTATCCAATATATTTTAGAAAATATTCAGCAACCATATATTCTAAATAACTAAAAAGAATATGAAATTTGTAGAAGTGTTTCAATATGACCAGTACTTTCTGGGTACATATTTTTTTAAATTTTTTATTGAGGTATAACAAATAGTAAGGTATGTGAATTTTAATAATCTTAATTTATGTAGTTTTATAAATTTGTACATAAGTAGACACTTGTGTTAACTACCAACCAGATTGAGCTCTATATCCAATCTTAGTTCAAGGAATAAAGAAATACATATGGTCTTTTAACTTTTTTTTTTTAACATCCAAATGAAACAAATTAAATGCTTTAATATGCTTTGGTTATCTGAAAAACATAAATGTTTCAATGCAACCTGTTCCATATGCCATAGAAAACATGAGATGTCTATTTTTTGATACCACCATATTTAAGCATGTTTATCCATTTCTTTTCAAATTCAGAAACTTATGACATAAAACATATAGCTAGAATGGCTATTTTGTATATAACAGAAATATTTATGGTGTTGTAAAACGGTGTCTGAAGAGAAAATAACACATACGATTTTAGGAATTAGACATCAGAATTAAACATACATTTTAAAACAATAAAATATGAAACAGATGAGATTATTGTAAAACCCCTTCAAAAGCTAGTGCTGAATATTTTAAACTTTTAGGTAAATTTTATTTTCTACTTTTACAAAGCCATCTTGCCTCTGGTATTTCAAATACCTGATAATGTATATTAATTGTAACACAGTCAACTAACAGTATATACATGAGAAAGATATCTGAATAAACAACTAATCTACAGATATCAAAATTCATGAACTAGACTTAATCCATCTTTCAAAGATATCAAAATTCATGAACTGGACTTAATCCATTCTACTCAAGAAAGATTTCTAAACTCTCTTGCAAATTTTATTTATTCTTAATTTACATACAATTAAGGTTTATAGTTGTCACTCTTCTAAGTCACAATTATACTATATTCAATACATTAAAAAGAGCATAAGTTGCTAAAAACCAGCTTCCCACATTTTATGACAGCAGTGAAAAAACGGCTGAGAGTGCTGAAACACATAAGATGATAAGCTCATTCATAGGAATTTACAGGAGGAAAATTGGGTTCATTTATTTTGTGAAAAACAAGGCTATACATTCCTGGGAGAATTTATGGAAACTGGAGAGATGATTTAATTGTTCATTTGATAATTATTTGCGGAGATACATAAATGTGAAAAATATTTTTAAGAATGCTGCTATCATGTATCTTAATTTGATGATTAGCTTTTATTGAGAACTCAATATACAAGGTATTGAGCATCACTATGGGATAGAAATGATCTTAAGTGATATAGATGCAAATGTTGCTAGGTTGAGTCACAGGAAATTGCTGCTGTTACGTCAAAAATGAATAATTATGGAAAATTTCATATTATCGAGCCTATTAATAAGTGTAAGTTCTAGTAGGGGAACACAGACATGTAAGTGTATCTTTAATGGCCTGTTAAGAATATTGTTTTTAAAAATGGGAAAAAGTGTGGCAGAATGCTAATAATTTGTTAAATCTCAGAATTAATTGTGAGAGGTTATATTTTCTATATGTATTGTTTTAAAACGTTCTCTGTATATTTCGTTTATACTTTCTGTATGTTTGAAATAAAGCAAATTAGAAAATAATAACCAATATAAAAAACAGAATACAGGTATACTTTCTCCAAGTTAATCTATATAGTCAATGCAATACAAACATTTTTCTAATAAATATCTTGAAGGATTGAAAATGTATATAGGAGAATAAAGATCCTTAATTAACTTATTCTTCTTTCAAAAGGAAAAACAAAAGAATGAGTGATTGTCCTACTAGTTTGTAATGAACACAATTAAATATAAAATGATATTGAACTACATTAGTTATTCACAGTTAAATCAGTTCTCTACTACTACAGACACAATTGAATGACTAAAATGAAAGAAAAGATGTAACTTCAAGTGTTTACAAGAATATGGAAAGCACTAGCAGCTTCATACATTGCTGATGGGGGTTTAATTAATATACTATTTATCAGTGTTTGCCAAATCTGGGGGTGTCTGCATATGTGTGTATGTGTATGTGTATGTGATTGAGCAACTACCAACATAGTGGTATATTTGACAGAAAAGTACTGTTCTTACTGGCATTAATGATATTTTTTTTTCTGTCTTTTATTTTCTTTTTCTTTCTTTCTTTTTTTTTTTTGAGACAGGGTCTTCCTCTGTTGCCCAGGCTGGAGGACAGCGGTATAATCATAGCTAACTGCAGCTTTGAACTCCTGAGAACAGCATCCTCCTTCCTCGGTCTCCCACAGCATTAGGATTACAGGTATAGTCCACCATCCTCCACCAGTAGCACTATTTCTAATAGGTACAACCCTGAAATGGCCCAAATGCACATAAACAGATAAAATGGATGAATGAATTGCAGTATATTTATATAATAATGGATAATATACAACTTTGATAATGAAAAAAGCCACAACTCCACACAATAATATGGATATGTCTCAAAAACATCATACTGATGGAAGAAACCCTAACTCAAAAGAATGCATTTTGTACCTTTCTATTTATGTTAACGGAGCAAAAAAAGACAAAAATAATATATTTTATTAGAAATCGGGATAGTCTTCATTCTAGGGGTTAATGGCTGGTATAAAACAGGAATATTGCTTTTCACATAGGGACACATTTTCTTACTCTTGATGCAGCTAAAAGAAGCATATCTAGTTTACAAATATTCATTGAGCTGTTCCCTTATGTGACCTCTTTTGTATACACATATTAACACTTCAATAAAAGGAAAAGAGAAACACTACTTTAAATTAATAGCTTAAAAATTCCTATAGAAATTATACAAGAACAAGCAAATAAAGTAACACTTTGGGTATAGTAAAAAGAAAAATTTCTCATTATATAAGAAATATAAAATCAGTTCCTTAGTAATATGATATGCAAAGATACCAAATGGGGTAAAGAACTAAATACAAAAGATAAAATTTAAAAAAATTAATATTAACTAATTAAAAATTTAAAAAGCTTATGCTCATAATAATAAGAATAGCTTTGTGATCTAGCTGTGTAGCATGAGGAAAATATAATGAAAATTGATCTTATGATTATATATATTTGATATGAAGAACTCATGTTCAGGGAATTACAGCATAGATATGAAAGATGTCTGAAAAATTGGAAATATCAAAATTTGAGAAGTCTAAAACTACATCAGATTAATATGTAGTATAATCTTTCACATCTGGCCACGATGGAATGGAGCAATGGGATTATATATACATTCTCACAGTAAACAGTTTTCAGATATTGAACAACAAAAAGTAGGCAGCACTAGCCAGAGATTCCTTGGAGCCAAAAAACAAAACAAACAATAAAAATTGGTAATCTCTATATTGCTCCAGTTTGCTGCTTGGAGAAAGTTCTCAGGCTGCAGCTCAGAGAGGAAAAATCAGAGCTCAGTGGTCCGACTGAGTTAAAGAGGATTTGGGGCAGCAAATGCAATTAGAATTCACAGGGCAGAGGTGAGAGGAAGTGTAGAGACGAGAGGGTTGTGCTGAGGGAAGAGGGAGAGAGTGAAGAGAGTAGAACTACAGAGAGAACAAGTTGCAAAGTAAAAGAGAAAGAAAGATCTGGAGCGCTGCAGACAGTTTCTGGCTTAAGTATTGATCAGTGTACGCATGTGAGGAAACTGCAGGGCAAATAACTACTGAAAAGAAGCAGATAGAACAATGCTCAATGTACAGAGAAGGCTAGAAATAATAGCCGGCCTCCTCATCAGCCACAGTAGGCAACCTCAGTATACCCAGAGGATTGAGAAAATTATCCAGAAAGGTATTGCCTCATTAACGGTACAATTAGCTCAAGGCTAAAGAGTCTTTTAAAAATCTCATCTAACAGAGGTTCGAGGCTAGTTTCAAAAGAATTGAGCCATTTGAAAGTAACTTAACTGTCTCAGCCCAAAGCTTGAGAATATGAAAAGGAATATAAAATTATCCAACTCACAATAAGATAAAATTACAATATCTTTATTCAGATCCAGTTTGAACATGGATGTGATAATTAGTAAATAACGCAACTGAAATTTATAATTCTATGTACAAGAAGATAGAGAAAAGCATAGCATGTAAAGGAAAAATGTAGAAGACATAAAACAGATCCTAGTCATATGGTACACATGAAAAATCCAAGTTTTAGATGAAAAAAATGCACTGGATAAAACTAAAAGCATATTAAACACTGAAGAAGTCTTATTGTAATTGAAGGTATAAAAATAGAAACAAGTGTTAAATTAAATTTGGCCTGAGGGTATCTCTGTACTCTGAATTTCTACTTAATCAATAGCAACCTAACATAGTCGAAAAACAAAATGAATCCTAACAAAGGAGTATTTTTCTTCTAACAGATAGCCAGATAGCCAATCACAAGTAGCTGAGCTTCAGCTCATCAGAGGCAGCCAACTGATCAAATCATGTCTGCAGAAGACAACACCTAGCTGTAACTAATTAAGCTATTCCTTTTCTTTACTTTCATGTTCTGTCTACATTCACTGCTCATTTGCTGAGCGGAGCTCTCTGAACCTTTCATGGTTCTGAGTGCTGCCTAATTTATGAATTGTTCTTTGCTCCAATAAAGCTTTTCTTCTGCCATAAGATGAAATGAAATAGATTTTTTAAAGTAGACATATTATCAGAGAATTAATAGTCTGTAAACAAAATTAATGTGACCTAGTGTAAACTAAATTAGAAAAAGGGGGGTGGAAGGAAAAATATGAGTGGAAAATTTCCAAATTTGATGAAAACTATAAACTACAAATCCTAGAAGCTCAACTAGCCCCCAAACAAGCAAACAAACAAAAAAATATGAAAAGAACTACAAGAAACATCAAAATAAACATTTCTGAAAACCAATCTTAAAAGCAGACTGCAAAAATAAGAACAAATATACAAATTAGTACAAATTACAGCAGATTTTTAGTCAGAATCAAAGCTACTTGAGAGTGGAACTTTAAAGTATTTTTGAAAACACTTTAAACCTAGAATTATATACTAATCAAACGTATTTTGAAAAGGATGGCAGAATAAAGACTTTTTTATGGCATATGAAAATCGAAAGAATTTACCATTAGCAATTACCACTTAAGGAAATGTTAAATAAAAAAATCTTCCTTCTAGCAGAAAGGCAATGATACCAGGTACAAATCTAGACTTGCAAAAAGAAATGAAGAGTGCCAGAAATGTTCTTTTTCTTATTTTTTAATCTTTTTCTTATTTTAAAAATCTCTTTTAAATATTATTGACTATTTAGATGAAGCATTATAGTAATGCATTGTGGGTTTTATATCAATTCTAGAAATACAATCTATGAAACAAAAGCACAAAAATTGGGAGGACTAAAATGAAAATTTACTATTCTAAGATTCTTATATTTGGAGTAATTCTATAGTACTTGTCGATAAATTGTTAAAAATATATATCAACTTAAGAAAGAACATGCATGGACAGATATACAAGTGGTAGAACTGATAATCCCACAAGGGAGATAAAATAGAATTAGACAAAATAGTTAATACAAAAGAAAGAAACCAAAGGAAAATAAAGAGTGAAGAATATGAGACAAAATGAAAAAGAAAAAATTGATGTTAGAGTTACAACTAAATGTATCAATAACCAATTTTCTTCTAAATGGTATATATACCCCAAATAGAAGATAGATGAAATATAAATCTTATTTGTGTAATTTAAATTTTTATTAATGTACTTATATATTTTTTCCAAATAATGTTCAATTTTGGTAACTTTTGTGTGGTTTGCTGTTATTGGAGAGAGACTTCTAAAAATATTAACTTGATTAAGTGAGTTAATAGTATTCTTCATGTCTTCTATATGCTTATTGGTTTTCTCTTTATTTGTTCTATGAATTATTTAGAAAGAAGTGCTGAAATATTTTAGTATAATGTGGATTTATTTATTTATACTTTCAGGGTTTTGTTTTTTTGCTTCATTTATTTTGGATCTCTGCTTTGTGGTACATGAACATTTAAGATTTTTATTTTCTTTTGAAAAATTCTCATCTTTATCATTAAATAATAACCTTTTTTCTGGAAATATTACTGTTTTGAATATATTTGTATGATATTATTTTGGCCTCCTTTGCTTACTATAGTGTTATCACTGGATAATTTCCTTTCTTATTATGCTACCCTATTTGTTTCTTTATACTTGAAATGCCTTTTTTGGGAAGCATATAATCTGAATACTGCTGTTACAATTAAAACTAGACTTTTAGATCATTCTTGGCATAAAATTATTCCTCAAAACAAATCATACTATTCTTGTCTTCAGAAGTTTATTTACAATGACTTTTTTCTTTGCCTTTTCCTATTATTATTGTTTTATTTTAAAAAAATGAAGAAACAATTTCCTGTGTAACTTATCTAACTTCTTCTTTAGATTGCAACTTCTGACCTAGTGATGCATTTCTCTGTCCTTTAAATATTTTATTACAATATTGGTCTCCAAATGTCTTATTTAGAGCAGTCTTTTGATGTTAGAAAATATATCTGGCTGAGGCCAAATATTTTGTTTCTCTATTTTCTCCATTGCATTCTAGTGAATCACTCTCCTATCTTTAAATATTTTTAAATATTTTATGCTACAACTTTTTTTTGAACATTCAAATGCTGTTAGGAAATGTGAGGCCAATGTTTATTTGCTTCACAACTTAAATATCATAAAATATCTCTAAATCTGCCAGACTTTTAAATGTATATTTATTGTTCTGAAAAAAGTTTTTCCTAATTATCAATGAATGTAATAAATAAATAACACTGAATTTACTGGGAACTAAGGTGAATATTTTGTTGGGGGCATAAGGAGGAAGTATAGATCCTAAAAGTGGAAATAAGAGCAACAACAACAAGAAAGCACCAAGTTTCTGGCTGTACGCAATTGGGTTACCTAGTGTTTGTTAGTCAATTTCCTCTTCATCTTTCTTCTATGAAACTATGTAATTTTTAATTTCTTCTACTTATAACTGCATTTATTAAAAATTGTTATGTTGAGGACTTTCTGGAAGTATGAAAAATGGCTGAAAACCCTGAAAATCTCACAGAAATCACGGAGCAGAAAATGTCTGTAATATTAAATAGAAATAATTTTATCTTTTAATTAAATAACTGGTTAAAGTGGTTTAGAAAGCTCAGTTCCAAGCACAAAATTTTATAATTCAAATTCTATAAGCTGAATAATCAAAATAAGAAAATTGGAGCACTTAGTGGCAAGTGAGGATTTTGATGAAATTGACTTCTCTGAAATATGGGAAAAGAAAAAGTAGAAATTAATTATAGTGGAGCCACAGTTTAATTATATATTTGAGTAGTAACAGGCAGAAAAGAAGTAAACAATAAATCCATTAAAATATATTTAGATAATAGAAAGCACAGGTACTGAACATGTGTAATTTTAAGGTACCAAAGAAGGGAAGAGGAGTTAGAATATAAAAAAAAACGGAGAAATACATCAAAACATTAGGAGGACAAATGACTGAATAAATAAAAGAATAGATATGAAAACAATTAAGGGGCATTAAGTTTTCAAGGATTATTTAAGAGTTTTCAAAGCCAATAGTGTAGTTAACTGGCTTCACATATATTATGCTACAATAGCTCTAATTTTGAAGAATAATGCAAAAATTCTTGATAACTCGAAGCCAGTAAATGATATAGAGAAAAAACAGTACGTGCTAAAACCTTATTTGTTGAACCAAATGTCATACAAATGTTTAAACTAGTAAAATGGTGTTATACATATGTGCTCAACAATTGAGGAATAAGTTTTAGCAGTGCTTACTTCCTCAAAACATAGCCTCTTGACAGACATTCTCACATTTTCTATTCCTCAGTTTCTCTCTAGATTGCTTGTGTTGCTTTTCACTACATTTAATTTTTCTTATACATTTGAGAGGGATTATGAATATAAATTTTTTTTGATTCTGTGGAAAATTCTGTTACATTCAATTTCTATGAGGCTAGTAGGGTAACTGTATATCCAGTAAATATTGATCTATATTTTTTGACTTTTTAAGACCTTAAAACTACAGATTATTACATTGTAAAATAAATTCCTTATTTTACTTAGTCACAAGAAATATATATACTGAGATTATCATGTGATTTTATGGAATTAGAAGATCCCATACATATTTCTTTAAAATGGATTATAAGTATGTAATAAAATAGGCATGATTAGAGTACAATACATGGTAATTTTCTTTAGAAATCTATTATTTATTAAAGGATTAATAATTTATTGAAATTCTTCCTAAAATACATCAATCTGTAACATCTATAACACTTCACAAGATTTAGCATGCTTTATGCTGTTCACATTGTTTTGAAACTCAAACAGTATTCAGCAAATGGCCAGAAGAGTAGTAGCACAGACTCCTGACTACCCAGAGGCCTTGTTGCAATATGATATTCAGAATGGGAACTATCTCCTTGGATCTAAGGTCAGTGTCATCCTGAGCCTAGTTTGATTTAGCATTGAGACCTTCTTGGGTCTTTCTTATTTAAATTAACAGATTAATCTCCCCAAGGATTACAGGAGTCATTATCTGTAAATACATGTGATTTTCCCATCTTGTGCTCATTCACATCAATAAAGAATGATTCCAGACACTGTTTTATTCCTGAGAGAATAAAAAACAATAAAAGGGCTATTTTTTTTGTTTAAAGAAAGAATATTAAAGTTTCACCTTAATATATGTAGCAACAGTATGAATCCAATGAGGGAGGGTTTTCCACTCTGAAATATTTTAACTACTAATGCAATTATATTTTAATAACTAATTGAAACATAACTAGGTTTTATATTTCTAAATATTGGAGCAGTTATTTTATAGGAGGTGTTAAAATATTCTTCTTGTGCAACTATACACTTTGTCCTGGGAATAGGTTACATAAAAAATATGGAGAAATTGTGAAGATAAGCTGGAGGCAGAGCTTATTAGAATGGAAGGTATTGGGAAATAAAAGTTTGGTCTCTCAGTAAAACTTATAGCAAAGGTAAATTTAAAAAAAAAAAGCCATTTCAGATGAAAGGAAGAAACTCACCATTTTTCTAAACATATTTAAGTCAGACTGTATACATATAATGCTATGTGAGATGAAGAAGTGACATAATTCCAGCGCTTTGGGAGGTTGAGGCAGGAGGATTACTTGAGACCAGGAATTTGAGACCAGCCTGGGGGAACACAGTAAGACCTGGTCTCTAGAAAAAAATACAAAAACTAATTGGGTATGTTGTCAAGCACCTGTAGTCTCAGCTACATGGGAGGCTGAGGTGGGAGTATTGCTTGGGCCTGGAAGGACCAGGTTGCAGTGAGCTGTGATCATGCCACTGTCCTCCAGCCTCAGCAACACACCAAGAACTTGTCTTAAAAAAAAAATAGTGGCAATAAGGTTTATTTTAAGCTAGTAACTGAAACTCCATGTGTTTTTGGTCCTAAAATTTAAAGCAATTAAAATAAGAATTAAAGATATATTAGCAATTTCTTAAGTCAAAAACAAAACAAAAAAACCCACAAAGACACAAAAGCTTGAGTCTTATAAATCTTTCCTGTCCATAATTACTGGTACTCATCATCATTTCCATTTCCATTTCCAATCATTTTATTCCTCATTTCACACTTATACTTTATTCTTTCTTTATGCCTGGAATTATAGCCTCTGCTCTTTCCTTAACTCTTATTATTTTTAAATATAGTGACTACCTTATAAGAGTCTCCAGTGTGTCTGTTAAACTTTACATGAAATGAAGGTAAACATTGCTTATGATTCATGATTTATTAGATGTGAACTTTCATGAGCCATATTTTCAACTAAGATTTTAAGCTAAATCTGCAACAAGGTATGACAGGAATGAGTGGCTTTCAGAGACTATAACTACACTGTTGAAATGTGATTGATCCATTATAAAACAATTAATAACTTTAGCCATATATTTAATATATGCATTTCCCTATTTGTTTTAAAAATAAAATGCTGATTACTAAAAAATTCTTAAAGTTTTTGAAGAAAATGTGTCTAAATATTTGATAGCAATATAATTAAAACCATGTACATCTTTTCAGGGACACAAAATCACCATAATTTCAATGACATAAATGAAAGTTTAGAAAGTTATTTATGGGGCTAGCATTCTTCTGATACCAAAATCAAGGACACAACAAAAAAAGAAAGCTACAGGCCAATATTACTGGTGAACATAGATATAAAGCTCAACAAAATGCAAACTGAATTCAACAACACATTAAAAAGATCATTCACCATGATCAGGTGATATTCATTCCAGGGATGTAGGATGTTTTACAACATATGCAAATCAATAAACGTAATACATCATATTAACAGGACTGAGAAAAAAACAATATGATCATTTCAATAGATGCTGAAAAAGCATTTGATAAAATGCTTTATGATTAAAAACCCTCAACAAACTGGCTATAGAAGGAACATACCTCAAAATAATAAAGGCCATAATAAACAAACCCACACCCAATAGCATACTAAATTGGGAAAAATTGAAAGCCTTTCCTCTAAGATCTGGAACATGAGAAGGATGCCCACATTCACCACTGTTACTCAACGTGATGCTGAACGTCCTTGTCTAAGCAATTAAACAAAAGTAAGAAATAAAGGGCATCCAAATTGGAATCAAGTCAAATCAGCCTTGGATGCAAATGACAAGAGCTTACATTTAGTAAAGCCTAAAGACTCCACCAAAAACTTTAAAAACTGATAAACAAATTCAGTAAAGTTGCATGGTATAAAATCAACATACAAAAGGAGTAGCATTTACATACACTAACAGCAAACAATTTGAAAAAGAAATTAAAGAGCAATTTTATTTACAATAGCAACAAAGAGTATCAGATAACTAGGAATCAATTTAACTATACAAAAAATCTATACAGAAAACCATAAAGCATTGATGAAACAAAGTGAAGAGGATATGTAAACATGGGAAGATATTTTATGGTCATGAACCAAAAACTTAATATTGTTAAAATGGTGGTACTACCCAAAGCAATTTACAGATTCAATACCATCCCTATGAAAATACCAATGACAGTCTTCACAGAATAATAAAAACAATCCTAAGATTTATATGGAACCACAGAAGACCCTGAAGAGCCAAAGCAATCCTAAGTAAAAAGAATAAAGCTGGATGCATGACGCTACCTGATTTCAAAATATGCTACAAAGCTATAGTTTTCAAATCAGCATGGCACTGGCATAAGAACAGAAACAGACTAACGAGACCAAAAAGAGAACCCAGGTATAAATCCATACATTTCACAGCCACCTTTTTATTGACAAAGGCACCAAGACACACAATAGGAAAACAGCAATCTCTTCAATAAATGGTGCTGAGAAAACTGGATAACCATGTGCAGAATAATAAAATTGGACCCCTGTCTCTCACCATATACAAAAATCAAATCCAAATGAATGAAAGATGTGAATCTAAGTCCCCAAACCATGAAACTACCAGAAAAAAATTGGTAAGGAAACATTCCAGGACATTTATCTGGGCAAAGACTTTTCGTGTAAGACCTCAAAAGCAGACAACAAAAGCAAAACTACATATATGTAATGCCATCAAGCTAAAAGGCTTCTACACAGCAAAGAAAATAATCAACAAAGAAACATAATCCACAGAGTGGAAGAAAATATTTGCAAACTCTCTATCTGAAAAAGATTAATAACCAGAATATATAAAGAGCTCAAACACAATACAAAAAAATCCAGCTTAAAAATGGGCAAAAAATCTGAATAGACATTTCTTAAAAGAAGACATACAAATGGCCAGTAGGTACATAAAAAATGTTCAGCATCACTAATTATCAGGGAAATGCAAATCAAAGCCACAGTAAGAGATAATCTCACCCCAGTTAGAATTACTTTTGTCAGAAAGAGGGAATAGAACATGTTGGTCAGGATGTGGAGAAAAGGGACCCCACATACTCTGTTGGTGGGAATGTAAATTAGTACAGCCACTGTGAAAAACAATATGGAGCTAAAAGCCAAAAATAAAACCTCTAAAAGCTAAAAATAAAACTACATATGGTCCAGCACCAATTACACTACTGGGTATATACCTACAAAAAAGAAAATTGGTATATCGAAGGGATAGCTACACTTTTGTGTTTATTGCAGCACAATTCACAATACCCAAAATATGGAATCAATCCATTGATGTCTATCAATGGATAAATAAATAAAGAAAATGTGATATATATTTTATATCTATATATATACGCACACACAATAGAATATTATTCAGCCATAAAAGAATGAAATCCTGTCATTTTCAGCAGTTGGATGGAACTAGAGGTGAAACAAGACAGTCACAGAAAGAGAAATATCACATGTTCTCACTCTTATGTGGATTTTATAAAGAAAGAGAGTAGATTTGTGATTATCAGAGGCCAGGTAGGGCTAGGAGAAGGAAGGGATATAAAGGAGTTGATTAATTGATACAAATATACAGTTATATAGAAGATATAGGCCCTGGTGTTCAATAGATCAATAAGGTGACTATAGTTAACATTAATCTATTGTACATTTCAAAATGGCTTGAAGAGAATAGTTTAAATGTTCCCAGCATAAATAAAAGATAAATATTTAAGATGATAGATATCTTAATTACCTTCCCTTGATTATATAAATGCATCAAATTATCACATGTACCCCCAAAATATATACATCTATTATGTATCAAGAAATAAATAATAACACATTAGGCTGAAAACTATTAAGGTTCTGGGTGATTTTATCTTTTTCCTGACATAGTATTTTTTTTATTTGGCAGGCAGTTTTTCTGGAGGCAGAATTGAGTCAAAGCTGAGCTTTATTCCTTTTGAAGGCTGTTTTTGTCTTTTTTCCCTTTACTTCTAACATTTAGTGCCCTAAGTACAGCCTTGGCTATTTATCAAGACCCTCATTCTTGGTGTCATGTGAATTTTATTTTTTTTCTCTCCAGCTTTTCTAAGTCTGCTTTTGTCTAAACTTTTACAATGACAGTTTTGCTTTAGAATTCATAATTGTCTCAAGGAAAAAAGCAGCTCCCCCAATTGAATTTAGCTCTCTTGCTTCACCTCTTCATCTTATTCTAAGAAAGCTCACTGCCTTGATAAATCTCCAATGCTGTCAGACAGACATCACTGTTCCCCACACCCCACAGGTTTTCTAATTTTTCTCTGCAGGAGAATTAGATTCAAGCAACATAAAGCAGTCATTGCTTAAGGGTATCAATGATTATCTTTGATTTTACAAGTACATCAATATATGTTTATGGTAGAAATTTTAGAAACTAAAAGTAACAAAATAAAAGCACATAGAATTAAATCACACAGACCTAATTACTATGGAGATATACTAGCTAGTGACCATGGAGATAATACTGTTTCATATATATATATATAAATTTAATACCTTACACCATCAAATGACCAAATTAGCACAAAGACAAGGATCGATGTCTTGAGTTTCCTCTTCTCTATTGCTAAGAGTGCTGATCTAAGAATCTTAAATCAGGCCAACCTAATCTAAGTTTGCCAGTCCTGCTTCTAAAATCAGGCCAAACAAACCCTAAAAGGGCTTTGATAGTTCACATGTTTAAATATCTATGCATCTACTGCTATTGATTCAGGGGCTGTCCCACAGTTTCTATGTTGAAAGCATGTCCTGCACAATCAGATGCTTTTTTGTCCTTTACTACAGTATTCTTTCAACCTAGACTTTGCCTTTGAAGGCTACAACTACAGTGATAAAGGGTGAACTACTATTTTGTTCTATTCCTCTGAATATGATGAGGAATCCTGATTTAATCACCTGCAGTGCTTGAACCAGTTTCTCATTCAACATCTAGATTCTGTTGTTGGTCTTAGGTCAACAATACAGATCATTCAATTCCACAGCTACAGGGCCCATGAAATCTTTGCATTTGTGTTTGTTTGCTTTTAGATCTCAGCTGTGAAAAATGAGGAAGTTCCTGAATATCTTTTCTCACAAAGGGCTTGTTACCTTATTGTTCCTTTTTTGTTTGCTGTATGCCCTTTCAAATGTTTGCGAATTTGTCAACCTTTTCACCAGCTGCCATCGCTGCCAACCAAGAGTCTGAGTGACAGCATAAAATTGCCACACCTGGAAACATCATATATTGTTCAACAAAAAGCCAGAGTAATCTTTTTTTTTTTTTTTATGGAGTCTTGCTCTGTTGCCCAGGCTGGAGTGCAGCGGCATGATCTCGGCTCACTGCAGACTCCACCTCCCGGGTTCAAGCAATTCTCTGCCTCAGCCTCCAGAGTAGCTGGGATTACAGGCACCCGCCACTATGCCCAGCTAATTTTTGTATTTTTAATAGAGATGGGGTTTCACCATCTTGGCCAGGCTGGTCTTGAACTCCTGACCTGGTGATTCACCTGCTTCAGCCTCCCAAAGTGCTGGGATTACAGCCTGGCCCAGAGTAATCTTTCAAAATAATACATCTGAACATGTTTGCCAATTCAGAGCTTAAAATCCTTTACCATCTTCCTGCTATCCTTAGCATAGAGTCAACACTCTTTAACATCCCTAGAAGAGACTACATATTCAGTCTCTACCTAAATTTCTCATTTTATTTCATCACAGGCCTCTTTCCAAGCTCTTCACACTGCCCTCAAATACTTCAAATTCCCAAGTTCTGCATACTTACCTGGCTTCTCCCTTTCTTCACACCTTTGTACAGGATTTTGTGTTTCTCTCTATTTCCCTATGGTCATCCTTCCTAACTCAGCTCAAGCATTATATTCCAAAGGAATTTCCTGATTTGCTGTCTGCAGATTATTTTTATGGCTGCATAGTATTCCATGGTGTATATATACCAAATTTGCTTTATGCAGTCTATCAGTGATGAACATTTAGGTTGATTCCATGTCTTGCTATTGTGAATAGTGCTGCAGTGAGCATGCATGTGCATATGTCTTTATAATAGAATGATTTATATTCCTTTGATTATATACCCAGTAATGGGATTGCTGGGTGAAATGGTATTAATGTCTATAGGTCTTTGATGAATCGCTACACTTTTTTCCACAATGGTTGAACTAATGTACACTCCCACTAACAGTGTAAAAGGATTCCTTTTTCTCCACAGCCTTTCCCGCATATGTTTTTCTTTTTTGACTTTTTAATAATAGCCATCCTGACTGGTGTGAGATTGTATTATATTGTGGTTTTGATTTGCATATCTCTAATGATCAGTGATGTTGAGCTTTTTTTCATATGTTGGTTGTCTGCATGTATGTCTTCTTTTGAAAAGTGTTTGTTCATGTCCTTTGCTCACTTTTTAACCGTTTTTTTTTCTTGTAAATTTGTTTAAGTTCCTTATAGATGCTTGATATTAGACCTTTGTCAGATAGATAGATTCCAAAAACCTTTTCCCATGCTGTAGGTTGTCTGTTTACTCTGTCTATAGTTTCTTTTGCTGTGCAGAAGCTCTTTAGTTTAATTAGATCCCATTGGTCAATTTTTGCTTTTGTTGCAATTGCTTTTGGTGTCTTAGTAATGAAATCTTTGCCTGTGCCTATGTCCTGAATGGTATTGCATAGGTTTTTTTCTAGGATTTTTATAGTTTTGGGTTTTACATTTAAGTCTTTAATCCATCTTGAGTTGATTTTTGTATATGATGTAAGGAAGGAGTCCAGTTTTAATTTTCTGCATATGGAGAGCCAGTTCTCCCAGCACCATTTATTAAATAGGGAATCTTTTTCCCATTGCTTGTTTTTGTCAGGTTTGTTGAAGATCAGATGGTTACAGGTGTGTGGGCTTATTTCTGGGTTCTCTATTATGTTTCATTGGTCTGTGTGTTCATTCTTGTACCAGTACCATGCTGTTTTGGTTACTGTACCCCTATAGTATAGTTTGAAGTTAGGTAAGGTGATGCCTCCAGATTTGTTTGTTTTGCTTAGGATTGCCTTGTCTGCTCAGGCTCTTTTTTGGTTCTATATTAACTTTAAAATAGTTTTTTTTTTCTAATTCTGTGAAGAATGTCAATGGTGGTTTAATGGGAATAGCATTGAATATATAAATTGCTTTGGGCAATATAGCCATTTTCATGGTATTGATTCTTCTTATCCACGAGCATGGACTGTTTTTCCATTTGTTTGTGTCATTTCTGACTTATTTGAGCAATGGTTTGTAGTTTTCCTTGAAGAGGTCCTTCATTTCTCTTGTTAGCTGTATTCCTAGGTATTTTATTCTTTTAGTGGCAATTGTGAATGGGAGTTCATTCATCATTTGGCTCCCTGCTTGCGTGTTGTTTGTTCATAGAAATGCTGGCAATTTTAGCACATTGATTTTGTATCCTGAGACTTTGCTGAAGTTGCTTATCAGCTTAAGAATCTTTTGGGCTGAGATGATCGGGTTTTCTAGATATAGGATCATGTCATCTGCAAATGAAGACAGTTTGACTTTCTCTTTTTGTATTTGAATATGTTTTATTTATTTCTCTTGCCTGATATCCCTGGCTAGAAATTCCAATACTATGTTGAGTAGGAGTGGTGAGATAGGGCATCCTTGTCTTGTGCTAGTTTTCAAGTGGAATGTTTCCAGCTTTTGTCCATTCAATATGATATTGGCTGTGTGTTTGTCATATATGGCTCTTAATATATTGAGGTATGTTCCTTCAATACCTACTTTATTAATAATTTTTAACATAAAGTGATATTTAATTTTATCAAAAGCCTTTTCTGCATCTATTGAGATAATCAGTTGGTTTTTGTTTTTAGTTCTGTTTATGTGATGAATCACATTTATTAGTTTGCATATGTTGAACCAGCCTTGCATCCCAGGAATGAAGCCTATCTGATCATGGTGGATAAGCTTTTTAAATGTGCTGTTGATTTTGGTTTGCCAGTCAGTATTTTGTTGAGAATATTTGCATCAATATTTATCAAGCATATTGGTGTAAAGTTTCCTTTTACTGTTATATCTCTGCTATGTTTTGGTATCAGGATGATGCTGGCTTCATAGAATTTCAAAAAAATTTCAATTTTTTGAAATAGTTTCAGTAGGAATGATACCAGTTCTTCTTTGTACCTCTGGTAGAATTTAGCTATGAATTTGTCTGGTCCTGGGCTTTTTTTCTGTTTGTTTGCTAGGCTGTTGATTACTGCCTCAATTTCAAAGCTAATTATTGGTCTATTCAGGAATTCAGTTTTTTCTGGTTTAGTCTTGGGACGGTATATGTGTCCAGGAACTTACCAGTTTTTTCTAATTTTTCTAGTTTATGTGCATAAAGGTTTTTATAGTATTCTCTGATTGTTGTTTGTATTTCTGTGGGGTCAGTGGTGACATCCCCTTCATAATTTTTGATTGTGTTTATTTGAATCTTCTCTCTTTCTTATTCATTAGATTAGCTAGCGTTCCATCTATTTTATTAAATTTTTCGAAAAAATCAGCTGCTGGATTCGTTGATCTTTTGAAGGATTTTTAGTGTCTCTATCTCCATGAGTTCAGCTCTGACCTTGGTTATTTCTTGTCTTCTGCTAGCTTTGGGGTTTACTGCTCTTGGTTCTCCTGTTCTTTTAGTTGTGATCTTAGTTTGTTAACTTGAGATCTTTCTAGCTTTTTGATGTGGGCATTTTGTGCTATACATTTCCCACTTAACACTGCTTTTGCTGTTTTCCAAGATTCTGGTATGCTGTATATTTGTTCTCATTAGTTTCAAAGAACTTCTTGATTTCTGCCTTAATTTCATTATTTAGCTCAAAGTCATTCAGGAGCAGGTTGGTCACTTTCCATGCAGTTGTATGGTTTTGAATTAATTTCTTAATCTTGAGTTCTAATTGTAACACACTGTGGTCTGAGAAACTGTTATGATTTCTGTTCTTTTGCATTTGCTGAGGAGTGTTTTACTTCTGATTATGTGGTCAATTTTAGAGTAAGTGCTGTGTGGTGATGAGAAGAATGTATAGTATATTGTTTTTGAGTGGAGAGTTCTGTAGATACCTAAAGTCTACTTGATCCAGATCTGAGTTCAGGTCCTCAATATCTTTGTTAATTTTCTGTCTCAATTATCTGTCTAATATTGTAAGTAGGGTGTTAAAGTCTCCTACTATTATTGTGTGGGAGTCTAAGTCTCTTTGAAGGTCTGTAAGAACTTGCTTTATAAATCTGGGTGCTCCTGTATTGGGTATGTATATATTTAGGATAGTCAGCTCTTCTTGTTGAATTGAACCCTTTACCATTACTTCTTTGTCTTTTTTGATCTTTTTTGGTTTAAATCTGTTTTGTCAGAAGCTAGGATTGCAATCACTGCTTTTTTTCCATTTTCCATTTGCTTGGTAAATTTTCTTCCATCCCTTGATTTGAGCCTTTATGCGTCTTTGCATGTGAGGTGCGTCTCTTGACAGCATACCAATTGGTATTGGCTCTTTATCTAGCTTGCCGATCTCTGTCTTTTAACTGGGGCATTTAGCTTAGTTACATTTAAAGTTACAATTGTTATGTGTGGATTTGATCCTGTCATCATGATGCTAGCTGGCTATCTTGCAGACTTGTTTATGTGGCTGCTTCACAGTGTCACTGGTCTGTGTACTTCAGTGCATTTTGGTAATGGCTGGCAACAGTTTTTCTATTCCATATTTAGTGCTTTCTTCAGGAGCTCTTGTAAGGCAGGTCTGGTTGCAAAATATTTCCTAAGCACTTTCTTGTCTGAAAAAGATCTTATTTCTACTCTTATAAAGCTGAGTTTGGCCAGATATGAAATTTTGAGCCAAACTTAGCTTCTTTAAGAATGTTGAATATTGTCCCCAAACTCTTCTGGCTTGCAGATTTTCTGCTGAGAGGTCCTCTGTTAGTCTGATGGGCTTCCATTTGTAGATAACTTGGCCTTTCTCTCTGGCTGCCCTTAACATTTTTTCTTTGTTTTAGACCTTGGAGAATCTGATGGTTATGTGTCTTGGGAATGATCTTCTTGTGGAGTTTCTTACTGGAGTTCTCTGCATTTCCTGAATTTAATGTTGGCCTGCCTAGCTAGGTTAAGGAGGTTCTCTGGATGATTTACTGAAGCATGTTTCTCAAATTGGTTCCATTCTCCCTGTCTCTTTCAGGTATCTCAATCAGTCATAGATTTGGTCTCTTCCTAATCCCATATTTCTCATAGGTTTTGTTCATTCCTTTTCATACTTTTTCCTTTTCTATTCATGCCTTCCTTGTTTCATAAAGATAGTCGTCAAGCTCTGATATTCTTTCCTCCACTTGGTCTGTTCTTCTGTTAACACTTGTGATTGCATTGTGATATTTTTGTAGTGTGCTTTTCACCTCTATCTGGTAGGTTCTGTTTCTCTCTATTCTGGCTATTTTGGCTGTCAGCTTCTGCATTGTTTTATTGTGATTCTTAGCTTCCTTGCATTGAGTTACAATGTGCTCCTTTAGGTTAGCAAAGTTCATTGTTATCCACATCCTGAAGGCTACTTCTGTTGTTTCAGCCATCTTAGCCTCAGCCCAGTTCTGAACCATTGCTGGAGAGGTGTTGCAGTCATTTTGTGGAAAGGGGACACTCTTGCTTTTTGAGTTTTTAGCATGTTTGTACTGATTTTTTCTCAGCTTTGTGGGCTTATCTACCTTTGATCCTTGAGGTTTCTGACCTTTGGATAGAGTTTTTGTGTTTGTTGTTGTTGATTTTTTTGTTTGCTTGTTTTTCTTTTAAAAGTCTGGCCACTCTTCCGTAAGGCTGCTGCATTTTCCTGGGGGTCCCCTCCAGACACTAGTCACCTTGTTTTTTTCAGTACCTGGAGATATCACCAGTGAAGGCTGCGAAACAGCGAAGATGGCAGCCTGCCACTTCCTCTGGAGGCTCTCTCCCAGGGGCATACTGACCTGTTGCCCCACCAAACACACCTAAGGAGGTGGCTGGAGACCCCAGTTGGGAGCTCCCAGGCAGGAAAAATTGGATCAGAACCTGCTTAAAGAAGCAGTCTGGCTGCGTTTTGTTAGAGTAGCTGTTTTGTGTTGGGGATCCCTGCAGTCTCCGATCAGTTTGGACTCTCTAAAGCCTGAAGAATGGAGTGGCCAAGTTGCCCAAACAGTAAAGATGGAGGCCTGTCCCTCTCCTAGGCACTGTCCCAGGGAGAAATCAGAGCTCAGTCCATAGAATACAAGCGGGTGGGGGTGGCTAGAGGCCTGGCTGGGAGGACTCACCCAGTGAGGAGGAACGGATCAGGGCATCACTTATAGAAGTAATGTGGCCACATTCTGGAAAGGCAGCTGTGCTGTGCTGTGGGGACACTTCCTTGTCCAGACCATTTGGACCCTCCAAAGCCTGCAGGCTGGAATGACTGAGACAAATAAATAGTGGCCCATCCATCCCCTTGGAGGCTCTATCCCATCTCATGGCAGACTCCACCTTGTTGCCAGTGGCTGGTTGAAATTCCAATCCAGTGAGTCTTATTTTGTGAGGTGTCGTGGAAGTGGGACTCACAGATTGATACAGCTCAGCCCCCTGGATTCAGTTCCATTCCTCGGGGTATATGTGGACCTCCTGCCTTGCCTGAGTTATAGCCACCTTTGCCAGGGATCCCAGGGAGGGACTATGTAAAGGTCCTGGGTCTTTGTGCAAGTCTGAGTAGCTGCTCTGCTGAGACTCCACACAGCTCTGTGTGTCTGACCCGAGGCCCTGATGGTGTGAGTTCACAAGGAGATCTCCTGATTCACGGGTTGCAAAGATCTGGGGGAGAAGCATGGTTTTCCGCCCGGGTCACACATTCACTCATCACTTCCCTTGGCTGGCGGTTCCCTTGGTTCCATGTTGCTCCCTGGTGGGCTATTGCCCCACCTTGCTTTTCTTTGTCTTTATGAGTTGAGTAGTTTCCCTGATTTCTTCCAGTGAGAGTACCTGGATATTTTAGTTGAAGGTGCTGTATTCACTCACCCCTTTCTTTCTTCTCAGTGAGTGCCATGCACTGCAGCTACTTCTAATTGGCCATCTTTACCCCCACACCCTGCTTTTATATTATGAACCTGAAAATATAGAAGTTTAGTGGGGAATACAGCTATGAACGAAGAGTACTGCTTACTTCATCCCTCTTAATGCTTCTTAAAGGAAAGTCAAACATTTTTATACTTATCATAAGAAAGTGTAGTGAGCGTTGTCTTCAGAGAAATGCTGGGTGGAGGCAGTAGATAATTTGTGATCTCATCTAAAATGTGAAAATCTCCCAGAATAAATTACATATCAAATGAAATGTTAAAGGTAGATGGTGATGAGTGTTCTAAACAGAAGTAGTAGATTGTTTCAAAGTTTAGAAGTAAAGAAAGATAGCCATGCATTCAAGAGGTTGAACAGGGAAATAAGATTGTGCCTATAGAGGGAAGCAGAGGCAAATCATGGAGGAGCTGAAACAGTGGTAAGGTGTTTGGGGCATGCCTTGAAGGCAGTGGGAGAGCATTAAGGTTTTTAACTAGTCATCCTGGTAGTGATGTTATCTGAATGTAACTTAAGAAATAAAAGTCTACATTTCTTACTGTGGTGCAAAAACTACAGAACAGTTATACTGATAGGAGATTTGGGGAACCTGACTTAGAGGCAGTGGTATAAGTAAGAGATAAAAGTTTTTTGAATCGGATAATAGCAGTGGAGATTTAAAGAGGTAGAGTTAGAAACATATCATTCCCAGTTACTGAGACTCTTTTCTTTTAAAGTCGAATTAGTAGAATATCTGATGGGATACCTGTAAGATAGCCAAGGGTTGGTTTTTAATAAGCATTTGGTGCACAAACCTGAGCTTTTGGAGACACAATTAGACTGAAACTATACATGACACACATTTGTTTTCATCTGCACTTTTCTGATTAAAAGTTAGGTTGGAACATGCTGATATCCATATTCTTTTCCAGTTCATTGAATTGCCTTGTATACTGATGCTATTTATTTTATTATATTATGTTATTTGTTATGTTCTCATTGATGGATTTACATTATTACCTCATGTGAATAATTTTTAGTAATTGAACATGCACAAGAACCAGTAAACTGAAACACAAGCAATAGCTACAAAAAAGGTGGTATATAAAGAGAAAAGTAAATTTCCAAAATTTCAGAGGCAATATAGGTATTATTCCATGGTTCTAACACTGATGCTTTCAAAGAGAGATTTGAGGTGTCTTCAAAGCAAAGCTCTGAATGTCAATTATGTTAAAGCAATTATTATGTTTTCATAGTGCCAGTCACATTTTCAATATATGTGTTTGGGGGAAAAACAATAATTTCATTGATTAATATCTGATAAATGCGTAAAGAGAAAAATTAAATAAGTTAATTTAACTTTCAGGTAGCTGTATTAAACAATCAGTCTTTAACACATATTCACCGAAGGTAGAAGGAAAGGCATTGATGATTTGGTGTCTCAAACATGCAATCTGTTACATAAATACACTTCAGAAGTTTATAATCAAGAATGTGATGACTAAAAAACTTATAAAAATAAAGATTATTTTTACAGTAATAGTAAAAAGGGAAGAGATTGAGGGTGTAAAGAAAGAAAGTTACCTCAATTCCAAAGATAATGCACTTAATAGTATAAACTCTGTATTGGGAAACATAATTGAGTAGACCAAGATAATAATGATACATTACTAATTGAAGTAAGACAATATTTTCAAATGAAGTTTACATTATAGTGTGATTAATATTAACTGGATTTCAAAAAGGCTAAGGCAGAACTGCTCATATCATATGATATGAAGAGAGTTAAAGAGAGCTAATTTTTCATGTGCTATTTTAAGTAATTTGAGATATCCAAGAACAAAAGAAAACACAACATTTTTAAAAATAATAACAGGGCAGAAATTTGAATTTTCCTGTAGAAATTTTATTTAAGCCACAGAAAAAGTGCCCTTGCAGATACTGGCAAAAGGTAGCAAATAAATAAAAGTTTTCCATTATAGTTAGAGTTACAAAATTTCAATTTTATCTGAAGTTTCCAGTAATAAATTTTGTTTCGGAAAGTAGAGAATATTTTTAGAAAAGCTAACCTTCAAAGAAGAGGTAACTTGAAAAATGTGATCAACTATAAAAGTCATCAAAGAGAGGAACAACCTGAATCTTACCTACAGAGCATATTCCAAGAACAGGGGATTTTCTTCCCTCTTAAAGCAAATGTTCTCAAAAGGATTTATACTTTGGCTGTCAGAACTAAAATAGTGAAGTCAGTAACTGTGTATCTACCAATAAGCAGGGGTCATTGGAAAGAGTTAGAGGTGAAAATACCTTTAGGTTTCTGTGGGACATATTTAACATGTTTGGTTTATATTCATAAGAAAGAGTATTGGAAAGCCAAGCATGCAAGTAAAGAGATGTGTAGTGTAAAAATAAAAGAGACCATCAGACAATAAATAAACTATTTTAATAATCTCAAAGTAAGCACAAGGAGTATTTGTTTTCATATCAAAATAAGTGTTGTGCTAAAAAAATAAAATCAATAATGCTTAATATATTTCAGGATGAGTGTGTGTGATTATATTCTGTATAAGGATATAAGCTTTTCCTACATTTTACTATATACGTTTAACCCGTAAAAATATGTTCTTGGTGGCTATCTTATTAGTCATATGATCTTGAAGACAAGAAATGCAGGTGACAAATTTTTGTGTTCCAGACTTTATCTTTCATGTTTTATATTTTTCTCGAAGTTATTTAAACTATACCTGATCCATATCTTCAAATCAAATTTGGAAATACTGTTGTTATTAAAATTAAATGAATTAAGGAAATTCATTCTATTGAAAGTACTGAATTTTGAATTTTTAAAATCTTTGCCAATTTGCTAAATGCCTATATAATATTTCCCTTGGTATGCATGTATTCAGAAACCTGACTTAATGTACTTATGACAAAGATATTAAATAATACTTTGAACTTAACAGTATGTCAATTTACACACTCAATTAGAGAGACAACACACACATTATACATGAAACAGAATCCAAACATATTTTTAATGTTGAGTACACTACTAATACAATATGTATAATATAAATTATATATGAAAATGGAAAAATTTGTGTAGTATGACAATGGCATTGTACTAGACCAGAAAGTGTACCAAAAATGTTATGTGTAATTCTATGTTATGTATAATTCTATGTTATGTATAAAATGTTCTATGCAAAAGTGGGCGAAGGACATGAACAGACACTTCTCAAAAGAAGACATTTATGCAGCCAAAAAACACATGAAAAAATGCTCACCATCACTGGCCATCAGAGAAATGCAAATCAAAACCACAATGAGATACCATCTCACACCAGTTAGAATGGCAATCATTAAAAAGTCAGGAAACAACAGGTGCTGGAGAGGATGTGGAGAAATAGGAACACTTTTACACTGTTGGTGGGACTGTAAACTAGTTCAACCCTTGTGGAAGTCAGTGTGGCGATTCCTCAGGGATCTAGAACTAGAAATTCCATTTGACCCAGCCATCCCATTACTGGGTATATACCCAAAGGACTATAAATCATGCTGCTATAAAGACACATGCACACGTATGTTTATTGCGGCATTATTCACAATAGCAAAGACTTGGAACCAACCCAAATGTCCAACAATGATAGACTGGATTAAGAAAATGTGGCACATATACACCATGGAATACTATGCAGCCATAAAAAATGATGAGTTCATGTCCTTTGTAGGGACATGGATGAAATTGGAAATCATCATTCTCAGTAAACTATCGCAAGAACAAAAAACCAAACACCGCATATTCTCACTCATAGGTGGGAATTGAACAGTGAGAACAAATGGACACAGGAAGGGGAACATCACACTTCGGGGACTGTTGTGGGGTGGGGGGAGGGGGGAGGGATAGCATTGGGAGATATACCTAATGCTAGATGACGAGTTGGTGGGTGCAGCGCACCAGCATGGCACATGTATACATATGTAACTTACCTGCACATTGGGCACATGTACGATAAAACCTAAAGTATAATAATAATAATAATAATAATAAAAGAAAAAAAAAATAAATAAATAAAATAAATTCATAATAAAAAAATAAAAAATAAAATGTTCTATGCTATGTATAAAATGTTATGTATAATAAGTGAAGCTTATTTTCTATATTTTTTGGCATTCTTAGTATTTATTGAATGTGCCAAAGAGTATTTCAAAGATGTATTTGAAGTAAGAAGTATTTTGAGTTGAACTAAATTTAGAAAACAATGTAGCGAAAGAGAAAATTTTAAATAATTTATTTATACTCAGTGTTTAGCTTCCACTTAAGAGTTTTAATATACAGTGTTATGTTTTCTGTTCCTGCATTAGTTCACTTAGGTTAATGACCTCCAGCTCCATCTATATTGCTTCAAAGGAAATTATCTTATTTTTATGGCTGTGTAGTATTCCATGATGTGGATGTACCACATTTTCTTTATCCAGTCTACCATGGATGGGCATTTAGGTTGATTCCATGTTTTTGTTATTGTGAATCACAAATTGTTATGTGTGATGAATATACACATTCATGTGTCTTTATGGTAGAACAATTTATATTCCTTTGGGTATACCCTCTAATGGGATTGCTGGGTTGAATGGTAGTTCATTTTTAAGTTCTTTGAGAAATCACCAAACTGCTTTCCACAGTGGATGAAATGATGTAAATTCTTACCAGCAGTGTATAAACATTACCTTATCTCCACAGTCTCTCCAGCATGTTATTTTTTGGCTTTTTTAGTAATAGCCATTCTGAATTATGTAAGATAGTATCTCATTGTGGTTTTGATTTTCATTTCTTCAATGTTTAGTGATTATGAGCCCTTTTCCATATGCTTGTTGGCCATGTGTATATCGTCTTCTGAAAAGTGTCTGTTATTATCTTTTTTCTCACTTTTTAATGGGGTTGTTTGGTTTTTGCTTGTTAATTTGTTTACATTTTCTGCATATTCTTGATATTAGATATTTGTCAGATGAATAGTTTTCAAATATTTTCTCCCGTTGTGTGGATTGTCTATTTACTCTGTTCATAGTTTCTTTTGCTGTGAAGAAGCTCTTCAGTTTAATTAGATTCCATTTGTCAACTTTGTTTTGTTTTGTTTGAGACAGGTCTTGCTCTGTCCTCCAGGCTGGAGTGCAGTGTCATGATTTTGACTCATTGCAGCCTTGACCTCCTGGCCTCAAGCCAATTTTTGTTTTTGTTGCAATTGCTTTTGACTTGTCTGTATTAAAAGCTTTGTCACAGCCTGTGTCTAGAATGGTATTTCCTAGGTTTTTTTTTCAAGGGTTTTTATAGTTTTAGGTTTTACCTTTAAGTCTTTAAACGATGTTGAGTTGATTTTTTAATGTGGTATAAGGAAGAGGTCTAGCTTCAATCTTCTGCATATGGCTAGCCAGTTCTTCCAGCACCATCTAATCCAAAATGGATTAGATCTATGTCCCCACCCAAATTCCATGTAGAATTGTAATCCCCAATCTTGAAGGTAGGTCATGGTGGGAGGCGATTTGATCGTGGGCCGGAGTTCTAATAAATGGTTTACCACCAGCTCCCTTTGGTACCATATAGTGAGTGAGTTCTCATGAGATCTGGTTGCTTAAAATGTGTAGTACCTCCATCCTCTCTCTTTTCCTTCTCGCTTGGCCATGGAAAATGTGCTGGCTTCCCCTTCACCTTTCACCATGAATCATAATTTCCTGAGGCTTCCCCAGAAGCTATTCTTTCTGTATAGCCTGCAGAACTGTGAGCCAATTAAACCCCTTTTCTATATAAATTACCCAGTCTTAGGTATTTCTTTATAGCAATGCAGGGAGAGACTAATACACTTGTTTTTGTCAATTTTGTCAAAGATCAGATGGTTGTAGGTATGTAGATTTATTTCTGGGTTCTCTATTATGTTTCATTGGTCTTTTTGTCTGTTTTTGTACCAGTATCATTCTATTTTGTTTAGTGTAGCTTTGCAATATAGCTTGAAGTCAGGTAATGTGCCTTCAGCTTTTTTTTTTTTTCTTCCTCGGATTGCTCTGGCTATTTGGGCTATTTTTGGTTCCTACAAATATTAGAATAGTTTCTTTGTTCCAATTCTGCAAAGAATGCCATTGGTACAATCTTAAGCAAAAAGAACAAAGATGAAGGTATCATGCTACCTGACTTTAAACTATACTACAGGGCTACAGTAACCAAAACAGCGTGGTACTGGTACCAAAACAGATATATAGACCAATGGAACAGAACAGAGGCCTCGTAAATAATGCCACACATCTACAACCATCTGATCTTTGATAACCTGACAAAAACAAGAAATGGGGAAAGGATTCCCTATTTAATAAATGGTGCTGGAGAAACTGGCTAGCCATATATAGAAAGCTGAAACTGGATCCCTTCCTTAAACCGTATATAAAAATTAACTCAAGATGGATTAAAGACTTAAATGTAAGACATAACAGCATAAAAACCCTAGAAGAAAACCTGGGCAATACCATTCAGGACATAGGCATGGGCAAAGACTTCATAACTAAAACACCAAAAGCAATGGAAACAAAAGCCAAAACTGACAAATGGAATCTAATTAAACTAAAGAGCTTCTGCATAGCAAAAGAAACTATCATCAGAGTGAACAGGCAACCTACAGAATGGGAGAAAATCTTTGCAATCTACCCATCTGACAAAGAGCTAATATCCAGAATCTACAAAGAACTTAAACAAATTTACAAGAAAAAAACAACCCCATCAAAAAGTGGGAAAAGGATATGAACAGACACTTCTCAAAAGAAGACATTTATGCAGCCAACAGACATATGAAAAAATGCTCATCATCACTGGTCATCAGAGAAATGCAAATAAAAAACAGAATTGAGATACCATCTCATGCCACTTAGAATGGCGATCATTAAAAAGTCAGGAAACAGCAGATGCTGGAGAGGATGTGGAGAAATAGGAATGCTTTTACACTGTTGGTGGGAATGTAAATTAGTTCAACCATTGTGGAAGACAGTGTGGCGATTCCTCAAGGATCTAAAACTAGAAATACCATTTGACCCAGCAATCCCATTACTGGATATATGCCCAAAGGATGATAAATCATGCTACTATAAAGACACATGGACACCTATGTTTATTGCAGCATTGTTTACAATAGCAAAGATTTGGAACCAACCCAAATGTCCATCAATGATAGACCGGATTAAGAAAATGTGGCACATATGCACCATGGAATACTATGCAGCCATAAAAATGGATGAGTTCATGTCCTTTCCAGGGATATAAACAAAGCTGGAAACCATCATTCTAAGCAAACTGTCATAAGGATAGAAAGCCAAACACTGCATGTTCTCACTAATAGGTGGGAGTTGAACAAGGAGAACACATAGATACAGGGTGGGGAACATCACACACAGAGCCTGTCGGGGGGTGGGGGGCTGGGGGAGGGATAGCATTAGGAGAAATACCCAATGTAAATGATGAGTTGATGAATGCATCAAACCAACATGGCCCATGTATACCTATGTAACAAACCTGCACATTGTGCACATGTACCCTAGAACTTAAAGTATAATAAAAATTTAAAAAAAGAATGTCATTGATAGTTTTATAGGAATAGCACTGAATTTATAAATTGCTTTGGGGAGTATCGTCATTTTAAAAATATCGATTCTTCTTATGTATGAGCATAGAATGTTTTTCCATTTGTTTGTGTCATCTCTGATTTCTTTCAGAAGTATTTTGTCATTCTTGTAGAGAACTTTCACCTGCCTACTTAGCTGAATTCCTACATATTTTATTTATTATTTATTTATTTATTTATTGGATGTGGCTATTTTGAATGGGATTACATTCTTGATTTGGCACTATCAGTGCATAGAAATGTTACTGATTTAATACATTGATTCCATCTCCAGAAACATTGCTGAAGTTTTTTTGTCAGGTCTAGGAGCTGTTAGGCTAAAAATATGGGGTTTTCTGGGTGTAAAATTATATCGTCAGCAAACAGAGATAGTGTGACCTCCTCTCTTCCTATTTGGATGCCTTTTATTTCTTTCTCTTGCTTAATGTCTCTGGCTAGGACTTCCAGTACTATGTTGAACAGGAGTGGTAAGAGTGGGCATCCTTACCTTGTTTTGGTTCTCAAGATAAATACTCCCATCTTTTGCCCATTCAGTATGATATTCGTTGTGGGTTTTGCATAGATGGCTCTTATTATTCAATGCCTAGTTTATGGACATAGAGGAGAGAACACTAGACACCCAGGCCTACTAGAGAGTGGTGGGTGGGAGGAGGGTTGGGATCAAAAAGTACCTGTTGAGTGCTTTGCTTATTACCTGGTGACAACATAATATGTACACCAAACCCCTAAGACATATAATTTGTCTATATAGTAAATCTGCAGATATACTCCTGAATCTAAACTAAACTAAAATAAATAAATAATAAAATAAAA
This sequence comes from Pongo pygmaeus, assembly GCF_028885625.2. Lineage (NCBI taxonomy): Eukaryota > Metazoa > Chordata > Mammalia > Primates > Hominidae > Pongo > Pongo pygmaeus. The sequence goes on along the minus strand of NC_072388.2, from coordinate 42,024,036 downwards.
GTTTATTTAAATCAAAACCACATAAGCAAACATCAGTCTTGTTCTGTTATCAGCATGTCAGTTAAGCTATCTCTTTTCTAACACTGCTTCTAACTTTCTCCTCTACACTGAAATTATGGTTGTTATTCTCCTAATAGAAGATAGAACACCAGGTTATCACACCCAAAAGTGTAAAGAATTACATTAAATATAAAGTTATAAAGAGTCCAATTAAAAAGCAAAAATTGTCATGGTAGATAAAAAGGTAAAAGCCAACTACATGATACATATAGGAAACCAAATTTAAATGCAAAAGCACAAATATATTTAAAATTAAAGGATGAAAAGGATATGCTATGCTAGTACTAGCCAAAAGAAAGCTAGGTTAGCTAAATTAATATTAGACAAAATTACTAAATCTGACAAGGGAACAACAACAAAAAGAAAACTATAAGTCAATATCTCTGGTGAACATAGATCCAAAAATTATTCTAATAAAATATTAGCAAACCAAATTCAACAGCACATTGAGAAAGTCATTCACCATAATCAAATGAGATGCATCCTTGAATCCAAGGATAATTCAACATAGAAGATTGAAAAACATGATACATAGCATTAACAGAATGAAGGACAAAAACTATATAATCATTTCAATAGAATCAGAGAAATCATTTGACACAATTCAACATGCCTTTATAATACAAACCTTCAAATATTAGAAACAGAAGAAATGTACCTCAGCACAATAAAGGCTATACATGACAGACCCACAGCTAACATCACATTGAGCAAGGAAACATTCAAAGCTTTTCCTCTGAGCTCTGGAACAAGACAATAATGTCTATTTTCACTACTTCTACTCAGCACTGTACTGAATGTCCTAGCCAGAGTAACTGGGCAAGATAAAGAAATAAAAGTCATCTAAATTAGATAGGAGGAAGTTAAGCTATCCCTGTTTGTAGATGACATATATTATATACAAAGAACCTGAGAGACTCCAGTTAAAAGCTATTATAACTAATAAACAAATTCAACACAGTTCCGTGATACAAAATAAACATACAAAAATCAGTAGTGTTTCTATGTGTTAATAACAAACTCTCTGAAAAAGAAATCAGGAAAAAGCAATCCCATTTTGATAGCGACAAATATGTAAAATAACTAACAATTTTGAATGATGAATTGAAAGATGTCTACAATAAAAACTATAAAACACTGATGGAAAAATCGAAGATACAAATAAACAGGGAAGTATTACTTGCTCATGAACTAGAATAATTAATATTATAAAAGTGTTCATACTACTTAAAGCAATCTACAGTGTAACCTCTCTGAAAATGCTAATGACATTTTTCACAGAAATGAAATGGAAAAAAAGATCATACAGAAAATGGAAAAAATGTATACAGAACCACAAATGACACTGAATAGCTTAAGGAATCTTGAGCAAAAGAATAGAGCTGAAGGCATCACACTACCTGAACTCAACATATTCTGTAAAGCTGTAGTAACCAAGATGCGTGGTACTAGCATAAAAACAGACACTTAGACCAATAGAACAGAGTAGAGAACCCAGAAATAAATCAACACATTTACAACCAACGAGTTTATGACAAAAGTGCCAAGAACATACACTGAGAAAAAGACAACCTTTTCAATAAATGGTGTTAGGAAAACTGGTAGCTACATGGAGATTAATTGCATGCTTATCTCTCACCATACACAAAAATCAACTCAAAATTGATTAAAGACTTAAATCTAAGACCTGAACATATAAAACTACTAGAAGAAAACATAGGGGAAATGTTTTATAACATAGGCTTAGGCAATAATTTATTGGAAATTACTACAAAAGAAAGTCTACAAAGCCAAAAAGAGAAAAAATGTGATTACATCAGATCAGAAATCTTTTTCAGAGCAAAGGAAATGACCAGCAAAGTGGAGACACGACCTACACAATGGGAGAAAATATTTCCAAACTATACATCTGCTAATAGGTTAAATCTAAAATTTGTAAAGTACCCAAACAATTCAGTAGCAAGAAAATAAACAATCCAATTTAAAAATGGGCAAAATACCTGAATAGGCATTTCATACCAATCAACAAGTATATGAAAAAATCCTCAACGTCACTGATTATCAGAAAAATGCAAATCAATACCACAGTGAGATGTAGTCTCACACTTATTAGAAAAGCTATCATCAAAAATATAAAAGGTAACAAATGTTGGTAAAGATATGGAGAGAAGGTGGAAATATAAATTAAAATAGCCATTATGGAAAACAGTATAGAGGTTCCTGAAAATATTAAAATAGAACTACCATACAATACAGCAATCCTACTACTGGGTATATATCTAAAGAAAGTGAAATCAGTATGTCAAAGTGATCTCTGTACCCTTATGTTTCTTGCAGCACTTTTCGCGGTAGTCAAGATATGAAATCCACCTAAGTATCTATTTACAGATGAATGGATAAAGCAAATGTGGTATACAAATACAATGGAATACTATTCAGCCATTAAAAAGAATAAAATCTTTTCATTTGCAATAACATGGATGAACCTGGAGAACATTATGTTAAGTAAAATAAACCAGGCAGAGAAAGCCAAATACCATGTGATCTCACTCATATTGTGGCATCTAAAAATGCTGATCTCATAGGAGTAGAAATTAGAATGATGGTTGCCAGATAAATAAGTGGTTAGAGGGGAGGAGAGTGTTGGTCAAGTAATATATAATTACAGTCAGATAAGAGAAATATTTTAAAACATTGTCCCAAATAAGCATAAATATAAAGACAGAAAGTACATAAGTGACTGCCTGGAGGCAGGGATTTGTGAGAGGAGAAGATAGATGATGTGGTGGGGAGAAATGGCAAATGACTGCTAATGGTTGTAGTTTATTTTTTATGTGATAAAAAAGTTCTAAAATTGATTGTGGTGATCATAACAACTCTGTGAGCATACTTAAAACTATTGGATTATACACTTCAAATGGGTGAATTGTATGATACAAAAATTATATCTCAATAAAGCTGATTTTTAAAATTAAAATCTTAGGCAAAATTAATTTCATAGCAAGGGATATTAACAGGGAATAGGTCATTTATTAATGATAAATATTTTGATTCACCAAGAAGGCATAAAATCTTAAATGATTACAAACCTCAGACCAGAGCTTCAAAATACATGAAGCAAAAGCTGAAAAGAATGTGAAGTAAAATGTAGAAATTCAAATTTTCATCAATGGCTTAAACATTTCTCTCTCAATAATTGATAGAGCAGATAGATGACAATCTTTAATAATGTAGAAGCTTTAATCAATACTGTCAATCAAATTGAGGTAATTTACATTTCTAAAACACTCCCCCCTTACTATGGCACCACACACATTCTTTTTAAGTGTTCATTAACATTTATCAAGACAGACTACATTCAGAGTCATAATAAAAGGCCTACATTTAAAAATCAGAGGTATTAAAGGAATAATATGGCAACATCACAAATAATTTAATGCTCACAATTTCAACAACATATGTGAAAAGGATAAACTGTTTGAAATACACAAGTTACCAAAACTCACTCAAGAAGAAAACATTAACATGTATGTTCCTGTATTAAATAAAGCACTTGAATTTGTAGTAAAAATTATTCCCACAAAGGAGCCTTCAGGTCTAAATAAATTTATGAGGGGATTCTACCAATTCTGGATATGCTTTTTCCAAAAACTTGAAAAGGTGTCAGTACTATCCACCTCATTCTATGAGTGCATCATTTATCTGAAACAAAAACCAGGAAAACTAATGTGTTACAACCGTAGAATGAAAGCTACCAGAAAAATGCTTATATTACATATGAAGCAGATTAACATCACCTGAAAATATATAGTGACAAGTTAAAATGTATATCATGTCATTTGCAGCAACAAAGATGTGGCTGGAGCCCATTATCCTAACTGAATTAACATAGAAACAGAAAACCAAATACCCTATGTTATCGCTCATAAGTTGGAGCTAAACATTGGGTACTCTTGGACATAAAGATGGCAACAGGAGACACTGGGGACTAATAAAGAGGCTAGGAAATATGAGGGGAGATGTTTGAAACACTGTCTACTGAGTACTATGCTCACTACCTGGCTAAAGAAATATTTTGTATACTAAACCTCCACATCATGTAATATACCCACGTAACAAACCTGCACGTGTACCCTCTGAATCTAAAAGTTAAAATTATTTTTAAAACATTAAGATATAACTTAAGACAATCAATAGAGTACCACAACAGAAAGTTATAGATACAAATCCAATAAATTAAAAAAAAATTAATAAACATGTCTGTAGGTTGCCTGTTCATTCTAATGATCGTTTCTTTTGCTGCGGAGAAGCTCTTTAGTTTAATTAGATCCAGTTTGTCAATTTTGGCTTTTGTTGCCATTGCATTTTGTGTTTTAGTTATGAAGTCTTTGCCCATGCCTATGTCCTGAATGGTATCACCTAGGTTTTCTTCTAGAGTTTTTATGGTTTTAGGTCTTACATTTAAGTCTTTAATCTATCTTGAGTTTTTTGTTTTGTTTTGTTTTGTTTTATTTTGTTGTTGTTGTTGTTGTTTTGGTATAAGGTGTAAGGAAGGGGTCCACGTTCAGTTTTCTGCATATGGCTAGCCAGTTTTCCCAACACCATTTATTAAATAAGGAATCTTTTTTTCATCACTTGTTTTTGTTAGATTTGTCAAAGATCAGATGATTGTAGATGTGTGGTATTTTTTCTGAGGCCTCTGTTCTGTTACATTGGTTTATATATCTGTTTAGGTACCAATACCATGCTGTTTTGGTTACTGTAGCCTTGTAGTATAGTTTGTAGTCAGGTAGCATGATGTCTCTAACTTTGTTCTTTTTGCTTAGGATTGTCTTGGATATACGAGCTATTTTTTGGTTTCGTATGAAATTTAAAGTAGTTTTTTCTATTTCTGTGAAGAAAGTTAATGGTAGCTTGGTGGGAATAACATTGAATCTATACATTACTTTGGGGAGTATGGTCATTTTCACAATATTGATTCTTCCTATCCATGAACATGGAATGTTTTTCCATTTGTTTGTTTTCTCTGTTATTTCCTTGAGCAGTGGTTGTAGTTCTCCCCGAAGAGGTCCTTCACATACCTTGTAAGTTGTATTCCTAGGTATTTTATTCTCTTTGTGGCAATTGTGAATGGGAGTTTACTCGTGATTCCACTCTCTATTTGTCTGTTATTGGTGTATAGGAATGCTTATTATTTTTGCACATTGATTTTTGTATCCTGAGATTTTGCTGTAGTTGCTTATCAGTGTAAGGAATTTGTGGGCTGAATGATGGGGTTTTCTAAATATACAGTCATGTCATCTGCAAACAGAGACAATTTGACTTCTCTTCCTATTTGAATGCCCTTTATTTCTTTCTATTGCCTGGTTGCCCTGGCCAGAACTTCCAATACTATGTTGAATAGGAGTGACGATATTGGGCATCCTTGTCTTGTGCTGGTTTTCAAAGGGAATGCTTCCAGCTTTTGCCCATTCAGTATGATATTGGCTATGGGTTTGTCATAAACAGCTCTTATTATTTTGAGATATGTTCCATCAATACCTAGTTTATTGAGTTGTTTTTTTTTTTTTTTTTTTTTAGCATGACAGGGTGTTGAAGGCCTTTTCTGCATCTATTGAGATAATCATGTGGTTTTTGTCATTGGTTCTGTTTATGTGATGGATTAAGCTTATTGATTTGCATATGTTGAACCAGCCTTGCATCCCAGGGATGAAGCCGACTTGATCGTGGTGGATAAGCTTTTTGATGTGCTGTTGGATTCAGTTTGCCAGTATTTTATTGGAGATTTTCGCATCAATGTTCATAAGGGATATTGGCCTGAAAGTTTCTTTTTTTGTTGTGTCTCTGCCAGGTTTTGTTGTGTCTCTGACAGCATCAGGATGATGCTGGCCTCATAAAATGAGTTAGGGAGGTGTCCCTCGTTTTCTATTATTTGGAATAGTTTCAGAAGGAATGGTACCAGCTCCTCTTTGTACCTTTGGAAGAATTCGGCTGTGAATCCTTCTGGACCTGGGTCTTTTTTGGTTGGTAGGCTATTAATTATTGCCTCAATTTCAGAACTTGTTATTGGTTTATTCAAGGATTCAACTTCTTCCTGGTTTAGCCTTAAGAGGGTGTATGTGTCCAGGAATTTATCATTTCTTCTAGATTTTCTACTTTATTTGCATAGAAGTGTTTATAGTGTTCTCTGATGGTAGTTTGTATTTCTGTGGGATCAGTGGTGATATCCTCTTTATCATTTTTTATTATGTCTATTTGATTCTTCTCTCTTTTCTTCTTTATTAGTCTAGCTAGTGGTCTATCTATTTTTTTGATCTTTTCAAAAAACAGCTCTTGGATTTGTTGATTTTTTTGAGGGGATTTTTGTGTCTCTATCTCCTTCAGCTCTGCTCTGATCTTAGTTATTTCTCGTCTTCTGCTAGCTTTTGAATTTATTTGCTCTTGCTTCTCAAGTTCTTTTAATTGTGACGTGAGGGTGTTGATTTTAGGTCTTTCCTGCTTTCTCCTGTGGACATTTAGTGCTATAAGTTTCCCCTTAAACAGTGCTTTAGCTGTATCCCAGAGATTCTGGTACATTGTGTCTTTGTTCTCATGGTTTTCAAAACTTTAAATATGTGTCATTTATTATGCATTGTGTATTATTATTACCTTAATAAAGCTGTCAAAAATGGCATTTGAAGCCAGGTGCAATGGCTCCCGCCTGTAATCCCAGCACTTTGTGAGGAAGAGGAAGGCAGATCACTTGAGGTCAGGAGTTCAAGACCAGCCTGGCCAACATGGTGAAACCTCGTTTCTACCAAAAATACAAAAAAAGAAAAAATTAGCCATGTGTCATCGTACGTGCCTGTAATCACAGTTACTCAGGAGGCTAAGGCATGAGAATCGCTTGAACCAGGGAGGTGGAGGTTGCAGTGAGTCGAGATTGTGTTACTGCACTGCAGCCTGGACAACAGAGCAAGACTCTGTTTCAAAAATAAAGAAATTTATAAAATATGATAAACATGCTTAAAAATTAGGGAAAATAAATTCAAACATTATGCCATCATCAGTTTTGCAAAATGTATTTAAAATTATAGATTTAAACCAGTACATTCTGGGGTTCAGAAAAAAAGCTACTTCTATGTTGTCTTAGCTGGTGCAAAGTAGTAAAACTTTTAAAAAATACCATTTGAAAGAAATTATAAAATTAAAAATTGCATATAATTTGTCCATGCAATTGTTCTTCTAAGTTCCCCTCAGAAAACACACACACACACAACTACACATATAATGCATATTTATAAGAAAGTTCATTTTAGGATTATTCATAATATAAAAATATTTTATACTAATTTTGCATCAATGTAGTAATCATTCTAATTGATTTTACATCACTATAGAATATTTTATTATTAGATATAGAGAATTTTCCAATGAAATGTTATGTAATGAGAATAGATAATTGTTTTCAAAGATATATAAAAATAATATTTAAGTAAAATAAAAGGAAAATAATACAAATATATATACCAACACTCATACAAGCAATACAGACATTTCAAGCACAGAGTGTGTGTGTGTGTATGTGCATGTGTGTGTGTGTTCATGCTCATATAAATGTATGGTGATGTCTCTGAAAAAAATAGAGTTAATAATGTTTACGACTGGAGGAAGTATCATATGATTTGGCTCTGTGTCACACTCAAATCTCTTATGTACTTTTAATCCCCACATATCAGGGGAGAGACCTGGTAGGAGGTGATGGGATCATGGGGACGGTTTGCCCCATGCTGTTTTTATGATAGTGAGTGAGTGCTCATGAGAGCTGATGGTTTTATAACTGTTTGGCAGTTCCGCCTTTGTGCACTCTCTCTCCTGCTGCCTTGTGAAGAAGATACCTACTTCCCCTTTGCCTTCCATCACGACTGTAAGTTTCTTGGTTTCCCCAGCCATACACAACTGTGAGTCAATTAAAGCTTTTTTATTTATAAATTGCCCAGTCTCAGGTAGGATCTTTATAGCAGTATAAAAACAGACTAATACAAAGTAGTATTATTGAACAAAAGTTACATGAAAGGGACATCTGAATTTTCTTATTTTACATCTCAGTCTTCTCAATAGTTCTATATTGATGGCAATTCTTAAAGAGAATTTGTATAAATTTAATAATTTAAAAAAGGTAAATCAAAAAAGAGGGACAAACATCTCTCTCTATAACTTATACTGCTTTATTTCCATGCTATCATTTAAACCTGCTCTTTTCAAGTTTTTTTTTAATTATCAGAAATAAAACTAATGCCACTCTTTTGGCAAAGGCTAATATCAATTGGAGTTGATTATTTCTTATTGGCTAATTAACAAAAAAATTCCATATGTTTGGAATCCATTCTGGAACTCGGCGTCTTACTAGGAAGACTGAATTGACTTACCATAATTTATGTTATTTTGTAAAATGTGGTTAGTGAGGTGTTAAACTGAACCTATTTAACCTTATTTTCCAGTACAACTCTATTTTCTAATATTATAAATCAGAACAGAAATAACAAATGAAAGAACAAAGAGAAGAAATAATTAAGAAGTTGAGCACATGTTTATTCTCTGTGTTTTATATGTCTCTAAGATGCTTAAAAATTACTTCAATGTGACACATATCTGCTTGCCAGTGAAACCTAGCACTTTCTGGAATACATACACACACACACACACACACACACATGCACACACACATACATGTTTACCCATATACCCACACACATACACACACTCTCACACACACATTTTCAGACAGCTGGGTTTTTAAAAATTTTAACTATGGTAGTGCAGCCATCAGCATTTTTTGAGAATCTACCATGTGTAGACTCATGCTGAACCACAGAGCGGGATAGAATTATACATCCAGTCCATCACTGAACCAGAACAAAGCTGCTTCCTTAAAATTAATGTTGGGAGAAATAGAAAATAGTTTATTTTAGCCAGTTTATGACACAATCCTTTCCAGTAAAGAAAGATTGAGGAAGGGGCTGAGCAGTCTAACCTCAGTTTATTTTCCAAAGTCACTAATCAGATTATCAATGAGGGAGAGAAAAAGGAGGGACTAGTGATTTTTTGACAACACAGCTCACAATAAAGCTGTGGGAAGCAGGTGTTTTCCCTATCAATGCATTTCTCCTTATTACTTTACCCCAACAAACATAATTTTCACAAAGATTTCCCCTTTGCTGCAAGGAACAAAGCATATATTGCCTCAGGAAGGCCTGTGACTGGAACAACAGAATGAAGCTATTGCCTTCTAGAGGCCTGCAAGTTTAAAATATAAACTATGAAAATAAGGCAAACATTTTTATTAATACTGGATGAACTGTCTTTTCTCCCCATCTGCTGAAACTTTTATATTTGGGCGGATTAAGACAAATGTAGATAAGAGAACTGATAAAAGGCAAAATCATTAGGTGTTAGAAAGATAATTAAGTTCACCTTGGGCCAAATCCTCTTACATGAGCATAGAATACCTCAATAAAAATTTAAAGGACAAAGTCTAAAAGGGATATATAATCTGTATTTCATTTTCCAAATGTAGATCCACAAGTTTTGCAAAAGCATCAAAACATCTGGTGACACCACAGTACAGGAAAGTAGAATAGAATCAGCTCTCTATGCTATCATGAAAGGTGGACATGCATAATTCTAGAAGGAATAGTCTCTCAATAGGAAATGGGAGCAATCATTTTGGTTTTATTTTTATTTTTCGTATGGTTTAAGATGAAGGAGAGTTGATGTTAGGGTATAATAGGTGCAATGCTGTTTCACAGTTGCCACAAGTAACCAGAAGTTATTTGCAAATATGTCTGCTTCAGAGGGGTCAGTGGGGATGAATTTAGATGAATAAAGACGCAAAGGCAAAATTTTCCATCTCAGTAGGGAAAATGATATAATCAAGTAAGACTCAGAAATTATTGGTGAATAGAGACTAATTTCTTCACTCTCTTTGTTACCTGGTTCTTACACTAAGAATAAGGTCAATGAAGGGACATAAAATATTGAGCTTGGCTAAATGTAAATCCTAATGACTGAGAAACTACAGAAATGAATGTTTTAACTGAAGCTGATTAAATTAACTCTCTCTTATGGGTTAAGTCATGACAAACTAAAGACAAATTTTGTACCTTAAATTTTGTGGGCTCTGAAATATGTTTATGTTATGTGAGAAGAAATATGTAGTACATTATAATAAAAAATGTACACAAAGACAGCTATGGGCTAAATGTTTGTGTTCCTTCCTAATTCACCTGTTGAAGCCTAGTCCTCGATGTATTTGTATTTAGATGGGTGGCCTTTGGGAGGTAATTAGGTTTATGTAAAGTAATGAGCGGGGTCTCCATGATGTAATTAGTGTCCTTATAAGAGGACAGGAAGAAATGCCAGGGCATGTGCAGCTGCCCACTCCCTCACCCTCACCCTCACCCTTCCCTTTTCCCTACCACTTCCCCTTTCTCTCCCCCTCTCACTCTCCCACTCTTCTTTCCTCCCTCCCTCCCTCTTTCTGTACCTTGTGAGGTCATGGGAAAAGGCTGCAGTCTGCAAGCCAAAAGGAGGGCCATTACCAGAAACTAAATAAGCCAATACCATGATTTTGGACTTCCCAGGTTCCAGAACTGTGAGAAATAAATGTCTGTTGTTTAAGCTACTCAGTCTTTGGTATTTTGTTAGAGTAGACAGAGCTGACTGAGACAGAGAGAGTACTAGATAGTCTGACATATAAGTTATTTGCTGCATAGCTATCTTTTGTTCAAGGATGAACTGCATATGCAACGGTGGTCTCATAAGATTATAGTGAAGCTGAAAACTTCCTATCATCTACTGACGTTGTAGCCAAGATATCATCTTAGTGAAATGCATTACTCACATGTTTGTGGTGATGCTGGTGTAAATGAACATACTGTGCTGTAAGCCATACAAGTATAGAGCACACAATCATGTACAGTGCATAATACTTGATACTGATAATAAATGACTATGTTACTGGTTTATGTATTTACTATACTATACTTTCATCATTATCTTAGAGCATACTCATTCAACTTTACAAAAAGTTTACCGGAAAGCTTGTCCCATTATACTAGCTGCAGTCTCATACATTTTGTGTTTACTGCATTTCTTGATTGAATTATTCTTTTTTGTACTAAATTTAATCTGTTGTTTTGTTTATAATGGCCCCTGTGTACAAAATCTTCCCTAATATTGCTAGTTAGAGGCCACATCTAGTGATTGACTTGGAAATAAGATTAAATTGATTAAGAATTATGAAAATAGAAAATTAAGAATGGTTATAGTCAGGTACGTACCCTTCCACCATAGCTGTAATCTTCAAAAACAGGAACACAGTGACAGAGGCTGTTAAAGGAACTTCTTCACTGAAGGTAAGAAGAATAACAAAAATTTAAAAAGGGCCTCTATCAGATATAGGGAAACTTCTAATGACCTGGATTGAATACCAGACACAGAAATATATCCCTGTCAGCACCCTGAGTACCATGGCCAAAGCATAAAGTTTGTGATGTTGAAAAAAGAGGCTGGATCTGACTATGATGTCAGATGTTAAATTTACTGCTAGCTCTGGGTGGTTTAAACGATTCAAGAACCATTATTCATTACATAATGTGAAAGTGAGTGCTGAGTCTGTGAGTGCTAATGTTAAGGCAGCTGGAGAATTTAGAAACCCTAGATAAGCTAATTGTGGAGGAAATTTACTTGCCAAAGCAAATCTTCAATGTGTATGAATGCTCCCTATTCTGGAAATGGATGCTGAAAAAGATATTCATCCATAAGGAGGCCAAGTCAATGTCAGGTCTCAAGCCTTTTAAGAACAGGATAAAAGTCTTGCTTGGGGGCAATATTTCAGGCTACAAGTTCAAACCCTTTGTGATCTGGCACTGGACAAACCCTGGGGCCTTCAAGCATACAAATAAACACACACTGCCAGCTACAGGAGCAATAAGAAGTCATGAGATGACCCAATTCCTCTTCTAAGATGTTTTCCTCAATTGCTATCACAGCAAAATAGAGTATTGTTTAGAGAAAAACATACCTTTCAAGAGTTTGCTTACTGTTAATAATGTTCCTGCACATGTTTCTTTAATTGGTGATCTCCATCCCAATATCTAAGTGGTGTTTCTCCCTCTAAATACCATCTCTTTGATCCAACCAATACATCAAGGAGTTACAACAGCATTTAAGTTCTACTACCTGAGGAGTATTTTTGCCCAGGCTATTTCTGCAATTGAAGAAGACACTGCAAAGATACTGATGTAATTCTGAAAGGATTACTACATCTATGATTCCATAAATAACCTTGCTTAGGCTTAGGTTAATGTCATCAAGGGGTATATAAATGGCATCTGAAAGAAGACACTTAGGGGTTTGTCTATGACATCAAAGGATTTTTCAAGGATAAGGAGGTTGCAAAAATCAACAAGGCCGTGGTTGAAATAGCAAGAAACTTTAACTCAGGTGTGGATGAGGATGACATTGAGGAGCATCTATAGGTGGTTTCTGAGGAACTGACTAATGAGGAGTTATTGGAACTGGAAAAGGAATGCAGTGCCGAACAAGAGGTAAGAGAAAAGGAAACTGCAAGAGAAGAAAAATAAGAACCCCTGATAAAATTCACAGCGAATTGTTTAGCAGAAGTTTTTGCAGTACTCACCAACTTCCTTAAAAGTTTGAAAACATGGACCCTAACATAGAAAATTTTTCATTAATAGAGAGGACTATTCATGGCATATTATCTGCTTTCAACCAAATCTATAATTCAAAGAAAGAAATCAAACAAACCACCACGGTCATATTCTGCAAAGTGTTCACCCTCTCAAGAAGAGCCTCAGTCAGGTCCTTCAGTAGGTATTCCAGAAGAAGTCACTGTTATTATAGGAGATAAGATCTCCATATGTGTTATTGTCTCTGAAGACCATCTAGTGGTACAAAATATGGAGGTGGACGACAGTGATATTGACAATCTTGACCCTATGTAGGCCTAGGCATATGTGTGTGAATTTGTCTTAGTTTTCAACAAGAAATTTTAAGAAGTAAAAAAAAAAAAAAATTTAAAAATAGAAAAACAATATAGAATAATTATATGAAGAAAAAATATTTTACAGCTGTACAATGTGTTTGTGTTTTAAGCCGTGTTATTACAAAGTCCAAAAGTTTAAAAATTATAAAAATTAAAAGGTGTATACAGTAAATATGTTATAGGAAGCAAAGGTTAATTTATTGTTTAAAAATGTTTAAAATAGGCTGGGCGCGGTGGCTCATACCTGTAATCCCAGCACTTTGGGAGGCCAAGGTGGGTGGATCACGAGGTCAGGAGATTGAGACCATCTTGGCTAACATGGTGAAATCCCATCTCTACTAAAAATACAAAAAAATTAGCCAGGCAAGGTGGCGGGCGCCTGTAGTCCCAGCTACTCGGGAGGCTGAGGCAGGAGAATGGTGTGAACTCAGGAGGTGGAGCTTGCAGTGATCCGAGATTGCGCCACTGCACTCCAGCCTGGGTGATGAACAAGACTCTGTCTCAAAAAAAAAAATGTTTAAAATAAATTTAGCATTGCTTATGTATACAGTGTTTATAAAGCCTACAGTTCTGTACAATAATGTCCTTGGATTTCACATTCCCTTACCTCTCACTCACTGATTCACCCAGAGCAATGTCCAGTCCTGCAAGCTCCATTTATTGCATGTACCCCATATATGTGTACAATTTTTTAATCTTAATAACATACTTTTATTTTACCATTTCTATGTTTAGATACATAAATACTTACCATTGTGTTGTAGTTGCTTACCGTATGTAATACAGTAACATGCTGTACAGGTTTGTAGCATAGAAGCAGTAGACCATACCATATAGCTTAGCTGTGTTTTAGACCATACTATCTAGGTGTGTAAGTAAAATCTATATTTGCCCCAAAACAGAATCCCCTTAGTGATGCATTTCTCGGAATGTATCCCAGTTTTTAAGCAACCCATAACCGTAATTAGACTTTCTGGCAGAGCTGACCTCTAAGCTGAGGCTGAAAGCATATAAGTTAAGGGACAGAAGGAGAAGAAATGCATTTTAGAAAGAACATATAGAAAACATGCAGGGGCGTGGAGCATGAAAAAGATGGCTTAATATGACTGGAGTATGGATTAGGAGTGAATCAAATGCTGAGTTATGAACTGAAATGAAACATACACATTTGGCAAAGGTACACAGTTTGATGGGAAAGTTGTGTCATGGAGTTATGTGAGCAGAGACATGATATGGACAGGCATGTGTTTTATAATGATTACTCTGACGTTTGACATTGGCATGAAGAATGGATCAGGAATGGTGAGAAGGAATAAAGGAAGACCAATTAGGCTATTATGCTTTCTAAAAAAAGTAATGATGAAGACTGAACTAATTCAGCTGCATTTGGGAAGGAGGAAAAAGGATTAAATTTATAGAAAACCACGATAATGAGGTATGTGATTTTTCTTTACAGTTTATGTGAAGATTATTAAACTATTGCTCTAAGATCAACTCCAAACCCACACTCCTGTACAACTGATTGGGGTACTAAAGGGTAGGACTCTGTAAATTCTTAATATATTTCTGATTTGTCAGTTAGCTTCCTGTTAGGCTCTTCCAATATGGAGTACCAGAAGGAGATTAGAAGACAGATGGGGTAAAATAGGATTTGCCTTTTCTTGTTAGTTTGCTTATTGACTGTAGCAGTTAGTTCCAGTGTTGATTGATTTGCATATCCAGTTACTTACTAGCACTTGAATAACTAACCACGTAACACTCTCCAGAGGCACCAGAAGCAACGATGTAGCACCTTTTATTTAGAGGTCCGTGTCCACCTCCAGAGAATTTTTCCCCCAAGCTATTAAATTCAACAATTCTAACATTTTCTCTTTACTCCCCTAACTAGAGGTAAATACTGCTCTCTGCATTAGCATTTCAGTGTTATCTCAGTGTTTTTTTCGCCTCTGCCTACTTTCAAAATATTTATTACCAAGTCCTTGTACTACATTTTTTTCCTGTTAAAATAATTAGTACAGTGTCTTTTTCATTCACTGGACCCTGATTAATACAGCTTCCATTAAAAGTCATAGTGAAGGTTCCCTCCCAAACTAATCATATTGTTTAACTACTGTAGCATCAATTCTTAGAATTTGCTGACATACTGTCTAAAAAATGACATCAGATGTTTCTTTAAGTCATTTTAAATTCCCTGCCTTCTGAAAAATATTACCTATATTTTTAGGTAAGCACATTTTATTATTTTTCTTTAAAATTCTCTTACATTTTCAATATTTTAACAAGAGGTGTATATCCTAGCATAAGTGATTAATAAATATTACTTGAAATTAGGAGGTATGTTTTCACTTTTTACTTAAATTTTGTAGGAAAATGTACATCTAAGTTTCTGAAACAATAGGATGATTTTACATGGCAAAATGTACTATTTTTCTCAACAACAGTCAACAGCAAACTGTAAACTATAAGCTGGACATCTTTTTGATTCCCTCAGCCATCTGGCTGAATTTTATACAAGAAGAATCTCATAATAAGAATCAAAGAGATTGTGAGGAAATAGACCAGTGGCTTTATAATTTGATAGTCACATTTTCATGGTCATGTTAAACTTAAAGTAACATCATGTGTGTTTAAGGGTTATATTCTTTTACACTGGAAAGATATTCCCAGCCAAAGTTAATTGGGCTAGCATAAAAATAGATTGTATATTATTTTGCTGTTTGAGAACACTTTTGGTTCTTTATTCTCATTAGCCAAAGTTAATTGGGCTAGCATATGAGTAGATTATATATCATTTTGTTATTTGAGAATAGTTTGGATTCTTTATGCTCAATAAAATATGATGTACAAAGTTTAAAATAAAATGGCTGAATACTGTGTAGAAAATATTTAGGCGGATGCATAGAATGATGTCATTAACAAATTTTAAAAACACAAAGTATTTGTTTTTAAAGTTCGTGGTTATCTAAATTTGAATTTAGGAAAAGAAAAGGTGTTGAAGTTGATTTCAGTCTGCATATGCAATTTCCCTCTACAGATGGTTTCCTTAGTGAAAAAAGAGCCAAGGTCACTTTAATGTTTAACATTCTTATAGCAAGTGTAGTTTGGGCTCAATAGGTGTCATGAGTCAAAAATAATTTTATGCTGGTCAAGATGACCCAGAAAGAGGAAAGTTTTCTTTTTTCATTTATTAAACCAATATCTTTAAATGAGATGAAAGAGTCGAGCTAAACATACGTTATCTCCTTTCTTCTCATTCTTAAAAGCAAATAAAGAGACTGGAGAAATTACTTCATTGATCCATGTTCTCAGGGAAGAACTGTGGACATTAGAAAAATCTGTGCAACTTAAAAGAACAGAGATAATGGAGTTTGAGCAGGATGAGCAGTTATACAATGTCAGAGCCTAATCTAACAATGGCACTACTGCACTGGCATCAAATCTGCTCTAATAACCTGATATTCTGAGCCCTAAACCTTGCTCTTAACAGCTCTCCAGGGTGCAAGAGAGGAAGCAGTGGGCAACCATGGCCCAGGAGAAGAGTTAAACATAAGTACCATAAGCTTTTTATTCCAAAGGTGCACATGTTGATTGTCTTCTATCCACTAGGCCAAATGAGGAGAACGTTACTGTAGAAATGAATTACGGTTTTTACTTATTTTTCAGTGCCTTGTGCTAAATGGTGCTTAACCTATCTATCCACAGGAGGATTGCAAAAATCTGCCTATAAATTATTGAAATTAACACAAATAAATCATTCTGAGTACCTGAAGATTCCCAAGCCTCAATTTTATTTGTAAATAGGGAATAAATTCATTATATTAAATTTCATTTCAACTTGTGCTTAAGAGTAAAACTCCGAGATTTAATGGTATTCTTTAAAAAAAAAACTTTCAAGTTCAGGAGTGAATGTTCCTTGGGTATGTACCCAAAGAAATTAATGGTATTCTTTAAATATTCTCTGAGCTTTGTTGAAATCTTCACTTGAAAAGTAACACCTTAAACAACACTGGTAGGGGTTTTTTTTTTTTTTTTTCAATTATCTTCCAGCTCTTTAATGACAAATTCTGTAATAACTCAATGTTTAATAAACATTTGTTGAGTTTCTGGTCTGTGTTTGTTTTGATTGTTTGTTTGTTTGTTTGTTTTAGATGGACTCTTGCTCTGTTTCCCAGGCTGGAGTGCAGTGGCACGATTTTGGCTCACTGAAACCTCCTCCCGGGTTCAAGTGATTCTCCTGCCTTAGCCTTCCAAGTAGCTGGGATTACGGGCACCCGCCACAACGCCTGGTTAATTTTTGTATTTTTAGTAGAGATGGAGTTTCATCATGTTGGCCAGGCTGATCTTGAACTTCTGACCTCAAGTGATCCACCTGCCTCAGCCTCCAAAAGTGCTGAGATTACAGGTGTGAGCCACTGTGGCCAGCCATTTGTTAAGTTTCTATCATAAGAAAAGATATCTTTATTTCTGGGAATTCATAGATAACCATGCTATTTTGATCTCAATTTATATGTATTGGTATACATGGTATTTCTATATTTCATTTTAAATTTACCTGATGTTACATATCTACTGATTGTCGAACTGAGATTTAAATATAAGTATGTATAAATTCAGAAAGCCGTTTGGTTATGTACTTTAACTCCCAGCCTAATCCCAACCTAGAGAAAATGTCATGTTTGTGGGACTGCATATAAGAAAAGACATTTAGGCAAAACAAAACAAATACAATATAGCTGACTAAAATGCAAAACAATAAGACAAATGATAGTCAGAATTTTTAGTAATATCATTATAAATTTCTTTCTTATTATGGATATGCATATGAAATTTTGTATAAGATACATTTAATTTTGCAAGTAATAGTTTACCAACAATGGAATTAAAATATACACATTATCAAAAAACATGAGGGCAAAATAATCTAAAGAATCAAATTAAAGACACTTTATTTTTAAGCAGGATAAAACAAAGAAGAAAAGCAATTTAAAAAACAACATAAATAGTTTGAGGTAGTGGTTTTGTCTCTTGTTTTTTTTTCTGCTACTAAGTTTTAGTGGGCAATGTTTTTTCTTATTGACAAACCACTTTAGTAATTTATACTTTTGTGTTTAACCTACAGATTTGTGTGAATTTCATGTGAAATACAAGTTGACATTGTCATGAGATATCATGGGATATAAATATCCTATTATCAGAAACTCAGCAGCTTTGTAGTGGTGTTTATATGTGGGAAAACAGGTTATAAGCAGTGAGATTAAACACATTAAAAAATATGGCTTTAGTCAGGTTTGTCAAAGATCAGATGATTGTGTTCCACTGGTCTATATATCTGTTTTGGTACCAGTACTATGCTGTTTTGGTTACTGTAGCCTTGTAGTATAGTTTGAAGTCAAGTAGTGTGATGCCTCCAGCTTTGTTCTTTTTGCTTAGGATTGTTTCGACTATACAGGCTGTTTTTTGGTTTCATATGAAATTAAAAGTAGTTTTTTTCTAATTCTGTAAATAAAGTCAATGGTAGCTTGATGGGGATAACATTGACTCTATAAATTACTTTGGGCAGTATGGCCATTTTCACGATATTGATTCTTCCTATCCATGAGCATGGAATGTTTTTCCATTTGTTTGTGTCCTCTCTTATTTCCTAGAGCAGTGGTTCATAGTTCTCCTTGAAGAGGTCCTTCACATCTCTTGTAAGTTGAATTCCTAGGTATTTTATTCTCTTTGTAGCAATTGTGAATGGGAGTTCACTCATGATTTGGCTCTCTGTTTGTTTATTATTGGTGTATAGGAATGCCTGTGATTTTTGCACATTGGTTTTGTATCCTGAGACTGCTGAAGTTGATTATCAGCTTAAAGAGATTTTGGGCTGAGATGATGGGGTTTTCTAAATATACAATCATGTTATCTGCAAACAGAGACAATTTGACTTCCTCTCTTCCTATTTGAGTATCCTTTATTTCTTTCTATTGCCTGATTGCCCTGGCCAGAACTTCCAATACTATGTGGAATAGGAGTGGTGAGAGAGGGCATCCTTGTCTTGTGCCAGTTTTCAAAGGGAATACTTCCAGCTTTTGCCCATTCAGTATGATATTGGCTGTGGGTTTGTCATAAATAGCTCTTATTATTTTAAGATACATTCCATCAGTACCTAATTTATTGAGAGTTTTTAGCATGATGGGGTGTTGAATTTTATTGAAGGCCTTTTCTGTATCAATTGCGATAATCATGTGATATTTGTCATTAGTTCTGTTTATGTGATGGATTACGTTTATTGATTTGCGTATGTTGAACCAGCCTTGCATCCCAGGGAAGAAGCCAACTTGATCATGGTGGATAAGCTTTTTGATGTGCTGCTATATTCAGTCTGCCAGAATTTTATTGAGTACTTTTGCATCAATGTTTATCAGGGATATTGGCATAAAGTTCTCTTTTTTTTTTGTTGTGTCTCTGCCAGGTTTTGGTATCAGGATGATGCTGGCCTCATAAAATGAATTAGGGAGGTGTCCCTCTTTTCCTATTGTTTGGAATAGTATCAGAAGGAATTGTACCAGCTCCTCTTTGTATCTCTGGTAGAATTCGGCTGTGAATCCATCTGGTTCTGGGCTTTTTTTGGTTGGTAGGTTATTAATTACTGCCTCAATTTCAGAATGTATTACTGGCCTATTCAGGGATTTGACTTCTTCCTGGTTAAGCCTTGGGAGGGTGTATGTGTCCAGAAATTTATCCATTTCTTCTAGATTTTCTAGTTTATTTGCATAGAGGTGTTCATAGTATTTTCTGATGGTAGTTTGTATTAGTGTGGAATCAATGGTGATATCCCCTTTATTATTTTTTACTGTGTCTATTTGATTTGATTCTTTTCTCTTTTCTTCTTTATTAGTCTCACTAGCAGTCTATCAATTTTGTTGATCTTTTCAAAAAACCAGCTCCTGGATTCGTTGATTTTTTGAATGGATTTTTGTGTCTCTATCTCCTTCAGTTATGCTCTGATCTTAGTTATTTCTTGTCTTCTGCTATCTTTTGAATTTGTTTGCTCTTGCTTCTCAAGTTTGTTTAATTGTGATGTTAGCGTGTCAATTTTAGATCTTTCCTCCTTTCTTCTGTGGGCATTTAGTGCTATAAATTTCCCTCTAAACACTGCCTTCGCTGTGTCCCAGAGATTCTGGTACATTGTGTCTTTGTTCTCATTGGTTTCACATAACTTATTTATATCTACCTTAATTTCATTTTATTTACCCAGTAGTCATTCAGGAACAGGTTGTTCAGTTTCCATGTAGTTTTGTGGTTTGGGGTGAGTTTCTTAATCCTGAGTTCTAATTTGATTGCACTGTGGTCTGAGAGACTGTTTGTTATGATTTCCGTTCTTTTGCATTTGCTGAGGATTGTTTTACTTCCAAGTATGTGGTCAATTTCAAAATAAGTGCTATGTGTTACTGAGAAGAATGTATATTATGTTGATTTGGGGTGGAGAGTTATGTAGATCTCTATTACGTCTGCTTGGTCCAGAGCTGAGTTCAAGTCCTGAATATCCTTGTTAATTTTCTGTCTCATTGATCCATCTAATATTGACAGTGAGGTGTTAAAGTCTCCCACTATTATTGTGTGATAGTTGAAGTCTCTTTGTACATCTCCAAGAACTTGCTTTATGAATCTGGGTGCTCCTGTATTGGGTGCATATATATTTAGGATAGTTAGCTCTCCTTGTTGCATTGATCCCTTTACCATTATATAATGCCCTTCTTGTCTTTTTTTTATCTGTGTTGGTTTTAAGTCTGTCTTACCTGAGACTAGGATTGCACCCCCTGCTTTTTTTCACTTTCCATTTGCTTGGTAAATACTCCTCCATCTGTTTATTTTGAGCCTATGTGTGTCTTTGCATGTGAGATGGGTCTCCTGAATACAGCACACTGATGGGTTTTGACTCTTTATACAGTTGGCCAGTCTGTGTCTTTTAATTGGGGCATTTAGCCCATTTACATTTAAGGTTAATATTGTTATGAGTGAATTTAATCCTGTCCTTATGATGCTAGCAGGTTATTTTGCCCATTAGTTGATGCAGTTTCTTCATAGTGTTGATAGTCTTTACAATTTGGTATGTTTTTGCAGTGGCTGGTACCAGTTTTTCCTTTCCATGTTTAGTGCTTCCTCTTGTAAGGCAGCCTGGTGGTGACAAAATATCTCTGCATGTGCTTGTCTTTTAAGAAACCTTTTTTAGTATTTGCCCTACATTTTGCAATATACATTTACCAATAATCTAAGTTCACTTTCAAATAACAGTATGCCACCTTATGGGTAGTGTAATTGTCTTATAAAAATAAATGTAATTTATTTCTCTTATCTCTCATATTATTGCTGTCATTCTTTTTATATAGACATAAGCATATATATATATATATAGAGAGAGAGAGAGAGAGAGAGAAAGGCATAACCATACATAATCATATACATTGTTGCTATTACTATTTTGAACACATTTTACTGTTCCATAAATTAAAAAAAATAAAACTTTTTTATTTTATCTTCACTTATTCCTTCTCTGATGTTCTTAAATTCCTTGTGTAGATTCAATTATTTATATATATATACATATTATTTCCTCCTCTCTAAAGAAATTTTTAAATATTTTTTGAAAGGCTAATCTATCTACTAGCACAAAAATTTCCTCAATATGGTTTTTCTGAGGAAATATTTAATTTCTCCTTCATTTTTTAAACAATTATTTCACAGGTTATAGAATCCTAGGTTGGTGGGCTTTTTTTGTTTTTGTTTTCTTTCAACATTTTAAGTAGTTCACTCCACTCTCTTTTTGTTTACACAATTTCTCAGAAGTAGTTGAATGTAATTCCTGTTTGTGCTTTTTTTTTATTTTTATTTTTGAGATGGAGTTTTGCTCTTCTCGTTCAGGCTGGAGTGTAATGACACAATCTCAGCTCACTGAAACCTCCGCCTCCCAAGTTCCAGCAATTCTCCTGCCTCAGCCTCCCAATTAGCTGGGATTACAGGTGCCTGCCACTGTGCCTGGCTAATTTTTGTATTTTCAGTAGAGATGGGGTTTCTCCATGTTGGCCTAGCTGGTCTCGAACTACTGACCTCAAGTAATCTGCCTGCCTTGGCCTCCCAAAGTGCTGGGATTATAGGCATGAGCCACTGCGCCTGGCCATGCTTTTATAATTGTACGAATTTTTCCTCACTGTGACTTACATTTAGATTTTTTTTCTTTATCTTGATTTTTTGAAGCTTGAATATGAGATGCGTAGGTGGTGTGTTTTCTTTTCTTTTCTCTTCTTTTGTTTTTTGGTGGGGGTAGGTATTTATTCTGCTTGGTGTTCTATGCTCTTCCTGGATCAATGGCTTGGTTTCTGACGTTAATTTCTATACATTCTCAGTCATTATTGCTTCAAATATTTCTTCTGTTTTTTATTTTTTTCTTTTTCTGGTATTTCAATTAATTATATACTGTCTTCAGTTATTTCATAGTTGTTCGATATTCTGTTTTGGTGGGTTTTTTTTGGTCTTTTCTCTGTTAGACTTTTAGTTTCAACAGTTTTTATTGAGATATTCTAAACCTCAGAGATTCTTTTTTTAACTCTGTTCAATCTACTAGTAAGCCTGTCTAGGACATTTTTTATTTCTTTTACACTGCTTTTTATTTCTAGTATGTCTTTATTTTTTTCTTAGAATTTCTATCTCTCTGCTTACATTGCTCTTCTGTTTTTGCATGCTATTTGCATTATCAATTAAGGTTCTTAGTATAGTAATCATAGTTGTTTTAAAAACTCAGTCTGATAATTTCAACATCCCTGCTGTATCTGAGTCCAATTGTAGTGCTTGTTCTGTTTCTTCAAACTGTGTTTCTGCCTTTTAGTATGCCTTGTGAGTTTGTTCTTGCTAGCCAGACATGCTGTACTGAGTAAAAGAAAATTGTAAGTAGGTCTTTAGTAATGTAGTGATGATATGTGGAACAAAGTGAATCATTTCATAGCATTTTGATTAGGTCTCAGGCACTTAATAAACTTTTACCTCTGGACTATGAACTTCACCAGTGTTTCTCAGTTTCTCCCACCCAACTTGAGTAGGACAGGGTGGCTAGAGTGGGCTGGAGTTGTATATTTTCTTAATTCACATGGAAGGTTAGAGTTTGCTAGAGCTGGCTCTTCTCATCCTCCCAGGTCAGTTAGGCACTTAATAAATTCTCATCAGGTTTGTCTCTGGTTAAACAATTTCTCTTGAGGGCAGACTTTGTTAAAAACAGAATGCTGTAACAGATTTCAAAATGTTTTTTTTTTTTAATTCTTTACCCCCTGCCAGAAGCATGAGGAAACTTTTTTCCAGTATTCGCTGTGAGAAACTGGTAGAGCTCTTGGGGGAAAACCATGAAAATTTGGGTGTCTCCTCATGACTAGAGATTTTATCCCCCATACTTGTCCACACAGAACCTCCAGCAATTTGCTGATTATTGTATAGGCATTCTTACCCTGGCACTAGTTTCAAAGGAAGTTTCTGCTGGTCAGTTCCATTCCAGTAAGTTGAGATTCTTTGTATTCAACTGTTGGTATCTCCAGTTTTGGTGCCAGGAGTTTGTCCTGTGACCTTCCTTCTCTAAGATATCTTGGAAAAGTCATTTTTCTTTGTTTTGTTTGTTTGTTTTTAGTTAGTTCCACTTTTTACTTAGTTTTAGGACAAAGTGGCAACTACCAACCTGCTTACACTATGGACAGGAAACTGGAAATATGTGCTTTTATTTGTAATAGAATATAGTACTAAAAAAAATTTGAACATAGCAATTTTTGTTTATTGTTTTGTTTTAACTTATGCACAGATATATAAATATAGAGTTTTAAGTTAAATGATAAACAATTTTGAATTACTTACAATACAGAATAAATTCTTATCAGTAAAGTTTTTCTATGTAATTGATAGTACTATTACCTTGAACTTTGTGTTTTTAAATCATAATCTATGTTTTTGTATCCATAATTAATTCATGATTTTATATATATACACACATATGTACTTAGATTCTTATTGGTATTTTTGAATTTCTCTCATGATATTTGAAGAAGTAATTTTAGACATTTTGAAAAATTTACACAAAAAACAGGGAAATCTTAGATGTCACCTAGCTCTAATTTATTCTTGTGTTTCTTTTGAGAATGCATTTCTCTGAGAATATCTTGGTAATTGTTTATGTCATGTTCGATTTCCTTTTAGAGCTTAAAGATAAACAGTGATTTACTAGGGGTATGTCTTTCAGGCTTAAGAAAATGAATATACTGAAACGTGTTGACATAAGAGATGAATTCTCCTGTGCTAGCACTATGTCCAGTCTCTAGTCTTGCTTTATAATTAATTAACTGTCAGATCTGCTAAACTTCCATGAAGACACTACACAGATGTCATGGCAAATTGTTCTTGAAATTAAGATGTGAGCTAGGAATGTTCTTATACTGACCTTACAATTCTCTTTATTGATTTTGCTGTCATTTTCACCTGTTAAGAACAGAAAGAAATGGAAATGGTGCTTTATTTGTTTCTAAGAAAAAATGTAATATGATATTTGAAGAAAGAGTTTAGTCTTCATAGAAAATTATATATATGTTATATATATGACTTTAAGTTCTCAAAATTAAAGTTACCATATAAATCTAAGACAATAGATTATACAGTTTAGATAATATATAATATTTAAAATAAATTTGTCACATAAAGCCATTGAGGATTCAAATGGAATAAATGATTGGCACAATGTTTTTCAGCTTGCCCTTACTCTAAGTTACTATAACATATTTTACCTTATTTATTATCTATTAATATGTTTAATATTGATTTTAGTTGTTGAAAAATCAATATAAATATTAATATTCCTTATCCAAGGTCTGATATATATATTAGAGTTGTTTAACAAATAAAATATTCTTCTCACTGCAGTAGAATAGCCTAAATTGATAAGAGATTATTAACATTTGGAGAACATAAGGTATTAAGTGGAGAATATTTAATATGTTATTATATAGTCATTTCTAGAATAATATGCCATATTTTTATGTTTATTGCAGTTATAAAGTTCTTTTTCATTTTTTTATTTCAGTAACTTTAGGGGTGCAAGTGATTCCTGGTTACATGGATAAATTTTACAATGGTAAAATCTAGAATTTTTAGTGTGCCCGTCATCTGAATAGTGTACATTATACACATTAGGTAGTTCTTTTCCCAATAAACACTCTATAATTAGAATGTTCTGATTACATTTAAAGTTTCATATAAATATAACTTTATGAATGTATATCATTCCATTGTATTCATTATATTATAATTAATATTATATAATATTATAATACACTAGTATGATGTAACTAAGATAATAGCACACATTTGAGTACTTATTTTTATGAAGGCAATCCAATATAAAGCACAGTTTAATTCTGGGCACAGATCTTGAAGAATATAGAACACTTAATTCCCAAAAGCATATAAAATTACCTATTTTGTTAGCTCACCTTAAACATTAAGATGTATTTTAAACTATTTGTTTATTTTTATAAATGGCATATTTTAAGACTGATAGTGTAATATAAATGAAATATAAAACGTTATTCCAATGATCTATTCATTATATTAATATAATGAAATATTCATATACCAATTTCCTCTCATAGCAGGATTGAACTTACTTTTTGTGTGATTTTGGTTTTGCTTTTGGTTATTTACATTAGTCTTACCACCTAGAAGAATTTGCTAGGAAATATGAAGAATACTTAAAAGTGAAATCAGTATGGGGAAGATATCAGAAGACTAAATGGGGAGGATATGGTGAGTTGAGATACTAGAGTAAAAGTGAGTGTACTGGGGGGAGTGTAAAATATTTATGTGACTTTTATCCTTGCATTTGCCAGCATGAATGCAGGGGCATGAAAGTCTGAATAGGGCTTTTAACCATCACCTGGGGCTTAGAAAATGAAAATTAGAGTTCAGGATATGTCAGAAACGGCCACGTTGTAGAGTGGATAGCAATCCATTCAAAAGCTCAGCACTAACAAATATTAAACTTCAGATTTAAATCAATTCAATTATTGATTCAAAAAAAGTAATGTGATGTTATCATAACTCCTGGCCAAAAGAAAGTATCACTTATTTTGTGAAGAATATAACATCATTTATATCCTCAAATGAATGCTACACATGCTCAAACAAAGTGTTTAACAACCAATAAAAATAACCAAGTATGCAAAAAGAATAAAACTACAAAAAGGAAAAAGAAAAATATAAGGGGAGGGGCCAAGATGGCTGATTAGAAGCAGCTGCAGTCTGCAGCATTCATGGATGGGAACAAAATGAGTGAATGAATACAGTACCTTCAGCTGAAATATCCAGGTTCTCATATTGAGACTGATAAGGGAAACAACTTGACCCACAGGAAATGAAGAAAAGCAGA
This sequence comes from Pongo pygmaeus, assembly GCF_028885625.2. Taxonomy (NCBI): domain Eukaryota; kingdom Metazoa; phylum Chordata; class Mammalia; order Primates; family Hominidae; genus Pongo; species Pongo pygmaeus. The sequence goes on along the minus strand of NC_072388.2, from coordinate 41,997,496 downwards.
GTGGAGAGACAGGCAACCCAGGAGTGACATGGAGCCAAGGGAAGTGGTGAGTGATTGTGCAACCCCAGGAAACCATGCTTCTCCCACAGATTTTTCAACCCATGGATCAGGAGATACCCTTGTGAGCAAACCCCACCAGAGTGTTTGGTCCAACACACAGAGCCATGTGGAGTCTTGGCAGAGCTCCTGCTCAGGCATGAATGGAGACCCAGGAACTTTACATAATCTGGCCCTGGGATCCTCAGCAAACATGTCTGTAACTCAGGCAAGGCAGGAGGCCCACACATAGGAAAGAGGTGGAATCCAGGGATCCAAGTAGCATCATTCTTCTGGCCCCAATTCCACAGCACCTCACAAGATAAGACACATCGGTTTCAAATTCCAGCCAGCTACCAGCAACAGTGTGGACCCTCCCTAAGACCTGATGCAGTCCCAGAGGGAGGCATGGGTATCATCTTCAGAAGGTTGGCTAACAATGAACTTCCCTGAACTAAAGGAGCATGTAGCAAAACAATTCAAAGAAGCTGAGAATTATTATAAAACAATGCAGGTGCTGACCCTCACAATAGCCAGTTTAGAGAGGAATATAACTGACTTGTTAGAGTTGAAAAATATATTACAAGAACTTCACGATGCAATCACAAGTATCAGTAGCAGAATAGACCAAGCGGAGGAGAGAATCTCAGAACTTGAAAACTCTCTTTCTGAAATGAGACAGGCGGACAATAATAGAGAATAAAGAATGAAGAGAAATGAAAAAACCCTTGGAGAAATGTGGAATTATGTAAAAAGACCAAATCTATGACTGATCAGGGTATCTGAAAGAGATGGGGAGAATGGAACCAAGTTGGAAAATATACATTAGTGTATCATTCAGGAGAACTTTGTTAACCTAGAAGGACAGGTCAACACTAAAATTCAAGAAATGCAGAGAACCTCAATAAGATACTCCACAAGAAGATCATCCCCAGGAAAAATAATCATTAGATTCTCTGTGGTCAAAAAGAAAGAAAAAAAAGTTAAGGACAGCCAGAGAGAAAGTTCAGGTCACCTATAAAGGGCAGCCCAGCAGACTAACAGAGGACCTCTCAGCAGAAACCCCACAAGTCAGAAGAGATTGGGGGCCAACATTTAACATTCTAAAAGAAAATAATTTCCAACCTAGAATTTATTTCATATCCGGACAAACTAAGCCTCATAAGTGAAAAAGAAATCAGATCCTTTTCAGACAAGCAAATGCAAAGAAGTGAGGATATTTATTACCACCAGACCTGCTGTGCAAGGGTTCCTGAAAAAAGCACTAAATACGGAAAGGAAAAAACTTTACCAGACACTGCAAAACACAGTGAAGTACACAGACCAGGGACACCGTGAAGCAACCACATAAATAAGTCTGCAAAATAACTAGCTACCATCATGATGACAGAATCAAATTTACATAGTCAATGGAGTCAAATTGTATTTCATTTGATAGCGATTTTTCAGGGACCCTCCTTTTAAAATTGTATTTAGTTCCACTAATAGTGAGATTTCATATTATCAAGGCAAAACTGAGTCAATTAGAACATTAAAGCTGCCTTCTTTGGTTTTATTTATTTATTTTATTTCATTTTTTGAAGCGAGTTCTCTCTCTCTAGCCCAGAATGCAGTTGCATGAGCATGGCTCACTATAGCCTTGAACTCCTGGGCCCAAGTGATTCTCCTGCCTCAGCCTCCCATGTAGCTGGGACTTCAGGCACACAATAACACACTCATCCAAATGTCTTTTGTTTAGAATAAATATTCCCCACTTCACCGTTTTTATTCCCTTTTTTTGTTTTGTTTTGTTTTAGTGTCACTTTGTCAGCCAGGCAGGAGTGCAGTGGCCAATCTTGGCTTACTGCAACCTTTGCCTCCCAGGTTCAAGCAATTCTTGTTCCTCAGATTCCTGAGTAGCTGATACAGGCATGTATCACCATGCCTGGCTAATTTTTGTATTTTTAGTGGAGACAGGGTTTTGGCATGTTGGCCAGGATGGTCTCGAACTCCTGGCCTCAAGTGATTCGCCCGTCTCAGCCTCCCAAAGTGCCGGGATTATAGGCATGAGCCACCATACCCAGCCCCATTTTCTTTCTTTTAGCATATTTTTGAGTTATTTTCTTAGTTGTATCACTGGGGATTACAATTAACATCTTAATTTAAAACAATCAAGTTCATAATAATACTAACAATCTCAATAGTATTGAAAATATTTACATATTATAGTTCAGATCTGTCCCCCTGCATCATCTTATTGTCTTTAAACAGATTGCAATTTTATGCATTTATAAGCCTATAAACATTTGTAATTATTTTTTATGTAGTTGTCATTTAAGTAAGATGAAGGCAAACAGTAAAACGAACCAAAATATATGTATACTTTATTTTTATTTACCTATTTATTTACATGTACCTATGTCCTTTATTTCATTGTGTGGATTTGAGTTTCTGTTTCGTGTCTTTTCATTTCAATTTGAAGAGTTACTTTTAGTATTTTGGAAAAGCAAGTCTGCCAACGACAAAGTTTCACAGTTTTTGCTTATTTGGGAATTTCTTATTTCTCCTTTATTTTTAAACTCTAGTTTTGCTGGCTATGCAATTCTAGGTAGATGGGTTTTTTTTTTCCTTTCAGTATTTTTAATATGTTATACCACTAGTTTCTAGATTCCATGACTTCTTACATTATTTCAGGTGTAAATATTTTTAGTGATTCCTTGTATGTGATGGGTTGTTTGCCTCTTCTTGTTATCAAGATTTTCCTTTTGCCTTTGGCTATTGATAGTTTCACTACGATGTGTTTAGAGATGGATCTATTTGAGTTTATACTGCTTGAAGTTCATTGAGCTTCTTTGTGTATACTATACGATGTGTATAGTTGTAATTTTCATCAAATTTAGAAAATTTTTGGCCATTATTTTTTCAAATACTGTTTTTGTTCCTTCTCTCTTTTTAATCGTTTGCATACATTTTATGAAATTGAAGGTTTTCCACAGTTTTCTGAGGTTCTGTTTACTTTTCTACATTATTTTACTATTGTTCCTCAGGTTGGGTAATTTCGGGTGACTTTTTTTTCAACTTTACTGATTCTTCTGAAATGTTAAGCCTGCTCTTAAGTCTAATGATTTTTTTCATTGTAATTATTTTAATTTTTAAACTCTATAGTTTTGGTTGTATTTATATCTTTTTGTTATTCTCTATTTGGTGAAACATTATTCTAATACTTATGCTTTCTTTCAATTCTATGAGCGTATTTATTATGGCTGATTCAAAATCTTAGTATACTAAATAGAAAATCTGGATTTCTTCATGTTGGGTAAGTTTTTCTCTCCTGTATATGAAGCATAATTTCCTGATTTCTTTTTTCATGCCTAATAATTTCTTATTGGTGTTGAAAACTGAATATTTAAATAATTTAATGGAGCAATCTGTAAATCAGATCAAGTCCCTTCCAGGATTGTCATTCTTACGGTTTATTCTTCTTGTTGCTGTTGCCGTAGTTTGCATATTGAACATCTTGCAATAATTCTGTAAAGACTGTATTTTTTCCTTTTGTGGCTACTGAAGCCTCTGATTGATTAGCTTAGTGGCAGCAAATTAGTGGACAGATTTTCTTATTCATCTTGAAACACTAAGTCACTTGGTGTTTGCCAAGGGATTCTGTGTATGTTTGAAGGCAAAACTTTCATTCTCTGACAGTGTATAACTCTGCCTTGGCCTTTATTTTCTTGTCACATAGGGCTTTAAGTCACCCAGAGTTGAGAGATTAGGGCCTTCCTAGGTATTCTCTGCAAGTATTCATTGACTTCTACAGTCTTAAGAATATTTTAGAGCTTTTTCAGGGATTACATGAACATTTTATCCTCCAGATTTTTCTTTTAAGTGTTTTGACCAATTTCTTATTTGCCCCAACTGGTATTGCCACCTCAAGCTGATGAAATATTAAACACTTGTCACTGGTTTGACAAATGCTCTGTAAATAAGGCTTTTCCATTAGCTGTGTATCCAAGTCAGATAAAATAAATATAAGCCCAGTGAATGAAGCTCCAGACAGAACTGGAGCTCTATTCTGTGAGACAAAGCTTTGGGGGAGCGCCAAACCCATCTTCTTCCCTCTTGTGTTAGGTTACTGGTTTGCAAGGGCTACTATGTAGCTGAGGTGAGGAAAAATAGGAGACAGGGCTTATTATAATGTTACCAGATTCAACTTTCTAACGAAGAATTGGCCATTTTTATTCAATTAATTGTTCGTGGATTATTACCAGTATTTGAGAAATTCCTGTTCTGAAAAATTTAATGTTCACAAATTTTTTCAATGTTCTCCAAGCTTTTATGGAGGATAAGATTATCAGATATTTTACACTCCTATTCTAAATGTGATTGACAGTTTATTATTTCTGGATGCATTTAAGTTGCTAAGAAGAGGTGAATGTACTGAATTCATTTTAATATCTGATATTTTAATTTTGCATTGGTCATTTAGCAGAAATGAAAGCATTTGGGTTTAATTTACTTATTTATTTAGTTTTCTTTTACATAAAACTAATTCCAGACGTATAGTTCAGTGATACTAGATCAAGTCTTGATGAATTTGAAACAGCAAACTTGAGAATCTTGTCATATTAGGATCACAACGAATTTCAGATGCTTTTTGGGTGAAGATAAATATTAAAAATTTTAATGTTCTTTACTTATTTACAGAATGAAAAAGATCTTGAGCAATCACTTGTTTATTCATTTCAGCTGAGAATACTGTGACAGTTTTATTAGACTCTAAAATTCATGGAGGAAAATAATAGATATATAATGAATGCATAAATATTCAAATAACCTATTATACACACATGAAATACTGGTGTAATTTAAATATCCAAAGTATACACATTCTGTATATAGCACAATGGCAACAAAGAGACAGTTACAATTATATGATTTTTTTCTAAAATATATACTACTACACTACCACAAAGACTTTTTCTTTGTAATGTAGTTTAATCTTTTTTAATATAAACTGGATTCAGTATGAAATAGTTGTAAAGAGTCTGAAATCTCATATAAACACTAAATCAACATGTACTTGAAAGAACATTCATAATAAAGATAATCTAGATTATTACAAAATAAAAGCCTATGAAAGCAGTTTGTATTTTGATAGGTATTTTCTTTTCTAGCACTAGAATCTGTCAATGGTTAGCTAGCCTCCATAAAGCTGATTATCTAAAATAACCATGCAACATGAGATATACATATGGCTTCATACCCCCTTAGTCTCCCTCTCCAGTGTCTCTTCCTGTCCTGGATGTACTTTCCAAAGAATTTTCTGAGCTTTCCAACTCACTGACTCTCATGAACAATTATCTCCAAGACAGCAAACCTAAAAATGCATTACAAATGCTATGAACAAATACAAGCTACAATATGTGATTTTATATGTTTATTTTTTTTATTGTCAGCTTTGTTCCACAATTATTATTAGCAATACTTGAATGCTTAAAAATGTTTACTAGTTTGGCTTATCCACTCACATTCTCATTTTGAAACTGGAATTCATCAGTAGTCTAGGCCTCCTTGTTTAGTTGAATAATAGTCTCTAGCAAATGAGGAGAAATACATAATGCAATATTAATTAATGCTACTTTATTATAAACATACTTAATATATTTGAATATCTTAAAGATAGAAAGTAGTTTACATATTATTTAATTTATCATTCATAGAGCTTTTAGTGTATATTTCTATTCAGTTTAATGTAATCAGACTGCATATACAGAAACGTGGGCACATATACACATGGTTATACTATCATTTAGTGTGTATATGTATTCAAAAATTTCCTTCCTACTCATATTAAAGCAAAGCAAATATTAGCATTTACTTTTTGTGTATTTCTCAATATTTAATGTAAAGCAATATACTGAAAAGTACTCTGTGACCTTTGAAACAATGTATTCTGATTAACTGGTTCTCCCATGTCTACACTAACATTCAGGGAGTGAACTGAATGACTACTCAATCAAGACATGGAATATTGAAAAGGTCAAACTGATATGATGGTGAAAATCACTTCATAATGTTTTTTATCTTAAATCTATTTTTTTAATAAAATAAACTGAAAACTGATATAGCAAAAAATTCAAGGTAAATATTTTCCAACATTAAATAGTGAAAGAAAAAAGGGATATTGTACAAACACTATAAGGAAATGTGAACATACATAATGTTCTTATTTTTGGTCACATAGTCTCAGACTACTTGTATTCTACTTGGAATATGTTATCTCACATATATAAAAGTTACAATTACATTAATTAATCATGAAATCACTACATATAGCTCATGATAAGTCACAATAATGTAAAGTAAAATATCTTGTTATGTGCTTAAGAGACAAAGATACATTTGTATTGATGACAGCAGCAGGCTCTCTGGAGCTGCCACTGCAAAGACACTGGCTGCAGCAAGGGAGGTGCCACCAGGGGCTGTGCACTCCATGGAGCCAGCAAGAGCCAGGAACAGGCAGGAGCCGCCTTCTACTTGGCGGGGTGGGAGCCCTGCCCTCCTGGCTGCAGCTACAGACCTGGGCATCCCTGTACTCTCAGGGTCCCAGAATGCCTGCTCCTGCTGCCTGGCCTCTCCCTGCTCCCAGCACCCACTCCTATTTTGGAGCAAAGTTGTGGCTGAGTTTGGGTGCTGTTGTGATGTGGCCGGGTGTGTGGTGGTTCACACCTGTAATCCCAGCACTTTGGGAGGCTGAGGCAGGCGGATCACTTGAGGTCAGGGGTTTGAGACTACCCTGACCAATGTGGTGGAACCCCATCTCTAGTAAAAATACAAAAATTAGCTGGGCATGGTGGCTTGAGCCTGTAGTCCCAGCTTCTTGGGACGGTGAATCAGGAGAATTGCTTGAACCTAGGAGGCAGAGATCACAGTGAGCCGAGATTGTGCCACTGTTCTCCAGCTTAGGTGACAGAACGAGACTCCAACTCAAAAAAGAAAAAAACGTGTACATATATAATACAGACATACACACATACCATGGAATACCATGCGACCATAACAAAGAACAAAGTCATATCCTTTGCAGCAACATGGATGGAGCTGGAGGCCATTATTCTAAGTGAACTAACACAGGAACAGTAAACAAAATGCCACATGTTCTGTCTTATAAGTGGTAGCTAAACACTGAGTACATATGGACACAAACAGAACAACAGACATGGGGACTTACTTGAGGGTAGAGGGTGGTAGGAGAGTGAAGATTGAGAAATTACTGATCGGGTACTATACTTATTAGCTGGGTGATGAAAGAATCTGCACATGAAATCCCCATGACATGCAATTTACCTATATGACAAACCTGCACATGTATCCCTCAACCTAAAATAAATTTTAAAAATAAAAATAAATCTGTATTGAAGACTTTAAATGCACAGCTGTCAGAAATCTTGTAGGTGATACACATACATTAATTTTACAACAAAATCCTAAAATCATTTCTATAATTTCTAATACAATTTTAAACATACTTTTTAAAACTAACATTTGATTCAGAAAGCATCAGAATATTCATGGCCATTTTTATTTTATTTTTATTTATTTATTTATTTTAATTTATTATTATTATAATTTAGGTTTTAGGGTACATGTGCGCAATGTGCAGGTTAGTTACATATGTATACATGTGCCATGCTGGTGCACTGCACCCACCAACTCGTCATCTAGCATTAGGTATATCTCCCAGTGCCATCCCTCCCCCCTCCCCCCACCCCACAACAGTCCCCAGAGTGTGATGATCCCCTTCCTGTGTCCACGTGTTCTCATTGTTCAATTCCCACCTATGAGTGAGAATATGCGGTGTTTGGTTTTTTGTTCTTGCGATAGTTTACTGAGAATGATGCTTTCCAATTTCATCCATGTCCCTGCAAAGGACATGAACTCATCATTTTTTATGGCTGCATAGTATTCCATGGTGTATATGTGCCACATTTTCTTAATCCAGTCTATCATTGTTGGACATTTGGGTTGGTTCCGAGTCTTTGCTAATGTGAATAATGCCGCAATAAACATACGTGTGCATGTGTCTTTATAGCAGCGTGATTTATAGTCCTTTGGGTATATACCCAGTAATGGGATGGCTGGGTCAAATGGAATTTCTAGTTCTAGATCCCTGAGGAATCGCCACACTGACTTCCACAAGGGTTGAACTAGTTTACAGTCCCACCAACAGTGTAAAAGTGTTCCTATTTCTCCACATCCTCTCCAGCACCTGTTGTTTCCCGACTTTTTAATGATTGCCATTCTAACTGGTGTGAGATGGTATCTCATTGTGGTTTTGATTTGCATTTCTCTGATGGCCAGTGATGGTGAGCATTTTTTCATGTGTTTTTTGGCTGCATAAATGTCTTCTTTTGAAAAGTGTCTGTTCATATCCTTTGCCCACTTTTTGATGGAATTGTTTGTTTCTTGTAAATTTTTTGAGTTCATTGTATATTCTGGATATTAGCCCTTTGTCAGATGAGTAGGTTGCGAAAATTTTCTCCCATTCTGTAGGTTGCCTGTTCACTCTGATGGTAGTTTCTTTTGCTGTGCAGAAGCTCTTTAATTAGATCCGATTTGTCAATTTTGGCTTTTGTTGCCATTGCTTTTGGTGTTTTAGACATGAAGTCCTTGCCCATGCCTATGTCCTGAATGGTAATGCCTAGGTTTTCTTCTAGGGTTTTTACGGTTTTAGGTCTAACGTTTAAGTCTTTAATCCATCTTGAATTGATTTTTGTATAAGGTGTAAGGAAGGGATCCAGTTTCAGCTTTCTCCATATGGCTAGCCAGTTTTCCCAGCACCATTTATTAAATAGGGAATCCTTTCCCCATTTCTTGTTTTTCTCAGGTTTGTCAAAGATCAGACAGTTGTAGATATGCGGCGTTATTTCTGAGGGCTCTGTTCTGTTCCATTGATCTATATCTCTGTTTTGGTACCAGTACCATGCTGTTTTGGTTACTGTAGCCTTGTAGTATAGTTTGAAGTCAGGTAGTGTGATGCCTCCAGCTTTGTTCTTTTGGCTTAGGATTGACTTGGCGATGCAGGCTCCTTTTTGGTTCCGTATGAACTTTAAAGTAGTTTTTTCCAATTCTGTGAAGAAAGTCATTGGTAGCTTGATGGGGATGGCATTGAATCTGTAAATTACCTTGGGCAGTATGGCCATTTTCATGATATTGTTTCTTCCTACCCATGAGCATGGAATGTTCTTCCATTTGTTTATATCCTCTTTTATTTCGTTGAGCAGTGGTTTGTAGTTCTCCTTGAAGAGGTCCTTCACGTCCCTTGTAAGTTGGATTCCTAAGTATTTTATTCTCTTTGAAGCAATTGTGAATGGGAGTTCACTCATGATTTGGCTCTCTGTTTGTCTGTTATTGGTGTATAAGAATGCTTGTGATTTTTGTACATTGATTTTTTATCCTGAGACTTTGCTGAAGTTGCTTATCAGCTTAAGGAGATTTTGGGCTGAGACAATGGGGTTTTCTAGATATACAATCATGTCGTCTGCAAACAGGAACAATTTGACTTCCTCTTTTCCTAATTGAATGCCCTTTATTTCCTTCTCCTGCCTAATTGCCCTGGCCAGAACTTCCAACACTATGTTGAATAGGAGTGGTGAGAGAGGGCATCCCTGACTTGTGCCAGTTTTCAAAGGGAATGCTTCCAGTTTTTGCCCATTGTGTATGATATTGGCTGTGGGTTTGTGATAGATAGCTCTTATTATTTTGAGATACGTCCCATCAATACCTAATTTATTGAGAGTTTTTAGCATGAAGCGTTGTTGAATTTTGTCAAAGGCCTTTTCTGCATCTATTGAGATAATCATGTGGTTTTTGTCTTTGGTTCTGTTTATATGCTGGATTACATTTATTGATTTGCATATATTGAACCAGCCTTGCATCCCAGGGATGAAGCCCACTTGATCATGGTGGATACATGATCAGAGTTTGTAGAGGGAAATTTATAGCACTAAATGCCCACAAGAGAAAGCAGGAAAGATTTAAAATTGACACCCTAACATCACAATTAAAAGAACTAGAAAAGCAAGAGCAAACACATTCAAAAGCTAGCAGAAGGCAAGAAATAACTAAGATCAGAGCAGAACTGAAGGAACTAGAGACACAAAAAACCCTTCAAAAAATTAATGACTCCAGGAGCTGGTTTTTTGAAAGGATCAACAGAATTGTTAGACCACTAGCAAGACTAATAAAGAAAAAAAAGAGAAGAATCAAATAGACACAATAAAAAATGATAAAGGGGATATCACCACCGATCCCACAGAAATACAAACTACCATCAGAGAATACTACAAACACCTCTATGCAAATAAAGTAGAAAATCTAGAAGAAATGGATAAATTCCTCGACACATACACTCTCCCAAGACTAAACCAGGAAGAAGTTGAATCTCTGAATAGACCAATAACAGAAGCTGAAATTGTGGCAATAATCAATAGCTTACCAACCAAAAAAAGTCCAGGACCAGATGGATTCACAGCCGACTTCTACCAGAGGTACAAGGAGGAACTGGTACCATTCCTTCTGAAACTATTCCAATCAATAGAAAAGGAGGGAATCCTCCCTAACTCATTTTATGAGGCCAGCATCATCCTGATACCAAAGCTGGGCAGAGACACAACCAAAAAAGAGAATTTTAGACCAATATCCTTGATGAACATTGATGCAAAAATCCTCAATAAAATACTGGCAAACCGAATCCAGCAGCACATGGCCATTTTTAAATGCCACTTTAACGTGATGGTATCAATTGCTTTCTTCCACCCCTTAAATATAGATAGGCTGGTAGCATACTATAAACAGACGCTTAATTTCAGAAAAAGAGGCAGCAAAATTAAAATAATTAATGTTTTTATAAGTGTCAATGTGTAATATCTATACATTCCATGGTTTAAGGTAAAATATTTAATAATCTTTTTTTATGAAATATAAAAATCTTCTTTATAATAATAAATTTTAATTTTATAATATCAACCACCTAAGTGTTATCCTGTTTGTCTTCATGAATTACCTTTTGAACTTTCATGCAATAACTTGTCTATAAATGATCCAGAGAATATATTTTGTGATATTATTTATGTAACCTTCTCAAACATGATTTTACTGTCCTAAACAAAACTCTCATTCATAGGTTTATATTGCTGTTTGTTACAATTAATCTTGTAATGTATATGCCAATAGGTGCTATATATCATGATATATTGATACTACAGATTTTCTGGTATGTCTTGCCATTGATCCCTCAAATATTCTTATATTTTTAATTTTTCTCATTTGTCAGTAATTCTGTAGATACAATTTGGTGAGTTTCGTCGGCGTATCAAGTTAAATAATCACCACATAATCATGTAGCTCATTTCCAATAACCCTCAAAATTTCCTTCTGCCTTTTTGCAATCAGTCCCGTCCTCTTGCCAATGACACATAATGATTTGCTTTCTTTCACTACAGTTTTCATTTTATATCATTTGTTATAAATTAAATTTTAGAGTGTGGTATCTTCTTTATATATTTTATTTTGCTCAGCATTATGCTTTTTGTGATTCACTGACACTCTTGCATATATCCATAGTCCCTTTTTATTATGGGATGATATCCCATTTTATGTTAATACCATAATTTGTTTATTCATTCACCAATTGGTGGATATTTATATTGGTCCCAGTTTTTCTCAATTATGAAAAATTCCTCTGTGAATCTACCAGAAGATGTCTTTATTTTGGATATATCTTTTCATTACTCATAGATAAATACCTAAGAGTGGAATTGCTGGGCCAATGGTAACTTTATGTTTAACTCTATAAGAACCTGCAAAATTGCATTCCTAACTGGTTATATCATTTTAGATCTCCACAAACAAATTAGAATTTCTGTTATTCCTCACCAATGCTTTTTATGGTTAGCTTTATAAATTTTAGCCATCTAATGGTTATGCCAATGGTATTTTTGTTGTTTAATTTTTATTACTCTGATGATTAATAAAGTTGACCATCTTTTCAAGCATTTATTTGCCATCTGTAGGTTTAGAATCTGGATAAAATTATCTATTCGATATGTACTTATAAAACATTTTCTATTAGCTTGTGTTGTGCCTTTTTATTTTCTTTTGAGTCTGTTTAAAAGAGTTAGTTTTAAAAATTTTGATTAAGTCATGTAATTTATGTAATTGGTGTATACTATTTAAGCAATCTCTGTTAAACTTAAGGTCACAAAGATTTTCTCTCATGTTTCTTTTCTGAGATATTTGTAATTTAAATGCTCACAATTAGGTCTATGATTTATTTTAATCTAATTTTTGTATGTGATATTAGGCAAGGGTGGGATTTCATTTTTCTTACAGATGAATATTCATTATTCTAGAACCATTAGTTAATGATATTTTCTGTTTATTTTTGAATTGCCACTATGTTTTTATTTAAAGTTAATTGGTTATACATTTGAGAGTTTTTTCTTGATCTATCTTTTTTTCCTATTAATCTATATGGCTATTTTAACAGCAACATTTTATAATCTTACTTACTGGTTGCTTTGTAATAAGCCTGAAATCATGCTGTGTGAGGCATCCAACTTTGTTTTTTATTTTCATAATTTTTGTTATTGTTAGTCCTTTGCATTTCCATATACATTTTAGAATTAGTTGTCATTTTTTAAAAAAACACATTTTTATCTGGGCACTCATCGTATTACAATGTTGGTTTTTCTCTATTATAACTGAGGTAACAGGGTATATACTATATCAGCATGCATTTCCTCATTACCCTCCCACCATCTCTACCTAGACCCTCTCTCACAATATCTTACCCTACAAAGGCTCTTGTAGTATATATAAAGTTTATTTCTCTTACCTACATCTTGTTTTTTGAAAACTAGATTCATATATAAAATTTCCAGCTTGATTGTCTTATTGGAAGCCTACTATCAACATATCCAAAATGAATCTTATATCCTTGTGCTTTAACATATAATATATTTCAACCTCTTCATCAGAGTTAATGGTGCTCTGTCGGTCCATTCAGATGCTCCTGCCACATAATTAAGTGTCTGTCTTTATTCTCTCCTTCGGCTCATACTGTTAATGGTCTTGTTTAACACTTACTCTAAATTCATTTCTGATCACAGAGGCTGAAAAGCTATTACAACTGGGATTGCTATCTGTCAGGCTTAGAAACCACTAGTTTAGACAAACTGCCTATGTAGCTCTTTTGACATTGCATTAGATTGTGTGAATGGAAATATGAAATCTGATTATTTGGACAAACTTACCCATAGTTCTTTGGTACCAATCATAGAATGTGCTCTAGAATTTCTGTAATTTCCTAATAATTGGCCATGTTCCTTTACACATTGCTCTCTTCTTCCAGTCACATCCTCTCATGTCTAGCTGGATACTTTCCAATGCTGTGAAGAAAAACAGCAAGGTAAGAACTTTGTTTTCACAGAATTTTTGTTCATTATTTACATGAGTGAGTAGCTTTTCAAAAAATAATAAAGCTAGTACATACATTACAATAGATTGAGAGTTGGACACAGCACATTAGAATATGTGGGCAATTTATTTCACTGTAAACATGCTAAAACTAGATAGTAATGAAACTAGAAGGAGGTGTGGGGTCAAGATTTTTAATGTTTAATTAATTAATTATATGTTACATGTCAATAAAAATTGTCCATATTTAAATATAAATAAAATAATGTTTCATTTGTAGTGTTAAGACAAAAGGGAAAATATAAAAGAGGAAGTATTCCAGTTGCTAGAGACTAAATCAGAATTATGCCTATTTCAGTCTTACAGTTATGCCATAATCTTCAGTTGTAAAATAGAATCAAACCTGACATAATGAATATCTAACAAGGGCAACCAAACCAAGAAAAGGGTTGAAGTAAATATTCAGCTACATTTTATTTATGCATTCAGCTAATTTTATCCAGAATGTATTATGATAAACTCTGTGATAGTAATAAGAAAGTGTATGCAGAAAAATATCTTCTATCTATAATCACCACTCCCTGTCTTGAGAGACTACAAAATGTAAGAGGCCCATATGCCTTTTCTAAAGATTTTCAAGCTTTTGCTTCCTACTTTTCATCAGTTTTTATGTCACTTCCACAGCAATGTTTTCTCTATATGTCAATCATCTCTTTTTAATTAAGGCAAATGTATGTTGTTAAAAACTTGAACTTGAAATCCTTTAACCATCATGAATTAACTAAGGGATCTTGGACATATTCTTAGCTTCCTCATACATGAAATAATAATAATACAGTTATTTTCCTTGGAAGTTTAGTCCGTTGATTGAATGAGTATTTAGAATAGTTCCTGTTATATAGCCATTACTCAATAAACACAAAACTAATATTGATAATTTCTTACCTCCTGTATACTAAAATGTCTACGACATAAATGTTCTTGTTCTAATTATATAAATGAGGTATCTGAAAGAAAAATCTATGAAGTTGACAGAGTTAGAATTCTAAAACCAAATCTGCTCAATTTCAAAGACTCCATTCTGTACACAATATTTATAATCTAATGTGTTAGAGGAAGACAAAGGACAGAACTCAAAGTCATCCTGCTGCTCACTTGAGACAAATGCATATCAGATTGCTTATTTTGTGCTATGTGTTTATGTTATCTGCAGATTCAGTGAGCCAGACAGAGGTATAAGTAACTCTTTCTCTACCACCCACCCAACATGTAAATTGTATGTTCAGTGAAAGACTGAATAAAGACTCAAAAGGAACAAAAGGATGCAACTATTTGTCTCTTACCTACCTATACATTTAAAAAAATTATTTTCCTTCCCTGAATATCCGCCCTTCGCCTTTAAATATTGAAGCCCTAAGAATCCTCTCTGGAGAAGGCATAGACCTGCCTCCTGTGTACACATCCTTAACCTTGGCAAAATGAACTTTTAAATTGATTGAGACTTGACTCATACTTTTGGTTTACAAATGCTTTCTTTGAGCCATGCCAATTTAAAAAGGTAAACATTCATCAATTAAATTGCAAAGTATTTTATTGCTATTAGCCTCATTTGCTACATGACAATTTTGTATAATCCTTAGAAACATTTGTATTCATTATCTCATAATTATATCTACATTCTTACAAAATATAAATCTTTATCGGCATTTTATCAAATATAACCAAAATAAAGCAATTTTTGGCATAATATGGATCTTGTAAACACTTAGCACCTGCTAATTTTACGGGTAAAGATTTACATATATTAATCTGGCTCTATTTTGTAACTAACCCAAGTTGCAATTATAAGAACATTTTGTAGAAAATGTTCTGAGTGCTGCGTTATTGGGATAGTTTTAGATTTTCGCTGAAACAAAAAAGAAAACTTCTGTGGTCCCATAATTTTCTACATAAAAATTTCTTTATCTCAGAATTTAGCAGTTTCTTGCAAGATATTTTGTGATCTATTTAATTTCATCCAATGCTAGATCTTTCTTTCTACGCTATTGCCAGATATGAGTTCCTTTAAAATGCCAAACACTTGTATGAATCTGGAATTTTGATCATGCTATTTGATTTACCCATAAACCCCTTGTAAAGAATCTTCCAGTGATTACCTTCTACTCATCCTCTATCCATCAATTTATGTGTCATTTTTTCAGGAATGTCTTCTCTATCACTAAAATATACTATAACTACCACTCCCATTGACATAGCATGGTGTCTGTATTTTCTTTCATTGTACTTAGCAGAATTTTTAACTATTTTTATCTGTAAGCTGATTTTTTTTCGATGTCCTTCCTCATCTTTATTTCACTATCAGACTTCAAGTGTGCTAGTTTATGATTATTTGGTTCATTATTATATATACAACAATGAGGAGACAAATGCATATCAGGCTGCTTATTTTGTCAGAACTTCCAGGATTTTATTTAATGAATTTTATAAATTAAAAATAAATGAATAAAAACCTATAAATTATATGTGCTCTAAAACTGACTAAAGGGAGAAAAATTCTCTGGAAGCACCTATAAATCTAGGAATCTAAGGGGCATACTTAAAGTGAAAAAATTTTAATTGTGTGCTTCAATTTTTGAAAACAAGTGTTCTTTATAAATTAGAGCACAAATGAAACAGAAATTAACTTCGTTTTGTAATGTATGTAAAAAATTGAGAAACAGGCCGGGCGCGGTGGCTCAAGCCTGTAATCCCAGCACTTTGGGAGGCTGAGGCGGGCGGATCACGATGTCAGGAGATCGAGACCATCCTGGTTAACACGGTGAAACCTCGTCTCTACTAAAAACACAAAAAAATTACCCAGACGAGGTGGCGGGCGCCTGTAGTCCCAGCTACTCGGGAGGCTGAGGCAGGAGAATGGCATGAACCCAGGAGGCGGAGCTTTCAGTGAGCCAAGATCTCGCCACTGCACTCCAGCCTGGGCGACAGAGCGAGACTCCGTCTCAAAAAAAAAAAAAAAAAAAAATTGAGAAACAAAACTATTATTTAATTTTAAATTTGTATATTTGGCAATGAGGAACAAGGGGTTAATAACATATTTTAAATGCATACTTCAAACGACAAAAATAGAGAAAAAAAGCATGCAATTTCTTGGCTCTACATTTTCAGGAAATCAGTAATTTACTCTAAACTTCCACTGGCCTAATAAACTGAACATTATGCTTTGATTAAGGTTACAACTCTTCTTTGTTGGTAGAAAATATATTTCAGTGAAAAAAGCCAGGCATAAAATGACAAATACTACATGTTCTCACTCATACGTGGAAGCTAAAAAAGTGGATCTTATGTAGGTAATGAGGATAAACTCTGACCGTTTTTCTTCTCTTTTCCAAATTCCTATCTAAGGAGTCCAAGGAAGTCATAATCTACAAACCATAAAGTCTCATCAGAGGGTTTTTATTTAACCCTATATAACACGCCCCAACCTGACTCTGGCATAACAGCACATGTAAGATAAGGAAGGAAATCAAAATATTTTTAACCTCAAATATGTTTCTTTGCCATATCTTGAAATCGCCTGCAAAGTTATCTCTTGTGGGGAAAGATCTACATGCTATAGAGAATCTCTTTCCCTTTTCCTACCTTTTTTATTGATCCAGGAAAGACTCAACTAAGAGTCTGAAACCTCTTTAAACGTGATAAGAAACTTGTAGAATCTATTCTCTCTAAAGCCTGCTACCTGAAGGCTTCATCTGAACTTCAGTCTCCACAATCTTTTATCTTAACCCAGACATTTCCTATCTGTTGATTCCAGGTTTTTAAATGAACTCTTTTCAACCAAGTGCCAATCAGAAAATCTTTGAATCTGCCTATAACCTGGAAGCTCTGTTACTGGTGGAGGGTGGAGAGTCTTGACTTGGAGTTGTTCAGGTTCTTGTCATGTTGAACAAAATGCACAAGGAAAGCAATGAAAGCGTAGATTTATTGAAGCAAAAGTACGCTCCACAGAGCAAGAGTGGACTCAGGGGCTCGAGGGCTTCAGCAAGTGTTTCAAGAGCCCTGGCTGCAAAATCTTCTGGGGTTTAGTATTCTTCAAGAGGTTTCCTATTGGTTACAACCTATGTAAAGGAAACTTGACTTGCAACCAATCAGAGACTGAAGTAAAGTTACACCCTATGCAAATAAAGACTTGGCCTGTGACCAGTTGGAGGCTGAAGTGAAGGCTTTCTGTCTCCAGATGCTATTCTTCTGACTTAGCCCCTCTGCTTCCAGTTGTCCTGCCTTTTTAGACAAAATTACTGAATATCTTACATGTATTGATTAATGTCTTATGTTCCCCTAAAATGTATAAAATCTAGTTGTGGGCTGACTACCTTGGGTACATGTTCTCAGGGTTCCTCGAGGGCTGTGTCACGGGCCATGATCACTCATATTTGGCTCAGAATAAATCTTTTCAAATATTTTCTGAGGAGTTTGACTCTTTTCATAGACGATAAAGAATAGAATGGTAATTACCAGAGGCTAGGAAAGGTAGAGGAGAGGGGAAATGAAGAGAAGTTGGTTAATGGGTACAAAAATGTGGCTAGATAGAAGGAATTAGTTCTAGTGTTTGATAGTATAGTAGGGTGACTATTATTAATAATAATTTATTGTATACTTCAAAATAGCTAGAAGAAAATGAGAATGTTACACGCACACACACACACACACACACACACACACACACACACACACAATGTTTGAGGAAGTGGATATCTCAGTTACCCTGATTTGGTTATTACACATTGTATGCATGTATGTATCAAAGTGTCACATGTACTTCCAAAATATGTACAACTATTATGCACCAATGAAGAAGGGAAAACATAAGAGGAATAAAGGCATGGATATTAAAAAAAAACATGTATATGACAACCACACAAATTTCATTCTTCCTGATGACACATCTCATCTAATCTTCTTTATGAACAGTGATCCCAAATTATGTTGTTCTTTCTCAAGACTGAAAAACCAAATATATTCAGCTAAATCAGAATAGGGGTGGTGTCAGGACGTCAACCCACATCACTCTAATATCAAAATCTATGTTTCTCTCATACGTTAAACATTTACCTAAAATTTGTGCTACTTGATTAATTTTAATGATAATTGGGAATTCCTTAGGACTTGTTATGAGAAAATTCTACATATTTCTACAATAAAGGAAATCATTGTTTTCCAGGCTTTTCTCAGTGAAAGTATTCACCATTATGTTCATTTCTGGATGATCAGCAAGCATCTGTCTCTTCTACTCTGTATGTCCCCTGAAGGACCAATACAGACAACTGTTCTTTCCTGTGCTGTGGAGAGTTTGAAGTCCTAATGCTTGTTTATGAATACTTTTCTTTTGGAGTTTTTAGTGCTTTTGGAATTTAATGCTTATCTCATTTTAAATTATGCCAATATGAAAGATGTCTTTAAAACAATAATTCAAGTAATCAGTTTTCTTTTCAATGAAAAATAATTAATTAAGAAAATACATTTTAAACTTTAAATATGAAGATGAAGGTAGATTGGAGAAACTAGATCAATTCTTCGAGAAGAAATAGAATACAGATTAAATACAAAAATCATCTTTGTGATGGCAGAAAAAAATGAGAAAATAAAAATTGGAGGTGCTAAGAACTCTAGAGAAAGGGCAATCTCAGAAAGGTAAATTTATATCTACAGCTCCTTTTATCTTAGTGGCAGTTTTTAAGCATCAGAAAGTCCTTTTTTTTTTTGTAGTTCTATGCACAGGTAGAAGACATTGCATCTGATCACAGGTAGAAGGCATTGCATCTGAAAAAGACTCCTGCTCAGTAAAAGAAAAAAAGAAAAAAAAAAAAAAAAAGCAAAGTTTTTGGAGACTTGCGGGAATCTCAAAACCTGCTACTTTTATCCTGAAAACATTTGCAATTGTTCAGGATGACAGGCTAAAATAACCCAACAAAAAATATCTGTTAAACAGAACAGAAGTTTCAGCATTCTTGAGAGATAATTATTAAGGTTTAGAACTATAAGAATAAGTTTTAGAAAATACAAAACCTTCTCAGTTGAACATGCTAGAAGGGCAGAGATAAAATGGAAGCTTATTGTCAGCCCAAAAAAGCAATAGAAATGTCTGGTGATGTTGAAAATATATTAGAAATAAAAACTCATAAAAATTATTCAAACTGATTAGTTGCTAAAATATAAGTATTCTAATGGTTTAGTATGGCTAGGAAAGTGGAAAAGTATTTATTTGCATTAAACTGTTATTAATTAATACCAATGTTGCAATATTTTTCATTACTAGTATTTTAATTCACAAATTTTAATTGTATACATTTAAAAGTACAATGTGATGTTTTGATAAGTATAAACAACATAGAATGGTTAAATCAAGTTAATTAACCCATCTTTCACCTCACTTGTCATTTTTTATGGGCAGACATTTGAAATTTACTCTTTATTTTGAAATATATAGTACATTATTATTAACTATAGGTATCCTGCTATGCAAAAGATCTCAAAAACTTTTCTCCTATCTAATTGTAACTTTGTACACTTTGACCAACATCTCCCGGTCCCCTCCCTCACTGTTCCCTACATCAATCCTCTGGTAACCACCATTCTACTCTCTACAACTATAGTTTGACTACTTTAGATTCACATATGAGTGAGATTGTGCAGTTTTTGTCTCTCTGTTTCTGGCTTATTTCACTTAAATATTTTCCTCCAGGTTCATCCATGATGTTACAAATAAAATAATTTCTTTTCTTTTATCAGGCTGAATAGTATTTTATGATGTGTATAAACCACATTTTTTAAAAATCCATTCATCTGGCAATGGACATTTGGGTTGATTCTGTATCTAGGTAATTGTGAATAATGCTACAGTGAACATCAGAGTTCATGTATCTCTTCAACCTATTGATTTCAATTCCTTTGGATATGTACCCAGAAGTGGAATTGCCAAATCATAAGGCAACTCTATTTCTTTTTTGGTGGGCCCTCCATACTGTTTTCCAAAATGCCTATACAAACTTACATTCACATTTTTTTCTCTTTGATCATAGTCATCCTAACAAGTGTGAAGTGATATTACATTGTAATTTTAATTTCTATTTCACTCATGATTAGTTATGTTAAACATATTGTCATCAATCTGTTGGCCATTTATCTATCTTCTTTTGAGAAATGTATTTTCAGGTCTTTGGTCCATTTTTAAAATGGATAATTTGTTTTCTTACTTGAGTTCCTTATATATTTTAGATATCAGGGAATAGCTCCTTATCAGATACATAGTTTACAAATAGTTTCTCACACTCTGAGGGTCATCTCTTCAGTCTGTTAATTCTTTCCTTAAGGTGCAGAAACTTTTTTGTTTAATGTAGTTCCATTTGTCTATTTTTCTTTCATTGCTTGTGCTTTCCGGGTACTATCTGAAAACATTAATGCATAGACCAGTGTTGTGTCACTTTCTCCCCCATGTTTTCTTTCAGTAATTTTACAGTTTCAGGTCTTATGTTTGAGTCTTTAGTGTATTTTGTGTTGATTATTTTATATATTGTGAGTTAAGGGTCCAATTTCTTTCTTCTGCATGTAGATATCCAGTTCTCACAACACTATCTATTGAAGGGAATGTCCTCTCCCCATTTTGTGTTCTTGGCATCTTTGTCAAAACTCAATTGGCCATAAAAGCCTAGGTTTATTTCTGGGTTCTGTTCTCTTCAATTGGTCAGTATGTCTGTTTTTATGCCAGCACCATGTTCTTTTGATTACAATGGTTTTAAAATATATTCTAAAATCAGGGAGTATGGTGGCTTCAGCTTTTTCTTTTTGCTTAAGATTACCTTGATTTGGCTATCCAGGATGTTTTGTGGTTTCATACACATTCATGGATTTTATTTCTATTTCTGTGAAAAATGAGAATACATTTTGATAAGGATATCATTAAACGTGTAGGTCGCTTTGGTTGTATGAATATTTCAACAATATTAATTCTTCATTAACTAATAAAAAAATTAATTATAAATTTATCCAAAAAGGTAAAAGCTCTATATACAGAAAACTATAAAATGCTGATAAAAGAAATTGAAGAAAACATTAGAAATTGAAAGATATCCTGTGTTCATGGATTAGAAGAATTAATATTGTTAAAATATTCATGTTGCAATATTTATTAAAAAATTGTTAATACAAATTTAAAAAGGCATAACAAATTATTCACTGAGAAAGTGGAAAAATTATTTTGTAGAGTAATTAATTAAAATGAAGAAAAAAAGAATATGAAAAATTGATGAATAAAATGGCAAATAGTTCAAGAAAAATACTATGATTATCTGAAAACATAAAATGCAAAACATAACTTCATGTTTCTTTAAAGATAAGTTTCTTATAGATAAGGGCATGGAAAGCTTAAAAAGCAAAAGGATACAATATAATATAATGTAAACACAAAACAAGAAAAGATATTACAGCTGTACTAATTGTAATTAAAGTACATTTTAAGAAAAAATAAATAAATCACTAGATAATGAGGCATATTTTGTAATTTAAAAAACACAAATGTGAATATATACACATATGTAAACATAGGCACACATTTACATATAGACACACATCTCTCTATATATATATCCATACATATTCAAATAATGGGAGACATTTATACACCACTGTTAATAGCTAATATAATAAAGAGAAATAATTGGTAATAGTATAATAGATCTGAGAGCACAAGCTATATAATTAATCTAATCTAAAGAAACAAAATCGACTCCCAATCAAGGCAATTCACATTCTTTTAAGTCTACATGGAATATTTATCAAAACTGAGCACAAACCATTATGAATCAAATGTGAATATATTTTTTAAAATACATCAATTTTTTATCATAAGATGATTAAGATAGTCAATAACATAGTTAAAAATTTCCAACTACTTAGAAAAAAATTTTACTTATAATGAACTAATGATTCAAAATGTAAATCACAATATAAATTATAAAATATATTTTTAAATATAGGTAGATGTGTGTATGGTTTGGTTGTGTCACCACCCAAATTTCATTTTGAATTGTAACTACCGCAATTCCCACATGTCATGGGAGGAACCTAGTGGGAGGTAATTAAATCATGGGGCGAGTTTTTCCAGTGCTTTTCTCATGACAGTGAATAAGTCACATGAGATTTGTGAGATTTGATGGTTTTAAAAATGGGAGTTTCCCAGTACAAGCTCTCTCTCTTCCCTGCTGCCATGTAAAAGGTGCCTTTTACTTTCCACCATGATTATGAGGCCCCTCCAGCCACATGGAACTGTAAGTCCATTAAACCTCTTTTTCTTTATGAAATACCTAGTCCCCAGCATGTCTTTATCAGCAGCATGAAAATGAACTAATAGAATTTGAGAAAAATATTAAACTGGTAAGATGCAGGCAAAACAAAATTTAGAAGATATTTGATAGCTTTCAATATATATATTAGAAAATAAGAAAAATATATAAGAATAATAGCATTGATAACATCATGGTAATTAATATCAGCCCAAAGAAAACAGAAGAAAGAAAATGTTAAAGAGCAAAAATAAATGAATTAGAAAAAAGCAATTGATAGAAAAGATTAGCAATGTTAAACATAGCTTTTTCATAAACACAAATAAACTTTATAACTCCTTCCAAGATTGATCAACAGTGAGAGAATATTGAAATTCTCATTATAAGTAACAAAATAAATTCCAAACAGACTTTATTATCTCTGGAACAGATTGTATATAATTGATATTATTTTTTATTATATGAAATTACAGGCCTAAAATACAGGAATACAAACATACACTTTTAAAAGATATAATAAAAATTATTTGCACTAATTGGTAAGCAAAAATTTCTATGTAGGGTACATAAAGCATTAAACATTAAAGAAAAAAACTGATAAATTGAACTTCATCAGAATGAAAAATTCACCCTTCCAAAGTCATTGTTAAAAAAAATGAAAATATAATGATCTGTTTTCCATTGGGTATAAAAAAGACACATGCATTTATATGGTCATTGCTATATTATTCCCCAGAGCAAAGACATAATCAATGTCCATCAGTGGTGAGTCAGATAAAGAAAATGTGGTACATATACTCTGTGGAATACTACACAGCCTTAAAAATGGAATGCAATCACATCCTTTGTAGCAACATGGATATAGCTGGAGGCCATTGCCCTAAGCAAATTAATGTAGGAACAGAAAACCAAACATTAGATGTTCTCACTTATAAGTGGGAGGTAAACATTGAGCATATGAGAATAATGGACATTGGGAACAAGTAGAGCTGGGAGGCAGGGAGTGAGTGTGGGTTGAAAAACTACCTATTGGATACTTTGCTTACTACCTAGGTGCAATATACCCATATAAGAAAACTGCTCATATACCTCCTATATCTAAAATAAAAGTTGAAATTTAGAAAAAAAAAAAAAGGAGAGAAACTATATGTGACAGGCTGGAAGAAGTCACTTGCAACGCATATTTCTGAGACAGAATATGTATCCAAAATATACAAAGAACTCCTACAACTCCACAATAAAATAACATACACTCTCTACTTATTGCCAACATATTTGAACAGTCACTTCAGAGAAATATAAGACACACAAATCTGCAATAATTGCATAAACAGATGTCAAGCCTTATTAGTCATCAAATAATACCACAATGAGATATCATGCAACTTTGATATCACACAGCCTGTAATTTCTAAAATTAAAAAAGATAATGCCAAATGTTAGGAGGTTGTGCAATGGAAACTTTCATAATTTGTTGAGGGACATGTAAAATTGTATAACCACTTTGGAAAACCATACGTCAGTTCTAATAAACTTAAATATTAGCTTATCATATGGTCCAGAAACTGTATCCTTATGTATATACACAAGATAAATCAAATATATATCTACATAAAATCTTCTACATGAATTTCATAGAAGTTTTATTCATAGGGCTGAAAATTGAAAACAATTTAAATGACCATCACTAGGTCAATAGATAAATATATTATAGCTTATGCATTCAATGGAATACTGCTCACAAATATTATAAACCATTATTATAAATGTAGTAGCTCATATAAACCGCAAAAGCAGGCTAAGAGAAAGCAAATATGTACAAAATAGGAATTACTGAGTGATACAATATTTGTTAAATGCTAGGACAGTTAAGTCTAATTTATTTATTGTGATAGAAAGGAGATCACGGGCTTCTTGAGGCCAGGAATGAAAAAAAAATTGACTTTAGAAATAAAAGAAGATCAGAGAAAACGTTTTATATTTGGAATCTAATGGTGGTAAATCTAAAGGAGTATAAACATTTGTTAAAAGCCATTGGACTGTATACTTATAATGGGTGCATTTTATTTTATGTAAATTTTAATATAGCTTTTTATTATATATTTATTTTATTTATTGTAAAATATATTTATTATATATTTTATTTATTTATTTATTATATTCTAAAATTAGAATATAAAAGCATTATAAAAAACTTTATGATGATAAATTTGATAACATTGATGAAATTGTCAAATTTATTGAAAAATAATTTTCAAAATTATACACAAAAATAATTAATTGAGTCTTTTAAAAACTTATTTTTAAAAGTCTAAGTTTAAAGGAATATTATAGTCATTCAGGGGCTGCAGGAAACATAGAACACCTGTCTGTGAATGCCTTTGATATGTCCAGCATATGTTTGATAACAAATCCTAACAAAGACATTAGAGGCAGATAAATTTCTAAATCAATCTTTCTCACACATAAATGCAAAAATTACATGAAAAAAATAGCAAATAAATATGGTTTCATATAAGAATAACAATACATTACTATCAAGGAGATCTGTGAATGCATATGCAGATTGCTACTTGAAAATCTCCAATCGTTCATAAAATAGACAGCTAGAAGGAAAAACGCCCATATAATTGTCTTGACAGATGCAAACGTGATTCAATGTAATTCAAAACTCCTTGATGATCA
This sequence comes from Pongo pygmaeus, assembly GCF_028885625.2. Lineage (NCBI taxonomy): Eukaryota > Metazoa > Chordata > Mammalia > Primates > Hominidae > Pongo > Pongo pygmaeus. The sequence continues at coordinate 41,971,985 of NC_072388.2, read as the reverse complement.
GATGGTTTTGACAAAATATGAAAAGGAATTAACTTCAGCAAATTACATATTAAAAGGTGAAATAATGAAAGTTTTTCATCTGTGACATAATGAAACTTGAAGATCCAGTATCTGGCTTTTATTCAACATTGTTCATGAAGGTTTTTAAACTTAATTTTCATAAACCAGATTTCTCTTTCCAGCATATGGCCCTATGCTAAGGTAAACCTCTGAGAGTAGACACAAAATTGAGAATGAAGAAATAAGTAAATCTAGTTAAAGGTGAGTCATGGGGATACAGGTAAGAACTACAGAAGGCAAACCATTATATTTTTGATCACTGAGAGAAAACAACAGAATTAAGAAGCTCCTTAAAGTTTTAAAAAGGTATTCTAAACTACACTTCCTGTTAAAAGTTAAAAAAAAAAAAAACCCTGACGTTACGCTTTAACATCAGAAATTGTTGCAGTCAGAACACATATTCTCATTATGTCTGAAACACACACGCACACACACCAGCCCAAATCATAAAAATCACATTTTTATCATTTTTTTTCATTTTATTTTCAGTAAGAAAATGAAAGATCAAGGACTACAATATTTATACAGGAGGCAGAAAGATATTATTTAGGCAGATAGGGCAAAAAATTCCTTGGTGGAATTTCCCTTCTAAGAAAAAGCAGCCCCCAAAATCATTTCTTTTCTAACAAATAGCAGGCTGAAAAATCAAGCTGCAAACATAAATAAAGAGGCTGGAAGCTTGTAGGCGGGAATGCTGGTAACTGTGTCAATAGAAGAAGGCTACCTGGGGGACAGGCATGCCCAACATGGAGGCTCCATCTTCCCTTCTTTTTGTTAGCATGTATACAATAATAAAGAAATGAGCAACATAGTGCAGCTCAAGCAGAGAACTTGCCTACATAATAAAAGACTGGGGTGGTGACGGCCAGAGAGCCACACCCTGTGCAAATGGCACACCTGGTCCAACTAGTTTTTTGTGCCCTATCTAAATCAGACACCACCTCCCCACCAGGTCATCTATAAATGCCCCTGCATTTCACCCTGGACTCAGCAACCCATTTTTTCCAGGACCCTCTTTGCAGCAGAGAGCTATTATTTTTCTTTTGCCTATTAAACTTCTGCCCTCAACCTCACTCTTTGCGTGTCTGTGTCCTTGTTCTCCATGGTCGTGAGACAACGAACCTCCGATGTTACTCCAGTCAATAAGACCATTTAAACATCATCCTTAGTGACAATGCCTTTAAGCCCCAAAACAGGCACACACCTATAGTTGAACAAGTTGGTCTATTGCTCATTACAATAAGGGAGCCTACACATCATGGAGAACTGTACGGTGTTTCAGTAAAAGTGTGTTAGAAAGGACTCGTAGTACTTGGGATCATGTTGTAGCATTTACTGAAGTGGAACTTTGGAATTTAGAAATTGGATAGTGTCAGAAACGAGTAATTTTATGATGAGAACCAACCTTCCTTCCTTGCTTGCTTTTTTTTTTTTTTTGGTGGTGGGGGGCCTCGCTCTGTTGCCAGGCTGGAGTGCAGTGGCACGATCTCGGCTCACTGCAACCTGCGCCTCCCAGGTTCAAGCAATTCTCCAGCCTCAGCCTCCCGAGTAGCTGCCACTACAGGCGCCCACCACCACACCCAGATAATTTTTGTATTTTTAGTAGAGACGGGGTTTCACTATGTTGGCCAGGATCATCATGATTTCTTGACCTCTTGATCCGCTGGCCTCAGCCTCCCAAAGTGCTGGGATTACAGGTGTGAGTCACCACGCCCGGTCGAGAATCTGAAATATCTAGAAGACTATAGTAAGTTTAAAGCTCTAATTGTTAAAGAAGTAGCTGTCACTTATAGTAGCCAAGGTAGAAGGTTGCTTGGCAATTTTTATGGTTCAGAGAGTGTGTGTGTGTGTGTGTGTGTGTGTGTGTGTGTGTTTTAGTCATAATAATTGAAAGGTCTTATTTACTATTTTAATTTTGATGCAGCATGGTCAAAGGTGGCTTTGTCTGATGTTGAGGCTTTGTAAAATTGTTTATATCCTGCAGAAGTAGGCTAAAACTTATTGACGAATGTCAGGTTAACTTCTCAAAACACTATGGGTTTGTTGATAATACCAAACCAGCTTGCAGATGTCAGGGATTGCTTTTCTTTTTTGTACTGCCAAGAATGAAACAATGCCAGAAAGACAGGCACACAGAACAGATCAAAACTGTTTCAAAATGAGTTAAAAGTCTTAAGTAAATGATACAAAAAAAATATATATATATATATATCTCAGAATTAGAGAAACTCAAATGTGACGTTAAAGAATTCAGGGAATAATTGGAAATTTTTTTTAAAACATCAGGAATTAAGACTAAAATGAAGACAAGAGAAAAGCAAAGTAAAAAAAAAAGGTAATTTAAAAGTAAAGAAAAAGTTGAAGAAAGGAGTATTTAAAAATTCAAGAAACTGAAAAATATTAAAGATATCCAAAAAGGACCCAACATAAGCTTAACAGAAATTTCTGAGATAGAGAACTGAAAAAAGGAAGTAGAAAAAATATTACAAACCATAATTTCAAAAACTCTCCTAAATTTTTTAAAAGATTTGAAGTATACATGACACTGCATTTTTAGTGTACAATGCAACAGATATTATGAAACATCTCCTGAAATTTGAAATATGACAATGCATTTTAGCATACAATGCAATAGATACCATAAAACATTTTTTAATTTTGGAAAACAAAGTTTTTAAATAAAAAATCCTGTATACCTAGTTAAAAGATCGAGATTTATAAAAGATAGAAAATTATATTACAGTAAAAGTATTAAGAATATTACTCTGTGCCATATGAAAATGTGAGTCAAGAATTTACTTGAAAGACAGGTTGATTTTCAAGAAAAAATGACTGGAAAAAAGTTACCAACATGCAAGTACAGTTGTCCCTTTATATTCATGGAGGATTGGTTCCAAGACATGCCTTGATATCAAAATCCATGGATGTCTATGTCCTTTTTATGTAAAATGGCATAGTATTTGCATACAACTTATGCACATACTCCCATATACTTTAAATCATTTCTAGATGACTTATAATACCTAAGGCAATGTAGATGGTATATAAATAGCTGTTATAATGTATTGTTTAGGAAATAATGACAAGAAACAATTGTCTATACACATTTAGTATAGACATATCCCCCAGTATTTTCAGTCTGTGGTTGACTGAATCCATGGACGCAGAACCCATGAGTACTGAGGGCTTACTGTACATTGCTGAGATGTACACATGTGGAATCCATGAGTTGACTTTACTTGTTGAGTTATATTTGTACGAATCACCCCTGGGAAATCTGCCAAAAATTATCTTCCCATGGGTAAAATTATTAAAGAAACATCAACATAAAAACTGGTAATGATTAAGAAATGCATAGATTTTGTAAAACAAGAACAAAAGAGGCTATTATAGAGTATATTATGCAGTGTCTATTATGGCATTTTACTTGTAGTAGACCTTTTAAACATGAGTTGTACAAAAACATCTCTTTAAGAAACTAATACTCATTGATACTATTACTACTGATACATCATGACACTTATGACTGTAACATGTCAAAACCAATAGAGTATTCTGAACCTATTTTCCTAATTTTCTGAAAATCTGAGTTTCTTTGTGTTTCAAAGGAAAGAGAAACTGCTATCTAAAACAAGTAAAACCTCTATAGTAATAAACTAATGTCAATATGGAATATCAATCTTAAGTATCTTATAATATCAGATAGAAAAGAAAATATGTGAGATTTCTAGGATATCAAAACTATTAAGATACCACCTTGCAGGTAGGTACTCCCCATGGCCAAGGATGGGATATAAGGAGCTGCAATGGGCATAGCGATTATAATTAATTGTACCTCATCAAATGTATTTAAATTCATAAGTTAATTGTCCACACACACACACTGAAAACTGATAAATAGAAAGAATCAAGCATTAATTCTTTTTCCATTTGATCTGGGACATTTTAAATAGCAAATACCTCTGATTACTTTAAAAACAACAATTGTATTTATGACCAATGTGTCTCCTCTCCAGAAATTTCTTTAAAAGTGGAAAAGCTTTATTTTTTACAAAATCATGTTAATAATTATTACTGAGAAATGTTTACATTAAAGGATGAAGAACATTAAAAACATTAAGAAGCACATCAGTCCACAGACCCTAAATTTTGGTGAACTGTTATCTCTGTCTATGCCACTACTTCTATTTTCTCCTTCGACATCCCTGCAACAACGTTTATTTGAGGTCCTGATTAAAACATCTGAATTTGTAGAACAAGATTTTCTAGACCACTGAACCAAAATGTGACAAAAGAATAGATTTGCATGAAAAATCCATGATATTGTATATTAACATCTTGAAATCTGAGACTGGTTAATATTTGGCATTCAAAATTTTTCCACAGCCTAATGGTCTCCCTAGTTCAGAAGATAATGGATTTGTGTATTGCTGTGCATTTAAAAAAATGAAAGTAAATTTTAAAATGTTCGTTTGTGATACAATCATCTTTTAGTCACTGCAGGCAGTCTACAAACTTTCTTCAGGTAAACATAATTAATATTTTCTAAGATAGAATGAAACAACATATGCATAGATAATTTTCTTCTTGAGTTTCCAGTTGTATATATAACTAATTTGAACCTTTCAGTCAGTTGATAAAAATAAAATATATTAGATCTTAAAAACTGGTTGTCATTACAGTTGTTTGCCATATATTAATTTTTAGTTAGGTGCAACAAATTTGTATTGCAATTATTTTATAAAGTGAAATAGGAGATTGTATAAATGAAAAGGATATATCATATACCTGTAAATTATTCCTCTCTTGTATTTGTGTTAACATGGTGAGCCATGTCCTCAAAAATACTCACTAAATATCAATAATTTCCTTGTACTTTTCATCACTCTGCTTGTTGAACAAAGTCCTTCTTTCTTCTCTACTCCACTGAATCTACTCTAGCTTTAAAGCGTTTGCAGTAACTGTTAACATTGACTGAACAGTTATTTCCTTTAAATCTTAGCTTGATAAGAACAGAATTACCATTCAGACATAAGTGCAATGCCACATCCTCAGTAAAGTTAATCTCTGTAACTATATGCTGTTTTGCCTCCATCAAGCAATTTATCTCTGCCTGAAATATTTATTATGTTACTTTCATGTTTACTGTATTCCACAAATAGAATATAAGGCACATGAGCCAAATACCCTAGCAACTGGTAACTGGTATTCTTGGCAATTGAAATGATAGAAGTTGATTGAAAAAAAAAAAAGAAATTGGTATGCATTCTGTCAAAACAATTGGGAGAAAGTTCAATTGACATTACCTTTATGTAGTTGTTTGTTATCACAGTAGAAGCTCACGCTATATTATACAACCTTTACATGGCTGCAGTTTATTTACTTTCTTCCTGTTCTTTTAATCTTCACCTTCATGTTTTTTTAAAGAAAATGCTCTAAGTGGTCGCAGTAGTCAATATCTCTTTCTTATTCAACAAGAAAATAAGACCTCTAAACCATATGTTTCAGATAAGTTTCTCATATTAAATATGTTACAATTTAAAATATTCATTCTATATTTATCATGTCTAAACTTAGGCATAATTATTATTCTTTCATCAAATCATTTTGAGTATCTATTATGTGGCAGGCACTGTTAGAGGTGTTTAGACATATTGTGGACATGGCATTGGAACCAAACAAGGAAGGAAACATTACCTTGGCAAACTGTTGATATTTTTATAAACAATATTTGTATATTCATGACAATTAATGGCATTTATTGATGCTCATCTTTGGGAATCAAAATAGAAATGAGCCAAATAAGATTATAGTTTTAAAAACAACTGTAGGCTGGGCGCAGTGGCTCACGCCTGTAATCCCAGCACTTTGGGAGGCTGAGGTGGACAGATCACCTGAGGTCAGGAGTTCAAGGCCAGCCTAGCCAACATGGTGAAACCCCATCTCTACAAAAATACAAAAATTAGCTGGGCATGATGGCGGGTGCCTGTAATCCCAGCTACTCGAGAGGCTGAGGCAGAAGAATCACCTGACCTTGGGAGGCAGAGGTTGCAGTGAGCCAAGACGGTGCCATTGCATTCCAGCCTGGGTGACAGAGCATGACACCATCTCAAAAAAAAAAAAAAAAAAAAAACAAACCCTGTAAATATTATCAAGCTTGACAGTATAGAAAACAATCAATGTTAAAGTGCTTATTACTAATATAACTTTTAAATCTTAAAATTTAAGTTTAAAAATAAAATACATTTTAAAATATTAAAAATTCTAAAAACAAAAAATTTAGTGTCTGATTTTAGACCTATATTACATTGTATTGCAGAAAATAGATGATACAAAGTAAGAAATAAACTTTAAAACTTAATACTAACATTAACTACCCATACCATAGTAGTATTTGTGTGTGTCTTTGTGTGTGTGAGTTTATATATATAATAAAATATATGGTGGTAATATGTTCTATACATACTTTTAAAGTTTTCTAAATTCCTAGGAATATTATATTCTTAGAATATATTCGTTTTGTCTTTAATTTTCTAAGACCTGTCAAATTTATTGTGTATAACTCAACTTTCTCATTCATTTTACTTTAGTTTTTCTGTCTACATTATGGTGATATCGTGCATGATCTCCATGCTACTCACATAAAATCCTGTATATTATTTGGACATGGTGGTATTAATTAACATGTGTCCAGTATTTTTTGAGAAACTATTATTAGATTGTGTCTAAATAGATCATCTTTAATGATTTGCTATCAATAATTCAAAAATTACAAACCCACTCAGATTTTAACAAATATGTTTTCTTTAAATTTCCAAGGTTTTTGGCTAATTTTTGTAATTCTGTGTATTGTTTTGGGTAATCATATAATGAATTTCAATGAGACAATTTAATGTCATCTAATCTGCTGATGTGCTTAAATAGAAAGATATTATAAAATTAGTTATAGCTATATGTTGTTCTCACGCCTTAAAACTGTATGCCTCAAAATTTCCCTACTTATATTTTTTGTTACAGTGTCTGGTGCATAATAATAATTCAATAAATGTTTTTTAGTTAATGACTAAACAAAATATTTAAATATGTAATACATTTAATCATTTCTAGTTTCATGATAATGATGCACAGCATTTAGAACTTTCGGAAATACAACCCAATTCACTAGAGATTTGTTAATTGTACAAAAGTAGTGAGATTAAAGGTATTGGCCTTTCAGCTTACATATTACAAGCAAACACATCTAAAAAAAAATTTCAATTAACTCTGTGTTAAGGCAAAGTACAGAAAATATGCAGTCCTCTGAATAATGGCATTATATTATTAACAATATTGATCAGGTGGATATTGGTATTGAAAGATATAAAAACTCATATTTTGAAGGTTCTGGTTGTAATAAGACTACAATTTTATATTCAAGATTTGTAAAAAAAAATTTTATCATTACTTTGAATCAATATTTAAAATAACTTTTCACTTTCTAACTGTATTTTGTTTTTGTTTTTGTTTTTTTCATAATATACAATATTTCCTTGAGGTAACACCTGAAAATTTTATCTTGGAATACAATAATCTGTCTACAATTAACTTTCTATTTAAAAAATAAATTCAACGAGAAACAAGATTATATTTCAAAAATACACTAATAGATTTAAATATCTCTATTGCCTGTAAGTATTTTGATACATATTTTGAACCAGGGTAAGACGAAATGAAGCACATATGCACACACACAAGTAAATGAGTTTGTCTCTTTTCTTTTTAAAGGATACTGTTAAATTATGAGTACACATCAATTATAATCTCAAAATAGATTTTGCCTTAACAGGTTGTGAGTGTATTCTTTGACAAATAATATTAAAACAAAATTGTTTCTACAGAATGCCATATTTATTGATAATTCTGCATTATAACTTTAAGGAATGAGTGGTTAAAAAATTGAGTCTCTCTAATTTTTGTTCTGAACAGGGACTTACTTGATTACTTACATATGTGATCAAATTAATGTCAAATATATTAATATGAGAAATAAGCAGATTTTGTTTTGTATGAGTTGTGTCAATTTTGTTGATGGCATATGTCACAGTAGGTAGTTCAACACATTTAATTAATCTGATTTTTGAAATATCACATGTAAGTGTCACATCAAAACAAAATTAGTCTCTGTGAATAGTTCTTTATTTTGTCATTATGTTAGTAAAATGAGAAAGATCAAAGTTTGATGCATATCTTAGCTTCCATTCTTGTTAGGGAAAGTTTTTGACCATTTCTCTGCTTCTACTGTACCAGAGAAGCCAACCTAGCTGCTTTCTCTTCTGGGTTCTCACAATTGGTAAGGTAACTTTCTCTTGTTTCGAGGAATTACTGACATGGAGTAGCTTTTCCCTGGAACTTTTCAATATGAAAAATTACTCTGTCTACACCCCTAATTAGCAACCCAGTTTCAAACAAAACCAACAAAAAAGAGCTTTTGACAAAATGAACATTGTTGTCTTTCCTGTGATTTCTCTTCCCCCAAAGATGCTCAATTTATTGTTTTACCTACTCATATTTATTGTCTTTATTATGACTTCTTCTATGCCTATTCAGAATTTCCCTAATGTCAACATTTATTAAAATCCTATCTTCTCAACCTAGTGCTGAAGGACTGCGCTGCTTTTATTTCTTTCTGACATGTTGACACAAGGTATCTTGGATCCCATTGCCAATAAATTTAGCCTATCTGTATGAACAAGATAAAGAGAGATATTTTGTCTCTAGAAAAATAGAGATTACTGTAATGAGATAATCTCTCTAATTTCTTCATCTTGCAATACATTAATGTTCTTCAAAAAGAATAAATCTTTTCTAGATCTGCAGCTAATTTTCTCATAAGAAGCGGTCGTTTTATTTGAGCTGAAAGAGAGCTTGAGCATAGAAATTCGACTAGTACTAAAACTCAGTTTAGTTCCATTCTTTCCTCAAAGATACCATAGCTGTTTTTGTTTATTTATTCATTTTTTTTAAATCTTGAGACTATGCCTCTGGCCTATGAGTTTATATACATGCTGTAGCAAAAGTACAGGATAGTTGGAGAGCAAGTGAGGTAAGAGATTCAGTAAGATAATATTAAATGGTAGGAGGCTGTGGTAAAAGAAAAGGAAAAAGATAAAAATCTGAATGTCATACTGATGATTTGATATTGGTCGTATCAACCAGCCCATATTTATTTGTTACTCATTTAGAGCCCAGTGAATTAGCAATACAGGATGCTTCTATCTGAATCCAGCATCTTGAATTAAAGTCTACTTTAATTCAAGTATAATCTCTTTTGAATTAAAGTCTACTTTAATTCAAGTATAATCTCTTTTGAATTAAAGTCTACTTTAATTCAAAAAAAAAAGTCTACTTTAATTCAAAAAAAATTCTTCTATCTCTAGGATCCAAGAGATAGATCCAAGAGATCTTCTATCTTGTATCTATCTCTTGGATAGATCTCTTGGATCTCTTGGCTCTCTCTCTTGGATCCTAGAGATAGAAGAATGTGAAAAGAGTTGCATAGCGGCAATTAAATAGTTTTATCTAGAGGTGACATGCATTATCTTTCTTCAAAAAGCCTTTAGTAAAACTAGCCAAGTGGCTTTTCTTAATTGCACGTGAGCCTTGGAAGCAGAGTCTGTCATGTGGCACAGAGGGGAATTGTTGGGTAAAATATAGGATGCACAGTTAAATTTTAATTTTACAGAAAAACATAGTTTTAGTATAACAGTATGATATATCAAAAAATCTACACTTTGTGGGTTTTTTTGAAATTTAAATTTAATAAGTTGCTAAATTTGGCAGCACTTTCAGAAGTGAGAAGAACTAACCATTAATGTCTAACACAGTCCATTATTTTCACAAGAAATTATTTGGTTCACTTTCTTTTTGACACATTGAGCACACTCACTTGCTCCCTATGCGAGACCTAAATCCTATACAGTTAGAGTTCAAAATTCCTGGAAAGTAGAAAAGTTTGCCCTTGTCTCTTCACCATGTATGTTTATGTTTGTCTTTGGAACTATGCACTAAGTATAAGACAAAATATCTGCTCTATATACCCCCAATGTGTAATGGTGGAACATGGAAACACTAGCTGGAAGACATTCCCAGAAAAGGGAAGAATGGGGGTGATAGAGTAATCACAGGTTCTCACATCTCACTCAACAAGTAATATGAAGTTCCTTATCTTGGGATAAGAATATTTATTAATTAGTCCCTGATTCTGCTCTCTGCAAGGAACTATCAGGTGCATTTTTTTGTTGTTGTTTGTTTGCTTCTTTGTTTTGACTTCAGTTTGTTGAGAATTTATTTCACCCTCAATCCTCCTGTTAAATAGAGGTGAGTCTGCCCTTTTGAGTGCTTCATAATGTTTACAGACATATTCAAATATTGAGGCAAGGACTGTAACATATATATGTGTGTGTGTATATATATATATACACAAACATACATAAAATGTATGTATGTTTATTGTTTCATTGGTAGTACAATAACATCAAATTTTAGCAAACAACTTTTTGATCTATTTGTCTTTGGTATGCTATTTCTTAGATATAAGAAAGATATACATTTTTCCTCCATTATTCGTGAAGGCGTCTAATAACTTACTGTTGGGTGCATGAAAGCTATCAGAAAGGATCTTCTTGGGTTGCAAAGTAACACTCAAAGTAATACAAAGTAATGAGAAGTAACACTCAAAACAATAATTTTCAAAAGAGAGGCAAAAATAAACAAAACACAAGAACATTTTGACTTTTCCCAATCAGTTGCTCCATAGCCTTGTGTGTACGTGGTGTATCTTCTAACTTAATGCAGATAAAAGCTTTTTTAGGGGGTCTATTTTCCTCAGTCTTACTAAAAAGCAAATTGATTTGTATTAAAATGACTTTATACCACTCTGTAAATAATATAGTATGATATACAGACTTTGCTTAAGAAAATAGGTGAGATCTAATATGTGGAAGTACAAAGTAATAGAAGATTGAAAGTTCCTGTCTTTAAAACATTTACATTTCATCTTTATGAATTGAGAAATTTATCAATATTTTAAAAATTGTTCAGAGGCAGAAAGAACAAAATTTACTACAGATAGCATTTTTCATAAAATGTGTATCTAAAATACCATGGTAACAGTCCTTTTTAAGTAGGTAGCAATAGCAGAAGTTTTTTGCAATTAATTAATTGAATAGACAATTAACCTACTCACCTGAGGAAAATATGACTTTTAGATTTGACTCATTAAGATCGTCATGTTTTTCTGATGGAAATTATGCTAAAGAGCTTAAATGTAGTTCTTATGGGACAAGTTTTACTGAATAATTTACTGATAACTATTATGCTTCTATCAAAAATACTCGCTCTGCAATTTAATTTTTCTTATTTGAATATTTCTTCTCAGTTGTACACAAAATGATATCACTGCAGATGTTAGTGGAAAAGACATTATATATGAGCAAGTCAATAAAAATGAAATGTGTTTAAAGTACATCTATAAAGTGTTAACTTCATAGATGTTTTCAAATTATGCAAATAGTATAATTCATAATGTAGAAAAGCCTGAAAAAAATGCCTAAAAAACAAAACAAAAAAGCCATTAGATTTTTTTAAGCGGAACTTTTTACCCCCAAAATGTGTCATGAGCCAATTAAAATGCTAATTAGTATTGACTGGACTGGGAAATTTTGTCTAGCTGTCATAGAAACCTAATCTGGAAAATGACAATTACCAGGAAGTCTTATATTTCGCTACACAGCAAGTTTCTGAATTAGCGCATGCTTAAAGAAATATTTTTTCAGCCAATATTTAATTTTCACCGTTAGCACTGCTCAAGCCATTTAAAAATTACTGTAGTTTATAAAATTTATTGTCATAAATTATGAAACTCACACTATCCCTTTATTACTCATGTTGAGTTGGGACTTTAACAAGGTTAATTTTGAGAAAAGATTATGAAAAGTAAATTCTTATGTTTTTGACAATTATGTCAAATCATTTGCAATTGTAAAGATTTATTGTGTATTATTTGCCATACCTGAGGGTCTCCCTGAGTTTCTATGTTAGTTTCTTTCCTCTACTGCATCTACAGAGCCACATTATGGCAATATCAATTACGGCATATTTCTAACATCTGAAAAAGCTATCATCATCTCATTCTTCCTTTCAGAATCACTTGTTAAACTTTGTTTATATACTTTGATTGTTTACATTAGCTTTGCTTATTTATTTATTTTTATTATTATTATTGTTATTTTTTTCAGACAGGGTCTCACTCTGTCACCCAGGCTGGAGTGCAGTGATCCGAACATAGCTCACTGCAGCCTCGACATCCCTGTCTCAAGCAATCCTCCTGCCTTAGCTGGGACCACAAGCACACACCACCATGCCCCCGCTAATTTTTTGTAGAGACAGGGTTTCGCCTTGTTACCCAGGCTGGTCTGGAATTCCTGGGCTCAAGTAATCCGCCCCCTCAGCCTCTGGGCCTCCCAAAGTGCCGGGATTTCAGGCATGAGCCACTGTGCCCAGCTTTAGCTTTGCATGTTTTTAATTAGGGAACATATATAAATTAATATAGTGAACTAATTAATATATGTGAATTAGATTTTTATCTGAGTATTTGTGTTTTTAATCTCATCAATGCATAGTTAAGAATGCAAGTTAGCACTTTAGGAGACCCAGGAGAGGCAGATCACTTGAGGCCAGGAGTTTCAAACCCTGTTCTACTAAAAATACAAGAATTAGCTGGGCATGGTTGTGTGCCTGTACTCCCAGCTACTCAGGAGGCTGAGGCAAGAGAACTGCTTGAACCAGGCAGGCGAGCGAGATGGGACCACTGCCCCACTACAGCCAGGGCGACAGAAGGAGACTCCTCAAAAAAAAAAACAAGAATGTAAGTCAATCTTTAAAATTTTTACATAAATGTTTCAAGCTCATTTTAAAGTTTATTTCTATACATTTTATTATTTTTGTTTTTTTAAGTGTAATTTTATTTCTATATATTTTCTAAACAAAATAATTGATTTTCATATATTAATTTTCTCCAGCCTCTTTGGTAAATGTCTTCATTTTTTGTAAAATTCTCAATATCCTCAGGTTTTCCAATGATACCTTTCCTTCTGTATATACTATCTGTAGATAACAAAACCTTTCAACTGCTTTACAGTTTTATTCACTTTACTAGTTTTTATTAGTAAATGCAGTAATAAATTTCCACAAATTTAGTGGCTTAAATAAGCAAAACAAAATTTATTTTCTTACAATTCTGAAGGTCAAACATTCAAAATGTTCTCATTGGGCCAAACTAAGGTGTTGCCAGCTGTGTGTTCCATTTTTGGGAACTCTAGGAAATAATCCATCTTCTCGTCTTCTCCAGCTTCCAGAGACTGCCCAGTTCCTCGGCTCATTGTTTGCATCACTCTGACACTAGTTATTCTGCCCTCTTCTTTCACATTAAAAAATAAAACAAAACCAAAAAGACTTCCAATTGCAATGGCATATCAAGATAATCTAGAATAATATCATTATTTTAAGGTCAGTAAAATATCAAACTTATTTGTGTTTTTAGCTTTACATCTTCTTGCTATGTACGTGCTATAACATATTCATTTTTTTCAGAGATTAGACTATAAACATTTTTGTGGGGCCAGTGTTCTGTCTACCATAACCACTTATTATTTTCCCTTGTCTCTGTTGTTAGCTAAATCCAATTAATGTTAAAAATCAGGTGTGAATGGGGTACTTCCTATTTTATTACTTATTTTATTATATATATTATATATTAACATATAATATATAATATTAACCTGTTATATTGTACATTCTGTGAGTTTGAACAAATGTATAATGCATATTATACATTTATATGCATATTAAAATGCAAGGAAAATTGTATTCTAATTTTATTAGGAATTATATATACAAACTAGATATTTAATTTTAACCAATAAAACTTCAGTATCTATGAAAATATTAATTTATTTTTGTTCTTTTAGTCTCCTAATATGAAAGCTATATTGCTAGATTTTCTAATGTAGTAATATCTCCTAATTAGCATTTTATTCCAAGCAAGAAACCATTTTGGCCTGGTGTAATGCTGTTTTAAAGATCTGATTTATGTTTTGTTATTTTTATGTGAGGTTTGTTTTATTAACATTTGTAGATTTTCTTGGTCTATTATTTTTTAGGACTATATTTACTAGTTTCATATCAATATTTACTTATTTTTGAAATAGAGTATATAAGAAACATTGTATTCTATTCTCCATACTCATGTAGCTGTTGCTATTAGTGTAGCATTGAGTTAAAGTTTCTTAAATATATGGTAGAATTCACCTGTAAAATAATTTGGGCTTAGTGCCATTTGAAGATTTTAAAATCTCTTTTGTGTTATTTTGTTTGATTTATATTCAATTATTTAATCAATCAATTTCTTCGAGGTTTTCAAATTATCAACAAATTTATGAAATGAATTAACTATAATATGTATGTTTCTCAGTGCCACACAATCAACAACAGTTTCATCTGAGTATCTGAATTTCTGTATGTGATGTCAAAACACTTAAAATTTTGAACACCTGCCAAGGTTCTACATAATATCAGTATTCTGTTCTACTCAGAGAGACTGTACCTGGTGAGTATAGTTGTCTTTTATTATAATCAATAATAGATTTGGGTTGTCTTTTTATTTCAGATACTTAGAGGTAATCTTAACATTCTTTGACATGTATGAATTAAGTCTTAAAAGATGCTAAAATATTAAATAGAATAAAATCTCAACAGATGATGAGACTGCTAATGTATAACTGTTAATATAATAAAAACACTAAACCAGAATTATTATTGTTTGTGAAGAGAAGACATTCTAGTTAGACATGGTATTTTTGAGCAGAGTTATAAAAATAATCTCATAATGGCTTTTTTCTAGAGCTAATGCTTTTCCATAGCAGCAAAAAATTCAAGTGGATTTTCAGGAACACCAGAGTTATCCATCACATATAAAATTGTGGTAATTTGGGTGGTATTATAAAGCCTCACTGTAAAGCTGTTTATTGAAATAATACATCCCTCTCTGGCTAATTTTAAGAAGGTAGAGGCTAAAACTGATTTCTTGTTTCATGAAGGCAAATTCATTGCACCAAGTTGTTATTGATTGGTTGAACAGTTTTAAAATGGCCTCAAGTGAATATTTGCTACCATGCTGTGGCAAACAGTGTTTTCCTAATTTAGTGGCACATACGTATTTTCAGTCATCACGTTAGTTGCTTTAGGAGAAACCATCAAGTATTGTCCAGATCTTTACCTTGTTGTTGATTTTCTTTGTATTAAAGGCTTCTGTATATGAGGTTTTGGTAGATTTTGATTTTCAGTTTATGCATCCATCAGCACAATTTCATGCTTTTTTTAAAGTAGAGTGTATGTTTTAGAACAGTGGATTCTCCCAGCAAAATTCAGAGGATGGTACAGAGATTTCCCGTATACCAACTGCCTCCATATATGCATAGACTTCCCCATTATCCCTCACCAGAATGGTACATTTTTTACAATTGACGAACCTACATTAACACATTATTAGTACTCAAAGTCCATGGTTTACATTAAGGTTCACTTATTTTGTTGTATATTCTATGTACAAATGTACAATGACATATATGCACCATTATAGTATTATACAGAGTAATTTTACTGCTTCAATAATCTTCTGTGCTTGCCTGTTCTTTCTTCACTCCTACCAGTCTCTGAAAACTACAATTCCTTTTCACTGTTGCTATAATTCTGACTTTTTCAGAATGTCATACAGTTACAATCACACACCATATAGCTTTTCAGATTGGCTTCTTTCATTTTATGATAGGCATTTAGGTTTCCTCCATGCCTTGAAAACTCATTCATTTTTAGTGTTGAATAACAATCCATCTCCAGATGTACTACAGTTTGTCCATTTACCTACTGAAGGACATTGGTTGCATCTAAGATTTGGCAATTATGAATAAAGCTGCTACACATCTGTTTGCAGGAAGCTTTCACCTCCTTTGAGTAAAGACTAAGTGGCATAATTACTGGATCAAATATGAAGAGAATGTTTGGTTTTGTGAGAAAATGCCAAGTTGTTTTCCAAGGTGGCTGTACCATTTTGCATTTCTACCAGCAATGAATGAGAGTTCCTATTGTTCAACATCCTCACCAGCACTTATCGTTACTGTTCTAGATTTTGGACATTTCCATAGGGATGTGGTAGTAATTAACTTCAGAGTGCATTTTCCTGTTTTCCAGTTTTCTTTTCACATGCTTGTCATCTGTAAATCTTTTTTGGTGAAGGGGCTATTGAGGTCTTTTGCTCATTTTGCAATTTGTTTGTTTTCTTATTCTTGAGGTTTAAGAGTTCTTCATATGTTTTGGAGAATAGTTCTTTAATAGATATGTATTTTACAAACATTCTTTCCCAGTTTTTGGCTTATCTTTATTCTCTTAATATGTCTTTTGCAAAGTGGAAATTTTTACTTTTACTAAAATTAACTTATCAATTATTTCTGTCATGGATGATGCCTTTGGTGTCATACCTAAAAAGTAATTGCGAAACAGAAGGTCAATTATATTTTATACTGTGTTATCATCTAGGATTTTTTAGTTTTGTGTTTCACATTTAGGTCTATAATCCATTTTGAGTTAAAGATCTGCCATTTGTGTTAACATGGATTTCACTCAGGTGAATTCTGTGAGATAAACTTTTCTAAATTTCACCTCTGAGTGATAACACGTGACATTTGTCCTTCATTGCTTGACTTATTCCATTTAACATAATGTTCTCTAGGTTCATCCATGTTGTCACAAATGGCAGAATTTCATTCTTTTTTATGGAAGAATAGTATTCCATTGTGTGTATATGCCACATTTTAAAATCTATTCATCCATTAATGGACACATAGATTGATTTCGTATCTTGGCAATTGCGAATAGTGCTGCAATAAATATGGGAATGCTAATATCTCTTTGATATATTGATTACTATATTATATATATATATATACACACACACTCAGTAGTGGGATTGTTGGATCACTTGATAGTTCCTTTTTTAGTTTTGTGAAGAGTCTCCATACTGTTGGCCATAGTGGCTCTACTAATTTACATTCTCACCAACAGCATATGAGAGTTCGCCTTTTTCCACATCCTCATGTACATTTGATTTTTTAAAAATCTTTTTGATTATAGCTATTCTAACTGGATGAGGTGATATCTTATTGTGGTAATAATTTTCATTTCTTTGATTATTGATGTTGACATTGTATCATATACTTGTTGCCATTTGTATGTTGTTTTTGAAAAATGTCTCTTCAGATCTTTTGCCCGTTTCTTTATCAGGGTGTTTTTTTTTATATTGAGTTGTTTGGGTTCTTTATATAGTTTGGATATTAACCCTTTCTCAGGTGCATAGCTTGTGATTACTTTCTCTTATTCTGTAGGTTGTCTCTACACTCTGTTGATTGTTTCTTGCTGTTCAGGAGCATTTTAGTTTCATATAATACCATTTTTCTATCTTTGTTTGCTTTGCCTGTGCTTTTGAGGGTTTAATCCAAAAAATCAATATCAATTGACTTGTTTATTGCTAGCATATAGGAAAGAAATAGACTTTTGTATATTTACCTTTTATTCAGAAAACCTGGTATGTTTACTTATTGGTTTGAGGTATTTTTTAGTGTTGATTCTTCAGGATTTTCTTCAAAGATGATTATGTCATCTGTGAACAGAGACACTTTTAATTTTTTTCTTTCCAGTTTGTATACCTTTTACTTCCTGTCTTGTCTTGCTGTGCTAGCTAGGAATTCCAGCATAATATTGAAAAGCAGTGGTGAGAGGGAACATCCTTCCCTTTATCTCATCTTCTTGGGAAAGCTTCAAGTTTCTCACCATTGAGTATGATGTTAGCTGTGGAATTTTGTAGAAATGCTTTGTTAAGTTGAGGAAGTTCACTTCTATTTCTGCAACACTGAGAATTTTTATCATGGATAGATATTGGACTTTGATCTGAATTGTATAAAAATATAATTCATTTATTCATTCACTTATATTTATGCAATAATACTTTAAGAATTATTTCTTTGTATACATTCTACCCCTCAAGCATTAACTTTAAATTAATATTTATTTATTTATTCTGGTGAGTATACTTTGCATGACAATTTCATATCTCTCAAATTAAGAAAAGTATTCTTTGATTACATATAATTAACTTTCTTCTAGCCCACAATGTGTCCCAATGATTGTACATCCTGGTCTTTTTTATTAAAGGAAACTAAATTTTTTAAATGTAGAAATTTACTCTACTTTTTAAGGAAATTCTCATTTTAAAAGATTTTATAAATTTTCTTAATTCCAGGAATTTTTTAACTTCCATCTATTTCTACATTTGCAATCAAATTTTACAATAATTTAACGAGCCTCTTTTATAAATTAATACAACTGGAAATTAAAATTAAGAAGTACAGTAAGGTCAACATGAATGAAATTAGACTAATGAGTGTGTATACATATATATCATAAATATATATAAATATATATTTATATATATATCTATATCAGAAAATATATATATGTATATCAGAAAATATACAATATACAATCTATTCAGCCTGGTGCGATACTTAGGTAAATTTACAACTACAAGCTAATAAATGAGTCTCAACAGATACTTATCAGTCAATAGTGTATAAATTCCCTGACTGCAAATACAAATATACACCTCAATTAAAAAAAAAACTTTAAACATCTATATATATAAAAATTTGTAAACTTAAATTACAATATTTCTCAGTAACAGCTGATTTACATAAGAAATTTTAATGGAAATTAGAAAATATTTTCAACCAATGGGCTATGAAATCCTACATAAAAACTTGTAGAAGATAGAAAAGTAAGTATTTAGAGGGAAATTTATAGCCTTAAGTGTACATATTAGATAAGAAGAAAATTAAAATTAATGAGCTAAAGTCAATTTTGAAAAAGTGTAATAGAAAAATGAACAAAAGTAGAAGAAAAAGTAAAAATTATAAAAAAATTAAATAAAAATCAAAGAAACAAGATTTAAATTATTACCCTTGAAGTTAATAGATTAGAAAAACCACAATGATGGTACATAAAAAGAAATAAGCAATATTAGAAATGAAGTATGGGCCATAATTAGAGATAAAAATAGAAATAACAAAAAAATTATAAATTATTCCAATTAATCAGTAAACTTAGAAAAGGACAATGTCATAGAAATTACGGAAAATGTCACAGC
Organism: Pongo pygmaeus; assembly: GCF_028885625.2. Classification (NCBI taxonomy): domain Eukaryota; kingdom Metazoa; phylum Chordata; class Mammalia; order Primates; family Hominidae; genus Pongo; species Pongo pygmaeus. Next base: position 41,952,634 of record NC_072388.2, on the reverse strand, counting down.
AAAATATTTATTGTCAAACATTTTGGGAACAATATCTTAATAGTTTTATAGCTATTTAATAAATTTAATTAGTTATCAAAATGCTCGTCTGTGACCTAGGACCTAAAATTACATTAACATTTTGAATAATATTTAATTCATGTGAAAAGTGCCACATTAGAGAACACAAAATACATTAAGTAATGTAAAAGGTAATTGTAATTATAATACTCACTACTACTAAGTATCCATGTTTTGTAGCTCTCCAAGTAAATATACTTGTTTTATTTTAACTTATTCTGATAATCTTTTTTAAAATGCCATTAATCAGAGATTTTACCAATTCATATCCAGTACTAAAGCTATTAATTTCCATCTCTGAATATACTAATTTAGTTTTTTACTTTATGTTCATTTGTTCTTTATTTAAATTTATGCTCACTATTAAAATTTTTCAATGATATCCTTGTTCAATACTAAACCTTTTAGCTCTCCTGCACAGTCTCCAGCCTACATAATGTAAGGTACTCTGAAAGAGTCAATGGAAAAGATGGTAGGTGGCTGCTGGCTCACTGTGTAAACATGACTTTTGGGGATTCAAAGTTATTCCTTCAACCTTTGTAAAGTGGTTAAAAGTTGGAATGATTCTTCCTTACACCTAGTTATGTTCTATTCACCCTTCCTGTTGATCTTCCAGGGTTAAAATCAGCCGTAGGTTGCTTATGTATTGGAAAGGTATGGTGTTGTTTAATATTTAATTCATTTAGTTTTGAGTTTTTTTGAGTCCTTGTCAACATGATTGATTTTAGATATATTTTTTAAAATCATCTGACTTATTATTGGCAAATGAAATGATGGTATCAGTAAAGTTCCACAGTCTAATTTAAAAAAAAAAAGCATGAAATTGACCCTTCATTATTCTTTAGGTTAAACTTAATTTTGAAGTAGAATAAGAAAGGACACTCCTTCTAAGTTATAGAGAAGAGAGAAAAAATTCACTGCCATCTGTTTAATGATACTAGCCATGATCACTTCACTCCCTCATGTGTAACGAGGGCTATAAAATAAAGTTATGCCGGCTAATGCACAGATGATCTCTCCTTAGATGAGTGATTTCCAATTCAATAATGTGCAAAATTACCTTCCTCATAATGAGAATATAAAACATTCATTAAATTTATGCCATATAGCAAGTGCCTAAGTGACTGGATCAAAAGAAAGCATTGTACATAAAGATTTCAGAAAGAAAATAACAATTTCAATTACATATGTATATATATATATAGAGAGAGAATTTAGCTTACTATATTTATATGTAGAAATTCAAAACAAAAATTTGTTGAAGGATTTCTTTGATCTTCAGTAATAATTATTTGATTCTATTTTGTAAAGAATGTTGACATTTCTCTATTGGAATGACATCTGTCCTTTGGGATTCTTGTTGTGGTAAACCCAGGTAGTGATGTGGACAGGAGAGTATCAATGTTCCTAAGGAAAAATGAGCTTTTGATTCTCTTTTAAATCCTTTTGTGGTGAAGTTCACCACAAAGTTTGGCAGGTGATGAACCTGCCAAAATCACTTATCGTGTGTTCAATGTATGATAGTCACTGTTACTGTTGGTTGCTTTGCTCCTGAAATAGGATTGTGTGTCTTCATCTTTTAATTGATAAAATATTTTATTTAGTGATTATGAAGATGAAATTATCATTGCTTACTTAACTACTTTAATCACTAATTTATTTTATGTTGTGGTATTAGAGTAATATATGTGAAATATTATAACTAGTTTCTAATTACTTTAAATTAATTCTCTCTGAAAACCTTATCAATAAGATATTTTAAATGTCTTCTAGACATAAACATAAATTTTATATATTTTTTGTGATGTGTAAGGTTCAAATCATTGTTCTTCCAGGAATTGTATATTTTCCTTAAATGATGGAAATAAAGGGTCAGGATGAATTTATATATTTATATATACCCACATTTATACATATAACATATTGTACAAGATATGTATTTTATTCACCTAAAATATTATTTATAGCAACATATAAAACTTATCAAATAAGCATTTTACATTAAACGATATTCTAGAGTTCTTCTATATGTTGGAAAGGAAATGGAACTATTTGATATAGCAACATACAGGATAATAAATTTTACAAGACATGACTGAAGCATTTGCATAAGTCATAAAGAAAGTCCACACTAAAAATTGTACACTTCACCACTTTTCACACTTGAGGAAATCACTTTTCACAAATGAAGATTTATGGAATAATAGTCCAGCTAGACCCAATATAGCAATATAAAACATCGTTTCTGAGGGGTTAGGACTCTACAGTGAAATTATAAAACATAATGTTTCTGTTTTAAGTAAAATTTTTATGATACAGTATTTCTTATGTTTCTTTAGTCATTTGTTTTTATTGTCATCAAACTCAAGCTTAAAAACCAAGTAGGTTTTTAAGACAATTTTTAAAAGTACTAATAATGTTTAAAATGTCTACAATTTTATAAATAATAAAACATAATGATATTTTTCTATTAGATATCTCTTTGGACTCTGCAAAGTATATTCTCAAATATTATCCTATATTGTGTCATCAGAATGTACATATTAAACTCAAAATTTTAAAATTTATATGTTCAGATGCTATTTTTATCAAAATATCCATCAGAGAGGCTAACTTAAGTAAAAGAAAAATAAACTAGTATGAAAGAAATCAAATTTATGAAATTGAATTTTCTAAAATCATAGTCAGAAATATTGTTCATACTACCTCATCTGCACCTGAAGAAAAGATAATTTTAAATAACTAAATATTTGATCAACATTTATTGGGTGTCTGCTAATACCATAAAATGTATGTTTGCAAAAAAAATTTTATAGAAAGAGTATCAATACTTTTTCACATATGTACTTTTCAGTGTGTTGAAAGCACAAAATGAATTGTAAACAAATATATTTATCCTGTAACATAGAAATTTCCACCAATATTTTTGTCTTTTATTTCTTTCCATGAAAAATTTAATTATTAATGTTGTTTGTCTCTACAACTATTGAAATCCTATGTATAAACACACTTAATAATCTGGAAAATTTATAATTTTAATTGAATAGTTAAAACTATTTCAGAAACAGCACCATTTAATAATAGTTTTAACTGAACAATCATTATAATTAAAATGTAAAATTCACATAAATGAAATATGTAATATTTGTAAATGTAATGCATTATTATATAATATAATACAATGTATATTTATGTAAACTTACATACAATGTGATATGTTAAATGTATATAAATGTTATATACAAATATATAAATAAATATTGCCCATGTCATCCAAGTTGCTAAACTAGGAAATTAATATAATAAATGTGTGATGGCAAACAATTGGAATAGTTATACCAAAACTACAATATTCTTGAATTGGAAATGTTCTGTCATTTTGACGTAAACTTGTAAAGAAACTACTCTGGAATGTGTTCACTTTGATGCTATCAATCACAAAATAAAAAATGAAAACATTTGTCCTTTAATTTCCATCATCTTAAATACAAATCTTATAGCAAATAAATTCTGACAAATTTATTTTGAAATTATAAAAAGATTAAAATGTAACTGATTCAAATATTGTTCCATATTTTAGCAAACATCAAATAAATATATATATACACATAGACACATACACATAGATAATCATATATAATCTATCTTTAATAGATTAGAAATTATAATTTACAGTCATTTTCTTTATCATCATACTTCACATTTGTCAATAATTATCTTGATTATATTCATATTTGACAAAGTTTATGAAAATTCATATAATGTGAAAGTAAGAAATGTTAAAAAATTAAGCTAATACTCATTATTACAAGATGAATAATATTCAGTCCATTACTAGAAATATGTAATGTGAAGCATTAATTTGGAACTTCATATAAGTATTTTTTAATATGTAGGAAAACAAGTCTGAATAATGTTGAGATGGTAGTTTGAAAACAAACAAATTTAATGGAAATTGCCCTGCCAAATTAAGTCATGCTGAAAAAGGTTAACTATAATCTCTAATTTTAATTAAACAACACAAAATGTTATTATCATCTGTGAAAATAACATTATGTAATTTATGGAAATTACTTTGCAACTTTTAACTCTAAAATAAGAAATCTGAAGAGATTTCATCATATGAAAGGACCAGGCTTATTTTTTAAATCTACCTGGGGAGAAAACTGATCTTCAGTGATCAAAGACATTTTCTAAAAATATAAGTCCAGCATCTTTTAAAGTTTAAAAGATGTTTAAAGTTTACTCATTAAAACTCAGTAATGAAAATGGAAATGTATAAAACTCAAATAACGAAAGAATAAAAAGTTAGTATGCTGAAATGCCAAAAAAATTCTTTTCTTTTTGTTTTATGGGGAAGTTGTACAATTGCTTCAGTAACTAAATATTTGCAAATAATTTAAATATCTTATAATAAATTTGTAGTGAAATATTCAAAACAAAATTAGGACCATTATTCTAATTCACTGTGGTGACAAAAATAAATAAAATATTCTGTGACCTTGGGCCAGTCTTCTTTTCTAAGTTTATATGTTCCTTCATCTGTGAAATATATCTGAGTCAAGAGGCCTGGTCATATACTCTCTAACTACTGGGTTTTATAAACTAATGGTGAATTTACTGTCACTGATTATTTGACTAGACAGCTGGTAATCACACTCAGGAACCCCTGCTAATTTAAATTCAGACTTTTGGTGAACTAATTCTGTTTTAACTTTAAAGGTGTCTCTGTGTGTGTGTGTGTGTGTGTGTGTGTGTGTGTGTGTATGTAGTCAAGGTACTCTAGAAAATATCTGTACTTATTGAATTCTAAACACTAAAATTAATACCATATTGTTTCTTTATGTTTACATTTCATATTATGGAACATGACCACACAATTCATCCACATAATTAACAAGAAAAGCAGAATATAGTCAAAACTGATGAGTTACAGGAAATGGTTCATCTAGTTCATTAAAATGCAGTAGAAGTTATTCATCACTCTCAGTTATAATCAAAAGTTGAAGATACATTTCCAATAGATTCTGAAGGTCTACTTGTCCTAACTTAAGTGGTTTATAAAACTTAATATTGTATCACACAAATGAAATTAGAACAAATATAACAAATGGCATGCTAAAAACTAAATGCATATATTAACAAATATATATTATAAAATAAAGTATAATAGTGAGGCTATACTTCATCTTTGTAAACACTGGAGACTCATGCTGAGGAAGAATGACAAACTCCAGAAATTCTATTTTTCTTCTTTCTTTTAGAACAACTTATAATCTTCCTTAATAACAAATCAGTATTAGGGTCTTTTTAATGATCTGTAAAAGAAATGGTAAGAAAACATAGAGCACTTCTTTTTGTCTTGAGGAAAAATGTTTGTGCAGTTATTTGAGTTGTGAGCTGCATTAGCTGAATTTGTTTGCTTATTTTTGTATGTTTATTCAGATTCTGATTTTGGCAGATATATTCCAGAAAATGTCTAACCAGTGTCAGTTACAGGTAAAAACTTGGTACTTTTTGTTGTCGATAATAAAATTGGAGGCTTCAAGTGAAAATTAAAATTTTGGAAAACATATATGGCATTGTTTGCTGGAAAGTCTACCGATTCTTGTATGTTTTAAAATGAGATCATCAGTGATTTCAACAAATATGGTCATTTTATATTGAATTATGATATGTCAGCATTTTTATTCAATATAAAACATACGTATTTATTATTCAATAAAATTATTGCTTCTATATGTATAAGTCAGTGAACTAATATTTTCCAAATGATGAATGCATGATGTTGAACAATAGAACTTATGTTAAAGGCCATTAAAAGTGAAAGATAAACCAATGAGTTGTAAGTTAATAGATAATACAAATTTAATCAATATAGTTTCTGATTCTATAATAACCACTAACAAATGACCACTTCCCTAATTGGGTATAGTATCAAAGTATATCCACAATTATCTGGAAAGGCTACTAATATAGTCTATACTTTTCTTACCGTGTAACTATGCAACCAGATGTTCTTTATATACTCAACCAAAAAAAAAAATTACAACGAATTTAATACGTTTACATGAGAATATAGTCGTTGTCTATTAAACTAGATATTAAAAGATTGGTTAAAAAAAGAAAATAAGAAAGAAGGTAAAGTATTATGAGTCTTCCTATCTTTTGGTTTTGGAAAATATATTTATTTTTCAATTAAATATGTGATATACTTATTCATATTTGAATTTATATACATGTATATATATAAAATGCATCTATTATTGGTGTTTAAAATAAATGAGTATATTGATGTTTTAAACTTTGAAAATATATTCGTTTTCATTTCTAATGTAGTAATAGTAAATGCTTATAAACATAACCCAAATATAAACTCACTGGGGTTCTGAATATATTTTAAGAGTGTAAAGGGACATATAACCAAACAGTTTTGAGAATAGATGAAATAGATAAAGCTACAGTGAAGTCACTATGTCAGAAAAATAATGTATACACACATATATAATTATCTATGTGAATAAAAGTTCTAAATAATGCATAAAAGTGTTTGAAAGAAAGAAAGAAAAGAGAGGGAGGAAGGATGGGCAGAGAAAAGGGCCAGTTTCACAATGAAATTTTTTTAATGTAAAAATAAATGTATTAAAAAATTCTTGTTAAGAGACAAAACCCTTGAACACTTGTGTAGCCATCTGTCAATAGTAAACAAAAAAGTCTTATCTAAAACAAATTCATTGCTTTATATGTTTTCTTTTATTTTTTCCCAGCTTTATTAAGGTATAATTATCAAAAAAGCACATATTTTTAGGTGTACAATGTGATGTTCTGATATATGTGTACAGTATGAAATAATACAATCCAGATAATTTACATATCCATTATCTCATATACTTATTTGTTTCTGTTGATAACATTTAAGATCTATTCTCAGCAATTTTTAACTATATATACATAATTGTTAACTATATATTTACTATGCTGTAAAACCGATCTTCAGAGCTTATTCATTTTGCTTTGTGAAACTTTGTAACCTTTGACCAACATCTTCCTCCCAGCCCCTCAACTCCTGGTGACCACCAATCTACAACGCATATATGAGTTTAAGTTTTTTAGATTCCACATATAAGTGACATCAAGGATTATTTGCCACCCTGTGCCTGGCTTATTTCCCTTGGCATAATGTCATCCAGGTTCAACCATGTTGCCACAAATGCCAGGATGTTCTACTTTTTTAAAGGTGAACAGTATTCATGTGTGTGTGTATATGTGTGTCCATTGTGTATGTATCCATTTTTCTATTGACAGACACATTTGTTGTTTCTGTATCTTGGCCATTTAGAATAATCCTGCAACAATCATAGGAGTGCAGATCTTTTTATATATCTATTGGCCATTTGTGTGTCTTCTGTTTACATTTGTTCATGTCCTTTGCCCATTTTGAATGAGGTTGTTTTTTGCTATTAGGTTGAATTCTTTATATATTTTGGCTATTATCTCATTTTCATATGTATGGTTGGCAATTATTTCCTCCTATCCTTACATTGTCTCTTCACTCTGTTTCCGTTGTTGTGCAATACCTTTTGTCTGTTTATCCTTTTGTTGCCTATGCCTTTGGGGTTCCATTCACAACAACAGACCAAAGTCAAGAAGATTTTCTATTATGTTTTCTTCTAGCTTTTTTATAGCTTCAGATGTTACTTTTAACTCTTTGTACATTTTTGGTTGAATTTTGTATATGGATTGACATAAGTATCCAATTTTATTCTTCTGCATATGAATATCCAGTTTTCCTAACATCATGTATGGAAGAGAATGCCCTGACTGTATATGACACTGAAATATATTTTTCTATAGTTACTTTTTTTCTATCACTTGCAAGTGCAGAAAGTTTTTCTAATTATAAATAACTCCAAATACAGTTAGGAAAAAAATTGATATATATGATAACTTATAAAAGGAAGGCTTAAACATGATAAAAAGTCAAAATAAAATGACAAAATATGAAAAAATCAATATTTATTAATGAAGTCAAACACATAGCTTTATATACATTTTATAATAATAAAGAATAAAAAATAGTCTGGTAGAAATGTGGGAAGGAGATAGAAATTATTTACAATAAATAATTGTCAGTGGCCTTAAACATAGAAAAATATACTTGAACTCATATAAATAAGAACATTAAAAATTACAACTACATTGATATTTTATTTGTCACCTAAATCTGGACCTATATTCAAAGTTTGATAATGTACTCAGTTGATGAGACACTGTGAGAATATACACTCTTAAATATTGTTTATGATAATACAAGATGGTAACTTCTCCTACGGAGAGGAATTGACCAATATCTAGAAGACAGACTTAGACATTGATTTTGACCCAGAAATCTTACTCCTGGAATCTATTTCAAGGTTACACTAGCAAAAATACATTTTGATCTTTCAAAATAAGCTTTCTTGTTTGCCAACATTGTCACATAAGGCACATCTATTTCACATGTTGATATCTTTAAATTCCATTTCTTATTAAAAAAAGAAAATCTCATTTTTGAATTGGTTAATTTTTAAGGCTGACCCTGGAAATATCCAAGATAAGCCTGCAATATTTTCCTATTGCCAAAAGCAGGGATGCTATTAAAGACTATTCAGGCCTTGTCAAACTGATTCGGGAAACATTTTGAAATGGTTTCCTGGCCAAAGATGGGGTACTTTTAATAATAATAAGAAGAATAACCATAATAGATTGAACACTTTAAATATGCAAAATCCATAAGGCCATAATATATTTTTTTAAAGAAAGAAACAACTCATTTTTATCTGTGTATGATGCTAAGTAGCCAAATCAATATTTCCAAAACTAGTAAATAATGAAAAATAATCAAGCATTTATCTATACATTCATGTAATAATTTTACCAAATAGTCAATAAGGGAAAATGTCTGCTAAAAAAGTACCTGGTTAATAGATTAAAAAAAAAGGAATAATTGAGTTAGAACTTTGCCGTTTTTTTTTTTTTTACAAGCAATTGAATGATTACTCTAGGCAATGGTCATCAGTAATTGCTAATGTCTCAAAGCATAAACTGCCCAGGCATTTTGTGTATCCTGACAGAGTCACAGAATGCATACTTTTTTTTTTTTGGAGACAGAGTCTCGTTCTGTCGCCCAGGCTGGAGTGCAGTGGTGCAGTGGCACCATCTCGGCTCACTGCAAGCTCCACCTCCCAGGTTCATGCCATTCTCCTGCCTCAGCCTCCCGAGTAGCTGGGACTACGGGCGCCCTCCACCACGCCCGGCTAATTTTTTGTATTTTTAGTAGAGAGGGGGTTTCACCATGTTAGCTAGGATGGTCTCGATCTCCTGACCTCGTGATCCGCCCACCTCTGCCTCCCAAAGTGCTGGGATTACAGGCATGAGCCACCGCATCTGGCCAAAAATATTTTTAACATGAGTCATAATAAGAAAGTAGATATAGCCAGTAAATTGCAAGAAATGTAAGGAACAACAGTATATGTTAGAGTAAAACACAGATAGTCAATTGGTAAAATCTAGATTTTGAAATCGATAATAATTCAATAAATAAATTGTGAAGACAGAGGGATAGAGATTCAAGAGTCATAGCAACCAATTGTGATTTATAAGTCTGTTTCAATCCTAATTTGAAGAAATAAATTTTAAGAGATTTATGAGGACATGGAGTGAATTTGAGCAGTACTAGATATTTCAGGAATTAAGTGTTATCATTTTTAATTAAGCTTTGTATTTTGAGATAATAAATTTGCATGCAGTTATAAGAAATTATTAAAAGAGATACAGTACTCCGTTTACCCAGTTTTTCTACTGGTAATATGTTGCAAAACTATAGTGCAAGTTCACACTAACACATTAACATTGTCAAGAAAAAATGTTTTCATCACCTCCAAGATATCTCAAGTAGCCCTTTTGTGGCCACACTCACTTTCCTCCCTCTCCCACTTATTCCCTAGCACCTGGCATACATTAATATGTTCTTCATTTCTATAACTGTGTCATTTCAAAAATGTTATATAAATGCAGTTACACAACCTATGATCTTTTAGATTGCCTTATTTCATTCAGAATAATTCTCTGCAAATTTACTTAGGTGGTTGCTTTTGTCTGTAATTTGTTCATTTGTTGTTATTCATGTACATAATTTGTTTAACCGTTAACTCTGAGGACATTTGAGTTGTTTATGATTTTTGCTATCATGAATACAGCTGTGTGAATACGTGTACAGGTATTTGTGTGAATGTGAGTTTTTATATCTCCTAAAGACAGAGCAAAAGTATTTAATGTTAATAATGTTCATTTTATTAATTTTTTTCTTTCATGAACCATGGTTTGGGGATTTTACCTAAAGCATCATCACCAAACTCAAGGACACACAGACATTCTCCTACATTTTTTGAATTTAGATCCATGATCCATTTTGAGTTAATTTTATGAAAGGTATAAAGTCTAAGTTTATTTATTTTTTTATGTGAATGTCCAGTTCCAGCATCATTTGTTGAAAAGATACATTTTGTCCATTGAATTACCTTTTCTGTTTTTTCAAAGATCAATTGACTATATTCATGTTGGTCTATTTCTGGACTTTCTATCGCCCAGGCTGGAGTGCAGTGGCGCAGTCTCGGCTCACTGAAGCTCTGCCTCCCAGGTTCACGCCATTCTCCTGCCTCAGCCTCCCCAGTACCTGAGACTACAGGCGCCCACCACCACGCCCGACTAATTTTTGGTATTTTTAGTAGAGATGGGGTTTCACCATGTTGGCCAGAATGGTCTTGATCTCCTGACCTCATGATCCGCCTGCCTCGGCCTCCCAAAGTGCTGGGATTACAGGCATGAGCCACCACGCCTGGCTGGACTTTCTATTCTATTCACTGATCTAGGTGTCTTTCATTTACCAATACCACGCTGTCATAATTTATGTAGCCATACAGCAACTCTTGAAATTGGGCAATGTGAGTCCTCCAACTTTGTTCTTTTGTTCATTATTTTGTGGGCTATTCTGTATTTCACTTTTTCATAGAAATTTTAGGATTAAGTTGTCAATATATATAGTGTTTTGCCTATTTTTGTTAGGATTTCACAAACATTATAGAACATATTTGGAAGAATCGACATCGTAACCCTATAGAATCTTTGAATCCATGAACATAGAATGTCTATTTTATTCAGATCTTGTACTTCTTTCAACAATTTGTAGTATTCTGTATATAGGTGATACTATATATGAATAGATAATTTGTGAGATTTGTATCTAAGTACTTAATTTTTGCTGTTATTTATACAGTGTTTTTAAGTGTACATGTGTTCATTGCTAATATATAGAAATGAAATTGGTTTGTTTATATGCATATTGTATCTTGAAACATTTCCAAACTTATTAGTTGTAGATTAATTTTTTGTTAGATTCTTTAAGATTTTCTACATAGACAAACATGTCATCTGATAATGAGAACAGATTTTTTTTCTTTCAAATCTGTATGTCTTTTATTTTATTTTCTTATTTTATTTTTACTGGCTAGAACTACAAGCACTAAGTTGAATAAGAGCAGTGAGAACAGATATATTTGCCATGTTTCCAATTTTGAGTAATGCATTCAGTCTTTTCACCATTAAATATAATGCCAGCTGTAGTTTTTTTATAGATGCTTTTTTATCAAATTTAGTTCCACTCTATTTCTATCTTTTTTCCCTGAGGAGTTTATTCTGAATAGGTGTTGAATTTTATCAAAGATTTTTTCTGTTTCAGTTGAAATCATCATATGCTTTTCTGTGGTCTGATAATATAGTGGACTTTATTGATTGGTTTTCAACTTAAACCAGCTTTGCATCGCTAGAATAAACACCATTTGGTGATAGTAGAAATTCTATAATTTATTAAGAACTTCTGTTCATATATTCATGAGAAATATTGGGGTTCATTTTCTAAATGTGTTTGTCTCTCTCCAGTATCAAGATAATATCAACTTTGTTAAGATAAATTCAGTGTATTTCCTCTTCTATTTTATAACATCTTAAATTACATTAAGTGTACATTATTGATTTTATATAGAATAGTGATATTCTCATACTTCAAAAATAATATTTATATTTTGGAGAAACATACTGGACCTTTTTAAAATATAAAGGTATGAATTATTGGACTTGACTCAAAATAATTTAGATTTTGGAGAGGATAGGCAGATAGATGATTGTTCATGAGTTGAAAAACTTTTTTAACTTAGGCAATGGGTGTACTAGGGTTTGTATTTTCTGTCTCTCCACTTTTTAATATATATAAATTTTTCTTAATGCAGATTTATTAACCAACACTTCTTTATCATTAATGTATATCGGGTTTATAATTTATTGCTCTGATTATATTGGGTCACCAAATGTTAAATGACAGTTGTTGTACAATTGTTTAAAATGTAATACCATTTCTGAAATAATTTTCACTTTACTTCCTCTTTTGATAGTCTTTTCTAAATATATTCAACACAGTTATGGGGAGAAAAGCCATATGGTGTCTGTCATATGTGTTTTTTTTTTAAAGGCCATTTAATTTCTTCTCATCTGCTGTCACTTGTTTTGCACAAGAATAAACATGACAGATTCATGGTTGGAGGACACAGGAAAAATAACTTGTCAGTCATTTTCAAGATTCTATCTATCTTGTGTATCAGTACACAGAAGTTGAATTGTTGTGAAGGTTGTTTTGTAATATCACTAAACGTTATTTATTGATGTTTTGTATTTTTAAAAATATATAAAATTATTAATTAGAAGTATTCAATCTTATAGGAATGTAAATATTTATTTAAATATTACATATAATATTTATCTTATTGCATTTCTCTTTTTCTTTTCTTGTCTTTTTATTTTGTTTGGTTTTTTGAGACAGGGTCTAACTTTGTAACCCAAGCAGAGTTCAGTGGCACAAACACGGCTCACTGCAGCCTCGACCTTCTGGGTTCAAGTGAGCCTCCCGAGTAGCTTGGACTATAGGTGTGTGCCACCACGCCTAGATAACATAGTTTTTTTCCTTTTTTCTTTTTTTTTTCTTTTTTTGGTAGTGATGGGGTTTCGCCATGTTGCTGACGCTGGTCTTGAACTCCTGGGCTCAAGAAATCCACCCACCTCAACTTCCCAAAGTGCTGGGATTACAGGCATGAGCCACCATGCCCAACCTATGTTTCTCTTTTTTAGGATATTCTTTTGTTCTCACACACACAGACAAAACAAAACCTTAGACTAATTAAATAAATAAAAATTTAAGGAGAAGAAGAAGAGAAATTTGGGTTGTAGTCAGTAGTCCTACCTGTGCCAAAAAGGAAAAAATCTGTATTTGCAAAAATGCTTAAACTGAATTTTCCACTTTTCTTTACCTCACTCTACCCACATATTACAGGGTAGTTATAATAGCTAAATATATAACATTAGAAAACAGGACAATAGAGATTACTTTAAATTAGAAGATGCGTTGACAAAAGAACATAAAATAGATTTTTTAAACCGATTAGAATAAACGATGAGATTAGTAAATGTTTGCATATTAGTCAATATTTATGAACCTTAAAGTTGTTTTGATTTACCTGCTCAAACATAAGTTACGTATGATTTTCTTTCAAAATACATACATATAACAGAAAGTTTGAAAATCAGGTCTGTGTAGTAGCTTATGCCTGTAATGCCAGCATTTTGGGAGGCCGAGGCTGGAGGATCACTTGAGCCCATGAGTTCAAGACCAGCCTGGGTGACCTGGAAACACCTTATCTCTACAAAAAAAAAAAATTAAAATTAGCCAGGCATTTTAGCCTCCCTTCCTTAGGTGCGAGGATAGCTTAGGCTGGGGAGGTCGAGGCTGCAGTGATCTGTGTTCGTGCCATTGGACTCCACCCTGGGAGACAGAATCAGATTCTGTCTCAATAAAAGAATGATTCAGTCAGTAGGTCACGACTCTGGTAAGCAGCCATCAACAACAAAATAATAAATAAATGACCTATCTTTGTGGAAAAATAGAAAATTTAAGTTTCTACAAATGTATCAGGAACTGAAATTATATTACAGGTAACTTTTTCTTCATCTTCAAATATATGATTGCATGCATCTAATAGCTACTATTTTTTGTATGGAATACATAAAATAGAAATCCATGAATAGAATATAAAATAGCAAGCATGCTGTTGACTATCATTTAAGAGGCCTGCCAATATTTTTTGGAAGGAATTAAAAAAAAATCTGCTTAGTTTTAACTCTGTGGTATAGCTTTCTGGAATCAAATGTTTCATCAATATTGCAAGTTTAACCAAGTATATAGGACAACAATAATCATTAAAATATAATTTAGATAATTATTTTGTGCACATATCTGTATAATATTTATTAATATGATTTCACTGGGAGCATTAAATATATATATTTAATTTTATGAATTTAAATGGCATTACTATTCTAGATTTTAAAATATATGCTCTGTTGTCTCTGATATTCATATATATTACTGTAATAATAATTTTTTAAAACTCTCTAAGGCAGTGGTCCCAAACCTTTTTGGCACCAGGGATTGGTGTTTTCAAACACAATTTTCCCATAGATGTAGGGGTAGGGCTGGTTTCCAGATTAAACTGCTCCACCTCAGTTCATCAAGCATTAGATTCCCATAAGGAGAGCATAGATCTTTTGCATGTGCAGTTTACAACAGGGTTCTCATTCCTATGAGAATCTAATGCTGCTGCTGATCTGACTGGAGGCAGAGCTCAGTTGGTAATTTTCAGTTGCCCACTGCTCATCTCTGGTTGTGCGGCCCAGTTTCCTAACAGGCCAATTGACCTGCACGGGTCAGTGGCCCAGGGGTTGGGGACTGCTGCTCTGTGGTCCATGTGGGTGGTGGGTGTGTGTGTGTGTGTGTGTGTGTGTGTGTGTACATATACATATACACACAGAAATATATATATACACACACACAGATATATGTGTGTATATAAATATAGATAGGTATTTGACATATCCCTAACAGTATAATACTGCACATTTGTAAAATATAAATATATCGTTCAGTTATAATTACTATTTTTACGTTATTTGAAGACCCAGGAATCATTTTTGAAACAAGATCATGTGCATTTGTGTGTTTGTGTTTGTGTGTGTGTGTGTAAGACAGACTGTGTGTTTCTGTGAATTTGGGTGTATGGCATAATCTTTTTACTGTACTTCTAGAAAAGTTTACTAAGATTTTTACTCTTGACCCCTTAATATAAAACTAAAGTGATCATTTCAAAATATAAATCATATCATAGTAATCTCATGCTTCAAAGCGTTGTTGCCTCTCCATTTCACTTAAAATAAAATCCAAAGTAATTATCATGGCCAGCATATTCTTGAGTGACTCAATACTCTTTTACTTGGTGAGAATGCAAAATGGATCAGCTATTTTACAAAACAGTTAGACAATCTCTGAGAAAGGTAAACACAACTACCACATGACCCAGCAATTTCATGCCTACTAGATATCTACCCCTGGGAAATAAAAATGTGTTCATAAGAAGACTTTGACACAAATGTTTATGACATCTTTATTCTTAATCACTGAAAACTGTGAAGAACACAGATGTCCTTCAACTAGTTAATGGACTAACAATTGTAGTAAATCAATTCAACAGAATACTAATCAGCAATACCTGAAGAACAAAGTGTTAATTCACACATGAATAAACACTAAAAATAATTTGTTTGAAAGAACGCAGACATCAAACTCTCAAATAGAATACAAAATTGTATTTACTTTCTTTATATGATGTTCTGGAACAGGTAAAAAATAAAGGGATGTATAAAAAGATCCTTAATTGTCAGTGTTTGGAATGTAGAGGCAGGAACTTACTACAAAGTATCAACATGAGGAAAACTTGCTGTGAAGCAAATATAAAGTTCTATAATTGTAGAGGTGGATGTATATGGCTTTATGCATTTTTCAAAACACATATCTTTACACCACAAAGATTAAATTTTAATTGACACAATTCTTTTTAAGCAATTGAGATGTTGTAGTACTGAACACTGAGTGGAGAAAGAGACAAATAAATCTATATGTATTACAAATAAACCACATACCACCCTTATGGGCCTTGGGAAGAAAAGAGCTGACCAAAGTAACTTTAAAAATGTTTGTACAAGATTCTGAAGGCTAAGGACAAAAAGACATGTACACAAGCACTATACTTAAAAAGTTAAATTTGTTTTCCAGAAGTGAGGATTAGTAATTTTAAAACTAATTTATATGTGTAACATGATTGAACAAACATATACATATATTATTGCAGGTAAGGAGACCTAGGTCTTTCTGCATAACAGAAGAAGGTTGTGAAATTATAAATAAGGAAAGGAATGCCACTGCACTCCAGCCTGAACAACAGAGTGAGACATTGTCTCAATAAATAAATATAAATAAGAAAGGGGAAGGCTAGCTGTGGATTCAAGTGGGAGGCACCAATATAATCATACACACATGCAAACACACATATGTACATATTATACATGTCTGTATGTGTGTGTATATGTACATGAAAAATTCTAATTTTGTAGGCCTGTGTGTTAAGAAAGTCTAGAAGTATCATGATGGTAGCAGTTGGTATACCTGGTGCCCAGATCTTGGTTTCTAAATATTCTTCTATATAAGAAACATCAGAGTTTCCTGAAAAGTGGTTACTTCTAGGGCAGGGGTAGAGATAAATCAAGATAAACCTAGATCATCTGGTACTGCCAAAAAACAAGGAACTTCTCAAAAAAGAAAAAGAATGCAGGCATGTCAAAAGTACACAGGAAATTATCTGTGATGGCAGAACCTGCTGCTGATGCCTGGCTTCTCTCCACTCCTGGTGCCCTCTCTGATTTTGTAGCAAATTTGAGGACAAGCCTGGGCTCTGTCACCACATGGCTGGGCGTGTATGTGCTCAGGGCAGCACTAACAGGCCAGCCCCCTGCTGCCTTGACCCCCTTCAGACTTTGGGTTCCAACAAGCATGGGAGGGAGGCCGAAGTGGCACTGAGGGCTGCTTGGTGTGGGTGGCTTTCAGCACAAACAGCTTGGATGCTGTGGATGACATGATTGATGGTGGCAGGAGGCAGACAGGCTCCTGGGTAGAAATGGGCAGGTCCCTGGTAAAGACCCACCATCAAGCCAGGGACAGCCTGAAGCATGGGGGCTAGTCTGTCAGTTCCCGGTGGAGACTGCAGCCCAGAGTGAGAACTTACGGTGCTTTTTCTAGGCCCATCCATGACTGCCCGTGGACCAATTAGCATTCATTTCCTCCTTTCAGAAGCCCATAAAAACCCTGGACTCAGCCAGACTCACAGAGACATTGGGACAACCTGTATGTGGACAGGAGCTATCCACTCTGGGTCTCTTCTCAGCTAAGAGCTCACTTGTCAGGACTACCTGCCTATAGAAAGGAGCTACTAGGCTCGGGTCTCCTGAAAGCTGTACTTTTGCTCAATAAAGCACCTCTTCACTCTGCTCACCCTCCAGTTGTCTAAGTACCTCTTTTTTCCTGGACACATGACAAGAACTTGGACCCACCAAATGTTAGAACTGAAAGAGCTGTAACATACATAGAGATGAAATATGCACCCCTGCTCCCACCCCCTCTCTTAATGTTGTGGGCAAGGAGGAGAGAAGAGTTGCAGCCCTTCTGGGAGTCCAGACCAAGGGACTCCCCAAGCCAGGGCTGTGACACCCTCTTTGGGGCCTGTGGCTTCTTGCATCTGAAAGCTTTTGGCCACTGCATTCCCCTCAGCCAGATGTGGGTTCCTGCAGCAGAAGTGGCATGCAGTACATCTGGTCCAGCTGCAGCCTTGCACAAAGCTAGCATCTGTGCTGGAACCTGGGGCTGCCCTCCCCACCGCAGCAGCCAGCATGCCTGGTTTTACGCAGTGGCCGGGCCCTGTGCATGCTCACCCACACACCCCTCACCACTCCACACCTGGCTTGCCTTTGGCAGTTGTGATATCTGGGCTGGTAGCACCTGCCAAGTGCAGCCTGCCAGGCTGAGTGGGTGGAATGAGCCCAGTGGGCGCAAGCAATACCCAGGCAGAAGGTGCCACCAGCCATAGAAGTTTCTGGGTGATGAAGCAACACCCCAAGGATCCTGTGACATCTGAAGGTCTAAATGGTCCATCCTAGAACAATTTGTGTAGCAAAGTAAATAATCATAATATTGGATTATAGCTTAATGAGTGAAATGAGTATTTTAAATTCATTCTGATGCATTATGAATCATAGTATTGGGTCATAGCTTAATGAGTGAAATGAGTATTTTTAACTCATTCTGATGCATTATGAATGAGAAGGGACAACTCTTTTTTGCAGAATAATTCCAATTACCAAATGTAGAAGAAATTAGTAAAATAAAAAAAAGTCCAGGCTTAGAACATCACATTAATAATCACTATAGGCAAGTTCCTGATAGTGGCTAAAAGCAATTGGTGCACACTTCAAAACAAATAGAATCTTGTTGCTATGTATTTGATAGAGCAAATATAGAACATTTTCATCATTATCAGCTGAACAGTGTTTTTAAGTGATTGTCAATAAATGGATGATATATTTTTAAAAAATGAAATCTTTAAGTTTTGGCACATCACTATTGTCTAAGAAATTGGTAATTACTTTACATCTTTAAGTATAAATTACCTTATATTGAACCCAGTTTTGTTAGGTCAAACATATCTCATTTTCTTATTAGACAATAATTGCTGCAATTTATAAGTAATAGTGAAAAAATCAATTAAATATAATCATAGAAAATACATAATTGCATGTGAGAAATATACTGTGTATAGTAAATGTTCTCCATGAACTATAATGATTTCCAATTTATGAGCACATATACATATAGAGAAGTAAATAAAATGGTGACTCTATTAATATGCCATGGTTGTAGGCCCAAATATCTGTTTGTCATCATTTACTGAGTCTGAAAAATTTGGTCTTTCCACTGGATTATTTAGCTCATTTATGTTTAACATAATTATTGAACTATCTGATTATATATATATCTTCCTATTTGTTTTCTATATGAAATACATCTATGTTCCTTTTTTCTGATCTTTATTTGTATTACTTCAATATTGTTTTGTTAGCCCATTTTTTCTCTATTACTTGTTAATGAAGCATTCTTTCTGTTTTCTAAGTACTCTAGAGATCAAAAATGTAACCTTGACTTATTTCAATCTATTACAAAATATTGCTGTTACGATTTCCTTGATATTACAAGAGGTTTATATTTTAAAGTCATTTATTTCCCTCTCTTTTTCTACATTATTCATGAATTTCAGTTAGACTTATATGTTAAACCCTATTACTCATTACTATTATTGTTTTATACAGTTAATGTTTGTCCAACATTTATTATATTTATCTAATATTTAGCTTTTTGATGCTCTTCTGCCTTTCTACCTGTAATTTATCTCTCCCATTCTAGCAGAAGGAAGGGTAAATCATCCCCTTTCTGAAAGAAGAAAACATTATCTGGAGTCTCATTTTTCAATAGACATGCCAGAAGGAAAAACCACATGTTAAAGAATCTAGAGAGAGAACATAGCCCATGAAAGCAGAAACACTGTTATTCAGATAACAGAGATAACTGACATAGAACTTTAAATAATTCTTAACAATATAATACATAAAACACAAGATAAGGTGAATAAAATAGATGAGAACATGGAGTATCTCACTGAACACTGAAATGTACAGAAGAATCCCATGTGTTTACATTTAGAAAGTAAAATATAATGCCTGAAAGTAACATATCATCAGATAGACATTTTAGCAGAACTGAAAGAGAAGAAAGCATGATTAGAAAATTGGAAGGCAGGTTAGGAGACAATATATCAACACAACTGCAGGGAAAAAAGGTAATTTAAAAATACAAGAAATAATAAAGTTGAAATCTCTAACATTCATGTAATTGATTTGAGAAGAGAAGAGAGATGGAGTGCCAGCAGTTTATCTCAGTGCACATAGGGACTGCACTGTTTTGAGCCTGGGTATCAGTCCAGGTAAGGCTGGGTCTACCTCAGCTTCACCCCTTATCCTTCAGGCTTGTGAAGGAAACTGAAAAACTCATTTATTTTCTTTTCCTGGCAAGAGTGCTGTTGCTCTTTGTTTTTCAAAAACTTTTTGATAAAATATTTGGTGTCCAATTTCCTCCATTCTCTGAGGACTAAACAAACATATGCTTGAGACAGGCCCGGTCTCTGTCAACATTTCTGCTAGTCTGTTACACAGCAACAGCCCCCATGGCACAATATGAATTTCCTCACTCTTACTTGTGCAATGTATTAATTTTCCATTGATACCATAACAAATTACACAAATTTGCAGCTCGAAACAACACATGTGCATTATCTTCTGATTCTGCAGGATGAAATCTAACATTGGTCTCACTAGGCTAAAATCAAGCTGTCTCAGGGCTGAATTTCCTTTTGGAGAATATAGGGGATAATCCAATTCCAAGATTTTTCCAGCTTGGAGAAGCCACTTGAATTCCTTAACTTGTACTGTCCTCCATCTTCAGAACCTGCAACATCGCACCTTTTTTGACTCTCTTTGCATTTTCCCGTGCCTTGTGACTATATCTAAGATAGGTTCTCTGCTTTTAAGACTCAGGTGAAAAGATTGTACCCACCCTATCTCAGGCCAGTTGATTACCAACCTTATTTGCATCTGCAAACTTAATTCCTTTTTACAGGATTTAAATACTATTATTCTGCCTAAAACATGCCCAGAATTATGAAATGCATCCAAGGATAAAGTCTTTAAAAGTCATTTCACCTCACTAAGTGTTGCCTTATCTGGAGTCTTACTTTGTCAAGGTCTCTTTGCCTTTTCAGCTCTCTATTTCCTTGAACTAGTTGATTTATTTGTTTTAAATACATTTTTTTTAGTGGTTTTGGTGGGAGCACTGAATATCCACTAGCTAATAAATCTCTCCTGGAAGTTGAAGTCTTCTTTCATGATTTTATGTTTCAACCTAAAGAATTATGTAATACAATCTTTTACATTTGCAGATTAAAAATGAACAAAGAAGCCAACAAAAAGCCCAATAATCTTAGTAAATGACCTATTTATTCCTGCGGCATTTAGGTGATAAAACTGGTACATTAGTGTCATGATTTTTATTAGTTTTTTTAAGTTTTATTTTGTTTTTAATTGGTATGTAACAACTGTACCTTTTAATGGGGTACAATGTGAATTTTCAATACACATATATGTTTTATAATAATTGAATTGGTCATTAGCATATTCAGCACCTAAAACACTTGTTATTTCTTGGTGATGAGAACATTAAAAATTCTCTCTTTAGCTATTTTGAATTATACAATATTGTTGATTGTAGCCATATTTTGTGCACTAGAGACTGCAGTCATCTTTTGTGCACTAGAATGACAGAATTTATTTCTCCTATTTATCCATAATCATCAAGAAAATGCAAATCAAAACCAAAATGAGATATCACCACACTCTAGCTAGAATGACTATTATCAAAAAAAGAAAAAATAACAAATGGTGGTGAGAATGTATAGAAAGAACTCACAATGTTGGTGGAAATGTATAGTACAGCCATTATTATCTATAGTATTGAGGTTCAAAAAAATAAAAAATATAACTACCATATGATCCTGCAATCCTACTACTGGGTATATATCCAAAGAAAATGAAATCAGTATGTCAAAGAGAAATCCGCACTGCCATGTTTATTGCAGCAGTATTCACAACAGGCAATTAACAGAATCAACTTGAGTGTCCATCAATACATGAATCTATTAAAAATGTAGTATATATACACAATAGAATACTTTCAGCCATAAAAAAAGAAAATTACATAATTTCTAACACCAAGAGGAACCTAGGGCGTACTATGTTAATAAGCCAAGCGAAGAAGCACAAATACCACGTGATCTCACTAAAATGTGGAATCTAAAAAAGTGAATCTCACAGTAGTAGAGTAGAATAGTGGTTACCAGAGGCTGAGGGTGGGGGTAATGGGAAGAGATTGGTTACCAATATTCTCATAAATTTTAGGCTACAAATTCTTAAATTGCACCCTCTGATATAAAAAAAAAATCATTCAGTCTGCTTATATAAAAAGTTCAGAAGACAAAGGGCACTTAACAAGTTAAGTAAATATTTCAAAAATTCAAAACAATAATCAATGACAAAAATGGCTTATCATGTAACAAATGCCTTAAAATATTTTATTTCTATTTTAAATATTTCATAAGTGGAAATATTCTTTATTGCTAAGTTAACTGAAACATTATTAATAGTAGAAAAAAATCTAAAATCCTTTAAAGGCTTAAATTTGTTTGTGAGGTATATAATAGTAAAAATCACACTGGCTTGGTAATCAAGTCTCTTGAAATTTCAGTAGTTAAAGGATAAGAGTCATGGAGAGTTTAACTCTTCACAAAAGCACAGTGTTGAATTATCCAGAAAATGACCCTCAGGAAAGGTTTATTCTTGTAATTTAAGCCTTAGAAATACCTTTTGGATTTCTCTAATTTCTCTAATCATGTCTATAAGCCCTTCAGATGATCAAAAGTAATTTAAAAGCCTCTATTTTGTCTATAATATAAATTTATTTTCCATTGCTTAAAGTTGGGCAAGTGTGACAGAAAGAGGTTTCTTAAGCAGCCATTTGGGATAAAAGCCAGAAAACTCAATTGTCCTTCTTTATGTTCTGAAATTATTCCTCAATTGTAGATTGCTGAATGCCTTTTTTAAAAGGGTAAATCAAGAGCATGTGGCCACAACATTTCTTTAACAATATTTACTAATTCTTTTGAAAACACTAATTTAGAGATGCACAATCTTTGTCTGCCATGTTTGTAAAAAGAATGCTGATGAAGCTGCTGAAAACCAGAGACAGAGAGCATTTTTCTTATTCCTTCTGATATCATTTTGTGGGTTCAAAGTTCAAATTTTTCCATGAAAATCAATAAAGAGTAACATTTAGGACCACAAATGCTGGAAGCCAGATAGCACGTAATGCAACCCCCGTACTTGACCTATTGATTAACTGCCCTATGTCTCAGTTTCTCTATTTATAAACAGAGACTAACAATAGTATTGGTGTGTTGATATAATTGAATTATTTAAATTTTAAGTCTCTCAGAATTACACAGAGTAAGTGCTCAATAAGTGATAGGGTTGTTGCTTTCTAGCCTATGGTGCATGCAACCTCTCTCTCTCTCTCTCTCACACACACACACACACACACACACACACACACACACACAGAAACACACACCCCCCTCAGTATTCATGGTGTTGTTCCAGGCCCCCCTGCAAATACCAAAATCCTCAGATGCTTAAGTCCTGAGAAATAAAAATAAAATTCTAAGTCTCCAACTGACTAAATGGACCCTCCCTTGGCCAAGGGAACCCAAGAGACGTCTTGGAAGCTGAATTCAAGGCCTTAAAGGGATGGAAGATGGTACATGCCTCATTATACATCCTTTTTCCCCAACAACCTTCAGGCTTTCTTTCCTATGGGCTAAACAGAAACCAGCCCTTTCAAAAGACTACTTGCTTATCTTCCCATGTACAGAACAAAGACAAGTTGAAATTCATCTTTCCTTCACTTCTCTCTGAGAAGTCACTTCCTCTATTGCCTTTTTCTTCAAATGTTCACCTTATGTTATATAAAATGTAGATTTACTGGGCACTAATTAAAGTCTCTCACAAGTATGTAACCTTTGTGTCACTGCTGCTTCTCCCAGTACTTGTAAGACATATGTATAAATACGTAATCTCCTGAAAACTTCTTTGGGAAAAACAGCCACAGATGCTTCTGTGACTCACGTTTTTCCTGGTCACACCCTCAAGCTGGCTCAATAAACTTCTACAATTTAAGATTTATGCCTCAAACACTCATTTTGCTTGTTAGTCCCCTATATTAAGAAGTCTAGTATTTGCACGTAACCTACACAATCCTTCCTTATACTTTAAATAATCTCTAGATTACTTATGGTACCTAATGCAATGTAAATGCAATGTATGTAGTTATACTGTATTGTTTAGGGAGTAATAACAAGAACAAAGCTCTGTATATGTTCGATACAGACTAATTATTCTTTTTTTCCTCTTTTTCTGGTATATTTTCAATCCCTGTTTGGTTGAATTCGCAGATGAAGAACTCAACAAATATTAAATATGGAGAATCCACTGTATTGATACTTCAGTCTTGTGTCACTAATTTGTTTATAGATATATACACAGGGGAAGGGGATAGAGAGAGACAGCTATAGTGTGACTCATAAACATCCTCATTATATTCACCCTTGTGGACATATGTTGAATGTTTACTATGCTTACCATTTGCTGGCACTATGATAAAGCTTTTGCATGAATATGTCTTTTTATTATTAAAAGAATTGTTATATGGGAGCTATTATTATGTCTGTATTATTGAAAGTAAAGAAAGCTCAAGAAAATTACTTGTTATACATCTAGAAATAACAAGACAAATATTCAGACTGAGTCTTGCTTGACCCTAAATCCAGTGCTTATAACCATGTCACTGCCTAGGCAAGAGAAAAGTCAATTTATTAAAAAAAAAAAATAGTTGAAGTAATTAAGTAAAAAGAAAGGTAAAGTAATTGTTAATCTGGAAGTATGAAAAGACATAATATTTCTTCACTGCCAATGAAAATTTGTAAATTTGTAATGTTCAAAAAGCAGAAATATTTTTCTCCCTTCCTTTTGACCAATTTGAACAAAAAGTATTTGATAACTAGTCTCTACATTTACATTTGTAAGCAGTTTGGCTTTTTACACTTCAACTCTCTTTTTCTATATTTAGAATTTTGGACAAATGTCTGATTTCTTTATACCATTTCTTCTGTTTAAATCAGTTTCCAAAGTTTCCTAGGTAAAATAAGTTGCTTTTTCTCTCACCCACGTTCTCTTCAGCTTTTCGCAGCTACTGTCTTTTTTAACTGGTTTTTCTACTTTGAGCAGCGTACTCGACATATATTAGAAAATCAATGTTTTTTTCTTTCTTAAGCAAAGAAACTTACTGGAAGTGGTCTTAAAACCTGCAATTCACCGAAGCACTTTGAAATGTTATACTCTAAAGAGACAGGCTTTATTTACCCAGTTAATAAGATGATATTTTATGGCTCCAATTCCCGAGTAAGAATATTGGTTAGGTTGGATTACATTTTACTGACACCAGCACAGAAAAAGTAAATTTAAAAAAAGAAGATATCGTATTTCACCTTTCAAATCAGTATTTATAGAAAAAATGTAATCATGCATTTTCTTTATGAAATGACTTTTGTTAAAACTCATTACACGAGTACATTAACATTCTATACTTGAAGAATAAATGATACAGTATGATAAAATGTCAGTGATATACATCTCTTAAATAGTAAAAGAAGGGCTGATTTTGGATTCTTTTAATCATTCACTTACTCATGTATTAACTTATTATCTAATATTCAAAGTTACTTTGGAAAGGATCTAATTATCCTGGGCTCTGTTATTTTTTCTGTTAAAATAGACTGCCTTAGAATCTGACCAATACATTTTCTGACTTTTCTTATTCTTATTATTCATGAAACACAAGTGACATAACATTATGGTTAAGGAAGTATTATAAGGGAAAGAGACAAAGACATATTTAAGTCCATGCAGGGGAGAGGGACAAACTGACAAGAGGCTTTTTTTTTTTTTTCCTGAGACGGAGTTACGCTCTTGTCGCCCAGGCTGGAGTGCAATAGCATGATCTTGGCTTACTGCAACCTCCACCTCCTGAGTCCAAGTGATTCTCCTGCCTCAACCTCCCAAGTAGCTTGGATTATGGGTGCTTGCCACCAGAACAGGCTATTATTATTATTATTATTATTATTTTTTTTTTTTTTTAGTGGAGATGGAGTTTCGCCGTGTTGGCCAGGCTGGTCTCAGACTCCTCACATCAGGTAATCCACCTGCCTCTGCCTCCCAAAGGACTGGGATTACAGACGTGAGCCGCTGCTCCCAGCCTAAGATTTTTTTTTTTTAAACATTACTACAATCTTAATATATTACTTAAAAGAAGGAACACTCAGAATATGGAATTAAAATAAACATTTGTGAGAAAAACAAAACTCAAAAGATTATTGATGGTAATAAGCATTTGCTTAAGACCATTCTAAGAAAAGTCTGGAGAATGTGTGGCAGGTGAGGGTTTTAGAAACATTCAAGGTAGTCCACTAAGGTACTGGTTTAGGAATGAACTACAATTAATGGCCCTAAGAGATTAAGAAGGATGGACTTCAGCATCAAATAGGTTTGGATATAAAACTCAGCATTTTCGCCTTATACTTTCATGGAAGGTGAATTTTATCCTGCAGAGTTTTTGCTAGTAGGTTTTGTTTTATTTTTACTGAATTTAGGACATCAGTTTTTCACAAATCCTATCACTCCTTGCTGGCATGTGCCTGGCCTGGTATACCCCATAAATACCACCTCACCTTCTTTCATGATCCATACATGCTCATTGCCTCACTTCTTAGTCTTCTTGTTACTGATTTAAATTTAAGAACAAAAGAAAAATGACTGAGGTAAATATTGAGGTACATATTTAATATGGTTTTGATGTTTGTCCCTTTCAAATCTCATGCTGAAGTGTTATCCCCAACATCGGAAGTAGGACTGAGTGGGAGATATTGGATCATTGTGACGAATCCTTCATGAATGGCTTAGAGCCATCTCCATGGTGATGAGTGAGTTCTTATGCAGTTCAGTTAATTCACCTGAAATCTGGTTAAGAGTCTTAGAGCCCCTTTTCTCTCTCTTGCTCCCACTCTTGCCTTTTGACATGTCTTCTGTCTTTCATCTTCTGATTGGAAGCTTTCTGAGGCCTCACCAGAAGCAGATGCCAGCACCATGCTTCTTGTACAGGCTGAAGAACCATGAGCCAATTAAATCTCTTTTCTTCATAAATTACCCAGCCGCAGGTATTTATGTCAATGCAAATGGACTAACACAATATTGTTCCCTTTTAACACTATTCTGAAAGATTAGTTAACAGATTGAAAGATTTTTCTGCTTATGTCATTATGGAATATGCATTTTAATAGGCCAAATGTATTTATAAGGTATTAGAGAAGAAATGTATTATTTGGAAAAAATTTAATACTCTACTCTGAAATTAGTACTTTGCTTGAGCTTCTGGATGACATTTTGGGACTGGTAAGACCCTTGTAACAGAAACTGCACTTATATATCTTACAATCTTCAATAGGTGGCAAAATGCCATACACTAGTAGGTGCTCAAAAATAAAATAAAAGGTAAATAATTAGTAATATCATTAAATGATTACCTAATTTTTATATTTCTAGTAAGTAACCACATTCCAAAATGCTATTTCAGGGATCTATAAAAGTCATGGAACATAAATCTAAAACTCATATTTATAATTAGAGAAAAATCCCTGCAGCCTGAAATAGTTCTTTCAGGATATAAGTAGTTGATTTGTCTAAGAGTAGACCTGTGTTCTGAAGCACAACTCCTGGATGAGGTGGGAGGTAAAAACAGAGACAGCATCTTTGAAATAAGTTAGCATTCCCTAAGGATTGCCTGAGAAAATGAGCATAGGACCTAATAAAATGCAAGGCCTCTTATAGCTAATTAGGATACAGCCATGGGCTACTGTAACAAAAAATAGATGGAAAGTGCAATGGTAATTAGTAGAGGCTGAAGGGTGAGGTTTTAAAAATATATTGGTTAAAAGGTGCAAAAAATTAAGGTAGGAGAAATAAAGAGATTTATTGTATAACAGGCTAACTATAGTTACAAACAATATATTGTATACTTGGAAATTGCTAAGAGAGTAGATATAAATATTTTCAGTACAAAAAATAAGTAGGTAAGGTAATACATATGTTAGTTAGCTTTATTTAACCATTCCACATTATATGTGTATCAAAAGATCATGTGCGCCACAAATATAGACAATTGTATTTGTAAATTTAGAAACAAATATAAATCAAAATGTTACATTGCTGGATAGAATAATTATAAAACAATATACTATAAAAGTATACCTCTTTGAAAATGATATAATCAGGAGAGAATATGTCAAAACATTTTCTTGTGTATTTTAAAATTCTATGTTATATTATATAAACAATTATAGAACAATCTTATAGAAGATGAGGATGATGTTAAATAAATAACACACAATTACTATGTGCCAGAAACAGCTCTAAATATTTTTATCTATGCTTTCTCATCGAATCCTCATAGAAACTACATAAGGTAAATACTATTATCTCCCATTTTACAGAGGAGGAAGCAAAGACACAGTTAAAAATATACACAATGTCACAGATATTGGTAATGGTGATGCCAGTATCTACTAAAACTGTGTCTACTAAAGGCAATATTTCCTGCAGCTATTTCACTCTCAAATATATACAATACATATATACACAATATATGATAAGGCAAAATAACAGAATATCACACAGCAATGAAGGGGAAGCAACTGTTTTTACATGCAATAACATGGATTTGTTAAAGCTGGTCAGTGGGTATAAAAACTTTTCATATGAAGTTGCCTATATTTTTGTATGTTTTCTTTATTCTTATAAGTGATATTAGACATCACTTAAATCACCTTAAATTGACAGACTAAGTACTAATGCCTTTTCTTTTTCTTTGACTTTAAATCTCCCTATCAACTCTATCAGTTCTCTTTGATGTTCTCAAATTCTCAAAAGTGTTTTGGAAGGTCTTTCATCTATGTAACTTATTCATAAGTGAATATATACATAGCCAATAAACAACAAGAAATATTTCTAGGTAGAATGATATAATATGTGTTTTTTTTAATTGTGTCACATTGTTTTCCATGAATATTGTACCATCCAACAGTAAAGCATGTAGGTAGACTGTGCTATACAGTAATGTATGAGAGAACTTAATTCCCAAATTAATGTGCTACCAAAAAATTAGATCTTTGGCTATGCTAATGGTTGAAAGTATTTCAGTTTAATTTTAATGTGTATTTCTCTCTTATAAGTGAAATGGAATATCATCATATATGAGAACCTCTTGTTTTCCTTGTAAGTTTACTACTTAAATTAATTTTCAATTGGACATTCACACATTGACCTATTTGTTTATCTTTTAATAAAATTATCTATTTTAGTATATATTGTGAATATTTTTCCAGTTTTTGTCTTTTAAGTATTGTGCATAATTTTTTAAGTTTTAAAAACTTACATATTGAGCTTTTTGATCTTAGAGTTTCTGAAATTTTTATTTGATTTTAAATAAACGGACAAATTCCAGTATATATTTTTATAATACACAACAGGATGTTCTGAAGTATTATGTACATTGTGAATTGGTGAAATCTAGCTAATTAAAAATGCATTACTTCAAATAGCTATCAGTGGATGAATGGATAAAGAAAATGTGGTATAAATATACAATAGAATCCTATTCAGCCATAAACAAAGAATAAAATTCTGGCATTTACTGCTACATGAATGAACCTGAAGAACTTTAGGTTTAATGAAACAAGCCAGGCATGAAAGAAAAATACCAAAGACCTATAAAGAAGTTGATCTCGGAGGACAGGCCAAGATGGCAGAGTAGAAACAGCTCCGGTCTGCAGCTCCCAGTGAGACAAACATGATAAACAAAGTGATTTCTGCATTTCCAACTAAGGTACCCAGTTTACGTCACTGTGATTGACTAGGCAGTTGGCGAAACACACAGAGAGCAAGGAAAAGCAGAGTGGGGTGACATCACCTGGGAGCTGCACAGGGCAAAGGGACCTCCCTCTCCCAGCCAAAGGAGGCAGTGCGGGACTGTGCTCCCTGCCCGGGGTACTGCATTTTTCCCCATGAATTTTTGCAATCCATGGATCAGTATATTTCCTTGTAAGTTTACAACAGCAGGGCCTTGGGTCTCAAGCACAAAATTGAGCAAACCCATGGCAGCTGTTCTGGTTATTCCTGCAGGGGCTGAGCTGCAGGAGTTTTTTTTTTTTTTTTTAATTTCTTTTTTATTATGATTATACTTTAAATTCTAGGGTACATGTGCACAATGTGCAGGTTTGTTACAGATGTATACATGTGCCATGTTGGTGTGCTGCACCCATTAACTCGTCATTTACATTAGGTATATCTCTTAATGCTATCCCTCCCCACTCCCCCCACCCCACGACAGGCCCTAGTGTATGATGTTCCCCTTCCTGTGTCCAAGTGTTCTCATTGTTCAATTCCCACCTATGAGTGAGAACATACGGTGTTTGGTTTTCTGTCCTTGCGACAGTTTGCTCAGAATGATGGTTTCCAGCTTCATCCATGTCCCTACAAAGGACATGAACTCATCCTTTTTTTATGGCTGCGTAGTATTCTATGGTGTATATGTGCCACATTTTCTGAATCCAGTTTATCATTGATGGACATTTGGGTTGGTTCCAAGTCTTTGCTATTGTGAATAGTGCCGCAATAAACATACGTGTGCATGTGTCTTTATAGCAGCATGATTTATAATCCTTTGGGAATACACCCAGTAATGGGATGGCTGGGTCAAATGGTATTTCTAGTTCTAGATCTTTGAGGAATTGCCGCACTGACTTCCACAAGGGTTGAACTAGTTTATAGTCCCACCAACAGTGTAAAAGTGTTCCTATTTCTCCACATCCTCTCCAGCACCTGTTGTTTCCTGACTTTTTAATTATTGCTATTCTAACAGGTGTGAGATGGTATCTAATTGTAGTTTTCATTTGCATTTCTCTGATGGCCAGTGATGATGAGCATTTTTTCATGTGTCTGTTGGATGCATAAATGTCTTCTTTTGAGAAGTGTATTTTCATATCCTTTGCCCACTTTTTGATGGGGTTGTTTGTTTTTTTTTCTTGTAAATTTGTTTAAGTTCTTTGTAGATTCTGGATATTAGCCCTTTGTCAGATGGGTAGTTTGCAAAAATTTTCTCCCATTCTGTAGGTTGCCTGTTCACTCTGATGGTAGTTTCTTTTGCAGTGCAGAAGCTCTTTCGTTTAATTAGATCCCATTTGTCAATTTTGGCTTTTGTTGCCATTGCTTTTGGTGTTGTAGACATGAAGTCCTTGCCCATGCCTATGTCCTGAATGGTGTTGCCTAGGTTTTCTTCTAGGGTTTTTATGGTTTTAGGTCTAACATGTAAGTCTTTAATCCATCTTGAATTAATTTTTGTATAAGATGTAAGGAAGGGATCCAGTTTCAGCTTTCTACATATGGCTAGCCAGTTTTCCAAGTAAAATTTACTAAATAGGGAATCCTTTCCCCATTTCTTGGTTTGGTCAGGTTTGTCAAAAAATCAGATGGTTGTAGATGTGTGGTATTATTTCTGAGGGCTCTGTTCTGTTCCATTGGTCTATATCTTTGATTTGGTACCAGTACCATGCTGTTTTGGTTACTGTAGCCTTGTAGTATAGTTTGAAATCAGGTAGTGTGATGCCTCCAGCTTTGTTCTTTTAGCTTAGGATTGACTTGGCAATGCAGGCTCTTTTTTGGTTCCATATGAACTTTAAAGTAGTTTTTTCCAATTCTGTGAAGAAAGTCATTGGTAGCTTGATGGGGATGGCATTGAATCTATAAATTACCTTGGGCAGTATGGCCATTTTCACGATATTGATTCTTCCTATCCATGAGCATGGAATTTTCTTCCATTTGTTTGTGTCCTCTTTTATTTTATTGAGCAGTGGTTTGTAGTTCTCCTTGAAGAGGTCCTTCACATCCCTTGTAAGTTGGATTCCTAGGTATTTTATTCTCTTTGAAGCAATTGTGAATGGGAGTTCACTCATGATTTGGCTCTGTGTTTGTCTGTTATTGGTGTATAAGAATGCTTGTGATTTCTGCACATTGATTTTATATCCTGAGACTTTGCTGAAGTTGCTTATCAGCTTAAGGAGATTATGGGCTGAGACAATGGGGTTTTCTAAATATACAATCATGTCATCTGCAAACAAGGACAATTTGACTTCTTCTTTTCTTAATTGAATACCCTTTATTTCTTTGTCCTTCCTGACTGCCCTGGCCAGAACTTCCAACACTGTGTTGACTAGGAGTGGTGAGAGAGGTCATCCCTGTCTTGTGCCAGTTTTCAAAGAGAATGCTTCCAGTTTTTGCCCATTCAGTATGGTATTGGCTGTGGGTTTGTTGTAAATAGCTCTTATTATTTTGAGATACGTCCCATCAATACCTAATTTATTGAGAGTTTTTAGCATGAAGGGCTGTTGAATTTTGTCAAAGGCCTTTTCTCCATCTATTGAGATAATCATGTGGTTTTCGTTTTTGGTCCTTTTTATATGATGGATCTCTCAGCAGAAACTCTGCAAGCCAGAAGAAAGTGGGGGCCAATATTCAACATTCTTAAAGAAAAGAATTTTCAACCCAGAATTTCATACCCAGCCAAACTAAGCTTCATAAGTGAAGGAGAAATAAAATCCTTTACAGACAAGCAAATGCTGAGAGATTTTGTCACCACCAGGCCTTCCTTAGAAGAGCTCCTGAAGGAAGCACTGAACATGGAAAGGAACAAACAGTACCAGCCACTCCAAAAACATGCCAAATTGTAATGACCATTGATGCCAAGAAGAAACTACATCAACTAATGAGCAGAATAACCAGCTAACATCATAATGACAGGATCAAATTCATACATAACAATATTAACCTTAAATGTAAATGGGCTACATGCTCCAATTAAAAGACACAGACTGGCAAATTGGGTAAAGCATCAAACTCATCAGTGTGCTGTATTCAGGAGACCCATCTCATGTGCAGAGACACACATAGGCTCAAAATAAAGGGATGGAGGAAGATCTACCAAGCAAATGGAAAACAAAAAAAAAGCAGGGGTTGCAATCCTAGTCTCTGATAAAACAGACTTTAAACCAACAAAGATCAAAAGAGACAAAGAAGGCCGTTACATAATATTAAAGGGATCAATTCAATAGGAAGAGCTAACTATCCTAAATATATATGCATCCAATACGGGAGCAACCAGATTCATAAAGCAGGTCCTTAGAGACCTACAAAGAGGTTTAGACTCCCACACAATAATAATGGGAGACTTTAACGCCCCACTGTCAACATTAGACAGATCCACAAGACAGAATGTTAACAAGGATATCCAGGAATTGAACTCAGCTCTGCACCAAGTGGACCTAATAGACATCTACAGAACTCTCCATCCCAAATCAACAGAACATACATTCTTCTCAGCACCACATCATACTTATTCTAAAATTGACCACATAGTTGGAAGTAAAGCACTCCTCAGCAAATGTAAAAGAACGGAAATTATAACAAATTGTCTCTCATACCACAGTGCAATCAAACTAGAACTCAGGATTATGAAACTCACTCAAAACCGCTCAACTACATGGATGCTGAACAACCTGCTCCTGAATGACTACTGGGTACATAAAGAAATGAAGGCAGAAATAAAGATGTTCTTTGAAACCAAGGAGAACCAAGACACAACATACCAGAATCTCTGGGACACATTTAATGCAGTGTGTATAGGGAAATTTATAGCACTAAATGCCCACTAGAGAAAGCAGGAAAGATCTAAAATTGGCACCCTAACATGACAATTAAAAGAACTAGAGAAGCAAGAGCAAACACATTCAAAAGCTAGCAGAAGGTAAAAAATAACTAAGATCAGAGCATAACTGAAGGAGATAGAGACACAAGAAACCCTTCAAAAAATCAATGAATCCAGGAGCTGGTTTTTTGAAATGATCAACAAAATTGATAGACCACTACCAAGACTAATAAAGAAGAAAAGAGAGAAGAATCAAATAGACGCAATAAAAAATGATGACGGGGATATCACCACTGATCCCACAGAGATAAAAACTACCATCAGAGAATAGTATAAACACCTCTACTCAAATAAACTAGAAAATCTAGAAGAAATGGATAAATTCCTCGACACATACACCCTCCCAAGACTAAACCAGGAAGAAGTTGAATTCCTGAATAGACCAATAACAGGCTCTGAAATTGAGGCAATAATTAATAGCCTACCAACCAAAAAAAGTCCAGGACCAGACGGATTCACAGCCAAATTCTACCAGAGGTACAAAGAGGAGCTGGTACCATTTCTTCTGAAACTATTCCGATCAATAGAAAAAGAGGGAATCCTCCCTAACTCATTTTATGAGGCCAGCATCATCCTGATACCAAAGCCTGGTAGAGACGCAACAAAAAAAAATAGATAATTTTAGACCAATATCCCTGATGAATATCGATGCAAAAATCCTCAATAAAATACTGGGAAACCAAATCCAGCAGCATATCAAAAAGCTTATCCACCATGATCAAGTGGGTTTCATCCCTGGGATGCAAGGCTGGTTCAACATACGCAAATCAGTAAACGTAATCCATTACATAAGCGTCAGGAGTTTTCACAGACTCTGGAGGCACCCGGAGCTCCAGTGAGGCAGGAGAACTATCCACTCCAGTGGAATGGGGGCTGAAGCCAGGGAGTCAACAGCCTTGCTCACTCTCACAGAACCCTGCAAACTAAGACCCCTGGCTTGGAATCTTCGCTGGCCAGCACAGCAGCCTGGAGTCTGCCTAAAACAACTGAGTTCCTAGGCGGGAGGGGCAACTGCCATTACTGTGGATCTAGTTGGTGGTTGTCCCCATCCAGTGCTAGGGAGGCCCGGCAGTTTGGACTCGGTGGTATTCCGCACATCACAGCACAGCAGCTGTGACAGGTCATGGCCAGACTGCTTCTTCAGGTGGGACCCAGATCCATCCCCACTCACCAGGCAAGGCCTCCCTATGGGAATTCCAGCAATTCCAGCCAGAGACATACAGACATAACTCTTATCTCCCTGGGACATAGCACCTAGGGAGAGGGCTGGCTGTGGTCTCGGGTTCAGTGGACTTAATCTTTCCTGCTTGCTGGTTCTGAAGAGTCCAGACAATCCAGATGAGGGGGATTCCCCCAGCACAGTGCACCAGCTCTGCTAAGGGACAGTCAGACTTCTTCCTTAAGCGGGTGCCTGACCTGGGTGCCTCCTGACTGGGTGAGACCTCCCAACAGCGGTTGCCAGATACCTCATACTGGAGAGTTCCATCTGGCATCAAGTTGGTGCCCTGCTGGGACAAAGCTTCTAGAGGAAGGAGCAGGCAGCAATCCTCGCTGTTCTGCAGCCTGGTGATCCCCAGATAAACAGCGTCTGGAATCAACCACAAGAAAACTGCAGCAGACCCGCAGAAGAGGGGCCTGACCATTAGAAGAAAAACAGAGAAACAGAAAGCAACAACAACAGCAACATCAACAAAAAAGACCCCACAAAAACCCTGTCCAAATGTCAACAGCCTCAAAGATCAAAAGTAGATAAATCCATGAAGATGAGGAAAATCCAGTGCAAAAACGCTGAAAATACCAAATGCCAGAATGCCTCTTCCCCTCCAAATGATTTCAAGACTTCTCCAGCAAGGGCACAGAACAGGGCTGAAACTGAGATGGATAAACTGACAGAAGTAGGCTTCAGAAAATGGGTAATAAGGAATTCACTGAGCTAAAGGATTACATTCTAACCCAATGCAAAAAAAAGCTAAGAACCATAATAAAATATAGGGGTTGTTAACTAGAATAACTAGTTTAGAGAGGAACATAAATGACCTGATTGAGCTGAAAAACACAGCACAAGAACTTCATGATGCAAACACAAGTATCAATAGCTGAATCAACCAAGTGGAAGAGAGAATATTAGAACTTGAAGACTATCTTGCTGAAATAAGGCAGGGAGATAAGATTAGAGTAATGAGGATGAAAAAGAATGAATAAAACTCCAAGAACTATGGGACTATGTAAAAAAACCATAGTTACAACTGATTGTAGTACCTGAAAGAGTTAGGGAGAATGGAATTAAGTTGTAAAACACACTTCAGGATATCATCCAGAACCTCTGCAACCTAGCGAGAAAGGCCAACATTCAAATTAAGAAACTCCAGAGAACTCCAGTAAGATACTCCCCGAGAACATCTACCCCAAGACACATAATCATCAGATTCTCCAAGGTTGAAATGAGGGAAAAAAAAGTTAAGGGCAATCAGAGAGAAAGGCCTAGTTACCTACAAAGGGAAGCTTATCAGACTAACAGTGGACCTTTCAGTGGAAACCCTGCAAGCCAGAAGAGTTTGGGGGCCAACATTTAACATTCTTAAAAGAATTTCCAACTCAGAATTTTATATCTGGCCAAACTAAGGTTCATAAGCGAAGGAGAAATAAAATCATTTATAGACAAGCATATGCTGAGGGATTTTATCACCACCAGGCCTGCTTTGCCAGAGCCCTTGAAGGAAGCACTAAACATGGAAAGGAAAAACCATTCCCAGCCACTACAAAAACACAATGAAGTACACAGACCAATGACACTATGAAGCAACCACATAAACAACCTGGAAGCCATTATCCTCAGCAAACTAATGCGGGAAAAGAAAACCAAACACTGCGTGTTCTCACTGATAAGGGGGAGCTGAACAATGAGAACACGTGGACACAGGGAGGGGAGCAACACACACTGGGGCCTCTCATAGGAGGGCAGAGGGACAGAGATAACTAGGGAAAAGAGCTAATGCATGCTAGGCTTAATACCTAGGTGATGGGTTGATAGGTGCAGCAAACCACCATGGCACACGTTTACCTGTGTAACAAACCTACACATCCTGCACATGTACCCTGCAATGAAAAAAAAAAAAGTTGATCTCATAAAAGAAAAGAGTAAGATGGTGGTTACTAGAAGCTGGGGTTTTCAAGGGCAAATAAGTTGGTGTGAGTTTGGTTAATTGAATTTTTATTCATTTTTGTCATAGAAAAGACTCACTAATTCTGAAATTAATTTTCCCATGCCTCCTTAAAAAAAATCCTCACCTTTCTTCTTCTCTTTCTCCTACTTTTCTTCTCCTCCTTTTGTACCTCCTCATCTTTCTTCTCTTTCCTCCTCCTCCTCCTCCTCTTCTTTTTCCCCCTTCTGGCTCCTCTTCTGGCTCTTCTTCCTCATCCTCCTTTGTTTGCTCTTTCTCTCATTTATTTATTTACTTATTTATTTATTTTTAAAATACACTGCTTTAGTTTAATTAGAATGTATCTTAGTTTGGGGTTCATGCATAGATCCACATTATTTTTTTTTGTTAGATGAATACTTAGATGAGCTTACATCATTTTTTAACATCCTATCATTTTCTAGTGATCATAAACATGGGAAACACTTCATTAGATATTAAATGTGTTCATGCATCTGTAGATACTTTAAAACTTTCATTTGTAGTTATTTTGCTGTCTGTTCATGTACCAATACCATATGATTTATTTTTATGGCATCATAATATATTTTGTTGTCTGTTAGCAGTACTGTTGCTTTATTATTCTTAATTTTCAAAATTTCTTTGGGTATTTTCCCTGTAAAATGTAGAATCAGCTTTGTTAGTTAAAAATTCCTTTTGTCATCTTTATTAAGAGTACATTAGATATATTAATTAACATAAGAAGAATTGGCATTTTGTGACTTTAAATATTTTTGTCTATAAATCTATTTTTTGTTTGCCTTTGTTCATCTCAACTTAGGGAAATTTTAAGTGTTAAAAGTGATTGAAATAATGTATAATTCTAGTTATATTTATTAATATGTCTTTCATGCTTTTTGTTGTGTTACAATTATAAATCAATGTATCTTCTAATTGGTGATTATTTCTATATGAAGAAGTTATTGATTCCTGAATATTGTTATTTTTTTTAACCAGCCAGTTTCCTATAGCCTCCTGCTTTTTCTTGTAGTGTTATACTTAATCTCCTTGGATTTTCTAATCATCAAGAAATTATCATTAAATAATAATTTTTATAACTCTTCTTTTCCAATTTTTATATCTCTAAGTTCCCTTTCCAGTGATACTAGCTCTGACTTCCAAGACATTGTTGAATAATAATGACAATGACCAAAAATATATCTAAATTCTGAATTCAATAACACTGCTTCTAGTATTTCTGCTTAAAAATCATTCTTGCATTTCTTTTGTTAAACTAAACATGGTTTTTATTGTTAAAAAGTATCCTTATGTTATTACTTTATTTAGGATTTTCTTATTATTAACATAGTTATGACTATTATCAGAAGTCTTTTGCATTATAGAGAGAGATCAGTATGTGCTCTTTTTGTCTTCTCAGATTATTTGCCATGTCATGTTTTCTGATGACTCATTACTTATTGATGTCCTTGTTTGAGCAAATTCCCATTTTTGTGATATCTATGTCCCACAATATTAACATCTAAAAAATGCAATCATTTAGTGTGGACCCATTATAGGCCTAGATCTAGGACTAGGTCATGGACCAAGGATTCAGCAATACACTTACTCCTAGAGACTTTCATTCAGAGTATTTAGAATTTCTATGGAATTCATTTTGCCAGCAAACATGCCCAGATTTCAGTAACGACAGAAGCAAAAGGTTGAATTGTAACACTGAAGTTGCATTGTTGGGGCAGTGTCAGTGAGGGGGTGATAATGCCTTTGTCGAGTGATTGAGTGACTTCAGTGGCTGCGGTTATCTTCTCAAGAAGCCAAATTGATAGCATTGTTTTGAACATTGTAGTTGGAAGCTTAACTTCCTATTTAATTTGCCAGAACCTATATGTTTTTATTAAAATTAATTACCTAAAACCTCTATGAGTTGGGGGAAGATATAAATAAAAGAAGGTGACCCTCAGGGTACTGTTGGAAGTCTGGGAATGGCTTTATTAAAATAAAAAAACCATAGACAAATTTAATTTAACAGAATTTAATTGAGCAAACAATAATTCATGAATCTCTGGCTGGTATAGGCATAGAAAATGGTATAGAAAATG
The DNA here is from genome assembly GCF_028885625.2 of Pongo pygmaeus. NCBI lineage: Eukaryota > Metazoa > Chordata > Mammalia > Primates > Hominidae > Pongo > Pongo pygmaeus. The sequence goes on along the minus strand of NC_072388.2, from coordinate 41,913,650 downwards.
TCTTCATAGCTCATCATGACTACCTATTCAGATCCCTGAATCCAGAGACTCTAAACCAAAGACATAATAAGCTCACAGTCAAATGAAGCAAGTATCTATATTTAACTGATAATTTTGAAGCCATTTTTATTTTACCAACATTTTAAAAACTAGCTTTATTTACTAAATATTATCACATATAGACACACAACATATAGAAACACAACATATAGCATTACACATATAGACACACACACATAACACATATAGACATACAAACACACAGAAGCTTTCATAAAGGATTTTCATTTGGTGGCTTTTAAATAGTTCCCACTCTTACACCCCATTTGGTCTATCAGTCTTCCAATTACCTGTTTCTTTGCCCTAAGCTATTGTTAACGAGGCAACAACTCTTAGGTGAAACAAATACATATATATGTAATTTCATAAGCATAGAGCTAAGATTTTAGGCCTAAATATTTTATTATCACTTGCACAAACCAAAGGAAAAAATGGCTCAAACGAAATGTCACTTAAGACAAGATGGCCAGAAAAGCACCTTAAACAAAGGTATGACTTATTATGTAAATTTAAAAGAATTTTATGAGTTTCTAATGTACATAGACAGACATCCTTAAAAATGGAGATTTCCTTTATAGATGTAAATTTCTTTTACAAAAGTGTTTCAAGATAACCAATTTAATTTCAGAAAGGTGTATTTTAGTTTAACAGGGTGTTCCTGTAAACTTAGCTACTGTTTTTTATCTAAAATTACTGAGTTCAGGGTGGAGTCCACTAAGGACTAGGGCCAAGAAAGCATTTTCTATGCCTGGACTCAGCATGGATAGATCTGAAAAAGAGTCAAGCCTTCTTTACCTGAGGGACTACATTTTATTAACACTTAGGATAGCTTTCTTTCCACCTTTGTGGTGGGATAGTAATAAGCCAAAAGTTTAGCAGATTTAATTTTTCTTGTCAATTAATCACTTTAGCTTTTTATTTGCCTTTTATAAAGACTACATGAAAATACTGGTATATTTTAAGAAGTTTCTGCATATCAGTAGTCATTCTTACATGAGACTAATTTGGGAGCCCTCATTTTCAAATGCATTTCTTTAGTGCAGTACTGTTCATTTGGAATGTTCCACTGTAACTAATCTTTAGTAAGATTTTGTCATTTCTATAAGACCTTGCTGCTTCCGGGGCCTAATACCTATGCATGTATAAGCTGGAAGGAACTCAGTTCTTTAGAAATTAAGGAGCCTATTTTTACTACAAATATTTTCCAATGATCAATTAGCCAAAGATCAACTTTTTCCTACCCAAGTGTGCAAGAAAAATGAAACAAAGTGGATAGAACACAAAAATTCCTACAAATTTCCAAAAGACAAATTTTACACCCCCTGCAACACTGCCATTTACTACCAGTTTCTTTCTAATCCAGTCAGACATAAGAGGCTTCTAACTGGATCCAAGCCAGTTAATTATCAGGTCTAATCTGATCCTGGACACAGTCCAGTTTCTGTTATGACTTCCAAACCCAGTTTGGATCAGAATTTTGCTCAAAGAAACTCAGAGAACTCAAAACACAATCAATTCAGCTTCAGAATCTGAGAGAGAACTTACCATAGTCCCCAGCTGCTCCAAAAGACCAAAGGACACAGTAAGACTGGCGGGTACCTCGGATGGTCACTCAGTGCTCATGGGGGTCATTAGAAGCTCTACTTTGGATCCCAATTCTGACACCATCTGTTAAAAGAAAAACTTTAGCTGAATTAAATTTTAAAAAGTTTAATTGAGCAAAGCAATATTCATAAATCCGGAAACCCCCTGAGCCAGAGTAGGCTGAGAGACTCCAGCACAGCCATGTGGTAGAAAAATATTTATAGACAGAAAAGGAAAGTGGTGTACAGAAAATGGAAGTGAGGTATAGAAACAGCTAGATTGATTACAGCTTGGCATTTGACTTGTTTGAATACGGTTTGAATTCTTGGCCACCTTTGATTGGTCAATATTCAGTGATTGGTACAAAATTAATCTACAGTGTGTTTGGAACTCCATTTAGCTTTTAGTTCACAATGTACAAAGAAACCTTTAGTCTGAACTTAAAATATGTAATGATACAGCTTTAGGCTAAACTCTATTTAACACTGCTTACTTTTTAAGTGCCCTTAGACTGTATCATTTTGGACAAAATGTCTCTACTGTTGACGAAAAGAGTCAAACTAAAATATTCGAAGAGATTTATTCTGAGCCAAATATGACTGGCCCATGGCCCATGACATAGCCATCAGGAGATCCTGAGAACATCTGCCCAAGGTGGATGGGGCACAGCTTGGCTTTATATATTTTCGGGAGACATGAGACATTAAATAATATGTGTAAGGTGTATATTGGTTCAGTCAAGAAAGGCAGGACAACTCAAAGTGGGGCTTCCAGGGAATGGGTAGCTAAGAGACAAATGATTGCGTTCTTTTGGCTGTTTGATTAGCCTTTCAATGAATACACAATTTACATGTGACGTCGGGTGGGGGGTAAAGGAATACTCATTGATGCCTTAATCTGGCTCAGTGAATCTGCATTTTTACATAAACAATAGGGCTGAGAAAGCAATTAGATATGCATTTGTCTCAGGTGAGCAGAGGGATGACTTTCTGTCCTACACCTGTGAAGATAAGCTATCAATTTACTTTGCCAGGGTGAAATTCAGCAAAACTATTTTTAGAGTTAAAATCTTGAGGCTCACAAGAAATTTCCTTAAAAAAATGGGAGGAATGATTGCCTGATGCAGTTTCCAGCTTGACTTTTCTCTGGTTTAGTGATTTTGGGGTCCCAAGATGTATTATCCTTTCATACTACTATTTTGCATATTGCATTAAAAATACCATTTACCAATGTTAAGTACTGGGTAGATTTTCTCCCTAAAATTTGATTCAAGAAAAATTGGGACAACTAGACCTCAATATAAGGTTACCACATTTTTATGATTATCTCAAGCTCTGCACCCCAGTGATAATCCTCATTTCTCTGTTCTTATCTAAAAACTATAGGCTCCTTAAACATTACTTTTGTTCACTTAAGTTCTCCTGCATTGTGGATTTGTAATGTAACATTCTTTTCAATTGATTTGCCTGTACATGATAGCTTAACTACATATACCTGTGTTGTTTGTTCAGCTGTCTCCTCCGGGGCTGTTAGATTTTTCCTGGGTAATTTTGTTTTATTTTAACCACACTCTCTAGTGACAGCAGATGGCAATGTCAGAGGAAGATTGTGGAGAAAATATGAAACAATTAATTTACAGTGTTTGGAATTATGCTTAATTCAGCTCAGTGTCCCCAAACTTAGGTGAAATCAAAAAGTATAATTATAGTTGATTTATTGAGATTTATGTACAATAACAGCAACAATTAAGATATTTGTTTGGCTGGGCGCAGTGGCTCACGCCTGTAATCCCAGCACTTTGGGAGGCCGAGGCAGGTGGATCATGAGGTCAGGAAATCGAGACCATCCTGGCTAACATGGTGAAACCCCGTCACTACTAAAAATACAAAAAAATTAGCCGGGCGTGGTGGCGGGCACCTGTAGTCCCAACTACTCAGGAGGCTGAGGCAGGAGAATGGAGTGAACCCGGGAGGCGGAGCTTGCAGTGAGCCGAGATCAGGCCACCGCACTCCAGCCTGGGCAACAGAGCGAAACTCCATCTCAAAAAAAAAAAAAAGATATTTGTTTTTTGATCTGTTGAGAAATATGTGTTGTTTTTTAAAAAGATAGATTAAAATATATTCTAGCTGTTATAAACCTGCATTCTGAAAATTCTACTCAGATTTATACTTTGTTATTAATATAACACCCAGAATGTTTCCCTAAAGTAGTACCTGAGCGATATTTTATGTACAGGTCTGTCAATTAAACTAATACACATAAATTAAAAACTAAATACTTAGAACATACTTTGCCTTTTTGATAGTCTCTATTTTGTTCATTGTTTTAATAACATAAATTGATTTGAAATTAGTTGATTTTTTGGAAAAGTTATTAGATAAAATATTTAGGTAGAGTACAACCAAAATAAGGCAATGGTTTTATAAAATTGCTAAAGCTATATGTCTAATGAAACAACTGTAATATATGACTTATAGGTTGCTATACTATAACACTAACATAAAGTATCTATAAATCCTAGATCAATGTATTACTTTTTTTTCTACTTCATACACAATTTAATCACAATAAGGACATATTAGGGCAGCTTGGAGCTATAGGAATGTCAAATAAAACTAATAAAATTGATATTTCAGAAAGATTCATTTGTAACAATTTGCTGGGCAAGATAAATAGAAACTAAGAGAAACAGGGAAGCAAGAGAAAAGATATGACTTTATTATATTAATTCAGGAATAAATTGATAACACTATAATTTTGACCTCCCTTCCAATATTTTCACATCAAAATATACTACCTCTGCATATTTTTCTCTAGTCATAGTTTTCATGAATCTGAGTACTGTTTAAGATCTCCCTAAATTTTCTTGCTCACTATAAATTTCAGAAATGCTTACAGGTTATATTTTCTTCCACTACTTTAAAATTCTCCCCCAAGCTATGACCTTATTTTTAAAAATTCAAGACCACTTTTATCTGTACTCCACAATTCCCAGATTTTAGTACAGTTGACATTTGGCAGTTTGTTCTTAAATCACAAAATAAATTATTCAAATATTGCACTTCTTGTAGACATGGGTAATTATGTCCAACACCAAATCCTCAAAACTAAAGCCCAAAGCAGGCTATTTCAATAGCATAATGGAAAGATATATAGAACAATATCCATTTACATTATATTTAGATTGGGAATTTGATTATCGGTTATAGTGGTACCAAAATGTTAAAGGAGTCATGTGAGACAAGGCGTATTTATCTACATACAAATAAAAGTCTAGGAAAGAGATCACTAGTGTAATGGCTTATTGGTTAACATCAAATGTATTCACTAAAAAAGAAAAGACTCTACACATCATACATTGAAAGAAATAAAACATAAACTAAATGTAACAAATCATAAGAAAAAGCCATACTGGGAAACAAACCATGTTATTTAAAGTAAATCCAATCTTAATTTATTTTTATGTACATTTGGTTGAACTGCTCACTTCATACGGACATAGTATCAACTTAGTGAATACTAGAGCAAATTCTGGTAGGAGTAAGTATGTAAAGACTTTAGGTGCTTGACTTGACATAAGCACAATTACACCAACAAATACAAACTTATTTTTAAAATAAAATAGTCAATTATAGTGTTTTCCCTGAATACACATGATTTTAGTTTATCAAAGTAGTGACTGACACATTTCTCGATGGAAAGGTAGAAAATCTCATCGCTGTTATGAAAATATTCCCAGCAAAATGTGTTCCCAATTTCTTTTCAGCAAAATATGTATTGATGTATGATTTTAAATTTAATGAAGTGTAGAAATTCTTTACCATTGACATCACCATGCTGCATTTTATCATTTACTACCTCCAGGCACAAAAGCAATACCTGAGACCCAAATGTCCATTCTTGGCTAACACTGCCTTATGTAACTAACAACACAAATATGTGCACTTAATATACTTACCTTAAACCAGAACTCCCAATATAAAAATCAACTTTAAATTTGTCAATAATTTTTTTAAAGCAGTGACAAGGTAGACTTTCATTTAAAAATAATTAAAAAAACTCTTCTTGTTATGACGGTTTTTGAGATAGTACAGGTCTACTATCTTTCAGTGTGAATTACTGCGTCCTTCTCTCAGTAGATCTGGTAACACCTCAAGATGTAGTCAGCTCTCATTACTCACGGTAGTTATGTTTTATGAAGTCACCGTGAACATGGAATTTAAAAATATTGAATGACTGCTTCTGGGAAAAAGCAGGGTTAAGTTTATGCAAGCCTTGAGTCACAACATGTTCCTCAACCAAAACGTCATTTGTGTTATATAGGTTAATTTGCCTATGTCCTTATTAAACAAGGCAGTATTTAATTATCAGCACTGAAAACCTGCTCTTCCACCTAATCTTCCTCCTGTATAATATTTATCAGGCATTCTAAATTATTTTCTGAAGTCTCCAGATCTGTAGAAACCACCCTGTCTGTTAAACCTTCAAGTTTAACATTTTTCAGAGTGTGCTGCTTTCAAAACATGTAAGACAGTCAGCATTGGCCAAGAAGGATTTAGCGTTTTCTTGACCCTGATTAACATGACTGTATATACATATATATATATTTGGCTTTAAGAATGACAACAATGCTGTTCATTACACATTTTTATATGTGTCATCTCATGAATTTACAAATTTGGCAGGTTTTCCATCTTTTCCATGTCTTTCTCATGCATTGTAGATGTTATTTTAGCACTTTGTGGATCAGCCTCATGTACAGATCAGCAAATTTCCTCTTTATTTTTCTGGGTATACATAGTGTTGATTTACTAACATTGAGATAACTGTCAACAGCTTATAACTCATGCCTGAATGAAAATTATCTAACATATATTTTCTCCATATGGCACACATGGATATACATGAACATTAAATAGCACTTTAGCACTATGCTTAGGGACCGTTTTAAACAGCAAAATCACCAACAAAAAGCACAAAATGTAGCACCAAATAGACTGTAAAAAGGACACTTGTTTAAAGTATGAAAACTAAAACAAGAAGGCAGAGTGTTACCTTGTTCAATTTCAGTTGAGAATAAGAACATTTACTGATTCAAAATTTTTGAGGTTTTGAGCATGTCTACAAAGGACTGAGAAAATTCATGAGTATTGATTTTGAAGTTACACATAACTTTTAGTGAGTGGGCCAATTCACAGAATCCATGAATAATGAGGATTGACTGTATACAGGTAAAGCAATGTCCATACTAACTAGAACGTCTAATACTCCAATTGAATTATCTTGGGAGGAAAGTGTTTATAGTGAATAATAAATATAACATTTATAATTGTCTCTGTTTTAAGCATTTTAAATTCAGTTTTTAATTAAATCTTTATAACAACCCTATATGTAGGCAGTATTGCATCCATATTTTTTGAAGAAACTGAGTCATAAAAGTTAACTTTTATAAGACCACCTGGCTCATGAGTGATGGTGCTAGTATTTAAACACATGTGGTATGATTTTAAAGCCTACAGTATTTACCACACAGGTACAGTGCATTTAGATTCCTTGAAAACATAAGGGCTGATAGAAACATTTAAAGGCAAAATAATAATAGTGATAATAAAAATATATATTATATTAAATATATATCTATTTAATTACATAACATAAAGGGAATTAGGCCCCATAATGGAAGCAGAGCTTGTCATAGATCAAATTCAATAACCTAATTAATAGGAGATGTCATTAAATAAAATGAGAAGAAAGCATGGACCCTAAAGTCAAAGAGCTAGTCTGAGGTTGTGGCTTGTGGGACTAACAAAATAAGTCAGGCCAGAGAGTATGAAACAACTGTTCTGATGTACCATGTTGTGTTCAGACAAATCATAGCGTTTGCCCTGCAGGAAGGAGTTTCCTTTTGGTACATAGCCTCATATCTGATCAATGTGGCTTTGCTAGACTGGCCCAAGTACTTTATAAACCTTTATGACACAAACCATGTTACTTTAATGATACATGAAATAATCAAATGTACTCATTTCTCATTGCCCCTAGCAAGCAAAGAATTAACTCAGTGGTATTACCATCAAAACTGTCAAGATACCATAACCTGGCATCTGCAGCACCAGATGGTTTTTTGTATTAGGATATGATATTGCTCTTCCAGAGTTGACAAGAAGAGTGTTATCATAAATATTGAACAAAAGATACCCATGTGGTATGTGCTATGATTTAATTATGGTCATGGAAATCCTTAGAAGAATTCTAAAATTAGTACACATTTTAAAAGTACGGTCATGGTTATAGATGTGTATATCCTAAACACCAATTATAACAGCAAAGGGATGGTTACTGTTAGCTTGCTTACCAAAGGTCTATTCTGTAGATGATACTGCTTTTGCATAATACATGATTGATTTATCATTACCATCTGGAATAATCTCTTTAACACATTCAAAGTAGGTTCTATGCTATCTTGAACTCCTATACATATATTTTAGCATAGATGAATAATATTTCTGTAGCAAAATTTGTCAGCGTATAAAAACATAAAGATTTTGCAAGAGTGGCCAATTTTCTGTATCCTTATCAAACATAAAAGTAATGATTTTTCTTTTTGTCAAACTAATTGTCATTCCAAAATAGTGACTCACAGAATTTGTATACCCTTTTTTATGAATGTGGTGGCACATCATCTTTTCATGTTTCATGTTTATTGGGACTTTGTCTTCTTATGGTTCTATTTGTCATGTTTTTCCTAAGCAGATTTTTTTTTGCTTCCCTTATTGATTTGTAAGGACGCTTTATATAATATATTCTAAATATAAGCCATTTTTCTGTTAATTTTAAGCCACAGGTTAAAGCAAAGTTCTGGAAGTTCATGCATTTTGCGGTGGGGAGAAGCCTGGCCCCTCCTCTTCCTGTGTGGAACTGGGGATTGGAATGGCCAGGCGGCAAGCGCTCTTGCAGGGACTCTGGCCTAGCGAGAGTCCCTGTTTCCCCCTTTTCTTCCTTTTCTCCCAATAAAACCCTGCTTTACTCACCTTTCAAACCGTCTGTGAGTCTAAATTTTTGTGGTTGCAGGACTTTTCCTTAGTTCAGCTAAATGCAACCATTGCGTACAAAAAAGTTTGGTAATATCTAAGGAGACTATTACGATAACTAGCATAATAATGACCTAGTAGCTTACCACTACCCACTTCTATTTATTTTCAACCCATTAACAAATATATTCTGTTTGGAAAGTTTCATGTTCTAAACTCTCTCTGTAAAAAGTTTTCCGGATGAATTAATCCTTTCAGTTTATTCCTTGTTCTGTAATATTGGAGCAGTTTTATAGTATTAATTATATATCTTGATTAGTTTTTACAAATTATAAGAATTCTAGTGTGAAGCCTTTACTATGTCTAAATATAGCTAGAAATATGTGGTTTCATGGAATGAGAACAAGAGAAAGCACACACATGAGCTTCTGTTTCCTATGCATGAGATTAATCCTTGGTGTCTCCACTACAGAGGAGAGGATATATAGATAAGAAAAAGAAAAGTCAAGATAGGGAAGAGGCTACAAGAAAAATATAAATTATTGTTGGTGTATCTGTTGAGCCCAGCCAAATGACAATAATTTTTGGAGTGAGAAAGTGTTGAAAGAGATGTAGAATACTGTGTTTTTATATAGAGATGCAGAGACTTACAGCTGTGGGTTTAAACTGAAAAGACCTGAGTTCTTAGATCTGAAGCAGATATGTGCCAGCATAAGATAAAAAAAGAATTTTCACAGTAATTAATCTTTATTTAAATCACAGAAAGGATTTAAAAGGTTCTGAGGTGAACAGAGGAGAAATCACAAGTATTAGGCATTATGGCTATTCTGTGTGTAATAAAGAAACATAACAGATAATGAAAACTTATCCTTATCTCATTTTAGCCCATGGATTCATCTGGCATGAGATTAAACCACTGCTTTTTTATATCTTACTTCTTTAGAAAAGTAAAACCGAAGTGAACTTAATTTTGAAAAGGTCATACTACAACCAAAATGCAATAATCTGGATAACTCAGTTTAAGCATAAAATAATGGTACACTTTAGTTCCTATGACCCTACATAATAAATGTAACAAAAGTCAGGCTTGGCATACTTGTGAAAGAATGAAACTAAAATTTTGATTTTAGAAGAGTACAGCTCCAAGCACAATATCTGATCCTTGAACCATATATATATATTTTAAAAGATCCACAAAAGATAGATAAAACAGTCCTAGACAAAATAAGTTTTGACCCAAACTTTTCCTATTACTTTATTGGAGTTCCAAACATGCTTAGTATATCACTTTTATAGTATTGTATTTCCTGTATTTTAAAGAAAGCAGAGTTTGAAATTGTACTTGCTGGATTTCTGACCCAGTCAATGTACAGACTACTCTAAAAATCTTGAGAATTATAAGTCTTTATCTTCATAGCTTTTATGTAATATATGTATACAGTTGGCCCTTGAACAACATAGATTTGAACTGGCCAAGTATATTTATATAGAGAGTTTCTTCCACCTCTGCTATCCCCAAGACCTGAAACAGCAGGAACAGCCCCTCCTCTTCCTTCTTCTCAGCCTACTGAATGTGAAGATGAGATGAAGATCTTTATGATATTCCACATCTACTTATTCAATAGTAAATGTATTTTATCTTCCATATGATTTTCTTAGTAGCATTTTCTTTTCTCTAGGTTATTTTATTATAAGAATATAGTTTAAAAACATATACAGCATATGTGTTAATTTACTATTTATATTATCGGTAAGTCTTCTGGTCAACAGTAGGTTATTAGTAGTTAAGTATTGGAGGAGTTAAATGTTCTAGGCAGAGATTAGACTGTGTGGGGATTGGTGTTCCTTAATCCTGTGTTGTTCAAGAGTCAACTGTAGTTTTTTCTCTGGAATATATTGACATAGAAAAAAACTAATACATTATTTTCATAATTTAATTATATTCTGTGGTCTTAAACTGACTGTGTTAGTTTTAAAAAGTCACTTAAATTGTCTGAAACTTTTTTTACCTATAAAAGTAAATTAATAATCCTCCTACTGCTCTTTAACATTTATTAAAAATTTACTGTTTGCTAGACATTGTGTTAAGCATTATATACAGATGAATTCATTTAATACTCATATTAAGTCTGTGAAATTAAAAACTACCTTTTTTACAGATGGAGTAGCTGAGGTGCAGAGTTGAAATATTAAACAAAGGTCACATACTAATAAATGGTTGAACAGTATTTGAAATAAAAATATGACTTCTTTTAGATTCTTAGATTTTTAACATTATTTTTACACTTCTTAGTATTGGACTATTGTAAGAATCAAGAAATGAAAAATCTTTTGTAAACTTTGAAAATAGTTATCTGCTATGTATACTGAGGTTGTTGTTATAAAGGCATCAGTTATTAGCCAATTCCTCTAGAAAAATAAAAGGAAATTTTATAAAATAATGACATCCTTTTGCAAAGCATTAGCAAAGAATATGGGATGGAAATATTTAAACTTACAATATAGATGGAGAATATATGTGTTTGTGTGTGTGTGTACGTGTGTGTGTATAAAAGTTACTGAGTTACTTGCTAATTACATTTTGGAGTTATTATTATGAAAAATATATCAATGTCCTTGTGATCATGAAGTCTGCATTCTAGTGTATAAAGAGCAAACACAAATGACCAAAAGGGATAGGCAGATATAGTAAATATGTGAATCAGAATATGTGAAAGACCATCAATTGTTATACATCTATAGAGAAATGGAAGAAGAGGTTTGATCAAATTGGTTCATATTCACTAAATCAACATTAATAAGAATAGATTCTTGACCAATAAATATAACACATCTATCATCTTAGATTGGCAGTGTAAAATTTCTGGCTACCTTAAAAGAGTCCGTGTCATACAAATCTGTTAAAATAAATAACGTATAAGTTTAAAATATCTTAACCTAGGAAACTGTTGATGCCACAAAAATTAATGCATAGTTTAAAAAGAATTTTTTACCTGAAGAATACAGTTTAATTTTTCTTTTTCAGAAATAATAGTTTATTTGAAAATATGACACACTTGAGAATCACTGTACCAGAATTTCATATACATTTTAAAATTTGTAACAATTAAAATCAACTATTGAAAAGCATGCATATAGGAGAATAATTATTTTTTACTGATTATGCTGTTAAGACTATTAGCTTATATAAAACGTGCTTTTTATGAGAAGTTAAAAAGAAGAGATATTATTCAGCCTAGTGAACCAATAACAAGTCTTTCAAAAGAATATACCCCCTATCCCAATAAAAATAGTTCAAGACATTTGCTTCTTGATTTAAAAAATACTTAAATGCTTATTTGGCATGAAAGAATAAAGTTCCAACAGTCAAAACAAATAAGGTAAAAATATTATTGAGAATAATATCAATGCCCTAAATGATCAAAGAAGACAATAAGTATACCATATGATTTTAAGAAATAGAATAAACATGATTACAGATACTGGCAAGTGATTTCAAACCCTTTATTCTATGCATTATGATATAAAAATTTACTTAGGAATATTTTGGAGCTTGTAGCAATGAACACACAAACAATCATTTTTTTTTGAAATATTATTGCCTTGAATTTATTCCATATGGCCCCTGTTGTTATACCATATTTCCTTTACTATCTCTGAAAAAGATTAATCTTTACATTTAATCTTCACATTTTGTTATCAATTCTTACACCATGAAAATTATATAATTAATTATCCTCATTGTCTTTACAACTGATCCACCCTGGTATCCCAGTTGGTCATTGTGTATTTCTTTAAATACATAAATAAAGTGTTAGCTCAAGTTGCTAACACTTTATTAGGAATGCTTTCATCTCTGCCAATGAGGCATATTGGTCTGCAGTTCTTTTTAAATCTGATACAGTTTTCTAGATTTGATATTACTGTAACACTGGTCTTATGAATTGATTTGGCAAATGTTCCAACCTATATTATTTTCTGAAAATAAAAAGTATATGGTTGGTATTTTTTCTTCCCTAAACATTCGACAATTCACCAGTGAAGCCATCTGGGCCTAGAGTTGTCTTTGAAAGTTTCTTATTTTTGATTCAATTCCTTTTGAGTAATAGAAGGTACTCATATTTCTTCTAGGGTATGTTTGCATAATTTGTGTGCATGTGTGTGTGTTTTACAGATATAAGAAGTATTAGTGCAATTTTATTACATGAGGATATTTTCCACAGTGGTGAAGTCTGGGATTTTGGTGTAATCATCACCCAAATAGTGTACTATGTACCCATTAGATAATTTCTTATTCTTTCTCCCCTCTCCCACCCTACCACCTTTCAGACTCGCCAGTGTCTATTATGCCACTCTCTATGTCCATGTACACATTATTTAGCTCCCACTTATATCTGAGAACATGTAGTATTCGATTTTTTGTTTCTGAGTTATTTTACTTAAGGTAATTGTCTCCAGTTTCATCAACGTTTCTGCAGAAGGCATGATTTCATTATTTTATGCCCCTGAGTGGTATTCCATGGTGTATGTGTGTTTGTGTGTGTGTTTATGTATGTGCTATATTACATTTCCTTTTTCCAATAATCCATTGATGGATATTTAGGTTGAACCCATATTTTTGGTTAAATGTATACCAAGGTATTTTTGTGAATGTGGTTATTGTAAACGGGATTTACTTTTGATTTGGTTTTCAGTGTGATTGTTACTGTTGTATTGAATGCTACTGATTTTTGTATGTTGATATTGTAACCTGAAACTGTACTGAAGTCATTTGTCAAATCTAGGCGTCTTTTGGAGGAGTCTTTCTCATCAGCAGAGACAATCTGACTCTCTTTTTTTTTTTTTACAAAGGAACATTTTACTTCTGTTGTGATTAAAAAAAAAAGTCAAATTTTACAGATAAAATGTAGAACCCTGAAATACTGACACATTCTCTTATTGTGCACAATGCTGAGGTTCTCTTATGATTCACTTTTAAACTGCAATTAAAAATGTACAAAAAAGAAAAGAAAAAAAATCAACTCACAAAGCTTCTAAAAAAGGAAGCCGCAGGCAATTCCTCTTGTGGAATGTTTAAAAAGTTAGCTTACTAAAGAAAACAGTCGACTTCTTGTGAAGGTTTTGGAGAAATATGTATCAGTTCGTTTTATTTGGGTATTCAATAATATCCTTGGGGATAATGCTGACTCCATGGCTTCTGACCCCAGAATTGACCCTGCTGCCACTGGTTGTAGCCCTGAGATTGATTTTTGTAGCCACGATTGTTTCCTCGTCCTCTGAAGTTCTGGCTGTAGTTCCCTCTGTTGGGCATTCCACCTCTGTTGTAGTTCCCTCTGTTTGAATAACTACCACAGCCAGGAAAAACAGGGGCATAAGGGTATGGATAGCCGATTCCACAATTTCCGCCGCCACCACCACCTCTCTGTGGCATGTTGCCCCTCCTATTATATCCGCCACGGTTCCCAGGGGCTCCTCCTCTGAAATTTCCACCACGGAGGATTCAATTTGACTTTCTTTTGTCCAATTTGGATGGCTTTAATTTCTTCTCTTGCCTGATTGCTCTGGCTAGGACTACCAATACTACGTTGAACAAGAGTAAAAAGATTGGGCATCCTTGTCTTGATACATTACTTGAAGGAATACTTTCAACTTTCCATTGTTACATATGATGTTGGCTGTGAGCTCATCATATATGACTCCTATTATTTTGAGGTGTTCCTTTCATGCTTTGTTGATAGTTTTTATCATGAAGAAATGTTAAATTTTATCAAAAGTTTTTTTCTGTATTTATTAAGATAATCATATTGTTTTGTTTTTAATTCTGCTTATTTGGTGAATCACATTTATTGATTTGTGTATGGGGAACTCTCCTTGCCTCTCTAGAATAAAACTCTCTAGATCATGGTGAATTACCTTATCAATCTGCTGTTATAATCAGTTTGCTAGTATTTTGTTGAGGATTTTGCTTTTGTATCAGGGTGATGCTGGCATTTTAGAGTGCGTCAGGGAGAATTCCCTCCCCCTTGATTTTTGTCGGATGGTTTTAACAAGATTGATACTAGCTCTTCTTTGTATGTTTGGTAGAATTATCCTGTGAGTTCATCCAGTTCTCGGCTTATTTTTTGTTGAGATATTTTTAGTACGTATTCAATATCACTTGTCATTACTGTCTGTTCAGGATTTTGAGTTCTTCTTGGTTGAATCTTGGGAGCTTTTATGTTTCCAGTAATGTATACATTTCCTTAAGCTTTTCTAGCTTGTAAGTATAGCAATGCTCATAGCAGTGTCTTATAATCTTTTATATTTTTGTGGTATCATTTGAAATGTCTCAGTTTTTATTTCTTATTGGGCTTATTTGGATCTTCCCTCGTCTCAGTTATTCTAACTCGTGGTCTGTCACTTTTATTTATCTTTTCAAAAAACCAACGCTTCGTTTCATTGATCCTTCATATCGTTTTTTTTTGCGGGGTGGGGGGGGGGGTCACAATTTTATTTAAGTCTAGTCTGATCTTTGTTATTTCTCTTCTGCTAGCTTTGGAATTGATTTCCCATTAGATAATTTCTTCTTTTTCAAATTTCTTGAGGTGCAACATTATGTTGTTAATTTATAATCTTTTTTTTATATAGGCACTTAACAATATAAATTTCCCTCTGTATACCACAGGTTTTGATATGTTGTTTTACCTTTTTAATTGTCTCAAACATTTATTTTTAAATTTCTGTCTTAAATTAATTGATCCAAAGATCATTCAGGAGGAGATTGCTTAATTTCCATGTATTTGTATAGTTTTAAAGAAAGTTTTGACTGCATTTTGACTGAAACCCATCATATGAGGTCAGTTGTGAAATTTTTCACTTGTGGCATGACATTGCCCTCAAAAAGGTTCTATTTTGGAGCATTTCAGATTTATGATTTTCTGATTATGGATGGCCAATCTGTATTGCTCATCCCAGAAGACAATATTTTAATCTTCATTTTAATAAGTTATGTGTTTTAAAGCAATTAAGAAAGCAGTAAGGAAATAATTATTTTAATTTACTTAGATATTTACAATGTCTGATACTCTTTTATTCTTATGTAAAAATTTACATTTTTATTTAGTGTTATTTCCATATAGCCTGAAAAAATGCTTTTAGCATTTCCCACAATAAAAGTTCTCTTTCAGAAAGTTCTGTTAGTTCTTCATTTAAAATGTTGTATAATGTCTACATTCTTGAATTATTAAAAAAATTTAACTGAAGTTTATAAATGTTTGGTAAGATAACATTTTTAAAAACATTTTAAAACATCTTAGTCATTTTTAAATGTATGATTCCACTAATTGAGTGTAGAATTTTGGATCAACTTTTTTTTTTCTCTTTCAGCATTGTAAATGTGTTGCCACACTTTGTTTCTGGCCTCCGTGGTTTCTGCCAAAAATCAACTTATCATTCAGATTGTAATTTAACTGGAATGTTAATATGTTACTTTTCACATGTTCCTTTTACAATTTATTCTTACTTTTAGATTTCCACTGTGTATTATAATGTATTTCAGGGTGGGCCTCTTTGGTCTTATTCTGATTGATGTTTAGTACTTTATATTATTTAATTTCTTTTTTATGAAATCTGGAGAACTGTGAGTCATTATTTCTTCTAATTTTTTCTTTTTATTTTTCATTCTTTGTTTTCTATCTTCCTGAGATTCTAATCACACTGATTTTAGGCCACATATTATCTAACAATTCTCTGTGTCTCTGTTCATTTTTTTTCAGTCTTTTCTCTTTTTATTCTTCACTGTGGACAATTTCTAATTATCTGTCTTCAAGTTCGTTTTCTCTTGCTCTCTTTTTTTTTTCTTGTCTTCTCCTTGGATGTTATCCAGATAGCGTTTATATTTGTTTTTAAATTTCAAATATTTTTCAATTCTAGAATTTTCACTTGATTCCTTTAAATCTTTTCTGTTCCATGACTAAAATTTCTTATTCATTGTGGAATCTTCTTATTCATTGTACATCACTTTTAAATTAATTAATTAGAATTATTAAAATAATACTTAAAATTTTTTTAATACTTTAAAATTTTTGAGTGCCACTTCTAACACCTAGTTTATTTCTGATTAAACCCCGCTTTTGTCTTTAATCTAAGACATGCATTCCATTTTCATTTTTTGTACTGAGTAATTCAGATTGATTCCTGAACATTATAAGTGCAAATGATTACTGAATTCATGGTTCATGCATCAGTCAGAAATGTTGGGGGTATTCCCTCTCTGAATTCCAAGATTTCCTGACTTTCTTCAGCAGGCTCAGTTTCTTCAGTACTCTTTTCCTCTTTTCTTTTTTTTTTTTTTTTGTGTGCGTGCGTGTGTGTGTGTGTTTTGTTTTTTGATTCCTAGACCAGAATTACTCTTTTTTTTTTTTTTGCCTTATTGTCACCCCAATTGTCTAATGCACACAGTATACCAATTGTCCTTAGCCCAAGGCTAAAAGACAAAAAACAAATTCATATTTTACAGCCCCTTTTTGCTTCCTCCAGTGTGTACCTCCAATGACTGTGTGTCTCTTTCTACTCTGTTTACTATTCAGTGCCTCTAGGAGGTTTTTTCATTGTGTTCAACATTTATCATCATTTTACTGGAGGACATTTTCTAGCAGTCTTAGTTTGCCAGTAACAGAGTAGAAATCTAACTGAATATGGTAAAATTAGAACTTCTTTAATGTAATAAGTTAGATTCATTTGAAAACGTCTGTAATTGTTTAAATTTTGTAAATTGTCATACATGTGTAAAATTATATAAATATACTTAATGCTATAGAGTAGTATCATAAATTTAATTTTAATAATTTTCTTTCAGCCACACTCCTTAATTTTAAAATGTTAAACTTTATTTCAAGTTGTACTGTCATTATAAAACTAGAATGTAAAATGCTTTTAACAATTATAATTTTTTATATTGAGGAAAATTAAATACTCCCACCTACATATAAATGAAGTGCAAATGTTTAGTATTAACACTTAAGAACATTCACTAAAAACTTCAAAAATAAATGTCCTGAAGGCTATATTATTGAAAAAGTGATTGGGCCTTCTATGTTTTCTTGTCCTTTGATTGGGTCTTGAAACTACTTCTATCTCAATCCTTTTTATAACCTTTTATTTATGTTTTTTTTTATTATTATTATACTTTAAGTTTTAGGGTACATGTGCACAACGTGCAGGTTTGTTACTTATGTAAACATGTGCCATGTTGGTCTGCTGCACCCATTAACTCGTCATTTAGCATTAGGTATATCTCCTAATGCTATCCCTCCCCCCTCCCCCCACCCCACAACAGTCCCTGGTGTGTGATGTTCCCCTTCCTGTGTTCATGTGTTCTCTTTGTTCAATTCCCACCTATGAGTGAGAACATGTGGTGGTTGGTTTTTTGTCCTTGCGACAGTTTGCTGAGAATGATGGTTTCCAGCTTCATCCATATCCCTACAAAGGACACGAACTCATCATTGTTTATGGCTGCATAGTATTCCATGCTGTATATGTGCCACATTTTCTTAATCCAGTCTATCATTGTTGGACATTTGGGTTGGTTCCAAGTCTTTGCTATTGTGAATAGTGCCGCAATAAACATACGTGTGCATGTGTCTTTATGGCAGCCTGATTTATAATCCTTTGGGTATACACCCAGTAATGGTATGGCTGGGTCAAATGGTATTTCTAGTTCTAGATCCCTGAGGAATCGCCACACTGACTTCCACAAGGGTTGAACTAGTTTACAGTCCCACCAACAGTGTAAAAGTGTTCCTATTTCTCCACATCCTCTCCAGCACCTGTTGTTTCCTGACTTTTTAATGATCACCATTCTAACTGGTGTGAGATGGTATCTCATTGCGGTTTTGATTTGCATTTCTCTGATGGCCAGTGATGGTGAGCATTTTTTCGTGTGTTTTTTGGCTGCATAAATGTCTTCTTTTGAGAAGTGTCTGTTCATATCCTTCACTCACTTTTTGATGGGGTTGTTTGTTTTTTTCTTGTAAATTTGTTTGAGTTCATTGTAGATTCTGGATATTAGCCCTCTGTCAGATGAGTAGACTGCAAAAATTTTCTCCCATTCTGTAGGTTGCCTGTTCACTCTAGTGGTAGTTTCTTTTGCCATGCAGAAGCTCTTTAGTTTAATTAGATCCTATTTGTCAATTTTGGCTTTTGTTGCCATTGCTTTTGGTGTTTTAGACATGAAGTCCTTGCCCATGCCTATGTCCTGAATGGTATTGCCTAGGTTTTCTTCTAGGGTTTTTATGGTTTTAGGTCTAACATGTAAGTCTTTAATCCATCTTGAATTAATTTTTGTATAAGGTGTAAGGAAGGGATCCAGTTTCAGCTTTCTCCATATGGCTAGCCAGTTTTCCCAGCACCATTTATTAAATAGGGAATCGTTTCCCCATTTCTTGTTTTTGTCAGGTTTGTCAAAGATCAGATAGTTGTAGATATGCGGCATTATTTCTTTCCAAAGGGTTTTTTACCTCACATTATCCATATTAAAAACTTATAGATTATAGGGTCATTACATTGATATTTTTCATTCCTGCTCAAGATTGATGTGTGAAAATTGGCTTATGTTTTCATACATGAAAACACCAAACATCAATAAAAATTGTAATTTTTAAAAAAATTAGTATTTTCTTTGGTCAAGCTTTCAACGTTTACAATTCTGATTTTTAATTTTTAAGTATCTTAGTCTTTGCCTTTAATTTTTTTGCAAATAGAAACTCATTATCAGGTTTTATTTTGAATATTGTTTTATTTTAGAAGTGTTTATATTAAGACTGCTATGTTATTAACCAGCCCACTTCATATTAACCTCCTGAGGTAACAATATTTCTCATTTGTCTTTGTGTACTTCAGTTTTTAACCAAACCTATTTTTTTATTATTTAATTTTTTATTGAGTGTTCACAGGCATACTTTCACATCAGGACATCAAGATTTACTTTATACTTAAGTCCTGTAAAGTGTAGCTGAATTTCCCAGTGTTTATACTCCTTTATTCATTTTATCACTGATAAAAATTTGGGATAGTTTCAATTTTTGTTTTCTAAAAATACAAATACTTTATTGACCATCCATTACAAAATCTTAAGCATTTTTGTTAACACTAGCATATGTATAGAATCTCCATGTTACAAAATTATTCTCACCAATTATTAGGAAAATATATTAAAGTTGAACAATTATCTTTTTCTGAAATACTCTTCAACTTTTTTTCCATGTATTAGAAGACCTTGTTTTTCTATTTTTTCTGCTGTTGCCATTTTTCAATAACTTTTGCTTTTCTCTCCTCATCTATTCTACCAAATATGGGCAAATCCCAGCATTTAGTCTCTAAATGTTTTATTATTTATTGCTTAGTGATCAACTTTTCTCAGTGATGTCTGATACTGAAATCTTTCACATTTATTGCTCTAGCCGTATATTTTTCACTGAACCCAAATCAAAAGTCTCAATTACCTATTTTACATCTTCTCTTGGAAGCCTAATATGTTTTTCAAATTTTAACTCGCACATCTACACTCTACCCTCTAATTCTGTCCTCAATCTACTCATTCTTTCATCTTTGCTATTTTTCCTTCATGTTCCGTAGGTTAAGAGCTTTGAAATTACCACCAATCCTTGTTTTCTTATGCGCAGCCAATCCTCTCAGTATTACAAAACAAAAACAACAATAAAAAATAACTTACAACAAAACAAGAAACAACAACAATAAAAAATCAAGAATCCTATATTTTTAGTAGAAAATTATTTTGGTCTATGCTTTCATAATCGCTGAACTATAGCAATATTGTTATATACAATTTTTCCTTTTCTGCCCTTTCATCCCTGCAGCCAATTTCCTAAACTACAGCTAAAATATATATTTTTTAAACAACTCTTTTAATTCAACTATGTTAAACTAATTTAGCTTAAAGCTGTCTCCATACATAATAATGACAAACTAACTTGGTATGTAAACAAACTGTTACCTAATTTAAGAGTATATTGTTTGTAACAATCAGAGCAATGGAGATTCAGCCTGTCTCAGGCAGCCAATTGATCAGATCATTTCCATATAAGACAAATCCTGAGCTGGAGCTGTAACCAATGATGCTGTTTCTGTATGTCAATTTCTTTTTCTGTTGGATGAAGATCTCTGAACCTCTCCTGGGTTTTTTTTTTGTTTGTTTGTTTGCTTGTTTGTTTTTTGACACATTTCACTGTGTCGATTAGGCTAAAGTGCAGTGGTACAATCTTGGCTCACCACAATCTCCACTTCCCGGGTTCAAGAGATTCTCCTGCCTCATTCTCCCGAGTAGTTGGGACTACAGGCGCACGCCACCATGCCTGGCTAATTTTTGTATTATTAATAGAGACAGGGTTTCACCATGTTGGCCAGGCTGGTTTTGAATTCCTAACCTTAGGGGATCTGCCCACCTCAGCCTCCCAAAGTGCTGGGATTACAGGTATGAGCTACCCCACCTGGCCCACTCCTGGTTCTAAGTGTGGCCTGACCCATGAATCATTATTTCCTCACATAAACTGCTAAATTTTATTTGTCTAAAATTTTCCTTTTAACCATTACTTCTTCCAATTTCCAATAGCATCTCACTTCAATCAGAAAAAAAAAGCCAAAACCTTACAATAGTCTCCAAGTTTTATATAATCTAGCTCCCTATGTCTGTACTAATATGATGTAACTTTCCTGTTTTCTCACTCTGCACCAATAACACTGATATGTTCTCTAACCTTTTCACCTTGGGGAATTTGCATTTGTTTTTCTGTCTACCCAGAATAATACCCAACATCTACAGTCAGATATTTATTTAGCTGTCTATATTATTTAAAATTATATTCTCAGAGATGATTTTCCAGCTCATAGTTTTTAAATTGCAAATATACTTCCTTTGACAAACAGAAACATATATTCACTTGCCTATAAAATTGTTTAATCCACCTCATTTTTCCGAAACATTTATAATAGTCTGGCATAAATTATATTTCACTCATTTGCTCGTATGTGTTGAGGGGTAGCACTTTTATTATTTATTTATTTATTTATTTATTTTATTTATTTATTTTGAGATGGTGTCTCGCTCTGTAGCCCAGCCTGGAGTGCAATGGCTCAATCTCGGCTCACTGCAACCTCTGCCTCCCAGGTTCAGGCGATTCTCCTGCCTCAGACTCTTGAGTAGCTGGGATTACAGGGGCCCACCACCACCCCCAGCTAATGTTTTTGGTATTTTTTTAGTAGAGATGGGGTTTCACCATGTTGGCCAGACTGGTTTCAAACTCCTGACCTTAAGTGATCAGCCCGCCTAGGCCTCCTGAAGTGCTGGGATTACAGATGTGAGTCACCGCACCCGATCCTTGGAACTTCTTTTTAAAGTCAGATTTATGGAGGCATAAATTGCATACTTTGTATCTGTACTGCACACTAATCTTTGATGAGGTACATAATCATGTAACAATCATCACCACTGTCTAACATTTGGATAATTTCAAAACTTCCCCTTTGGAACTATTGACTCACACCAAGCTCCTAACAGCCACTGTTTGGAAGTATTTGTATAAATTTATCTTTCAATGAATGGAATTCAATAGAACAATTCAGCATTTAGACTTCTTGTTTCTGTACCTCTTCGTTTAGATTAACAAATGTTCTTGCTCATATATATAGTTCATTTGATTTTGTTGCAGAAAACAATTTCATCACATAGATATATCACGATATATTTATTTATCAGTTGATGAACATTTGGGCTGATACCACTTTTGTAAATAAAACTGCTATAATCTTTCTTCTACAGGTCTTCATGTGACAAACAATTTCTATTTTTAATTAATAAATATCTAGGAGTGAGATGACTAAGGCCAATGGGAAATGTAGGTTTAACTTAGTACAAAACTGCCAAAATACCTTTTAAAGTGGCCCTACGATTTTGCATCCTACCATATGCATATAGAAATTTTAGTTGCTTCATAATTATCCCTATACTTGATGATTTTCATAATTTAAAGTGTAGCTATCTGGGAGAAGAGTGTACCTGTATTTCCCTATGATTTAAATTTGTCTTTTCCTAAAGATGAAATTTTTGAGCATTTTTATATGCTAATTTACCATCCATATGTTTTGTAGTAAATTTCCTGTTTCAATCTTTCACCCACTTATTTATTTTTATGTTTGAATTAGCATTCAAAATATATTCATATAATCTATATATAATATAATTAATGGAAGTTTAATTTCCATACAATAAATTTAACTGTATATAAAAGTATACAGTTTTATGACCTTTCACAGATCTATAAAGTCATGTAACCACCACTATGTTTAGCTTGTAGATTATTTCCTACAAAAATATCCCCATTCCATTTTGCAATCTGTTCCCTTTTCCCAGCTCTAGTCTCTGGCAACAACTAATCTTATTTATCTTTATAAAGTTTGCTTTTAGAGAATATTATATAATGGTATCATACAAATGAGGTTATATTGGCTTTTCTAGCCATTATATTTTACTCAGCATAAAGCTTTGAGATTTATATTTTTGTACATATGAATAATCCTTTCATTTTTATTGTTGATGTGAGGGTAACATAGCTTTTAGCCTATTAGCCAGTTAATAGATATTTGGTTTTTGTTTTTATTATCATTTAGAAACTTGTGATAAACACTGACTAAGGTATTTGTGAGAAAATGTGCTTTCAATTCTCTTGGGTAAACATCTAGATGGGGGATTGTTGGGTCATACGATAAGCATGTATACATTTTTACAAGAAATTTATAATTTGTTGTACAAAATGGCTATACCATTTAGCCTTCCCACCAACAAAAAATGCAAGTTTTTAATGCTTTTCATCCTGTTGATATTGCCAAATTTCTTTTTTGTTTGTTAAATATTTCTTGTTTTTAGCCATTCTGATTAGCATTATTAATCACAAAGTAATATAGTCTGCATTTTTTGTTGTTGTTGTTCTTTGGTTTTTCGGTTTTTTTTTTTTTTTTATGAGACTCACTTTCTTGCGCAGGATGAAGTGCAATGGAGCAATCTTAGCTCACGGCAAACACTGCCTTTTGGGTTCAAGGGATTCTCTCACCTCAGCCACCAGAGTAGCTGGGATTACAGACGTGTGCCACAGCACCCGGCTAATCTTGTAATTTTAGTAGAGACAGGGTTTCACTATGTTGGCCAGGCTGGTCTTGAACTCCTGACCAGGTGATACACCTGCCTTGGCCTCCTAAAGTTCTGGGATTACAGGCTTGAGCCACTGCACCCAGCCTGTAGTCTGTATTTTTAATGACTAGGGAAGTTTAGCTTATTTTTATGTTTTATTTGCTATCCATAGCTTTTTTTCAGTGAAGTGTCTGTTTAAATTATTGATTCCTATTTTTATTATCACCTCATTATTAACTTATATACTGTGTCTTTATATATTTGCAACACAGTTTTTTAGAATATATTTGTTTTGCAAATATTTTTACTAAATCTAGGCATATATTTTCATTTTTATAAAAATGTCTTTCAAATAACAATTTTAACTTTTAATGAAGTCTAACATCATAATTTCCCCTTATTATCTGTAGTTTTGGCTCCTTTCTAAAAACAATGCATGAGTAACTCAAGATCACAAAGATTGCTAAATAGAAACATTTCTATAAGTTTTATAGTTTTAGACTTTTGTTTTACATTTGTGCTCCTGACTCTTTCAAGTTAATTTATTATGTGGTCAAAAATAAGGTCTGACATACTTTTTATGTAGATGTCCAATTTTTTCTATGTTGTTTTTTAAGAACATTATCCCTATACATCAAATTGCTTTGGCATCATTGTTGAACATCAATGAGTCATACATGTTATGTGTGAATCCATTTCTGGCACCCGATTGGTTTCTTTGACCTGTCTATTCTTATGCTAACATCATGCTCTATTGATTATTATACCTTTACAGTAACTCTTGAAGTTTGCTGGTGTAAGTCCTTCAAACCAAGATAGGTAAGATAAACAGAAAACAAATGGTAAAAAGGTAGACATAAGCCTAATGTATCAATAAATATATTAAATATAAATAGACTAAATAAGCTAATATGTGCAAAAGTATCTGATAAAAGTTTAAAAACTATATTATTTATAATGGACGAACTGTTCAAACATATAGACACAAAAAGATTAAGAATACAAGGGTAAAAAAAGTTGTATCAGAAAAAAAGAGGCTAAAATAGTGTTGATATATTTGTATCAGGTAAGGTAAACTTTAAGGTAAGAAAATTTAATACAAATAGCATGTTATGATAAAATGATCTACCTACCACCAAGGTATAACATTTTTAAATATTCAGACACCAGTATCAATCACTTATGGCTTCAATAATGTTGTGAAACAACCAAAAACGTAGTGGCACAAAGCAAAATAAAATACCAATAATTTCTTTCGACTCCATGGATTGGCTGGTGGTTATGAATACTTGGCTGGGTCAACTCATCTCTAGTGGGCTTACTAATGTATTTGTGGTAAAGTTGAGGGGGCCTAATGGTACAGAGTGCACTCTGCTGAGTCAACTCAGCTCTTCTCCATGCCTCCCTGACATCCCTCCAGCATGCTAGTTAATGTATATGGTCATGGTTGTTTCAGGGGACCAAATGAGGAAGAAAAAAAGCACAACATTTTTAAGCTCCTGCTTATGCCATGTTTGCTAAATACCCATTGGGTAAGTGATGGCCAAGCCAAGAGTCACTGTGGGAGAGCACTACTGAATTGTGAGGACACAGAGAAGTCTGACAATATGGGGTCATGAGTGTAATCTACCAAAGCATTTAGTGACATAGCTTAACTATAACACACAACTTTAATACCTGTGATAATTGGAGAAGACAATAAGGAATATACCATTCAAAATACAGATAGCTTTTTAAATTCTGCAATAAAGCATAATTGAAAGGAACAGAGAAAATTCTTCACAAGTTCTTCATACTATAAAAGAGTACAATGTAAGTATTAATTTGACAATATTCTATAATACACAAAACATGCTAAAATGGTTAGGTAGCAAAGAGATTGAAAATAAAATTGTAATAAATACATTATTATGTTCAAATTCAAAGTGTTTTTGAAACAAGTAAACATAATATAACACACTGGATATTTTTGTCCACCCAGGTTTCCTAACTCCACAATATGATGATATTAGGAGATGGGATTTCAGGAAGTAATAGGTCATAAAAGTGGAGCCCTCATGAATGAGATTAGTACTCTTATAAAAAATATTCTGGGCCGGGCGCAGTGTGGCTCACACCTGTACTTTGGGAGGCCAAGGCGGGGGGATCACGAGGTCAGGAGGTCGACACCATCCTGGCTAACAAGGTGAAACCCCGTCTCTACTAAAAATAAGAAAAGAAATTAGCCGGGCGTCGTCGCGGGCGCCTGTAGTCCCAGGGAGGCTGAGGCAGGAGAATGGCGTGAACCCAGGAGGCGGAGCTTGCAGTGGGCTGAGATCGCGCCACTGCATTCCAGCCTGGGCGACAGAGGGAGACTCCATCTCAAAAAAAAAAACCAAAAACAAAAACAAAAAAATTCTGAAGAGCTCTGCCTTGCTCTGCCTTTCAACCATGTGAGGATACAAAATGTTGCCAGTCTGTAACATGGAAGAGGGCCCTAACCAGAACTCTACCATGCTGGCACCTTGATCTCAGACTTCCATCCTCCAAAACAATAAGAAGTAGATTTCTGTTGTTTATAAGCCACAATGTCTATGTTAATTTTTTATAGCAGCTGAACTGACTGAAGTGCAATCTAAATAAGAGCATGCTCACATCAAAAAAGCAGAGTCAAAGTACATAAACAGAGATAGAGATAAGTACATTTAACATCAATGAGATATATTGGAAAGTCAATGTCTGATTATTTTCGTAGTGTTGAGCAGAAAAAACAAATAGTTTGCTCACAATTAACAGAACACAAAACAGATCAAAAAAGGATTGTACAAATAACAAAATAACCTAGAATCCATCCATTCTATTAATTATAAACACATGGCAATACAAAGAGATTATTTACAAGCTTAATTTAGGCATGGGGTTAGCAACATTCTGATACTTTCCATCAGTGCAACAGATAGTCCCTAAGAAAAAACTGGGTGACAACATGGGTGGTAAAAATAAATGAAGAAAAAAGGACTTTTAAGGAGGAAATAAATAGCTTTTACCACTGCACCCTATTCAAAGGACTAACAGTTCAGAAGCTGGCTGCAGATAAAACAGGTAAAGGGAAGCACAGTTTACTTATGGTGAATCTTCTCCAGTGGAAATCAGAAATCCTTATTCCTAAGTGGGAATAGAAAAAAATCTGGCAGGTGCTCTGTGATTCTTATTGCTTTACATTCCCAGTCATCTTTATTCTACCCTGGATTAGCTAAATGTCATAAATATACTGGCCCCAAAATGGAAGTTTCCTTCCATGTAATGTAATAGAGAAATTAAAACCATATTCATTTACAATTGTTTCTATAATTTTAGTATAAATAATGTACAATGGAAGATTGAAGAACTTCCTGAATCTGTCTGGAGAGGTCATGGAAACTTCCAAGGAGATATCAATATTGATATGAGATTTAAAAATAAGAATGTACTTTAACTTCAGACAAGTAGCGTCTGCATAATTCAGATAGTGGAAGTATCAAGTTCAGGGCACAGAATCTACAGATATGGAATATTTTGTTTGTTACAAATGCTTAAATATTACTGGAATACATAATGCAAAGAGGCTATTAGCAACAAAAATGTGATTAGAAGTCAGCAAAGACTTCCTATACTTCACTTTCCCCATTTGTAAATATGAGAAAATAACATTACTTCCTCATAGTGTTCAGTGTTAAACCTTAAATGAAGTAATATTTATAAGTTAAAACAGTATGTAAAAAATGTTAAGGTAGGCATTTTTTTGTTAATAAAATCAGAATAGTTTTAAAAGCATATTCTATAAAGGATGTATTTTTCATGTAGTCAATAAATCTAGCATTTCTGTTCAGGAGAGTAATAAGTTGAGATTAGTTGTATATTAGGCAGTTTTACACTGATAGTTGCCTAGAATTCAACATTTCTTCTTTTCTCATTATCTACGTACATTTTGTTCATCATTAAATAATGCCATTTAAATTGCAAAAATGATGAACAGTTTAAGTTCATCATAATTTCTAGTGTGAGGAAAATGCATTCCAGTGCATAATACTAAAAGTATGATAGAGTAATATACATAATTAAAATTAAATAATAATTTATGTGCTAATTTTTAAATGTTTTAACATTAGAATATATTAAAATTAATATATTTTTTCTCTAAGAATATCTCATTGTTTAAGATATGCAATGAACCGTTAGTGACAAATATTGTACATTGATCCACTAGATTAAGTTAGCATGCAAAATAAATATGTGTATAAAACACTATTTAAAACAGTAACTATGGTGAAATTACAATTTTGTAGCCCTTCAAAATCTTGCCTCTTTCCTACCAACTAAAGTAGTATCGTGTGTGTGTGTGTGCGTGCGTGTGTGTGTGTGTGTGTAAAAATGAATAAATGAATTAATATATGAATTAACGAATTGTCTTAAAAGTTCCTAGTTTTTTAAAGGGATTTTTGGTCATGTTATAGATTCAATGTAGAATGAGTTTGCTTTCCTTAAAAAAAAAAGTGAATTGCTGAAGATTAAATTTCATTGGTCAATACCAGTTACCAACTAATGTAATGAATCATCTTCTTTAAATATATCATGAAGATAAAATAGACTTAAATAAAGCCTTTCAATTAATCAAGAATTATTTTCTTTTTTCTATAAGATTAACTTTTATTTTCTAAAAAGAATAGAATAGATTTTGCATCAGCATTTGGTTCTTTGGAGCCTCTGGGGAAGTAGCCATATTATTCCTGAGTCCTAGTTTGGAAATACAAAAATACTATTTTTTTGGATCCTGTTAAAATGTAGAGAGCTAAAATGTAAGAAGTGCAGAATATTTAATGCATATGATAAACTCCTCTTTGACACAAAATTAAAGGGTAGAAAAGTATATTTTAATGAAATTGGCTCTTGTTGCCATCTGTTTTTCAAACTACTTTAAAATACGCTGTTCAAGATCATATTACAAATTGCAGTGCAAGTAATTTGCACTTAATTTTCTTCTTTATTTCTCCATGCTTTACACATTATCTAAAGTAAAATAGATTCTAATTTCAAATCTGAACTCCCAAATTTCTTTTCTGTTATATATTTAAAAAGTATAATATATACTCACTTATTTTATTTACTTCCAACTCACTGTGATGCAAATATGGTTTCTTTAAATGTTTGATATCTATGAATCTCTGGGAACTTGATCTATTTACTTGAATTTAATAATATGTCCTAAAGCTTGCTGATTAACAAAATAAAATCAGTAGGATATGGATAGTTTGTTCCAACTTCTCTATATCATTTTCAACCCCCCTTTTATATTATCTCATACCTGTGATAATGTTTTCAATCCCCTCCTTCTATGTCATGACTCCCCCAACCCTTTTTTTGCAGTCCAAAATTCTACACACCAATATACATGGCTCTAGTGTACACATGCTCTGAGCTTTTCAAACGGCTGAATCTGGTTAAATTAAAAGCAATACAAACACTTTTTTTAGTACTATCTGAACAATTTATTTAATATAATTTTCTGGAAACTCTAGGGTTATGGCACTACTCTGTGGAAACCAGACCTTTCTCATCAAAATAATACATCGCTAAGGACAAATAAATAGCCTTCCACAACATAATTGACAGGGGAGAGACAAAGATTATAGTGCAGGGCACAGAAAAGAGAAAAAAAGGGAGAGAGCTCTACAAAATGACATTAAAAATAAGGAGGAAAAACAAACCACTATACGAATTACAGGAAAAAGATGAATAGTTTAAGAAAGAACAACAACTGATCTGTTTTTATTTGAATAAATAGGTTTGGTTATGTGTACACCATTTTTATACATCAAAAGAGATATGATAATTACATATAATTCATTTACATTATTTTACATTTATGGATAATTCCTATTACTATTATGGGTATTATAGAAAATATAGAAAATATTATGTGATTTGTTCCTTAATTTTTATCATTCTATTGATTTTTTAAAATCATAGACAACTTAAAAACATGTTTTAGTGACTTTTATTATATGCATACATGTTATATTTATACCTTCATAATCTTATACATAAGAAGTATGACTATAAAAAGGGAAAAATTTGCTTCAATTTATTTTTACCTTGGAATTCCAATAGAAATATGAGAATTTATCTTAGTTTAGAATCTCACTATCTCCTAGAATCCACTCAGATAAAATAAAAGAATGAGAAGAAACTACATATTTTTTAATGAAACAAAAAATTAAATATAAAATAAAAAAACAAACTGTTGTAAACCCCAAATAGCTGCTGTTTAAGAACAGCAGTAGCTTGAAATAGCAGAGTATATATGCAGCCACTAGAGAAAATTATAGTGGGAAGAATAGAGAAGAATGGTGACTTGAGATACATCCTGTATGAGTTAGTTGTCTTTTTCTCCATCCCTGTCCATAGGGCCACCAGAAGCAATTTGCCTTCAGCTATCAAACTCAGCAATACACCTTTACTGTTCTAAATCAGCGGTATGTTAACTCTTCAGCTTTAAGTCATAATCTTGTTCGCAGAAATTTTGATCGCTTTTTCCTTCTGTAAGATATCACAATGGTCCATTACATTGGTGATGTTATGGTGATTGGACCTAGTAAGCAAGAAGTAGCAACCGCACTGGACTTATTGGTGAGACATTCACATGTCAAGGGATGGGAAATAAATCTGACTAAAATTCAGGGGCCTTCTACCTCAGTGAAATTTCTAGAGGTCTGTGTGGTATAGGGCCTGTCAAGATATTCCTTTTAAGGTGAATAATAAGTTATTGCATCTGGCCACTCCTACAACCAAGAAAGAAACACAATGCCTAGTGGGCCCATTTGGATTTTGAGGACAACACATTCCTCATTTGTGTGTGTTGCTCTGGCCTATTTATTGAGTGACTCAAAAGGCTGCTAGTTGTGAGTGCAGGAGAAGACTCTGCAATAGGTCTAGGCTCCTGTGCAAGCTGCGCTGCCACTTGGGCCACATAACCCAGCAGATCCAGTCATGGCTGAGGTGTCAGTGGTAAATAGGGGTGCTGTTTGGAGCCTTTGGCAGGTCACCATAGATAAATCACAGTGGAGGCCCCTAGGATTTTGGAGCAATGCCCTACCATCTTCTGCAGATAACTATTCTCCTTTGGTAAGACAGCTCTTGGCCTGCTACTGGGCCATTGTAGAAACTGAACATTTGACTATGGGTCACCAAGTTACCAAGCAATCTAAACCACCTTTTATGAACTGGGTGCTTTCTGACCCACCTACCAATAAAATTGGGCATGCACAGAAACATTCCATCATTAAATGGAAGTGGTATATATGTGATCAGGCTTGAGGAGGTGCTGAAGGTACAAGTTACATAAGGAAGTGGCCCAAATGCCCATGGTCCTCATTCCTGCTACCCTGCCTTTTTTCTCTCAGCCTGTTCCTATGGCCTCTTTGGGAGTTCCCTATTATTAGTTGACAGAGGAAGAGAAGACTAGGGCCTGTTTTACAGGTGGTTCTGTATGACATGCAGGCACCACCTGAAAGTGGACAGCTGTAGCACTATGGTTCCTTTCTGGGACATTCCTGGAGGACAGTGGTGAAGAGAAATCTTCCCGGAGGGCAGAACATCAAGCACTGTATCTTGTTATGCACTTTGCCTGGAAGGAGAAATGGCCAGAAGTATGATTAGATACCAATTCATGAGCTGTAGCCAATGGTTTGGCTGAATGTTCACACACTTGGAAGGAGCATGATTGAAAAATTGGTAACAAAGAAATTTGGGGAAGAGGTATGTGAATGAACCTCTATGAATAGTCAAAAATTGTGAAGATATTTGTGTCTTATGTGAATGCTCACTAAAGGGTGACCTCAGCAGAGGAGGATTTTAGTAATCAAATGGATAAGATAACTCATTCTGTAGAGAACACTCAACCTCTTTCTTCAGTCACTTCTGTTATTGCTCAATGGGCTTGTGAGCAAAGTGGTATGGTAGACGTTATGCATGGGCTTAGCAACATGAAGTTCCACTCACCAAGACTGACCTGACCATGGCCACTGCTGAGAGCCCAATCTGCTAGCAGCGGAGACCAACACTGAGACATAGATATGGCACCATTCCTCTGGGTGATCAACCAGCTACCTGGTGGCAGGTTGATTACATTGGAACACTTCCATCACGTAAGGGGCAGCAGTTTATCTTACTGAATAAACACTTCCTCTGGATATAGATATGCCTTTCCCACATGTAATGCTTTTGCCAAGAGGTACTTACAAAAAGCAAAGGAAATACAGAATGGATAGAAGAAGGTAGTTATCAAATACCAGCTGCAACCATGCAGCTAATTAAAGAAATGAAGATGGTAATTTTTATGAGTATTTCTTCCTTATTTTGTTAAGAATAAATTTGTGCATATACACACCTGTATTAAGCAAATATCTGTGTTTTATTACCTTTATTATTATTTATTATGTAACAGATTTATTGACTTCAAATCAGCATTTAAGTATTGTTAATTTTATGTAATCATATTTAGGTTAGTGTATTTTTGGTTGTATGAAGGATAGTTTTATTATCTTAGCAGAATTATGACCTTGTTATTGTCTTTATTTGGAGATTAAGTATGATTTAAGAAGATGTGTATGGGTGCCAAGCTGACAAGGGATGGACTTGTGATAGTTAATATTAGATGTCGACTTGACTGGATTGAGGGATGCCTAGATGGCTTGTGAAGCACTGTTTCTGAATGTGTCTGTGAGGGTGTTGCCAGAGGAGACTGGCATTTGAGTCAGAAGACTGGGAGAGGAAGACCCACCCTCAATATTGGTGGGCACCATCCAATGGGCTACCAGTATGTTAGAAAAAGCAGGAGGAAGAAGAAGTATAAGCTGGCTTGCTGAGTCTTCTGACTCTGTCTCTCTTTTCATGCCAAATGTTTGCTTGCTCTCCTCCTTCTCATGTTATTTGGCCTTTGGACTCTGGGACTTTCACCAGGAGCCTCCCAGGGGCCCTCAGGCCTTTGGCTTCAGACTGAAGGCTGCACTGTTGGTTTCCCTAATTTGGGGGCTTTTGGACTTGGACTGCCCCATGCTGCTGGCTTCCGCTTTTCCCAGCTTGCAAACAGCCTGTTGTGGGACTTCACCTTGTAATCGTGCAAGCCAGTTATCCCTAATAAGCTCCCTTTTATATATACGTATATCCTATTGGTCCTTTCCCTCTGGAGAACCCTGACTAATGCAAACCACACATAGCTGGTGTTTAAGAACTGTAGTAGCTTAAAACAGCAGAATTATATATGCAGACACTGTAGAAAATTTTAGTAGGAAGAACAGAGAATGGTGACTTAGAGTTATGATTAGATTTAGATAACTAATTAAATCTGATTAAAATGATTAAAACTGATTAAATAATTAGAGTTAGGTAACTAAAATAGCCAGCAAACACACCTTCCCAGAAGTCTCAACCTATAGTGGAAGTTACTTTGATCAGATATACAATTAAACTGCATGCAAGCACCTGGGAGGATTGAGAAAGAAGGGATACAAGTTACTATGGAGTGCCCAGAGATGGTTAAACTCAAGAATATTAGTAAAATGTACTTTCTGAAAGTGAGAGGATCATTTTAGAGGCTAGAAATTGGTAGGGGCTAGTAAAGCAAAGATATAGTTCAGGCCTCATGAGATAAGTCATTTGGAACTAGGTTAGGTTTCTATAGGCGTAAGAGGTGTGACCAGGTAGAGGTACACTGTGTGTGAAAGTATATACAACACATGTGTGTATATGTCTATATCTATATATCTGTATGCATCAGAGTAGCCACAATGGAGAGAGTTTTTTAGTTAAAAAGGCTAGAAAGGAACTTTGGACCACTTTTCAGAAGAGGATAACATGTATGAAAGTGACTCTTCCATCTCTACTAAAAAAAATACAAAAAAAATAACCAGGAGTGGTGGTACATGCCTGTAATCCCAGCTACTCGGGAGGCTGAGGCAGGAGAATTGCTTGAACCTGGGAGGCGGAGGTTGCGGTGAGCCGGAGGTTGCAGTGAGCCAAGATGGTGCCATTGCACTCCAGCCTGGGCAATAAGAGCAAAACTTCTTCTCAAAAAAAAAAAAAAAAAAAAGCAGAAACAAAGAAAGTACCAAGTAAATGGCACAAGTGGAAGAAATTTCATCATGAAATTAAATTTCATGATGAAATTAAAACCAACAAACTTAATGAAAAGAGCCCAGAAAACACACAGGAATTCAAAGACACAGCCAAACAAGTGAGGGTGCCACACATAGGAAACAGCAGACGTTAGAAATGAGCACTAGATTAGAAGGGGCACAGAGCAAATAGACACCAGAGAAAGTACAATAAGAGGCAGAGAAGATAGAAATGGGAAAAAGAAAGAAAATAAGGCAAAATTAAGGAGATGCTTCAAAATCATTTAAAATGCTAGAGGACTCCAGCATAGAAAATGTACTGTAATCATAGTCGGAATCCCTAAAAAATAAAATCAAAGATACAGACACCTTGTTTTGTTCTTGGTCAGGTTTTTGGAACCTATTTGAAGCAAAATCTACCCATTTTTAAAAATATAATCTGAGCTTTAACAAGCATATACGGTTTTTAAACCTACACTAACAACATAATTTATACAAGTTCCGTCACCCATGATTAACTCATGACCCCCTGGTGTCAATATCCTCCCCAATTCCCGGTTTCTGGCAAACACTCATCTATTTTTAATCCCTATAAATTTGCCTGTTTCAGAGGTCATATAAATAGAACTTTATAGCATGTGGTTTTTAGAAGCTGGATTCTTTCACTTAGCATAATGCTTTGAAATTCGTCTATGCTGGATGCATGTATTTGTAGTTCATTTTTTTTATTGCTAATTAGAGCTCCATTGTAAGGCTGTATCACTGTTTATCCACTCACTAGATGAAGAATATTTGGGTTATTTTCTGTTTTAATTATGTACAAAACCTCTATCATCATTAGTATACATGTTTTTCTGTTAACATGTCATTTTTCTTCAAGAAATAGGTATTTCTTGAGTGAGATGGGTGATAACATTTCACTTAGCAAAAGAGAAAAAAACTGATAGCCAGGATATATAAAGAACCCCCACAAATCAGTGTAAGTAAAAAAGCCAAAATTTTAATTAGGCAAATAATGTGACTAGATTTTTCAGCAAAGAATGTATGTGTGTATGTATATATGTACACATACATATATAATAAACACACATATGGGTGCTCAACATCATTAGTTATTAAAGAAATGCAAAGTAAAACAAAATGCCACTATACACATCTATTAGAATATATAAAATTTAAAAGACTGAGAATATTAAAAGCTTATAAGGATGTAAGCAATGTGAACTCCCATCAACTGATACTTGAAATGCAAAATGGCACAGTCCCTTCAGAAAACAGTTTGGCAGTTTCTTCTAAAATTAAACATACACTTATTATATACTTATTGTGATTCAATTGGTTGCACAACCATATAATTTAGAAATTTAAAGAAGGTATCATTTATTATATAACTAAATACAATAAAATTATGAGAAATAAGTCTGACAAAATTGCAAAATCTACATTGATGTGATAAATATATAAAGACTTACACAATTTTTATGGTTAGAAACTCTTATAAAGTTGTCAGTTTCTCCCAAGTTGATCGATAGTTTCTGTGGAACTCTTACTAGTATATCTAAAGAAGTTTTCTAGGCCCTAGAATCTGAAATTTAAATTTGACTCAAGATAAGCTAAAATGCATCTGAGGAAGTGCAATAATAGTTTGGAGATATTGCCCTATTACAGATCAAGACTCACTAAAACATTGTAGAATTGCAAACAATGTGGAATCACACAGAGAAGACAGATGTATCAATTTAACAGAATAGAGAACCAAACATATATTTACACTTATCAAACTTTAATTTATGGCAAATATTGTATTACAGTTCACTAGGCAAAGAGTGGAATATTCCTGAAAATAATACTGGGATAATTAGGTGACCATATAGAAGATCTTGCCTGAAAACTAAACAAAAACAAATCTGTTTAGACTGATTAAAAAATTAAAATTGGCTGGGCATGGTGGCTCACGCTTGTAATCCCAACACTTTGGGAGGCTGAGGCGGGCAGATCATCTGAGGTCATGAATTCGAGACCACCCAGGCCAACATGGTAAAACCTCATCTCTACTAAAAATACAAAAAATTAGCCAGGCATGGTGGTGGGTGCCTGTAATCCCAGCTACTAGGGAGACTCAGGCAGGAGAATTGCTTGAACCTGAGAAGCGGAGGGTGCAGTTAGCTGAGATCATGCCATTACGCTCCAGCCTGGACAACAAGAGCGAAACTCTGTCTCAAAAAAAATAAATAAAATAAAATAAAATAAAATTAAATTAAATTAAAATTAAAAGTCAAAAATATAAAGCTCTTAATAGAGTATAAGGGACAATAAACTTATTAACTGCAGGTTGGAACAATTATTCAAGTAAGAAAATATATAATTTATAAATTAAACAATTTAAAATTTTATCTACTTTGAAATAATTAAGTTCTGCTCATCAGAGACCACCTAAAGAACGATACAAAGCAAATTACAATTTAGAAAAAAAATTAAAATATAAATAGACTAAATTCATAAATATCTCCTATGAGTCAATGAAAATAAAAAAAGGAATTATATGAAAAAAAGATTTATATATAGTGCCTATTGAAAAGAAAATAAGGAAATTGCAATACTTTAACAAAATGAAATTCTATATATAACATTAAGAGAAAATGAACTATCGTAACATAAATCAACAGATATTTTCAACCACACAATATTGTAAAGAGAGCATGTTCAAGGACTTCATACATTATATAAAGCTCAAAAAATAAGAAAATATGAACAACCTATTTTTTGAGAATGTATGCACATATGAGAGAATTAAAGCTATAAAAAATAAGGCACAGGCTAATCATATCAACCCAATTAGTGGTTACTTCATGAGTTTTGGAGAGTTGGAAGGTGAAATAATTAGGAAAAAGTCATGTAGATTAACAATATCGGTGATATTGAGAGAAGAGGAAGGAAGAAACCAGTCAGGCAGGCAGTTAGGGTGGCTCCTTGGCAAAAGTCCTTCCAGCCAAGGACAGCCTAAAAATCAAGCTGCAGGCCTCAGATAAGAAAGAGCACGTGTCCTTGAATGGAAAGGCCTATTTTGTGAGCCCAGATGAGCAAATTCCACTTCTCTTTTGGACACATTTCTCTCTCTTTGGTTCATCTTTGTCTTGCTTCCTCCATATTGGTCCTTACCTTTCATCCATTTTATATATGCCTATCTCCTGTGATTGTAGGCCAAATCTTCATTTACATAAAGTGTAATGTTACATCAGCCCCTGATTGGTCCAGGGCCAAGGCCCTAGGCCAAGCCTTCACTTCAGCCCCTGATTATTCCTGGGCCAAGGTCTCAGGCCAAGCCTTCGCCTCTGCCTTCAATTGATTCTTTTCACTATCATGTCATTTTCTGAGTGGTACTTTCTTCAAGACAGCAGGCAGACCAGTCAGCACACTCTTCCCCTGTCCCACTCCATAAAAACCCCTGAACTTTGCCCTGCAACTGGCAAGCCTCTTTTGGGACACCACTTTTTGCTGAGAGCATTTCTGTCACTTAATACATTTGACTCTGCCTTACTCACTCTCTGGTGTCCGCCTGCCTTATTCTTCTTGGTCTTGAGACAAGAACCTGGAGTTTGCCAGTGGTGAGTGTAACCAATAAACAGGAATGAAAAAGCTGCAACAACATCCTAGTAATTTCATTTGTTGGTGTTCCCCAGGTTACTTCCAATATGTTCTTTTTCTTATTATACTTAACATTTATATAATTATGTAAAATGATTAAATGAAATATGCTTTGGCTTCATATCATCCTTAGTTAAAATATCCAGGTACAATACATGCAAAGGGCGTAATTTATTTTTAATACTAGTAGAAGATTACTCAAAAATTCATATTTCAGATAATCCTTTGATAATGCCAAATGCTGTATCTCATTGCCACTTTTGATATTTCAAATTAGATTGCCATTATTTTTATACCATAATATGGCTGAGAAGAACACTTTAAGGAGTAGCAATACCAGCTCTATCAATTATTTTTGCTTCTTCATATCAGTATCATCATTACATTGAGGCCTCAGTTTCTAAACAGGAATCATTGAAAACTACTCACCTACTATTTAAGGCCAAATTTCAGTATTGTAGATAATGGAACCTACAGTCAATTGAAGCAGTCTTAGGGAGAGAAAAGAAGCATGATAAATTTCCACTGCAATTGTCTATCTTGTAGATCTCTCACTTTACTTTTATTTCATTTCAAGTGTTAGTGTGGCCATGGATTCATCTGCTGCTATCAATTAATGCACTACTTATTTATAAAATTATTGCCTTTCTTATTCCTTAGATAAAAAGATGACTATAAATAAGATCTTTAACAGTTTATTTTTAATCCTCAACAAATCATCTTGAGCACTCTACTCTGGAGACCACTGATATAGCAGGTTGAACTTTTTCATTTATCAGAGTATTTTTACAATTTTATTTTTATTCAGCCTTCCTCTCTGCCTTCTTTTCATGTTTCAGAACTGAGG
The DNA here is from genome assembly GCF_028885625.2 of Pongo pygmaeus. Lineage (NCBI taxonomy): Eukaryota > Metazoa > Chordata > Mammalia > Primates > Hominidae > Pongo > Pongo pygmaeus. The sequence continues at coordinate 41,875,175 of NC_072388.2, read as the reverse complement.
ATAAAAATCAACTCAGTAGATGAACTTGTGTGACTACATTAAGTCAGGGTCTTCCAGTTTTGCTATGATTTTCATAACACCTTGTTTATTTGTCATTACATTTCAAAATCCCAAATTATTCATGTATTTTTTTATTTTTGCCCATAATATGTCTTTCTAATTAGATTACATAATATATGAAGACTAGAACCATGTTTAGTTTATCAACTTTTGTTTCCATAGGACCTAGGTCAATGCTTAGCACATGGAAAACATTTATTACCTATTTATTGGAAATAAATAAATAAATGAACAAAAACATTATTCCCACTGGGAGGTCACTCAAATTTCTTAAATTAGTTAAATACTCAGTGACATAATGCCTGGATTTTTAAAATGAAATTTGACCTTCTGTAATCCTTATGGTCTAAGTAAAATTTGTAACATAGATGAGAAATAACCTGATTTTCTTTAATTACAGCTAGTCTATAAAATTGTTTATGGGGCAATTGTATATGTAATACCCTATGGATATCTTTTAAAGAAGTATACCACACTTTACACTTTTCAAGTAACCTTTTTTTTTTTTCTATGAGAATGCTTTATTAAGCAAAACCACATACTATGAAAATGCTTTAAAATGCAACAAGTTGTGAGGTAAAGACATGAAGAACAAGTGCACAGTGAGACATGGCTATCCCAGAACACACTGTGAATAAATAGAGAATCCCCATACTCCTTCTACTATTTACCCAGTAACAGAAAGATCTAGGCCACCTCCTCCTCAGCACACTCCTCAAACTCTACCTCCTGCTCAGCTGTGGCATGCTGGTAGTACTGTTGGTACTTGGACACAAGATTGTCCATGCTGCTCTTGGCCTCAGTGAACTCCATCTCATCCATGCCCTCACTCATATAGCAGTGCAGGAAGACCTTGCCCCTGAATATGGCTGTGAACTGCTCCGAGATGTGGCCTGAACAGCTCCTGGATGGCCGTGTTGTTGTTGATAAAGGTGTCAGACATTTTTAGCCCCTGGAGTGGGGTGTCACAGACAGCTGTTTTCACATGGTTGGGGAGCCAATAAGCAAAGTAGCAGCTGTTCTTGTTTTGACCATTGAGCATTTGCTCATCCACCTCCCATGTGGACATGTGGCCTCTGAAAATGGCAGGCACTGTTAGGTAGCAGCCATAACGAGGCGGGGTGTCACAAGCAGCTGTGATATTCTTGGTGTCAAACATCTGCTGAATGAGTTAAGCCACAGTCAGGGCGTGGTACTGCTGACTGCCCTGGCTGGTCAGTGGGGCAAAGCCAGGCATGAAGAAGTACAGGTAGGGGAATGGGACGATGTTCATGGCCAGCTTCCACAGGTCAGCATTCAGCTGGCCTGGGAAGCGCAGGCAGGTGGTGAACCCATTTATGGTGGCAGATACTAGGAGTTTTAGGTCACTCTAGGTGGGCATGGGCAGCTTTAGCGTTCTGAAGCAGATGTCATAGGAAGCTTCATAATCAATGCAAAAAGTCTCATCTGCATTTGCTGTGAGACTTGGAGGGTGACATTGTGGGGCTCTAGCATGGTGCCTGACACCTTGGGCAAGAGCAGAACGCTGAATGTGTTTATGATCCTTTTTAAATACTCTGAATAACTATGATGAATTTACTTGTATAATCAGAATTCAGATTAAAAATTAAGACAACTGTTTTGTTTTCAACAGAAAGAAAAATAAAATAAATGAAAAAAAGGAAAAAGGCATTTTTTAACCACCTTTGAAATGTTCCTTGCTCTAGATTGAAAATCTTGTTTTTAGATTGCATAATGACTGATATTTCTTAAATTTCTTTTCCTTTCATTAATATTGCTATTGTATGGGGGTAAACATTGTCTTGCTTTCATCTTAAAGAGTAGATATAGATTACCAAGTATCTGCATTCTATAAACACAGATTTGTATACATAGTGAATATATATGGAAATGTAATTGCTCAGAGAACTTGGTAATTACAATTTACTTTTTATGCAGAATTAAGATAAATTTATTGTATCTGTGTTCACATCAAATACCTTGCTACCTTTCATAACATTGGCATTATTGATTTCAAAACCAAATAATTATTTGTTGGGGTGGAGCATCTTCTGTTTATTGCAATATGTTTCATAGTATCACTGGGTCCAATCTGTCAGACGTCAGTAGCAATCTTAGCCCAAAGTGTGGCAAGCCAGATTTTCCCAGATATTGCCAAATGTGCACTGTAGGGCACAATTGTCCCTAGTTGACAATTGGGGGCTGATTTATATTTATATTTATCTCTGTGTATTCATCTATGTCTGGGAAAATTTGGCTTGTCACACTTTGGGCCAGATATTGCCAAATGTGCACTGTAGGGCACAATTGTTGTTAGTTGACAATTGGGGGCTGATTTATATTTATATTTATATTTATATCTATCTCTGTGTATTCATCTATGTCTGTCTATCCATTGGATAAAATTATAAATGTAGAAGCAGGTTGCTTTCATTTATTTCTATTTTTAGTTTCTCTCTATTTCTTTACTGTATTCTAATTAATTGTTGGTGAGTGTAGGTCACCAAAATATAACGTTAAATTCCTCATTTCACAAATTTGCTCAGGTTTACTCACCTAGGTATACACTAAGATAAGTTTTGAATACTAACTCTGCATAAGCCACCATTGTAAGTTATAGAGACACTTTAAATATTACTGAGAAGTAGTTGTTCCAGTCCAGGAGTTTTTAACATGGTGTAATTGTTGCTATCACTTGTCTTTCCAGCACCAGTCAAGGTGTATGTAGTCTAACAGAAAGATGAAAATTTTAGACATATTTCCACCAATATATTTTTAACTTAGAACAAATGCCAGTATGTAGGGAAACTACTTGAGAAAATATAAAAATATAGCTTTACTTTTTCTGAATATTCATAATAAAGAATTTAAAAGTTAGACTCCTTGAAAATTATCCATGTGGTAATTGTGTTTGCATGGCCTCTGAAATGTGGATAGGCTATTCTGCATACAGTAAGATCCACATGAGCAGGGACCACATCTGCAATATAGTCTTAGCATTTTAACTTTGAGATCTGAACAAGGCCTCAAACATAAAATATTCTTAAATTTTCTTGAATGATTGAATGAATAAATGAGTGAATTAATAAAACAATATTCAACTTAAAAGAAACTGAACTTGAAAAGAAAGGAATGCTTCTACAGCTCTTAGAAAATATAGTTAAAGATATAATTTCCTGTGAAAATTATTGAAATACAAACAATTTCAAATCCCCCCCAAATTTTTTTATCTGAGCAAAGATTTTATAAAAACAGAATTAATGGAAAACAATTGGCAATTTTTCCATAAGTTTTATACAGCTATTTCACTTACACATGAAAGCCTCATAAATGACTTTTTTAGTATACTATTATATAATGATTTTCACAAGTGAAATAGTTATAAAATTTCAGAATCCTTACTGATTTTATAGTTTTATTATAATTGACTAATAACATTTCCCTTTTATTGTTTTACCCTTTCTTAATATATAGTATTTTTATTTGCCAATTTTCATGGGGCTAAAAATATAAAATTTAGCTACTGTTTAATTCACAGTCATTAACTCTATCATCCCCCAAGCCAAATTTTATAGTAAGTGATTAAAAATTTGTTGTTATACTAAATGTTTAAAAATTTTATACTGATTAAAAATTTGTTATACTAAGTGATTAAAAATTTGTTATTTCTTATGTTTCCTGGTTCCTGGAAAATTTACATTAAGTAGATTTTTACTTCTTCTTACCCAATTTCCATCCATTCTTCTCAGCTTCTATTTCAGCATACTCAGTTTATTAACTTCAGCTTGAAATTAATCTGTTAGATTGTTTAATTTGGATATTTCTTGCTTTTTTTTCTTGTACTTGAGCATATTCAAGTTTCTTAGCACTTCCACTGGGAAACATCAAGCTAAGTTCTTATTATTTAAACATTGCAATATCTGTGCAATATACTGTGCAATATACTTCTAAACTTTAGAAGTTGGTTTAAAACTGACTTCTCATTGCAATCATTATATTTCAGTATCTCTGCATTATATTGTTCACTTTAGAAGTCAATTTATGACTTTTCCATTGTGAAAAATAAACTGTATATTCAAGGAGTCAAATAGCTAAAAACATAAAACAGCTATAACTGAAAAGTAGTGGAGACAAATAGTCCTTTACATTTTTTTATGTGTAAAAGTATTCTTTCAATTAATTAGAGAAAAATCAACATTTACAACATATTAGGATGTAGATAAATTTAATTTATTTTATTCCAAATTACCAAGTCTAAAAATATTGTCATTGTTGCAATTTACCACTAATGAAATAATATATTTTAAATTTTTTTTTCTATTTTCCCCCTTCCTCCCATCTTTTCTCTTTTTCTCTGTGTGTATTACCTCATGGGGTCACATCCTATAGAGATTTGCCACAAGAAAGCACCCTGTGTAAAGGGCTGCTTCCTCTTGTTGCCTGCAGTTCCAACACACGTTGAGTCTGTCTGCAGTGTTAAAGCACTTTGTTAAAAAACTTTTAGGACTTTCTTGTGGGCTTCAATAATTTCTTATAAAAAAGACTTACTATATGGACCTGAAGAAATCAGAAAATGAAGCAAATGCATTTAAACTACTTAGCAAGAGTCATCCTCCTCCCAGTCCTATCACAATGGCATAAATCAATAGAAGTTTATTTCTCACTCTCAAAGTGTCTGATGCAATTCTTGTGCCCTTCCTTGTTTTATAACTGGATAGTCTGGACCATTTGTGTCTTAAACGCAGTGTTCCAGCAGAAAAGAGGTAGGGATGAGACATGCACACATTACTTCAACTTAGAGGTGACCGGCCACAATTAAGCCCATGGTTCCAAGACTTCTACAAAGAAGGCTGAAATACACAGCAATAGCATATCAAATATTTGGCTTAGACTGTCAATTCTATATAGGGTTTAACCAAGTTATGAATAAAATTTATGTATTAGCAAATTTTAAATTGGTTTTAAACTGACAGTAAAATAGCATTGTTTTAAAGAAAATACTGATCTCATTTGTATATGTGTTTATGTATGTAATACAAGGATGATACTATCATGATGTTTCTCAAAGTTCTTTGGGATCCAGGCTTCTTTCAGCTTACTGCACAATTATCCTTATTATGTGACCAAAATCACCAATATGGTAGAGAAAGGAACAAAGTAATAGAGAGACAGGTATGAATGCCAACTAGATTTTAAGAAAGTCTATTCAAACTGATATATGACATTTCCTTTTCATCCCATTGTTCACTGTCTTGTCACATAACCAAATCAAGAAGCAAAAGGGTTTTGCAAACATATTGTTGGCTAAAATTTCTATAATTACGTAGAAGTAGAAACAGATACTTAGGAAAAAAGCAATCTCCATCACCATTAATCATAAATTAGTAGAAAATGCAGGATCAAATTCTAAGAGGCAGGAAAATCAAGATATCAAGTTTTAATTTCTGAAAAGTGTGAAGATTATTGTACGATATTAATTAACAAAGAGAATTTTCACATACTATGCAAACAACTAAAGATGTTTATTCCTTATATTTTCTTCTGTGGATGGACCTATATTTTCTTTGACTAAGCTGATAAGTGGTATACATACTTAGAATTTACTAATTATTTTCTCTTAATCTTGAAATTATCAATTTCATCTATGTCTGTATTTCATTTTACTTCTGCATTTTATTTTCTGTACTTACTCTTTAAAATAGGGAAATACTTGTATAATGGCAACCTTTCCTTTCATATATTTGTATAAATCTGTTTTTTGAAAGTAGTACTTTTAAAATAACATTACTATACAAAACCATTTGAATATCAAGTTTTTTTAAAAATAATGAATGAAGATATTTTTAGTTGTTTTTAAAAGGTTACATTTTTGTAAGAGAATAAGGAATGTTGATTAGCGTTCCTTTGTTTTACAGATATATGACAGATTGATTACAGAAAATTCATGTAAAAACCTGCTATTTCTGTTATTATAGTTGAAATTATGACAGCAATCCTATTTTATTGCTTTATTTTCAAAGGACAATAAGTCTAGAAAGTCACAAAATTTGTCAAAGTTGTAAAGTGATATATGAATTTAGAAATTCTCTTGTCATTATCTAGCACTTATCTGAGCCAAAAAAAGATTTAAGCACAAAAACAATAGCGAAAACATAAATGATGATGATGGTAGTAAATACATGGAGCAGTTAATTTCCATTAGGCACTGTGCTAAGCATGTAAAATGTGTCAATTATTTTAATACATTGCATATGGTGGGAAAATTTAGACTTCTGTTTTATGTATGTTATATTAAAGCATATGTAAGTAATTTTTTTCAAATTCCACAACTAATAATCAAGAAAAAAAATGAATAAGTTTGAAGACCAGCCTAGAAAATATGGTGAGACCCCATCTCTGTGAAAAATTTAGAAATTAGCCAGCTACTAAGGGGGCTGGGGCAGGAAGATCACTCGAGCCCAGGAGTTGGAGCCAGCAGTGAGCAATGATTTCACCACTGCACTCCAGTCTAGGCAACAAAGTCAGACCCCCATCTCTAATGTATATATCTGAATAAGTTTCAGAACACAATGGTATTATCTAAGAGACAATAAAAGACCAGAATATGAAATGGACATAAGTTGGGAAAATGGTTCAAAATGTGTACAGCAGAACAAGTGTTTGAGTAGTTGTGCTTGTATGCACATATGGTACAACTTTTAATTATTATTATTATTATTATTATTTTTTTCTGAGACAGAGTCTTGCTCTGTCGCCCAGAGCTAGGTGTGATGGTGCAATCTTGGCTCCCTGCAACCTCCACCTCCCGGGTTAAAGCAATTCTCCTACTTTAGCCTCCCAAGTACCTGGGATTACAGGTGCGTGCCACCACGCCTGGCTAATTTTTTTATTTTTAGTACAGACGGGGTTTCACCATGTTGGCCAGGCTGGTCTAGAGAAACTTTTATTGTTAATATACAAAAATATCATTAATAATATAAAAAAGAATAATTACTTGGGGAAAAAAAAGAATTGTATGAGAAAAAGAGTGTGATATAAAACAGTTCTAACAAAAAGCTGAAGTTTACCAAATATGTGAAAAGTTTAATTCTCCGAGAAATAAAAAGAGTAAAAAATAAGTGAAATTTTAAAATATTATTGTTAATAAAATGATAAATAAAAATAAGATCTTAAAATGTTAAGAAAATAAAATAAAAATAAACAATAGTAATAGGTACGATCAGAGACTGGCAACTTCACATAGGGCTAGAAGTAAACTGGCTGACAAATCCAGTGACTACATATACCTTTGATTATTAATTTTGTATTCTAGAAATTTAATGTATATAATCACTAAACAGAAACAAAAAGATAAATAATTTTTAATTAGCATGTTATAATAATTATATATAATCTTTTACATATTCAAAAACAAGCTAATAAAATTAAGCTTTATTTAAACAATTGATATATAGTATTTCACTTTACCTTTAATAATATGTAAAAGTGCTCTAAGCCATAAGTGTTCTAAACCACATATTAATATAAAAAGATAATCTTTCAGTTAAGATATCAAAGTAAGCCATGTGATTCACACACCACTGGCTAGTTCATAAATAACTAAATGATAGCTGGACACAGAGATAGACATAAATATAGGCAGATAGATGGATATCTAAAGGTTTTTTTTCTTTAAATATGAATCTAGTTCATTGACATTGAATATAGGCTATGGTTTATCCTCCTACCAGATGCATCACAAAAAAATACATAATATAAATATATGTCCAGAAGAAAAGAAGGCTGTATATGCAAGTAAAAAACATAACTTCCAAGAAAAATAGAGTCCCTAGAAAATAATTTAAGAAGACCCAAACTATTAGTATTTGTCCCTTACGTTCAATGACTGAAACATTGTTAATATTACTTATTACAAATTTTTAAATAAGTTATATATTTCCATAAATATTTCCATTGTGTATCTCTATATCCTGCAATTGAATGTATAAAATATATACACATTTTATGTATAGCTATGTGGGAATTTATATGTACATGTACATGCATATGCTCTAGTTTGACTTGCTTTTTATCCCCATAGTGCAGCCCTCATCAAGTGTGCTTGATATTCTTTTCAAATAATTCTTTTTTATAACTTAAATATGTCATGGCTCCTCATATGTTTCAGTATGTCTTTTGTCTTTATTCATGAAAACCTGTGAGTTTTAGCCAGCTTCACTAACGAACACCTATATCTTGTTCTCCTTTTCTTCCTATGCAAAAGGAAAACTTCTTAGCCCTATTACAATTAGATGGAGCTAATTCATTTTTCTCCGGACAAGGAAATGTATTGGAAGTGCTGCATGTCTTTTGGAGGGTAAAACTATAAAACCCCCTGTGAATAGTCCAGTTCCTTTCTTCTTCTTCTTTCATAAATATGGAGACCGTATGTGATGGCTAAACTATTATCAACATAACATGCACAGTATGTAATGCTATGGGCTTGATTATCTTCTTTGCCAACTGTCCTAGAATTGCTGTCATGTTTAATTATTTTTAAACACTCACATTAATGGAAAGTCAAGCTCTGTCAAAATGATCTTACCACTGTTCCTTACATTTCCCCTCTTTTTCTCTTCCAGAGATACTGATCAGATTATTGAAATTATTACTTGCTTTCCAGTAGACCCCTCACTATTCAATTCTTGCAATATATGACTGTGAAAATAAAATTTCTAGACATTGATGTTGAGGTGTTTGTCTCATGATAAAGAAAATTTTTTATGGCTTTCTATTGATTATAATATACAACTCAAATTCCCAAGTAATCATGATCTTCTCAACGTGGCCCCTGTCTACATTTCTAATCTTATTATAACTCACTCCCCCAAAGCCCAGCTACTATAATCTTTATTGTAACTACACAAGAACTGCCTTATATTCTATGGAATTGCTGTGCACTAATACAATTTCAAACCTTGCTATTTCCTTACGCAGTATGCTCCTGCTTCTTTGATTTACCAGTTATAACTCTCACATTCACTCAGATGTCACTTTCTCTGTTAACTTTCCAAGGTTCCAACTCCCATTCCAAAAACTAGTGTAAAAAATTTTCCAGCAGTCCACATATTTAAGAGATGTACACGGTCAAAAAGATAATAAAGCACAGAATTTCATTTTTAGTTTATTTTGAAAGATAAAATGAAGTTCTAAATTATTTTTAATAATTTGATACAATAATTATTGGAACAAACATAATTTCATGTACAAATTCAATGTGTAAAAAGATAGAGTGAAGAAATTGTAACAAAATTAAAGCTATCCCTCGGCCCTTAGTAGAAGGATAAAATAATATGACTTGCGTTTATAGCATAGAGGATGTTTTATCATAATCTCCAACATTTTATCACAAAAATAAGTGAAACATTGAAAAATTTAAACTACAATTATTCATTCTCTTTCAGGAACATATTGTCAGACAATACTCCATATAATAGAAACAACTGTGAATGAGAGTAATAAATCTTCATCCTTGTAAGGAATTCTCACTATATTAAAAGCTGATAGATTAAAATAATATACATATTTCACTTGTCTTTAAAAATCATTTCAGATCCTGTGATCAAGATATGGGATGTGGCATACAATGTAAAATAATAATGCTATGCGGATAAACAAAATTAGGTGTAATTCCCAGTTTGGCAGCTTTTTCATTTGGTCTCTCTGATCTTATTTTTGTTTAAATCTGACTATCGTGAAGTAACTGCTAACTATACCTATCTGTTGTTTTTGTTTTATAAAGCACCACATTTCATTTATTTAACACAGCAGTGAGTCTAAGTAGCTACTTCAAGCATCTCTGCTTTTACAATTTTTTTTTTACTTCAGCAGGCTTCTTTGGTGCTGTTCCATCTCAGAAGTCCTTGCAATCTTTATAATGTTTTCAAAGAAGAAACAAACAAACTCAAAAAACTTTGAATACACTTTAAGAAAAATGCTTATTCTTAAAAGAATGCAGACTTTTGAATTTGGTCTTTAAAAATAAGATGAGTTCTTTTTGATATAATAACCTGACTACAAAACTGAATGTAGGTTTATATTGTTGTAAGAAAAAAATAACTTAAAATGCCTTGTCACTTCTTCTAAGATAATGAAAGGAAAGTTCATGGAAAAGTTTTCTAAAATAAAAAAACACATTAACAGCTTGCATTTCTCACAAGCACACTCAACAGTGCTCTCTCAAGTATCGCTTTGTCATGATGTTTGTATACTGGTGAAAATAGTTGTTTTTAGAGGAACTTGTTTCGTCCCCATTGAGCAAGTTTGCCACAGTGAAATAGGTGCAGATAATTGTAATGTAGCATAAGAATCACTGTCCCATTTGTGGATTTAAGATAATTGCATAATTAATGCAGAGTCTTAGCTTATTAAAATTTAAAAGATAGTGGGGAAGGTGAATAGAAATGCTAACATTTAAAAAATTGCTCCCTCTATTTATATTTTTCTACCTTAAGTTATATAAAGACAAGTCCTTGATTTACAATTAATTTCAAAAACAAACACCAATACATCAAAATGTATGTTAACAAGAAAATATGCATGCTATTAAATTACATTAGTACATAGAAAATGAGATACCAGAGAAGATATTATAACCAATTTGAATACTACACACTGATATTTAATACCTCTGTAAGTAGTAAAGCTTATAAATAAGTCATGGATAATTTATTTTCAACAAAGACATTTCTATGTAATTTCATTCCACTAATGCAAGCTATAAATGTTCATTTCTACTAAGAAGGTAATGGCATTTATTATTTCCGTAAGTGAGAGCGTATGCTTGATGTCATCTAGGAAATAGATAAGTAAAGGTAGTGCTTTCATGGCACGCTGGGCCTGCATGTTCCCTTTTGAAATAACACCATAGTTTCTTAAGTTTCAAAGTACTTGACATGATACTCAAAATTTGCAATGTGGAACACCATTTTATTTTTTATTCTCATAACCTATAATCACTCTATATTGTTCTTGATTCAAAAACAGTGTTGCAATTACGTTATTCAGCTAAGCCGAAATATATTGAACATCTACTAGGCTTGCCAGTCATATGGTTCAAAGTAAACAAGATATTGTTACCCGTTAGAGAGATGTAATTTAACAGGGAGACTGACATCTAACTAAATTATAACTATAAAATTATATGTGTTATAATAAAAATATATTAAAAATTACAGTATAAATGTGGGGGAAAAAACCCTTAAACTTTCTGTGGGAGTTTATATCAGACTTTACAAAAGAAATGGATTTTGAGTTGAGACTTGAAGTGAAAATTCATGAAGAGCATGAACAGCTGCTTTATCAAGTTGGAATCCCTATGAAGGAGAGATGCTTATACAATGGCTTGACGTTATCAAATAAATTTCCTTATTTCTCAAACTGCTGTAATGTTAATTGCATTAAGTGGCATATTTTTAAAAGATTAGGCTGAAAGGGCAGGGAGCGAACTGCAAAGCCAAATCTCCTAGATCCCTCCTCTTCCATAAATTAAAAAAAAAATTAGTCTGGGTAGGTAAACTAAAACAAAAATACCTATTAATCATTCAATTAAACTTTACGGTTTATGAACACTGTTTTCTTTGACTTCTGCTACTCCTATCCTGGCCAAACTGTCCCTGAAACATAAAGGTTGTTTCTATCTGAATAATTTGCATTTGTGCTCTCTGTACCTGTTCTGTTCTTACATCTGATAGTCATGTGTCTGGCTCCTAATCACCATTAAGGTTTCTCTTGCCCAATATCTTCTGTAGTTTTCCACAGACAAGCATACAGTATTGTACTCATGGTTTGTATTTTCTTAAGAGTCTCTTACCAGTGAATCCATTTTATTCATTTGTGTGTGAAAATGCTTATTGTCTACATCTTTGCCGTAAGCATAGGGAGAAGGATATGCTTAGTGTCAGTAGGTGATTAGTTTACATCATTGTCATGTATATTAGACAGTCAAACATTTCTGTTGATAACATCTTGGACAGAATAAAATCAATTTTTTCAGTTAAATTTTTAAGGTCAATATAAAGATGGGTATATTGTTCCTTAACCTAATGAGAATAAATTTAAAATGAAAAATATTTTATTTTTAATCTTTTAAAAATTGTTTTTCAATTCCTAAATGAACATACTCAAGTTAATGACTTACTTCTACTAAAATTAGTAATAGAATATATCAATATTTGAATGATAGTAATGTAAAATATATATTAATAAAATGTTTTTAACATATTGTAAAAGCATTTTAATTCATTTTCAATGCCAATCAGAAATATAATTCTGACAAGCTTTATGTTTCCAAGAAGCATATCATAAATTTTAATATTATTATGTATGAGTAGTCAAGTCTGATACCATTTCACACATAAATAATTATAATCAGGAAATCAAAATTCAGAACAAAAATATATCCTCTTCCTTATGCCATTTAAAAGAATAAAATCAAGGGAAACATCATTTATTCCACATATGATCTTTCCTTCATCTATGAATATGTGTATTGCTTAAGAAGATATTAGGATTCTTTTTTTTATTATTATGATTATACTTTAAGTTTTAGGGCACATGTGCACAATGTGCAGGTTTGTTACGTATGTATACATGTGCCATGTTGGTGTGCTGCACCCATTAACTCATTTAGCATTAGGTATATCTCCTAATGCTATCCCTCTCCCTCCACCCACCCCACAACAGTCCCTGGTGTGTGATGTTCCCCTTCCTGTGTCCATGTGTTCTCATTGTTCATTTCCCACCTATGAGTGAGAACATGCAGCGTTTGGTTTTTTGGCCTTGCGATAGTTTGCTGAGAATGATAGTTTGCAGCTTCACCCATGTCCCTACAAAGGACATGAACTCATCCTTTTTTAGGGTTGCATAGTATTCCATGGTATATATGTGCCACATGTGCCAGTCTATCATTGTTGGACATTTGGGTTGGTTCCAAGTCTTTGCTATTGTGAATAGTGCCGCAATAAACATACGTATGCATGTGTCTTCATAGCAGCATGATTGATAGTCCTTTGGGTATATACCCAGTAATAGGATGGCTGGGTCAAATGGTATTTCTAGTTCTGGATCCCTGAGGAATCACCACGCTGACTTCCACAATGGTTGAACTAGTTTACAGTCCCACCAACAGTGTAAAAGTGTTCCCATTTCTCCACATCCTCTCCAGCACCTGTTGTTTCCTGAATTTTTAATGATCACCATTCTAACTGGTGTGAGATGGTATCTCATTGTGGTTTTTATTTGCATTTCTCTGATGGCCAGTGATGATGAGCATTTTTTCATGTGTTTTTTGGCTGTATAAATGTCTTCTTTTGAGAAGTGTCTGTTCATATCCTTTACCCACTTTTTGATGGGGTTGTTTGTTTCTTTCTTGTAAATTTGTTTCAGTTCATTATGGATTCTGGATATTAGCCCTTGGTCAGATGAGTAGATTGCAAAAATTTTCTCCCATTCTGTAGGTTGCCTGTTCACTCTCATGATGGTTTCTTTTGCTGTACAGAAGCTCTTTAGTTTATTTAGATCTCATTTGTCAATTCTGGCTTTTGTTGCCATTGCTTTTGATGTTTTAGACATGAAGTCCTTGCCCATGCCTATGTCCTGAATGGTATTACCTAGGTTTTCTTCTAGGGTTTTTATGGTTTTAGGTCTAACATTTAAGTCTTTAATCCATCTTGAATTAATCTTTGTATAAGGTGTAAGGAAGGGATCCAGTTTCAGCTTTCTACATATGGCTAGCCAGTTTTTGCAGCATCATTTATTAAATAGGGAATCCTTTCCCCATTGCTTGTTTTTCTCAGGTTTCTCAAAGATCAGATAGTTGTAGATACGTGGCATTATTTCTGAGGGCTCTGTTTTGTTCCACTGCTGTATATCTCTGTTTTGGTAACAGTACCATGCTGTTTTGGTTACTATAGCCTTGTAGTATAGTTTGAAGTCAGGTAGCATGATGCCTCTAGCTTTGTTCTTTTGGCTTAGGATTGACTTGGCAATGCGGGCTCTTTTTTGGTTCCATATGAACTTTAAAGTAGTTTTTTTCCAATTCTGGGAAGAAAGACATTGGTAGCTTGATGGGGATGTCATTGAATCTATAAATTACCTTGAGCAGTATGGCCATTTTCACGATATTGATTCTTCCTACCCATGAGCATGGAATGTTCTTCCATTTGTTTCTATCCTCTTTTATTTCATTGAGCAGTGGTTTGTAGTTCTCCTTGAAGAGGTCCTTCACATCTCTTGTAAGTTGTATTCCTAGGTATTTTATTCTCTTTGAAGCAATTGTGAATGGGAGTTCACTCATGATTTGGCTCTCTGTTTTTCTGTTGTTGGTGTATAAGAATGCTTGTGATTTTTGCACATTGATTTTGTATCCTGAGACTTTTCTGAAGTTGCTTATCAGCTTAAAGAGATTTTTGGCTGAGACGATGGGGTTTTCTAGATATACAATCATGTCATCTGCAAACAGGGACAATTTGACTTCCTCTTTTCCTAATTGAATGCACTTTATTTCCTTCTCCTGCCTGATTGCCCTGGCCAGAACTTCCAACACTATGTTGAATAGGAGTGGTGAGAGAGGGCATCCCTGTCTTGTGCCAGTTTTCAAAGAGAATGCTTCCAGTTTTTGTCCATTCAGTATGATATTGGTTGTGGGTTTGTCATAGATAGCTCTTATTATTTTGAGATATATCCCATCAATACCTAATTTATTGAGAGTTTTTAGCATGAAGGGTTGTTGAATTTTGTCAGAGGCATCTATTGAGATAATCATGTGGTGTTTTTCTTTGGTTCTGTTTATATGCTGGATTATGTTTATTGTTTTCATATGTTGAACCAGCCTTGCATCCCAGGGACGAAGCCCACTTGATCATGGTGGATAAGCTTTTTGATGTATTACTGGATTCAGTTTGCCAGTATTTTATTGAGGATTTTTGCATCGATGTTCATCAGGGATATTGGTCTAAAATTATCTATTTTTTTTGTTGTGTCTCTGCCAGGCTTTGGTATCAGGATGATGCTGGCCTCATAAAATGAGTTAGGGAGGATTCCCTCTTTTTCTATTGATTGGAATAGTTTCAGAAGGAATGGTACCAGCTGCTCCTTGTACCTCTGGTAGAATTTGGCTGTGAATCCATCTGGTCCTGGACTTTTTTTGGTTGGTAAGCTATTAATCAGGTCCTTAGTGACCTACGAAAAGATTTGGACTCCCACACAATAATAATGGGAGACTTTAACACCCCACTGTCAACATTAGACAGATCAACAAGACAGAAAGTTAACAAGGATATCCAGGAATTGAACTCAGCTCTGCACCAAGCAGACCTAACAGACATCTACAGAACTCTCCACCCAAATCAACAGACTATACATTCTTTTCAGCACCACACCACACCACATCTATTCCAAAATTGGCCACATAGTTGGAGGTAAAGCACTCCTTAGCAAATATAAAAGAACAGAAATTATAACAAACTGTCTCTCAGACCACAGTGCAATCAAACTAGAACTCAGGATTAAGAAACTCACTCAAAACCGCTCAACTACATGGAAACTGAACAACCTGCTCCTGAATGACTACTGGGTACATAACGAAATGAAGGCAGAAATAAAGATGTTTTTTGAAACCATTGAGAACAAAGACACAACATACCACAATCTCAATTCTAAGCAGTGTGTAGAGGGAAATTTATAGCACTAAATGCCCACAAAAGAAAGCAGGAAAGATTTAAAATTGACACCCTAACATCACAATTAAAAGAACTAGAGAAGCAAGAGCAAACACATTCAAAAGCTAGCAGAAGGCAAGAAATAACTAAGATCAGAGCAGAACTGAAGGAAATGGAGACACAAAAAACCATTCAAAAAAATCAATGAATTCAGGAGCTGGTTTTTTGAAAAGATCAACAAAATTGATAGACTGCTAGCAAGACTAATAAAGAAGAAAAGAGAGAAGAATCAAATAGACGCAATAAAAAATGACAAAGGGGACATCACCACCGATCCCAGAGAAATACAAACTACCATCAGAGAATACTATAAACACCTCTACACAAATAAACTAGAAAATCTAGAAGAAATAGATAAATTCCTCGACACATACACTCTCCCAAGACTAAACCAGGAAGAAGTTGAATCTCTGAATAGACCAATAACAGCCTCTGAAATTGAGGATTCTTTACTTTTATTTAAGATTTTTGTAAATTAAATATCCTCTGTAATACATATTTACAAAAATTATGCTAAACTTATTTTCCTGTACAATCAATGATTTTTTTAATGATTAAAAAAATTAGAGGCTACATTTTCCTCCAGAGTGTTAGACTTAGCTAGTTAAATAAATATAATATTTGTATATCAACACATCATACAAAAGCATGAGAATAAAATTTAACAAGTATGCTTTGGAATATAAGAAAGTTTGTGAATTTTAAAATCTGTAAGGTTAACTTAACCAGAATCCATGTAAACACTACAAATTAAAATCAGAAAAGAACTAGCTGAATGTGATGGTGATGGTAAATAAAGCCCATAGACTCAGCATAATCCTGAAAAGTAGGCTTTTTACAATAGGCAATTTAGCAACACATTTTTTTTTTTCTATCTGAAAGCAATGAGGGATTTGAATGGGTCTCTTCCAAAAATCAGCATTCAAAATACTCTGATCAGCTCAACACTGTCCAGCTCATTCTCTCTGGTCATAAGTGGGGAATTTTTAACTGAAAGGTGATTTTTTTTCTTATAGAATCCATCTGTTTTGTCTGTCACTTACTAAACAGTGAGTAGGCAATTATTCTCAACAAGTCTGCTTTTCATTCTGTATATCTCATCATAGGATTTTGAAGTCAAGAAATCTAGATGTTATGAAAGACCATGACATTATTAGATCCATTTCTTTGCCTTAAATCAATACTCATTTAAATCAATTATAAGAAAAAGAAAAAGAAACATTGTCACATGTCTACTCACTGGCATTATCCCTTATTATTCCTTATCATGATTCATTTTTCCTGCTTTATGAACAAAATTCATCACTCAAGTGTCTGATATTTTCTTCTGTTTTTCCTACTTAAGAAAATCCCTGCTGTACTCCCCTTTGTAGAAACACTGTGATAAGTAATGAACCACATCATTTCTCTTGTTTTAATTTATCACCAAGGTTGTTCACACATATAACAACAACTATAGTCACCATGATTTAACATCACGGTTCCAATGTGCTAGTTATAAAAACATTTATAAAAGAAAGGAAAGATTATTAGAATAATACTTAATCTTTACATAAGTAGCCTTGTAATAGAATTTTTTTCTCCTGCATTGATGCATTGGGCAATATGATAATTGAAATAACCTTAGTGACATTGTTTTTCTGTGCGTTGGTCATATTGTTTAGAAAAAATATTTATAAATAATTTTTAAAATTAAAAATAGACAAATTAACAAAGTATGGCCTATCATTTTTTCAAATATCAGAATAAAATGCTCAATATATTATTGCAATATAAGTTAAATATTTTTTCTTTATAAAGTGTATATAATTTTTTAATATTTACTAGACATCATTATTTATAACGGCATCAGATAAAAGGCATACCTTGGCAATATTGTGGGTTTGGTTCCAGACCACTGCAATTTATGTGGTTTGGCTCTGTGTTCCCACCCAAATTTCATCTCGAATTGTAATCCTCATAATCCCCAAGTGTCAGGGAAGAGAACTAGTGGGAGGTGACAGGATCATGGGGGCAGTTTACCCCATGTTGTTCTCAGGATAGTTAGTTCTCAGGATATCTCATGGTTTTTTAAGTGTTTGATAGTTTCTTCTTCACATGCTCTCTCTCTCTCACCTGCTGCCATGTAAGATGTGCCTGCTTCCCACTTTTGTCATGATTTTAAGTTTCCTGAGGCCTCATCAGGCATGCAGAACTGAGTCAATTCAGCCTCTTTTCTTTATAAATTACCCAGTCTTGAGCAGTTCCTTATAGCAGTGTAAGAATGAACTAATACACTAAATTGGTTCCAGTAGAGTGGTGTAGTGCTAGATAGATAGCCTGAAAATGAGGGAGCGACTTTGGAACTGTGTAATGGGCAGAGATGAGAACTGCTTGGAGGGCTCAGAAAAAGAGAGGACAATGTAGAAACTTTGGAACTTTCTAGAGACTTGTTGAATGGTTTTGACCAAAATGCTGATAGTGATGTGGACAATAAAGTCCAGGCTGAGGTGGTTTCAGAGGAAGATGAGAAAGTGTTAGAAACTGGAGTAAAGATTGTTATTGCTATGCTTTAGCAAAGAGACTGGCAGCATATTGCCCCTGCTCTAAAGATCTATGGAAGTTTGAATTTGAGAGAGATAATTAGAGTATCTGGTAGAAGAAATTTCTAAGCAGCAAAACGTTCAAGAGGTGACACAGTGTAAAAGTTTGGAAAATTTGCAGCCTGAACACGTGGTAGAAAAGAAAAACCTGTTTTCTGGGGAGAAACTCAAGCTGGCTGTAGAAATTTGCTTAAGTAATGAGGAGTCAAATGTTATATTCACCAAGAAAATGGGGAAAATGTCTCCAGAGCATGTTAGAGATCTTCATAGCAGTACTGCCCATCACAAACCTGGAGGCCTAGAAGAAAAAAATGGTTTTGTGGGCCAGGCCCAGGATCTCACTGCTGTGTGCAGCCTTGCATCCCAGCCAATCCAGGTCCAGCCATAGCTATAAGGGTCCAAGATACAGCTTGGCCTGTTGCTTCAGAGGGTGCAAGCCCCAAGCCCTGGTGGCTTGCATGTGGTATTGGGTCTGCAGGTGCAGAGGAGTCAATAATTGAGGTTTGGGAACCTTAACCTTGATTTCAGGAGATGTATGCAAATGCCTGAATGGCCAGGCAGAAGTCTGCTGCAGGGATGGAGCCCTTATGGAGAATCTCTGCTAGGGTAGTGCAGAAAGGAAATGTGGGGTTGGAGCCCCCACATAGAGTCCCCTATGGCTCATTTCCTAGTGGAACTGTGAGAAGAGGGCCACTGCCTCCAGACCCCAGAATGGCAGATCCACTAACAGCTTACACCATGCACTTGGAAAAGTTGCAAGAACTCAAAGCTAGCCTGTGAAGGCAGCTGCAAGGGCTATACACTGCAAGGCCACAGAGCTAAAACTCTGGGCTCTGGGAGCCCACCTCTTGCATCAGCGTGCCCTCAATGTAAGACAGTGAGTCAAAGGAGATCATTTGGAAGCTTTAAGATTTAATGGCTGCCATACTGGGTTTTGGACTTGCATAAGGCCTGTAACCCCTTTGTTTTGGCCAATATCTCCCTTTTGGCATGTAAATTAGTTCATTTTCACACTGCTGATAAAGTCTTACCTGAGAATGTGTAATTTATAAAGAAAAAGAGGTTTAATGGGCTCACAGTTCCACATGGCTGGGAGGGCCTCACAATCATGACAGAGGGCGAAAGGCACATTTTACATGGTCAGGCAAGAGAGAATGAGAACCAAGTGAAAGGGTTTTCCTCTTACAAAGCCATCAAATCTCGTGAAGCTTATTCACTACCATGAGAACAGTATGGGAAACACCACTTTCGTGATTCAATTATCTCCCACTGGGTATCTCCCACAACATGTGGCAGTTATGTGAGCTACAATTCAAGATAAGATTTTGGTGGGGGCACAGCCAAAAAATATCAGAATGGGAGTACTTACCTAATGCCCGTACCCCCATTATATCTTATAAGTACCTAATTTTCTTTTGATTTTACAGGCTCCTACACAGAAGAGACTTGCTTTGTCTCAGATGAGACTTTTGACTTCGACTTTGGGTTAATGCTGGAATGAGTTAAGACTTTGGGGGACTGTTGAGAAGGCATGATTGGTTTTAAAATTTTTTTAAAATGTGAGATTTGTGAGGGGCCAGGAGCAGAATGATACAGTTTGGTTCTGTGTCTTCACCCAAATCTCATCTTAAATTTTAATCCCCATAATCCCCACATGTTGAGAGAGGGACCTGGTGGGAGGCGATTGAATTACGGGACAGTTTCCCCCATGTTGTTCTCAGGATCGTGAGTTCTCAGGAGATCTGATGGTTTTATAAGTGTTCAACAGTTCCTCCTTCACATGCTGTCTCTTGCTGCCACCATGTAAGATGTTCCTGCTTCTGGTTATGTCATGATTGTTAAGTTTCCCGAGGCTTACCAGCCATGTGGAACTGTGAGTCAATTAAACCTCTTTTCTTTATAAATTACTCAGTCTCAGGCAGTTCCTTATAGCAGTGTGAGGATGGACTAATACAGCAATAAATCAATTATCACATTAAAGTGATTCACACCTTTTTTTTGTTTATCAGTGCATATAAATGTTATGTTTATACTATATTTTGGTCTATAAAGTGTGCAATAGCATTATGCCTAAATAAAAATGTGTATATCTTAATTAAAAATACTATATTCTTTAAAAATGCTAACAATCAACTGAGACTTTGGTGAGATATAATTTTTCTGCTGGTAGAAGGTACTGCCTAGATGTTGCTGGCTGCTGACTGATCAGAGTGAGAGTTGCTGAAATTTTGTATGGCTGTGGAAATTTTTAAAATTTAGAAAAATGAAGTTTGCCACATCAATTGACTCATCATTTCATATGATTTGTATCATAATGCTATTTGATGACACTTTACCCAAGGAAGAACTTCTTTCAAAATTTAATTCAATCTTCTCAAACTCTACAACTGCTTTATCTATGAATTTTATGTAATATTTTAAATTATTTGTTGTATTATAACAATGTTCACAACATTTCAGGAGTAGATTCCATTTCAAGAAAGTACTTTCTTTGCTCATCCATGAGAAGCAACTACTTACGTCTTAAAGTTTTATCATGAGATTTCAGTAACCCATCATATCTTTAGGTTTTACTTCTCATTCTAGTTCTCTTACTAGTTCCAACACATCCCTAGTTACTTTATCCATTGAAGTCTTAAACCACTCAAAGTCATCCATGAGGATTGAAATCAACTTCTTCCAAACTCCTATTCATGTCGTTTTTAGACCTCCTCTCATGAATCATGAATGTTCTTAATGGCATCTATGTAACAGTAAGTAGTCAGTGGTGGTTGTTAACTGTCTCTCTAAAATAATAATTGGTTCCAGCCAGCACCAGGGAAAGGCAGTCTCCTACTAGATTTCTACTGACCAGAAACTGTTGATAAGCAGCTTCCTGATAAGAGCTCAGGAGTTGGGTGAATAGGCTCAAGCATACTCACTAGGAAGAATAATGGTGGAGTGTAACTGATATAAGGTCTTCTAAAAAAATATTCTGCTGGTAAGGAAAGAACACCTCAAGTGAGGATATTTAAAACTCTAGTAAATGCACTGCACGTTCAGCCCCACCCCAGTGCTGGCAGGCTACTACACATGCAAACAGCCCACCCCAAGGAAAGAATCAGGGGAGAAGGGGTGCAAGACCATGGAAGTGTGCCTATGTATAAAACCTCAAGCCAAAAGGTCAGACCCTGCACTTGATATCTCAAATTGCTCACATGGCCCTCTTCCAAGTGTATTTTAATTCCTTTATTTCCTGCCCTAAAACTTTTTAATAAACTTTCACTCCAGCTCTAAGATCTTCCTCAGTCTCTTACTCTGCATTGTGCCCCTTGGTCAAATTCTTTCTTCTCAGGGGGGAAGAAATGAGGTTGCTGCAGACCCATGTGGATTAGCCACTGCTGACATCTAGAGTAGTGAATTCTTTCCATGTTTTTAATTTTCTCAGATGCATCAGAGGAATTACTATATTTGACAGGTATAACTTTGCAATGTGTTTCTTCAGTAGTAGGAAAATCCAGACTTTATTGTCTTATGTATGGAGCCCAGGCAGAATAGATGGCATAATTCTAGAGGGCCCTAGAACTTTTAGAATGCTAAAGGAGCATTGGTTTCAATTTAAAATCACCAGCTACCTTAGCCCCTAAAATTAAGTCACCCTGTCTTTTGAAGTTTTGAGGCCAGGTATTGACTTCCACTCTTGAGCTTTGAAAGTCTTAGATGGCATCTTCTCCCAATGTAAGACTATTTTGTCTACATTGAAAATCTCTTGTTTGGGATAGGAAGCTTCATCAATTGTCTTAGCTAGATCTTCTGGATAACATGCTGTAGCTTCTACATCAGTATTCTGCTTTGCTTTGAACTTTTATATTATGAAAATGTCTTTTTTTCCTTAAATATTATGAAGCAACTTCTGCTAATTTCAAACTTTTCTTCTGCAGCTTTCTCACCTATCTCAGCCTTCATAAAACTGAATAGATTTAGGGCCTTAGTCTGAATTAGGCTTTGGTTTAAGTGAATGGTTTTTGGTAGGCTTTGGTTTAAGTGAATGTTGTTTGATATTGAACTTTTATATTATGAAAATGTCTTTTTTTCCTTAAATATTATGAAGTAACTTCTGCTAATTTCAAACTTTTCTTCTGCAGCTTTCTCACCTATCTCAGCCTTCATAAAACTGAATAGATTTAGGGCCTTAGTCTGAATTAGGCTTTGGTTTAAGTGAATGTTTTTTGGTAGGCTTTGGTTTAAGTGAATGTTGTTTGATATTGAACTTTTATATTATGAAAATGTCTTTTTTCCTCAAATATTATGAAGCAACTTCCGCTAATTTCAAACTTTTCTTCTGCAGCTTTCTCACGTATCTCAGCCTTTGTAAAATGGAATAGATTTAGGGCCTTAGTCAGAATTAGGCTTTGGTTTAAGTGAATGTTGTTTGATATCACCAAAACTGTCTCGAAATCAGCAATAAGGTGGTTTGGCTTTCTTATCATTCATGTGTTTATTGGGTAGTCCATTTAATTGTTTTCAATAACTTTTCCTTTGTATTTGCAACTTGGCCAACTATCTGACACAAGAGGTGTAGCTTTCATCTCATCTTGGCCTTGACATGCCTTCCCCATTAAAATTAGTTATACCTAGCTTTTGATTTAAAGGTGAGATAGGTTTAATTATTTCTTTACTTGAACACTTAGAGGTCATTATAAGGTTGTTAATTTGCCTAATTTTAATATTGTTGTTTCTCAGGGAATAAGGAAGCCTGAGGAGAAGAAGAGAAATTTGAGAAGAGTCAGTTGGTAGAACAGTCAAAATGCATACAATATTTAGCAAGTAAATTAGCCATTTTATATGGTGGCAATTCATAGTTCCTCAAAGCCGTTATGACAGTAATATCAAAGATCACTCTTTACAAATCACCTCAACAGATGTAACTATAAAAAAAGTTAAAAATATTTGAGAATTAACAAAATGTGACATAAGACATGAAGTGAGCGCAAGTTGTAAAACTGGCACTGGTAGGCTTGACACAGGCCTGCCACAAACTTTCAATCTGTAAATATGCAATGTCTACAAAGCACAATAAAGTGAATTGTGATACAATGAAGTATACTGTAATATGAAATTACTAAAATAATAAGAATTGTTATCCTTTAAAAATGCTCCCAAGTTTTAATGTCAGGTGTTTTCCTGATCTCTTTATATAACTCATATACTACAATAATCTTGTGAGGTAGGTGTTATTATATTTTATAGATGAGGAAACTGATATGAAAAAATTAAAAAATTTGTCCCAAATTCCATAGCTGTAAGTGGAAAAAACTTTATTCAAACCCATATAGATTGCATGCAGAATCTACACATAAGAACTGAGCAGCAGTACGGATCACTAGCCAGATATTAGTTTATATTTTAAGAATTGTTTCTGAAATACTTAAAAAATTGTTTGGTACCTTTTAGAAAGAGACAGCTTTTGTTATATACCATACTCTCTATAAAAATATGCTTAATTACTGAAAAATTGAGAAAATAACATGGGGATGTTGGCAATTGCTGACATGAAATATTGCCATTAAAATTGTAATTTGGGTCCAGGCTTGGTGGCTCATGCCTGTAATCCCAACACTTTGGGAGGCCGAGGCTGGCAGATTACAAAGTCAGGAGTTCAAGAACAGCCTGGCCAACATGGTGAAACCCTGTCTCTACTAAAAAAATACAAAAATTACCCGAGCATGGTGGTGTGTGCCTGTAGTCCCAGCTACTCGAGAGGCTGAGGCAGGAGAATTGCTTGAACCCAGGAGGCAAAGGTTGCAGTGAGCTGAGATGGTGCCACCGCACTCCAGCCTGGGTGATAGAGCAAGACTCCGTCTCGGGAAAAAAAAAAAAAAAAATTATAATTTTGTTAATTGTCTTCTTTTCTGATTGAGAGTTTTATCAGTGTTTCTCATATACAACTTAAACTGTCTATGTATCACAAAATATGAGAATTTTCATCAAATTGTTATTTAAATAAAATATAATGACCTTGAAAAACAAAAGTTGGTCAAATTTGCTTTAAGTCCATCTCTGCAATGATCAAGAGGTGTTTGTCTGTAAGAAAATATTAGATAATCTTACTATGTAATGGAAACTATCAATGGAGCCAAAAAGAGAAAACAAATGTGGTAAATATTTTATAGTGGCCTAAAGAGGAGCTAGTAGAGAATTTTAAGACTGACCACCATAGATGGGTTACAATTTGATTTTACAGTATTAAAATGATAGAAAGTAAACTTGAAATTAAGAACTGTGTTAAAATATGGGCAGTTAACAAAAAAATAGACATTCGTGCATTTAAAAGCATCTCTATATTTACCTTGTTTTACTCACTTCCGTGTGAAGAGACCACCAAACAGGCTCTGTGAGCAACGAGGCTGTTTATTTCACCTGGGTGCAGTCGGGCTGAGTCTGAAAAGAGAGTCAGCGAAGGGAGACAGGGGTGGGGCTGTTTTACAAGATTTGGGTGAGTAAAGGAAAATTAGTCAAAGGGGGTTGTTCTTTGGGGGGCAGGGGCGAAGGAGGGGTGGTCACTATGTGCTCAGTGGGGGAGCTTTTGAGCCAGGATGAGCCAAGAGAAGGAATTTCACAAGGTAATGTCATCAGTTAAGGCAGGAACAGGCCATTTTCACTTCTTCTGTGATTCTTCAGTTACTTCTGGCCAGCTGGATGTATACGTGCAGGTCACAGGGGCTTTGCTTGGGCTCAGAGGCCTGACACCTTGGTACACTGGAAAAACAACTAGAGATCAGATATGGCATCCTTGAGTAGATTTTTCTACAAATATTTTTAGGGCTAACTTTTTTTCTGTTTTGCATTTGTCTTGATTCATTAATTTTTTTTCAGCAACTATTCAGTTGTTTCACAAAAACAGAAAAAATATCCTAAAATGTATATGGAATCAGAAAGGACTCAGAATAGCCAAAGATATCCTAAGCAAAAAGAACAAAACCAGATGAATCACATTATCTGACTTTAAATTATACTACAGATCTATAGTAACTAAAATAGCAGATACATGCATAAAAATAGACACATACACCAATGTAACAGAATAGAGAATTCAGAGACAAAGCCACAAACCTACAGTGAACTCATTTTTGACAATGGTGCCAAGAACATACACTGGGAAAAAGACAGTCTCTTTAATAAATTCTGCTTGGAAAACTGGATATCCACATGCATAAGAATGAAATTAGATCCCTATCTCTCACCATATACAAAAATCGTATCAAAATGGATTAATGACTTAAATCTAGAACCACAAACACAAGCAACCAAAGCAAAAATGGACAAATGGGATCACATTAAGTAAAAAGCTTCTGCAAAGAAAATGATATAATCAGCAGAGAGATTACCCACAGACTGGGAGAAAATATTTGCAAAGTACCCATCTGACAAGGGATTAACAACCAGAATAAATAAGGTACTCAAACAACTCTATCGGAACAAAATCTGATAATCTGATCAAAAAATGGCCAAAGATTTGAATAGATCTTTCTCAATACAGGATGTACAAATGGCAAGCAGGCATATAAAAAAGCATTCAACATCATTAATCATCAAAGAAATGCAAATCAAAACTACAGTATCATCTCACCCCAGTTAAAACTGCTTATGTCCAAAAGACAGGCAATAACAAATGCTGGTGAGGATATGGAGAAAATGGATCCCTCATCCACTGTTAATGGGAATGTAAATTAGTACAACCACTGTGGAGAACAGTTGAGAGCTTCCTCAAAAAAACTAAACATTGAGGCACCATATGATCCGCAATCCCATTGCTAATTACATACCCAAAATAAAGCAAATCAGTATATGGAAGAGATAACTGGAGTGCTGTTTGTTGCAGCACTGTTTCCGATACCTAAGACTGGGAAGCAACCTAAGTGTTCATCAAGAAACAAATGTATAAAGAAAATGTCATATATATACACAATAAGTATTATTCAACCATAAAAAGAATGAGACCCAGTCATTTGCAACAACATAGATGTAACTAGAGATCATCATGTTAAGTGAAATAAGACAGGAACAGAAAGACAAATAGACAAATATTGCATGTTCTCACTTATTTGTGGGATCTAAAAATCAAATCAACTGAACTCATGGACATAGAGAGTAGAAGGACAGTTACCAGAAGCTGAGAAAGGTAGTGTGGGGCTGAAGGGGTTGGAGGTGGGGATGGTTAATGCATGCATAAAAAATAGAGTGAACAAGATGCCAGAGAAGCCAAAGGAGTAACCACATAAAGTCTCCACATTTACTTCAAGGGATAACAGGACCATTAGCCAGAACTCAGAAAATATCATTTAATAGATACATATTGCTTACAAGAAGAGACATGAAAATACCCCACATACAATATTAGCAAAGTATATAAAGTAGAATACCACTGTGACTGATTATACTTTATCCAAGAAACTCTCATATTTCATCATGCATTAAAGGGGAGTTTAGAGGAGATAGCATGTATGATCATCTTAAAAGGCACTCAAAAGGAAGTTGATAAAATCAATACTTATTTAAAACTTTTAAACTAGAATGTAGACATATAACCACACAGTGAAAATAATCATGAACAGAAAAATACTAGTCCATGATCTTCCCGTTGGAGTGAGACCCAATCCACAAAGGTTCTGATGATCCTAGCTGATAAAATGAAACAGTAATTGGAAAAATTAAAGGTACACTATCTCTACTTCAAAACTGCATGACTGTCTGCATAGAGATATCAAGTGAATCAAAAATAAAGATGAGCCAGCATAAATATAAAATAAATTAAACTAAAATTAATAAGTTTCTAGAGAGAGAGAGAGCCATAATAACTTATTTGAAATTAAAATTTAGGAATATGTTTTTCATAGTTCTAAAATAGGAAATAAAATACTAAATAAAAATAAGTATGTTACAGTTTCAGATAAAAACTGTAACGTTTTCCTGACTATCATTAAAAAAAAAGAGAGAAATATACCATATCTCTGAAAGGAGAAACAGACTGAAATATATACAGCTATACATACATGCAAAGCTATGGAAATTTTGGCACAAGCAATATTTTTCAAAATTCTCAAAGAGTAAATAAATATGATGGGTTAGAATAAGACTAGTCCTGCGAACTTGTTTTTATTTTTGCTATTCTAAATTAATCTGTGGGAGTAAAGAAATGATGATAGGTTGGATCAAAGAATTAGGCCACCACACACTAAAGCACATTTTATAGCTCTAGTAGGAAAATAAGCATGATGTGTAACAAAAGAGTCCAAGAAAAAAGGATGAAAATATTTATAAACATATACTAGTGTATATTTAAAAATGTATATTATATATAATACCATTGGACGAAGAAAGGACTATCGAAATGGACATAAATTGTAGTTGCTTGAAAAACTAATATAGGTATATGTTTTGTTGAAAGACAAATACAAAAAAAGATTTGATGGACAAATCCTCTTATCACATAACAAATCAAATAAACATCCAAATGTAAATAAGCGTGCAAATATGTTAAATATTTAAATATAAAAACAAATTTAAAAACTAAAGCTGAATATGTCTTTAATTGAAGAATCTTGTCAACAAAGCAAAGTAATAAATCACAAGTAGCTATGGAATATATTACATTAATTTATATATTACATATAGAATATACAGGTGTTTACATATGCATATGTACATATATTTATATACTTTATTTGCTTATTTTTGGATAATTTATAAATTAATAAAAGAAATTATCTCTGTATTAATATATGTATGTAAAGAGATACGGATATATAGATATGTATCTTTAGTGTGTTTTTATGTATATGTAAATACACATTTTCTCTAAAAATATGCAATTTCTCTAAAAATGTATATTTACATTTATCTAAAAACTGAAAAAATGCAGCTAGTATTATAAATAGCTGTTATAATTTATATATGACTTCATAATACAATGCTTCTTTTAATATGCATATAGAGTTATTATGTAATTATAGATTCCCCAGAAGTACAAATAGGAATTAGCATGTGACAAACATTCATAATATCAGCAAATTCAAAATCCAAGCAAAAATCTATTTTTAATAAAAATACAACATACACAACATTTAGGATTCAACATACAAAATAAGTACAGATTACTTCATTTATTTGTAAAAGTACTCTTTTTTACTTTTACAAACTGTCACAGAGTACTTTTACAAACTCGGAGTGCAGATTGATAATCATTCAAACTGCCATTTTACAGAAAATAATCAAAATTAAATAATTTAAAAGTCATATATTTTCTTCACATAACTGGAAGAATAAATATTAATAAAACAATTGGCCAAGCAGGGTGGCTCATGCCTGTAATCCCAGCACTTTGGGAGGCTGAGGCAGGTGGATCACGAGGTCAGGAGTTCAACACCAGCCTGGCCAACATGGTGAAACCCGGTCTCTACTAAAGATACAAAAAATTAGCTGGGCGTGGTGGCGGGCGCCTGTAATTCAAGCTACTTGGGAGGCTGAGGCAGGAGAATCGCTTGAACCCGGGAGCCAGAGGTTGCAGTGAGCCGAGATTGCACCGTTCCACTCCAGCCTGGGTGAAAGGGCGAGACTCCATCTCAAACAACAACAACAACAACAAAACAATTATCTGAAATAAAATCGCTATGAATTATAGCACTTTACCTTTGAGATTTTTACAGAGAGATACACTTTTATGGAAGGAGAAAAGCATTTCAATAGATTCAAAAAAGTATCTGTCTTTCTCTACTAATAGAAATTAGCGTCCTTGGAGAAATAACTGAACCCAAGGCTGGGACACGGAAAATATATGAATTGGTAACATATCTGGTGACACAAAGTATGGAAGTATTCAAACATGTTGAATGCATTTTAAAAAGACAAAAAGTCAGCTTGAAGATGTGCCTATGGTGAAAAAGGAACACTTTGAATAACTAAAAGAATATAGTCAATGATGTATAGTAGTAGATTTTTGAAAAAGCTGTAATTATACATCCAGTTCTATACAAAAATATAATTAGGTTGGTAGGTATGAAGGAATGTAGAGATATATATATATACACACACACATACATACATGGATAATAGGTACATGATAGGTAGGTAGCTAGATAGTGGTCAGAAAAGAAAGTGATTATTTATAATCAAATTTTTGCACTGTTTTGTAATCATAATGAT
Organism: Pongo pygmaeus; assembly: GCF_028885625.2. Classification (NCBI taxonomy): domain Eukaryota; kingdom Metazoa; phylum Chordata; class Mammalia; order Primates; family Hominidae; genus Pongo; species Pongo pygmaeus. The sequence goes on along the minus strand of NC_072388.2, from coordinate 41,845,594 downwards.
ACTTGATTTAGGCAAGGTTGTTGTAAGGATGCTAAAATCATTTTATCTTAGTTTACTGAAGAACGAATTATTAATATGGTTTAAAAATCTTTCTAAGTAGATTATGTATTAATTGCAAACATTTAACAAAATCTTTTCTATAAAGTCATTTGGGCTTTATTGAAGTAAATCTCATACCAAGTGATTGAAGTTAATATCATCAATAATGGGGCAAACTGACATCCCGTGCTTCTTTGTGTGACACACTGAGAAATGCAATATATCAATCACTTAGGTAAGATTCCTGCTCAGAATGCATTATCTGAGTTTCTTTATAAAGAAGCAATTGATCAAAACCAAATTGATGAAATTGGACTCAATTCTTAAAAAATACTAGTGTCTTGAAAGATGAAGAAAGAATGAAGAACAGCTCTAGATTAAGTGAGAGTGAAAAGTTATAACTGAATGCAATTTTGAATCAAGTTTGGGATTTTGAAGCAGGAAAATAGTGTTAGAGTATCATTAGGATGAATGATGAATTTGAATATTTACTATTTATTAGGTAAAAGTATTGTGTTGATGTTAAATTCCCTGAACTTTTAAATTAATGTTGGTAATGAAAGAGAATGCTTCTATTATTAGGAAAGACCTGCTGAAATAGGTTAACAATCATGACATCTGCAGTTTACTTTCCAATGATTTAGCACACAGACACACACACACACACACAAACACAGACACAAACATAACACAGAAAGCAAATATGCTATGTGAATGTAAATATATCAACATATACATAGCATATGTACCATTGCATAATTATATAATGCATTGGATGTTTTAATATTAATGTATTACATATATTATATATTATATGAGGTGTATGATATACACTACCTGATATTATATATTCTATTTCTATATAAATATAGAAGCAAATACAACAACATAATAAGAACTGATTAACAGGTTAAAATCATACAATACTGTATCAATATTATTTCAAATTTTCTGCTAATGTAAAATATTGTTTTCAAAATTAATTTGTAATAGATTAGGAAAGAAAAGGAAGAGTTTGGATTGTAGGTGAAACTATGATGACAATTCAAGTGTTGTATAAGTTTTGTAATTTAAGTTTTCTGGAATATTTATGTATTATTTTATTAAAATATTTTTATAATAAGAAGTGTTTCTACTTTTAGTATATAATTTACAGCTCCTTTATATGCATAATCAAGTTGCTGGAAAAGTAATATTTCATTCAGTTTCAAATTTCGTATCTTCTGTTCACTCTTCAGCACACTGCACTATGAATTTTTCCCTAAATATTCTGCTTAAAATGCTCTCACTAGTTCTTACAAGTAACTTCCTTTCACATCATCTAAATTGCTTTCCCTTTTGAGATCAAAATTTTAGATACACTTCACTCCACCAAATCATATGATTTATATTGGATAAAGTAAATATAATTTAAGGAAAAGCACATTTGGGAAGGCAAACTTTTTAATACCAAATACACATATTTACAATACAATATGTGTGTGTACACAACACATTTGTACTTAAACTATAATGTCAAAATATTTTCAGCTTTGAAAAAAATTCATAAACTTATTGATGTAAAATAACTTCCAGATGAGCATACATTATCCTTTACACTTACAAAGTTCATGATACATTTTCAAGCAAAATATAAGCCAGTCTGTTCTCTTTTCCGTGATAAATGGCCCAAACCAAGTAAAAGGTATCTTCAGAGTATACATTATAGTGCTCCTCAAGTCCAACAGACAGCATTATTGGTCAGGAAAATCAGAGAAATTACAGAAGAAACTTTCTTTTAACCATAAATTTGCTATAGCAATTTAATGTATACGCCATAATATCTATTCTAAAAAATTAGAGACACCTGTATGTATGCCAATATTTAATTTAAATAACATTTGGACTATTCACTAATTTTTATTATGCATTGCATGAATTACATAGCACCTTAACACAAATAACAAATAATTGATTGTATTTTTATTAGGAATTACGCAAAGTTCTAATTTGGGTGTTTAAAGCAGGAAATGAAAAATTCAGCCATTTACTATTTCTATTATGACTATGAAACTTTGCCACAAAATATTTTATCTTATGTCCTATTACAAATAAATAAACTAAAAATACATAACAGCTTCAGAATCACAAGGGTGCCAAGGAATCATTCTCTTGATTTCAGAAACCATTCTATTATTTACTTGCTATTACCTCCCATTGTATATGTCCATTCTATGAGAATATATGACTTCATGTGGTAGACCTAATGGGACTATGGATAAGTGGGTGATTTTTCAGTGTTATGTTATGAGTGATAACAGCCTGCTAAATTGTTTAAGAAAGCTGGAACAATAGACTGCTGTCAGCATGAGTTGGCTGCATTGATGAAATCTACATATCAGCTTTAGAACACTGAGTAATGAGGCAAAAGAGTAGTTTCCAACCCCTAATGGACTTAATTATAATTTGTTTTAGATTCCAGATTAAACTCCAGACCAAGACATGACATCTAAAATTTTATTCCATGAGCAGCTAGAGACAATGGGAAATGGTGTGCGTTCTTTGTCTTATTTCTTCCATAACTAACTACCTAAAACTTAGTGTTCCTTTTTTCTTTGCTGACTGTCCTCACGTGGCTATCCTTAGCACCAAGAGCCTTCTCGCCATTTTCGTAGCTTGATCTTTACAGTTCAGAGCCAGCAATAATGCATCAATCCTCCTTAGGATAGTTAAGTGTAAAGTTTGTGATATACTGTTATTCAAGATTATCTTTCATTTAAAAATTGTTGAAGGTATGATATTCTACACAGTTTATCTATAAAAATCAAACAAGGCACATCAGTGAAAGTCATTTTATATTCATTAACATCTTCCTGATAAAATAAATTGTATATATGTCATAGAAAAGGTTTTAGTTACTTAATGAGTAATTTGTTTTAAAATGTAACTTTATATTATTTTTCTTGACAAGATGCAGTAACAGAAAACTGATTTGTACTTCTATTGGAAAAAATTGTAAAACGAAAGTATATATAAAGCAACAGTATCCAAAATATTTAACATCAGAAAAAGAACAATGATTGCTGAGAGACAGCAAGCAAAGAGAGCACTATGATTGCTCGGTTCTTGGCCTCCAGTTTACTAGGCGGAGTCCAGGAATATTCCTGAGTTGAAAAGACATTGCTGAGAGTATGAAGAGGCCAAGGAGAAAAAAACTTAATGCAAAGAATAATAGAAGGAGAAAACCGCACAAAGAGAATCTTTCACAGATTTGAAAATTTTTCTCCCTCTTAATATTAATTGAAAACTTACTGGAGCATATATGCCAAAAAAAAAAAAAAAAACCCAAGGCAGGAGGTAGAAGAGTGAAAAAACTCCGGAGCTTAGTAGCTTGAAAAAGTTACTGGTCCCAGCAGCCAGTTGGAAACCCTCTTAATTAATGAGGCATCAGGTAGAATAAACACCATAGTTTGGCGTCAGCAGTAAGCCAAAGTTTTCTCGAGCAAATATTTCTCTGGTCCCACATACCACAACTTAAGAGTAAGACCAAAAAGAAAAAGAAAAATAATTGTAATTAATCCAGAAATAGTATAGATGACATAATTAGTACATAAAGACATTAAAGCAGTTAAAATAACTTTATTCTATATGGCCAAAAAGCTACAGAAAGTTTGACTGTGCTAAGTCAATAAATAAATATATTTAAAAGACCAAAATCATATCCTTAGATATAAAATATCATATTAAATTACATGAAAAATAAAAATTATAAAATTTATTCCATATGAAATATTCCAGATAAAAATATTAGTAATTCTGAAAATATAGCATCAAAAACTCTACAGACTGTAACCTAGAAAAAAAGAAGAATGAAAAAAAAATAAACAGGTTCAGTGAACTGTGAGACAAAGCATGCAAAGCAAGTAGCCTAAGGCATGTGCAATTGGATTCCCAGAAAACAGGGTGTGGGCAGAAAATACCACAAGAAATAATGGATATTTTTGCATATTTTATTAAAACTATAAACTCTCAGATCCATGAGCTCAATAAAATATGACATAAACTAAAACAAAGTACATCTTTATTGAATTGCTTAAAACTGGCATTAAAGAGGAAATTTTAAAAGCAATCAGAAAAAAAAATACACAAGACACAGAGAGAAAGAAATTAGAATGATAGATTACCTCTCATCAGAAAAAATGCATCGTGGACAGTAGGAAAATATCTTTAAGTAACTGAAAGGAAAATAACAAAAACGAGCAAACAATACAAGTCAACCTAGAGTTGTATATTCAATGACAACAATTATTCACAAAAAATAAAGGCAAAAACAAGACACAGGCAATTGATGAAATCATTAATTACCAATCATCTTACATTATGAAAAATGTGAAGAAAAGTCCCCCAGGCCAAAGGAAAGTGAGGAAAATGATAACAGATTGAAATCTGCATTTATTAAAAAAAAGAGCCTCAGATGCCATGCCTAAGGGCGGATATAAAAGACTTCTTTCTTAACATTATTATTTTTAACAAAAGTAATATAAAATGTAAATTGTCTAAACAACAAAACTAAAACTTGTGGATTGTTAGAATGAATACAGAAGCAAAATGTAATTATCCACTACCTACAAGAAACTCACTTTAAAGAAACAAAGGGGTTCAAGCATATGAACAGATAATGACATCTAACAATAATCATACTAATATTAATTTTTGAAAGTTGATATTAAAAGAAAGCTGGAGATGCTACGTTACTGCTTAACAAGTTTGATTTCAGAGAAAAAATATTGTCAGGGAAAAATAATATTAGAGGGTAAATTCATCAAGAGAGCATAACAATCTTAAGCAGTATACACATAGTAACAGAGACTCAAAATATCTAAAGCAAAATCTAATGGAATGTCAAGAAGAAATACACCAATCTGAAGTTGCAGTGAGAGTTTTTAATACTCTTCTATCAATAATTTTAATTAGAAAAATTAATTCAACTATAGTAAACTACCTATTATTTTCAAGCACAAATGAAATATTTATGAATATAGACACAATTATGAGCAATAAAACAAGTCTCAATATATTTGATGAATTAAATCATAGAAAGGAAAGAAAGAAGATGAAAAAAAGAAAGGGAGGAAGGATGGATGGATGGATGGAAGGAAGGGAGGAAAGTAGGGAAGGAGGGAGAAAGGGGAAGAGAGAGAGAATAGGCCTTACTTTGAAGACCCAACAATTATTTTTGGAAAAAAAATAGAATTTATACATTGCTGGACTAAAAGCAATATATAATCTGAGGGTAATATAAACTAATTGGAGTAAACCTAGTACTACCATCAATAAGGTTGGTATGAGGGAAGAAATTTGAAATAATCATTTTGAAGACTCATGTCTCTAATGAAATATCATGTCAGGATAGGAATCATTTTATATTCTATTAAATATTTTTTAAAATTAACCAAAATATAAAATGATTAATATTTTTTGAATAAAAAGAAAATAATCTATATGAAGATAATTCTCTCAGGTACCATGCAGATGTACATTTCAGTTAACAATTTATCTGAAGTTCAATTACATAATAATGTTGTTTATATGAGTTAATGTCTAAATTTAATTTCTTATCTGATTCTATCATGTAGATAAAATAATGCAAATAGTATACCCTCATTGGTAATGCAAAATGGTACATTCTTAAACTTAGTAAAACCTTATGAAAACAGGCTTCATTCAAAACAAATTGTAAGTTAATAAAAATCTAGAACTTTTTCAGTCCTCTTTCTGTTCCATCATTTTCACATGTACAACACGTTGACAGTAACATATACATTTTTCTTTTTTGATACGGAGCCTTGCTTTTTTGCCTAGGCAGGAGTGCAGTGGTGTGATCTCTGCTCACTGCAACCTCCGCCTCCCAGGTTTAAGTGATTCTCCTGCCTCAGCCTCTTGAGCAGCTGGGATTACAGGTGTATACCACCACACCCAGCTAATTTTTGTATTTTTAGTAGTGATGGGGTCTCACCATGTTGGCCAGTCTGGTCTTGAACTCCTGGCCTCAGATGAACTGCCTGCTTTGGCCTCCCAAAATGGCATCCCAATTCAGGACACAAAGCTTCCACAGCGTGGAAGTGTGTCCTGAATTGGTTCCTTCCAGTGGGTTCTTGGTCTCACTGACTTCAGGAATGAAACCGTGGACCCCCACAGTGAGTGTTACAGTTCTTAAAGATGGTGTGTCTGGAGTTTGTTCCTTCAGATGTTCAGATGTGTCTGGAGTTTCTTCCTTCTGGTGGGTTTGTGGTCTTGCTGACTTCAGGAGTGAAGCTGCAGACCTTCTCAGTGAGTGTTACACCTCTTAAAGGTGGTGTGTCTGGAGTTGTTTGTTCCTCCTGGTGGGTTCGTGGTCTCACTGACTTCAGGAATGAAGCTGCAGACCCTCCTAGCGAGTGTTACAGCTCATAAAGGTAGCGTGGAACCAAAGAGTGAGCAGCAGCAAGATTTATTGTGAAGAGCGAAAGAACAAAGCTTCCACAGCAAGGAAGGGGATCCAGCTCCTGCTGGATCTTGAGTGGCCAGCTTTTATTCCCTTATTTGGCCCTGCCCATGTCCTGCTGATTGCTCCATTTTACAGAGCGCTGATTGTTCCATTTTACAGAGTGCTGATTGTTCTGTTTTTACAGAGTGCTGATTGGTGCGTTTACAAACCTTTAGGTAGACACAGAGTGCTGATTGGTGCGTTTTTACAGAGTGCTGATGGGTGCGTTTACAAACCTTTAGCTAGACAGAAAAGTTCTCCAAGTTCCCACTCGACCCAGGAAGTCCAGCTGGCTTCACCTCTCAATATGGTAATATGAAAACCCTGAAGACGCCACCAAAAGATATATTTCCATTTGTTTGTGTTATCTTTGATGTCTTTCAGCAGTGTTTTGTAGTTCTCCTTGTAGAGACTTTTTAACTCCTTCATTAAGTGCATTCCTAGATGTTTTATTATTTTGTAGCTATTTGAAAAGGAATGAGTTCTTGATTTGATTCTAAACTTGGTTGTCATTGGTGTGTAGCGGCAATACTAATTTGTGTAACATTGATTTTGTGACCTGAGATTTAACTGATTAATTTATCCCAAATACTCCAAATCCAGGAGTATTTGGGAGAAGTCCATAGGGTTTTCTAGGTATAAGTTCATATCATCACCATACAGAGATCATTTGACTTCCCTTTTTTCAAGTTAGATGTTCTTTATTTTGTTTTTCTCTTGCCTGAATGCTCTCATTAGGACTTTCAATAGTTATGTTGAATAGAAGTGGTGAAAGAAGATATCCTTATCTTGTTCCACTTCTTAGAGGGAATGCTTTCAGCTTTTCCTTGCTCATTATGAGGTTGGCTGTGAAATATCATATATTGCTTTTATTATTTTGAGGTACTTACAGATTAGAAGAATCAATAATGTGAAAATGGCCAAACTTCCCAAAGCAATGTAGAGCTTGGATGCAATTTCTATCAGAATACCAACATCATTTTTCACAATATAAGAAAAGACAATCTTAAAATTCATATGGAAGCAAAAAAAGAGCGCAAATAGCCAAAGCAATCCTAAGCAAACAGAACAAATCTAGAGACACCACATTACCTGACTTCAAATTATACTACAAGGCTATAAAGTAATCAAAACAACATGATACTGGCATAAAAGTAGATATATAGACCAATGGAATAGAATAGAGAATACAGAGATAAGTCCAAATACTTACAACCAACTGATCTTTGGCAAAACATACAAAAATATAAATTGGAGAAGGGACACTCTATTCAATTAGTGGTGCAAGGAGTGTTGTATAGTGACATGTGAAAGAATGAAACTGGATTCCTATCTCTTACTGTATACAAAAATTATCTCAGGATGGATTAAAGACTTAAAGCTAAGACCTGAAGCTACAACCATCCTAGAAGAAAACCTAGGAAACACTTTTCTAGACATTGTGACTAAGATCCCAAAAGCCAACACAACAAAAACAAACATAAATAAATGAGACTTAATTATTTTGCTGCACAGCAAAATAAACCACCAACAGAGTAAATAGACAACCTATAGAATGGGAAAAAATATTCATAAACTATGCATCTGACAAAGGTCTAATATCCAGAATCTATAAGGAACTTAAAAAACATTAAGAAGCAGAAAGCAACACCATTAAAAAGTAGGCAAAGACATGAACAGACACTTCTCAAAAGAAGACATACAAGCAGACAAAAAACTTATGAAAAAGTGCTCAACATCACTAATCATCGGAAATGCAAATCAAAACCACAATGATATATTACCTCACACCAGTTAGAATGGCTAATATGAAAAAGTTAAAAAACAAACAAACACACACATGTTGGCAAGGCTTCAGAGAAAGGAAATGTTCATATACTGTTGGTGGGATTGTAATTTAGTTCAGCTCCTGTGGAAAATGATTTGGAGATTTGCCAAAGAACTAAAAATAGTATTATCATTTTATCCAGCAATCCCATTACTGGATATATACTCAAAGGAAAACAAATCATTCTACCAAAAAGGCATCTGTGCTCACATGTTTATTTCAACACTATTCACCGTAGCAAAAACATGAAATCTACTTAGGTGCCTATTGATGGTGGATTGGATAAAGGAAATGTGGTACAAAAACACCACGGAGTACTATGGAGCTATAAAGAGAATGAAATCATGTCTTTTGCAGCAATGTAGATGCAGCTAGAGGCTGTTATTCTAAGTAAATTAACATAGGGACAGAAAACCAAATGCTGCATGTTCTGACTTATAGTTGGGGGCTAAACATTAGGTATACACAGACATAAAGATGGGAATAATAGACACTGGAGACCCAGAAACGAGGAAGGGAAGAAGAAGGTCAAGGGTTGAAAAACTACCTATTGGATACTATGTTCATTATTTGGGTGATGGTTTCAACTGAAGCCTAAACCTCAGCATCACACGATATATCCATGTGACAAACCTGCACATGTACCCTTTGAATCAAATATTTAAGAAAAAAATAATAAAATAATACTTTAAAAATATGATTGCTGCCTTGTATGTAAGGTAGTAATCATATTTTACTACCTTAGAGTTTACTACATTGTATGTCATGATCCTTCCATTTATTTCAGAATTTTCTCACTCTTTTCTTCAATTTTATTTTACTGTTTAGGAATCAGCCCTTTTCTTCATTTCTGCTGACGTTGCTCCTTTCTACTATTTAGTAAGCTCATATTAGCTCCATCTTCTGTGTAGCTGCTGCTTTTGTGACTATCTCAGGAATATTGTTTATAGATATCTGTTATTTCCAGATAAATCCATTACTTCAGTTTGTTTCATGCCTAACATATGCCTTCTCAATAGAACAACCTTTCTCTGTAAACAGTTGACAGTGTTTTCTAAAATTTTGAATTTTTTTTGTTTATGTCTTATATTTGATATTTTCACTTCACTGAATCTGATCACCCTAAATCTCCTTGGTATGTGAAGCAGGTGGCTTAAGGTTATCTCTTTCACCATTTTTTTTTTTTTACTAAATAAATCAGTCAAAAGTATTCTGAGTGGGAAGGCTAAACAATTAGCATATTGATGTGATGAAACACAAGCTCTGTTACCACAATTGTCTAGTAGAGTGGTTCATTCCTCAAGTAAGTTTATGCTTTTACTATTAAACTTCACTAAATAAATAGCTGTTGGGTGCCCTCCCAATTAATATCACAATTATTTTTCTTCTATGAGTGTTTTTATGTCCTAAGAACATAAAAACTAATATTTAATAAGTTGCATTACATTTGGTAACAGCAATAATAACAACAATGGTTAATAGTCAGCTTATGTTCTTTTCTCACAGAGCTTGCGTATACATTTTGGTTTTCTTCTAATCTGGGATAAACCATTATCTTCAACAAGCTTAAAATTTTCTAGAATAGAAACAACAATGAGACACTTATATTTATATTAAAATATGTTGAAGAAGAAATACAAAATAATCAAACACAAGCTTAATGGGGAAGAAAACTTTTTTCATACAGTATGTTTTGAACTGGTCAAGAATAAAATACTACTGTTTGTATTTTGTTTCCATGGAAAAGATGCATTCTCTAATGTTTAGATCAAAATTTACCTAAGAGAAAAATAAAACAATTTTCCAAACATCAGAAATGCATTATTATTTCAATATATTTGGTTTAGCAAAACATAATATTGACATATTTTTAATTATTGATAATTAACATATCAATATATTTTTATCATAATCAACATATTAGTTTTTAATATAAATTTAACATTAACATAATATTAATTTTGGGTAGTGTGTGAAAAATAAAAGGTTAGGCAATGTCTGAGGAGCTAGGTTCGACATAAAAAAGAGAAAAATTTTTACGAAAATTTTTACTAAAATTTTGTGGATTTTCAAAACTAAAAAAAGAAAAACCATGAATTGTGGATTGCAGTGGGAAAACAAGCCTGAGCACAATACAATAGGATGGGATTAAAAGAAAAAGATAAATGCTGGACACCTCACCAAAGAATATATGCAGGTGGAAAATCAACATATAAAAAGTTAATCTACTTCATATGTCATCAGGGAAATGCAAATTAAAACAGCAATGAGATACACATTGACTTGAATGGCCAATATCTAGAACAATGACACTAAATGCTGTTGAAGATGGAAGCATCAAGAACTCTCATTCATTGATAATGGGAATATAAAATGGTATGGCCACTTTAGAAGATAGTTTGGCTGCTTCTTCCAAAACTAAGCATACACCTACCATATGATATAGCAATAGCACTCATCATTTTTTTTTCCAAAGAGGTTAAAAACATATGTCCCCACAAGAATCTTCAACCTGATGTATATTGCCACTTTATTCATTGCCCAAACCTGGAAGCAACCAAGATGCCCTTCAGTAATTCAATGGATAAGTAAACTCTGGTACTTCCAGACAATGAAATATTATTCAGCACTAAAAATAAATTATTTATTAAGCTACGAAATGTCATAGAGAAAGCTTCTATGTATATTGCTAAGTGAAAGAAGTCAGTCTGAAAAGCCAATGTATTCAAACATATAACATTCTGGAAAAGTAAAACTGTGGTGAGAGTAAAAAGATTGGTTGTTGCCAGGAGTTGATGGGAGTAAATATTACATAGTATAGGGTTTGACCAGAAGACTGACATTAGAGGAAAGGAGGTTTGGGAATGGGTCCATTACCACAGGATCCACTGGTCATCCAGAATAAGTCTGCCTGATATAGCAATGGAAACACCTATACAAAACAGGTTTGAAATGACAGCTAAAGGGAAAATCCTCTGAAAAGATGCTTTCCATCTTTCAAAATACAATATCTGTAATATATGCACTTTGTGCTGCACATGGACTATAGAAAGAATAACTGTGTCTGGAAACCAAGAGGAGAAATTCCCAGTCACTTACTAGAAACTGCAAATTTGGAAGTTCTGATCTCTAATGTAAGTACATACTTGTCAGTGGACACAAGAGGTACACTATTTAATTTCAAGCCATATTACCATGTGGGCATATTGTACTCATGCCCAGGGACCAGTATTTATAAGAAGAGCCAAAATTTTGATGAAGATAATTGACTCTGATCAGCAGAAGCATATAGTTGTTTTTACAAAAGAGGAATGAAGGGAAAGTGTGTGGAATCCAGCAAATTTCATTCAGACACTTGATGTTCCTCCTTCGTGTAATTTTAACTATGAATGTATGCATAGAGGAAACTTAGTTTGAAATTATCAAATCATTACCAAAGCGTCAAGACCTTTAGAAATGAGTGTTTAGGTCATACCACTATCTAAACCATCAATACCTGCTGAGCAGAGAGTAAGGGACATTTCAAATGGATCATGGAGAAGCCAGCCATATGTAAATGGCCCTGAGACCAATTGCAGCAAAAGGGATTTTAATTTTCTCTAAAGGGATTTTAGAGAAAGGGATCCCAATTAAAATTAAATTTAAGGGATTTTAATTTTCTTTACTAAATTCTGTAGTCTAGGTTTCTCCTGGAAGAAATACCTCACAGGAACTGTGGAAGAGCTCCTGCCTGAATCTGTGTGGTAAAAAAGATTTTTATAGAGAAGTGGAGTGGAATTGATGGGCCTTAAAAATGTCCTACTTGGATTTTTTATCAATGGGGGATCCCACTTAAAAAGTGTTGCTTAACAGCCTTCAACAACTACCCATGTAGTTGCATGTATAAAACTTTTAATATCATTTATTAAATGGCTATTTTAAAATATTAAATATAATTTATTGATATATTAAAGGACATATGTGTTTATCTGTGCCTATTATTATTTTTATTTGTGTTGATAATTGTTATTGGTCTGATATTTCAGGAAGGGAGACTGTCATAATAGTAAAGAGTAGAACATCTTGGCGGGGGGATCTGTAAATGATAATAGCAAGGAAAACTGGGTCACATGAAAAAAGAGAAGACTATAGACTGAGCAATGTTTTGTAGATTTAGACTTTTCCTGTAGATATTGGAACTCCTTCATCTTTTAAAATGTATGTAAATAATTCACACAAAAAATTATTTCAGTTAAAATTCTCTGGTTTTATCACTCAGCATCATGGCCACCACAATATAGTGGTTAAGGGCATGGGTGTAGTAGCTACATAAAACTGAATCTGAGCTATGAATCTGGCACTTAGTTAACTATGTAACTTTTGAGAATTTCTGTCATTTCCATAAGCCTCAGCTTTTTCATTTTTTAATATTTTAGTAATACCACCTTCACAATATTGTAATGGAGCTATATTAAGAGAATGCATAGTAATTTACATTTACATATTGTATGTTCACAATACATTTTCAATATTTGGAATAACAACAATGACAACAGTAATAGTAATTTCAATAATTTGAAGTTATTTCTTTTGGTCAATCATTAGTCTATTGAAGGAAGCATTAAAATACTGTTATATATTGTGACCTAAAATTTGTGATGTCTATCTTTAATGACGTATGACTAATTTGGAGATAAGAATAATGCACGTAAGGATATAAGTACATATATTATATGATAATAACATTGTTTTAAGTAGTAAAATTTCAGTAAGCATGAATACAACAGTTTACTGACAAGGATTTACTGTAAATTGCTAACACTAGGGACAAATTTGAAATACTACAGATAAGTAAACTAGACTCAGATTACGGAGTGCATTCACATCCCCCTAGATTAATTTCTACTAAACTCATTGAAAAGTTCACATCATTATGTTTTGAATATATTTTAGAAAAGCAAGTTGTGAGAAGGGATAATCCACCAGAATATGTGCCATTATTGAGGAAGAAGGACAATTTCAGGTTAAGTACCTCTAATGCTCCTAAAACACTTAGTCAGAAAGAGATTAACATCCAGTCTACATTAATGGGAGTAGTAATAAAGAATAAAATGTGTATCTAGTATATTGATGATTTAAATAAATTAGAAGAAATAATTAGTGTTTATTGTTGTATCATAAATGCTACTGTTTTCAAGTACTGTCAAATTATAAAATCATAGAAAGATGATGAGTAAAAGAGTTACCTTATTGCCAGTTACTGGATCCATATCTGAGAAAGAGAGGCTTGACCTACAATGAAACAGAAGGGGATCTAAAGGATAGAAGAAATGGAGTAGGTTTGTCCAGCAAAATTTTGAGGATAGAAAATATAAATGATAGTTTGAAAATGCCAGAAAAATAAAAGATACTTAACAATATATACAATTTTAATAAAGAATAACATAAGAGACCAGTGTATTAAAGTTGCCTAAAACTGATTATCACTAATAATGACAGGTCTGTGATGTGTTTGGTTGCAGAGGAAGAGTAAGGTGGGGGTAGAAAGAAAGGCACATAAAATGGTAGAGTGATTTATCTTTATCAACAACTAGGAAGACAGCTGGTTACAAATAGCTAGCTCATACTGCAAGCAATTTAAACAATTCCCTAAATATAACAGCAAGAAGATGAGGTTTTTTGAAACCTAAATTCAGATCAAATATGTAGACAATCTATCATAATTATTTATGTCACCATCATCTTTTATGTTGACATATGCTGAAAACCTGTTCCCTAAAATGATCACTCTGAACAAAATACTTCAGAGTCAACTAAAAATAAATAATACATGCATTGAGTATTATGTAATATATTTCTTCAAAAATGGCGTTCAAATCATGGAGTAGTGAAGAGGGGAAGTAACTAATAATTTGGTTTCTTGGGTATAAACTTTCCTCTGAAGCAAGCTTGTATAATTTAAACACTTAACCTTTGAGCCTGACTTACCTGATTGGTAAAATGGAAATAATGACCCTGCCTTGAAAGCATGTTGAAAATTAAAAGCTTCATTATTATTAATGTTATTCATTTTAATATGTTCAATTAATGCAGCGTGGCCACTTAAAAAAGAGAAACTACAAATAAAATTATAGTAAATTTTTATTCTAATTAAATCTGGCTAGCAAAATAATACAATTTAATATGTGAAATTATTCTTTCAAACTGACAAGAGGGCATGTCCATTATAAAAGTCTATTGGTCTGAATCTTATATATGCATGAAATATATTCATAATAGATATTTTTATATATGTATTACATAAACAGATGTGTGGTAAATTTCTATATAAAGTCAATTGCAAATCCACACAGATGTATAAGAAGATATATTAACAAAATATAAGTCACCATGAGAAATCAGACAAGTTCAATTAAAGATATTCTTTAAAATATGCCACTAGTAAGAGTTATTAGTTAGGTAGAATTACATTCACATAACAAGTTTTAAAAAGTATGACCTTTAACAAAGGAACTCACCTCTAAGTTTCCTCACCAAAAGAAAAGAAAGGGAGGTGGAATGGATATTTGTATTGTGGACTTATAAGAAGGGAATGGAATGAGATAACATCTGAAAGCTGCAAAGACTGACATGTAGTAGGCAGCCTATAAACTTTAGCTTTGCTTCGTCTCATTTTAACTTAAGAAAAACTAAAGGTGGAAAGATTTAAAAAGTTACAATTGTCTTAACCAAGAATGTGACCTACCTTATATTATCATTCCATAGTAAGAATCTACAAAACTTTAGGAATGAAATATTTGTTGTAGGAGGGATCTGTTTAGATCAGTAATTTTCAATGCCCTTGGACTTTCCAAAGTCACATAAGAGAGCATGGACCTAGACTTTTTTTTTTTTTTTTTTTTTGATACGGAATCTTGCTCTGTCCCCAGGCTGGAGTTCAGTGGTACAATCTTGGCTCACTGCAACCTCAGCCTTCTGGGTTCAAGTGATTCTGCTGCCTTGGCCTCCCGAGTAGCTGGGACTACAGGCACCCGCCACCACGCCCAGCCAAGTTTTGTATTTTTGTAGAGACGGGGTTTCACCGTGTTGGCCAGGATGGTCTCCATCTCTTGACCTCGTGATCTGCCCGCCTCAGCCTCCTAAAGTGCTGGGATTACAGGCATGAGCCACCGCGCTGGCCGGGGCCCTAGAGTTTTTAACCCATACCTCACTGGTGCCCTTTTTTTTTTTTTCCATCTCCTCCTCATTCTACTTATCTACCACCACTAATTATTGTGATTGTGAAGCACCCTGATCTTTTGGAATACTGCATTGCTCAGTTTTACTGCGTTGGATTAAATAGAGAGGACTCACTCCAAAAATTAAGACTCTTCACTTTCTAGTTGATAAAATTCACAAACATCTCTTCAAGAAAAGTATTTTTTTGGTTCACATAGCTTATTCTCTACAAGAATTTTCCGTGTTGAGTAGGTTTTTTTCTCTTTACAATGCTTGAGTTTCTACTGCGGCATTAGTTTGGGACTGCTTGTTAGTTGGCGGGTTGGAGTAATTCAGAAACTAAACATAAACATTTCTTCTTTATAGAAAGATAAAATCTAGAAAAAAAGTCACTTCTTTCTCACTAAAGACTATGAAATCTAAAGCAATCATGTTTTATCCACTAGTGCCTTAAATCTATCTGAATTTGACAGATAAATATTTTGAAATTTATTGTATATTTAAATAATGCTTTTTCCACTCACTAATTTTAATCTATGTTAACTTGAAAAGATTTAAATTGGAAGATCAACTTCAATTTATACATAACTAAGTGAATTTGACAACTTTGATTATGACATTTACTGCAAGTGGATGGCAGAATTGAGGACTAAAATGATAAATAGTTAACTATAGGCAAATTACAAATGTGTTCACAATGATTGTGTTAGAGTGGTATTCCTTATTTCTTTTCTTAAGCTGAAAAACATTTTTAATTACTTCTGACTTCTATTATGTTCCGTTGTACATATGTATCAATAGTGCTTTAAGTTTAGTTTCAAATATGGCATAAACAAATAATATGGCAAAATTTTATCAGTTTACACACTAGTTATTTAAACATAAATCCAAAAGAAATAAAACTTCATTCCAAAGGGCAGATAGCAAAATGTTAACACCATTAAAATTTCTACCAACTATCCTAATGTCTAGCATGTAATAAGTATCTGTTGAGCTATTAAACAAAGTTTTTGAAAATGCATGGCTATGCCCAAAAGGACAACTATTTGCTGAAAAATTATACAACTATAACTCAATGAACAAAATGTTTCCGTTTTGAAAATTAATATGTAATATTTCCTACTGTCATTGATAGGCATGCCTGTAATTCTTTGTCTTAAATTAAAAATAATTATTAGAACTTATTAAAAGCTTGGTAACTGTCATTGATAGGCATGCCTGTAATTCTTTGTCTTAAATTAAAAATAATTATTAGAACTTATTAAAAGCTTGGTGTTACTTTATACTTACAAGCCTCTATAAATGTAGTTTCAGTTTAGATATTGTATTTTTATTTAATTAAATTAATCCATAAGAATTTCCTTTTATAATATATAATGTCTAATACCTGAATTTCAATTTAAAACTTCTTTTTCTATCATATGAGCATGTCCATATGTTATTTGACATTTGGATATAGCAAATTTATACTTCAAGTTAATGTTTTAACATATGTTTTTTTTTCTAAATAGGGCCTTTTGTAGTTCAGAAAACTAAAACTCACATATTACATGTATTGGTGTGCATGTTTAGAGAAACCGTATTTAAATATAAAAGTATTTTGTTCTTCACTAATATAAACAATTTCAAAACTAAAAAACTTTGTATTACGAATACATTCTATTTGATTTTCTACAGATTAATGATGAATATTTTAAAATTATGGGATTTTTGCATTTATTATGCTTCAAGTTATTAGTGAAAACCTTCAAGAAATAAAACTTAATTATCCATTAATTTTTTATCCAAAAAATTAAAAGATTTTTAACTTCATTATTAGTTAACTCTTTAGGAAGGTCTAAATAATGTTTTAAATCCATATTTGCATGTAGAAAAGTAATATAGTAATCATGTCAAATATTTCAATTTGACAAGTATAAATTAAATTGCATTTAATTTTTGATATCTTTGCAATCTTAATCAAACTGAAAATAAAATGTCTCAGGTAAATATGATAATCTTGTTTTCAAGTTTATCTGAAAAGAAAGAAATATACAATAATTCAGAAGGAAAATGATGTAACTGGACCAAAAAGAAAAGGAAACTTGTAGCAAAATTTAAATATTGAGGCAAATGACGGAAGCTTAGAAGAAGTAGATTACTTTAAAAAAAGTCTGTGTTCAAATTATATATGTACACAGTGGCAATGATGCTGTACGCTTATTTGAATTAGTTGTAGTTTGCCTAGATCCTAGTTAGACTCTACAGTTTTACAGTACATACTTTGCTATAAATTTAAATCTCAGCTTAGTTGTCATCAAGTTAACTTAACTGAAAATTTCCAAAAGTAACTTATTGAATTTTACCTAATTATCATGCATTCTCATAATTTATATAATGTTACTTTTATTTGACAGTAAAATAAAACCACCATCAGTATCTTAATTTCCCTTTCAAGACAGTTAGAGGCTTTGAACACTCTCAATTTTATGTCTTGGTCTGGTGTTTATCTACCACAATGACTTGCACAGAATCCCATTAAAACTGACACAATCCTTTGATATTTCAATTTTTTAAATTTAAATAATAAATTTACCAAATGCATATGGTACAGCAAATCAATACCAAAACTTAAAAAAAAAATACTAGAGGTCTCTATTTTCCTTCTCTTACTCAGTCAACTCAAATATAAACATGTTTTTAATCTCTTATTGAAATATACAAACAGAAATTACTTAAACATATTGCTGTGCACTTTACTTTTTCACTTCATAATATAACACATTGTGGTATATATATTTTAAAATTTATTTGGCTTTATAAATAAATTTTATCTTTTTTAAAAACATGCATAATATTTGATTTTATTTTACCTATTCTACTTTTGAGCCGAATCGATTCCAGTTTTGTTTTTGCAGTACAAACTACATTGCAAAGAACATCTTTCAGAGTACATATTTGTGGACATATGAAAATATATCATTAGGCTACATTGCTGCCAGTGAAATAGATTAGCCAATGAATTTGAGTGATGTTGTTAAATCGACCTTTGAAAATAATCTCACTTTCTACTGCCATTAAGCATATATGGGAAATTCTGTTTTCTTCCCACCAATCTTAACTTTACAAAATTTAATTAGACTGCCTGAATTTAAAGTATTCTATATTGTCATTATAAATCACCATATACAGATCTTTCATAACTCTGTAAGTATCAACTCAGTTTGACATGGTTGAAAGGAACCACCAAGTCATAACTGAGTTTTTAACCATTCATTATTTCTGGAAACTCGAATTATAAAACTAATTGTAGCAGAGGAAATTTCAGCCTAGTAAAAAATGAGCAGTATAGAGATTAATGTGAGTTAAAGCACAAGTCATCAGTTGAATGTTTTGAAATAATACTGAACTGAACATGTACTCCTGATTGAAGAAATTAGAGAAATAATTGAAGAAGTCACAGGAAACAGGTTAACATGTGCCAAAATTTAGAGAACATAAAAGATTATTTTCTTATGCAATTCTTCACTCTCTAGTACTTTCTCACCTTTCTCACCAACTACTCTCCTCTATCCTCTTATCCTCCTCCATGGTCTTCATCATTTAAAAATATAAGTGTGATTAATACAGGAATGTCAGCATAGATGTCCAATAAATGTTTCTAGTAAGACTTTTTATTGTACTTCACCTCAACTTTAGGACTACCTTGTAAAAGAGCCTGACTGAATACTATACTATGCAGAGAAAAGATCATAGCCATAAATGAACCAAAGTAACAAGCAAGCTTAATTCTGCATTATAGCACCACCATTGAGCTCCTATCTCATTCTGCCTCCACCAAAAATAAAACAAACTGGCCTCTCATACAAGGTGTCCAAAGAGTAATACATATAGATGGATAGATATTCATATCCAGTCTAACATTTTTAAAAAATAGAATAATAAAGACACAACAGGGAAATAAATCTCTGATTGGGTATGTTAATTTACAATACAGGTATGTGTATTTAAAAGTCTACATCTCAACTTTTTATAAAAATAGTAGGCTACCTTATTGGGTAGCCTCATCTGTATCACCCACGTGTCATCTACTGGAAGAAGTAACTAAATTTGATAAAAGTCTTGTTCATTTAGAAACTACCTTTAAGCCTTCAATACAGAGAAAAATCATTAAATGTAATTGAAATTAAAGCTTCTAAACAGATATATGATGCATTTGTTTATGTTTAAGGTAGTAACAAAATCTCTCAAGTTAATGTTTATACAGGTAAAATATTATAAAGTGAAAGCCAGACGTTTTGTTTAAGATCCTTTTAGCATTTTGAAATGCTGAAGTAAATGTTTATTTTCTATAATAAACTTGATGCCTAATCAACACAGGAACAGATAATTAAATGCCTCATGTACTCACTCATAAGTTGGAGCTAAACATTGGGTACTCATGGACATAAAGATGGCACCAATAGACACTGGGGACTATTGGGTGGGGAGGAGGGAAGGGTGCAAGGGCTGAAAATCTGTTGCATACTATGATCAGTACCTGGGTGAGGAATGATTTGTATCCCAAACCTCAGCTTCATGCAATATACTTTCAGATAACAAACTCACTCATGTATCCCCTGAATCTAAAATAAAAATTGAAAATTAACAAAAAGTAAAATAAAAGAAAAAAGAAAAAAGCTTGATGCCAAAGCTTGACGCCAAAGCTTGGCGCTCTTTAAATTAAGTTGTTCAAAATCATGATCAGTTATAGTATGAACAATATTATATTAAAGACTTTTTTTTTTTTTAAGACACAGTCTCACTCTGTCACCCAGGCTGGAGTGCAGTTGCAAGATCTCAGCACACTGCAACCTCTGCCTCGCAGGTTCAAATGATTGTCATGCCTCAGCCTCCCTAGTAGCTGGGATTACAGGCACCTACCACCACACCTGACTAATTTTTGTGTTTTTACTAGAGACAGGGCTTTTCCATGTTGGCCAGGCTGGCCTGGAACTCCCGACCTCAAGTGATCAACCCACCTCAGCCTCCCAAATTGCTGGGATTACAGGTGTGATCCACCGCACCCGGACTGAAATCATTTTTAGAAACAATTTTCCACCAGCTTAAAGCAAATAAACTTATCATAAAGTAAATGATAAAGAAAAAGATCATTTCGGTGAAATACTTAAATATATTCTCTTTATAATTTAAGGTACCTTTGTATGGTTCAGTGTTCTGAATAAACATTTCTATAGATAAAAAATACTTGTATAAATTTTTTGTTGAATGGTTAAATAAATTAAATTTTTGTTAAATTACTGTGGCTTTAGGGAATATTTACTATATTAAAAGTATATTTTAAATTTTCAAAATGGGGATTTGGTAAGCAGCATTTTCCCTGCTCTGTTTATTATCATACCTTAATCATATCTCTTACTAGTTGCTACCTATTAACAGCTCTTGAAAACGATTTCTAAACAGTTTACAAAATGCTCATCTAATTTTCTTCAGAGTTTCTGCCATATTTATACCAAATATAAATTGGTTTTGCTTTTTAGAATGACCATTGTGCCCAATTCAGTAGACTTTTTATCAAGTGATTATGTTTTACATTGAACGTATATGAATTTCTATTGAAGAAACTCATAGAATAATGTCTGAATATATGTAAATCTAACATGCAACAACATAATTCAATTTTCATTTTATTTTATTTTTAGTTTTATTTTTGAGATGGAGTTTCACTCTTGTCCCCCAGGCTGGAGTGCAATGGTGCAATCTTGCTCACTACAACCTCTGCCTCCTAGGTTCAAGCGATTCTCATGCCTCAGCCTCCTGAGTAGCTGGGACTATAGCCATGAGCCACTATGCCCGGCTAATTTTATAGAAACAGAGTTTCACATGTTGGGCAGGCTGGTCTCAAACTCCTGATCTCAGGTGACCTACCCACCTTGACCTTCCAGAGCTGGGATTACAGGCATGAGCCATCACACCCAGCCAATTTTCATTTTAACAAAGTCATTTTTGCAAAAAAATGCCCATTAGAATCAGCAAAGATTTTTCTAAATACACTGTCCCTTGCTCTTTTTTGTGTGTGATTGAAAAATTTTGCGAGGGCATCTGTTAGCATGTATATGTGTTAGAATTCCATGCTAAAACAAGAGAAACCAATTTGCTTGCTTAGTGCTTGCAGAACCTAATGAAGGAATAGACCTTAGGAAACATTGGAATGAAAAACTTAAACATTGACATTACTCTCTTCATTCATTCTTTTTTTTTTTTTTAACACATTAATTCATTTGTATTGTGACTCTTCTCTGCTCCAGGGACAATGGTGAGACATTTGACATACAATGGTCTGATGGTCAGTAAATTGTCTGGCTTTTTATGTTTTCTTATGTTTTGGTTTTGCCTTAATTTATTATTTCTTAATCTTCTGTCATTTTTTTCTACTCCCTTTTCCCTCTCTTCTTTGGTTTTTCTTCTTCTTTTCTTCCTCTCCAATTTTTATTGTCCTTTTCTTCTCTTAAGCAGAAAATATGATTACTGATAGGGCCTGAAGAAGATACAGATTTGGCTATCTGAGAGAAAATTTTTGTGCTTCCCCAAATAAAGTAACAAAATGTCCAAGAAAGAGAATATATGGTTCTATTTGGCTGAGGCTTATCTCTAGACAATCAGCTGTGGCTGGTGGGTGATAATTGGAGTTGAGGACTACTGAAGTTTGAATTGTGTTAGATGACTGCTATTAAAGAAAATATCTAGAATGTCATAGTCCTAGGTACAATAATATGTCTTAAAAATACTCATAATTTTTGTATAAGGTGTAAGGAATGGGTCCAGTTTCAGTTTTCTGCATATGGCTAGCCAGTTTTCCTGACACCATTTATTAAATAGGAAGTCCTTTCCCCATTGCTTGTTTTTGTCAGGTTTGTCAAATGTCAGATGGTTGTAGATGTGTGGCATTTTTTCTGAGGCCTCTGTTCTGTTCCATTGGTCTATATATCTGTTTTGGCACCAGTGCCACGCTGTTTTGGTTACTGTAGCCTTGTAGAATAGTTTGAAGTCAGATGAAGTGATGCCTCAGGCTTTGTTCTTTGTGGTTAGGATTGTCTTGGCTATACAGGCTCTTTTTAGTTCCATATGAAATTTAAAGTATTTTTTTTTCTAATTCTGTGAAAAAAGTCAATGGTAGCTTGATGGGGTTAGCATTGAATCTATAAATTACATTGGTTAGTATGGCCTTTTCATGATACTGATTCTTGCTATCCATGAGCATGAATTGTTTTTCCATCTGTTTTTGTCCTCTCTGATTTCCTTGAGCAGTAGTTTGTAGATCTCCTTGAAGAGGTCCTCCACATCCTTTGCAAGTTGTATTCCTAGGTATTTTATTCTCTTTGTAGCAATTGATAATGGGAGTTGACTCATGATTTGGCTCATGGGTTGTCTATTATTGGTGTATAGGAACATTTGTGATTTTTTACACATCGATTTTCTATCCTGACACTTTGCTGAAGTTGTTTATCAGCTTAAGGATATTTGGGGTTGAGACGATGGAGTTTTCTGAATATACAATCAAGTCATCTGCAAAGAGAGACAATTTGACTTCCTCTCTTCCTATTTGAATACCCTTCATTTCTTTCTCATGCCTGACAGCCCTGGCCGGAACTTCTAATAATATATTGAATAGGAGTGGTGAGAGGGCATCCTTGTCTTGTGCCGGTTTTTAAAGGAAATGCTTCCAGCTTTTGCCCATTCAGTATAATATTGGCTGTGGGTTTGTCATAAAATAGCTCTTATTATTTTGAGATATGTTCCATCAATACCTAGTTTATTGAGAGTTTTTAGCGTGAAGGGGTGTTGGATTAAAGACTTAAACGTAAGACCTAAAACCATAAAAACCCTAGAAGAAAGCCTAAGCAATACCATTCAGAACATAGGCATGGGCAACGAATTCATGACTAAAACATCAAAAGCAATGGCAACAAAAGCCAAAATTGATAAATGGAATCTAATTAATCTAAAGAGCTTCTGCACAGCAAAAGAAACTATCATCAGAGTGAACAAGCACCCTACAGAATGTAAGAAAATTTTTGCAATCTATCCATCTGACAAAGGGCTAATATACAGAATCCACAAAGAACTTTAAAAATTTACAAGAAAAAACCAAACAACCCCATCAAAAAGTGTGCAAAAGATATGAACAGACACTTCTCAAAAGAAGACATTTATGTGACTAACAAACATGCAAAAAAGCTCATCATCACTGGTCATTAGAGAATTGTAAATGAAAACCACAATAAGACACCATCTCAGGCCAGTTAGAATAGCGATCCTTAAAAAGTCAGGAAGCAATAGATACTGGAGAGGATGTGGAAAAATATGAGCGCTTTTACACTGTTGGTGGGAGTGTAAATTAGTTTAACCATTGTGGAAGACAGTGTGGCGATTCCTCAAGGATCTAGAACTAGAAATACAATTTGACACAGCAATCCCATTACTGGGTATACCCAAAGAAATATAAATCATTCTACTATAAAGACACATGCACACATATGTTTATTCCCACATTGTTCACAATAGCAAGGCTTGGAACCAACTCAAATGCCCATCAATGATAGACTGGATAAAGAAAATGTGGCACATGTATACCATGGAATATTATGCAGCCATAAAAAAAGGATGAGTTAATGTCTTTTGCAGGGACATGGATGAAACTGGAAACCATCATTCTCAGCAAACTAACACAAGAACAGAAAACCAAACACAGCATGTTCTCACTCATAAGTGGGTGTTGAACAATGAGAACACATGGGCACAGGGAGGGGAACATCACACACTGGGGCCTGTTGGGGGATGGGGGGCTAGGGGAGGGATAGCATTAGGAGAAATATCTAGTGTAGATGATGGGTTGATTGGTGAAGCAAACCACCATGGCATGTGGATATCTATGTAACAAATCTTCACGTTCTGCACATGTATTCCCGAACTTAAAGTATAATTAAAAACAAAAAGAAAATAGCAGTAACAACAACAAAAAGAAAACAAAGAATGTAAATCATCACATTAATGATGTCTGCATTGATTACATGTTGAAATGATAATATTTTGGATATACTGGGTTATATTATAGATGTTATTAAAATCAATTTCACTTGTCTTCCTATAACCTTAAAAAACACTCATAATGCACCTTCAGTTATAGATGACTGTGTGAGTGGTAGTGTAAAGGGAAAAGAAAGTATGATGGTTCATTTCAGGTATGATATTGACTGGAGCAAGGGATACCCAGACACTGGTAAAGTATAATTTCTGGGTGTGCCTGTGAGGGAGTTTCTGGAGAAGACTGGCATTTAAATAAGCAGATTAAGGAAGATCTACCCTCACTCAATCTTGTCAATCAGTGTCTCGCCACTGAAGACACAGATAGAATAAAAAAGCAAAGGAAAGGCAATTTTTCTTGCTCTTTCAAGGCTGGGACACCCATCTGCTCCTGCCCTTGCTCATCAGAGCTTCAAGTTCTCTGCCATTTGGACTCCAGGAGTTACACCAGCAGCTTCCAGATTGTCAGGCCTTTGGCCTAAGACTGAAAATTATACCATAGGATTCTCCGGTTCTCGAGCCTTCAGATGTGAATGGAACAATGTTACTGACTTCTCTACTTCTCCAGCTTGCAGATGGTCTATTGTGGGACTTCTTGAGTCGATAATTGTGTGAGCCAATTTCCCTAATAAATCCCCTCTCATATACCTGTGTATATCTGAAACTATTGGTTCTGTTTCTCTCGAGAACCATGAGTAATACAAAAACCTTAATAAAACATTATTTTAACTCATTCACTGATGTAGTATACATCACAGAAAATCATAAAAGTGATAGATTTATCTTAAGCATTATACATCTCCAACATGTCCAGTGGCCTTATATGTGCATTGTGGCAGCGTAAGTTCTTCATTGTGCCTGCTACACAAAGATGTGCTACTAATATAATGACTATGCCTTCAAGGAAGAAAACTTACCTTCCTATTGCTTCAAATCTGTCTTACAGAAAAAGTGTGGAGAAATCTACTCCAGCACATTTCCAATTACTGCATAAAAATGACTGAGATGTGTATAAAAGCAGTTTCTGCCCTGAAGTAATGATTTCCTCAATAATATATTTTATGCAACTGGAATTAACTAGTATAATTTTCAAGTACTTTTAATTATTTCCTAGAATCAGATACCAAAATTGAGAAATAGAGTTAATCAAAAATACTAAATTTATTAAAATATTTCTGTTTGGAAATGGGTCTAAAGTTATCTGATTTATAAATGGTTCCAAAAATTTTTGTGCATTTCTTACCTTCAGCTCAATGTTAAACTAATTTTTTTGCTAAATTAATATTTGTTGATGAAATATTTTATAAAAATAAATGATAAGATTATTACCTTACAGATAATAATATAATACTGATTAATAATTCCATATTGGGAAAAAGTTCCATTTTGTGATGTATGAATAAAAATATCTCTCATTGAAGTCCATTCTAAGTAAGGCATACACAACAATTCCTGAACTGTCTAGAGAAAGCATAACGATATTATCTCATATTGATTTGAAGGGAATGGTAGCCCTGTTACCAAATCAGCTTCTGTACCCATGATATTTTTTTAGAGAAACATATTCAATTATCGGTCATGCCACACTTGGCTTCGTTTTTTAGATGGACTGCATTACACTACACGAATTTGGATGTGCCCCATTGCCTCTGCTCTGAGACTTTTGCACGGAGGTACAGTAACAAAAGCAATGCTAACCTTCGGAAAGAGCATTCCCAAGGATTAATGTTAACAACCTTTGGCTATATTGCAAACTATCACCTCTAGCCATGCGGTCATCAATCCAGAAAAAATACTTTGACCTTTGGGTATTACTATTTAAGTTGTAAAAAGTAAAGAAAATAAACAAAAAGTAAAGAAAATAAACTACACGTGTAGTGTAATGCAGTCCATCTAAAAAACGAAGCCAAGTGTGGCATGACCGATAATTGAATATGTTTCTCTAAAAAAATATCATGGGTCCAGAAGCTGATTTGGTAACAGGGCTACCATTCCCTTCAAATCAATATGAGATAATATCGTTATGCTTTCTCTAGACAGTTCAGGAATTGTTGTGTATGCCTTACTTAGAATGGACTTCAATGAGAGATATTTTTATTCATACATCACAAAATGGAAATCACAAGCACACCCAATGAAGTTATGCCTTTCTCCAGGCAATGCAATGGCAAAGTTGAAACTTACTCTTGAATATAACTACATTATGAAGACCACTACACTTGAACAATTAGGTTATTATTTACTGTGACAACATGATGGCATTAGATCAATCTCATTCACATTTATGCTTAAAGTAAATGAATATTTATTGGTAATTCATTTTGTTTCTGTTTCTCTTGAAAAATGCATTCTCAATTAGTATCATCAAAACTCTTTTTTTATGTGTTTAATGTTCAAATAACTGACAATAGGTAAAATTCTGTTAAATGTTCTACAGAACAATAGTTTCTATGGGTAAGTGGGAATCAGCATCATCTATGGAATATATTTATAACATAGATTCGTTGAGTCCTCCCAATAGATTCCATTCAAATAGGTTAGAGGTAAATTCAATCTTATGAAAAATATTTAATATACTTACAGGGAATATTAATTCATAGACGGATTATGAGGCTATACTGTTTTACAACTCTAAACTAGAATTGAAATTTTATTTCTTTATTTGTGATAGAATACATTTTATAATTCTTAAAGACAAGATCTTGAAGAAAATATTTTCTGTTTCTTTGAGCTTTACACAGCTCTACACTAAAATCTAGAAGAACTTTACATTTTATAGTATTATATTATATATCCAAATTAATTATATTTAATAGAGTTGTGCCATATGGTATTAGAAATATGATTCAATATGTGACATGAAAATGACATTTTCATAGTTGACTTCCTGAACAACTTATTAAAAATGTTATAATACCAATGTTTTAGAAATTATTATAAACTAAAAAATAAGATGAAATATTCGCAAACCGTCTTAGAAAAATAACAAAATTAATGTCACAACACAATACTGATAGTAAAATATGAAAATAAATGGGACAAACTGTATGAAAAGTGTGAAGACTATACTAAATAAAATGTAAAAATTAAGCAATGTAACAAATAACATCAAACTTTGATAACTTTGGATTTACGCCAGGAACTGAAGAGAAGTGTGGTAGTAGAAAATTTAGTAACATTAGTTTATCTCATAAAAATTTAAGAAAATAAAGCAAATAATTATATTTATGAATGCTAAAAGGGCATCTGATAATCTTTAGAAATATTTCCTATTCAAAAAGATAAAAAAAATCAGTTTATAAACATTATTTAAAAAATGAAAAAACAAATATAAAACTCACAGATTTTAACTGAACTTAGGTAATAAAGAGTAATTCTTGCTACTAAAACGTCACTCAGATTGATTGAAGGTAAAATTTTGTGCAAGAAAATGATCCACATATAAAGAATTAAAACGTTATTTTGTTCATGATATGGCCTTACATCTGCTAGAAAACTCTAATATTCTAAAAATAACAAAAAAATAGGAATCAACCTTTGAAATACATTTATAAATATGTAAATTATATATTGACATATTGTATAATTCTTTGACTACTGTTTCTCCATAGCAATAGACAGATAAAAATCAATAGAGAAAATAGCTCTTTCAATATAGTGACAAAATTATGAAAAGTCTAGGTATAACATGTAAACAACTATAATACAACATTGGGGAATATTTTTAAATGGAAATATATTTTTAAAATGCAATATTATTTGCTAAAAATATTTACTATCATAAACTGTGAAGTCTCTGCATTTTGATATTTAAATATAAGTAATTGCAGTCAAAGTTATAAGACTTTATTTTTTATACAATTATTTAAACATTTATTGGAATAACAAAGGCTTTACAATAGTTGAGGAAATGGTGAACGGTTTCAAAGAATGGAGAGATAATCTCTGAAATTTTATTAAAGTGTTATTTGCATACCACTAGAGAGATTACTTAGCTATTTCATAAATAGATTCAAGTATGTATCAGTGGTTAACGTATGACAGCAATAGCACTTCTGTTTAATGAGGAGCATACGTTAGTATATATTGCTAACAAATTTAGCTGTCCTTTAGGAAAATAGTAAAGATTGTTTCTGATTTTACCCAATTTAAAAATAACATATTGCAAATAATTTCTGATTTAAACATAACAAGATGATTTCAAAAATATACTAGATATATGGTCTTCATTCCTGGGTCGTATATCTAATATATTTAATATGACCCAGGAATGAAGACCTAACTTGAGAGATAGTTGAACTTTATTATGGGATAATCTTTGGTATGGCTGGAAATTGATTTATAAAACCAAAGTACCTATGATAAAGTCAGGCAAAAAGTTTGCAATGGACATACTAATTAGCTTTTACAAATTTACAAATAAATAAATAACTAAAATATGCAAAGGTATGGGAAAACATTATGCTTACAAAATGTAAAAAATGATAAATAGAACTGACAGCATGAAAAATTGGTTGAGTGCAGTGGTAATTGTGAAAAAGCAACTTAGAGATAGCATTTATTATTAGGTTTCAGTAAAAGTAAATAAACTTTCCATGTAATCTCTGTGCATATATACCAAGGAAGATGTGTAAGGATATACTGTGATTTTTTAAATTATTGGCTTAGGGAAGTGAAAATTGGAGGAGTCAGGGTTTCAAGTGAGATGATTAGCATTCTGTTATATATTGTACTGTAGTCATTTAGAAAAGGTTTGTTAGTACCTATTATAAGCTGATTGCTCTTCCATTTGCTAAGTATATGGCATTGAACAAAAATACAAAAATGACTGCTAACAGCTGTGATTATAACAAAGTAAATATAAAATATAAAATGACCAGTATTAATAATGGATGTTACATCGTTGTATTATAAAATGTAAAAGGAAAATTAAATATAAAATTCTATAATTTCACATAAATAAATTAAATATCAAATGATGTGTTTCGTTCAAAAATGTTTTCATCATTTCTTTTCTCTCCTCAAACTACAATGTGGGGTTATATACAGATCTGCATAAAAGCAACCAGTTTTCATTGCTTCTCACCACTGATCATAGCTGATATTTTCCCATCATGTTATAAGCTCCAGAAGAGAATGCCAGGGTTTTAGTTGCCTGTAAAACTCAAGTTCTGTGTTCTACAATTAATTCTATGTCTTGACTCTTCTTAACTGTTGTTGAACATTGGTAGTTGAAAGCAATGCTGAAAACTTGGTAGAAAGTGTTTTTCTACTGGGATTTCTTTGTTATCTTAAGGAGATACTGTGCTTTGCTTTTGGAATTCAAAGCCAATATAAAGAAAAAGTGTTCACTTCTATATTTTAATTTACACAGTGTAAAATGCCTTAATAATTTTTTTTTAAACAGAGATGATAGAAGTATAATTAAAGACCTAAATTAGGAATAGTTGCTTTTTCTCATATAAAATTATATATGTCAATATAAAGCTGATCTTCTAAAAATACCTGCCATTACTCTTTAATAATTGGTAAAATAATACATTTTAAAATATTGTATAACAATATCTATAAATATTACAATATTTTTTCACAATGTAAGATGTGTCTAACAATTGTCTTCTCATATTACTACTAGGAGTTTACATGTCATGTGTTCTCATTTATTTCACTTACTATAGTTCACAGTACATATTTATCAGATACTGTAAATGAAGTAGAGATCTCAATCATTAATCTTGATGTTTCATGAAGGGGAGACCCGTTTTGTGTTTTCGCAAATATCATATTCCCAATATCCCTATTCTACTCCTGCAATGTCTTATTTATCAACACTATTATCCTCTCCTTCCTGTGAAATAATTATATAATCCCTGAGAAATAAAAGAGTTGGGGGATAAGAACTTCTTTTCATTTGCTATCTCATTTTAGTATACCTAACTCCAAGCTTCTACACCTAATGGAGAACTTTGCAAATTAAAGATTTGCAATAAATCTTGTGTTATTAAAATAAGGAACTTCAAAGGAGATTTACTCATGGTATCTCTTTTTGTTTGTTATATTTAGAAACTTCACTCTGTTGAAGAGAACACGTTTCTTTTAAATTTTAGATGTTTCGAATTCATATTCACATCAGTACAGAGTACAGAGTTAATGAGGGATAATATATTAATACAAATTTAATTATGGTAATTGAATGCCATTGTCTTTTCCTGTTGCTTTCTAAATAAAGTCACAAAAGTAAAAAAGATTAATATTTATTTCTATTGTTCAGTCAATCCATGTGTCTTGCCAAGATTCACTGAAGATTTTGAAATTTAATTAGCCTTAAATTAGCAATACAAATTTGATATAGATGTTGTATGTACCCTAGTGGAAGGAACTATAAAATTATACTTTATAAATTTTAATACAATCAGGAGTTTGCAAGTTTTAACTTAATTACATTAATGTGCTTAACACCAATCATAAAATGCCTTTGTATTCATGCTACATTGTACTTTGAATATTCATCTTTAATGAGAAAAACTGAAAAAGATGTGGAGGTCATGGCTAAAATTCAGTAATAAAAATGAGTGATAGGTTCACGTATCTCAACTTTGAAGGTTTTTTTTTTTTTTCAAGTTGGTCATACTGTTCTCCTAATATAATTATTGTACATTAATAGGCATATCTTGCTCTCACACAAGGAAACCACACTTCAACAGAATTCTCACACATTTACAACTTACTGTCAAATTCTAGAACCTCATTGAAAGAAAGGTATTTGCAAGTAAAATAAGTTTTTACATGTTCACTATTATTATTTCTCACTTTTTTGCCACATACATAACTATTGTCTAGAAATCAGAACAAGGCTAAAAGTTTGTGTGTGTATATATATATATACATATATATATATATGTTACTTTCAATAATTGTACTAGCTACATGATAGTTGATTCATTATACTCTTTTATGATCTTGTTTTTCAAAATTCATCAATGGCATTTTTCACAGACACAGAAAATAATAATCCCCAAATTTCTGTGGAACCACAAATGTAAGCTGGATAACCAAAGCAATACTGAGGAAGAAAATCAGGAAGTATGATGGAAGAAGAATCATGCTCCACAGACCAGTAGTACAGAACAGAGAGCCCAGAAATAAATCTAAACATACACAGTCAATTAATTTTTGACAAGGGCACCAAAAGGACACAATAGGGAAAGGATAGTCTCTTTAATACATAGCACTAGAAGAACCGAATTTGTACATGCAAAATAATAAAATTAGATCATTATATTGCATCATGCACAAAAATTCACTCAGAAAGGATAGAAAACCTAAATGTAAGATCTGAAACCATAAAGCTCTTAGGAGAGAATAAAGGAAAAACATACCTTGACATTGGCCTTGGCAAATATTTTTTGGATAACAAGCCAAAAGCTAGGCTACAAAAGTAAAAATAAATAAATGGGACTGCATTAAACTAAAAAGCAACATAAGCCTCAGCATATAGGAAACAAGTAACAAATGAAAGAGCAACCTATGAAATGGAAAAAAATGACTGCACACTATCTATCTGATAGAGGGTTAATATCAAATATTTATAAGGAAATTTTACAACCAATGGCAGAAAAACAAACAAATTGATTTAAAAAAATGGCAAAGGACCTGAACAGACATATATCCAAAGTAGACATAAAAATGGCCAACAGGTACGTGGAAAGTGCTCATTATTACTAATTATAAGAAGATGCAAGTTAAAGCCACCATGAGATACCACCTCACACGCATAAGGATAACTGTTACAAAAAATACAAGAGAAAACAAATGTTGGCAAGGATGCAGAGGAAAGAGAACCCTAGTACACTGTTAGTGGAAATGTGGATTGTTACTGCCATTATAGAAAATAGCATGGTGGTTCTTAGAGAAATTGTTAATAAAACTACCATATGACCCAACAATCCCCCTTCTGCATGTATATCTAAAAAGTTGAAATCACCACCACGTAAGTAAAGATATCTGCATTCCCATGTGCACTGTAGCATTATTCACAATTATCAAGTCATCAAAAGCATTACATGCCTATTGATTGGTAAATGGATAAAGAATGAGTAATATACATATCATATATATAATATTTTATACACATACACACATACACAATGAGATATTATTTAACTTTAAAAAAAGAAAGAAGATTATGCCACTTTTTGCAAAGCAGATGGACCTACAGGACATCATGTTAAATGAAATAAGCCAGACACACATACAAGAAATTATGTGACCTCACTTCTGTGTGAAACTTCAAAACAAAAGAGTTCAAATACAAATAAACAGAGTATGAAACAGAGGTTACCAGTAGGGATGGTGGAAGGAGGGGTAGAGAAGAAATGAGAAAATATTTATCAAAGGATACAAAATACCAGATATGTAGGATGAACAAGTCTAGAGGCCTAATGTACAAAATGAGGAAGTTAATAAAATTGTATTACATTAGGGATTTTTGTTAGCAATTATATTAGGGATTTTAGTTATGTAGATTTTAGCTGCTGTTGTCACCAAAAAATTAACTATTTGAGGTGATAGATGTGTTAATCTGCTTCACAATAATAATCATTTTACTAGCTATATGAATCTGATAGCATCGTGTTGTAAATTTGAAATATATGTTAAGTAACATCTATTAAATAATAAAATAAGTTGATTCAGAGAGGCTTTATGTCAATTACAATATTGGCCATGATAAAAATTGATGACTTATAAATTAAAGAATTCCTAAAGCATTCCTGTGTAAAAATTCAAAAACAATGAAAGCATATTGAACAGGAGGAAATTTAGATCAAGTTACGAGTTTCATAGTGAAACCTACCAAAGGCAAACAAATGTAATTTTGTTTTGTACTTGTATTTATCATGCTTATATAAGTAATTTGAAAAGAAAACTATTTCTGTGGATTATTGTAACAAGTTGCAATTACCCAAATTTTATCGGGGACCTTTAAATGAGTTAATAAATAATACAATTATTTGCCATTAGTGTTATTTGTGAAATGAATGTTAAATATTATCCTTTAAAACATATCTGTAGGTAAATTTATTATTGGCAATAGCCATATTCTGCATATTCTTCAATAAAGTAGAGGTTTCTGCTTGGTAATTCTTTATAATGGATTCTATTTTGTGGAAAACATTGCATCAATCAATAATATTTTATCAAGTCCATCAATACAGTGGGAATTAAACACGTAAAAAACTTGCCTGCAAACATAACTTGAGAAATTAAGCTGCCTAATGGAAACGTACACGAACTACATATATATCTTTAACTTTTCTAGTAGCCACACATATTAGGTAAAAAGAAAAAGGTAAAATTAATTTCAAAAATAGATTTTAACACATTATATCTAAAATATTTTTATTTCAGCATTTAATCAATACAGAAAGTATAAATAAGATATTTTACTTTATTTTTGTGCTATCTTTAAATTTGGTAGCTTACATTTAGAATATATTTAAATTCAGTAATAAATTTTTACTAGAAGTAATATATCTTTATGTGAATTTCATAAAATTTGCATTTTAAAAAGTAACCTTAAATACCAAAGGTTTTGCAAACAACATAAATGTTTCCAATATTATGTTTTAAATTTAAACTTAAATTAGCTAAAATAGAGTAATTTTTTAATAATCAGGTTTAGAGTCACACTAGTCAAATTTCAATGGCTGACAGGCCATATGCCACCAGTGCGTTCCATCTAGAACATTACACATCTCTAGTTTGTAAATCTGATACACAAATGGTATTATGTTTTACTCCAAGGTGAATTGAAATTCAATGAAAAATTATTTGTGAAGTTATATATACTGACACTCTACAACATAATCGTATATGCATTTTTCTTAGTTTTTTACTTAATTTTAATGGACTGGTTCACTATTTCTATAAAATTTATTTTATAAGATAAAGACTTAGATTAAATATATATGACAAATTGGAACAGTCTCTGTAATTAGAGATATGTAAACCAGGACTTTAGTTTTAGGCAACTGTTTAAGACAATTTCTTTCTATTCTGTTGTTCTGTTTTCTTTTGAATTATTTACTCTGTAGACTTAATCTTGAAGGCCCTTACAAATACATTTGTCAAAACTTTAATAGGCCTACAAAACAACAGTTGACAAGACAAAGTATAGAATATACTTTTCTATATAAGATATAGCTCATTAATAAATATGAACTGGAGCCTGGTTCTGGTCATCCATCAATATTTATTCATTTTATGCTAAATTTTTCTCTACTTGATAATTTCCCCACGATCACACATATCTCTAACTTGTAAATATTATGTAATTAAATATTAATAAATATATTAAATTGTATAAAAATATACACGTAATTTTTATTTCATAGAAATTTTATGAGATTGTATATATGTTTTGAATGAAAAATAACTTACAATATAGGAATGAAAGATATGCATGGCTTTTGATATGATGGAAAGAATATCCAGTAAACTTTTTTGTTTTGTTTTTTACATCAGAAACAGTTAATAACATTATCCATAACATATATTAAAGGCTATTTCATGAGAACTATATATGATTTCACATTTGAAGCTATCAAAGATACTTTATATATATATACTTATATAAAATTCATTTTTTGTTAATAGAAATTCACATTTAAATATTACCTCATTTATTGCCATAATATTTTGTTTTTTTAGCAATATTTAGTATGTGCTCAGCCTTTTTAGAGTAGAAAAAGAGATTAGAGCAGAGGGCTTTGGCAGAGAAAATATAAAAGATATAAATATATAAAAGGACTCATCATAAAGGAAAAATTAACAGGAATTATATCTAATCTGGGATGTCGCATTGCACTGAAAGCCTAAACTTGTTAGCCATTTTTCTGATAGTTCTGGCTCGTGGTAATAACACAACCTCAACCTGTGATCAATATGTTGAAACTATATATTGGCTTGAGTTTCTGATACACTAAAACAAGAAATATTGATCAAATTAATAAGTTCATAAAATCAACATATCAGTATTCACACATGCATATACATTTTTATAGAACAACATCTGAAATTTGAAGTAAATGTATTTTAATGATTGCTGTTTTATAAATAGATAGGCTCTGAGTGTGTAACTATTGATCAGAACAGGTAGACAATTAAATAAGGGAGGATGATCTTAATGCGCATATATTTTTCAGAACTAAATCTTAGGGCAGTGATATGGTTTGGCTGTGTGCTCACCAAAATATTTTGAATCCCCACCTGTTGTTGGAGGGACCTGGTGAGAGGTTGAATAATGGGGGCAGGTCTTTCTTCTGCTATTCTCCTGAGAGTGAATAAGGCTTATGAGATCTGAAGGTTTTATAAAGGGGAATTTGCCGGCACAAGGTCTCTATCTTTGCCTGCTGCCATCCATGTAAGCCATGATTTGCTCTTCTTTGCCTTCTGCCATGATTGTGAGGCCTCCCCCAGCTGTGAAACTGTTCATTAATTAAACTTCTTTCTTTTGTAAATTGCCCAGTCTTGGGGTATGTCTTTATCAACAGCATGAAAATGGACAAATACAGTAAATTGGTACTGAGAGGGGAGGACTGCTCTAAAGATACCCCAAAATTTGGAAGCGACATTGGAACTGAGTAACAGAAGAGGTTGGAACAGTTTGGAGGGCTCAGAGGAAGACAGTGGGAAAATTTGGAACATCCTAGAGACTTATTTAATGGCTTTGTCCAAAATGCTGATAGCGATATGGACAATAAAGTCCAGGCTTAGGTGCTCTCAGATGGAGATGAGGAAGTTGTTGGGAAGTAGAACAAAGGTGATGTTTGTTATGTTTTAGCAAAGAGACTGGTGGCATTTTGGCCCTGCCCTAGAGATTTGTGAAACTTTGAACTTGAGAGAGATGATTTAAGGTATCTGGCGGAAGACATGTCTAAGCAGCAAAGCATTCAAAAGGTGACTTGGGTGCTGTTAAAGCCATTCAGTTTTACAAGAAAAGCAGAGCATAAAAGTTGGGAAATTTTGCAGCCTGACAATGTGATAGAAAAAAAAATCCCATTTTCTGAAGATAAATTCAAGGCAGCTTGAGGAATTTGGATAAGTAACAAATGTTAATCCCCAAAACAATGGGGAAAATGTCGTCAGGGTATGTCACAGGTCTTCATGGCATTCCCTCCCATCATAGGCAAAGAAGCCTAGGAGGAAAAAATGGTTTCATGGGTCAGGCCAAAGGTCCCTGTCAAGTGTAACCTAGGGTCTTGCTAGGTCTTAACTTAGCATCCCAGTTGTTCTAGCCGTAGCTGAATGGGCCCAATGTAGAGCTTGGGGCATAGCTTCAGAGGATACAAGCCCCAAGCCTTGGCAGCTTCCACATTGTGTTGAGTCTGCAAGTGCACAGAGGTCAAGAATTCAGGTTTGGGAACCTCCACTGAGATTTCAGAGGATTTATGGAAATGCCTGCATTCCTAGGCAGAAGTTTGCTGCAGGGGTATGCCCCTCATGGAGAACCTCTGCTAGGGTAATGCAGAAGAGAAATGTGGGGTTAGAGCCCCGACAAAGAATCCCTCCTGGGGCACCACCTAGTAGAGCTGTGAAAAGGGTCCTCCGGACCCCAGAATGGTATATCCACCTATGACTTGCATTATGTGCTTAGAAAAGCCACAGACACTCAATGCCAGCCTGTGAAGGCAGCCAAGAGGGAGGCTGTATCCGGCAAAGATACGGGGGCAGAACTGCCCAAGACCATGGGAACTCACCTTTGCATCAGCATGACCTGGATGTGAGGCATGGAGTCAGAGGAGATCATTTTGGAGCTTTAAAGTTTGACTTCCCCACTGGAGTTTTGACTTGCATAGGCCCTGTAGCCCCTTTGTTTTGGCCAATTTCTTTTATTTGGAATGGCTGTATTTACTCAATGCTTCTGTCTCCATTGTATCTAGGAAGTAACTAACTTGCTTTTGATTTTACAGGCTCATAGGCAGAAGGGACTTGCCCTATCTTGGGTAAAACTTGGGACTGTGGATTTTTGAGTTAATGCTGAAATGAGTTAAGACTTTGGGGTACTGTTGGGAAGGCATGATTTGTTTTGAAATGTGAGAACATGAGATTTGGGAGTGGAATGATATGGTTTGGCTGTGTCCCCACCCAAATCTCATCTTGAATCCCCATGTGTTATGGGAAGGGCCCCAGTGGGAGGTCATTGGATCATGAGGCCAGGTCTTTACAGTGCTGTTCTCATGATAATGAATAAGTCTGATGAGATTTGTTGCTTTTATAAGAGGGAGTTTCATTATAAACTCTCTCTCTTTGCCTGCTGCCATCCATGTAAGACATGGCTTGCTCCTCCTTGTCTTCTGCCATGATTGTGAGTTCTCCCCAACCATGGGCAACTGTAAGTCCATTAAACCTCTTTCTTTTGTAAATTGTTCAGTCTTGGGTATGCCTTTATCAGCAGTGTGAAAATGGACTATTACATGGAGAATACTTCTTATTGTAAACCAAAAAAATGAAACTGAATTAGTAAAAGGGACTAAGTATTTTATACATTTTTCGATGTAAAAAAAACCCACCAAATATGCAATTCAGCCATTGAATCATTTTAACTTGATATTAATAGCAAAGGTAAAATGATCACTTTATTTTGCATAATCATAGAAGAAAGTGGCATCTTAAAAAACCATTGTAACTAAAGACTATATACACTGATGATGTTAATATACAGAATCCTCAGTGGTTATGAAGAAAAAAATCTTTCTGGTTACAAGACCATTGTAGATGGATGTTAGCAATGTAAATATTACCTGGATGTAGTTTCCTTAGGAGACTGATTCAGCTGAACAGGCTTCCATAATTTAATGCAACTTGTATGTTTCTTATGGTGATTCAGATTTGCACCTTCTGAGACTATGTTGCAAATAAATAAGTTTATATAGTTTATGGAAAATGCTGAACATGTCTTAAGAAAAT
The DNA here is from genome assembly GCF_028885625.2 of Pongo pygmaeus. Classification (NCBI taxonomy): domain Eukaryota; kingdom Metazoa; phylum Chordata; class Mammalia; order Primates; family Hominidae; genus Pongo; species Pongo pygmaeus. Next base: position 41,806,994 of record NC_072388.2, on the reverse strand, counting down.
GTGTTTATCTATTTTTTCTGTATTTTTCCCAACTTACTTTCAATTCATTCTAATCTAACTAGAATCTTTTAATTTATAACTGTGTTAGTCTGATTGCATTGCTATAAAATAATACCTGAGACTAGATAATTTATAGCTAAAGAAGTTTATTTGGCTCACAGTTCTGGAGGCGCTACATGTTGCATGGTACCAGCATCTGATTCTGATGAAGGTCTTAGGAATATTCCAGTCATGGAGAAAGGCAAGGAGAGCCAATTTGATGGGGGAAGGGCCAGGCTCTTTTAAATAGCTCTTTCGTGACTTCACGGAGGAAGAACTCACACATTGCCATCAGCAGGACACCACATCATTCATGAAGGATCTTCCCCCATTACCCAAACACCTTCCACCGACCTCCACTTCCAACAATGGGAATGACATTTCAACATGAGATTTGGAGGAGACAAATATCCAAACTATATCCATAACATATTTATGATAAAACAGAAAGAAAAATATTCTGAGAGGTAGTACTTTTATTATCTTCTTTACATATTAAAAAGTATTTTAGTTTTAAAACATATAGAACACATGAAAATCCAAACAACACCCTTGTAAATTTGATAAAATATTATCTGATACTAAAAAGGCAACAACAATCAGAAATTACACAGAAGTATGCTTTACCTGAAAAGGAGATAAATATATAAGATTATAAAAATATATATATCATTATTAATTTATATTGTTCATATTTGGTAACATTTTCTTAAAATGTAACTATAAAAACATGTTATCATCTGTAGAGGATTTAACATATTAGTTATCAAGACTCTTAGTGTCAGTTCACTCACATTAATATTCCTACAACTTTTCCATAAATAAATTTTAAAATATGTAGAATTTAATGTTGGTAAGACTGTGTTTGATTCTAATTTTGATCTTGCATTAAAATACCATAGAATACAATGCATGACATTTAACTAAGGGTGGGAAATACAATGTGAATGAAGGAAGCTTTTAGTAGGACTGAATAAAGAGAGTTCCCTGATACAAGATTAGGCAAAAAGTTATATAGATTAATTATTAATATAAATAAGTATAATATAAATACTTCTTAATCTTTAGCCTCTAAACTTTAATAACGAATTATACTTCTCATTTAGATATAAAATATCAATGGCTTCTCTAAAAATACAGATATAAAATAAATATAAATATCCATTATATTTAAAATAATTATTTAATCATACTAATAAATGACTGGTTTATTCAAAATAATTCTTCATAAAATAATAGTGATATTAACATGACATAATATATGTACATATGTATATTATGTTATAATCATACCATCATATTTCATAATATAATTTGAATGTCACACTTTATTATAAAATAAATATATATTATACAAATATAAAACATAATTTAGTATAAATATGATTTCATAATACAAAATGATTATGTTAATAAAAATACACCATGAATACAATTAATTATAAAAATTTATAATCTGTTGTTATATTTACTCCTAAACATAACAAGACTATATTGGACTTTAAATTTTTAAAGTTATGAATAGAACAAAACTGTCAATGTAAAACAATTTTACAGCTCTTATTTGCCAAAATTATTTCCTAAATTCAATAACCTGACAGTAACATAGAAGGAAAAATGTCTGATTTGCCATAGAAAATGAAGTACCTAAAAATCCTGATCTTTGTAGGACCCTTGGGGTAGAAAATCATCAAAGGCAACTAGAAAATGCAGTGTCAACATGATATAATATAGCCCATAGGGAATCTGAAGCAATAGGGAGAGAAAAATGAGCAACAGCAGATGTTTTCCTGTAGGGACAATTATAGAGCAATAATTAAAGACCAGGATAGGATCTAGAAAAGAGTATAATAATTCTACCTGGAGGAGAAAATTAAAAAGAAGGATGAAACCATTTACAGCAGTTACTCCACTATTTGCTAAAGTGATATTCGTAATCAAAAACAGACACACAAACACACAAACAATACTGAACCAAATCAACAAATGCTCCAGCAATCCAGAAGAGTTGCTGTTACAGAACACAGCCAGAATTAATTTCACCAATTATTTTAAGCTGAAAGGGGTATATACACAAAACAACTTTTTATTGGGGTTATTGTATTTATATCTTTCTCTTTATCCCATTAATCCTGCCTGGGATAGTCATGAAACAACAGAACCTGATTTAGTTTCTAGACAAGCCTACACCACTAATCTGCATTCCTCCTGGAACTGCTTTCTCACAGTCCTTGAGACTCAGCTTTTTTTTTTTTTTTTTTTTTTTTTTAATCAAAATAATTTATTTTATTTTTTTCTTTTTCTTCTTCTTCTTCTTCTTCTTCTTCTTCTTCTTCTTCTTCTTATTATTATTATTATTATTATTATACTTTAGACTCTATGGTACATGGGCGCAACGTGCAGGTTAGTTACATATGTATACATGTACCATGCTGGTGCGCTGCACCCACCAACTCGTCATCTAGCATTAGGTATATCTCCCAATGCTATCCCTCCCCCCTCCCCCCACCCCACAACAGTCCCCGAAGTGTGATGTTCCCCTTCCTGTGTCCATGTGTTCTCATTGTTCAATTCCCACCTATGAGTGAGAATATGCGGTGTTTGGTTTTTTGTTCTTGCGATAGTTTACTGAGAATGATGATTTCCAATTTCATCCATGTCCCTACAAAGGACGTGAACTCATCATTTTTTATGGCTGCATAGTATTCCATGGTGTATATGTGACACATTTTCTTAATCCAGTCTATCGTTGTTGGACATTTGGGTTGGTTCCAAGTCTTTGCTATTGTGAATAATGCCGCAATAAACATACGTGTGCATGTGTCTTTATAGCATCATGATTTATAGTCCTTTGGGTATATACCCAGTAATGGGATGGCTGGGTCAAATGGTATTTCCAGTTCTAGATCCCTGAGGAATCGCCACACTGACTTCCACAAGGGTTGAACTAGTTTACAGTCCCACCAACAGTGTAAAAGTGTTCCTATTTCTCCACATCCCCTCCAGCACCTGTTGTTTCCTGACTTTTTAATGATTGCCATTCTAACTGGTGTGAGATGGTATCTCATTGTGGTTTTGATTTGCATTTCTCTGATGGCCAGTGATGATGAGCATTTTTTCATGTGTCTTTTGGCTGCATAAATGTCTTCTTTTGAGAAGTGTCTGTTCATATCCTTCACCCACTTTTTGATGGGGTTGTTTGTTTTTTCTTGTAAATTTGTTTGAGTTCATTGTAGATTCTGGATATTAGCCCTTTGTCAGATGAATATCCTTGATGAACACTGATGCAAAAATCCTCAATAAAATACTGGCAAACCGAATCCAGCAGCACATCAAAACGCTTATCCACCATGATCAAGTGGGCTTCATCCCTGGGATGCAAGGCTGGTTCAATATACGCAAATCAATAAATGTAATCCAGCATATAAACAGAACCAATGACAAAAACCACTTGATTATCTCAATAGATGCAGAAAAGGTCTTTGACAAAATTCAACAATCCTTCATGCTAAAAACTCAACAAATTAGGTATTGATGGGACATATCTCAAAATAATAAGAGCTATCTATGACAAACCCACAGCCAATATCATACTGAATGGGCAAAAACTGGAAGCATTCCCTTTGCAAACTGGCACAAGACAGGGATGCCCTCTCTCACCACTTCTATTCAACATAGTGTTGGAAGTTCTGGCCAGGGCAATCAGGCAGGAGAAGGAAATAAAGGGTATTCAACTAGGAAAAGAGGAAGTCAAATTGTCCCTGTTTGCAGATGACATGATTGTATATTTAGAAAACCCCATTGTCTCAGCCCAAAATCTCCTTAAGCTGATAAGCAACTTCAGCAAAGTCTCAGGATACAAAATCAATGTACAAAAATCGCAAGCATTCTTATACACCAATAACAGACAAACACAGAGCCAAATCATGAGTGAACGCCCATGCACAATTGCTTCAAAGAGAATAAAATACTTAGGAATCCAACTTACAAGGGACGTGAAGGACCTCTTCAAGGAGAACTACAAACCACTGCTCAAGGAAATAAAAGAGGATACAAACAAATGGAAGAACAGTCCATGCTCATGGGTAGGAAGAATCAATATCGTGAAAATGGCCATACTGCCCAAGGTAATTTATAGATTCAATGCCATCCCCATTAAGCTACCAATGACTTTCTTCACAGAATTGGAAAAAACTACTTCAAAGTTCATATGGAACCAAAAAAGAGCCCGCATCACCAAGTCAATCCTAAGCCAAAAGAACAAAGCTGGAGGCATCATGCTACCTGACTTCAAACTATACTACAAGGCTACAGTAACCAAAACAGCATGGTACTGGTACCAAAACAGAGATATAGATCAATGGAACAGAACAGAGCCCTCAGAAATAACGTCACATATCTACAACCATCCGATCTTTGACAAACCTGAGAAAAACAAGAAATGGGGAAAGGATTCCCTATTTAATAAATGGTGCTGGGAAAACTGGCTAGCCATATGGAGAAAGCTGAAACTGGATCCCTTCCTTACAACTTATAAAAAATTAATCCAAGATGGATTAAAGACTTAAACGTTAGACCTAAAACCATAAAAACCCTAGAAGAAAACCTAGGCATTACTATTCAGGACATAGGCATGGGCAAGGACTTCATGTCTAAAACACCAAAAGCAATGGCCACAAAAGCCAAAATTGACAAATGGGATCTAATTAAACTAAAGAGCTTCTGCACAGCAAAAGAAATTACCATCAGAGTGAATAGGCAACCTACAAAATGGGAGAAAATTTTCGCAAACTGCAATTTATAAACACACATAAACTTGAAAAATGGTTTTAATATGAATCAGTGAATTCCATTTTAAAATATGCTATAGTTAAAATAACATTTCAAGAATTTACATTAGGTACATTTCATGTTTCCTAAGATTTCAATAAAATACATATCAGGTTAACAGAGAATATGAGGGGCTTTTGGCTATTTTGAGGTTTCAAATAAATATCTAAATTTGAAAATACTGAATTTCCATTTCAATTTTCTATCTCATACAATTTACTATGTAAAAAATGTTATATTGTGACCTCAGTTTTTAAATGTAATAGTTTATCTTAATATTATTTTAATATTTTATCATGTATTTTTAAATTTTATTTTTTATACATAATTTTCATCAATTTAGTTTCTTTAGAATTTAAAGTCCTATGTTTTTTAGTTGCTTCTTTTCAAATTGATTTCTCTTCATGTATAGCCCTTATTAATACTATTTTTTGGTCTACTCCAAATATTCAAAAGAAGTCATACAAAAAGTTTTAAGGTTCAATTATTTGAGGCATATTTAATATGAGACACTTACAGTAGATTATTTGTTATAATGAATAAAAGAGCTAATACTATTATAAATACATCTGGTTAGATATTTAACATGCCTGTCATTGGAAATGTAGAAAATACCCTTGGAATTTGCCTTTCAAGATATAGTACACCTTAATTAGAGCTGAAAAATTCAATGGTTTGAGCAATTGATATCAGAAAGATAACACTTTAAGTCTAATACATTTTGTTATTTTTCTAATTAAAAATGCATACTTTTTTGAGATAATAGAGAAGATATGAAAATATAAGAACTATAATTCCAATACCAAAGATACTAATTGTCTTCTTTTCTAGACTGAAAACTAAAAGAGGAGTGGTCAGATCCTCCCTGTCCAAAAGCATACTTTTAGGTTCTCATACTGTGCCTGGAACAAAGTTTCACTAAGTAAGTGTTCATCCAATGAAAGAATATATGAGTTATATACATTCTTTCTTTTAGTTCCCTCTCTCTCTTTATACACACACACTCTAAAGTGTTTGAGGTCTTTTTGTGTGTGTGTATATAGTGTGTATACATTTCTTAATTTATATCAGCAAAATAAACTTAGACATCTGTGCTACTATTAATAACCAGTCTCCAGCATCAGCAATTCTCAGTGCTGTCTTGGTTAGTCCTCTGTGTCTGTATCATCCACCTACCTCTCCCACTCCACTCCATGAGATTTTAATACCTCCTTGCTGTCTCTTATCCTATACCAACTGCCTCTGACAACAATCCTTCCATTCTCAGCAAATAATCTCACCATCTCTTACCTTGTAGCTGCTCATAAGCTTCTCAGCAGATAAGTCATCTTTTCTTCTTCCATCCAGTATGAGTGGATTCAGCCCTCTTCTTTAATTTCTTGGTTTTCTCTGTCAGAGGCACGAGAAGAATAATCACTGTAAAATACACCCAGAGAGTTCCCTATTATAAGTGGCTTCTCTACAGAGGCTGATGCATTTGCCAGAGACTTTTCCTATTGGGAGAAGTAATTGCTCTGAGTCCAGTGCCTTCGAGCTTTTCTGTCTCACCTAAGGGTGAAAAAATAGTTTAACCGAAGGTCAGGGCTTCAAATAAATAGATTTGGAAAATTGCAGAAAGGGAAGAGAGTGAGGTACCGGAAGGAAAAAGCTATCCCAGTGGGAAAACACTTGTAAATTCACAGCTTCGAAACACAGTCCCACTGAAACAATGAGATGTAAGTGGACGATTATTGACATTCCATCTCCTCAGCATTTGTCACCACACAAACAGGGCTCCAATATAATATCAGAGGATTATAGCCGAAAGAGGTAAAAGACAAAGACTATATCTGTAAAAGAAGTATTTAGGTAAGACAAAATCAAGAGTAGTGACAAAAACAAGGACACTGGAGGAATTTGAAGTCAACAACACCCAGAGCTACAACAGATATTAAATACAGTTCAACTGCTGGGGAATTCCTAATAACTCTAACACTATAGGCCTACTTGATTCAGTGGTTATTATGCAATAAAATACACATGACTTTCAACAAAAATCTAAAAGGTATGCCAAAACACAGGGAAAAACCATCTAAAGAGGCAAGGGAATCAACAGAATCAGACTCATACATGATGCAGATATTACAAGATACAGAATTTAAAATGACTGTGATTAATATATTAAGGAATACCATGGAAAACAATTAGAAGACAGTCAATAGTAGACAAGTATTGGGAGCAGAGAGATGGAAACATTAAGAATCAAATAAGGGGGGGAGGAGCCAAGATGGCCGAATAGGAACAGCTCCGGTCTACAGCTCCCAGCGCGAGCGACACAGAAGACGGGTGATTTCTGCATTTCCATCTGAGGTACCGTGTTCATCTCACTAGGGAGTGCCAGACAGTGGGCGCAGGTCAGTGGGTGAGTGCACCGTGCGCCAGCCGAAGCAGGGGCGAGGCCTTGCCTCACTCGGGAAGCGCAAGGGGTCAGGGAGTTCCCTTTCCGGGGTGACAGACAGCACCTGGAAAATCGGGTCACTCCCACCGGAATACTGTGCTTTTCCGACGGGCTTAGGAAACGGTGCCCCAGGAGAGTATAGCCCGCACCTGGCTCAGAGGGTCCTACGCCCACGGAGTCTCGCTGATTGCTAGCACAGCAGTCTGAGATCAAACAGCAAGTCGGCAGCGAGGCTGGGGGAGGGGCGCCCGCCATTGCCCAGGCTCGCTTAGGTAAACAAAGCAGCCTGGAAGCTTGAACTGGGTGGAGCCCACCACAGCTCAAGGAGGCCTGCCTGCCTCTGTAGGCTCCACCTCTGGGGGCAGGGCACAGACAAACAAAAAGACAGCAGTAACCTCTGCAGACTTAAATGTCCCTGTCTGACAGCTTTGAGGAGAGCAGTGGTTCTCCCAGCACGCAGCTGGAGATCTGAGAACGGGCTGACTGCCTCCTCAAGTGGGTCCCTGACCCCTGACCCCCAAGCAGCCTAACTGGGAGGCACCCCCCAGCAGGGGCAGACTGACACCTCACATGGCCGGCCAGGTACTCCAACAGACCTGCAGCTGAGGGTCCTGTCTGTTAGAAGGAAAACTAACAGAAAGGACATCCACACCAAAAACCCATCTGTACATCACCATCATCAAAGACCAAAAGTAGATAAAACCACAAAGATGGGGAAAAAACAGAGCAGAAAAACTGGAAACTCTAAAAAGCAGAGTACCTCTCCTCCTCCAAAGGAACGCAGTTCCTCACCAGCAACGGAACAAAGCTGGACGGAGAATGACTTTGACGAGCTGAGAGAAGAAGGCTTCAGACGATCAACTTACTCCGAGCTACGGGAGGATATTCAAACCAAAGGCAAAGAAGTTGAAAACTTTGAAAAAAATTTGGAAGAATGTATAACTAGAATAACCAATACAGAGAAGTGCTTAAAGGAGCTGATGGAGCTGTAAACCAAGGCTCGAGAACTACGTCGAGAATGCAGAAGCCTCAGGAGCCGATGCGATCAAATGGAAGAAAGGGTATCAGCCCTGGAAGATGAAATGAATGAAATGAAGCGAGAAGGGAAGTTTAGAGAAAAAAGAATAAAAAGAAACGAGCAAAGCCTTCAAGAAATGTGGGACTATGTGAAAAGACCAAATCTACGTCTGATTGGTGTACCTGAAAGTGACGGGGAGAATGGAAACAAGTTGGAAAACACTCTGCAGGATATTATCCAGGAGGACTTCCCCAATCTAGCAAGGCAGGCCAACATTCAGATTCAGGAAATACAGAGAACGCCACAAAGATACTCCTCGAGAAGAGCAACTCCAAGACACATAATTGTCAGATTCACCAAAGTTGAAATGAAGGAAAAAATGTTAAGGGCAGCCGGAGAGAAAGGTCGGGTTACCATCAAAGGGAAGCCCATCAGACTAACAGCGGATCTCTCAGCAGAAACCCTACAAGCCAGAAGAGAGTGGGGGCCAATATTCAACATTCTTAAAGAAAAGAATTTTCAACCCAGAATTTCATATCCTGCCAAACTAAGCTTCATAAGTGAAGGAGAAATAAAATCCTTTACAGACAAGCAAATGCTGAGAGATTTTGTCACCACCAGGCCTGCCCTAAAAGAGCTCCTGAAGGAAGCGCTAAACATGGAAAGGCACAACCGGTACCAGCCACTGCAAAATCATACCGAAATGTAAAGACCATCAAGACTAGGAAGAGACTGCATCAACTAATGAGCAAAATAACCAGCTAACATCATAATGACAGGATCAGATTCACACATAACAATATTAACTTTAAATGTAAATGGACTAAATGCTCCAATTAAAAGACACAGACTGGCAAATTGGATAAAGACTCAAGACCCATCAGTGTGCTGTATTCAGGAGACTCAGCTTTATTATTATTATTACAAAATAAAATGTACAGTATGTGATCTGCAGTTGCCTTTTTGTATTCTAACATTCTATATCTGTGAAATACATTTGTTGTCAATTTTCATTTTGAAAAATATTCGTTAGATAGTCTTATATTACAGAGATTTCCAATGTAGGTAAATTATTATATTCTCCCCAGGGAATCTGAAGTAACAGAGAAAAATAATTTTTTGTGAATTGCATTTTTATGAATTACATTAAATATTTAATTGTATTACTATTTATCATAATAACAGGGAACTAAAGATACCTGGCAATTTAACAGTTATAATTTAGTTAACTATTTTTCTTAAACACAGGACCGTAAAATCTTTCAGATTATACAAATAAGTCAAGTTAGAAAATTTATAGTCTACCTCTGTTATTAAATATCTGATTTACATTGACAAAGTCAGGTGAAAATTTTCATATATTTTAAAATATGTGAACTAAAAAAGAATAGTCATCCTATTGTCACTTCAGTTATAAAGTTCCTCACTTTGTATTGAACATAGAATTTTTGATGACATAAAATCTTGATTTTTTTTTGTATAGCATGGTATTTAACAAAAGATGGAAATTTCACAAACAGTTGGTGAAAGAAACAGGAAGAAAGGAAGGACAGAGAAACTGTGTTACTGAATCAAACATAACTTTAAGTTCCTTTTTCCAACAGAAAGTAAACTATACATTATATGCCCCCTTTGGAAGGAAACCAAATGAAAGACATGAAAGAAATTCACATGTGCTTCATGTTGAAGTTTAATTGGTGAAATGTGAATTCTCTTTTAATCTGCTCTAGTGAAATATAAAAACATGTATGCAATCACATACAATCTTATTACTGACTTGCGAACTTGCTTAAACTCTACTTTTACAAACCAGGTATTAGCTCTGTTTCACATGCTCAATTCTGTTATAATAAAGTCTGTGGTTTGCTCATGATTGGCTATAATATATGGCCTTACATTCCTATGAAATTTCTTTAACTGAGTATTGACGTTATCATAGCACCTTCTGCTCAATTTCAAAATTTTTATTTAAGGGCATTTTGACAGAGTTCATAAATAAAAAAGTTGTGTTTAAATTCTCCAATGAATATTGGATTTCTCAGTGATGTAAACTGAACAATGCAGTATTCAGACTATGATAACTGATCCAGTGATGGGAAGAGGTTAAAGATAACTTCCTCCAAAAAAGCTGGCTCAGTGAAAGAATAAATAGCATTCTAAATAGATTGTAATGTTATAATCCACAAGCAAATATAAATCTAATGCAAGTAAATGTGTAAGTTTTGAGGATAATTTTAGAAAAGGCAAGTTAGAGAAAAGTTTGTCCAAAAGAATATTTCTGGCCAGCCATGCTGGCTTATGCCTGTAATCCCAGTACTTTGGGAGGCCAAGGTGGCAGGATCGCTTGAGCTCAGGAGATAGAGACCAGCCCTGGGCAACATAGCAAGATCTCATCTTTACAAAAAATAATAAAAAAAAATTAGCAGGGCATGGTGGCACATGCCTCTAGTCCCAGCTACTTGGGAGGCTCACTTGAGTTCAGGAGTTTGAAGTTGCAGTGAGTTATGATCACTGTACTCTGGCCAGCACCAGAGTGACAGGGCAAGATCCTGTCACTAAACAAAACCAAAAAAAAAAAAAAAAAAAGAAGAAGAGAAAAAAGGAAATAAAATAAAATTCTGAGTGCTTTTTTGTCTCTAGTGAATGCCTGTTAATCTTTTTTGTCTCAATTTACAGGAACATATTCTGAATTCCTAGATTAGATTTAATGACAAGCACTCAGAATTTTTCCACTGAGTTTAAATGAGCTAGTGAAATACTAAATTTATATGAAAAATTTTATTTCATTACCTAGGAAATGCTGTAGACATTTTCTTAGCAATCCCTCAAATTAAAATCCATATTATTTTTACTTTTTAAAATAATTACTCTTACGTTAATATCAAATCCACAAATAAAATAGTATAATTTAAGCATCTGTTTTAGTCTGTCCAAGCTTCTATAACCAGATACCATAAACTGAGTATGTTAAATATAAAACAAATGTAGTTTTCACAGTTTTGGTGGCTGTCAAGTCCAAGATCATGGCACAGACTGATTCAGCGTCTGGTGAGGTCCCATTGCTGATTCACAGAGGTCACTTTCTTATCATATTTTCAGGAGGTGAAAATGGCAAGCTAGCCATTTTATAAGGGCACCAACCTCATTCATGAAGGCTTCTTGCCCATGACCTAATCACCTACCAGTGTCCCACCTCCTAATACTATCATTTGGAGGTTGGATGGTATGGTGGCAATGTTTCATCACATCCTCAGAAATCCAATGATAAGTCCTGCTTATCACTGAAAGGCTATCTCTAGATTACAGGGCTGTTTCCTATGCTGTCGAGGAACTGTAGAGTAACTAAAGTTATAGGGAATAAAGTAGAAAAAAGAATTAAAAATGGACTCTTATAGATGGAATTGTGTCTGCATAAATTATATGATAAATTATTTTCCTTTAAGGCTAAAAATTTTAATGTTTATTTTAGACAGTCAATTTCCTAGCTACAAATTATTTTATTATCACATAAAAATTGGGAAAAAAATTGAAAACATAAACTAAAATATCTGATAAAATATTTGTTTTAGTTTTAACTTAGCTTCAAATGTTCTGTCTATGATTTCTTATATATGTTTTGTTGTAAAGAGATGCCTATGGCAACTATATTGATTGGAGTTCTTGGCTGCACACAGAAAAACTCGGCTAGTTTGAGCATAGAGATACTTTTTTATGGGATTTAAAAAATCTGATCAAATCTTTGTAGGGCTAGAGGAATAGGCTTTAAGATTTGATGCCAGAAACAGCTCCCAGAATGACTACGCAGAACTGTCAAGCTGAAAGGCACTGCCGCAATGGCTCATTGAAGAACCATGTTGCCTCTAATCCAAACTCAAAACAGGTTGTTCTGAAGTGATTGAGAATTCCTTGCCACCAATACTGCAAACAACAGATATAAGGTGACTTTCACAAATCCAGTTTGACACCAGATAATTCTCACTGATCCTAATTCCTCAAGTAACTTACATTCAAACAAACTGTATGTAATGGAACTTATTTCACATGTCAGGAGAGTAATGACAAGACAAATTAAAAACCATAGTTTTTTTTGCATCTACACCTGGTATTTTGCAATGTATGGAACTGGAAAATTATGAATAATATTTCTGAGTATTTGGAAGCATCATAGATGCAGATTTTCTGATAATACTATTATCTTTTAAAACATGAAAAAAGAAACTTTATTTAAAAGAAACTTTTAAATCAATAAAATTAGTCCCAAATAGGTTCTTCTTAGTGGCATGGTGATATTGTAATTCACATGTGATTTTCTGTTTAATGCAATTCAATATTTTTATAAATATTTTACAAGCTTTATTGGCTTTTGTTTTTCCAAACATATGGTTACTAATTAAATTTTTTTCCTGGTGAGTATTCTATTCACAGTATATTAAATTTGTTAACAGTTTGTATGTGTTACAAATTTAAGAAAAGACAACTTAAAAAAGAAATATCTCAAAGGCTGCATGCAAGAGCGTAAGACTATTATTTATAAAAGGGAATCTGATGAAATGAGAACCAAATATGAGTTCTATCCAAAAATAAGCCCCATTTGTCTTTGAGCCTTTATCAGATACCAAAAAATGAAATTCAAATAGAAATTATGAATAAAAGTATTAAGTAAATTTTTATGCTGGTTACTTGTGGACATGAGTTTTCAAATCGATCGAGTAAGTATACAGCAGCACAGTTTCTGAACTTCACTTTTTATTTTGTAAAAATCTGTCAAATTGTCAGCCAAAGTGGCTGTATTATTTTACATTCTCACCAGCAATGCATAAGTTGCTTTATATGGTTGCCACGAGTTGATAGTCAATTTTATTTTTGTATTTTATTTATTCTAATAGGTGTATTGTGGTATCTCATTTGTGTCTTAATATGTTTTTTTCTCATTTCTTTAAATGACAAATTATGTTCAACATGTCTTCATATGCTAACTTGCCATCTGTGTATATTTTAGAGTGGTATCTTCAGATTTTTGCTGATGTAAAAATAAGTTATTTATTTTTTACTACAGAGTTTTAAGAACTATTTGTATGTTTTAGGAGTGACATAAGCAATATGGCAGAATAGGAGGCTACTGACTCTCCCTTCACCCATGGACACACTGAATAAACATCTACACAAGGATCAACGTCATCTGAAAGAGAGTCATAGACAAACTTGAGACTCCACACTCCAGGCAACTGAGAAAATATCCACAGCAAAAGTGTAGAAAAAGCTTAGGCACACTTAGGTATGAACCTTACCTTGGGAACTACCTCAAAAAATTGGGAAGAAATTTTCAAATCCTAGCTTCTCCTTGAGGAGAGAAGAGTTTGTAACAAACATTTAGTACCCCAACTTTAAGGCCCCTCCTGAGTTGGCACAATTCACCCAGCTCTGGAAGCAGAAGGGATTAGGTATACCTGAGTTTCCCTTGACTACTAAACAAAGTCATGTACAGGTATGTAAACACTTCCTGGGGCTTCATTCTCCCTAATATCAGGAAAAAAAAGGGACTAAAACTCAAAAGGTCCCCATTTCTCACTGAAAGGGGTTTGCCAGTGTACTCTGCCAGTTGCTGCTGCTGACAGTTAAACTCTTAAGTAGCTTACGTCAGGGAGTTAATTGGGCTGACAAACTATAGAACTGCAGAAACCTGAAGAGAATTTCGGGTATTTTCTAAGCTTTCTTCTTGGCTTACCCAGTGGACAACCCCAAGACTACCAATTCTTCCTGGTAAAAGTTTGCACACACATGGAGTTTCCCAACTTTTACAACTCCCACCCAAACAGTCTGCATCCTATACCTCGTAGTGCCACTGTGGAAAGTGATTTGGTGATTTCTCAAAGAACTTAAAACAGAGCTACCATTCAATCCAGCAGTCTCATTACTAGGTATATATCCAAGGGAAAATAAACTATTCTACAAAAAAGGCACATGCACTCATATGTTCATTCCAGCACTATTCACAATAACAAAGACTATAGATTCAACATAGATTCCTATCAATAGTGGATTTAATAAAGTAAATATGGAACAGGACACCATGGAATATGACACAGGCATATAATAGAATAAAATCATGTCCTTTGCAACAACATACATGGAACTGGGGGCCATAAACCTAAGTGAATTAATGCAGGAACAGAAAACCAAATACTGCATGTTCTCCCTTATAAGTGGGAACTAAATATCAGGTACCTATGCACCTAAAGATGGGAAAAATAGACACTGGAGACTAATAGAGTGGGGAGAGAGGGAAGGGGACAAAGGCTGAAAAGCTACCTATTGGGTTCTAGGCTCACTACCTTGGTGTCAGAATCACTTACACTACAATCCTTAGTGTGACACAATATACCCATGTAACATGTGCGTGTGTACCCCTTGAATCTAAAATGAAAGCTGAAAATGTAAAGAAGTATAAGTATATAATTATAAGTAATGTTAAAAAAATGAGAAATATGATAAAACAACTTTAAATGAGCAGCAATGAAACGACAAATAAGGGCATTATGTAATGATAAAATGATCAATTCCATAAGAAGGTTTAACAATACTAAATATATATGTACCCAACACTGGAACAACTAGATTTATAAAGCAAATACGACTAGAATTAAGAAAAGTGCTAGATAGCAATATCATAATAGTGTGAGACTTCAACACCCCACTGGCTACTGCGCATTAGTAAGATTATTAAGGCAGAAAACTAGAAAAGAAACTCAGGACTTGAACAGCAATCTTGACCAAACAAACCTAATGGATATCACAGAACATTACACCCCACAGCTGCCAAATATACATTTTTTCTCACCTGTGCTTGGAACATTCTCCAAAATTTGTCATATGTTTGGCCACAAAGCAAGTCTCAATATGTTCATAGAAATCTAAATCAGATTAAGTATCTCCTTGGACCACAGCAGAATAAAATTGTAAGTAAACACCAAGAGGAACTCCTAAAACTATAGTAGTATGTGAAAACTAAACAACTTGCTCATGAATGACTTTTTGGTAAACAATGAAATTAAGGCAGTAATTTAAAAATATTTAGAACGGAATGAAAGTAGAGACACAATATACCCAAACCTCTGAGATATAGCAAAATCAGTACTAAAAGGAACGTTTATAACACAAAATTCCTACATCAAAAGATAAAAAGTTCTCAAATTAATGACCTAAGCTCTCTATGTGCACAATCTAGAAAACCTAGAAAAAAAATGATAAATTGCTGAAAACATTACATCTCCCAAGTTCAAACCAGAAAAAGAAAATAGAAATGCTGAACAGACAAATAAGAAGTGATGAAACTGAATCAGTAATAAAAAAAGTCTACCACCACCAACAAAAAAGCACATGACCAGAAAGACCTACATCCAAATTTTATGAGATACACAAAGAAGAACTAGTAACAATATTATGGAAAGTATTATAAAAAAATGGAGGAAGAAGGACTGTTCCCTAACTCATTCTAAGAAACCACTATCATCCTGATAACAAAATGTGATTCACCACATAAGCAGAATGAAAAACAACAAAAAAAATAATTTTAAACATGTAGAAAACCTTTCAATAACATTCAACATCTCTCATGAAAAAAACCCAAGCAAATTAGGCATCAACGAAACATACCTCAAAATAATGAGACATATGTGACAAAACCACCACCAACATCATACTGAGTGAAGACAAGTTTAAAACATTCCCCTAAGAACTGCTCAAGACGAGGATGTACACTCTCACCACTCTTGTATCCAACATAGTACTTGAAGTCCTAGCCAGAGCAATTGGGCAAGAGAAAGAAATAAAAGGCATGCAAAAGGCATGCAAAAGGCATCTTTCTAAAAAATAGAAAGGCAAATGTTTTGTTTCCTGATCACACAATCTTAGAGGCAGAAAACTAAGACTCCGTCAAAAGACTCTGAGACTTAATAAAAAATGTCATTAAAGTTTCAGGATACAAAATCAATGTAAAATTAATCAGTTGTAGTTTTGTTCAATAAAAATACTCAAGCTGAGAACAAAATCAAGAACTCAATCCCATTTGCTATAGCCACAAAAAAACTAGAAATACACTTAACAAAAGAGGTAAAATACCTCTAGAAGGGAAACTAGAAAACACTGATGAAAGAAATTTTACATGACACAAACTAATGGAAAACCATCTCATGCTCATGGAAGAATTAATAATGTTAAAATGACTTTACTGACCAAATCAATCTATGGATTTGGTGTAATTTTGAACAAATTACCAACATCGTTTCTCACAGAATTAGAAAACACAATCTCTAAATATATATATGAAACCAAAAAAGAGTGAAAGCAATCCTAAGCAAAAAGAACAAAGCCACAGGCACCATATGACCTGACTTTGAACTGTTTTGTAAGTCTATAGTAACCCAGACAGCATGGTACTGGTACAAAAATAGACTTATAAATCAATGATACAAAGTAGAGAACCAAGAAATAAAGCCACTTATCTGCCACCAAGTGATCCTCAACAAAGTTCACAAAACTAAACCATGAGGAAAGGATACTTTATTCAATAAATGGTGTTGGGAAAATTGTCTCACCATATGCAGAAGACTCTAACTGGACTCCTGTCTTTTACCAGATACAACAATCAGTCAAAGATAAATTAAGGAATTAAAGGTGTGACCTGAAAATTTAAAAAATCTTATTACAAAACCTAGGATGAACTCTTCTGGACAGCAGTCTAGAAAAATTACTTATTTGTACAATGTTCACTATTTGAGTGTTGGGTTCACTAGCACCCCAGATCTCACCATTACATAGTATATTAATGTAAAAAACCTGTACATGTACCCATGAATCTAAAATAAAATAATATTTTTAAAAAATGTACTCCACTCTCTTCCTTCTGTAGTTTCCAATGATAAGACCCTGGAATTATTACCTTTTTTTCCATATGTAAGATTTTGTATTGTTTTCCCTTGGCTTTTTAAAATATTTTTTCTTTGCATTTGGTTTCTTGCAGTTCAATTATGATATGCCTAGGTGTTTTACTTATTTGTCTATTTATTTGGTGTTTATCCTGCTTGTGGGTTTCTCTACTTTGTTTCCATTATTAACTCGGGGAAATTATTTAGACATTATTACTTCAAATTTTTTTGCACCATTATTTTTGTTTCTGTCCCAATAGCATGTACAATATATATTTTACAGAATTGCTTTTCATTCTTAAGTATTCTATTTGCTTATTTTCATTCATTTTTATCTTTGCATATGGATATTGTTTCTATTGACTTATTTTCAAGGTCACTTTGTTTTCTCACATGTCTATAGTATGTTAATATTTCTATTAAAGGCATTTATTTTTGTTGTAGCATTTCTTATTCCTAGCATTTCATTGTGATTCTTTGTGCATTTTTATATCTGTGTTTACACTAGTCATCTATTCTTGATATTGTCTACAGTTACACTAGAATCTTTAAAATATTAATCATAATTATTTTTACTTTCTTATTTGATAATCTAACATTAGAATCATATCTGAGTCTGGTTCTGATGCCTACTTTGTCTCTTCAGATTGTCTTTTTTCTTGCCTTTTGACATTCCTGTAACTTTGTGTTGAAATCCAAACATATTGTAATGAGTAACAAGAACCAAAGTCTTTACTGTGTAGCTTTATCTTAATCTGTCTAGGAATCTGACTCTGCTTAGTGCTTTGTGTAGCTGTAGTTGTCACTGGCTCAAATTCCTACACTGTTTAGGTTTCTTCTCCCCTATTGACTTGGAATTTCCCTAAGTAGTCTGCCTCAGAGAGGCTGACTTTTGCATCTCTTTCTGCTTTCATCTTGTGATGACTTCAAAGCTCTTTACATGTCATAACTGAAACTAAAGGTGTCTGTACTCTCATAAATGCAACAATTATATTTTTCATGAAAAATATTTTAATTACAAAATATATAAGTATATTCATAATATCCTAACGTGGATTTTATTTGACTGTTATGTATATCAAATATTTTTGATACTTTAATTTGATAAAATATTAAATAACATATTGAACCTCAATTTAAATAATTTAATCCTGATACAGTTTGGCTGTGTGTCCTCACCCAAATCTCACATTGAATTATAGCTCCCATAATCCCCACGTGTTATGGGAGGGACCAGGTGGGACATAATTGAATCCTGGGGGCAGGTTTTTCCCATGCTGTTCTCATGATAGTGAGTAAGTCTCATGAGATCTGATGGTTTCATAAAGGGCAGTTCCCCTACACATGCTTTCTTGCCTGCAGACATGTAAGGCATATCTTTGCTCCTATTTTGCCTTCTGCCATGATTGTGAGTCCTCCCCAGCCATGTGGAACTGTGAGTCCATTAATCCTCTTTCCTTCATAAATTACCCAGTCTTGGGTATGTCCTTATGGCAGCATGAGGATGGACAAATACAAATACCATTATTTAATAATAAGTCTTTAATAAATATTACTTATTTATTTTGAAATACTCAGGAAGTGGAATGCACCCTTTCCATTTCAATAAAAATAAGAAGCATGTTTATTTGTGTCATTCTTTGGCAAAAGAAATGAAGTGCTTGTTTGGAGATCTCAGGATATTTTTATTTCTGATCAATGTTTTCTACCTTATTATACATGCCAGCATACAAAATACAAGTTTCTATCTTGAAGAAGGAGTACCAGGTAAGGTCACAATAGTGGAGGGCTACCCTTTTCCAGGTCAAACATTTATTTTGTGTGTGTGTGTGTGTATATATATGTATACATCTGTATATATACATATATACACACAATAAATGTATATATGTATATACATGTATGTATACATACGTGTATCTACATATACATATATACATATACATATAGCAAGAAAAATATCTACCATGTGTTTTAGAAACATTAACTCAACTTTACTGAGACACTTCTCTTTAAAGTTTTCATTAGCTTTTTTTCTGTAATATAAGAAATACAGATTACAAACCTATATATTTAAAGTGATATATTTATGTCAGTTATGTTTGTTATATTACTACCAGTTTATACATGATTATGTTTGTAATGGCCATTTAAATAAAGGCCTATGAGTGGTTATTTAATTAGCCAAAAGAAATGAGAATATAGAATTAAAAATAGCTATGCAAAAGTAAAACAAAGGATGAGTATATATTAAAGTTTTGGTTTCTCAGTTTCACCCTGTATTATAATCAGATAGGTTCAATACAAGGAGATTTGGGGTATAGGACACTTACACCTCCTGAACATCAAGATTTCACATAAAAATACCCCTAGAAAGTTTCAAACTGGACAATAGGCATTCAAATCTGCTTTAGGGCATTATAAATTATCCTGTTAATTAATAGTGACTTTTCTAAAACACTGGCATGGTATTAAAAAATAATACTTCAGAAATGAAAACTGCCATGTACTCTTCATGAGAAACTACATGTAATTTTGTCCTTTCCTCCTTAACCTGTGGTTGCCAATAATTAGATAGTGGATTTCTACATTAGGATGAAAACAATGCTTTATTATGATTATTATGAAAAATCATTAACTTACATGTTGAAGGACAATAGAGTTCAGAATGTGCTTGCTGTTTACTTTATCCCAACTTTAGCCTGATGGCACAAAACATATGCCTTCGGTCACTCTAGGCTTTTAAACAGCACCAGAGCTTCTAACCTGCCTAGACCTCACAAAGCACCACCATCTAAAAGAGATTCTCTCCATAAATAACAAATTTGTTATTTGGAAATCACTTCTCCAAATATTATTATTATTATTTTGTATTTTATTATTTTCTATCTATTCAGCATTTTGCTAAAGGATATCATTACGTAACATTAAATACATCTTTCCGAAGGTCTGTGAGCCAAGGCCAGGAAATTTAAGGAACTGCTTTCTAGATTTTGAAATAACTTAGTGCCCCAAAACTTTAGGCTGGGGAATTGGCCAATGATTTCTGAGTGACAACTGAGAGCCTGGCAAGTATTTTCAGCTGAATAATTTATATAGTCAAAAACACTAGCCCTTGGTCATCCCAAAGGAGTCATTTGGAATGAGCAATCCATACTTCTGTTGAAAGATGAATGTAACCCTGGATAATTCACCTTTAAGCTGAATTATTCTAAAGGTTGTTGACTTTGGCACATCAATAAAGATGTAGCTATATAGCTGAGATAACACTCAGGGCTGTAGTATTTTCCATTTGGTTTCCCATTTGATGATTGAGAACAGTTGTATCCAAAGGTCCTGCAACTCCTTGAATTTCAGGGAACTGGCATGGGGCTATGTAAGGCGCTGACAAAAGCAAGAGGATAACGTTTCTGCTTTTCTCAAAAAGGGCTTATTTCTGCGTGAAAGTTTGATGAGATATGCATTACTAACCAGAGTAAAGGGGCTCATATCCTTCTTGAACTCTTCTGACTGCCTCACTGACAGATACTCTAATCTCTGAAACAGATATTTCAATAGTTAACAAGGACCTTCACAGGATGCACCATAATTTGAAATTGTTTAATGCACATTGTTTCTCCTATTCAATTGCAAAAGCCCCGAGAACAAACTTTCTCATGTATTTATTCATTGTAGTATTCCAGGGCCTAGAAAAGTGCATGGTACATGCTAATTACCAAAAAGAAAATGAAATTTAAGTTTTGGATATTTTGTGTGAGAGTGACAGAAGCCTGATCCTCTATATAGTTTAGTCTCCCAGGGGATTTGAATGGAAAACAGAGAGTTTTTAATTTGAATATCTCTAAGTTGGTAGAAGTGATATGGCTAAGATCTGAACATTGTACAAAAATGTTTAAGGCAGACTGAGGGTCCTGAAACATTTAAATACAGGGAGAAATTATTGATTTTCTAAATGGCATAGTGTCATAAAAAATTGCTAGAGTTCTTCATGTGTTTTATTTAGTTTAGAAATAGTTTATGACATAAACTATGTCTTATATAGGTGAACATACATAAAAACCCTAAAAAAAGAAGATCAAATTTAGGCTAGTTGAGAAGTATAGTACACAAGATTAATTACAGAATCAGAATCAGCAAGCAGGAAGACTTACACACTAAATAATTTTTAATTTTTTTTAGTTATTGAATATTATATGGGGAAAATTAGTACCAAAATATCAGAAATTATTATATGCAGCATTAGATATTTAAGGACATTGATCTTTAGAATCATTTTATAACTCAGTTACTTTTGAGAAATACTAGGTATTCCAACTATATTATTAAGATCTGCACTTTTGTCAACATTTGATTTGTCAGACACATAAATTTCTATTTCTGGGCTGTCAATTTTTTTCTATTGATCTATATGTCTATACTTTCACCAATACATTGTCTTATTTTTGCTTTATAGAAAGTCTCAACATAATGTAAGTTTTGTAACTTTATTTCTTTCAAAATTGTTTTATTCATTCAGTTTCTATGACTTACACATTTTGAAAATCAGCTTATCTATGATAAAAATATATCCTGCTGTGATTTTGATTTAAAATGGAATACATCTATGGATAAATTTGAAAAGAATTAACATCTTAATTGTTTTGAGACTTTGATAAACATAGCAGTTCTCTGCTATTATTTAGGTCAGCTTGAATTTTTTCTCCAGCATTTAGTAACTTTTAGCCTACAAATCTTCCACATGTTTAGCTGTATTTACAAATGACTGTTGAATTTTTGAAGCTAATTTAAATGTTTACTTAATAAGTTTCATTTTCTAATTATTGCTGGTAAATATAATTATGATTGCTTTCTTTATGTTGCCTTTATATCCTCTGGTTTTGTTAAATCACTAATTAGTTGTGGAAGATTTATTGTGGCATCTCTGGAATTTTCTATGTATACAATCATGCTATCTTTGAATAGAGACTTTTACTCCTTCTTTTCTATCCTGTATAAACCATAAATCTTTTACTTCTCTTACTGCACTGGCTACTACTTCTGATATGATGTTGAATAGGAGTAGCCAGAGTTGACGTCATTTCCTTGTTCACAATCTTAGGAGGAAATCATTCTTTTTTTTTTCCGTTACGTGTTTTAACAGACATGAAATTTTAAATGTCTTTTATCATGATAGAAATTATTTTTCTATTCCTAGTTCGCTGAGAAAGTTGTTTTTGTTTTTTGTTTGTTTGTTTTTATCGTGAATGTAAGGTGTATTTTATTAAATGCATTCTTGGTGTCAATTGCTAGGATCATGTGGTTTATTTATTTTGTGTGTTAATATGTTGATTGAATTAATTAATTTTAAGGTTTGGACTGAGCTTGCATTCCTGAGAAGTTCTCCTTGGGCATAGTGTATTAAATATTGTATATGTTACCAGATTCAGCTTATTTCTATTTTGTTTAGAATTTTTGTGTTTATGAAAAATATTGGTCTTTTTTTTCTAGTTCTATTTTTTAATCCTCTATTTTGTTTGATGGCAATATTAACCTTATGATACAAGGTTGCAGTCCTTTCTCTCCTATATTTTCTGGAAAACAAATTGTATGTAATTGATATTATTTTCTGCTAATATATCTGTTAGAATTCACCAATGAAACTATTGCACCTGAAGTTTTCTTTTCTAGAAGTTTTATATCTAAGAATATACTTTCTAACGTGATTTGAAAACTGAAATTCTAAAAATATTTTGCATGAAAACTATATCTCACTGGAATGAATGTGAAGGCTTAACTTGACTATTTTGAAGATATCAAACTCATTTAGTGTATAAGAAAAAATTAATTCCATAGTTATCACTTTTAAAAGACTCAGAAATAGCTAAGTGAGGAGATTTGAATGCCAGCAAAGCCACTTTGTAACTCCATGACATCAACATTAAACATTACATTCCACCCCTACCTGTAAAATTTTCACATTTTTTCTCATATTCTCTTAAATGCAGTTTTCTCTCTGTATTTAACAGGAGCAAAAGTGCAGTTGATTTGGGGAGGAAAACTTATTCTGAGTAACAGTAGTAAAAAGAGGATAGTTTTACCCATTTAAAGGGCAAAGTGAAACATACAATATAAGATTGCTTTTTAAGAGTAACTCAGAAATTTCAAAATACAAATTTGAATAGCAGCATTAGTGGTTTAAACGTGTAGTGTATTAATCAGGGTTCTCAGAAGGGACAGAAGCAATAGGATACACGTATATAAAAAGAGGAGTTTATTAAGGAGTATTGATTCATACAATCACAAGCTGAAGTCCCACAATAGGCCATCTACAAATTGAAGAGCAAAGAAGCCAGTCCGAGTCCCAAAACCTCGAAAGTAGGGAAGCCAACAGTGCAGCCTTCAGTCTGTGGTTAAAGGTGCAAGAGTCCCAAAGCTGAAAAACTTGGGAGTTTACCTGATGTTTAAAGGCAGGAAGCATCTAGCATGGGAGAAAGGTTTAGGCTGGAAGACTAAGCTAGTCTATTCCTTCAACATTCTTCTGCCTGTTTTTATCCTAGCTGGACAGGCAGCTGATTAGATTGTGCTCACCAAGATTGAGGATGAGTCTGCCTTTCCCAGTACACCGACTCAAATGTTAATCTCCTCTGGCAACACCCTCACAGACACACCCAGGAACAATACATTGCATCCTTCAAGCCAATCAATTTGACACTCAATATTAACCATCACATCTACCAAAGGAAAAACTGAATCTGATAAATAAAATAAAAGTCTGGTATTTGTGTTTTAAAATACTCTTTGTTAGTCACAGCTTGTATTAAGCCTTATTCCAGGTTTCCCTATTTTCAGGATATAATGTTTAACTATTACTATATACCTGATTTAATCATTAAATTTAAAATTCTGCGCCATGGTGTGTATGTTCAAATTCAAAGCATTTTAAAATGTGACAGATGAACTTCATGCAAGTTGGCAATAGTTCTGGTACTAAAAATTGTAGTTGTTGGTGCTGTGTATGTAAGCTGCTTAGTAGTATATCTACCAAAAGTCTTTTTAAGAATGCCATCATTATTTACCCTTATGTCAACAACTTGTGACATGAAATTTTTAAACTGACTTATGTGAACTATGATATTGTAATTTTTGTAAGCATTTTAAAAAGAGTAACAAAGTTATGTTTATGTACTAATTCTAATCAGAAAAGTAAGCAAGTAAAAGTTGATGGTCAATTCATTAGTCTTTAACTTAATGGGGAGGTTCCTTATGACAGCAATTGTTCAGGAAGGATAAAACAGTAACTTAATGTATATTTATTTGAAATTGTTATATATTTTTAAATTGCCAAGAAAAAGAAATAGCTTGATACATTTGAAAAGAAATAATATTATTTCTAACATCAGTACTCAGTAAATATTTTCTACAAAACTAATAAGTAGTTTAAGGTTTGCTGGCCAAGATGCAACATTAATGATATATAGTTATATAATGGAAGAGAAAATAAATTTATGTAATTTTTATTGACAAGATTTATAAAACAATGAAACTTTACCACTTTTTTGTGATGCTGGTCTACTCATAAGAATAACTTGATTTTATACTTTTAGAGAGCAAAACATTTTGCTTACTGGGGTTCAGAGTTAATGTTTGCTGTAGTCAAAATCCATTGCAAATTTTTAACTATTAATATTCATCTATAATTAGATTTATTTGTATTACATCTTAAAATTTCTTTTCTCACAGTTAGGAACTGCAAATTTTGGTGTCAGTCTCTGAAAACGTGATTTTTAAATTAGTATATCTATAGCCTGGAAACCATATAGAATTCTTTCTTTTTTTTAATATTTACCTTTTAGTATGTCACTATGTTTCAGATAAATTGCATCCAGTTGAAAGCTAAGTAGAAGCTCCTCAATTGTGGAGGTAAACGAAGTTTGAAATATCGAAATAGCCTTTTCATCGGCCTCATGGGCAGAAAAACGTGGCTAGAAATAAAATTTGAGCTTGAAAAACATTTACTGCAAATTTGTCTAGGAATTGAAATTCCATTTCTGCTTTTAATTTTTTTAACATCACAGAAATGTGTAAAGCAGCTGACATAACTTATAATTAAAATACATAAGTTGTTATCAAATACTTTATATTTAATCAGTGTTTTGCCTTGGAATTTTAGATTAAATTAATTAAGAATATTATCAAGTCTGCAGCAAAATTAATTTCCAAAGCCATTCAGTAATTGATAACAGTGGTTGAGAGTGTTTTCACTCATTCATAAACATTTAAATAGCAAAAGTGATTTCCAAAAGTCACAATAAAACTTTACTTTCACTAAGCAATTGAACTGCTGTGTGGTTAAGCAAGTAAGAACATTCAGCTTGTATTTCTCACTAAAAATTAGAGAAGTTATGATGGTTAATTCCCTGAGAGTGACTTGAGTTTACTATTGTCACTACTGGCTTAATAAAATATTCAAATATTTTCCACAAAGTACTGGCTGATAAAAGATGCAATGAATAAACATCAAATTTAAATGGCTTACATTTTTACCACCTTTGTAAATTTATCTAATTAAGCCTTTTGGGCCCAACACACACCAGTTTTAACACATCTTAGCAAATTCCATTTCAGGTTGTATCTCATTAGTGTTTTCTCAGCCTTCTTGAAAATAGACTCCCCTACACTTGTTCCACATAGACTCCAGATAGAAGCTAGTTCTATAGTCATTTCTAACTTGACATTAAGGCTTCAAATAAAAAACGGTAACTAAGTAGTATCTGTAATATTTGACACAAGGAAAACTACTTGAAATTTTGTTTATTTTACATGCCTTGCTTTTTACTTTGAGCTGTTCTTCATTATTTATGTTGCTTAGAATTTCCACAACTATTCAAA
This sequence comes from Pongo pygmaeus, assembly GCF_028885625.2. Lineage (NCBI taxonomy): Eukaryota > Metazoa > Chordata > Mammalia > Primates > Hominidae > Pongo > Pongo pygmaeus. The sequence continues at coordinate 41,780,878 of NC_072388.2, read as the reverse complement.
CAAGTGTTCTCATCAAAAGCCTAACCACTCTTAAAAAGTTTGTTTTCTCTGGAAACATTTCTTCAGTTGCTTCAGTGAAATATGATTTAATTAACTCACTATTGATAAGTGGTTTAAATTGTTTTTAAGTTTTATTTTAAGTTCAGGGACATATGTGCGGGTTTGTTACATAGGTAAACTTGTTTCATGGGGCTTTGTTGTACAGATTATTTCACCACTCATGTATTAAGCCTGGTATCCATTAGTTATTTTTCCTGATCCTCTCCCTTCTCCCACTCTTCATGCTCAGATAGGCCCCAGTGTCTGTGGTTTTCCATTGTGTGTCCATATGTTCTCATCATTTCCCTCCCACTTACAAGTGAGAACATACAGTATTTGATTTTCTGTTCCTGTATTAGTTTTCTAAGGAAAATGGCCTACAGCTCTACCCATGTCCCTGCAAAGGACATTATCTGTTTCTTTTTTATGGGTGCATAGTATTCTATGGTATATATGTACCACATTTTCTTTAACCAGTCTATCACTGATGGGCATTTAGGTTTTTTTTCCCTGTCTTCTATTGTGAATAGTGTTTCAGTGAACATACACGTGTGTGTGTCTTTATAACATCACAATCTCTATTCCTTTGGGTGTATACTCAGTAATGGGATTGCTGGGTCGAATATTACTTCTGTCTTTAGGTCTCTGAGGAATCACCCTCTGTCTTTCACAATGGTTGAACTAATTTACACCCCCACCAACAGTGTATAAGCATTTCTTTTTCTCCACAACCTCGACAATATCTGTTGTTTTTTGACTTTTTATGTAATAGCCATTCTGATTGGTATGAGATGGTATTACATTGTGGTTTTGATTTGCATTTCTCTAATGATCTTTCTTTCATGTGTGCTTTTTTTCATATACTTGCTGGCCACATATATGTCTTCTTTTGAAAAGTGTGTGTTCATGTCCTTTGCTCACTATTTTATGGGGTTATTCATTTTTTCTTATAAAATGGTTTAAGTTCCTTATAGATGCTAGAAATCAAACCTTTGTCTGATGTATAGTTTGCAAAAATGTTCTCCCGTCCTGTAGCTTGTCTGTATACTCTGTTGATAGATTATTTTGCTATGCAGAGCTCAATAACAAATGTGTCACAGAGAAAACAACTTTGGTTACAGCTGCATTTTCTTTTCATTTGAAAAATTTGTGAAGAAATTATACTGTGATGAAATATCTTGTTTTATATTTTCTAATATTTCCAGCCAAAGGGTAAATTAGGTGGATACAGTGAGTACAGTTCCTTCTGCAGACACGGCCTCTGTAAAATGATGAATGAACAGTGATTTTTTTCTAGGCCACCCTAAGAATTACACACAATTAAAAAGCAACTCTGGTTTGGGGGCTTCTTTTGCATTTCTATTAAAAAATACCTGAGGCTGGGTTATTATAAAGAAAGGAGGTTTAATTGGCTCACAGTATTTCAGGCTGCACCAACATGGCTCCAGCATCTGCTTCTGGTGACAGCCTCAGGAACAATTATGGCAGAAGGTGAAGCAGGGGTAGTCACCTCACGTGATGAGAGTATGAGCAAAACAAGGGGGAGTTGACACACACATTTTTTTTTCTTTTTTCAACTTTTATTTTAACTTCAGGGGTACATTTGTAGGATGTGCAGGTTTGTTACATAGGTAAATGTGTGCCATAATGGTTTGCTGCACAGATCATCCCATCACCTAAGCATTAAGCACAGCATTAATTGGCTATTCTTTCTGATGCTCTCCCTTCCCCCACCTCTACCCTGACAGACTCCACTGTGTTTTGGTCTCCCCTGTGTGTCCATGTGTTCTCATCATTCAGCTCCCATTCATACGTGAGAACATACAGTGTTTGGATTTTTATTTCTGCATTATTTTGCTGAGGGAGATGTCTTCCAACTCCATCCATGTCCCTGCAAATGACATGATCTCATTCCTTTTCATGGCTTCATAATATTTCATGGTATATATGTACCCTGTTTTCTTTATCCAGTCTATCACTGATGGGCATTTAGGTTGATTCCATGTCTTGGTTACTGCGAAAAGTGCCACAATGAACATACATGTACATGCATCTTTTTAATGGAATGATTTGTATTCTTTGTGGTATATACCCAGTAATGAGATTGCTGGGTCAAATGGTATTTTAGCCTATAGGTCTCTGAGGAATCACCACCCTGTCTTCCAAAATGGTTGAACTAATTTACACTCCCACCAAGAGTGTAAAACTCTTCCTTTGTCTCCACAACCTCACTGGCATCTGCTATTTTTTAACTTTTTAATAATAGCCATTCTAACTGATGTGAGATGGTATCTCATTGTGGTTTTGATTTGCATTTCTCTAATGATCAGCGATGTTGAGCTTTTTTTTCATATGTTTGTTGGCCACATATATGTGTTCTTTTGAGAAGTGTCTGATCATATCCTTTGCCCACTTTTAAATGGAGTTATTTGTTTTTTTCTTGTAGATTTGTTTAGGTTCTTTGTAGATTCTGGATATTAGACCTTTGTCAGATAGATACCTTGCAAAAAATTTCTTCCATTTTGTAGGTTGTCTGTTCACTCCAGTGAGTTTCTTTTGCTGTCCTGCTCTTTAGTTTAATTAGATCCCACTTGCCAATTTTTGCTTTTGTTGCAATTGCTTTTGATGTTTTCATCATGAAATCCTTGCTTATGCCCTGAATGGTATTGCCTAGATTTTCTTCCAGATTTTTTGTAGTTTTGGATTTTAAATTCAAGTCTTTAATTCATCTTGAGTTGATTTTTTTATATGGTGTAAGGTAGAGGTCCAGCTTCAGTTTTCTGCATGTGACTAGCCAGTTCTCCCAGCACAATGTGTTACATAAAATATCCTTTCCCCCTTGCTTTTGGTCAGGTTTGTGGAAGGTCAGATGTATGTGTGTGGTCTTATTTCTGAGTTTACTATTCTATTTCATTGGTGTGTGTGACTGCTCTTGTACCAGCACCTTGCTGTTTTGGTTACTGCAGCACTGTAGTACAGTTTGAAGTCATGTAGCCTGATGCCTCCAGCTTTGTTCTTTTTGCTTAGGATTGTCTTAGTTATTTGGGCTCTTTTATGGTTTCATATGAATTTTAAAATAAATTTTTCTAGTTCTGTGAAGAATGTCAATGGTAGTTTAATGGATATAGCATTGCATCTATACATTAATTTGGGCAGTCTGGCCATTTCTAAGACATTGATTCTTTGTATTCATGTGCATGGAATCTTTTTCCATTTTTTTATGCCCTTTCTAATTTCTTTGAGAAGTGGTTTGTAGTACCCCTTGAAGATGTCCTTCACTTCCCTTGTTAGCTGTATTCCTAGGTATTTTATTCTTTTTGTAGCAATTGTGAATGGGAGTTCATTCATTATTTGGCTCTTTGCTTGCCTGTTATTGGTGTATAGGAATGCTAACAGTTTTTGCACATTGACTTTGTATACTGAGAATTTGCTGAAGTTGTTTATCAGCTTCAGAAGTTTTTGGGCTGAGACAATGGGGTTTTCTAGATATAGGATTATGTCATCTGCAAAAAAAAAAAAAAAAAAATTGACTTCCTCTATTCCTATTTGAATACCCTTTATTTCTTTCTCTTGCCTGATTGCTGTGGCCAGAACTTTCAATACTATGTTGAATAGAAGTGGTGACAGACATATTCTTGTCTTGTGCCAGTTTTCAAAAGGAATGCTTCCAGCTTTTGCCCATTCAGTATGAAATTAGCTGTGGGTTCGTCAAATATGGCTCTAATTATTTTTAGGTGTGTTCCTTCAATACATAGTTTATTGAAAGTTTTTAACATGAAGGGATGTTTGTTGTGGGAAGTCAGGAACCCTGAACGGAGGGACCAGCTGAAGCCATGGCAGAAGAACGTGGATTGTGAAGATTTCATGGACATTTATTAGTTCCCCAAATTAATACTTTTATAATTTATTATGCCTGTCTTTACTGCAGTCTCTGAACATAAATTATGAAGATTTCATGGACACTTATCACTTCCCCAATCAATACCCTTATGATTTCCTATGCCTGTCTTTACTTTAGTCTCTTAATCCCATCATCTTCGTAAGCTGAGGGGGTTGTATGTCACCTCAGGACCCTGTGATGATTGTGTTAACTGCACAAATCGTTTGTAGAGCATGTGTGTTTGAACAATATGAAATCTGGGCACCTTGAAAAAAGAACAGGGTAACAGCAATGTTCAGGGAACAAGAGAGATAACCTTAAACTCTGACTGCTGGTGAGCTGGACGGAACAGAGCCATATTTCTCTTCTTTCAAAAGCAAATGGGAGAAATATAGCTGAATTCTTTTTCTCAGCAAGAAACAGCCCTGAGAAAGAGAATGTGTCCCTGAGGGTAGGCCTCTGAAATGGCCGCTTCAGGGGTGGCCGTCTTTTACGGTCGCAGCTGTAGGAATGAAATAAGCTCCAGTCTTCCATAGTGCTGCTAGGCTTATTAGGACGAGGAAATTACTGCCTAATAAACTTTGGTCAGACCGGTTGTCTGCTCTCAAACCCTGTTTCCTGATAAGATGTTATTGATGACAATGTGTGCCTGAAACTTAATTAGCAATTTTAATTTTGCCCTGGTCCTGTGGTCCTGTGATCTCGCCCTGCCTCCATTTGCCTTGTGATATTCTATTACCTTGTGAAGCACATGATCTCTGTGACACACACCCTATTTGTACACTCCCTCCCCTTTTGAAAATCACTAATAAAAACTTGCTGGTTTTACGGCTCACAGGGCATCACGGAACCTGCCGACATGTGATGTCTTCCCTGGACACCCAGCTTTAAAATTTCTCTCTTTTGTACTCTGTCCCTTTATTTCTCAGACTGGCCAACATTAGGAAAAATAGAAAAGAACCTATGTGAAATATCACAGGTGAATTTTGCCTGATATCTGAATGAATTTCCCCTGATAGTTGTTGAATTATATTGAAGCCCTTTTCTTCATTTTTTGAGCTAATCATGTGGTTTTTATCTTTAGTTCTATTCATGTGATGAATCACATTTATTGATTTGCATATGTTGAACCAAGCTTACATCCTGGGGATGAAGCCTACTTGATTGTGGTGAAAAAGCATTTCGAAAAGCTTATCTTTGAAAAGCTGGATTCAGTTTGTTTCTATTTTGTTGAGAGTTTTTGCATCGATGTTCATCAAAGATATTGGCCTGAAGTTTTGTTGTTCTTGTATCTCTGCCAGGTTTTATTATCAGGATGATGCAGGCATTATATAATTAGTTAGTCCCTCTTTTTCAAGTTCTTGGGATAGTTTCAGTAGAAATGGTGCCATCTCTTATCTGAATTGTCTGGTAGAATTCAGCTATTAATTCCTCTGGTTATGGGCTTTCATTGGTTAGTAGGCTATGCTATTTATTACTGTCTCAATTTCAGAACTCGTTCTTGGTCTATTCAGGGATTCAATTTCTTCACAGTTCAGTCTTGGGAGGGTATATGTGTCAAGAAATTTATGCATTTCTTCTAGATTTTCTAGTTTATATGCATAGAAGGATTTATAGTATTCTGTGATGGTTATTTGTATGTCTGTGTGGTCTGTGATGATTTCCCCCATATTATTTCTTATTGTGTTTGTTTTATTCTTCTCTCTTTTTTCCTTTATTAATCTAGCTAGCAGTCTATCTGTTTTATTATTTTTTCAAAACATCAGCTCCTGGATTTGTTGATCCTTTGAAGGGTTTTTTGTGTCTCTATCTCTTTCAGTTTAGCTCTAATCTTGGTTCTTTCTTGTCTTCTGCTAGCTTTGAGGTTTGTTTGCTCTTGGTTCTCTAAGTAGATTGTTAACTTGAGATCTTTCTAGCTTTTAGGTGTGTGCATTTAGTGCTATAAATTTCCCTCTTAACACTGCTTTAGCTGCATCCCAGAGATTCTAGTATGTTGTCTCTTTGTTCTCATTAGTTTCAAAAATGAGATTTCTGCCTTAATTTCTTTATTTACCCAAGAGTCATTCAAAAGGAAGTTATTCAGTTTCCATGTAGTTGTGTAATTTTGAGTGAATTTCTTAATCTTGAGGTCTAATTGGATTGTCCTGTGGTCTGCAAGACTATTTGTTATGATATCAGTTCTTTTGTATTTGCTGAGGAGTGATTTACTTCTAATTATGTCATAAATTTTAGAGTAAGTGATGTGTGGCAATGAGAAGTATGTATATTTTGTTGTTTTGGGGTGGAGAGTTCAGTAGATATCTATCAGGTCCACTTGATCCAGAGCTGAGTTCAGGTCCTGAATATCTTTGTTAATGTTCTGTCTTGATGATCTGTTTAATATTGTCAATGGGGTGTTAAAGTCTCCCATTATTATTGTGTGGGAGTCTAAGTCTTTTTCTAGGTCTCTAAGAACTTGCTTTATGAATCTAGGTCCCCGTGGATTGGGTATGTATATATTTAACATAGTTAGCTTTTCTTGTCAAATGGAACCCTTTATTATTATGTAATACCCTTCTTTGTATTTTTTTATCTTTGTTGGTTTAAAGTCTGCTTTATCAGAGACTAGGCTTGAAACCTGTTTTTTTTGTGTTTTCAATTTGCTTGGTAAAGTTTCTTCCATTTCTTTCTATTCGGCCTATGTGTGTCTTTGAATGTGAAATAGGTCTCTTGAAGACAGCATACCAAAGAGTCTTGGCTCTTTATCCAGCTTGCCTACAGTCTTTTAATTGAGGAACTTAGCCCATTTACATTTAAGGTTAGTATTGTTATGTGTAGATTTGATTCTGTCATCATGTTGCCAGTTGTTTACTTTGCAAACTTGTTTATGTGGCTGCTTCATAGTGTCACTAGTCTGTGTACTTTAGCGTGTTTTTGTAGTGGCTGATACTGGTTTTTACTTTCCATATTTGATGCTCTCTTCAGGAGCTCTTGAAAGGCAGGCCTGGTGATAATGAATTTGCTCAGCATTTGCTTATCTGAAAAATATTTTATTCTTCTTTCACTTATGAAGCTTAGTTTGGCTGGATATGAAATTCTGAGTTGGAAATTATGTTTTTTTAAGAATGTTGAGCATTGGTCCCCAATCTCTTCTAGCTTGAAGGGTATCCACTGAGAGGTCCACTGTTATTCTGATGGGTTTCCCTTTGTAGGTGACCTCGCCTTTCTCTTTGGCTGTCCTTAACATTTTTTCTTTCATTTCAACCTTGTAGAATCTGATGATTATGTGTCTTGCGGTTGATCTTGTGGAGTATCTTACTGGGGTTCTCTGAATTTCCTGAATTTGAATGCTGGTCTCTCTTGCTAGGTTGGGAAAGTTTTCCAGTATGATTGCCTGAAGTATGTTTTGCAACTTTGTTGCATTCTTCCTGTCTCTTTCACGTATCCCAATCAGTTAGTTGTAGGTTTGGTCTCTTTATATAATCCCATATTTCTCAGAGGTTTTGTTCATTCCTTTTCATTCTTTTTTTTTTCTATTCTTATATGCCCCTCTTATTTCAGAAAGATAGTCTTCATACTCTGAGATTCTTTCCTCCCCTTGGTCTATTCTGCTGTCAATACTTGTAATTGCATTGTGAAGTTCTCATAGTGCTTTTCAGCTCTATTAGGTTGGCTCTGTTCCTCTCTAAACCGGCTATTCTGGATGTCAGCTCCTGTATTGTTTTATCATGATTCTTATCCTCTTTACATTGGGTTACAACATGCTCCTTTAGCTCAGCCAAGTTTGTTATTACCCACCTTCTGAAGCCTACTTCTATCAATTCAGCCATCTCAGCCTCAGTCCAGGTCTGTGTCCTTGCTGAAGAGGCATTGCAGTCATTTGGAGAAGCAGCATTCTGGCTTTTTGAGTTTTCAGCATTTTTGCATTGATTCTTTCTCATCTTTGTGGGCTTATCTACTTTCAACCTTTGAGGTTGCCAAACTTTAAATGGGGGTTTTTTGGGGTCTTTCTATTGATGTTGTTGTTTTCTGTTATTTTGTTTTTCTTTTAACAACCAGGCCACTCTTCTGTAGGGCTGCCACACCTTTCTGGGGGTCTGCTCCAGACCCTAGTCACCTTGGTTTTTTCTGTACCTGGAGATATATGCAGTCAAGTGTGTGAAACTGCAAAGAATTCCTTCCTATGGAGGCTCCTTCCACTGGAGGCTCTGTCCCAGGGAGTACTGACGTGTTGCCAGCCTGAACACATCTGTAAGAGGTGGTTGGAGCCCCTGTTGGGAAGTCTCACTGAGTCAGAAGGAATGGGATCATGGACCCACTTAAAGAAACAGTCTGGCTGCTTTTTGGTACAGCAGGTATGCTCTATTGGGGAGGACCCTTTCTCATCCAGATCTTTTGGACTTTCAAAGCTGGCAGGCTGAAATGGTTGAATTGACTGAACCACGGAGATGGCAGCCACCCCTCCCACCAGGAGCTCCATCCAAGGGAAAGATCAAAGCTCTGTCCATATAATTTTTGCAGGTGGCTGAAACACCCTCAGGGAGGTCTTGCCAAGTGATGATGAATGAATCACGGTCCCATTTAAAGATGCAGTCTAGCTACAATCTGGCAAGGCAGCTGTGCTTTGTTGTGGGGTGTCTTTCCTTGTCTGGACGATTAGTATTCCCAAAGGTGCAGGCTGGACCAACTAAGTCTACCAAACTGAAAAGTTGGTGGCCACCCTGCCTTCCCAGAACTTGGTTCTGACTCAGGCAGACTCCAGCCTGTTGCTGTTGGCTGGCTGGAATTCTAAGCAAGTGGGTCTTAACATGTGAGGTGCTTCAGAAGTGGGGCCTGCAGAATAGCCCTGCTTGGCTCTTTGGATTTCCTTCTTAGGAGCTGTATGGATGGACCTCCTGCCTTGTGGGGGATCCTGGGGCTAGAGTATGTAAAATTCCTGGGTCTCTGCACACACATTTAAACAACCAGATCTCTTGGGAACTCTCTAACTATCATGAGAACAGCACCAAGGTATTCATGAGGGATCTGTCCTTATGACCCAAATGCCTCCCTACTAGGCCTCACCTCCAGCACTGGGGACAAACATCTAAACTATATCATACTCTAACAGAGTACCATAAACTCAAGATTCTCAGAGATTCTCCAGTAGCAGCTAATCTCTGGAAGCAGATATTTAACCTAGAACCTTCAGAACAAGCTAACGACTTCAGTAGTGTATGGTTTCCACCCAAGATTCCAAACCAAAATCCTTATCTAATTTTTTTTTCTATTAGCTTATAATCACTCTTCTCACTTTCTGTAGACCGCAAATTGTTGTCCACCCAATAACGTACCTTTTCTTTTTTCCTCCCTCCTCTTGTTATAATTGTTCTGGTACAAAACAGTCATTCTAATGGCATTTTTAGAATATCCTAAATGGTAGTCAATGTATTCAGGCTTACTGACTGCTAGATATGCCATCCCATACCACATCTTTATGAATAAGCAATCTGGGAAATCCTAGTGTCATCAAATGAGACATAAGAGAATTTCAGCCAATGGTATTTTACCTGCACTTACGTGGCCAAATAACCTTATACAGAATGACCTGTGATATAGTCAGTGGCCCTCTCTCCCACAGGAAAAAAGATATACTACATTTGATTGATCATACCCTAGGTAACAGTAAATTTATATTCAATAAACTTTGTAGGGTGATGGGTCAAATATTTACTCATTAAAAGAGACAAAGATAGGTACAAATATGTAACCTAGCTAATACAAGGCCTTGGTTCAGACCTTTTGTCATAAATAAATCATTTTTTTTTTTTAGATTTCTGTGTGCTTCAACTAAACTCTACTTTTTTTGTAGCCAGGAGACCTAGTTCTGCTTATGTAAGATAAATACCTTATGGACTTTATAAATATTACTCTGAAACCTTCCTGTACACAGAGACCCTACTTCTATAAATCACCAAGGCTAGAAATTCAAACTCTGATTGAGACTTAAAATGGGATTACTTTTGAATGTTTGGGTATTATGGCTACTCTGCTTGGGGAATTATTAATTCAAGTTTTTATGTGAATAATTACAGAATATTCTTCTCAATATGAGAATCATACAAATAGGAACAATTATAAGAAACTTATCACTTACTCTGACAGAATTTATTGATGATACAACCTCTCTGCCTTAGGTCAAATTAATGTTGTAGCATATGAAAGGATTTCCTTTTTGTGAGGATAAATAATATTCCATTGTATGTATATACCAAATTTTTGTTTATCTATTCATCCCTTGAATGCCATTTAGTTTGTTTCCACCACTTAGCTATTCTGAATAATGCTGCAATAAAGCTGGGTGTGCAACTATCTCCTTGAGACCCATTTTTTCAATTTTTTTATATATAGTCAGAAGTAGAATTACTACATCATATGACAATTCTATTTTTAATTTCTTGAGAAGTTTCTATTTTGCCTTCCATAATGATTGCATAATTTTACATTCTCCAAGGCAGTGCACAAGAGTTCTACTTCTATACATCTGTGCCAATACTTATGATTCATGTATGTTATTTTATTTTATTTTGGTAACAGCCATCCTAACAGGTATGAGATTATGGCTCATTGAGGTTTTTTATTTGCATTCCCCTGATAATTAGTGATGTTGAGTATCTTTTTATAAGCTTTTGGCCATTTATGTATCTTCTTTTGAAAAATGTCTACTCAAGTCCTCTGCTCATTTATTAATAAAATATTTTTTGTTGTTGTTGAGTCATACAAGTTTTTTATTTTCATGAGTATTAACTCCTTACTAGATACATGGTTTTCAAATATGTTCCCCTAATCTTTTGGTTACCTTTTCACTCTAGATTGTTTCCTTTGCTATACAGAAGCTTTTAAGTTTGATGTAGTCACTTTTGTCTATTTTTGCTTTTGTTGCTTGTTTTGTTTGTTTGTGTGTTTGTTTTGGTGTAATATCCTAGAAATCATTGCTAAACTCAATATCATAAGGCTTTTCCTCTGTGTTTATTCCTAGGAGTTTTACAGTTTAAGGCCTTAAGTTTATATACTTAATCCATTTTGAGTTAATTTTTGTATGTTGTGCAAAGTACAGGCCCAATTTCTTTTTTCTTATGTGTGTGTACATAGACCTTCAGTTTTTTTCAACATCTTTTTTTTTTTTTAAACTATCATTTTCTCATTTTTTGGCTTTCAAACTCTTGTCAAAATCATTTGATTTTATATGTGACAGTTTATTTCTGGGCTTTTTATTTAGCTCCATTGGTCTGTATATTTTTCTATATGCCAGTACAATACTGCTTTGATGATTATAGCTTTGTAATACATTTTGAAATCTGAAAGCATCATATCTCCATGTTTATTTTCTTTCTCAAGATTGTTCTGGCTACTCTGGATCTTTTAATAATGCATATAAATTTCTGTATGATTTTTTTTTGTATTTCTGCAAAACATGCCAATGGGATTTCGATTGGGATTGCAGTGAATCTGGAGATTGTTTTGGGTACTATAGATATTTCAAAAATATTAACTATTTTAATTATGAGCATAAGTTGTGTCTTCTTTAATTTCTTTAAGCAATGTTTTTCAGTTTTCAGAGTACAAGTCATTTTGTTCCCAGAGTAAATTTATTAAAAAATATTTTATTTTTTTTCATGCTATTGTAAATAAGAATGTTTCTTTAATACTTTTTTGTATTGTTCAGTGTTGGTGTGTATAAACAAAAGATTTTGCCTACTGATTTTGTATTGTCCATTTCTACTGAATTTGTTTATTATTCTTAACAGGGATTATTGTGGATTCCTGAGAATTTTCTACATATGAAATCATGTCATCAGTGAACAGAGGTAATTTTACTTCTTTCTTTACAGCTTAAATGCCTGCTATTTGTTTTGTTTTGATTTGACTTGTTTTCCTTATCACTCTGGTAATAACTTCCAGTACTGTTTTGAATAGAAGTGGCAAGAGAGGGTATCCTTGCTGATATGGCTCCGATGACTGAAGGAATACCAGGGTCCTTGGTCTCACGCCCATAGGATTAATGACACAGACACACATGGAGTGGTTTCAAGGAGCGAAAAGTTTAATAGGCAAGAAAGAAGGAAGAAATAAACAGCTCCCCCATACAGAGACAGAGAAAGGAGGGATTTTAACAAAGAGAAAACCCCGTGTGGGGCAGAAAAGTGGCTGCTTCTATGAGGAGGCTGGAGGAGGTGGTGTCTGATTTGCATAGGGCTCAGGGGATTGGTTTGACCAGGTATCTCATTCACATGGCCAGTGAAAAAACTGGCTCTCACACCCTAGCCTTTTAATATGCAAATGCAGTTCACCATGATATTCTAGACACATGGGGATATGTAGGGGTGGTCATGTGGCCAGGCACATGTTGGGGCAAGGGCAAGAAGAAGGTGGCGGAAATCACCATGTTTGGGTGGACCCAGTTTCTAAGGGCTGGCATTTGCATATTAAAGTTTGCCAGCATGGCTCTAAGAGCCAGGGCTTTCCTGCTAGACAGGAAACATTTCTGGAGCTGCTTTAAAAGAAACAAAAACTTCCCAAGGACCCTTTTTCCTCTCTATCTGCCTAAAATAATTTCTTAATAACTCCTATAACATTTCCTTGTTCCCAATCTTATAGGAAAAAAATTTTAGTTTGCTATAATTGAGTATAATGCTAGTTTCCTGCTTTTCATATATGACCTTTATTATACTCCCCTTATTCCCAGGTTGTTGAAAGTTTTTAACACAAAATGATGTCAAAGTTTTTCAAATGCTTTTTCTGCATGAATTGAGATGATCGTATTTTTTTTCTTTATTCTGTTATTGCACTATATTACATTGAATGAATTTTACATGTTGAAACAACCTTGGTTTCCAGAATTAAATCTCAATTAGTCATGGTGGTATAATACTTTTTAATGTGCTGTTGAATTTGATTTGCCAATATTTTGTTGAGGTTTTCTTGCATCAATGTTTACAGTTTTCTTTTCCTGTGGTGTCTTTGTATATCTTTATCAGAATAATGCTGTCCTTAAAATAAGCTTGAAAGCGTTACTTCCCTTTTATTTTTTAGAATATTTCTTTTTTAATTTTGTAGGGATGGGTCTTCGTATGTTGTCTAGGGTGGTCTTCCCAGCTTTTGTTTATCTGGGAAGTTTTAATATTGTTATTATTACTTCTTCATTTTGGCTGGTAATAATATTCTTGTTTGGTGGTGTTTTTGTCTTTTAGCACTTTAATTTTATCATCTCATACCCTTTTGACCTATGATGTTTTTTCTTAGCAACCCACTGATAAATCTCAGGAAAACTCTTGTAATAATACCATGGGGTTTTCTTTTGTCCTGATGCTTCAACTTTTTTTCTTTGTCTATGATTTTGGCAATTTGGTTGTAATGGGTCTGTTTTTTCCTCTCTGGGTTCCATTCATTTGTAATGTTTTTAGCTTTTTGAATTTGTATGCCCCTTTTCTTCCTCAGACTTGGAAAGTTGTTTTTTTTTTTCTTAGAGAAACAAAAGACACAAACAAATCCCACATATTGAAAATTTTAAATAGGCAATACCACTTTTTTAACGAAATGGTTTCTTAGAATCATAACTGAAAAACACCAAAATATAATATGTACAATTTTATTTTGACAATAGCAGAATTAAAAAATGAGGTGGTATACGCTCTTGAAATAATGTTTTTGAAATAATTACTCGTAGTATTCTTTTTTACTCTTATAATGATAAATGCCTTTCCATTTGGTATATTAATGGTGCAAAGATGACAATTTGAAAATATAGCTAAAAATGTTTTCAACATACAAAAACTTCATTTCTGAATAATTTTATTTAAACATTTGCTGAGTTTTATTTCTCACACCTAAATTATAACATTAAAAATATGTATGCTAAAAGCTAAAGTCATCTAATAAAATAAAAAGTATAGAAGAATAACCCTGAGGTGATTTTAATTTTATTCAGCTTGATATGTATAGTTGAAAACATCTTAGCTTAAAAAAAATACAGCTCAACTTTCTAATTACTATTATATTAACTGAAAAATTCGCCAAAATCTTATTTCTCAGTATCTACACTAGGAAATGAAATAGTCTTGCATCCCTTAGAAAATAATTTGAAACCAATAAGCTTCCACATTTGCTTCTTTGTTAAGAAGTTAATTCTAGCTAATTTTTTAAGTAACAATAGAGGAATTACCAGAATTAGGAGAAATGCAATTTTAGTGCCAGCATTTCACTGTAGACCCCTGGGGAAAGAGTTACATCAATATCAAAAAAATTAATCAAAACTCTAGTTTTGAATAACTGCAATTTCAAGTCTGTAACTTTTCTGAAAGTCTGTTAGACAGCAATACTAAACAGAAAAAAAGTACAATAATTCCTAGATCAAGAGAATGGCTTAAAAGCAGTCAATTTTCTTAATATGTTATATTGTATTAATAAAATTAGCAATAAAAATAATCATTTGGGCTGGGCACGGTGGCTCACGCCTGTAATCCCAGAACTTTGGGAGGCCGAAGCAGGCAGATCATGAGGTCAGAGATCGAGACCATCTTGGCCAACATGGTGAAACCCTGTCACTAGTAAAATACAAAAAATTAGCCGGGCATGGTGGCGGGTGCCTTTAGTCCCAGCTACTCGGGAGGCTAAGGCAAGGGAATTGCTTGAACCCAGAAGGTGGAGATTGCAGTGAGCTGAGATTGTGCCACTGAACTCCAGAGTGACAACAGAGCAAGACTCTGTCACAAAATAAATAAATAAATAATCATTTAATTACTATTGTTTTTTGTCTAAGAATTTCAGAGATTATACTCATTAATTAGCTAATGGAGTTACCATGGTACCATGTATTAAAATAACCAATAAAATATGTAAACTATTAGGGGAAAGGTGAATGAAAATAAAGACTGAGTTTCTATTTGTATTTTTGATGCATTGATACATTAGGATATACAATTTTTTACCACGCAAGCACAGAATTTAAGTTATATAATACCCCTAAAATTGAATAAAAGCATTTCTTTATAGATATATGTTATTTTTAGCAAGCAAATATTGCTTGCTTCAAATGAATTATAAAAATTAGAATGGTAACAACATTTATTATGTAAATTAATGTTGTTTTTCAGCTGAAATAAATATTAATGAAATAATTGTTAACTGACTTTTCTATTTATATTTGATATGTTTTGGTTGCTCTTTTTGGAAATGAATTGTTTTGCTATATTTTCAATTTTGCTACTTTTTTATTGGGTTGTAGTTAGTTACATGGCCCATATGGAATTAAATTTAAGGATGCCCAATACTTTTATATGGTTATGTATAGCTACGATATTGACTTTTTGAAGGATTCCCTTAAAGAAATAAACTATTGCAGGTATTTCATTTGCTAAAGCTTTCAAAGGAAATGTTCACACAATTAAAATCTCAAACTGTGGAATTCACCCCATAACATTTATATTCATATTAGGAAAATTAATGTCTACTTAAATGCATCTAAAAAGCTTTATTGTTTTTGAGTCTATGCATTTAAGGAACATTTTAGGTAAAAAAAGCTGACAATTTTTTCTGATAGTCATATAACTATTCCTAAAGACTAGTATTTGGATAATTATCAAAAATGCTGTGTGTCACAGAATTATTTGTTGTTGAAAGACATTGAATTTTCAATATAAAAGAAAAGTTTCAATTTAACAGATAGTAGCACCTAATGAAAAGATCTTAGAATTAGGGCTAGAAATTATGGCACTTGTGAGAACACCATTATAATTAGAAGCCTCCTTTGAAAATGTGACTTTTTAACCATAATCCACAAAATAATAAGTTCTGCAAGTAAATGACAGCTATACAAAGTAGGATACTTTCATAAATTTATTACTTTTGAACCAAAATATCCACTATTTCTAACTTATAGCAAGTCCTATTATATCTACTATGACTTTACTACTTTGTAAAGTAATAGGTATTTATATCTGCCATAAAATTACCTTTGCAAAACCTTTGTTATATTTGCCTTTTTCATTTACTTTAATATTCCTTTGCTTTATCAGGAATTTCATCAATCAATATTACGTGAAAATCAGCACACATATACTCATCTATTTTTTGTGTTTCAATGGCCTTTTTTTTTTAGTTAGTCACATGTCAGTTATAAAAGTCGTTTGCATACAGAGATGAAAAGCAATCATTATCTATGATTGCTTTTCATAGATATTACTCTTCATTGAATAACAAAGGTAACTTTTGTTTTCGATCACATTATAAGAAACTACCTACTAAGAATCATTGCGTGGAGTAGAACATAAAACAGAAAAAATCTGTAATATCAATCCTGTAATTAACTGCTTGCCTTGTTTTTTTTTTTTTTTTCTTTTGAGGAGTCTCACTCTTGTCCCCTAGGCTGGAGTGCAATGGCACCATCTCAGCTCACTGCAACCTCCGCCTCCTGAATTCAAGTGATTCTCCTGCCTCAGCCTCCTGAGTAGCTGAGATTACAGGCACCTGCAACCAAGCCCGGCTAATTTTTGTATTTTTAGAGAGATGGGATTTCACCTTGTTGACCAGGCTGGTCTTGAACTCCTGACCTCAGGTGATCCGCCCGCCTTGGCCTCCCAAAGTGCTGGGATTATAGGCGTGAGCCACCGTGCCAGGCCAACTGTTTGCCTTTTAGCCCACCTCATTCTGTCAGAATATAGTTACATTTAATCCTTATGATCAAGTATACAAATGTTAAAAAACTTCTGAAGATCTGTGGGCCATTTCTAATCAGTGGAAACGTTTGTGTGTAAATATAAAATTAGCACACACATTGTATATGAGAGAGAGAGAGAGGAGAGAGAGACAGACAGAGAGAGAGAGAGAGAGAAAAGATACTTGGTAACAGAATGAGAGAAGCCACTACAATATAGAGAATAAACTGATATTTATTATTTTAATTGAGTTATATTGTTTCTGTCTGGATTTAAATCTAAATAACATAATTTATTAAACTACCAGGATGGGTTGTGTAAATAATTTGGAGAAATATCAAGTTAATGTTAGCCTATGATATCTCCGCTGTTCTTTGCTGTCTTTCTTATTGTGTGGGCAAAGTATAAATCACTAAGTAGCACAGAGTCTATTGTGAAAATGATTGTGACTGACTAATAATGGGCTTTCTTCTTGGACTAGATTGCTGGAAGAGCAATCAGGATTGACCAATAGGGCTGTTTTAATGATAGACCCCATTACATTGTTAAGAAAAAATTTTCCGGACAAAAAAGTTGCCCTGGTATTATTGTGATCTCAGAGAAACAGATCTGTAATTTACTTTACCAACAGAAAATCCTGAATATAGTATGTTTGACATAGAAGAAAAGCTTGGAGGCATCCCAAGAAATATATTTAGGCTATTTCTAGATCTTATTTTTGAATAAGGTATTTTTTTTTCCTCTTATAACAAAATTTTGGTCTAAAACATAAGTATTCACTTATGTATACGATGTGTGGTTTGAACTGTGACATTTTTTCAGTTTGGAACATCCATACATAGAAAAAGATCAGTAAACAGAGTCTGCGGGACATGAAAAAACAGAAAAAAATTAGTCCAAGGCTTAAACCCTAGCAGCATGGCATAATGTAACATCTTTGTATTTTATAGAAACGGGCCCCAAAGTAAATATTTAAGGTAATATCATTTTGATTCCTAAAATGTTTTAAAATATAGTAAATTTTGATCAGAAATTTTCCTTATTATCAAGAAATTTTTCTTAAAAATTTGAAGATGCCCTCTAATAGTGAAAATGTTTACTTCTTGTTTGACAATTTATTTAATGATATCCTGTAAATTAATTGTATTTTTATAGATTATTTTCTTTTTTGACTTTAAAAAGTTATGTGGTATTACAAATATAAATAAGGATTTCCTCTAGAAAGGTTAAAACAAAGACTGTATTGATTTTTTACTTTTTTTCCTTTGGAGTTCTTGAAAATGTTTCATGATGCTACTGATTGTCTGTTGGCTCTCAATCACCAAACTATTAAACAAACAATGATTATTGTCTTTGAAATACTATTTTAAGCAAACTACCTTTTTGGGCAATTTTCTTCTGCTTGGGAAGAGAAGAAAAGCAATAATAAGAAAAAATAATTGATTACAGATTATTTTATATTAAAACTCTCTGTACACAATCCAAATTTAAAGATAATTAGCCACTCTTATTATGCTTCTTATAAGGAATGATGTGTATGTTTAATTTGACGAATGGCACTTTGAGATTTACTAAACACTTTTTTTATTTATGATAAAATTTAACTAAGAGCCACTATTCTCATGTTTTCTGGGCATATAGCAGTGACTGCAGTTCAAAGTCCCTACCATCATAAAGCTTGTATTTTAATGCAGGAAGACTAAAACTAAGCAAGCAAGAATTTATTTGATATTAAATTGAGGTAAACATTAAGTTTATGGGAAATGACAAGGGGAAAGGGAGAGCATAGGCAAGAAGGTTCAATTTTACATAAGGGTTTCTTCAAGGAGACCTCCCAAATTTTGACGTTTGACATTTGAGTTGGCATCTGGGTGAACTGAAGAAATGAGCCAGGAGGGTATGTTGGATAAGGGTATATCAGGATAAAAAACACAGTAGATTGTAAGGGCAAGACATAAGCCAGCTTGTTTGAAAGAAACTGCAGTTAGAAATATAGTTTGGAACTAAATAATTGATAAGTTTAAGATTTCAAAGCATGGCTTGATGACCCAATTGTTGATCAAATTGACAATTTAATGTTCTTCTTTAATGGGTTACATGATAATAAGTATCTAAGAAATGTGAGTTGTATATCTGTATCCTTTTTAGGGTATTTTTACTTTTGTATGCTCAGCTCCTGAGACGAAGTCCTTGAGCAGAGTATATTCTATGCACGTTTTTGACCAATAGAACTAAAGTTGCTGGCAATAGAGTAACAATATCTGATAAATTCACAAGGAAAACAATCATTTACTTGCAAGCTGTGGTACAATCTAAACTTTTTCTGACTCAAAGGAGAAAAACAGAAATAATATTCCTCACTTGAGAGTCTAATTTTATAAGCAAGTCATTATCGAAATTTGCATTGAGATGATGGGTCAATATACGAAAAGCCTCGTGGCTAAATTGAGACTTATTAAATCAAGATTTCTATGCTCGAATACATAAAGCCTAAATATTCTTCTGAAGTTTCAAAAACTAACTACAAATTCCAACAAGTCCTGTAAGTGGCACATTTAGAGAGATGTATTTTACAGTCAGATTTTGTTATTTTACCAGAATTTCTAATGAACCCTAAAATCAGTTGTTTTCAAACATAGCTGTGTAATATTATCATCTATTTATATATAATCATGTAACAATTCCTAGGGCCCATCCCAGACCTACTGAATGATAACATCCAGATCTGGAGCCTGAAGAATGTATGTTGTGAAAGTTTTTTAGTTATTTTGATGCCTCAGGTTTTTAAATTGTGGTAAGGAAACTACATGCAAGCACACAATGCATTCCCACACATGTATTCCATTAAATTCCAGTTATATGAAATGTACCATGATATGTACTAGCAAATCTACATGAAATTCTGAAGAAGATATATATCATCTGTGTTTGTTAACTAAGGTAGCCTAGGCTTCACTAACATATAATCTCAAAACTGTAGTAGTTTGAGCAGTTGAAGTTAACTTCTTTTATAGGATGTTCCAGACAGGTGTTCATATCAAAGCAGCATATCTCCTTCCCAGAGTTGTATGGGAATGCATAACTGGGCTTTCAAGCAAATCAACCACTTTGAAAAACTTTTGAGATCACCTCCTGAGGTTGAACCTTTTCATGGTATATGTCCAACAGTTCTTCCTGCAGATATTTATCTAAAGGAATCTTCTTGCATAAAGAGCAGAAGATGTGCACAAGATTTTTTTATAGGGATAGTGGGGAAAACAGAAAAAAATGAAAACAATTCAGTGCCCATCAAGAGAAGTAGATGAAAAACTTGTGTTATATTCACTTCTGAATAGTATAAGGTACTAAAAACAACATTTATTTTGTTATATTCACTTCTGAATATTATAAAGCACTCAAAACAACTTTCAAACAACACAATAATATGTTTGAGCTTTATCAATATAATAGTAAATGAAGAACAGTTTTATTACATCGATTAAGTACATTACATTAATTTATATGTATACCTTTACATGATATTAAAACAACTGAAATAAAATATTTAAAGCTTATGTAAATGGCATAAAATATTTTTTACAAAACAATAGAATTATGAAAATACAACTAGGGATGCTTTTTTTTCAGAGAAGGCAGAGGAATGAGTTAAATGGTTAAATTAGGTTGGATGGTAATCAAGTCACAGTATTTATTGTATTATGCAATTGCATTAGCTAATTAAGTGGCTAATTACATAATAAAAGTAGACCATGGCATTAGCAATGGGAGTGTGTCATGAAAAAGGAATTGTAATTAAGCCATTTCTGGCAACCAACTTTCAAAAATATTACATAAGAAAACTTTCAATGAAGAAAGTATAAGAAATGAACATATTTATGGATCAACAGAGAATAATAATTATATAGGCAATTATATATCATTACATTACACACTCTATATAAGTATACAATATTTTTATGTATAATATATAATACATATAAAAGAAATATATACATATATAATCTATATAAAAATGTTTAATGTTGAAAACTTTATGGAGCTACATTGGACTGGCCAGTGTTGAGATAGAAAAAATCTTTCAATCTCTACAGCCTGCATAAAAGAAAAAGCCTTGGGTCTGAAATACTTCTTTTCTAAGAAACAAAGAGCTGCCAGTGCCTCTGCTGGGGTTATTGCCTAGCATGAGAATTTCTTTCCCTGTTTCAGACTCAGTGTGTACTTTGTTCTGCTTAAGCGTGTGCTAAGTGTCATGTGCCACCTGGTCAATCCCACTACCATATCTGTTCACAGCAAAAAGAGAATGGGGTCTTGCCTGCAGCACAAGAGGTATCATATATACTATCTCCCTGTGTCCACTTCAGGGCCAGACCCACTGGCCATGGAGACCAATGCCCACTATAATATCTGATCTTGCTCTGTCTCTTAGTGAGTAGAGCTGTTGATCTGTTTATCGTTTGAGTAAATCGTGGACTTCTTGGCAACTTGATGCTGCAAAACCATGCAGTGTGATCATATCCTGGGGCTGCTGTTCCTGGTGGTAGACAGGAAGTGTCACTTGTTCAACAGTTGGGATATGTTTATTTCAGTGGCATAATGTAACATAGATAAACTTCAGTTTTTCATTAGAGATAGGTCAATATATCATGCCAAAAACTTCAAAATAAAAAGGCATGTCATGCTATTTAAAAACATGAAATTGACACCAACAAAAATTGATAGATATAAAAATGGGTTTACATGGAGTTTCAGGAATTATAGTGAGGAACAGTATAACAATGACTGCGTTTTAAATTGTTATTTAATTTTTGAAAACATAGGAACATGTATTACCTAAAAATAATAAAAATAAAATAAAATTAGAAGTAAATTAACTCACTAAAACATTTTTCCTAAAAGTTCCTAAGAATCAATTGATTTTTCTGTTGGTGCCATTTCAACCATATTTTGTTAGCTGTGCATCGATGAGTAATGGATGAGGATTGTGAATGGCATGGAAAATGAATTCTTAAATCTCAACCAAAATTCTCATAGGGTTTTGTTTTTGTTGAAATATTCCTTGCTTAGAAGTTTTTAAAAAATCAAATAGGTTCATAGATTATTTTTTAACCTCCAAAATGGAAATAACAGTGGTACTGTATTTTACAAGAGTGTTGAGTATAAATTATTAGTGATAAACCTGGCACTCAATATTTTTACACATTTCTACTTCTCTTGACACTCTCCAGACTTTGAGTCTTGATTTTGAGAGCTTCAAGTTTCACAGAAATGGCATCCAAAGGAAGGGAATAAAAAGGAGTTGAGATGTTTATGTCAAAATCAGTATAACCTCAAACAGAGAACATATCTAGGACTTCCCAATGGCTGCTTTGCTTATGATAGGATCCACTCCATTTTAAGTGAGCTCAAACAGTTCATGAACAAGCTCTCTGCAGTAGAAAATGCTTTCTCCTTTTACCAGCCATGGCTACCCACTGACTTTTGCTTTATAAAAAAGGTTTAAGTCTGAAATAAAACATACAATTAGAAGTTCATATACACATAGTATTATTATTTCACTGCATGAACTTTCCACAAAATTGCACACTAAATGGCATCTTTTCTTGGTTCAATAAATATAAACATATGGGGGTTGCTTAATTACTAAAAGTGGTAATTAATTAACTGTATATATGGCTTTCTTTGTAGATTTCCATGTAACTCACAACTGGAATTTTAAGCCTGCACATTTATTAAACTTAACAGATTTCTAAATACTGCTGATTTTCTCCTCACTGTTCTTTTGCAAAGAATAAGCTGTATACAACATGAACATAAATCTGATTTATTTTTATAGGAGCTCTGACTAGAATTCTAGAGTTGTTTCAGTTAACTTTATGCCAGGATTTCCAATAAAAAAATCCTCTCTAGTGTATTTGCTATTTGGTCATTACATTCATTTGGATAAAAATGATTTAAATTAAATGTGCTTCATAATAAAGAGAAGTTTCAGTGATTTTACTTACTAACATTGAAGATTTTCATAAACTTAAATCAGAGTATTTCTAAGCTACCATTAGAGGAAAAATATTGCATTTAACAAGCAGGTATCTACCATAATGGGCTCCGACTGCTTTGAATAAAAATGAAATAAAAATGCCCTAAATATTCAGTAAAATGAAATCACAGTATAATATATATGCTGCCAAACCTTTTGAACTAATAGAACACCAGAAAAATTGAAATAGATTAAAGTAAATTTTAAAATATGCTTTTCGGTCTAGGGCATAGGCAGGGAGCAGTGGCTTTCAGAAACCCAAACGCTTGTTTTTATGGCTCTTATTCAGACATATCGCAGGTGTTACTAAATAAAAACTGGCACCTTTTTTGAATCCCATTTACTCTTGTCTCCCCTAGTAGGGAAGATTTTACTGGTTAAGTGAACATCCTGAATATTCCTACCATGACAGAACTCATGCCAGCTTGTGCTCAGACCCTAGGGGATGCTGCCCAGAGCCAAGCTCACATTCATGAAAAGCTTTGCAATGTGGTAAGCTTATTTTTTCTTGTCTGTTCTATGTGAAAATGATCCAAAAATCTAGACCTGTATTGTCTCCTTACACATGGCTAGCCATGATATCACTAATGTTTGTTGAACCTCATTGATAGGGTCACTCCATCAAAATTAACACAGATGGTTTGGGCAGCTTCCGGTTTGATCCATATCCATCATGATGTCAAGTAAAACTGAAACATTTATATTTGCCACTCTCTCACATGAAATGTTAAGCTACAGATATTTTAATGGAAACTGGGTTGTTTAATTAATCTTAATCATTTTAGTAAATTAATTCTTGATTGTACATTCTAATAGCTTGATCCCTTATTATTCAAATATTCCCCTCTGTCAATCTTCAGCTTATTGTCTTCTTCTCCACTACTCAAAAGAATAAATTCCAACCCTCCATTTGAGCATTCAGCACAGCCTGTCTTGCATCACTTATTGTTTTCCTACCTCTTATTATCTAATGATGTAATATTGAACTTTGAAACCACTTATGTCTTTCTCTACAGCTAAATAGTTGTGTAACACAGAGTAAGCAGTGAAAGGCTTAAGATCTTTTCTACTAATACACACAAACAATTAAAAGCATACCTTTGAAACATTTTTTTGTAATGGCTGAAGGGAAAATTTTAATGGATTAAAGTGAGGGAAAGTAATAAAGACAGAATTTGTTTTACTTACCTTGACGTTTGCCTTCCTATCTGTTCTCTCAACTCATCTCGATTCAAGCTCTTCATTGTAGCTCTTGTTCTAAAATACAAATTGTATTATGCCTCTTCTTTGTTTAAAACTTTTCAATAGTTTGCCTTTAGTGCAGAATAAATTTGAATTTTTGAGTAGCTATCTTCTTACCTCATCAAATGCTATCATTAAAGCAAACCACAGTCAAAATTTTGTCATACATACAATACGTATTAGAAAAATATTCCTTAGAAAGCAGGGATAAAAAGTCTGTAAACTTGTCCACTAAACTTCTTTTTCATGCACTCTTTTCGCTTTGTGTGGAAAGTTCAGCCAAGATAGATAAGGCAGCATTCCATAAGCTGAGTCTTATAGTCTTATAGTTGGGGTCAGGAAACAATTTCTCCAAACAAATAGCAAGAAACAATGCTGATGATTAAGCTCTGATTTTGGTAGTAAAAAGTCATATCTGATACTTATCATACTAATAGGTAAACCTTCATATATTGGCAGAATATGGCTAGCTGAAGGGAGGACAGTGATGCCTCTCAAGTGTGTACTTCCTGAAATAATGCCAATTGACTGTCCCTATGTTAAAGATTTTCTATAAGGGCCACTTATTTCCTTAGACTTGAATCTCAAGTTACTAAGATATGCATAATGCTATACTTTATATGGTGAGGTATGTACAATTATAGACATCTAAAAATGCTTTTGAATTATTTTCTGTTTTGTTAAATTTTATTCATAAAACTATAACATGCTTTACATTACGCATTCAAAACTAAGAAGAGTATTACTTTAAAAACAAAAGTCCTACTCTTTCACAATTACCCCAGTTTCTTGCTGTTAGTTCATAGGCTTAAAAAACTGGATGCCAAAGACAAGAGAATAAACAGGAAAAAAAAGGTAAATTGTCAAAAATAAGAGCATTGTATGCAACAAAATAATTTAGAAGGTTTGGAAGACAGAACATACAGAAGAAAATCATTAGCCATATTTTTAGGACCAAGGCTGAAAAGCAATGTGTATTTGGATTAATGAAACCAAAACCAAAACATATGATTTAATTTCAACATCTGTTTTTTGAAAAATCAATATGGACATGTTTTTGTACTATGAAGATTGTCAAGGTATTCAAGATTGGCCATGATAACATTAATCTTTATGATAGCATATTCTTGCTAATATTTTGGAGAAATTTAAGTATTATGAATATAATCTCCTATTATAAAATAATTTATTCATTGGTAAAAATACTAGACAAAAATTATTTTTGAGAAATTGTATAGCTTTGGTAATTCTTTTAAAAACTGATACATAGTTGTACAGGTTTTGAGGGTACATGTGAGATTTTGATACATGCATGCAGATAATTACAATCAGGGTAATTAAGATATCTACCGCTTCAAACATCTATTATTTCTTTTCATTGGAAACATTCCAAAACATCTATTCTAGATATTTTGAAACGTACAATAAAATTTTGATAACTATAGCAGTCTTACTGTGCTATTGAACACCAGAACTTATCCCTTCTATCCAACTGTAGTTTTGTACCCATTAACCAATGTCTTTTCATTCTATCCCTTTCCTACCCTACTTTGGTGGCCGCCATTCTACTCACTACTACTCACTGAGATCAACATTTTTAACTCATACATATGAGTAAAAACATTCAATATTTGTCTTTCTGTGCCTGGCTTATTTCACTGAATGTTCCATAGATCCGTCTATGTTGCTGCAAATGATAGAATTTCAGTCTTTTCTATGGATGAATAATATTCCATCATGTATTTCTACATTTTCATTATGCATTCATTTGTTGTTGGACGCTTAGGTTAATTTCATATCTTGGCTATTGTAAATAGTACTTCAAAAGACATAGAAGTGCCGATATCTGCTTAATAAATTGATTCCCCCTACCCTTATTTTTTTTTTGGATATATAGCCAGCAGTGGAATTGCTGGATCACGTGGTAGTTCTATTTTTAGCTTTTTCAGAAAACTCTCTACTGTTTCCACAGTAGCCGTACTAATTTACATTCCTGCAAACAGTGTGCCAGTGCTCCCCTTTCTCCACATCCTCATCAACATCTGTTATTTTCTGTCTTTTTGATAATAGTCATTCCAACAGGAGTGAAATAATATCTTTGTGGTTTTGATGTTCACTGATGATTAATGATGTTGAACATTTTTTTCATACACCTATTGGCCATTTGTATGTCTTCTTTTGAGAAATATCTATTTAGGTGTCTTGCCCATTAAAAAAATCAGATTACCATCATTATTATTTTTGCTATTTTGTTGTTTGAGTTCCTTATTATTAGGGAAAATGTATGTAGATATAAGTCATGAAGTTGGGTGGTTCTTCACTTGTAATGGTTCAGTAAAGAGGCTTTCACAGGAATCTATTACTATGAGAGATAGAAAGGTCAACAATGTGGTCTTACATATACACATTAACCCCCCTTATCTATATGTGGGTTCCTAGAACTTTTTATTCCCATTGGACATTTTGGGTAATTTTATGCAAATGCACATTCCTATAAAATGAAAATGATCTATTAATATGATTTTGTAAAATGCAGTTTCAAAGCAATTATGTTACCATGATCTTATTTAATCCCCAGCCTAACTTGCTAAAGTCAAAAGATATTAACAATTTAATTGAATCAACATAACTCTGAATACAATAATAGGATGAGAATTATGACTATTTATTAACTCAATTGCCTGATATGAGGAGTAGGGAGGTGAAGGCAGTGATTAAAGCACCCCAAAAATATCACCACGCAAAACCAATTTTCTCTTTAAATTATAAGCCTCTCTTACTTATATTTCTGAGATTGTATTTTGTTTGTTTTAAAAAGCCTGCTGAGAAGCTTTCAAGCCCTTGTCCCTAGAGTAGTGAACCAATCAGGCTCAATATTCTCATCCCTTCTCTATTTTATGAAAGCCAAAAAGCAACACAAGAATCCCTGGAGAACAGCCCCAGTTATGAAAGCCAGCCTAGTTGTATAGCTGAGAGGAAACCCGTAGGGTCCTGAACAAAATTTTTCACACAGAATACATTTTCACCACCCACAAATAGCTTATTTTTTATTAGGCTATTTTTATGGCTTTGTTTCTTGCTGCTTTAAACATCAATATGTTGAACTGAGCCACTGACACTGCTTTAGAGAATACTGCACGCTATGGGAACTGAAGCTCTGAGAATGTATTACTTTTCTAGCATATTTAGTAATTACTAATTTCTGAGTTTTTGTTTCAATGTTTCATTTTCAATACAATTTTCAATTTTCAAAAATATCAGTCATGTTTTTATGTTTAGATGATGAAATGACTATTTTAATATTCAGATATTAAAATGACTAGGACTTATCATGTATAGAATTGTATACCATTTACTACCATAAATGTATTGCTTAAATAGAAAGGCCCTTTTAGGTTAAATTTATGACTTCGAAGGCAGAGTATTTTAGTAACATCCAGGTTCAGGTACCTCCTCTAAAAGTTTTTAAAATAATTGTGGAAAAATTAAGTAAGTTTTCTATGCTTTAGTGTCATTATTTACCGTGTTAAGCGTTATTACTAGCATGCTACATTTTCCAATAGACTTACAATTCAATGGGATCTGAGTTTACCCCCAAAACATAAACTCTGTGCAAATATGGTATTATCAGATGCATTTTCCACCCAATTTATCTTCTAAAAATGGATTTCTCTATAAACAGGACAAGCAGTAGTATTGGTCACTTGGCAAATACATCTATCCTCGCTTCTCTTTAAGCAAAATGAATGCAATAAAGATGTAACCTTTTAAACTCCTAAAATAATGTTTAAATGTTACTAATTTGTAGGCAAGCATAAAACTTGAATAGCTAATATGTGGGACAGAGTAATAAAAATTCCAGTATAATTTTTCAAAGAAAATGAATAAAAATATTTATATAATTAAAAGGCAGGGGCCTAATAAATCCATGATCTTGAATCCTTTTTTCCCCCAAGAAAAGTAGCTAATGCTTTTGCATTCGAAAGTTGATTATTGCTCTACGTGTACTAGGAAGTGCTTAACTTATTTTGACTTCATGTGTGTGTGTGTATATCTTCTAGAACAAGAAATACTTTTTAGTTTCTATATTTGCTTATTGTTGTGACTTATGATTTATAAGGAATCAGGACTGCTCCAAGTAATTTTTAAGTTTCTCTTAAACGGTAGTGCATGTATAAAAAAGCACATGTGCCAATAACTATAGTTTACTTTTGATTAAATATATGTTATACTTAGCTGCATCTATAAAGTGGTTATTTTAGTGTCAAAAAATGTGAAGGTTTTGAGATATTACCCTACTCTCAAGCTAACAAGATATTACCCTACTCTCAAGCTGTCACTGTTTCATGGATGGTGGCAGAAGTCGTGAGACTCTTAAAGCAAAAACAAAGGAACGTTTATTGCTCACAGCAATAGCAGTAAAATATGATCATTTCCCATGTTTCTTGAGCTTTGATTCCCACATGGTCATGTGACAAGGGCTCAGTGACATTTACACATGCAGCAAGTTGTGAACTAGGTAAACCAATCTTCCATAAAAGGGGTTACAGACTAACCTACTCAAAGTTTTTCCTGGAGAGAAGCATTATCTTTATTGTACCAGTCAGGAAACCAATCTTCTCCCAGCTCCTAATGGAGCTATTCCTTTATCTTCCAAGGTCACTTCAATATTAATATTTTAGAAAAGATAGTCCCTGAAAAGGCAGCTAATACTTGTGCCCTTAAGGTATACAAAAATGTAATAGATCTGTAGAGAATTATCTCACAAGATGTTATATATTAATAACATTTTTCCAACTGAACACACCTATGTAACTGACAGTCAAGAAGAGAACATTAGCAGCAATCTTGAAGTTCCTCTAATTTCCCCTACGATACACCCCTCTTCTGCCAAGTATAACTACTATTCTGAAACCTAAGTAAGTTTTGCATATTTTTTTCCATTTACAATAAATGAATACATGTACCTACACAGTGTGTACTCTCATGCCTGGCTTTGTACATTCAAATTGTATTCATAAGATTCATTCATGTTGATGCATGTAGTTATAGATGTTGATTTTCATTACTGTATAAATGTTATTGAGTGAATATAATACCTCTAACTTTCAATGAATATTTTAGTAGTTTTTTAACTTTTGGCTCTTATGAACATAAAAGTAGTTTTATATCAAACAGATAATTTGACTGCTGAATATCTAATCACTACACAAGAAAACAAAATAACTGAGGGCAAGAAATATGAACAGCAAACACCATGGCTTTACTTTTGAGAACAACCAATAAATGATATAATATTATCTGTATTCTTTAACTTTAGCAGATCTTCTGATAAAAATGATTATTTTGGCCTATACCTAAAAGCTGCTAACCAAACATATCCCTAACTTATGCTAGGATATTTTTTTTTCTTTAAGCAAACATGTACAACTGATAGGAGAGAGAATCATTTCTGTCCACTCTGCGTGATAAGACTATGGTGACTGAAGTATTTGCCACAATATAATGTTATTAACACCTGTACTACACCTATAAGGACATGTGATGACAGTATATGCTTATTGGTATCTTGTTTGTCATCAAGACTATTAATTAAAATTCTCTAGATTTAAATTATATCAACAGAATCAAAACCTTCATGAGAACATCATGGTATATACTGCAGAAACTGTGATGTCTTAAATGTGCACTTTTCAGGATGTATTAAAGTATAATTTTTGAATCCCTGATGGTCACAATGGATTCCTCTAAAGTTTTGTTTTGTTTTGTTTTTATATAAGCCAATACCGTTTATATAGTAAAACATAGAATGTGGAAGTTTCTATCAAAACATCCTGCTATAAATACTAGAAGAAATATATATACCCTGTAAAACAATGTCCATAAATCTTCTACAGTCTGACACTAGAATCACGCCAATAATCTGATTCAGTTGGCAAAAATTGGTTCAGATATATTTCTTTCAAAATATCTGAAATCATTCTTTAAAATAGGGATTTCATTAAACAGTAAAAGTGATTGACTTCAATGTTACCTTAAATTTCTAAACTAATATAGTCTTTACTCCAGGTCTTGATAGATCCTCCCAATGAGTACCTCTGCTAAGATAATTATCTTGCAGTTATAAGAATTGGTTAATCATAGAGTTTTTGATACCATTGTCTATGTACCCAGTGGGGACCCTTCTTTTTCTAGCCTTGTACATTGTTGGCCTGACTTGTGTTTATTCTAACCTCTACCTATTCTTTCATTCATGGCTTGCAGGTAGATCAATTTACATCACCATCTGTTCCACAGCATTATGATAATTTTATAATTATGTTTCTTACTTATCTGTTACATTTTTAACAATGTCAGAATATATGTCAGTGTTTCTCTAGCCGACTGGGCGAGAAAAGAAACATTAAAACCATAAAATTTATCATCTAAAATTTTCTAGTGTTGAAGTAAGATTGACAATTTATAAAAGATATAATCTTTCTCCTAATATCATAAAAGTTGAAAAAATATAAATTTAATCCTTGTAAGAAGAGGTTTAGAAAATGAAACCAAGTGGCTTATTTCTAATCAATCATTCAACACAGACTTAAGGAGACTCTGCTTTTGGTTAGTTATTGTGATAAGTGCTGGGAGTAAAAATAAATTTGTCATCATACATAACCCCAAACCTTCACAGCTCAGAGGAATAGAAACTAACATTTGCATAGTTAATAACATTCTACTCACACATTCATGTAAATAAACTCAATTCATACCAATAGCAAACTGAGGAATTGCTACAGCTTTCATTTAATTAATGAGGAAATGGAGACTGAGAAATAAATGTCATAAACAAATTCACACACGTAGTAAATAAGAGACTTAGTAATGACTCAAACTTCCTTATCTTGTTGAAAATTCTATTGTTTTGCCTCTAAAATAAATAAATAAATAAATAATAACAAATGGATGGCTAGAAGAAAACGATGGTTTGATCTGCCTCTTAAATAGTGGGGGTCTCTTCTTGTCCTCAGAAAACTTGGTCTACACTGCCATTTCTTGTTATTATTATTGATATTGTGTTTTTTTTTCCTTTTTATTCCTATTGCTATATCTGGCAATGGGCTACAAGGACTTTGGGAAATGTGTAGGAGGTGTCCTGAGTACAGTCATGCGTTGGAGATACTGTGAGTTTGGTTTTAGAACGCTGCAATAAACTGGCTGTTGAAATAAAGTGAGTCATGCAAAACTTCTGTTTTCCCAGTACAAATAAAGTTATGTTTACAGTACCTGTAGTCTGTTAAGTGTACAATAAGATTATGTCTGAAAAACAATATACATAACTTAATTAAAAATGCTTTATTCTTTAAAAAAGCTAAAGACCATCTGAACCTTCAGTGAGTGATAATATTTTTGCGAATGAAGGGTCTTGTCTCAATGTTGATGTCTACTGACAGATCAGGGTGGTGGTTGCTGAAGATTGAGCTGGTGGTGGCAATTTCTTAACATAAGAGAGCAAGAAAGTGTGCTGTCTCGATTGACTCGTTCTTTTACAAAACATTTTACTGTTGCATGAGATGCTGTTTGATAGCATTTTTACCCACAATAGAACTTCTTTCAAAATTGGAGTCAATTCTCTCAAACCCTGCTAATGCTTTATAAACTAAGTTTATTTAATATTCTAAATTCTTTCTTGTCATTTCAACAATATTTCCAACATCTTCACCAGAAGTAGATTCCATCTCAATAAACTATTTTCTTTGTTCATCCATAAGAAGCAATTCTTCATCTGTTCAAGTTTTATCATGAGATTACAGCTAGTTATATCGTAAGGCTCCACTTCTGATTCTAGTTCTCTTACTACTTTCACCACATATGCAGTTACTTCCTCCACTGAAGTCTTGAGCCCCTCAAAGTCATCCATGAGGGTTGGAATCAACTTATTCCAAAGTAGTATTAGTGTTGCTATTTTGACCTGCTCCCATGAAGCGTGAATGTTATTAATGGCATCTGCAATGGTGAATTCTTTCCAAAAGGCTTTCAGTTTACTCTTCCAAGATCTATCAGAGGAATCATTACCTATGTGGCTAAAGACTTAGAAAATGTATTTCATAAATAATAAGACTTAAAAGTTGAAACTTTCATGGGCTGCAGAATGAATGCTGTGTTAGCTGGCATGAAAACAGCATTAATCTCCTTATACATCTCCATCAGAGCTTCTCCATGACTACAAGCACTGTCACTGAGCATTGATATTTTGAAAGGAATCTGTTTTCTAAGCAGTAAATCTCAACAGCAGGCTTAAAATATTCAACAAACCATGCTTTACACAAAGTTACTATCATCCAGGCTTTGTTGATATATTTACAAAGCCCAGGCAGAGTAAATTCCATATGATTTTTAAAGGCCTTAGGATTTTCAAAATGGTACATTAGTGTTGACTTCAACTTAAAGTGATCAGCTACACTAGCCTTTAACAAGAGTGTCAGCCTGTTCTTTGAAATTTTGAAGCCAGGCATTGTCTTCTATCTAGTTAAGAAATTTCTAGGTTGCATTTACTTCCAATAA
The DNA here is from genome assembly GCF_028885625.2 of Pongo pygmaeus. Taxonomy (NCBI): domain Eukaryota; kingdom Metazoa; phylum Chordata; class Mammalia; order Primates; family Hominidae; genus Pongo; species Pongo pygmaeus. Next base: position 41,748,465 of record NC_072388.2, on the reverse strand, counting down.
GAGGCTATTGCTACTACATTAGAAATCTGTTATTTAGTGGTTTGGTGTAGTCATCTATAACAATTATTTAGCTAGATCTTCTAGATAACTTCCTGCAGCTTCTACATCAGCACTTGCTGCTTCGCTTTCCACTTTTATGTTATGGAGATAGTTCATTTTCTTTAATTTCCTGAATCAACTTCTGCTAGCTTCCAGCTTTTCTTTTGCAGCTTCATTACCTCTTTTAGCCTTCATAGAATTGAATAGAGAGATAGGGCCTTGCTCTGGATTAGGTTTGGCTTAGGGAAATATTGTGGCTGGTTTGATCTATCCAGTCCAGTAAAATGATCTTTGTATAAGGCTGTTTTGCTTTCTTATCATTTGTGTTTTCACTGGAGTAGCACTTCAATGTCCGTCAAGTGCTCTTTCTTCACATTCACAACTTGGCTAACTGGTGCAAGGCAATATGCCTTCCTCACTAAGCTTAATCTTCTCTAAATTTTTATTTAAAGTGAGAGAGGTGCAGCTCTGTTTTTCACTTGAACACTTGGAAGCCATTGTAGCATTATCAATTGTCCTAATATCAGTATTGTTGTGTTTCAGGGAATAGAAAGACTGAAGAAAGGGAGAAAGACCAGGGAATGACCTGTCAATAGAGCAGTCAGAATACACACAACATTTATTAATTAAGTTTGCTGTTTTATATGAGAGTAATTTGCGGTGCCCCAAAAGAATTATAATCCAAGATCACAAATCAAAGATTACAGTATAATAATAATGTAAAAATTTGAAATATTGCATGAATGACAAAAATGTGACACCAAGACACAAAGTGAGCACATGTGGTTGCAAAAATGACACTGATAGAAGACTTCCTTGACGTAGCGTTGGCACACACCTTCAATTTGTAAAAAAAAATACAGCATCTGTAAAGTATAATAAAGTGCAATAAAATAAGGTGTGCCTGTATGTCCATAAGTTAGGGAGAATGCTTGGTGTTTGGTCAGTTCATTTTGTTCTACTTCATAGTGATGCACTATATTAAAGCATTCTAGGCATAACTGAGAATTAATTATTTTAGAAGCCACAAGTAAGTTAAATTATATGACACTGACTAAAGAGCACTCTAACATTAAACCGCCTCTAAAAAGTCACATTATTATTAATGTCAAATCATTGGAATTGCTAGACTCAAAAGCAGAAAACACAAATTCATGAATACCAAACCCTAGTCCAAAGATAACTCAATATCTTTAATATTAATTAGAATTAGTTTTTAGAATGGCAAATTCACAGATTTGTTTGGAGAAAATGTTTTTGAATGAGATTATCTAGCATGTAACTAACTCAAGGTAACAAATTTAATTTGGAATGAGTGCCCCGGAAAATATGATTTATACAAGAACTATTAAAATACAGATTTATTATTTCACATTAACAATTTTTCCTTAGCACATATGCTTAATTTTCCTTGAGTTTAATTTAATGGAAACAAATGTTTGCCTTTGACAATTTCTACTTTAAATTTCATCTCAGGCACTTAACGGAACCAGCTATCTATATTTATTTTCTATGAAGCAGATATAAATCTTCTTTATCTCACAAGTCTCAAGAAGGGCCAGCTATATTTTTGTTTGTATTTTAGACACATCATTTTATTTAATATTCTACCAACTTGTTCAGAGAACTTCAATAGTTGACTTAGAATCTCATATTACTTCCCTGATAAAACCTTTCTCAGTCTTCCCAAGTAAAATATTTTGCATACATTTCTGTGTTCCTACTTTGCCTTACGTGTTATCTAGAATGCAAGTTGCTACACTTGATTGTAGTATTTTCTTTGTGATATTTTATGCCATAGACCCTTGAATTCTTAAAAGGGAGGATTTGGTCATTATTAAAACATTTTTAAATCTTCTTGTACTTGTCATTTTTAAAGACATGTGCCTAATATTTAAATCTCCTCTATATTGGTTACCTATTTCAGAATAATAAATTTCTCCAAACATAGCAAGTAGAAATACAAAGTATTTTCTATCTCATAGTTTCTTTGGATCAGTAATTTGTGTTTACCTGAATGGCTCTGCCTCTGGGTTTCTAATACAGTTGCAGTCAATATGTCAATCTGGAACGTAGTCCTCTGATGCTTTCCAGCTGGCTCACTCACAATGCACTTGGCTGGAAACCTCTCAGTTCCCACCTGTGTCACCTGCCAAGAGGGTTACATGAATGGCCTGAAGACATGGCAGCTGCCTTTCCCCTGATTGAGTGATAGATAGAGCAAGGAGGATACACAGTGACTTTTATTATGTAGTTCAAGAGACACCATATTAATGTCGTTAGGAGTCAGTCACCAAGCCTAGCACAAACACAAGGGTAGGGTGGGGTGGGTTTGGCTCTAACTTTGATAGGAGTGCGAAAAATTTATAATCACATTTTAAACAATAACACCCAATCTTCTATTGTAGATAAAATTATTGCTCCCAAGGGTCAGTTCAGGGCTTTTTAGTTTCAAATTTGAGTCTGGTATCTTTCCTAATTATGCTTCATTAGGCAATATGTAAACTTATGGATGCCTTTTATTAAGAACTATGTTTCTTAGTGGATATAAAATATTACACTAAGCCTCAGTTTATTTTTTTGTGATAAGCCCCATCCACAGGTCATGCATCTGTGTGTTCTGCATAAAACCAACTGGAGATCAAAAATATTCAAAAGGATGAACAATATAACAATTAAAAATAAAAAAATTAAAAAGAATACAGTAAATAACTATTTAGCATTTACATTGTGTTAGTCATTATAAGTAAACTAGAGATTATTTAAAGTATACAGGAGAATGTGCATAGATTATATGCAAATATTCCAACATTTTTTATGAGGTACATGAGCATCCCTGGATTTTGGTAATTGTTGGGGGGTTCTGGCATCAATCCCTCATGGATACTGAGAGAAGACTATTATTGTACCACAGGCATTTTATGAGAATGTAATGAATTAGTGTACATAAAATCTTTAGCATTGTAACTGCTGCATAGTAAGCAATTAATGAGCATTAATGTTGGCCCTTATTGTTGTTATTATGACCATAAGCAGAAGTAAAGAGCTTCCACCATATGTTTTTCTCTGCTAAGATCCTACCTGAAGTATTAGTATGTTTCCACCTACCAAAATGGCAAAGGGAACATCAAGTTGTGGACAGTCCCAGCCTCTTTCCTTAGTGGCTGAATAAAAGTACAAAAGAAGAGAGCATCACACAGAGGTGTTGCACTTTGGCCAGTTTTCTTATACTACTAGAAAAATAGGTTTCTTATTTTGTGGTTTTCTTTCTGTTCTTCATACATATCCAAGATTTTTCTTTTTTGATTTCTTTTGATGAATAAGAGACGAGGAGAAGTTGGAAGTCCCCATAATGATTAGAAGATTTGCAGGACGTTTAACATAATAATATAAAATCTCAGGTAAAATGTGTTGGCTTATTCATCCATAAGTGAAAGAATAAACGTAATTTTACTAATATAAAAGAAACCTACCTTAATAATGTATAATTTTATTCATTTTGATTAAATAAAATTTAATACCTGAACACATTATTTGATGGCTGAACAGAAAAAACAAACAGAATTTTGAGATGAAAATTTACCTCACTGAATAATTGAGCAGTTATGCTATTTATTTCCAAAAAGTCTGCTTTAAACAAAATTCTCAGAATACTTTCTTCTATTGTGTTTTGCCAGTTTAGAGTTGTTTCTAGGATAGAATAAGAGGATGGAGAAAAGATCTATTGCTGTCATTTTCCTACTCCAATTTTTACTAGAGATAAAATTAAAATGGATGCTGAACTCTATTTTTCAAAGGAAAATTGTTCCCATTTATTATATTTCCAGAAATATCCCAAACATAATTTTTAGAAATGCTCTTTAAAATCCTGTGTTATTAACTAATAAATAATTAAAGTATATAATGTTTGCTAAAAAGAGTAGTTGACACTCATCCTGTGGAACCAAAGTTCTCCCCATTTCCCTTCTCTTTCTTTTGAACTGATTTTGACATAGGAGCTGGCATTTTCAATATTAGTGTCAACTTTTTTATTTAGATGCTTTATTCAGGTTATACTTAAAGACAAAGTGAAATCACAGGAAAATAGCACCTCAAATTATGTATTCTTTTCCTGATAATTTTTCTCTGCATATCAGTAAAATATCACAGGCTTTTCTTGTGAGTGACAGTGTAGACATACGACTATTGCCAAGTGAGCAAATAAAAATTTAATAAAGAAAGAGGAAGGTTGCACAAAATTGACAAGACTGGCCAGGCACTATGGCTCATGCCTGTAATCCCAGCACTATGGGAGGCCGAGGAGGGCAGATCATGAGGTCAGAAGTATGAGACCAGCCTGACCAACATGGTAAAACCCCGTCTGTATGAAAAATACAAAAATTAGCGGGGCATGGTGGTGCGCATTTGTAATCCTAGCTACTCAGGAGGCTGAAGCAGGAGAATCGCTTGAACCCAGGAGGAGGAGGTTGCAGTGAGCCAACATCCTGCCATTGCACTCCAGTCTGGGTGAGAGAGCGAGACTCCGTCTCAAAACAACAACAACAAAAATGGACAAGACTGTATTTTCTAGTTAATTACTGAAAAGAAGTTTTAATTTGTATTCACATTTTCAAAAAACACAAATCATGATATGGTTTTAGTTCAGAATATAGATCTGGTACTGATCTGTAATTTGTGCTATGCAAAATAAAAACATGAGGAAGCAAAGGGGGCTGGGTCAAAATGTCAAAATATTTGACAATTAAATACGAATAATTTTTCTCACCGAATGATGGGAAATGATAGGTGCATTATTAGTGTACCTTTTTCCATCCTTCCCCCATCTGACTTTCATTCCATACCCCAAGGTACCATTCAAAGCTGCAAAACTAGACATTCAAAATCTATGTTCTGAGGCACACAGAAAAGAGTCTTTGTGGGAGACACATTTCAGAAGTTCTAGGGGCATTCTCTAAGATCCAACTTTAATACTTTAGTGCCTCTTCAGAATCATAAGTTGTAAAGTTTCTATTGCTAGAAAATTTTCAAAAAAAAAGTATATTTTCTTCAATCTGCCTTTTTCTGCGCTAAGGAGACTTATACTGAACTTTGCTTTTAAAGTAGGAGGATGGGAGTATTAGTGGAATGGAAGGATGAAATAAGAATGAGGCTATTAATTAGTCATGAATACGTTCCATTAACTGACTTCCCCTTTAAATGGCTTGCTTGTCAAGACTGCCTCTGATATAATTCTGCTGACAATTAGTAATCAAAGTAATCTGAAAGCTGTAAGTATTCTCTTGTTATATCATAGACATGATAGGAATTTTCAATTACAAACTAACCAGGAGAATAAACCTGAGAAACTAGGATAGAGAAAAAATATATATTTAAAGAAGATAAGAGAACATCTGTACCAAGGAAGATGGTTAGAGTGTCCTAGATATTTGAAAGATTAATTTGGAAGTACTGAAACCAACTAGAGTAGTAAATGAGTAAAATGAAATTCATTTCATGATTCTGCCCAGATCTCATCTGATATAAATTTCTATTTAGAATTTAACCTTATTAACTGTATGAATAAGCTCTGCGATTATAATCACATCTGACACAGTAATATTTTTTAAAAATTAAAGTCGATGCATATTTCAAAGACAATATAAGAGAGTAGATTTATTCATAATATAAATGCAGTTGTTTGGAGCTTATTAACATAGAAAGATTTAAGTGTATTTTAACCTTTGTATCAAAAGCAAGTGAGAAACTTGCTACATTACAAAACAAGTTAGGTAGCTAGATATTGGGGTGAATCTTTTGATATTTTAAGAAACTATCCACACAGATCAGAGAGTTGATAGATGTATTAAAACATAGTGATGAATTATCTGGGAGATCAGTCTCTGACAAACTTCAAAATATCAAATCTGATGAGTAATATGGAAATTAATTTATCTAAGCAATGTGCTACACACAAACCTTACTGTGTCTTCAGGGCTGAGTTTAAGTGTAGGCTTTTGCATGTTTGTTATGATTTGAAATATATTACTAAATTCTAACTTTGTTTTTCCATTTATTCATTAATTCTTTCAGAAAACACTTATTGTTTAATTTCCAATTATTAATGATGTTTCTTGTAAAGATGGCTTTTTTCCCCTGACTTTCATTAAGAACAAAGAAAGCTGAAAATATTACATTTCTAATCCTAACAATAAGAAAAAGTATATAAAATTAAAATAATGACCTTTATTAAAGCCATAATAAAGTTAAGATTACACTGTAATCAACTACTTTTAAATTGAAGGACAGATAGATGCCACCAAGGAGAGGTGGATTGCAAGCACTAGATTATACAGCATAGTTAAGAAGATTTCGGCTAAACTTTTTTAAGCCACTATTGAGATAGTCTGAGTTACTGTAAGGATATAGCATCCCTGGGACTTGCAAAATTAATGCAAGTTTCCCCTTGCTCCCCATACTTGCAGGCTCTTCTCCACAGATTCCACTGTCTGCTTCTAAGAAGGATTCATGGCAGAAAGGAAAAATGGAAAAATTCTCCTAAGATTAGGATTGGGTAGGGGAGCAGTCACCACTATGGGAAGGGCAAAAATATCCTACTCAGAATATTACGACCTGAAGAAAAAGAAGGCTTAATCTTGATAAAAGGCAGCAAATACTAATGTCCTAACTGCATAGGTAAATAACCATTTGCAGCCTGGAAAAAAATACGAAAAAATAAAAAAAAATAAAAACATTTCGACATCTGAGGAAAGGGCAGGAAAACGTACTGGGTGCAGACTATGAGAAATGTCCTAATGCCGCTAAAGGAGAGGGATCACTGAGAAAGTGGTGCACCAAAGATCTGACAATCCAGGGTCTGTTTACATCAATAGAAGATACAAGGCATTCCCATACCCCCAACACACATTAGCAAACCTTGAATTTATTATTTTGCTATAACAAAATACCAGAGATTGGGTGGCTTAAACAATGAAAATTTATTTTCTTGCCTTTCTGGAAGCTTGATGTCCCAGATCAAGGTGTTAGTAGGTTTCTCCTGGGACCTCTCTCCTTTGCTTGCAGATAGCTGCCTTCTCTCTGTGTCCTCATATGGCCTTTCCTTTTTGTGCATGCATTCTTGGTGTCTTTTGGGGTGTCTAAATTTTCTCTTCTTATAAATACACCAGTTATATTGGATTATGGCCCATTCTAACATCTTAAATTGAACTTAGTTACCTGTTTAAAGGCCTTTTCTCCAAATACAGTCACATTCTTGGTCCTGGGCGTTAGGATATCAACATATGAATTTAGTGGGGAGACATAATTCAACCCATGAAATACTCAAAAACTAGAGAAGTAAAACAGTAAAGCAATCTACCATTGAGGAAGGGGCAAGAGGTTGAAAAGAAACCTTCTATGAGACACAGACAAATAAGAAAGTCAAAAGCTGAGATGGAAACAGGAATTGAAAAAATATCTCCAGCAACCCAGCCCATACACAAAGTGAAAGTTAACACCAGAGAAATTTTAAGTTAATAGTAAATGCAAAGAAAGTAACCATAGCTACAACACCTAAATTCAATGCACTACTGGGCTGAAATAACTTAGCACTTTCTCATACATATTAAAGTCCTGGCAAAGAAGTGGCATGCCAGTTTACCACTGTAAATAATATTACTTAATTCTCGACTTTCCTACATACAATGTTACAAAATCAGATAAAGACTGTAAGGTCTAAAAATATAAAATCTCACACACACACACACACACACACACACACACACACACACACACGTTGCAAAGAAACAAAATAACAAAAGTGACAGAATTGGAAATGACTCAGATGTTGCAAGTATCAGACAAAGAATTTAACATAACTATGATTAATATGGTTAAGGGATTTACGAAGGAAAGTAGGCAATATGAATGCTCAGTTGAAGAGTTAAGTAGAAATATGGAAATGATAAGAAAGTGTCAAGTAGATATGCTATTAATAAAATAACAGAAAAGATAGATGAAAAATGTTGCTATAGTCTGAATATTTGTATCCCTGCTATATTCATAAGGTAAAGCCTAATTGCCAATTGAACAATATTTGGAGGTCAGACCTTTAGGAGGTAATTAGAAAGGAGGTCTCATGAATAGGATTAGTGCCCTCATGAAAAGCAGACATGGGAAAAATAAAAAGATCTCTCTCTCTGTCTCTCTGTCTCTGAGCTACGTAAGGATAAGCAAGAAGACAGGCAGTGTAAACCAGAAACAGTGCCACACCAAACATTGAACCTGCAGGCATCATGATCCTGAATTGCTCAGCCTTGAAAACTATGAGGAATAAATGTTTGCGTTTACAATCACCAGTTCATTGTTTCTGTTATAGTTGCCCAAACTAAGAAAAAATGCTTTTGATGGAATTATTAGTAAATTCAACACATCTGAAGAAAGAATCTGTGAACTTGGATATATGTCAAAATAAGTCAGACAAACAGAATTGTAAAGCAGTAAGTAAAAAACAAACAAATAAACAGGCATCTAACAGCTGTGGGACAATAGCAAATGTTCTCACACATGTGAAAGTGGAACCCCAAATAGAGAATAGAGAATGAAGAGACTGTAAGAAAAATTAGGAAAAAGTAATGACAATTTTTTTTTATTTTTGCAAAAATAATGAAATACTCCAAACCATGTATCCAAGAAATTTAGAGAATCACAAGTAGGATAAATACTTTATCTATAAAAAGACAAATAAAACTAAAAAACAAACAAAACTAAAACACAAACAAACAAAACTAACCAAGCATATACTATCCAAAACACATATAACTAACAATAAATAGGGTTTTCTAAAGGAAGCCAGAGGTAAAAGACATGCTATAGACACAGGAAAATAAATTAGAATTACAGCTAACGTCTTGTAAGAAAATCTGCAAGCTAGAAGACAATGAAAGGCATTGTCAAAAGTGAAGAAAAAAACAAAATTAGAATTCTATACGCAGCAAAAATATGTTTCAAAAATAAAATATAGAAAGTTTTAGACACACAAAAAATGAAAAGATTTATTATGATGAAATTACCCTAAGAAGTGTTAATGGGCATAAGCTATATGTTAACAAAAAGAAACTTTAACTTAGACAAATAAATGAAGATGCAGGAGAAATGCTGGAGAAATAAAAGTAAGCAAATTAATGTTATTCTCTTATTTTTAAAAACTTTAAAATTTAGTTGGTTATGTGATCTTTAAATAATAGCAATGTTCTATGATTTATAGGAAAGTAAAATGTATGGCAATAATAAGATAATGGTTGGAAGAATGGAACTAGAAAGCTGTGGTTACAAGACTCCTACACTGCTTTTGAAATGGTATAGCATTATGTGATAAAAGAAGGAAAAATAAGTATAGAACAGACAGGAATAGTAGAAAACAGCTAACAAGGAAGTAGATTATAATTCAATCATACTAATAAGCACATTAAATGCTAATGAAATAAGCTTATCAATTAAAATATATAGATACTGGAAAATGACAAGTAAGATGAGTTGTATGCCTTCTACAAAAACTTGTTTAAATATAAAGACATAAATAAATACAACATAAAAGAATGGTAAAAGATAGACACTGCAAACATTAATTCCAAGAAAAATTGATTTCTCTATAACCTTGTAGTACACTTTCTTCTGAAGTGTAGCTCAGAAAAGTGCACTTTAAAAGTAAAGGGGATATTGCATGATAATTAAAGGATAAATTCACTAAGAAGATATAACAACCCTCAATATTTACAAATTTAAAAACAGATTATTTCTACATGAAGAAAAAATGATAAAATTGAGTGAAGAAATAGATAAATCCACATTTCTAATTGTAGACTTTAATACTGCTCTCTCAGTAATCAATTTAAAACTACATACGTCATCATTATGTTCAGAGGAGATTTGATTGACATTATCAATCAACTTCACCTAATTGATATTAATAGTATAACTTGATCCAAACAGCAGCAGAGTACACATTCTTTTCAAGTAAACATGGAATTTCTCCTAGATAGTCCTTATTCTCAGCCAAAAGCAAAACTTAAAAAAATTCAAGAATTAAAATTATACAAAGTACGTGCTCAGATCATAGCAGAATTAACTTTAAAACAATTCCAAAAATATTTTTAAATGCTCTAAATATTTGAAAATTAAGCTTGAAAATGATGCATCATAGAGGTAATGATGAAAGTTGCAACTATGTCAAATTCTGTAAAAATGCAACAAATCAAAAATGGTGGGATGCAAATAAAACTGTTCTCACAGTAAAATTATAAGCATTAAATGATTACATGAGAAGAGAAAAAAATCTCACGAACAATGGCTGTGCTTCCACCTTAAGAAACTAATAAAAGAAATGAAAATTAAACACAAAACAAGCAGAGAAAGGGGCATAATAAGGATTAGAACAGGTGATAATGACACTGACCAGGGAGACCAGAAAGGAAATCAGTGAAAGTTGGTTCTTTGAAATGCTGAATAGAATTGATAAACCTCTAGCCAGGTCAGAGCAAAATAAAAAGAGAGTGGAAAAAATTTGCCAAAATCAGAGATAAAATAGAGGACATCAGTCCAAATCCTAGAGACTAAAATGATAATGCTGATAGATTAAGTACAATTTTATGGCAATAAAATAGACAAAGTAAATTAAAGGAACAAATTTCATGAGAGACACAGTCTACTAATGCTTACTTGAAAATTAATAAATAACTTGAGTAGCTCTAAATCTGTTTTTTCAAGTTTTTAGTTAAAAACCTTCCAATATATAAAGGATCCAATGACTTCACTAGTAAACTCAATCAAATATTTTAGGAAAAAAATGCACTAGATGTATCTATTATTGCATTACAAAGTAACCATAGATGTCTTAAAATACCATGTATATCTCATAGTTCCTGTGGTTTAGGGATCTGGTTGTGGCTTATGTAGCTGGGTCCTCCAGTTTTGGGTTTCTCAGGTATTGATAATCACTTAAGGCCTGACTGAGAAAGATCTCATTCCTCATTGACACAAGTGGTTGTTTGCAGGAATCAATTCCTGTATACTGTTAGATTGAGCCTCAGTTCCTCCTGACCAATTGTCAGGAGAACTTTCTCTCCATTCCTTGCTCTGTAGACCACTTCACAGAGCATCTCACAACATAATATCTTGACTCATCAGAGTAAACAAGAGAGAGTGTATGAGAGAGAGAGAGACCTAGCAAGATAAAGTCACATCCTGTTACATTCTAATCTCAGAATTGAAGTCCTGTCACCTTTATCATATTCTGTTCATTAAAGCCAGGCATTAATTTCACCCCAAATTCAAGGAGAGGAGGTTACACAAGGCCATAAATATACCAGGAGGTGGGGATCAAAAAAGGTCAGCCTAGGAAGCTATCTACCACAGATATAATATTTATTCTGTATATAATTTTCAAACAATAGAAGAGAAGAGAATATATCCAAATGTTTGATGAAGCTAGGGATACTCTGGTATTAATAAAAGACAATCATTTCAGAAAACAAAAACACTAAATTAAGACAAATATCTTTCATGATTACAGACACAATCTTCCTCAATTATATAAAGCAACTCAAATTAACCAGTATTTAAAAGGGTAACTTATCAAAAATAAGGAGGATTTATTTGGGGAATGCAAGATATTTGACATTCAAAAATTGATCACTGAGATGCATCATTTTTTTAAAAAAGAAAAAGATATGATAATGTTTAGTAGTCATATAAAGCATTTGGCAAAATTCAGTATCTATTCATGATTATAAAAAAATGACAATTTAGGAACCCAAATAAAATACTTCAACCTGGTAATGGACATCTATGAAATACTAAACTACATTTATAACCACACTTTTCAGTGAAAAGCACAATCCATACGCATACACAAAATGATAAATTGGACTTAATTAAAATTACAAATTTCTGAAAAAAATAAAAAAAGACTGCTAAGTTTTTGCAGTGACTGATGTTAACTAGCATGACTTAGTTATTACACATTGTATTCATAAATAATAATATCACTTAGTACCCCATATATTATACAATTATCAATTGTCAATTTAAAATTTAAAAAAGGAAAAAGGTGGTAGAGACTAGAGAAAAATAATTGTAATGCAAATTCCTGAGCAAAGTCCTATAGAGGTTTCAACTTCTTACTCTCTCCTTTCAACTGGTAAGATTGATGGAAGTTCAAATATTTTCACTAATTTAAATATAGCTTATGTCTAAAACATGCAGTCTCAAAAGGACTGGTAGATTATGGTTGCCAGAAATTGAAAGTCACTCTTCTGAATTACAATTCTCTTCACTTGAGATGTGTGAATCCATTTTGGCCTTTAGTATTTCTAAACATGAGAACAATTCCAGACATTTAAAGATAATATCTTTAAGAAAAAAAGAAAGAAAAGATAAAGTGATGCAACTTGGATGGAAAATCCAAGTTATTTGTTTCTGATGTTTGATAGACATCCTTTTTTATAATCTTACTCAGATGTAGTATGCTGTTCCGTATGTTACTCAAATGTATGCTTTAGAATCTAGATTTGTAGGACTTGAACTTTCATCTCATATCTGCTAAAAAATTCTTCTCAAGGGTTTATATATCTGATAGTCAAATCTAACTGATTTCTATTTGCTCTTGAATTAACACTCTCTAGAGTGCCCTGTATTTGCTTCTTTTCCTACACTTGAACATCTACCAAATTAGGATAAATCTTTTCCTTGATCCTGTCTCCTACTACTAATAAGCATAGGTGCTAGGTATATGGAGTTAAGTTTTTAATAATAACAATAACAGTGAGTGGACATATATCATCAATATAAACTATAATTCATAATGAAATGTCTTTTTTCTTAACAATGCCCCCTCATCTACTGCTATAGTTTGGGTTTTTGTTCCCCAAAAGTCACGTTGAAATTTGATCAACAATGTTGGTGTTTGAGTGCGAGGCGTTTGGGTCATGGGGTCAGTTCCGTCGTGAATAGATTAATGGCCTCCCTAGGTGTGGGTGAGTGAGTTCTTGCTCTATTATTTCCCTCCAGAGCTGACTGATAAAAATAGCTGATTGTTAAAAACCTTCTCTCCCTTGCTTCCTTTCTCACCATGGGATCTCTCCTCACTGGCTCTCCTTCACGTTTTGCCATGATTGGAAGTAGCATGAGGACCTCATCAGAAGCAGATGGTAGTGCCCTGCTTCTTGGACAGCCTGCAGAACTGTTAGTAAGGAAGGGTCTTTTCTTTATAAACTATCTAGCGTCAGGTATTCCTTTATGGCAACACAATGGACTAAGACACTTGCATCTGCCATCTGGGTTTCCAGGTCCATAACTAATCTATGTCTTTTATTTTTCTCTTTCTTCCTCCTTTCTCCCCTTCTTCCAAATTTCTTATTGTGATTTTCTTTTCTTTCTTTTTTTGAAAAAGTTATGTCTTGTCAGTCCCACTTTTTTTTTTTTAACTTTTATTTTAAGTTCAAGGGTACAAGTGCAAGTTTGTTGCATATGTAAACTTGTATTAGGGGGTTTGTTGTACAGATTATTTCATCAACCAGGGATTAAGCCTAGGACTCATTAGTTGTTTTTTCTGATCCTCTCCCTTCCCCCCTCCACCCTTTGAAAGGCCCTAGTGTTTGTTGTTCCCCTCTATGTGTCCATGTGTTTTCATCATTTAGCTCCCACTTATAAGTGAGAACATGTGGTATTTAGTTTTCTGCTCCTGTATTAGTTTGCTAAGCATAATGGCCTCCAACTCCATCCATGTGTTCCTGCAAAGGACATGATCTTGTTCTTTTTTATGACTGCATAGCCTTCCATGGTATATATGAACCATATTTTCACATTTTTTTTAACAGATGGCTTCCACTACTTCGATTTTTCTATCGTTTAAATACCCCAGTCAATTAAACTCATGGTCTCTGCTCTTGAATTTTCTTCTGCATGGGTCACTTTGACCTCTGCCACCTGCAAAACTCCCTGTCAGAGAACTGAGGTTTACATGTGAACAATATTTTCTTAGCAAGATACCCTAGCTACGATTTTAAATTGTATTCATACATTTTATTGCTTTATTTTCCCCATAACACTTATTATCTAATATATATGTATATATTATTTATTTTGTCTATTTTCTCTTTCTCCTATACTAAACTGTAAACTCTGAATGAATATTGAGTTTTGAATTTAGTTCAAGTGCTTTTTTATTTTAAACTATTTCAGGGCCAAATGTTGCTCCTACATCCACAAATTTAATATTTAAATGTAACAGATGTCTACCATGTATGGTTTCCCTGCATTACTTTTCTAAAACAAAATTTAGTATTGGAAAGTGATAAACATAAAAAATTGTATGTGTGAATAGCTCAGTCAAAATACATTTTGAAAACATTAAGATATACTGTGTTAGTCTACATTACTAAGGCTTGGTACTGGTAAAATTCTAAAAATTTCAAAAGAAAACAGAATACATAGAGTTAAATGTTAATATATTCATATGATTTTATATATTCTTTTGCATAAGTACTGGAATGTAAACCGCCTAATTCATAGTCTGTAATTTTTCAGCATCACATTATTTTTCTCTTTGAAATTGGCTTAAACTCAAACAGTTTAGCCCTTAGAAAAAGCAAGCAGATGGCATTTATTGCTTTAAGAATGTATTTAATTTAGTTAATTATGACTTACAGGTTAGATGTTTTTCAATAGCTCGTCTTCTCAATTTCCATTATATAATCAAGCTAATGAGATTGAAATAATGGTTAATTTGGTTTTGATCCAGTGGAACGTAATAACAAGATTTAAGTAAGTTTTAAATAACTTCTTCTAAAGGTGAATTGGATTGTTTTATCTAAGGAAACCTGTTTACATGTAATACCTATTATTTCAATAAATGTTCTTAACATTAAAAATTAATTGACAATAGATGATTATTGAGCACTCACAACCTACTAGGTAATCACCATTCAAAGTGCTAGGGATTCAGTGGCATATAAGGCGAGGTTTACCTTCTCATGGTAAAGGATTCTCTTCTTTGGGAGAAAGATCAATGAATCATTACATACATGATTAAAAATAAGATTTACTAAGCCATGTCATGTTTATCTTGTAATTATTGTACTCCCAAAAAGTGAAGTACTTTAAGACTTTTGATTGCTATAGTAATTATGTGTGAAAAACTCTGGAATAGAAATTAGAGCTGGGCGCAGTGGCTCATGCCTGTAATCCCAGCACTTTGGGAGGCTGAGGTGGGCAGATCACCTGAGGTCAGGAGTTCGAGACCAGCCTGACCAGCATGGAGAAAGCCCATCTCTACTAAAAATACATAATTAGCCAGGCGTGGTTGGCACATGCCTGTAATCCCAGATACATGGGAGGCTGATGCAGTAGAATTGCTTGAACCTGGGAGGCAGAGGTTGCGGTGAGCCGAGATGGTGCCATTGCACTCTAGCCTGGGCAACAAGAGTGAAACTTCGTCTCAAAAATAAAAAGAGAAAAGAAAAAAAGAAAAAAAAGAAATTAGAGCAGCACAGGGAGGTAACCTCTGGTACTGCATAAGTTGAAGTAGATTTTAACAATATACTCATAGAAATAGAAAGTGAAACAGAGGATACTAGAGGCTGTGAAAGGTAAGGAGAAGAAGGGCTAGGGAGAGATTTGTTAAAGGATGTAAAGTTACAGCCAGATATGAGGAATAAGTTCTAGTGTTCTATGGCACTGTAGGATGACTATAGTTAACAATATTATATAGTTTTAATAGCTAGAAGGAGGAGATTGAATGTTCCCAACACAAACAAATGATAAATGTTTGTGATGATGAGTATCTTAATTACTCTGATCTGATCACTATGTATCAAAACATCACTATGTACTCAATATATACAATTATTAAGTATCAATTAAAAATAAAAGAAAATTTAAAGAAAATAAAATTATAAATTTCAGTGATTTGTGACTCTCATAAATCATATATTAATTTATAAAATGATACACACAAGTAAGGAAAAAGTTAACAGATTTTACTGAAACTTACGATTTCTACCTGAATAGTATATATTTTTTTTACAAAATATACATTGAATACCTTCTGTATCAGGTCTTATGCCAGTTGCTTCGGTTATGAGTTTGAACAAGACAATCACTTTGCCTGTTTCCTTAAGAAAAAAAAATTATAAAAATTACATGTGTTCTGAGTGTACAAAGTAGAAAAAAGAAGAGACTTATAGGTGTGTGTAACACAGGGAGCTAACTTAATCTAGAAAACAACTTTCATAAAAAAATGACCTTTCAGTGAAGGTGAGAATGAAGACTAGCGAAGGAGTAAATTAAGTACAGTGTAGGGGAAGAATAATGTGGTCAGAAGACTCCAAAGTAAAAAAGAAGTAAGAGATAAATAAAAGAGAAAAAAAAAAAAAAGCGGCCAGCATAGCTAGCACATAAATATGATGATGAATTAGATGATTTAAGAGAAGAGTCCAATTATAGTGCCATGTTAGACATTTTCTAAGTATTGCATTGTAAAAACAGGGAGACATAGATGTTTTTTAAATAAGAAATATCATGACTGGATTTATATTTGATTAAACAATTTTATAGCACTATGGAGAAAACATATAAGGGATACCATATTTGAAGGGAGAGTATTTGAGGTTGTAGCATGAATGTAGCCTTGGGTGCTGGCAGAAGTAATGAAAGGTAGAAACAAAAAACAATGTTGGATTTACTAAGATTGATTTTGAATATGCTGTGAGAAAAGGAGGAATCAAATATAGCTCACAGGTTTTTGACTTGAACAACCAAGTGGTTGTTTACTTCATAGAAATTTGTGAAGAAAAAACATGATTGGAATGTTGAAGCAAATTACTATGCTTTGGACCTTCTAAGCAGCACATATCTGACACCAATTAAAAATACTGCTCAAACAATTGAATGCAGAGTTCAGGAGAGAGCTTTCTATAGGTGACAAGAAAATGAGTCATTAGACTGTGTAAGGAAGTCATAGACTGGTTGAGTTACCAAAATAAGAGCATATAATGAACAGACTAGTATCTCAGGATAAAGATGTAAAAATCTTTATTGTTTACACTGTTGGTGGGAGTGTAAATGAGTTCAGTCATTATGGAAGGCAGTGTCGCAATTCCTCAAATACCTAAAGAGAGAAATATCATTCAACCCAGCAATCCCATTACTGGATATATACCCAAAGAAACAAGAAGCATTCTATTTTAACAACACATGCACGTGTATGCTCATTGCAACACTATTCACAATAGCAAAGACATGGAATCAACTTCAGTATACATCAGTAATAGACTGGACAAAGAAAATGTGGTACATATACACCATGAAATACTATGCAGCCATAAAAATAAGTGAGAACATATCCTTTTCAGGGACATGCATGGAACTGGAGGCCATTATCCTTCACAAACTAACAAAGGAACATAAAACCAAATACTGCATGCTCTCACTTATAAGTGGGAGCTAAATGATGAGACCACATGGACACATAAAGGGGAACAACACACACTGGGGCCTTTTGGAGGGTGGAGGTTAGGAGGAGGGAGAGGATCAGGGAAAATAACTAATGGGTCCTAGGCTTAATACCTGTTTGATGAACTAATCTGTAGATCAAATCCCCGTGATACAAGTTTACCTATGTAACAAACCTGAACTGGTAACCCTAAACTTGCAAAATAAAAGTTAACAACAACAAGAACAAAAAAAAAAAAAGAAGAAGAAGAAAATCAGGACTGTGAATCACTGGCCAGAGAAGAAATATAGAGGGTGTGGTATGCTGGCAGATTTATACATTGGCAGGATAAATTACCAATTTTATTAAATAATATTGACACATCTAATGGTTAAAAATGATCCTCATTTGGAAATATGGAGAGAACAACTTTTTGTATGTAAGAGATGTGTATCAAAATGGAGTGATTTGAAGTTAATTCAAGTTGTGAAGATAAAAAATTAGAGTGTAGGCCGGGTATGGTGGCTCACGCCTATAATCCCAGCACTTCGGGAGGCCGAGGTGGGTGGATCACATGAGGTCAGGAGTTCGAGACCAGCCTTACCAGCATGGTGAAACCCTGTCTCTACTAAAAATACAAAAATTAGCTGGGTATAGTGGCAGGGGCTTGTAATCCCAGATACTCTGGAGGCTAAGGGAGGAGAATCGCTTGAACCTGGGAGGTGGAGGTTGCAGTGAGCTCAGATCACGCCATTGCACTCCAGCCTGGGCGACAGAGCAAGACTCCATCTCAAAAAAAAGAGTGTAAACAACACTTCAAAAATTAAACTGTGAAGGGGAGAAGAAAGAAAAAGCAAAGAAGTAAGGAGTATACAATAAAGTGGTAAAATGTAAGGCAGATAAATTGGGTTATATTCTGGATCATGCATTGATATAAGTCTAACATTTAAACCAAGCTCCACTCAGTATCATGTGAGTTACTTTATTTTATGTGAATTTGAGTTTTATGTAATATAAATGTTGACAAAAACGCCCCCTCCTTAAAAAATATTTTGAAAAGTACTTAGATGGGAAAAAATAATATATCCTGCTGGAAGTATGTTTAAGTGTTGACTGAGAAAAAAGAAAGAAACAAACAAACAAAAAATGCCAGGAAGGCCTGACCTAGTGAGTCCCTGACACAAAGAAAGTTTGTTATTTTTTTTGTTTTTGTTTTTATTTTTCCAAATGGAAACCGAAAGCAGAAAGGTTGGCCTAGAATCAAGAATTGAATAATGTGTATTAAGCACTTACTACAGGCAAAAAATGACTACAAAAGTCAGGCATAAGATTCTTTGTAAAGGCATTATTTGCCGTAAAAATCTAATAGCTTTCTTGAGAAGACTGACAAGTATACAGACAATTTTCAATATCTTTGAAATTTTCAATGTCTTGTGTGTGGATCAGACCATTATAAAAACACACGTCATCTTCTTTACAAACCAACCCCTGCTTTTTTAAACCTGTATTATGTGAATTTATACTGTAAAGCCAAGCTTCTTTCTTAGAGATATATATTTCCTAAATACATGTATTAGTCAAGATTTTCCAGAGAAATACGCAAAACCAATAGGGTATCTATGTGTATGTATGCATGTATGTATGCATGTATATGTATATACATAGAAACAGATCATATATATATAGTCTGTCTCTATTTTACAATTAAAAAATATAAAATATAAATATATATAATCTTTCTATACATGCAAACACACACATACATCTCTCTCTATAAAGAGAGAGAGATTGTAAGGGATTAACTCCCATGATTGCACAGATAAAAGTCCATAATCTGCAGGGTAGAACAGCAGGCTAGAGACCTAGGGAAGAGTTACAGTCTGAATCCAAAAGCATTCTGCTGGCAGGATTTCTTCTTGCTTTGGGGAGTTCAGGCTTTGCTCTCTTAAGGACTTCACCAATAGACTAGGCCCATCCTTATTATGGAGGATAATATGCTTTATTAGGAGTCCACAGGTTTAAATGCTAATCTTATCTATAAAACATCTTCACAGAAATAGCCAGATTAATGTATGACAACATATCTGGACACCATGGTTTAGCCAAGTTGACACACAAAATTAATCATTATAATACAATACGTATTTTCTTATAAAATTTTATTGTGAGATTTATTTTAGATTTCAGCAAGATTGTGACTCGTGTTTCAGTCTTATATATTTTGATTTTTTAAATGAAAGATAAATTCATAGTATTATGCAATATCTATAATGTTTTTCTTCCTCTAATACTGTTTCACTGAAAGCACTTGCTTCCTTTCAAAAAAGTTAGTTAACCAACATTACCATACATCAACACAAGTTGAATAAAGCTATTTATCTTTTTAAACCAATATAGTCATTATTATAAATTGAAACAGGCTTTATTCTTGACAGAAGATAAGGAATTCAGTGTAAGCACTGTAATTAACTTAGCTGCACTTAGGGAAGTAACTGAAAATATATGAAATGAGACGCTGTTAAGCACAGATAGCGTGAAAGTCTTATAACATCTGTTAGTTAAGCCTTCAATATTGATTAGACTTTTATGAGACTAGGTAAGTATTTCTTGCATAGCTAGTTTGAGGCTATTTGCTGTCATCCACACATTTAAAGTCAAGAATTGCAGCTGTGATGCAACTGATTTTTTCTGACTTCAGCAAAACAGCATGAAATAGCTCAATAAACACATTGACTCTCATTCAGCAGTGTATTCTAAGATGAAATCATCCCGTGTTGGACTTGAATTTATGTCTGAGATTCTAGATTGGCTTCCTCTGTACTATACAATGAAGAATTCATAGGGATATAAAATCAGTGTGTTGATCTGTAAGCATTTTTAAAACAAAAAATAATATGAATCATAAAGACTAAAAGACAAACTTTTTATGTCTATCACTTAATTTTTAGAGCTATTTTCTTTATGACAATAGCAGTAAGGATAATTATTATACCATAACTTCTATAATATACTATTTAAAACTGAATGGGATCTATTTTTTAGTGTTTGGAGAAATTCAGATAATAAAATGACATATAATATGGTTAATGATTTTTTATATTAATGCTGCCTTAAAAGACATTACAAAGCAGTCAGAGTCCATAAACAACAGATATTTGCAGGGAAATGGAAAAGAGTGCTTTTGTGGTTTAAAGCATTCTAATTTAAATTCATTATCTGTGATAACAAATACAATTTAAAACACATTCTATATACCCCAATTCCCAGAGTTCATAACTTTATTTTGTACAATGGTCAATTTACTGAGAAATGAGAAATGTCATTTGGACTATACCATTCTGAGTGAAATACTTGAGGCAGACAAAACTAAGTGATCAGAATCAAATTTCAGTCTTCGCTCATTTAGAGGACAATTGATGTATACCTACTGCTATAGTCTGAATATATTTCCCAACCTCATGTGCTGGAAACTTAATCACCAATGCAACATTGTTCAGAGGTGGAGTCTATTATAAGGATGGCTCTGCCCTCATGACTGGATTAATGCTGGAATAAAAGGGCTTGCTGGAGTGGGTTCTCTCTCTTCTCTTCCACCATGTGAGGACACAGTGTTGATCCTCTCTGGAAGATACATCAACAAGGAGCCATCTGACATCCAGAGACAAGGGTGGTCTATTAATCTTGGACTACCAGCCTCCAGGACTGTGAGAAATAAAAATGTATTTATTTATAAAGTACTTAGTCTCAGGTATTGTGTTATAGCAGCATAAAACAGGCTAAGACACAAACTTATTAGTTTTCTTTCTGTAAATGAATAATTAATATCAATGCCAACTTATAAAGCTTGTATATCATGACCTATTCTTACTTTACTGAGCTCATGATTAAATATTAGATGACTGAAATACAGGACATGTCCTCAAAAAGCATATATCAAATTTCTGGAAATATTTTTACCAACCCATCTACACTTATAATATAGAAAAAAAGTAGAGCATATGAAGCATTTTTTGATAATAGTCCTTAAGCTTGAAATGCAGTGTCCTATGACTTATACGCATAAGGTAATGGTGAGATTGAACAGGATGTTCACTCAACCTCTATGAACTTGGAACCAAGGATGGGTAATGTATTGCAGATTCCTCATAGCACAGTTAGACTAAGCCACACAATATTTTTTTAATACATATGATTCAGTAGCTTAATTTAATTGGAAGTTTAATTTTTCAGGTTAATTTCTCATGTAAGCATAGGTTGGGGAACAACATGTCAGCAACAATGACAGGGCCCCTAAATTTCCTAACATTTCCCCAAGACATAAAAAGATATTTAATTTTTCTCCAAAATTCTCTGAAGATCATTATAAGGATGGTTTATAAATAAAGTTTACTGATAGCTGTGGTGTTAAAATGAAAATTGTAAATTATATGTTGTGTGTGTGTGTGTCTAGAATCTAATATGGCATAGCCTATATTGTCATATATCAGCTGCTCAAATTTTGACTAACAGATGCTTTCAAATACAATCTGTTATTTACTGTTTTTACCTTTTCTAACTATTCTTTCTCTCTATATGGTAGCATATCTATTTCATTAGTCTGTTTTGTTTAACTTCCTTTATATTGTGATACAAATGTACCCCCAAATTATCATACAAAAGAATCTGAATAAAGGATCAATTAATAGAGAAGGAGTTGATAATGTGTTTGCCAAGCTGCCTTGAGCCATGAATTTATAATCATTTTCTATATAATTTTTCTAATAATAATAATAATCAGTGACAGATTTTTAACATAGAAACTAGAGCTTTGAAGTAAAGAATAACAAAAAATTATTCCTTTATTAAGCATAAAATAATATTAATATTTTTTGTTTTCACTAGTGTAACGCACACATTACACTAGTTTGTCTGTACATACAAACAGACAAACATACACGCACACACACACACACAAACACAAATACACACTCATCTTCCTTCCCATGTAGTTCAGGCAAATGATCGGGGGGAAGACCATGAACTTCATAGATCTTGGGGTTCTCCAGAGAAACAGAACCAACAGGACAGATAGGTAGGTAGATAAATACATACATACATACATAATTGTATAAATACATACATTGACTGCTACATAGATGCATAAATATACCTATATGTCTATCTACATACAGATATTTATCTGAATGATTTTAAGGAAGAGCCCATGGGGTCTGACAAATATGAAATCTGTAGGACAGGCTAATAGAATGGAGATTTGGCCAAGTTAACACATAAAATTATAAATATGTATAAATCAATTATTGCTGTTAGTAACATCTTTGCTTACTTTGTCGATATTTGCATGTACAAAGATTTTCTATGTGTAATGAATATCAGCAGCTACTCTGGATGATTGTTGCCTGTCTCCTTAGGTCCTCCCCAGGACTACCAAAAGAGAAGTGGATTTACTTCAAATGACATATATTTTAAGTCAGATCCTGTCAAACATAAATCACAAAATTTGATGAAATGTATTTAGTTGCCTTCAGGTATTTTTAACAAAGATAGCTGATACTTTTATATAAATAAATATGTATTAATTATATGAATAGTGTCATGTGGAAAGAGAGGTGATGCCTCCTCCATCAAAGGCCACTTGAGCAAAATTCTTTCTCCAGTGTGATTAAGCATAGTTCCTCAAACTCTGAAAAACTTTTACAGAATCATTAAATCACTCAACGACAAGGCAAGATGCAAGTGCAGCAGAAGATTGACCAGATTTTCTGGTAGTTGCTCCTTATAACACTGGGAATACACAGCAGATATCCATGGACAATGTTCACACCTATCCACGCTTCCTCTAATATATTCCCTAAATTCTTGTTTTATCTAATCAAAAAGCAAACCACATGACCTACAAGCACTAATAGAGTTTAGCCCCAAATTAGTTCCCCAGTTTATCCTGAAAAATGGTCTTTCTTATTTTCTGTATTCCAGTCACATGGCCTTCTTCCATAGCAGTGTATCTGTTCTTCTTCCAAATATGGTGGTTTTACATAGGCTCCTTCCTCTACCTGACATCCTCTTACCTCCCTATTATCATCTAATTATTTCCGTTTTTAAAATTTAATTTTTAACATTAACTTCTACAGAATACCTTGACTTCCTAACTAGATGAAACCTCTTATTACATTTTCTTATATGCCTCTTGTTTGTAGCATTATTTACAATTGTAGTTTCGAATTAATTTGTGTGATTATTTTAGTATTCTTTTTCTTCCAATAGACTACAAGTTTCAGAAGGGATCTTCCTTACACCTTTGTACTTAAATGTCCATGTTTAGTCTAGGGTCTCAAACAACCAAAACAATATTTGGAAACGGTTAGTATTCAAAGCTTATTTGTCAAATGACAAGACAAATACAGTGTAGAAAATTCAAAGAAAAGAAGGCCTCCAGAATAAGGTAACAAATTATTTTTTTCTAATATATCAGGATAATGCTTAAACTTTCAAATAAAAAGTAATGATATCTGAAAATATTTAAACTCCTGTGTTTAATATTTATAGTAGGCTGTAAGCTCTGTGTACATGTGAATTTTACCATTTAAAAATGTAGATATGTAAATGTGTATATGTCTATGTAACTATATTTTGTATGTATGTGTGATATATGTATCCTTAAGCTAATAGTTTTAATAATAGAGCACATTTTAAATTTCATATAATTAAATAGTTCAGTCTCCACTATTTATGCTGAAATTTTTATATAAACTTAGGGTTAAAATTACTTCCAGAATTGTACAATAGTACTCGAAGTGAAGGGTCTCAATAGAAAATTACAGCCAAGCTTCTGGTGTTTATAATGTTTAGATAAAACAATCTCCACATATAACTATACCTTTGAAAGGTAAGTTCCTATTTGGTTATATCATTTAATACAATGCTAAGATTGTCTTATCTTTTCTCTCTCTGATAGTATAAAGTTCGTCTTCTATATCATACAGTTGCTTTCCATTTGCCTTAGAATTATGCTTGGAAAAGCATAATTTTATTTTTCCGAAATTCTCCATGTCGAAACTCTAATTGGCATTATTACCATTGCTTCATCCCTGACTTATCTTTTTATTTAACAAAAATATTTTTCACCATCTCTCAAAGAGAACCAAATTGTCCCTAGTCCTTTTTAAAGCTGATTTTCATTCCAGAAAGCTAGAAAGAAAGCTTGCATTTCTTTCCAGTTCTGGTGCAAATATAACTAAGCTTGCTTTCTGCTACTGCTGTATCGAATTACCAAAACTTGGCAGCTTACAATGCCCATTTATTGTCAAGCAGTTGATGTATGAGAGAAGTCTTGCTCAACGTAACTGGATTCTTATGTATCATCCTCAGCTCTATTTCTCATCTGAAACTCAGAGTCTTCATTCAAGCTCACTTTTGAAATCGGTGATAATTAAGTTTTTTGAAATTGTGGGAATAAGGAGTCCAAAGCTTTAGTAGATGGCACCTCATTTCAAGTCAACTTCAGTGTGTTAAATCTTTCTCATGCTTGAAATCTACTTCTTCAGCTCCCACTCCGCTTTTTAGTGATCATGTGATTACACTAGATTCACCAGAAGATCCAAGATAGCCTCCCCATTTTAAGCACAACCAACTAGTAATCTTTTTTTTCCACCTACAACATCCTTTTCACCATGTAAAATAACATTCATGTGAATAACACCAGGTGGCGGAAATCATGGGAATGACTATTCTGCCTACTGCATTCCTAATTATATTTACTTCCTTGGCTTATATAAATATCTGTATACTCCCTAAATAAGAAGAAAATTCCCTTGATTACATCTTTGGGTCCCGATTTCTGTTCTTATAGTTGCCCGATGTCTACCTACAGTTATGCTTAATATACCAGAGGACTTAGCAATTCTCAACTCTTAACAACTACATATCTATAGGAGATAATAACTATTTCAAATCTGAACACAAGCTAAATTAGTTCACTGATTTAATCCTTAAGATTCTTCACCATCTCATAACCTGTAAAGAGATGTTATCCAATTTTCTAAAACTCCACAATTTTCATAACCCAGGGATGCAATGAAGAATTCATAATGTTTTAAGGAATGAATGATGGGATCATAAAAAAGGAGAAAATAAATTTTACCTCAAGGAAATAGAGGAGTACATTTGCTGGTGTTCTCTATTATTCTGTGAACATCACTGAATTTGTGTAAGATATATAGCAAAGGACAGTAGGATAGAGTGGAGGCCTATGCTTTCCGCAAAGTAAATTTACTGTTTTGGTGAATTATTTTAAAAGGAAACCACCAAAGATGAAGTTAGTAAATAAAGTCTCCAAAGGAAATAAAGAAGGCATCTCTTTGTATTATATATGGTTGAGTTTCAAGGTACTAATATTCTAGGTACTAATATTCCAAGTATTATTTTCTTAACTGAAATTATGCTAATACCCTGATATCATTCATTCATTACATGATTAGAAATAATATTCTTATTGCCTACCAAATGACAGAAATACTAACAAGAACTGAAATTATAAACAGGACACATTTTAGAAATATCTTATAAATTACAGAGTTAAATTAAAATTTATTTTTTAAATTATGGAAATCCTTTGCATCTTTAGTAAAATAAAATTTAATATTATTTTATTATGCTTTGTTTAAAGATGTCCACTGTTATTTTGTTTCTGCTTCTACTAAAACTTTAAAATAAAAAAGATATTCCAAATGAAAATAATTGAAGGCAATAAAAATAGCTGAATATTTAAAATATATTTTGTACATTTTCCTGGAATAGATATGTTCAAATAAAAATATAAAATCTTAAGAGCTAATTATCCCTTGTTACACTTATTACAAAACAGGTCAATGACATTCTTTCTGGGACAAAATAAAACAATGTAAAAATTTAGATATTTCTATATGTGAGTTACAAAAATCAAACATTCTAATACTTTCATACTTGACTGTGTAGCTTTCTCTGCTTTCTACCCTAACTATTATCAAATAATTAATCAACTAAATTCATATTGAAACCTAGACAAGGTGAAAATTCCTTGAAGAAATTGCCCTATGCATCTAATCGTTCAACTTTGAGGAAAATTCTGAGTGTAAGACATAAGCTTTTCACAAAATATAATATTAAAGAGAAGAATAGTATATGTTCTGTTGTCATTATCAAAGGGTCATATTCTTTCTCTTTTCCTCTATCAATCTTAATATATTCCTATAGATTAAACTGCCAACCTAAAACCGCATAACTAGGATAAGTATTAAGTAAAATTGAAATGGTTATTGACTAATTAATTATATCTATTTTATATAAATATTTCCTGAGAGATGTTACAGTATACTTGTACCTGACATATGCTATTGGAATAGCATATTAAATCTATTAACATCTGTGTCAGTCATCTGACTTGGGACTAGAAATATTTTGCTCAATTTCTTAAACATTACTCTCAACTGGATGTCTGACTCAATATCAGGTAACAAGGCAAAATAAACAAAATAATTTAGGAGTAAAATCTATTCTTTAACATTTATTCAGGGCTGTGACTTTACACCAGTGATTTCCAAGAAAACTGTCTTAAGTGGCTTAAATGTTCCATACCTGCATTGTCCAAAGAAGTAATCTTTACACACATATGGCTGTATATTCATTGAAATATAATGTAGTTAAATAATTGAATTTGTAATTGTTTTAAACTGTTAATTAATTAAAATTTAAGTTGCAACATTTTGTGTGTATCTACCCTACTGGACAGCGTAGCTGGAGTCCTCTTAGTAAAGTGGGTTTTTTTTCTCGTTTTTGTTTTGTCTTTAAATTTTACCATTATCTTTGGTAAATAAAGACATATTTTTAAAACTGTATGCCTGTATGCAGGCATACAAAGCCTCTAGATCCATTTATAAATATAGACATAAATGCAAACATTTAGAAAAATTTTAAAGTTTAGTAAAAGTAATTCTTATACATACTTTACCTCATGGTCTGAATCCTAGTCTTCTCTGTTCCACATTATTCTACTTCTTTCTTCTCTAGGATCACATCAAGATTTCTTCTGCATAAGAGTTTGGTATGTACTGTTTCCACTACCAATAATGCTTTTTTAAACCTATCACCACATGCCTTTTTTTCCTTTTCAGCATCAGGACAGACACAGCTTTCTTATATCCTTTTTCAAAACTGACTTCTTTAAGTACCTTTGCTGAAGTATCGCACACACAAAAAAACACAGCACCCTGGCCCTTTATTTTCCATTACCCAGTTTTATTTGTGTCATAAGAATATCAAGTATATAAAATTGTCTTATTTGGCTCTTTACATGTTTCTCACCTTTATTGCCAATAAGTAAGAGTTATAAAAAGCTCTTTTGTTATTCACTGTCACAATTCCCTGGACTTTTAATTTAAAAATCTTTGCTATTATAAATGAGTAAATAAGCTAAGAATTGAATTATGCATTTAATCAATTATATGATCTACATTAGTAAATATCTTGATAGTTTGTTATAAAGACAGATAAGCCAAGAGGTTTGGCTAAAGGCTGATGAATGCTTAATTGAAATCTCTTATGCAACTAATGTAGACGCTATACGAAAAAAGGAGGTATAATAATTGGCTAAAGCAAGGGCTTTTGTAGGTTTCAAAATATTAAAAATGGGATGGGCGCAGTGGCTCACACCTGTAATCCCAGCACTTTGGGAGGCCGAGGCAGGCGATCACCTGAGGTTGGGAGTTCAAGACCAGCCTGACCAACGTGGAGAAATCCAGTCTCTACTAAAAATACAAAATTAGCCAGGCGTGGTGGTGCATGCCTGTAATCCCAGCTACTCGGGAGGCTGAGGCAAGAGAATCACTTGAACCCGGGAGGTGGAGGTTGCAGTGAGCCGAGATTGCGCCATTGCACTCCAGCTTGGGAAACAAGAGCGAAACCTTGTCTCAAAAAGAAAAAATATATATATATATATATATATAGATATATATATATAATGTCCAAGGTACATTTTGTGATTCTTATCTTAAATATTCTTTAACATTACTGTTAATGTTAAAATGCATTGATATTGTGGTGTACTGCTTCAACATGTAATTTCCAAACATTCGCATTGCCCTATGCATCTAACATATATTTTCTTGAATCTATATTGTCTATTTTAAAGGAAAAATTTCAAAGAGTATATACAAGTGTTGGACTAGTGACAGCTTCAGCATTACTAGCATAACAGTGACAAATGTACGAAGTAGCTCTAGGATATTGGCCAAATATACTGTATATTTTATAAAAATGTATTTTCTTTCACTTTTTCTTGCTAACCATTACTTGGCTTTCTAGCCAATGATGTATCTAATAAAAATAAGTAATCAAGACAAGATGTCTTTGCAATTTTAATATATTGTTCTCTATGGTGAAAAATATATTAAACATCAGTGTTTTCAATCAGAATATTAAATTTAAGATATCAATATTATTTGGTTGGATAATGGAAAAAAGAAGACTTTAATAAACATGTTAAACACTGTAAACATGTAAACATGTTCCTAACTTCTATAAATTCCCTATTTTCCAAGCTTCAATAAGCTCCTGAAGCAGAAATACTGTGGAAGCAATAGTGATTTAAACAGATCATGATATATTAGTCCCTATACAACTCATATTCATCTGAATGGTTGTTAAAGCTGACAACTATTGCCAGAGCCTGTCAAAGAGTTTGCCTCTTTACAGCAAGGTAATTTCACTAAATCATATAAATATAATCACGCAGTTTTAGTGGAAGGTGAAATTGGTATAAAATTTGAACTGTCACTATTATCCACTATCCTTTGTTTGTCTTAAAAAATAACCCCGTCTGGCAAACCATAGGCAGTATATAGTAAGGACACTTATTTAAAGGAGTCCTGATATATTTACATGCCTCTTCCCTTTTTTATATACAATAACTTGAGGATTTAAGAAGAATAAAAAAGTGAAGCGAAAGCTCCTTTGTAAATTCACTCACTAAAATAACATTTGATCATTTTATATTTTCTTATGACATAACAGAAAATTCATTGAAAAGCACTGCTTCATAAATTATATTTTAAAAGAAAATAATAAAACGATGTGTGATATGATGTAAATAAACCTGATTACAGTTAAAGTATTTGGTTATAGTTCTGAACCAAGTTATTATGTAACTTTAGGTTAGAAACTTAAACCTTGGTTACTTTTATAAATAAAGGTGTTGCACAAAACAGTATCGCATAATTTTTTTTAAAAACTCAGGATTTTAATTCCAGTAAGATGAAGGCACTTTTATAGTAATATTATCAGAAAAAAAGATTTTACAGAAAAAGTTTTTAAATTTTATGATAATTGTTTTGGTCACTGAAATATGCAAGCTCTAAGTATATTGCATATACTTAGAGCTTGAAGCAGCCTTAGGGATAAAACCATAGCCATTAGAGTGTTTTAAAAAAGAATACAAAATAACACAGAGTAATACAAATAACAGCAACTCACATTGATTTAGTACTCATTTTATTGAAGGCATTTTGCTAAGGATGAAAGAGAGTAATATATGTGTGTGTGTACTGTAATATGTGTATATATATGGTAACATGTATATATATAGTAATATATATATTGCATTTCTTTATATGATAGTTGTTATAACACAAAGAATAAATGCTTGATACTCCATTTTCCATGTGATTATTACACATTTCATGTGTATATCAAAATACTTCATGTACCCCATAAATATATACATCTACTGTGCACCCACAAAAATTAAAAATAAAAAAATAGAAAAAAGACATAGGAACATAACAAAAATTGTAAAACAGTCTTGTGCATGTTAAATGGTTAAGAAATTCTAAAGAATACAATTGATACAGAAGGCGGGTAGGGAAGTACTGGGTAGAGAAGGGTGGGTCCCTGGCTAGGGCTCCATCCTCCAGCTTGTGCCCACAGACCCAGGTGACGACAGTCATTTCTGTTTTTGTGCCCGAATGGAATGTTGCATTTCCCAAGACCACCCTGGCCTGCTACGCCCCCATCCTGTGCCTATAAAAACCCGAGACCCTAGCGGGCAGAGACACAAGCGGCTGGAAGAGAGGAACACATTGGCGGAAGAACACAAGCGGCTAGATGTCGAGAGAAACACACCGACAGAGGAGCACACCGACAGGCACTGGCAGACACTGGCAGGCCGTTGACTGGCAGAACGACTTGGAGTTTGGCTGGGGAGGTTGGAGGAGAGAGCCCAGCTGCTGAGAGGCCTGACTCCAGGGGAAAACCACCTTCCCACTTGCTCTTCTTTCTGGCTCCCCATCCATCTGCTGAGAGCTATGTCCACTCAATAAAACCTTGCGCTCATTCTCCAAGCCCACCTGTGATCCAATTCTTCCAGTACACCAAGGCAAGAACCAGGGATACAGAAAGTCCTCTGTCCTTGCAATAAGGCAGAGGGTCTAATTGAGCTGATAAATACAAGCCGCCTACAGAGGGCTAAACTGAAAGAGCACACTATAACACACGCCCACTGGGGATTCAGCTGTGAGCATTCACCCCTAAACACTTCCCTGGGGTCAGAGCCCCATAACCTGCCTGTCTGCATGCTCCCGCTAGAGGTTTGAGCAGCGGGCACCAAAGAAGCAAGCCACACCCGTATCGCAGGGCCTGTGGGGGATAAAGGAAGTTTTTCCGTTTCACAATCAATAAGGCAAATTGCTTTAAGCAAAAAAGCCATGTAATACCAATAAGCAAAACATGTTTGAAAATTTTAAACACCTCATTTAAGATGATGTGACTTATAGAAAATTTAATTTAGCTTTGTCGATACCTATAATCTATGCTTTAGACCACTGCTCTTATTTGCCTAGATGTTTCTTACTTCATACCGATGGTTGCCACCATTTTCTATTTTTTTACCTTCTAGTTCTTATAACTAATCCCCATTAATATTTATTTTGGACTAAAATTGATTATGTAATTTTGGTCTTTAAATTTGAGAAGTAAATTTGTTTTCTATGTTTCTAAGAGTAATGATTACCTCCAATTATTTCTAAAATTATAGAATAAGGTTGGCTATGAGTAAAAGAAAAATCAAACATAACAATGCCTTCAACTGTAAACAGATTTATTTTGATGAATTTTTTGTCATCTTAATCAATCTGGAGGTAAGAAGTCCATAGTTAGAATAGTAGTTCTGCTCCAGGACTTTCTCAAGGACCCAGGTTCCCCACAGCTAATCCTCCACCTATCCTGAAACATGAGTCTTATTCACGTGATCCAAGACTTTGCATCAACTTTATAGATAGCAGAATGGAAGAACATGGAAGAAAGGGTAAATATATCTTAAAAGTGCTGACAGAAGTCACTTTGGCTTATACAACTTTGGCCAGAATTTGGTTACATGTTCACATTTAGCTACAAGGATTGTTAGCAAACGTGATTAGCTATGTAGTCTGGGGGGGTTGTGTGTTTTGGTAACAGTACTTCATATAAAAGAACAAGTATTATCTCTGTCACATCTCACAACATACCTGAACTAGGAACTTTAAAAAAGGGATAAGAATTAGAAAATTTCAAAAAATATTTATTTGGCAATTATTTTTGTAAATTATTATTTCACAATGTTGACTCAAGCACTTTGAACCTCAAACTCTTGTTCTAATTTTCTTAGTCTACCTTGTTGCTCTTTTGGCTGTTGCTCTTCCTTCCTCATTCAAATGTTGTACTGGTTTAGATTTTTGTCTTAGACAATTTATCCTGTCTACACTCACTGCCTGGGTACCGTTAGTCCCTGTGATTTTAAATAATTCATATAAATCGCCATATTTCTATTTCCAGAACTTCTCTCTCTCCTGAACTCTGAAACTATATCTCTGTTTAGTCAATGTTTCTACTTATATGTCTACAGTAAATTAAGCATCACATGTGACATGATGGAACTTATGGTTTCTCTCTTCCTTACATACACCCAATCTTAGTTTGTTTTTCTTATCTTAATATATGGCAACTCCACTCATCTGTTGATAAGGCCCATAATTTTGAATACATTTTTACCTCTTTCTTTCTATAACACATATCTAAACACATATCTAAATTGTATTAGCTTTACCTTAAATCATTCTATAAATATTTATTTACTAGGCTTAAAATGCTTCCAAATCCCTACCGTTCTACTATCACTCAGGTCTTGTCCATCATGATTTCTCACTTGAAATCCTGGAGTTTCTTTCCTACCGTATTATTCTCGCCTTATCTGTACCCCTTTGTACTCTATTTCTCCATAGGAAGTCAGAATAATTTTATCTTTATATACAGAGGGCATTATTTCCCTTTGATACCCATTCCCCAGTAAATTTCCATCTTATTTGGTATAAAATATAAAACGTTAACATTGTGGCTTGCTTCATTTATCATCGTATATCTTACTACACTTTTACTTTAGTACACTATCCACATTGTTTATCTTTCCTTCTTCTGCCTTATAGTCTATATTCTGTTCTCTTTTCCTGGGGGAATCTTCTACTATTTTGCTGGCTCACTACTCTACTCAATCTGCATCTCCAGATGTCGCTTTCTTGATGTGCTCATCTCTAAGCATCCTGTATAAAAGAGCAACACCTCTTCGCCTTCATCATTTTATTCTCATTCTGCTTTTCTTTTAAAATTATGACTGAAAGAGTATATATTACTTTTTCATTTAGATAATGTCACCACCCCCATTATCTATTTTTTACTGATAGAACATCAGCACTTGAAACAACACCTGGTATATAATCATTATATGATAAATTAACAAATGTTAATCAATTAAAATTGTATCAATAATATGTTCTCATATTGCAATAATAAAAAACAATCTAGTTTAAGTTAACATGAAAAAACACCTTTTATAATATAAAATATTTTGAATAAAATTGAATGATATATTTGCTTCTCTAATAATTTTTAAAATACCTATTATTTTCCTTAAAATAATAAACGATATCAGGCCAGGCGCGGTGGCTCACGCCTGTAATCCCAGCACTTTGGGAGGCCGAGGTGGGTGGATCACGAGGTCAGGAGATGGAGACCATCCTGGCTAACATGGTGAAACCCCGTCTCTACTAAAAATACAAAAAATTAGCTGGGCGTGGTGGTGGACGCCTGTAGTCCCAGCTACTCAGGAGGCTGAGGCAGGAGAATGGCGTGAACCCAGGAGGCAGAGGTTGCAGAGAGCAGAGATCGTGCCACTGCATTCCAGCCTAGTGACAGAGCAAGACTCTGTCTCAAAAAAAAAAAAATAATAATAATAATAATAATAAACGATATCACTAAATAGAAAGCAACATATAAATGTTGTACTCATCTGACATTCATTGGCGACATGCAAGTAGATATGTGACAAAACTATTTGTAGAAGTATCACAGAAATCTATGAGAATAATGACACAACTTATTTTACATTACCTGTCAGTATCATATACCTGCTCATTTTATGTTTTTTCTTTCAAGTTGCTTTTTCAGTTTGTTTATCAGTAGGATCCTCTGTTCATGCTAAAATACCCAAATTTTTATCTTCATCACCTCTTTACTTCATTGATTCAATGTTGTCCACATCATATTAATTTGGTTATTTTGATATCAATTACCTTTCCTTTGTGAGTTTTTACCTTTATGACAGTAAATTCTGTCAAGATCTCAATTTTAAAGAAAGTTCCGCAGTATTTCTGACCAAATACCAAACTGCCTGCTGCATCTCTTCACCTGGATGAAAAACAGGAAGCTCACATCCAACATTTTCTCCCCATGAAACTACAGATTCTGTATTTCTATGTCAGTTGTAAACAAGTATCCTTATCATTCATGTTAAATTTCTTTTCTCTTTTTCAAAATTGCAAAGCCATGTGTCTTTGAGGTTAGCATTTTAATGTAGTGTTTAAAAGCACAAGCTTTAGGATATAACCTCTAGTCAAAATTATGTTTCTACTGCCTTATTTGTATTTATGTAAAGTATTTCACCTCGGCTTCACTTGTTTCCTTAAGCTGTAACACATGAATATTCATAATATCAAGGGTTTCAAGAGGAGTAAATAAGTTTGTGTGTGTGTGTGTGTGTGTGTGTGTGTGTCTTCACGCACTCCTGAACAATGTGATATAAAATTTTATGATAGTATTAATGTTGATAAGTATTTTAAAACAATAGACTGTAAGGATATTATTATTATTTGACTTTTCAAACATTATTTTTCACATTCTTATTTTTCTATTATTTTGTCACATACTGGTAAAGTTTTTTATTAGTTACACCTGAAATACTACAGCATCTCCTAATTTATTTTTCTTCTGTATCTGTTTGAACTTTCTTGACATAGACACTGAGATGTAATAGTAGTGCAAAATGTTTGTTGTGCAGTAACTCCTATAAAAGATAAAAGGATGTGGGAGAGAGGCAGGAATGAGAAGGTAAATTCCATCTGAGCCCTGGGACAGGAAAGATAGGGAAAAACAGAACTGTACACAGAAAGTCCCCTACAGCCACCCAGATATGGCAAAGGCATGAGCAATGCAACAGGGAGATTTGGAGCAACCATTGTATATGAGTCCAAAATTAGGCAGAAATGGCCTGGTCCTAATAAACCATATTGTTCACTCATGGCCTGAGGGCTTTCCAGAAAGAATAAAATTGTTTCTGGAATGCTGTAATATATCACCAAGACACTGCAGCTGGATACTGTTATCAAACTAGACTCTGAAACAGTACATCTTTTTTTAAAAGAATATCTGAGCGATGTCTCTTCTTGCCTACCACACCTTCCTAACATCCTGCAATTCTTTAATACTTCTCTCACACAACTACTATTGAACTAAAAGGTGACCTTTACAATAATCCATATCAACTAAAACACTTAAATAGCTCCCTATCAAGTAGAATTTAAAATTGATATTCCAAATATGTTAATAAAGAACTCTGACTACTTTTTTGCTCCTATCCACTAAATGGCTTTGACTTTTAATTTGAGCTAAAATAAGTCTAAAATCGTTGCTGTTTCTAGTATATCACACTGTTTCAAGCCTACTTGTATTTGGTCTTGGTCTTGTACCTATCCCTTTGTGTTCTCTATTGATTAATACTCATCTCATGAATAATTTTCTCCAATGACTTTACCTCCACAACACCAGACTGCATTAGTCACCCTCCTCTGATGTCCACAGTGCCCTACAGATACTAATGAACAGAGGGAAAATAACTCCATTAAAAGCTATTTCATGTTGTGAAAGTCTCACAGATTTCCTGAAGCAAAGGTCATTACTACCTTTGCAGGAGATTTCCACATGTGGTGTCAGGGAAAAATGTGAAACAAAAAAAGCATACCAAGAACAATTATATGACACTGACAGACCTTTCTAAATACAGAATAGCAGGATGATAATTATTTCTTTGAATTTTATCAGTTCTGTTAAAATTTTAACAGTTCTGTTAAAATAAGTGTGGTTTATAGGGATTTTCCTGCATCTTGATATGCATATCAACAAAGATTTCTAAGAAAATGAAAAGAACATATCTTTACCTTTGATTCTTTGTGTCATTTTAAGAGAAATAACATTGGATGAAATTTTAAATTTTTACCACAAAGAATTGATTTATTTATTCTACCTTCTGTGTTTTACAAGCTGGCTAGCCCCAATAAAAGTTTGTTTAACAGTCTTTGGCAGGCTGACTGAGAAAAGAATTCCAGTTTTAATGGACAGTAATTTTGCATATGTGCCTGTGGAAGCACCGCAAAAAAAAAAAAAAAAAAAAGACTGTATCTTAGTAAGTGAAAGTTGCAACAGCATCCTATTTGCTTATCCACGTGGTTCTTTGGTTCCCAATGTAACCATGGAAGTTTCATCATCAAGAACAAAAGAACTGTGTTATAATTTAAGAGGTTCCAGAGGCAATGTATGGTCATATTTTAACCTTTTGCCAACTTTACTAATGTAAGAAAACAGACAGAATGGAATGTTTCTACTTGTGTCCATTGGCTGAAGATCAGTGAATGAGAAATTCATGGTATTGAGAGGTGACAACGTGCTAGTAGCCCTCGCTGGCTCTCAGCACCTTCTCGGCCTTGGCTCTGGCAGCGCTTGAGGAGCCCTTCAGCCGGCAGCTGCACTATGGGAGCTTCCCTCTGGACTGGCGGATGCCGGAGCCAGCTCCCTCTGCTTGCAGGGAGGTGTGGAGGGAGAGGCGCGAACGGGAACCGGGGCTGCACATGGTGCTGGTGGGCCAGCGTTCGTTTTGGGTGGGCGCCGGCTTGGCAGGCCCCACATTCGGGGTGGCTGGATAGCGCCACTGGCCTGGACAGTGAGAGGTTTAGCACCCGGGCCAGGAGCTGCAGAGGGTACGCTGGGTCCCCCAGCACTGCTGGCCCGCCCACGCTGTGCTCGAATTCTCGCCAGGCCTCAGCCGCCTCCCCGCAGGGCAGGACTCAGGACCTGCAGCCCCCATGCCTGAGCCTCCCCCAGCCACCATGGGCTACCGTGCAGCCTGAGCCTCCCCGATAGGCACCACCCCCTGCTCAGCAGCGCCTGGTCCCATCAGCTGCCCAAGGGCTGAGGAGTGCGGGCGCATGGTACAGGACTGGTGGGCAGCTCTGCCCACAGCCCGGGGGCGGGATCCACTAGGTGAAACCAGCTGGGCTCCTGAGTGGGGTAGGGACTTGGAGAACTTTTATGTCTAGCTGGAGGATTGTAAATGCACTAATCAGCACTCTGTGTCTAGCTCGGAGTTCGTGGATGCACCAATCAGCACTCTGTGTCTAGCTAACGGTTTGTAAATGCACCAATCAGTGCTCTGTGTCTAGCTAATCTGGTGGGGACTTGGAGAACTTTTATGTCTAGCTAGACGATTGTAATGCACCAATCAGCACTCTGTGTCTAGCTAAAGATTTGTAAATGCACCAATCAGTGCTCTGTGTCTAGCTAATCTAGTGGGAACTTGGAGAACTTTTGTGTCTAGCTAGGGGATTGTAAATGCACCAATCAGCACTCTGTGTCTAGCTCAGGGATTGTAAATGCACCAATCATCACCCTGTCAAAATGGACCAATTAGCTCTCTGTAAAATGGGCCAATCAGCTCTCTGTAAAATGGGCCATTCAGCAGGATATGGGTGGGGTCAGATAAGGGAATAAAAGCAGGCTTCCTGAGCCAGCAGCGGTAACCCACTTGGGTCCCCTTCCACGCTGTAGAAGCTTTGTTCTTTCACTCTTCACAATAAATCTTGCTGCTGCTCAGTCTTTGGGTCCGTGCCCGTCTTTAGGAGCTGTAATGCTCACTGCGAAGGTCTGCAGCTTCACTCCTGAAGCCAGCGAGACCACGAACCCACCAGAAGGAAGAAACTCCGGACACGTTCGAATATCAGAAGGAACAAATTCCGGACACACCCTCTTTAAGAACTGCAACACTCACCGCAAGGGTCTGCACTTTCATTCTTAAAGTCAGCGAGAGCAAGAACCCACCAATTCCAGGCACAGTATCTCTTACCATTTGCTTTACTGTTCATTTCATCTTCCAAATTATTCCTCAAGGGGAGTAACAACTGTGAATTTTGTCACAGAATATGTGTTGACCAGAAAGGACTTGGAGAGATTGTCAGTTTCTTGAGCAATTAACTGTTCTAGACTGACCCCAAAAGTAGACTTCTCTCACTATAAACTTTGAGAGGATGGGCACCATGGTTTTTTGTGTTTGTTTGTTTTACTTACCATTCTATCTGCAGGCACACAGTGGGCAATAATTATTGAATGAATGGGTATGTAAATGAAATAATAAAGACATCGAAATTTTAGGCACATATTGGACTTCAGAAGCTCTGTGTTGACTTTGGGATTAAATATGCTAGGAACAAGAAGAAATAGTGTTGCAGAAGGACAGAGAAGACAAAAGGTCGTAGAGCATGGCAATTAATACATATACTTTAGGAATCAAGTAAAACATTTTTTCTGCCCTCAAGAAGGTAATTATGAACTAGACCTCCCAAAAATTGTAACAAGAAAAAGAAAAAGAAATTAAAATTATTATTTTATAAGTTTTAATATATAACACTCATATTATGATAGATATATATCATAAATTTACCCATTACACAATTCTGTGACAATATTTAGTAACTTTATGTGGTCAAACATCACCACAAATCAATTTTAGAGCATTCTATACCTTTAATAAGAATTCTTATGTCCATATACAACTAATCCTCCTTTCTATGCCTAAACCCAGGGTCCCACTAATGTTTGTTTCTTCGAATTTGCCTTTTTCTAAGCATTTCATATGATTAGAATCAGAACACTAAACACACAGGTATATTTGTATATATATGTATGAATTTTATAATTTAATATATATACATATAAGTATATTTAGTTAATTCTCATTATTCCAAATAGTTATGGTCTATAAATTTTCTGTGAACATAGAATGAGTGAATTCTGAACCACTGTTCTTAAGAGAAAGATACACATATAGACAGATGGATCTATCTCAACATATATTATGATCTTAACTCCTAAAAAGAACTCATCCTGGTAGATTCTATTGTTTCAGTTTTATAAAAGAGAAAACAAGGTTCACATGCGTTAAGTGATTTCCCTGAGACTGCTCCACTAACAGGTGTCAAAGTTAGGTTTCGTATTAGTCAGGGTTCTCTAGAGGGACAGAACTAATAGGAGAGATCGATAGATAGATATAAAGGGGAGTTTGTTAAGTATTAACTCACATGATTGCAGAGTCCCACAATAGGCCATCCGCAAGCTGAGGAACAAGGAGAGCCAGTCCAGGTTCCAAAACTAAGGAACTAGGAGTCCAATGTTTGAAGGCAGGAAGCATCCAGCACAGGAGAAAGATGCAGGCTGGGAAGCTAGGCCAGTCTAATCTTTACAGGTTTTTCTGCCTGCTTTATATTCTGGCTTTGCTGGCAGCTGATTAGATTGTGCCCACCCAGATTAAGGGTGGGTCTGCCTTTCCCAGTCCACTGACTCAAATGTTATTCTCCTTTGGCAACACCCTCACGGACACACCCAGCATTACTACTTTGCATCCTTCAATCCAATCAAGTTGACATTCAGTACTGATCAAAATAGGTTTTATACTTGCTTCACCTGGCCCCAGAGCCAGAGATTCTTACATTACCCTACACTTCTCCTACTCTCTCCATCCTCAGGTCATCTCTGCAAAAATGTGGAGACAAGAGGCCAGAGCAATGCCTTGTTCCATATCAGCTGATAATTTTTCACCATTTTACAAGATAAATTTCAAGATGGTAATACACATATATAATCCATATATGGTCAATTATCATTACTCATAGATTTCATATGTATAAATTTCACCACCCATTACAATTTATTTTTAAGCCCCAAATGAATATTCAGGGCACTCTTGCAGTCATTTGTGGACATGTCCAGAGCAGTAAAATATTTGAGTTGCCAGACGTGCCCTTTTCCACCTGAGGTAACACAGTGTGACACTTTTCTTTGTTTTAGATCTCATATTCAAAACAGGTGTCCTTTTTGGAGTCTGTTTAGTGCCATATTTTCCACATATATGTGCTTTTTTGTTGTTGTTGTTGTTATTTCACTGTCTATATTGGCCCCCAAGAGTAGCGCTAAAATACTGTCTAATGTTCCTCAGCACAAGAAAGCTGTGATACATCTTAGGGAAAAAAATCTGTGTGTTGGATGAGCTTTGTTCAAGCATGAGTTAGAGGAGCTGTTGGCTGTGTTTAAGGTTAATGAATCTAGCATATCTAGAAAGAAGAGGAAATTCACAGATTTCTATACGAGGCTGCTCTATAAAGTGCTAAAGTAACATCTATAGTGAATTATGAGGTTATGAAAAAGATAGGAAAGTGGCCAAATTTGTGTGCTCCTAAGAGAAAGACCAATACTAAAATATGTCGTGGACAGCATTAAGGAGTGGATCCAAGGTCATTCCTGCTGGATGCCTCAATATTCTGGCATGTGTCCTCTTATCCTCTAGTAATTTACACCGGATTTCTCACTTCATGTTACCAAGTTTCCAAGAACATGAGAACAGAGGCTGCATGGACTCTGAATTCCTAGGCTCTGGAACTCATACCACCTCTCCTCTGCCACATCATATTGGTCAAAACAAGTTTCAGATCTGCCCAGATTAAAAATACAAACAAGTATTTCTTGATAAGGAGAACGAGAAGTGATATGTTTCAATAATGTTTGGACATAAAAGGATGTATTCCCTGAGGGCCATTGTGGTAATCATTAACTACACTGGGCCCCCTTCTCCAAGTGCTGTGAAAAGGACGCAATAATTTCTCATTCCATCTGAAAACATGCTGCAAGCAATACACACTGCGACTATGTGAACAAATGTGAATCTTAGGTCTCTCTGAAATGAAGATAACCTAGGTTCTTATCTTTAATTTACAATATAAAGTGACATCTAACTTAATTAGATACTTCAGGCTATGAAACATGCAAATTCTTTTTCTCTTTCTTAAATTATCAAATCTCTCGTGTATGTCTATACATATAATGTGCATATATATGCATTATATATACAGAAAAAAGTAAGCTAAAACTTTGACTCCAAAATAAAAACACTGAAAAGACCTTTAATAAACAGAATATATAAATCACTGATTAAAAACTTACCACAAATACAGTTAGTCATGGAAGTATTTATATAAAAAAAATTATAAAAATGATTAATAGTAAAAGAAAGATATTCCTCAATGCATTCTATGAGGTAAGTATATTCATAATACCAAAATAATAAAAATACAATAAAATAAAAAATTAAAATCCAGTTGTTTACATAAAAGTGGATGCAAACCTTGTACACAAAAAATTTCAAGCTATTATAAATACAGTGGTATATAAAAGCATATTCTTTCAGAAATGATGTGGCTTATTCTACAAAACCAAGGATTATTTTACACAGAAAAACCTATAAATGCCATTTACCACATTAACAAATAAAAGAGAAACACATTGATGGAGGAAAAATTTATTTAGTACAATTTACATCTATGTATATATTTTTAAAATATTGTTCTTAGTAAACTAGCTATATCAAGGAATGTTGTTTCACAAAAACTGCAAAAATTATGGCCACAACTTAGACATGGACTTCATAACTTTCAAAAAAAATTGACTCAAAAATGGAGCATAAACCTAAATGCAAAATGTGAAAAAACAAAACTTCCAGTAGCAAATGTAGGAGAAAGAAATCTATTTGATAATTGGTTTTGTGATGAGTTTTTAAATAAAATAACCAAATGCACAATACATAAAAATAAAAATTGATTTATAGGAATTTACTAATGTTAAAAATATTCATTGTTCAGTCAATATAAAGACAATTCACATTCTCAGAGAAAATAGCTGAAAAATGAATATTTGATAAATATCTTGTATCCAAATATACAAATAATTCTTAAAACTAAATAACAGGAAAAAGAACAATAGACAATTAATATGAAGTGACACCTCACCCAAATAAAAAAGTACACATATGCAAATCAGGACTGATTATCAAATCAAGTGTTATTAGGCAATTTTAACTTAAAACATTGAGAGACTTACAAATACTTACTATGAATATCCAAAATACAAAAATCCAGATTGTTAGGGTTTTGTACTTTGGCTATTCTGAGTAAGTATTTGTCAAATTCTGGTGAGCATAAAGAACAACAGAAACTGTCACTTATTTTTGGTGGGAATACAAAATGGCACTGCCTATTTAGAACACAGTATGATAGATTCCTACAAAGTAAAACATAGTCTTATTTTGTTATCTAGCTGTCACACTCCTAGGTATTCATCAAAGTGATTTGAAAACATGTCTACCCAAAAAACCTCCACATAAATGTTCATGGAAGGTTTATTCTTCATGGCCATAAACTGGAAACAGCTAAGATGTTCTTCAATAACTAAATTGTGTTTAAAAATCTGTGTGATATCCATACGATGGAATATTATTCAACTATAAAAATAATGAGTTATCAAGCTACTCAATGACATGATGAATGTAAAATGCATATTGCTAAGTGAAAAAAGCCTGTCTGAAAAAAATATATACTGTATGATTCCAATTCTATAACAGTCTGGAAGAGACAAAACTATAGAGACAAGAGAAATACCTATGCTCACTAAGAGTTAAGAGTTGGGGAGAAAAGGACTGAATAGATGAAACACAGGAATTATTTTTTAGAGAGGTTAATTTCTTTTTTTTTTTTAGTTTCAACTTTTATTTTAGACACAAGAGATGCATGCGCAGATTTGTTACATGGGAACATTGAGTGATGCAGAGGTTTGGAGTACAGCTTTTATCACCCAGTAGTCAGCATAGCACCTGATAGGTAGTTTTTTAACCCACTGTCCTCCCCTAACCTTCTAGTAGTCCGCTGTGTCTGTTGTTCTCATAATTATGTCCATGTGTGCTCAATGTTAGCTCCTACGTATAAGTAAGAACATGTGGTATGTGATTTTCTGTTTCTGTGTTTATTTGCTTAGGATTTTATGGCCTCCAGCTCCATCCATTTTGCTACCAATGACATGATTTATTCTTTTTTTATGACTGTGTAGTATTCTATTGTGTTTATGTGCCACATATTCTTTATTCAACCTACCATTGTTGGGCACCTGGGTTGATTCGATATCTTTGTTATTTTTACTATAGCACAACAATGAACATACAAGTGCAGCTGATTTTTTGGTAAAATAACATATTTTCTTTTGGGTATATACTCAATAATGTGATTGCTGGGTCAAATGGCTGTTTTAATATTTTTGAGAAATCTCCAGACTGCTTTCCATAGTGGCTGGGCTAATTTACATTCCAATCTATAGTGCATTAAAAGCCACACACTTACAACCATCTGATCTTTGACAAGGGTGACAAAAATAAGCAAAGGAGAAAGGACTTCCTATTCATTGAATGGTGCTGGGATAATTGGCTAGCCACATGCAGACAATTGAACTGGACACTTACATTTTGCCATATACAAAAATTTATTCAAAATTAATTAAATATTTAAATGTACATCCTCAAGCTATAAAAATTCTGGAAGACAACTAGAAAACACTTTTCTCAACATAAGCCTTGGCAAAGAATTTTTGGCTAAATCCCCAAAAGCAATCACAACAAAACCAAAAATAGACAAGTGGGACCTAATTAAGCTAAAGAGCTCCTGCACAGCAAAGGAAACTGTCAAGAAAGCAAAGAGACAAGCTATAGAATAGGGAGAAGATATTCACAAACTATGGATCCAACAAAGGCCTAATATTTAAAATCTATAGGAAACTTAAATCAATGAGGACAAAACAAATAACCCCATTGCAAAAATGGGCAAAGGACATGAACAGACACTTCTCAAAAGAAGACACTCAAGTACACACAAACGTTAAAAACTGCTCAGCATCACTAATCATCAGAGAAATGCAAATCGAAATCACAATGAGATACCATCTCACACCAGTCAGAATGGCTATGATAAAAATTCATAAAATAACAAATGCGACCAATGGAACAGAACAGAGCCCTCAGAAATAATGCCACATATCTACAACAATCTGATCTTTGACAAACCTGACAAAAACAAGAAATGGGGAAAGGATTCCCTATTTAATAAATGGTGCTGGGAAAACTGGCTAGCCATATGGAGAAAGCTGAAACTGGATCCCTTCCTTACACCTTATACAAAAATTAATTCAAGATGGATTAAAGACTTAAATGTTAGACCTAAAACCATAAAAACCCTAGAAGAAAACCTAGGCAATACCATTCAGTTCATAGACATGGGCAAGGACTTCGTCTAAAACAGCAAAAGCAATGGCAACAAAAGCCAAAATTGACAAATGGGATCTAATTAAACTCAAGAGCTTCTGCACAGCAAAAGAAACTACCATCAGAGTGAACAGGCAACCTACAGAATGGGAGAAAATTTTTGCCATCTACTCATCAGACAAAGGGCTAATATCCA
This sequence comes from Pongo pygmaeus, assembly GCF_028885625.2. Lineage (NCBI taxonomy): Eukaryota > Metazoa > Chordata > Mammalia > Primates > Hominidae > Pongo > Pongo pygmaeus. The sequence goes on along the minus strand of NC_072388.2, from coordinate 41,703,978 downwards.
GAATCTACAAAGAACTCAAAACAAATTTACAAGAAAAAAACAAACAACCCCATCAATAAGTGGGCAAAGGATATGACCAGACACTTCTCAAAAGAAGACATTTATGCAGCCAAAAGACATATGAAAAAATGCTCATCATCACTGGCCATCAGAGAAATGCAAATCAAAACCACAATGAGATACCATCTCACACCAGTTAGAATGGCAATCATTAAAAAGTCAGGAAACAACAGGTGTTGGAGAGGATGTGGAGAAATAGGAACACTTTTACACTGTTGATGGGACTGTAAACTAGTTCAACCACTGTGGAAGTCAGTGTGGCAATTCCTCAGGGATCTAGAACTGGAAATACCATTTGACCCAGCAATCCCATTACTGGGTATATACCCAAAGGATTATAAATCATGCTGCTATAAAGACACATGCACACATATGTTTATTGTGGCACTATTCACAATAGCAAAGACTTGCAACCAAGCCAAATGTCCAACAGTGATAGACTGGATTAAGAAAATGTGGCACATATACACCATGGAATACTATGCAGCCATAAAAAATGATGAGTTCATGTCCTTTGTAGGGACATGGATGAAGCTGGAAACCATCATTCTCAGCAAACTGTCACAAGGACAAAAAGCCAAACACTGCGTGTTCTCACTCATAGGTGGGAATTGAACAATGAGAACACATGGACACAGGAAGGGGAACATCACACACCGGGGCCTGTTGTGGGGTGGGGGAGGAGGGAGGGAAAGCATTAGGAGATACACCTGATGTAAATGACGAGTTAATGGGTGCAGCACACCAACATGGCACATTTATACATATGTAACTAACCTGCACATTGTGCACATGTACCCTAAAACTTAAAGTATAATAAAAAAACGAAAACAAAAGCTGCCAAGGCTGAGGAGAAAACTATTCTTTATGAAACTCTTATTGCAGATATATAACATTATGCCATTGCCAAAGCTCATTGAAATATTCAGCATAAAGAGTGAACCTCAATGTATGCAAATGAAAAAATATTATTTAGGCAGTTTCCTAGGATGAGAATCAGAATGTTAAAAAAAAACCAATTGTATTACAAGTGTATTTAACAACCTCATTAAAGGGGGTAGAGGAAAATGTACTGATCTAAATAACAATGTAAATAAAGGAAATCTTTCAAACTATAGACAAAGGAAATTGTACACAAGCACTTTAATCTATTTGATAATGACATTTGCACAGGAGTACAGGTTAAACATTTTGACACTGCTATATGTGTGTGTAGAAATTGGACAATTGAGTAAATGAATGGTAGAGAGTGAGAGCCAGTTTTATTATATTTGAACTGGGCATTTGTACATAAGCATGGGGTGGAGGCTATAAGGACCCATGGAGTAATGGGTTAGAGTTGGAAAAATCAGGATGAACTCATGTATACAGATCGTTACATTAAGAAATTTTCATAGATATATTACATACACATAGGTTATCAACATACATAATTCTCAAGGTGACCAAGTTATTGAGAGGCATTTAAGCTCATTTCTCCCCAAAATTTATTAAATTGTCGTAGTCTTTGCCATCTGATTATTCATATTTCATATATATATATATACACACACATATAGTTTGTCTCTAGTATGAGAACCTCCTCTCTGTCTTTTGTTTATCAGTGTATTGAAAGACAATGCTCCCTAGGATAGTATAAATAATCTAGACCTGAGGGCACATGTTGCCTTTACTTTACCATATTTTTGCTGTATGTGTGTCTCTATGGATGATATTTAAACTTTTAAAGATTTATTATTTTTAATGGGACAATAATTACCATACTGATAATAATAAGGCACCCAATCATTTCACCCAATCATTTGTTGCTCATCCATTATATAACAGACATTATCTGGGACTTTAAGATAGATAAAGAATTAAGATATGGATCTCATTTTTGGGTTGTTTGTTGATAAAGACAGGTATGTGTATTTATTACTGCATTTCAGCAAATCTAAGTTTCCAGTGATCATGACACAATAATTGTACTTAATAGTGAGAAAAAAAAAGATACTGCCAATTAAAACTGTGACTTAATGCTCTCTTATCACATCAATTATAACACACATCCAGATTTTTATGGTGTTATAATGTGAAAAATATACATTTAGAATTTTTGAAATATGATACTGGCACCAATAAGTGTTTTATCAAACTATAGCCATAGGACAAAGTGAGACTAGAAATAGGTAAAGCTGACTTTGCTTAGGAGAGTGGAGGAGGGAATATTTAAGCTATCTCATAAAAAATAAGTAATATTTAGGATGTGTCATAAGGAATACTTAGGGATCTTTATGGCAGCATGTTTAAGTAAAGAAAATAATCCTTACTCTTTTGTGCCCAAATTCTTTTTTTTTTTTTTTAAACTTTTAAGTTAGGTGGTGCATGTGCAGTTTTATTGTATAGGTAAACTTGTGTCATGGGGATTTGTTATACAGATTATTTCATCACACAGGTGTTAAGTCTAGTACCCCTTAGTTATTTTTTCTTATCCTTTCCCTCCTTCCTCCTTCCACCCTCTGATAGGCCCCAGTATGTGTTTTTCCTTCTATGTGTCCATGCGTTCTCATCCTTTAGCTCCCACTAATAAGTAAGAACGTGCGATATTTGGTTTTCTGTTCCTGTGTTAATTTGCTAAGGATAATGGCCTCCAGCTTCATCCATGTCCCTGCAAAGGACATGATCTCTATAATCCTACAGTGATACAAAAGTAAAAAGTATTATTACAGTCATGATTTGCATTCATGCATTTGATGTTACTGAGTGCTACTCTATGTCTGCCATAATAATTCTACTTTTATCTCCGCAGACTGTAGTTTTAATAGCAATGAGATTATTTTATCTCTTTCTTGTCTGTTCTGCAGACTATACTTTTTAACCTCAGCGAGATAAATTTGTATCTCTCATCCCTGTTGTAACAGTTTGTAAACTACCATCAGCTACTAGCTTTTGAAGTTGACATTTCAGACTTTTGTTGTTGTTGTTGTTGTGGCATTGAAGTATTTCTCTAGCAATTTCATGTAGACATGCCATAATTTAATTCTTATGCTGAAATTCCCTGCACAGTTTTCTACCATTCTATTCCTATAATGTACAACTAATTTACTCAAAGAGTATTACAACAAATATACTATAGATGAAGGATGCCCTCAACACCCACCCCATCTTCTGTGCCTCAGTTGGAAATTTTCTGCCAGAGTTTGATGTGGAACTCAGGCATATTAATTATACTGGTGAGATAAGTATCACATGTGATTTTCATAATCTTGAATTAGATCAAGAGCAACAGCTAATTTCTTATGCTCATCTATATCTATTCATATATATTGTGCACTTGTTTTTTTAAGAAAAAAATTACCTTCTGAGTGTAGACTTAGTTAATACTTAAATTACTTTCCCCAAAATATTTTATTGATGCACAAGAAAAAAAGGAGAAGAATTGCTAATTGGGAACAAGTAACTATAATAGACATGCGAACAGAAAAGTGATAGCATCTATTGATGAAAAAACCCATGTTATTCTTATGCATTTGAAATGATTTACAATTAACATAAAAATGTGATTTAAAATCAGTATATAAAGCAGATTTGAAGAGACATTTTTAAATCATGATACAATGTCAACAATATGCAAAGTTACTTCATTGAAAATCTCCTTCAAAAACTTTAATAGGGATTTCTTTCCAATTCTCACTGAGAAGATAATGACTAATTTTCATGTTAATGCTATGACCCTGATAGAGGGCAATTATCTATGAAAGCCAATCAAATATTCATTAAAGCTGAATAAATTTGTTATTTAACTTAACTGCCTTTTTTGAGTCCTAAAGGCCAAATTTAAAATGATATTATCAGGGTATTTTACTGCATCAGCTGACCCATGTTTTAAGGTGTTCTCTCTATATATACTCTATTATCTTAAACACTGTTATTTTAACTTCTAGATCAAATTTACATTAAATGGTCATAATCAATATGATGTATGAGAGCATAAAAATCCAGAATGCAACTATAGTAATAACAGTGAAGTAAAATTTGATACACTACCTCCTGGCTGTTCATGCACAAAGAAAGATGGTATTTAAGCAGTTGCTAATAAAATCAGCTGAAGCAGATCCTCAAATAGGCTGATTCCGCCTTGTGATAAGCTGATAAAATGAAGAAGTAAACGAACCTGCATGCATGATATGCTAGTAACTACATAATAATATATCCAAAGAGTCACAGGAATAAGAGATTTTATGTCATTTTTTTCCCCTCTAAGTTAATTTGCATGTCAGATTTTCTTTCTAAAGAATAACAAATATAGAATTTCTTCTTGAAGGCAAACTATATGAAATCTTGAAGCGAATTTTTCTGTGGAAAATTTAAAAGTGGTTGCTACAAAGTATACATCTTTGATAAATTTGTTCAGTTTTCTTTTATATATTTCTTAAAAAGCTCCTTTGACATGTATACCTGTGAACCCATAACCTATCTTAAAATGTAGAACATTGCTATTGCTTTGCATATATTCCTGTTATCTTTCACTTGCTCATCTTCTCTTCCTCTAAGCCAGAGATAAACCCCAGCTGGAATTCTGTGTTTACCATTGCTTTTGAAAAATAGTTTTACTGTATGTATTTCTAAACAACAAGCTGTTGATATGTATTTGTTTATCAACTTTGGAGAAAGGGTATCACAGTATGTAGTATTTTAAAATTTCATATTTCATAGAAAATAAAATTTCTAAGATTAATCTGTATTGAATATACTCCTTCGTATATGTGGGTGTTCTTTAACATATTTCAATTTTTTAACATAATGGATGGGCAATATTAAACCTTTTTGTTATTGGTACATTTCACTATTTAAAATACAATCATATGGTTGTACAACTAATCTCCAGAACTCTTTTCATTTTGACAGACTGCAACTTTATACCCAATAAAAAATTCCCCCTACTACCTCTCCCTTACCCCCAGCAACCACCATTCTTTTTTGGTTTCTATGAATATCTCTACTCTAGGTACCTCATACAAGTGGAATCATACAGTATTTGTCTTTGGGGGACTGGCTTATGTGATGTAGGATAATATCCTCCTCAAGATTCATCCATATTGTATCATGAGTCAGAATTTTCTTTATTTTTGAGGCTGAATAATATTCCATTGTGTGTATATACCACATTTTATCTATTTTTCCATTAATAGACACTTAGCTTGCTTCCACTTTTAGCATAGTATAAATAATTTTGCTATGAATGTGGATGTACAAATATTTCCTCAAGACCCTGCTTACAATTCTTTTGTGTATATATCCAGAAGTATAATTGAGAAATCATATGGTACTTCTATATTTAACTTTTTAAGGTTCCTCCATACTGTTTTCCATAACAGCTGAACTATTTAGAGTTCTAATTTTTCTATGTCCTTTTCAATACTTATTTTCTGTTTTATTGTGTTTTGTTTTGCTTGGATATTAGTCATCATAATGGGTAGGAAGTATGTCATTATGATTTTGATTTGCATTTTCCTAGTGATTAATAATGTTGAACATGTTTTAATATGCTTGAGGCCTTGATATATCTTCTTTGGAGAAATATGTATTCAATTACTTTACCCATTTTTAAAATTGTATTGTTTGTTTTCATGCTGAGTCATAGTTTTTTTATATATTATGGATATTAATTATTTATCAGATATATGATTTGGGAATATTTTATTCTGTTTTACAGGTTGACATTTTATTACCTTGATCTTGTTAAATATATTAAACATTTCAAATGGTTACAAAATAAATTTGTTTTATATTTTAGCAATCAGGGTATGGTGCATATATTGACTGCAGTTTTCACATTTAAGATGTTGTATATTTGCATTTTATTTTTGTCTAATTATGTTACCTAAGTCCTCTGAAATAATAATAGTTAGAAATGTGATAACAATAAACCTTGTTTTACTGATCATAAATAAATATTTCAAACATTTTTCTTCAATGAATATTATTTTTAGAACAGATGCAGGATTACTAAAAAAGTGTAAACTTATTAAAGAGAGTTCTCATATACCCTGCACTTATTTACCCTCATTAATAACAACTTAAATTACTACGTATAATTTTTTGAATTAAGAAACAAATGTTAATACATTATTATTAACTAAAGTTCCTACTTTATTCATATTGACTTAGTTTTTATCATTTATTCTTTCTTTCTGCTTCAGAAATCCATCCAGGATAGCACATTACATTTAGCTGTCATGTTTCCTTAGGCTTCTTTTATCTATGCCAGTTCTTAGATTTTCCTTGATAGTCCTTAGACTTACCTTGAAGGTTTTGAGGGATTCTGGGTAGATAGTTTTTATGGGAATTTTCTATTTGAATTTTTTTCCAATATCTTCTTCATAATTGGAATGGGGTTATTGGTTTTTGAGTGAAAGTCCACAGAAGTAAGTATAAACCATTAAATAAAAAAAAATACCATTAACTAGACTTATCACTGTTGACATTGACCTTGGCTGACGTGTTTGTGAAATTTTTTCAATGTAAAGTTACTCTCCACCTCTCTTTTCATTCTGTACTTTTGGAAAAAAAAAACCACTAACTAAAATCCACACTTAAGTTGTGAGAGGTTATTATCTATTCCCTTTAGGGTAAATTATGTACATGTATTTTTTGGAAAAGTTATGCATGAAAGATTTATCTATTCTCACCCATTTATTTACTTCATCAATCTATTATATATAGATTATATATAGATACTCATATATATTATATATAGATAATCTATTATATATAGATTGTATAGATATATATAAAGAGATGATGTAGACTATTTATATTGATATATATATCAGTATGAACTCATGGATATTTATTTATATTTTAAATTAGAATTTAATACTACTTTATTTATTTTATTCCTCAAATTCTTACAGTGTTGGTTCTCAGGAGCTTTTTCATTAGGCTCTTTTATCCTTTTGATGTATCACCATCAGTGTGTCCATCTGTGTGTATGTGTTTTGAGCTCTGTATTATCCTGTGCCACTATGAGAAGCTCTAGGCCCATTTTGTAGTTTTCCTTCCACAGTCAGACTCAACCCTTTCTCCAAGGAATTTCTTCTGTTGGAGAACTGCATGAGAAACTATGACCTTGATGCAAAGTATGATCATTACCACTGGGTTTCATTGCTTCTAGCAATGAAAAGAGGACATTATTAATTGTTATATGAGGACAACATTTATAAATAAGAACTGAGTCAAACACATGTATATGTGTGTGTGTGTGTATGCATGTGTCTGTGTTTATGTATGTATGTATCTCTATCCTCACTCAGGATACTTTGGTGTGTCAGAGAAATAATAGAAAAAAATTTTATATGCATGTTTTCTCCATTTCTACATTGATCACTTTATTAGAGATCTTATAAGCATTAGACATTTTAAAACAACTTTATCGAGGTATAATAAACTGTACCCATTTAAAGAGTACAAATGAAGTTCTTCTATAGATGTATTGATTTGTGAAATTATTACCACAATAAATATACAAAACATTCTTATTACTCCCATTTACATTATATTCATTCCTTCATTGATATGGGTTAGCTCTGTGTCCCCACCCAAATCTGAACTTGAATTGTAATAGTCTCCATGTATTTTGGAAGGGACCTGCTGAGAGATAATTGAGTCATGGGAGCACGCTTTTCCTGTGCTGTTCTCATGATAGTGAATAAGTCTCATGAGATCTGATGGGTTTATAAAGGGGAGTTTCTCTGTACATGCCTTCTTGCTTGCCACCATGTAAGATGTGCCTTTACTCTTTCTTCGAATTTTGCCATGATTGTGAGGCCTCCCTAGCCATGTGGAACTGAGTCCATTAAACCTCTTTTTTTTTGTAAATTACCCAGTTTCAGGTATGTCTTTATTTGCAGCATGAGAACAGACTAATACAGTAAATTGGTACTTGTTGAGTGGGGTACTGTTGTAAAGATACCCGAAAATGTGGAAGAAACTTTGGAGCTGGGTAACAAGGAGAGGTGGGAACAGTTTGGAGGGCTCAGAAGACAGAACATGAGGGAAAGTTTGGAACTTCCAAGAGATTTGGAGAGCTCAGAAGACAGGAAGATGTGGGAAAATTTGGAACTTCCTGGAGACTTGTTGAATGAATTTGACCAAAATGCTGATAGTGATATGGAAAATAAAGTACAGGTTGAGGTGAACCCAGATGGAGAAGAACTTGTTGAGAACTGGACGAGTGGTGACTCTTGTTATGCTTTAGCAAAGAGACCGGTGGCATTTTGCCTCTTCCCTAGAGATTTGCCAAACTTTGAACTTGAGAGAGATAATTTACGGCATCTGGCAGGAGAAATTTCTAAGCAGCAAAGCATTCAATATGTGACTTGCATGCTATGAAAAACATTCAGGTTTATGTATTCACAAAGACATAGTTTGAAATAGGAACTTATGTTTAAAAGGGAGGCAGAGCATAGAAGTTTGGGAAATTTGCAGCCTGATGATGCAATAGAAAAGAAAAACTCATTTTCTGAGGAGAAATTCAAGCTGGCAGCAGAAATTTGCATAAAAAGAGGAGCCAAATGTTAATCGCCAAGACAATGGGGAAAATTTCTCCAGGGCATCTCAGTCCTACAAGGCACCTCCTGTCATCACAGGCCTGGAGGCCTAGGAGGAAATAATGGTTGTGCCTGGCCCAGGTCCCCCCTGCTGTGTGCAGTCTGAGGACTTGGTGCCCTACATCCCAACCACTCCCCAGCCATGGCTAAAAGGGGCCAATGTACTGGTACAGGTCAGGCTGTGGTTTCCCAAGCCCCAAGCATTGGAAACTTCCATGCGATGCTAAGCCTGCAGGTGTACAGAAGTCAAGAATTGAGGTTTGGGAACCTCTGCCTAGATTTCAGAGGATGTATGGAAATGCCTGGATGTCCAGGCAGACATTTGCTATAGGGGTGGGGCCCTCATGGAGAACCTCTGCTAGGGAAGTGCAGAAGGGAAATGTGGGGTTGTAACCCCCACCAAGAGTCCCCACTGGGGCACTGCCTCCTGGAGCTGTGAGAAGAGGGCCACCATATTCCAGACCCCAGAATGGTAAATCCACTGACAGCTTGCATGGTATGCCTAAAAAAGCTGCAGACACTCAATGCGAGCCCCTGAAAGCAGCTGGGAGGGAGGCTGCACCCTGCAAAGTAACAGGGACAGAGCCTCCCAAGACCGTGGAAACCCACCTTTGCATCAGCATGGCCTGGATGCAAGACATGGAGTGTAAGGAGATAGTTGCAGAGCTTTAAGATTTGGCTGTTGACTGGATTTCGGACTTGTGTGGGACCTCTAGCCCCTTTGTTTTGGCCAATTTCCCCATTTGCAATGTGTGTATTTACCCAATGCCTGTATCCACATTGTATCTAGGAAATAATTAATTTGCTTTTGATTTTACAGGTTCATAAGTGGAAGGGACTTGCCTTGTCTCCGATGAGGCTGTGGACTATACACTTTTGAGTTGATGCTGAAATGAGTTAAGACTTTAGGGAACTATTGGGAAGGCATAATTGGTTTTGAAATGTGAGTATATGAGATATGGGAAAGGCCAGGGGTGAAATGATATGGTTTGGCTCTGTCCCCACCCAAATCTTACCGTGAATTGTAATAATCCCCACATGTCATGGGAGAAACTTGGTGGGAGGTAATTGAATTATGGGAACAGGATTTTCTCATGCTCTTCTCATGTTAGTGAATAAATCTCATGAGAGCTAATGATTTTACAAAGGGAGTTCCCTTGAACATGCCCTATTGCCTGCCACCATGTAAGACCTGACTTTGCTCTTGCTTCACCTTGATTGTGAGGCCTCCCCAGTCATGAGGAACTGTGAGTCCATTAAACCCGTTTCCTTTATAAATTACCCAGTCTTGGGTATGTTTTTATTAGTAGCATGAGAACAGACTAATAGGCCCACCCTAAGACCCATTCAATCACTGATCAGTTTTCTATATGTGTAGATCAGGTTTTATTTTATTAAGAGTTATATCAATGAGATAATATATTTTGTAATTGTTTGCATCTGGCTTCTTTCAGTATGATGATTTTGAGATTCATCTGTATCATTTCATGTATCAGCAGTTCATTTTTTTTATTGTCAAGTAGGGTTTCATTGCACATATTCAAAATTTTGTTTTTCCATTCAACTGTTGATGAACATTTAATTTTGTACATTTCTTGTTTCTGACAAAGCTGTATAAACATTTGTTTTTAAGTGTTTGTGTGGACATAATTTCCTTTAGTTTGGATGCTTGGTCATATAATAACTGTGTATTAGTCCGTTCTTGCATGGCTATAAAGAAATATGTGTGACTGAGTAATTTGTAAAGAAAAGAGGTTTAATCGATTCATGGTTGTGCAGGCTGTACAGGAAGCATAGTGGCTTCTGCTTTTGGGGAGGCCACAAGAAGCTTCCAATCACTGCACATGGCACGGGGGAAGAAACATCTTATATATGGCAGGAGCAGGAGCAAGAGAAAGAGCAAGGGATTAGGTGCTACACACTTTTAAACAACCAGTTCTCACAAGAACTCACGATCAAAAGATCAGCACCAAGGGCACAAGAACTCACTATCAAAAGATCAGCACCAAGGGAATGGTGCTAACCCATTCATGAAAAGTCCACTCTTATGTTCTGATCACCTCGCACTAGCCGTCACCTCCAATATTGGGGATTACAATTTGACATGAGATTTTTTGGCGACAGAGATTCAAATCATATAAAACTGTATGTTTAACTTTATAAGAAACTGTCAAATAGTCTTCCAAAGTAATTGCAAAATTTTTATTCCTACCAACAATATAGTTGCCCCACATTTTTTCTAATAATTGTTTTTGTCTGTTTATTTTTTAAAATGTTTCTATTTTCTTTGGATATAAGCCATACCAATGCAGTTCAAATGCATGGTTCTAATGCAATGTAGTTTTAATTAGCATTCTCCTAAGGATTAATGATTTTAAGCAATTTTTGTGTGTGACTGGCTATCCATATATATTTTTTTGTGAAGTGTTAGTTTGTCTTTGAATATTTTAAATAGGATTATTTGTCTTCCTTTTAAATTGTAATGTTTTTATTTATATATTCTTGACACAAATGTCAGTTGAATGTGTTTCAAATTTTGTTTTTTTCTAATTGTTTGGCTTGCCTTTTCGTTTTCCTAATAATGAATTTGAAAGATGTAAATTTTTAATACTAGTAATATCAATTATACATTTTAGATGTATAAATAATTATTTTACAAAGCAGTGCTACAAAATGAGAACATTGCAATTAAAATGATTTCGCAAGCAATAGTACTGATTTAGAGAGTCTACATACTTCTTTGGAAAAGATCAGTGAGAAATAAAAAAATCTTGAAAATTAATTGTGTAATAAACTTCATGAAGTACATTATAAATGTATATAAATAAAGATATTATCTGTTTTAATGAAACTTTACTGCTTACATAAACTTGTAGAGATGTTATTTTTCAGTTACTGAAAATTGTATTACATAAGTTTTAAAAAGTCTGTTTTTAATTAATTTTTATTTTATTAATTTATTTTGGAGCTTCCCAATATCGCTTTGCTACTTTCTCCAATGTTATGGCACACATTAAATAGCCTTTTGTATTACTGTTTGTTTTTTACAATCTACTCTATATTTTGGTAACGGATGAAAACAATTGAACTTATGGAGATGGAGAGTAGGATTACAGTTACCAGAGGCCGGGAAAAGTAGTAAAGTCAGGGAATACGTGAGGATGGTTAATGGGGACAAAAATACAGTTAGAAGGAATAAATAAAATCTAGTATTTAATAGCACAGCAGGGTGATTACCACCAACATCAATTTATTGTACATTTAAAAATAATGAAGAGTATAATTGGAATGTTTGTCACACAAAAAGATAATAAATGCTTAATGTGATGGCTACCCCATTTACCTTGATGCGATTATTATGCATTGTATCCGTGTATCAAAATATCTCAGGTACCCCATAAATATATACACCTACTACCTACCCATAAAGATTTTTAAAAATCACTACAACAAAAGTAAGTTTTAAATACTAGATACTGAATATATACATAAATGTTAGTGATATTTCAGGTACAAAATATCATTTTTGGTGTTATGTGTCATGATGTTGCCATTTTAAAAACGTGCAATATTGGCCCAGATTATTTGTACAATTAGTTTATCTCCTCATTTTCTTTAATTACCCAGTATATAATATGTCTTGATATACTGGATTTACTTCAACGAAGGTTATTTTCTTTTTTGTGTCATCATTTACAAACAAGTCTCATGTTATTATTTATATTAACTTTTGTACTCTACTGTTACCTTCGTTTTTACTATACCTACCATATTTTCAGTATTCTGCACTGCATGTATTGAGTAACTTCTGATATTCTATATCATTAAAAATAAAATTTATAAAGTATAAGTAAGTAAAAGGAAATGTATTTATTTTACTTTTGTCAAACTGAGATGGTTAATGTTGAGTACCAACTTGATTGGATTGAAGGATGTGAAGTATTTTTCCTGGGTGTGTCTACGAGGGTGTTGCCAAAGGAGATTAACATTTCACTCAGTTAGCTGGGGAAGGCAGATCCACCCTGAATCAGGTAGGCACCATCTAATAAACCACCAGTGAATATAAAGCAGGCAGAAAAACGTGAAGAGGTGAGATGGGCCTAGCCTCCCAGCCTACACATTTCTCCCATGCTGGATGCTTCCTGCCCTGGAACATTGGACTGCAGGTTCTTCAGTTTTGGGACTTAGACTGGCTCTCCTTGCTCTTCAGCTTGCGTACAGACTCTTTTGGGACCTTGTGATCATGTAATTAAATACTTAATAAACTCTCATATGTATATGTATACACATATATATATACACGCATGTGTGTATGTGTATATATGTGTGTGTGTTTATGTATATAAATATATATTAGTGAGGGTTGTCTCAGAGAAACAGAATTAATAGGATATCTATATATATATCTATCTATATCTATATCTATCTATCTATCTATCTATCTATCTATCTATCTATGTATCTATCTATCTATCCTATTAGTTCTGTTTCTCTGAGAGAACCTTCACTAACACAAACGACTTGGGCCATTACCTTGGTGATAAGTGATCTCCTGTTCTGAGCTTACATGAGATCTGACCGTTTAAAGGAATGCAGCACCTCCTCACTTCCCTTTTGCTCTCTTGCTATTGTTTTTGCCCTGCAACATACTTGCTATCTCTTCACCTTCCACCATGATTGTAAGCTTCCTGAGGCCTCCCTAAAAGCCAAGCAGATGCCAGTATTATGCTCCTGTAAAGCCTGCAAAATAGTGAGCCAATTAAACTACTTTTCTTCATAAATTACCCAGTCTCAGGTATTTCTTTAAAGCAATGCAAGAATGGCCTAATACACATATCTTTGTCTATGTATTTCTATATATTAAAGTACATAAAAATATAAATTACATTTTTAACTTTATTTGTTACTATGCTAAAAATATATTGACTGCAATATTATTTATTTAGGAAAGTCATATTTTCTGTAAACTTAATTTCAAGATTAAAAAGTTATTAAAATTTTAATATGAGTTTGATAGAGAATCAGATTTAAAGAGCATTCCTTCCTTGACTAATGATACTCCTCTGTAAGATAAACATAACTAAAAACAAAATTAAATGAATCTGTTTATATGGCTAGAATAATGACGGAAGGGGAAAGAAAAGTATCTTGGGTATTTATAACATTTAGAGATTTCCTTCTAAAAAGTGCACATTTTTTCCCCTTGACAACAATACTAGTTCTATGTTACTGTAAATAAATACACACAATTCTGCCTTTAGACTAGGAAAGTGGGAACTCCATCCTGAGCCCCGCCCAACAGGAGAAACAAAAGATTCTAAACTTCCTTGCAATGACTGAAATTGCCTAGGACCAGTGGTGGTGTTCAGAAGAGTTGCCTTAAGCTGGAACAGAAACTCACAGTTATCTGTGAGTGGCTGGGCTAACTTTCTCTGAAGGCTTTCAAAACTGCATCTGTGTGTCACTCATGGACATTTCCAGTCAATGACCTCTTTTGATTCTAGTTATGACAATCTCATGCACTCTCGTGCTCTTAACCTATGTTGGATGAAGGACAGACATCTCTACAATAAATGAAAACAACTCGCTTTCTTTGCCTACAGATCTCTTATTTATCTCTGTAGTTGATGGTGGTGGTGAGTTGAAGGCAGGGAGCATTCAAGGTTGAAAGATACTATATCCTAGGAATGCAGTGATTATGCATTCCTAAAAAGTTCAAGAGAAGGCGAAAGTGCAAGATGTGGTGTTCTGCATTTACACTGTAAACTTCTAAATGGTAAATTTAAACATGACTAGAAAATGAATTAAAGTTCACATTTTCTTTTTTTTTTTTTTGAGACGGAGTCAGGCTGTGCTGCCCAGGCTGGAGTGCAGTGGTGCAATCTCGGTTCACTGCAAGCTCCGCCTCCCGGGTTCACGCCATTCTCCTGCCTCAGCCTCCGGGGTAGCTGGGACTACAGGCGCCGGCCGCCGCTCCCGGCTAATTTTTTGACGGGGTTTCACCATAGAGTTCACATTTTCTTGAATATTCTGTGTAAGATCTAAATTTGTGGGTGTCAACAATACAACTCAGTAACAATCCTTGGGAGTCATTTAAAAGTTTATATTCATGGGATACATGCTGGATGATGTAGTATGATGAATAATGATGGGACAGCACCAAATCAATGGTACTTAGGAGGCAGAGGCAAGGGAAACTATATTGTTTTAATATAAATAGGTTTGAATAATCATAAAATTGTGAATAATTACAGTGTTGTTAACTCTTCTTTGTGGTGATAGATTCGAAGTTAGCTATGAATGGCACAGTTCACAAGAAGGAGCACAAACAGGTGGTTCCTGGAACTAAATTGGAAGAGGTAGTGCCTCAGTTCCTGAAGCTTCATATGTACCGATTGCACCATAAATACCTTAAAATCATTATTGGTAAATTACTATTACTTACATGGACTCATTAATTCTATAGTATATTTTAATCAAGTTGTTTAAGTGAATAAACGAACATGGCCTGATATGTGTGTGTGTGTGTGTGTGTGTGTGTGTGTGTGTGTGTATTCAAGTTTACTTAAACTTGAAATATACATCTGTATATATACATAAAAAACTTGAAATGTGTATTTTTTTTTGTTCAAGGCTGTCCCATATACCCTAGTTCCATAGTGTCAGACTGGCAAATGTAGATATAGTTATATATTCCAACTTGTTTATGCTTATAAATATCATGTTAAAATCATCCATCACTATCAAAACATTAACAATTCCTTTATTTTTAAATTATCTGGTATGTATTTTATCACTTTCAAGTCATTCTTCAATTATACTATGAATGACCATTTAATCCATATTTTTGTTTTCTCTTAAATTGGTAAAGTAATGAAGCAGTAACACATTTGATAGATTCCTCTTATGTCTATAGTATGTAACTTTCTTTATTACCACATTCTTGAGAAGTTTATTTTGAAGTGATTGAAAAATAATTAAGTATTATATAGAACAATGAAAATCTAATTATAGGTATTGCTTATCAGATAAATAAAATAATACAATTATAAATAGTTCTTAATTTGTGTTACATGTTCTTTAGAGGAAATACTTTTTGATTTTTGATTACTCTCTGATTAATGGCAGAGATTATCACATAATTGCTAGGACTGTCAAAATACACAGAGGCACAGTCAGGAAAATTGGCCTTGACCATTGGCCCAAAGAAACTGAATTGGTATTTTCTTCAGGTATATGTTGTAACTGAGAATGAATGCAAATAACTGTCATCTCTGAATTGCTCTTACAATTTTATCACCTTAAATAGAATATTTTTATTCCAGGAATTTATCTCCACATCAGTAAAATACAGAAACCACATCATAGTCAATGGAAGAGTGTGAATTTACATGACCAATATATATGTTTTCCATAAAAGTTACTTTTAAAGAAAAAAATAGTGATAGTTAAAAATGAAACTTCCTTCAAACTTACTAATATTCTATCTAATTATTTTATCAGTTAGCGAAAAGTTGCTGAAATATGTGATTACAAATATGTCTAGTTCTCCTATCACTCCTATTATATATTTGGATAGTTTACTGTAAAGTACATAAACTTTTTTTTTCAAAACATGTTAATGAAATGATCTCTTTATTGTTAGGTAATGCCACTTGTTATCCTTGAGAATTTGACTTATATTAATATTGCCACTATATCTCTTTTTTGTTAGTATTTTTGTTTTATTTATAATATATCTATGTCTTGTTAATTAAAGTAGGTTTCCTATGCACAGCATAGAGTTTGCTCGTTTTTTTTTTCAGCCAATATAACAGTGTCTGCCTTTCAGTTGAGTTTTTAAGCCATTTATAATTAATGGGATTTTTAATATAGTTGTGTTTTAATCTTTTATATTACTGTATTTCCTCTATCTGTCTTTGTGTTTCAGTTGTCACAAGACCACCCTCAAGTTTACTGATTTGCTTGAAGGCCTTACTGTCTATCTCATAGATTATGCTCACGACTAAGGACTGTCATAAGCAAGGAAATTAGAGAAGTAAGAAAAATACATGCATTGGGTGAAGTCACAGTGGTCATATACAGGCTTCTGAGTCCTTTTCTGTGTGTAGCTATTTAGGACTTGCTTCCATCCAGTATCCAGATATGAAGACATGTGGAATTTCCTCAGTGAAGTTTGTAGAGTATCAGAACTCAAGACTGTTATGGAGCTTTGTTCACATAGACACATTCTGCTACACAACCAGCCATTACAACCACAATTTAGGAACCCAACAGTAAAACTAGGTGCACACCATCATTCTTGGCATTCTTATGCCTACTGAGGGTCACATTGTCCAGAGTTGGGCCAAAAGTAAATCACGTTTGTACACTCCTTTGGAGACATGCAAAAAAATGAGAAGCCATACTTGCTATGTTAATTTTTTCTCTTTTTTACATAATTTTAAATACATTATTTCAATATTTCATTTATTAATTGGCTTTTTATGACAATTCCTTCTTTGATAACAAGTTGTTGCTTTGGTATTCATAGTATCATTAACTTATTATAGGCTAATATCAAGTAATATTATACCACTATATATATACTATAACAACTTTCTTACATAATAATTACATTTCTATTTTTTCAGTCTTTGAATCTGTCTTTGAATTTTAATTGAATATATTTTATAAATCTGAAGATAAATTATTACTTTTTCTAATTGTCATTACATTAACAGAATGATGGACAAAAACTATATGAACACTTCAATAGATCCAGAAATATCATTCAATAGGATTCAACATCTCCCCATGATAAAAGAAAATAACTAAAAGCCATATATGACAAACCCATAACTAACATAGTAAGTGAGAAAAAGTTGAAAGCTTTCCTAAAATCTGGATCAAAGATGTCCACTCTCCCCACTTATATTCAACATGGTACTGGAAGTCCTAGCTAGAGTAATTAGGCAAAAGAAAGAAATAAAGAACATGCAATTTGTAAAGGAGGACATCAACTTGTCCTTGTTTGCAGATGACATGATCTTACATATAGAAACTCTACAGATTCCACCAAAAAGCTGTTAGAATAAATAAACAAATTCAATAGAGTTGCAGGATACAAAATCAACATGGAAAAATCAGTAGAATTTTTTCTTTACTTCCTCTAAAAAAATGAGATATATGTACAGAACATAAGGATTTTTTACATAGGCATACATGTGCCATGGAGATTTGCTACACTATTGACCCATTCTTTAAGTTCCCTCTCTCAGCCCCCACCCCCTCCAACAGGCCCTGGTGTGTGTTGTTCCCCTCTCTGTGTCCATGTGTTCTCAATGTTCAACTCCTACTTATGAGTGAGAACATGCGGTGTTTAGTTTTCTGTTCCTGTGTTAGTTTGTGGAGGATGATGGCTTCCAGCTTCATCCATGTCCCTGCAAAGGACGTGATCTTATACCTTTTTATGGTTGCATAGTATTTCATAGTATATACTACATTTCCTTTACCTAGTCTATCATTGATGGGCATTTGGGTTGGTTCCATGTCTTTACTATTGTAAATAGTGCTGCAATAAACATAGTTGAATGATTTATATTCCTTTGGGTATATAGCCAATAATGGAATTGCTGGGTCAAATTATATTTCTGGTTCTACATCTTTAAGGAATCACCATACTGTCTTCCACAATGGTAGAACTAATTTACACATTAAGAAACTTATCCACCATGATCAAATTGGCTTCATCTCTGTAATGCAAGGCTGGTTCAACATACACAAATCAATAAACATAATCCGTCACATAAACAGAACCAAAGACAAAAACCACAGGATTATCTCAATAGATGCAGAAAAGGCCTTTGATAAAATTAAACATCCCTTCATGTTAAAAACTCTCAATAAACTAGATATTGATGGATCATATCTCAAAATAAGAGGTATTTATGACAAACCCACAGCCAATATTATATTGAATGGGCAAAGGCTGGAAGCATTCTCTTTGAAAACTGGTACAAGACAAGGATTTCCTCTCTCACTACTCCTATTCAACATAGTATCGGAAGTTCTGGCCAGGGCAATCAGGCAAGATAAAGAAATAAGGGGTATTCAAATAAGAAGAGAGGAAGTTAAATTGTTTCTGTTTGCAGATGACATGATTTTTTATTTAGAAAACCCCACCATCTCAGCCCAAAAACATCTTGAACTGATAAGCAACTTTAGCAAAATCTCAGCATACAAATCAATGTGCAAAAATCACAAGCATTCCTTTACACCAACAATAGGCAAGCAGAGAGCCAAATCATGAGTGAACTCCCATTCACAATTGCTAATAATGTTGATCCTGTAGACAGAGAGAGTAGAATACTGATTACTAGAGGCTGGAAGAGTGGGAGGAGATGGGGAGAGGTTAGTAAATGGGTACAAAGTTATAGTTAAATATAAAAACTAAGTTCTGCCATTGTGTTTCACAGTAGGGTGATTATGGTCAAGAGTAATGCAATGTGTACTTCAAAATAGATGGAAGTGAGAATTTTGAATCTTCTCAGCACAAAGAAATGACAAGTATTTGAGGTTATGGATATGGTTATTACACTGATTTGATTGTTTCACAATGTACATGTGTATTAAAAGCTCACACTGAACCCACACAAAAATGTACAATTATTATGTGTCAATTAAAAGCAAAATAAAACTTATAAAAGATTTCTGGGTCATATGGTAAGTGAAGTTGTAAAACATGACTCCAAAGTGGCCATATCATTTTACATTCTCATCAGGAGTGTTTGAGAGTTCCAGCTTTTCTGTTTCCTCAACACTTGGTATTGTCAAGCTTAAACACAGGCAGTCTAGTGAGCATATGTTTTCAATTCAGGGTGGTTTCTATTTTCCTTTCTCTGATAAATAATTGTGCAAAGCACTATTTCATGTGTTTTTTTGGCCAATTGTGTATATAAATGTATTATATATCTATGTCTATATATTTTTATGGGGAGAAAGTGAGTGTTTTATGAGATAAAATGTAGATACTTTTTACCATGTCTGTTTTGAAACAAATATTGCTTTGGTTTGATAGCATTTGTTTAAAAATTAGCTTCCATATTTATGTTATAGTGGTTTACTTATTTACTTGTATTGATAACTTTTTTGCATGTGAATCTTCTGCAATTATATATCTGTCTCCTTAATAGAATTGTTTCTTGTGTCCCTGTGCAAATTGGCACCCACTATTGCCACACTTTAAGAACACATGAGTATGATAACTATTTTCCTTTTTCTTCTTGTTTTATTTTTCTGGATTTTTCTCAAATACTCTCAGAATTGTACAATATCCCCATGAGAAATATTAAAAATAAAACTATTCTAACAATTTTTCTATGATCATCTCATTCTCTTTGCATTTCCTCACTATGATCTTGGAATTATTCTTTATCTTCTCCCTATATGTTAGCATTTTCTCACACATATCTGGGTGACTGTTTCCTCCAGTCATGTTAATTTTTTCAAAACACCAGAGATTCAGCCTAGGCCCTGCTGCTCGCTGCATAGGAAGTTAATCGTTAAGACAATGATTATTGCCAGGAGAGAATTATTTGGGTACTGAAGCCAAGGAGATGGGTGATCAGTCTCAAATCCATGTCCTCAATCAACTAAAATCAGTAGTTTATATAGGAGAGAAGAAATGTAATCGTGTGGGAAAACATAAATTAGAGTGGGATGATGAAGAGGCGTTGGTCAACAGGAAGTAGGTAGTTGGGTAGGCAATCATGACTAGTGAGGGATCTGGCCTATTACTGCACAGATGTAGTGATTCTGGCAAGTTTCAGTTCCTTGATACTATCTGGGAGGACTCATGGTTGATTCCTGATAAAGGAACTCAGACAAGAAATTGTAAATTTCTCAAGTTTTAAGTGTGGAATGCTCAGTTACTTTTTGTTTGTTTGTTTGTTTGTTTGATACAGAGTCTCACTCTGTCACCAGGCTGCAGTGCAGTGGCACGACCTCGGCTCATTGCAACCTCCACCTCCTGGGTTCAAGCGATTTTCCTGCCTCAGCCTGCCAAGTAGCTGGGACTACAGGTGCATGCCACCATGTCCAGCTAATTTTTGTATTTTTAGTAGAGACGAGGTTTCCCATGTTCGCCAGGATGGTCTCGATCACTTGACCTCATGATCTGCCCACCTCGGCCTCCCAAAATGCTGGGATTACAGTCATGAGTCGCTGCGCCTGGCTGGTATGCTCAATTTCTATGTTTATTCCATATAAATGTAAACATCTATTGTATGGGACAATTGGGCTGGTTTCATTAACATGATCCCACATGCTTTGTATTTTCTATAAATGTCTCACAATTTATTTCTGCTTATCATTATTTTATTCTAACACTATTTCACATTTATTTTTGTATTAATTCTACATTGTATATCATAAGTTTGGGGGGATTAGCAAAAATGTGTTTGGTATACTCCACATGTTTTAATCTATTCCACATAAAGTATTTTATATACCAGATAAATGTTGTGGGAAACTTGACAATAAATAGTGTTTTTCTAAGAGGAGAGTGGTGGGAGATAGAGAATGACATATTCGTGACTAGGAAACCATTTTAGGTATGAAATGGTTAAGACTTGTACCTGACCCACAGCTGTAGAAAAGAGATTTTTGGCAGATCAAGGCAAATGACTTTCAAACACTTGTAGGTTAAAATTTGTGCATGGATAATAAAGAAGTTTCAAGGCATACATTTAGCAGACTGAAACACTGTTTCATTTTTATTTTAGATAACAAAGAAAAAATTAGAAGTCTTATTTTAGTTTTTTGTTTTTTTTGTTTTGTTTTGTTTTGTTTTTTTGAGATAGAGTCTCACTCTGTCGCCCAGGCTGAAGTGCAATGGCGCGATTTCAGCTTACTGCAACCTCTGCCTCCCAGGATCAAGCGATTCTCCTGCCTTGGCCTCTTTTTGTAATGTAACTCTGTAGTCCCAACTATAGTTATCAGCTGAGACTACAGAGTTACATTACAAAAAGTTATTTTTTGAGTGAAATATTGTATTATAATTAATACCATAATTGGTGTGGTTCAATAGGAATTTTGAGGGAGGTGAGAAAAGAAGAAAAAGGTAGAGAAAATGAAAAACAGGAAAGAAGAGAAAGTAAATCAAGCTACATATTGGGACCTTCACTGAGAGGGTTATTTTGTGGAGTCTAATAAAGGAATATAAAAGGAAATGTACTACAGGCATGGGGAACTTAGAAAGCATGTTGCACCTATTTTCAATATTTTCCTGATTTTACAAAGTGCTTCTTAAAATGCATTTAAAAAACATAAAATCTTAAACAATTTTAAAAAACATCTAAGAACAATTTTCCCTTAATATATGCCATGTCACACTTCATGGAAACTAGTGCTTCACAAGTGATTAGCAACCTAATGCAAATATGCTAAAGGAGAGTTACTTAATAACACATGGCCCATCTTAGCTGATTACTTAATTATATTTAGGAGAAGCAGATGTTTCTTGATGACTCTCTCTCAAACAGAGTATGTTATTTTTATTTGAAGTTTCTCAATCTCTTTTTACTACTAAGCAATTTGATATGCTTTGTATTTAAGGTGGTAGTTACATAATATGTAATCTTTTCACAATAAATATCTGAATATTAGAATTAAAATGAATAATCTATGATAATTATGAAACATTTCACCAAGTATTAAAATAGTAAAATAAATTAATTAAATGATTATGGATCTTAACATTGTTGAGAGAGAGTAAAAAAGACTTACATATACTGAAACAAATCCTCTTCAACAATACACTTATGTGACATATCAAGCACCAAGGTAAAATATTTCAGATTCTTGTTGATATTTATTATTTAAAAATATCTAAATCTTAGTTTAAAATATTTCAAATGTGAAAAAAATGTTGATTTTATCATTTTTATATCTTTATCTTTTGGAACATTGAATAACTGAACAATGAAATTATTAATATTTAAATGCTGATGACTCATGATATTTTAAGACTTTAGGATGTGTAGCATCACTCATTAGGAGAACTGGTTAAAGGATATCCCACCATAACAGTCTTGGTAGACTGCTCTATTAATGATTAAATGTTCCTTCAGCATAGAATCAGCCTGATGAGTTTTTTGGAAGACATGATTATCCCAATCATTGTTCTGTTTGTTTTGAGGTTTCCCCTCTAGATATCATGGTTTCCACTGTTCATGCTCTAATGAATCACAAGTCTCATTTGTCTTTTCCAGCTCCCCATGTTCTGTTTCTATTAATATCTCTCATCTGCTATCATTTCTTGTTAAAAATTCATCCTGTGTGTGGACTGAAACATGGGGATGAGGTAGAGGTATTACTTTCCATGTGGCAATTACTTTTAAATAAGTTATGTTTCCTAATAAAACATAAAGTTTGATAACTTAGGATGAACTGAAACTCTAGTATTTACAATTTTAAAAAATGCTCTGCCACATACAATGGCTTAACTTTGTAATAATTCTGGTGAAAAACAAAAAATAAAATTCATAAGACAGCCTGGCTAATGGTTCTTAAAGTCATAATCATAAGATTTCAGAGTGTTAACTGAGTCAACAGAAAGAAGGAATAAATATTTCTTTCTTCATATAAAGAGTAGATAAGTAGTTATTGTAGTATAGAGGCCATTTTGTCAATGTATCAAATTCATGCAGTCATATTTAAATATTTCTTAATTCAATTTCTTAAATGGATTTTGGTATAAAATATTTCTTAATATTAGAAACTAAACATAATAAGCAAAATAAGTATAGATGATTTCTTTATTTTCTCTAACTTTTTTTGTGTTACTCTTTGCTCTTTCTAAACTCATCTAGTTTTCTTCAATATCTGAACATAATGTACTTTCTAATAATGGTTCTAAACATTTCATTTTCACTTACTCAAAGTAGAGAAAATATATCTTTCATAGTATATATTATTTTTTACAGATATCAGAAGTACCATTACAAAAGATATCATTGACGAAGGTTTTATGCTGAGTTGAAACTTTTAAGAACTATATATTCTTTAGCATATGCTGTGTTTAAACTATTATTTAAATATTTGAGATTACTCTAAATACTGTCTATTACTACTTCTTCTCATAGATAGTCCAAGGCAATATATCTGTTTCACTAAATGATATAGGTAAGATGATGGTAACCTTGAATTATGCACGATATTAAAATAATATTACAACATGATTGAGTTTTTACTTCTGGGCAGCCAGGAAGTATCAACGGTATGAAATCTACATATTGACATTAACATAAGTAGCTGTATAATTTTAAAATATTTGATAATATTTTAGAAAAACAAATTTTAAAATACATATTCGAGTTATTCAGCTGAATGAGTTTTGACAATTGTATACACCTCCATAAAACTATCCAAAACAATATGTAAAATGTACCCATTGTCCCAGAAAATTCCGTGGTGCAATTTTTAAACAATTTCCCTGCCTCATCAACAACCATTTTTAATTTCTATTACTGTGGTTTAGTTTTGCTTTTTCTTGTACTCCATATAAATGAAATGATACAATAACATGATTTTAGTATAGCATTTTCATAAATTTAAGATTCAGTAATTTAGCATGGCAGTCATTCCCAGAGTTCTCAAATTGGTTTATACATTCAGTGCAATGACAATAAACCTGAGCAAGCATTTTAGAAACAAAAAGCACAGCCTATTTTATAATTTATTTGAAAAGTTTTAAATCTTGCTTAGTCAAAACAATACTGAAAAAGAAGAGCAAGGTTGAAGCTCTTACTATTCCCTGTTTTAGGACCTCAATAATTAAAAATGTTGTGATACTGCCAAAAAGAAAAACATATAAGTTAATAAAATATAGGGGAATTCCCTAAAATATAGCCACATTTATATTATTAAAATAATTCCTAGCAAAGTTACAATTTGATTCAACTGATAATAAATTAAATATAAGGTAAGCATTTTAAATATTTAAAGAAGATAATTATAATTATCTTATAATAAAAGATAATGATAAGATAAACCTTTTAACAAACGGTGCCGAAATAACAATATGTAGGCAGGCAAAAATATAAAATAAATCTCAACTCTTACCTCACACTGTACATTAAAGTAATTCAAAATATGTAATAGATTTTAATTAAAAAAACTTATTAAAACTCTGAAATAAAACACAAAAGAAAATCTTTGCGACATAAGATTAGCCAATTATTTCTTAAATAAACATAAAAAGACCATTAAAATATTGATTACATGGACTTTATCAAATTTAAACTTTTGTACTTTGAAGTAAATAATGAAGTATGTTAGATATCAGCAACTGACCGGGAAAAAGTAGCAATGTAACTGACATAAGAATTTTTTCCAGAATACAGAAAAAACTCATAACTCAAGAAGACAATTAATTTAATTTTAGAATAGGCAAATAATTTGAACAGACGCTTACCAAAAGAAGATACATGAATGGCTAATACACACAATAAAAAGCACTATACTTCACCAGTCATCTGGTAAATGACTAAAACCAAAATGAGATACTAGCACACAGACACTAGTATAGCAAACATTAAAAGAACTGACATTATCAATGTTGGCAAGGATGTGAGGCAAAGGGAATACTATATATTCCTGTGGGAATTAAATTTGCACAATTTTTGTGAAAAACAGTTTGGCATTTCATAAAATGTTAAACATACACTTACTATATAAACCTGAGATTTCACTCCTAGGTATTTGCTCAAGAGAAATGAAACGTGTGTCCACATATAAAATTGTTAAATGTATGTTAATTCAACATCATTCATTATAGACAATGAAATGAAAACAACCCAGATATTTAACAATTTTTGAGTTGATACAGAAATTATAGTGATAGTAGCGGGGCAGGTGAACTCCTATGCAGGAAGGGATGGGTGCCCCATGTAACTCGACCTTCAAGCCAAGAACAGTCTAAAAGCCTGAAAACTGAGCTGCTAGTTCTGGATAGAATCCATGGACCAGAGTGAGGACTACCACTCATGTTTGACAGTCTTCCTCCCATTTGGTCCTTACCTTTCACCACATATACCTATCTTTCTGTGATTGGTCATGGGCTGAGTCTTCATTTCCATAGCCTGAAATGTCACTCCAGCCCCTGATTGGTTGCTGGCCAAGCCGTCACTTGTCACTTCTGCCTCCAGTTGGTTCATTGCAGTATCATATCTCTTTCTGAATGATGCTTTTTCCAAAATGGCTCGCAGACCAGTCAGTGCACGCCTCTTCCTTCCCAGTCCAAAAACACCCAGAACTTAGCCCTGTACCTGGCAACCCTCTTTTGGGTCCCCTCTCTGCTGAGAGCTTTTTCTGTAACTTAATAAATCCTATACTGCCTTCCTCAGTCTCCAGTGTCCATGTGCCTTATTCTTCCTGATCATGTGCCATTACAAAATGTGATCAAACTGTACCTTTAAAATAAGTAAGTTTTATTGTTTTTTCAGATTTGTATTATTTATTGGATTATTTATTGTTAATTTGATTTATTTTCTTTTTAATTTGTAAGAGCTCTTTATTATGGTTAAAATTCTTTTATCAGCTCTATGCTTGTCCAGATGGTTGTCAGATATATTTAAATTATACTTAAATAAAGCAAAGAAAACACGTGAGTATGGTAAATATTCTGGGATGGAAACCACTAAGTAACTAATGTTGGTTCACAGTTCACACAGATGCACAGGTGTGTGTGTATGTGTGTGTGTCTAGGTTGGGAGAGTGTGGGAAGAGATGAAGGGGTTTTGCATGGTAGAGAGATTATTTCATTTTAATTTATATACCTTTGCATTTTTATTTCTCTTTAAACACAGTAACCTTAGCGCTGACTATTGGTCATCTTGTGTCTGTATAATAGCATGATTCATGTACCTAATTATGCATGTAAATAAAAAATTATATGTATATTGTATTTTCCTATCTTTAAACTGATAGTATCTCCTCCTTACAAAGTGTAAATGTGAAGATTAATGAACAGCTAATCAAATAAAATATATACTGTATAATATTTTATAATCTAAGTTCTACAAACACATTTTTAACATACTTACATAATATAAAAATTAATATTAATTGTATAAGCCCTGAAAGTGGTAAGCTAAATCACTCAAAAGTGAAATACAAGTAAACTATTTGCGAGTGAGTGAACTTACCTGTTAATTATAGGAACAAACACAATATTTATTTTCTGACAACTGATTTTAATTTAATTACTTTTAAAAATTATGATTTTTACAGTCGTTTCTGATTTCTTTTCTAAGTTGGCCTATATACTAGCTAAGGCAGCAGTCCCCAACCTTTTTGGTACCACAGACTGGTTTCATGAAAGAAACCTTTTTCCACAAACTGAGGTGGGGGTGGGGATGGTTTTGGGATGATTCAAGCATATGTTTATTGTGCATTTTATTTATATTATTATTGCATTGTAATATAATAATAAAATAATTATATAACTCACCATAATATAGAATTAGTGGGAGCTCTGAACTTATTTTTCTGCAACTTAGATGGTCCCTTCTGGTGGTGATGGGAGACAGTGACTGATCATCAGGCATCAGATTGTCATAAGGAGCATGCAACCTAGAGCACTTGCATGACCGGTTCACAATAGGGTTTGCACTCCTATAAGAATCTAATGCCAAGCCTGATTTGACAGGAGGTGGATCTCAGGTGGTAATGCGAGTGATGGGAAGTGGCTGTAAATACAGATGAAGTTTTACTGGCTTGCCAGCCTCTCACCTCCTGCTGTGTGGCCCAGGGTCTGGGAATCCCTAAGCTAAGGTATGTTGGTTAAAATAAAATCCAAGAATACTTTTATTATTACAGACATCAACATATATCGCTATATATTTAAAGACGTTAGGGATAATTTACAGAAAGATAAAAAGTAAGCTTCTAATAATGATATAAAAAGGAAGGCATTTGAAAGTTAAAATTGTCTTCAAACAAAATATATATTTGCTTTATTGCATTGAGAAGAGATCCAGACACAATTTCAGTTTGCTAAGTAAGTTTTTCAAGATCTTCTGAATACAGTGAATCAAAAGATCACTTAAAATTTCCTATCTTTAGGTTAGCCCATATTGAACTAAGAGCAATAATATTTTACTCCCCAATTTCATACTCCTTCTAATCTACAAGGAAAAGTAGATGTTTGTGTGTTTGTGTGTGTGTGTGTATGTGCTTGTATGATGTATTTATAGAAATTTAAAGGTTAAATATAGAGAATTCTCTTCAGAGATATTCATTTTCATAAGAAGTTTAATTTAGTCTACATCTGTGTTTAAATTGATGTGTTTTTTTTTTTTACCTGTGATTTGGGGGCAATTTTTCAGTATATTGTATATTCTACTAATTAAGAATGGAGAAAAGATTAATAAAGGTATCAGTGATGCCTCTTTTGGTCATGGACTTACTCTAACTACTGGAAATTCATCACTTGCCATGGCTAGTGTCTTTTCAAAGGCAAACAATTTCAAAGTGATTAAAAGTACCTAGCATGATTGTCCACAAATATGAGGACCAGATTAACACAAACAAACAATTTTTGGTCAAAATAAGACATCCCAAGTAATTTTTTGTGTACTCATTTTTGCTCTCCAAAATAAGTCATAGGGCTGTGAGCAACTAAGGAAGCAGAATTTCTTAGAAACAGACTATATTTTTTCTGTTCCTAGGCAATAGAAATAGAAATAGCCTACATTCTCTCCACATTCTTATATATTCTGTGAGCTACTTTCTTCTCTTTTGATAGAACCTTCTCTGGAGAACCATGTCAGTACTTAAGCAAAACTGCTAAACAAAAGATTATTTTGAAGCAATCATAGGCTTTACAAAAATTATCAATTTAGTCTGAACACTAATCAGCTTATTGACAAGCATCTTGAAAAGCAAAATGTTACTCCAAGTTTCTCAAAAGAATATTTAACAGTAATTCACCCTCTTCAAAAATAGATTAATGAAAGAAGAATAAGAGAAATGTCAAAGGTAAAAGGGTAAGGGTAAGGGCAAGGGTAACAAAAAGTTACTGGCCACCATACTGATGGTCAATGATTGCTCATTAAAAGAGTAATCACACAGGAAAACTCCACAGATTAATTTTAAACAGAGGCTATCAAAATTTTGAATGTAAAAGTTTTTTATATGTATAGAAAGTATCCCTTTTCATTTTAAGGAATTTTCTGAAATAGGCCTGCTTTCTATAATATCAAAGAACAATACTTATCATTAAAAAAGATAGCACCACTGTGAATAGTCATCAAGTACAACTTTGAAAAATCAAAATTACCTAAGGAATAGACACTTTCACATGTATCAAGGCAATTTACAAGTTGCAAATTAAAGCTCTAAAAGCAAACCAATTAAAAGGCAACAGAATTAAATGTCATTATTTTCTTATTAACTATAAGTGCTATTTTAGTACACTTTCTAAGAGAAAATTAAATACAAAGCAAAAACCAAAACTATGAAATTCTAGCTTATCTTTTAACAGAATATGAGTCTTGGAATTCTTAGTTTAGGTTATATTTTATGATATGAAATTACACACAAGATCGTCACAGTTCAGTGGATGTTATAAAAACATAATTTATTTTTGATCCTGGAAATAGAATATTATTTTTCTACAACATTTTCTCAGTAAAATGCATTTTAGTTGCATAAACTGTATTTAATTTAATATTAGAGATATTTTTTATTTGCCTAAGTGAACAGAATCAAAATAAAATGTAAACACTATTCGGTAACAATAGTTTAACAATTATAATAAACCCACCTTCATTATTATCTTTTTGTTTCCTTACGTCTAAAAAACAAAATTAAACCACCTTCTTCTCATGCTAGGACATTCTCACATAACTTGAAATGTGATTATGTATTAGGTGTGTTATCATGAATGGGAATGATGGCATTTTATGATAAAACTCATTAATATAATATTTTTATTTTTAATGGCCTTATATGTATGGATCATAACTTATCTAAACAATAACCTGTATTTATTTTTTGTGTTTGTAATGCCATAACCACTGCTGTGAAGACCCTCTTTTCAGCATAATTTCGTTGTTGTGTATTTGATAAGAGTGTCAAGAATAAACAATAAGGAAAATATGGTCTTCAATAAATAGTGTTGGCAAAACAGGATATTTACATGCAAAGGAATGAAATTAAACTCATATCTTAAAACATATACAAAAATAAACTTGAAATTATTTAAAAATTTAGTGTAAGACCTAAAACTGTAAAAATCCTTGCGGAAATCATAGAAAAAAATCTCCTTGACCTTGACCTTGGCAATTCTGTCATGGATATAACACCAAACGATTGGCAACGAAAGCAAACATAAGCAAGTGGAATTGCATCAAACTAAAAAGCTTCTCCACAGCAAAGAAAACAAAAAAATAAAAAATAAAAAGGCAACCTAAGTAATGTGAGAAAATATTTGGAAAGAGTATATCTGCCAAGGGGTTAATATCCAAAATATATAAAGATCACACACAACTCAATAGCAACAAAACAAATAAGTCGATTAAAATGAATGAAGGATCTCCATGTAAAATTTTCCAAAGATATACAGGTGGCCACCAGGTATATGAAAAGGTGGTCAACGTAACTAATCAATAAGGAAATACAAAACAAATTCAAAATGAGATATGACACATATTAGGATAGCCATTATCAACAAGACAAGAGATAAAAAGCATTGTTAAGGATGAGTAGAAAATAGAAGGCTTGTACATTTTTGGTGGGAATGTTCATTGTAAAAGCATTTTAAAGAAAACAATATGAAGATTGCTAAAAAATGTAAATAGAACAACCATACATTCCAGCTGTTTTACTTCTGGATATAAACCTAAAGAAAATGAAATATGTATCTTAAATAAGTATCTACATCCTCATTTCTACTGCAACATTATTAGTAATATCCAAAATGCATAAACAATCTAAGTGTTCACTGATAGATGAGTGGATAAGGAATAGGTGGTATATTCATACACTGGAATATTATTTGGACTTAAAAAAGAAGGAAATCCTGTTATTAGCAGCAATATTATGAAAGATATTATGTTAGCTGAAATAAGTTAGACACTGAAAGAAAAGTAATGCATGATCTCATTTATATGTGGAATTTTTTAAAAGTCAAACTCATAGAAGCAGAGAATAAAACAGCTGTTGACGGGATGGAGGATAGAGGAAACAGGAAATGTCAAAAGGGTACAAATTTTGCTTATAAGATGAATAAGTTCTGGAGGTCTAATATACAAGATAGTGACCATAGTTAATAATAATGTATTGTTTGCTCAAAATTTATTAAGACAGTAGGTCTTAAGTGTCCTCACTACACACACATGCAGACATACAAGGGAATGGCAACTAAATGTGGTAATTACTATATTAATTTGATTGTACAAATAATTTCATAATGTATATGTATATCTTTAATATATGCAATTTGTATTTGTCAATTATGTCTTAGTAAGGTTGAAAAGAACAAAAACAAAATAAAACAAAAGGAATAGCAATAAATTCTTTTAAAGCAGTAAAAAAAATCACTTATTTTATGTGCTAAAGTGATTCTTTACTTTTTCAGAATTAAATAATTTCTATAACCTCAAACGTGTTTTTCTTAATTCTCAAATAGATGTTACATTTAGAAAATTCACCCAGTGTTTAATTTCTTCAAGTTAAAAAATTTTATAAGGCTATAAATAGGAAACTGTACATTCATTCAAAAATATTAATTAAATGCTTATATGTTTGTGTGTGTGTCCATGTATGGACTTTTTTTTTTTTGAGACGGAGTCTTGCTCTGTCTCACTCATCAAAAATATACTTTTCTTTAGTTTTTGCATGCATTTTCCTTTAATTCTTTGAACATATTTTCCATTAATTACTCTAAAATATTTATAATATCTGATCTTAAGTTTTCTGTCTGTAAGAGCTAGCTCCTTGGCTATCTCAGGGTTAGATTCTTTCTTTTTGTGTGTCTTTGTTTGTTTGTTTGAGAGGGAGCCTTGCTCTGTTGCCCAGGCTGGAGTGCAGTGGCGCAGTCTTGGCTCACTGCAACCACCATCTCCTGGGTTCAAGCAATTCTCCTCCCTCAGCCTCCTGAGTAGCTGGGATTACAGGCGCCCACCACCATGCCCAGCTAATTTTTTTTTTTTTTTTTTGGTATTTTTAGTAGAGACGGGGTTTTGCTATGTTGGCTATGTTGGCCATGTTGACCAGGCTGGTCTCAAACTCCTGGCCTCAGGTGATCTGCCCACTTCAGCCTCCCAGAGTGCTGGGATTACAGCTGTGAGCCACCGCGCCTGGCCCAGACTTTATGAAAGAAAAACAGAGATTTACTATGGATTACCAAGTTAAGAGAAGGTGAAGAGCAGAAGTCTGAAGGAGTTGGGCAAACCATATGGACATGTGGACACCTGGAAAGGACATTTTAAGCAGAGGTTACTGAAGTCCGAAAGCCCCTAAAACAAGCACATGCCTGAAATATTGTGAGGCTCAGGAGGCCTGTGTAAGCAGTGTAAGCCAAATTCTGTGAGAGAAGGGAGAACAACAGAAAATTAAAGCAAAGCTATAACAGAAGCAATTGCCGGATTTACTCTAAATGAGATGGGAAACCATTAGTTGTATTTTGTCAGAATAATGATATTATGTGACTTAATTTAGGGAAGAATCATCCTACTTTTTGTATTGAGAACAGATTTGGGGAAGTAGTGGCAGGGAAGTGTAGAAGTTGGAAGATCCTTTAGTAGGAATATCGTCTTGCAATAATACAATGTTGAGCCAGGATCTTAGTTATGGAAGCATTAAGTAGAACAGATTTGAAGATGCACTTAATACAATTTGCGGTGCACTCTGAAAAAACAAAATGAAATAAGAGAAATTAAAATGACTCCACAGTTGTTGTCCTGAGTATCTAGAAGAACGAAGTTGTAATTTACTTGAATGGAGAAGACAATTCAGGGAGCACGTTTGCATGAAAAATGAATCATCTGGTTTGAATAAGTGAGGTTGAAGACCTAAGAGAGACAAGTACTCATAACATATTAGTTTAAAGTTCAAGGGACAGGCGGGGGTAGAGACCTCAAATTGAGAATCCTTTACATCATGTCACGAGGAGACCAAATTCAGATTACAAAAAATTAGATGTAAGTGAGCTGAAGAGAAACCAGCAAAGAAAACAAGAAAAAGAAAATACAAAAGAACAGGAGAAGTAAAATTGTGGCAGACAAAATTTTCTTCGTTTTACATAAGAGGGGATATAACAAGGCAAAAGTTAATCTGCAATTCTCATATGAAATATTTTAATTAATGTAGAATAATAGCTCATATTACATGAAATAATTTCTAGGTGATTGCCAATAAATATTACTCACATTCTGAAAGAAATATTAGGTCAAGCCCTCATTGAGCATCATCTTCATCGACTAGAAACTGGATTTTTAAAAATTAAATAATCTTACAGTGAATATCTAAAATTGTAATTATGAGAAGTAGCATCAAAAATACTAACAATTGTAAATGTTAAATGGCATGAAAAATTATTTTTGGTATAAATGATATGATTTCTAAAACGAAACTGAATAAGAAAAAAATGAACAAAACAACATAATAATGCCCCAATGTACTACAGATTTAGCATCATACTGTCAGAACAGAAGGCATTACATATGGGAAACAGAACTAGACAATTTCTGTATTTTCTATTATTAAAGAAATGCAATTATCATCATAAGCACTAGCTTAAATGATTGGTTAATATAGCTTTCCCCAGTAATTGACAAAAATCTAACAAAGTATGTATTTTCCTAATAATGCAAATTTTTGATCATTTTTCTCTTAAAATATTTATGTCAGCAATACGATGAATAAATAATAGACTAGAAATGAAGTAAGATATAAACTGTTTTCAATATTCTGCTAAAAAAGTAGTAGTGTGATATTGAGGGTGGCTATTAATTACTTTTCTCATTTTAAGAAAGAATAGACAGACACTTAAATTTCTAATGATTCATCTAAAAAATTATTATGCAATATATGTTAACAGTGACTTAAAATATCAGAAATATATACTTACAAACAAACAAATAAATATAATTTTATTTTAGAGTGGGATACAGAAGGTAATGACAGGGTTATGCCCCCACTGCAACTATGGAAGGTAAAGGGAAAGTTGCCAGGAGTGAGAAAGTCTTCAGACCATGCTACTGGTGTGACACTAATATGTGAAAGGGAAAAGGACAGGAGGATGTGTAGGAAGAATCTCAGATTGTGATATAGATCTAAGGAAGTCTCAGTGATAACACTGAGTAGTCCAGGAGGAAAGACTGACTCAGCAGGATCTAGTGTGCTCAATCCTCATGGGAGGGCTGCCTGTAGAAAGTACGGCCTTTGCTCAAATGCCTTGATGATTCCTCAGAATGCTGCAGCTGGATGCTCTAAGCTACCTGTACTACTCATGGCAGCTTGTCTATTGAAGTAATATCTAGTAAAATCTAAGCATTGGATCTCTACATCTGATGAAGTCAATAATTTCTAAACCAAACTACATACTTATCCTATGACTTATCATTGCCATTTCTTGTTATTTACTGAAGACTAAGATATTACGTCTACAAAAAGACTTATGGAAGAATGGCAAACCAAAAATAATTAAAATGCCTGTTATCAGGAGGAAAGGAGAATAGATACAAACATAGTATTATATTCATAGAATAGAATACATTCAAAACAAATAAGTAAACAAATACATATATGTAAATAGATAAATCAGATAAACAGCTAGAAATGTAAACATACATAAAAAAACAAACTACTAATACTTAGGACAACATGAATGGATGACTCTGAAGTACATTGTATTGAGCACAAGAAGTCAAGTACAAGAGTAATTTATGGTAAATGAATTCAAATAGTGGCTCCTTCCCCATGAAAGTAGAGGGATAGAGAAGAAACAAAGGATTTTTAATCGACCAATGTCACAAGGGATAAAAATGTCTTCAAATTAATTAGGATTGCCTGATGATAATCAAGAAATATGTGTAAAAATAATAAATAATGTGAGCAGTAACCTTATTAGATATTTTAACATAATAATTATACTGATATCAACAATTATATAGATATACACATAAACACATGTATGTATCTGTGCATAAATATACCTGTGTGCTTCATGTATATATATGTAAATGAACCATTGAATTAAAATAACAAAGCAGAAGAAGAACCAAGCATAGATGTTAATGAAATGTGTGTGTATGTATACCTACATATACATGCAAATGAAGATATATCATTGCATAGCATAAAGATATGAACTCCAGACCCAAACAATGTCGCTTTGAAACCTAACTCCATTATTTCTTAACTGTGAAAATTAGGCAACATGTTTAAATTCCCAAAGGTCAGTTTTCTCATTTACGTTATGGGAATACCATAATTGTTAACTTTTATGAATTGAATATTCTGTTCTCTTGATCTATGTGTCTGTATGCATACCAGTACCACACTACTTTGTTTACTTTCATTTTGCAGTATAATTCAAAGTCAGGAAATGTGATGCCTCCTGCTTTTTTCTTTTTTTCCGAGAATTGCTTTGGCTATTTAGGCTCTTACTGGTTCTGAATTAACTTAAGTATTTTTTTCTAAGTCTATAAAAAATCATGTTGATAATTTAATACAAATTGTGTTGAATCTGTAGATTGCTTTGATCATTAAAGTCATTTTCATGATATAGATTCTTTCAATCCGTAAGAATGGGGATGTGTCTCTGTTTGTATCATCTATGATTTTTTTCATCAGTGTCTTGTAGAGATTTTTCACCTTCTTGGTTAAATGTGAGTTTTTAAAATGTTTTTATAGCCATTGTAAATGAGAATGAGTTCTTAATGTGCTTCTCAGCTTGAACATTATCAGTGTATAGAAATGCTACATTATTGTACATTTATTTTGTATTCTAAAACTTTGCTAAAGTCATTGATCAAATCTAGAAGATTTTTGAGGACTCTTTAGGGTTTTCTAGTTATAAGATTATGTCATCAGCAAACAGAAATAATTTGACCTCCTCTTTTCCAATTTGGATTCTTTACATTTTTTTTCTCTTGCCTGATTGCTCTGACTAGGACTTACAGTACTATATTGAATAGAGGTGGTAAAAGTGAACATCTTTGTCTTGTTTCAGTTGTTAGGTGGAATGCTTTCAAATTTTCCTTGTTCAGTATGATGTTGGCTGTGGGTTTGTCATATATGGCTTTTATTATTTTAAGGTGTTTCTTTGATACCTAGTTTCAAAGTTTAGAGTTTTTATCATGTTGTATTTTATTGAATGCTTTTTTTTTAATTGTAACATGAGTTTTTTAATTGGAAATCTTTCTTTACTTCTGATGTAGGCATTTAACACTATAAACTTTTATTTTAGCATTGCCTTTTCTGTATCCCAGAGGATTTGGTATGTTTGTCTCCATTTTCATTTGTTTCAGATTTTTTTTATTTCTGCCATGATTTCATTATTTATTCAAAGATCATTCAGGAGCATATTGTTTAATTTCTATCTACTTGTGTAGTGTTGAGAAATTGCTCTTGATATTTATTTCTAGTTTTATCCATTGTTGTCCAAGTAGATACTCTATCTGATTTTGATTTTTTTAAAATTCATTGAGACTTGCTTTATGGCCAAGTATATGGTCTATTGTGTAGAATGTTCAATGCACAGATGAGAAAAATGTGTGTTCTCCAGTTGTTGCATAGAATGTTCTGTAAATGTTTATTAGGTCCATTTGTCTAGAGTCCAGTTTAAGTTCAGAATTTCTTTGTTGATTTTCTGCCTCAATAATCTGTTTAGTGATGTCAGTGTGGTGTTGAAGTCTCCCAGTGTTATTGGATTTATGTCTGTCTCTTTTCTTAGGTCTAGTGGTATTTGCTTTATGAATCTGGGTGCTCTGGTGTTGGGTGGACATATAATTAGAATTATTCTATCTTCTTGTTGAATTGAACCCTTTATCATTATATCATGACATTATTTGTCTGTTTTGTAGTGTTGGTGGTTTAAAGTCTGCTTTATCTAATATAAATATGACTATCCTTACTCATTTTTGGTTTCTTTTTGGATGGAATATCTTTTCCACCATATTTTTTGAGACTGAGAATGTTCTTACAACTTAGGTTTCTTGAAGAAAGCTTGTTTTTTTAATACACTCCATCATCATTCTATATTTTTATGTGGAACAATTATTTATGTTCAAGGTTAATATTTATATGTGAGGGGCTTGTTCCTATCAAATGTTAACTGTCATGCAGATGCTTTGTAGTCTCAGTTGTGTAATTGCTTTGGATCTGTGACCTTTGTATTTTCATGGACTTTTAGGAGGCATATATTTCCTTTCATTTCCATGTTTAGAATTCCTTTGACCATTTCTTACAGGTTCAATCTAGTGGTGACACATTATCTTAGTCTTTGCTTCTCAGGGAAAGTCCTTATTTCCTCTTACATACATGAATCTTAGTTTGGCAGGATAGAACACTCTTGGCTGGTAGATGTATTTTTTTTTTTTTAAGCAGGCTGAAAATAGGTCCCAATCTCTTCTAGCTTGTAAGGTTTCTGCTGAGAAGTCTACAGTTAGTCTGATGGCATTTGCTTTATAGGTAATTAGACAAACTCCTCTCTTGTAGCTTTCAACAATTTATTTTTTCACATTTACTTTGGATAGTCTGATGATTATATGCCTTTATGATATTTTTCTTTCACAGAATCTTTCATGTGTTTTCTAAGCTTCTTGTATCTTGATGTCTAATTCTCTAGCTAGACCAGGGAAGTTTTGCTAAATTATACAGTCATATATGTTTTCCAAGCTTTTCAATTTTGTTTTCCTTCAGGAATGCCTATAACTCATAGGCTTGTTTGCTTTGCATAAGACCATATTTTTGAAGACTTTGTTTATATTTTTAATTATTTTTTTTCTGGCTAGTTTCATCCAAAGGACAAGTCTTCAAGCTCTGAATTTTTTCTTCTTCTTGGTCTACTCAAAAAAGCTTTCAATTATAATTAGTAATTCCGTCAGTGATTTTTTTTCTTTCTAGCAGTTCTATTTTTGTAATCTAGATCTTTTTAGTAAATTTTTCACTCATATCCTGAATTGTTTCTCTGATTTATTTGTATAGATTTTCAACTTTCTCGGGGACTTGTTGAGCTTCCTTGCAATCTAAATGTTGAATACTTTATCTGTAATAACAGAATTTTCATTTTGGTTAGCCTCCATTGCTGGAAAGGTAGTGTGATTCCTAGAAAGTATTGTTTAACTGTTTTTTTGTTTTTGTATTGCCAAGGTTTTTACACAGATTTTTTCTCTGTCTGGAGAAGCTATCACTTCTTATTTTTGAACTTGCTTTCATTCTGATGGGACTTTTTTATTTTCCCACATTGTCGGTATGACTGTAATTATGTTGTATATGATTGTTTGGCTTCAATTCTAACTGCTTTCAGATTGAAAAGGCGCTGTATGAGTTCCTTGTTTACAGATAGCTTTTGCTTAGTGGCTTTCTCATATGCCGATTGATAACAATGTTTTGGGAATATAAGCAGACTAACTATCCTCTTTAGTTCTGGGAGTGCAGTGGTCTTGGGAAGCTTATCTCATTCTCTAGCACCAAGGCCTTCTGTCAACAGATTTTTCATTTGGATGTTCAGTTCAATCTCCAGTCCAGTAGTTGTCACTTAGGAGTAAGAGCTGGCTCACTCTTAGTTACTCCAAAGACTATGGGAAGCATAGGCCCAAATGGGGATGGCAAGGAGAGTTCATGGTGAAATGCACAAAGGTATATGGTGGAAGAGGGAGGTGCACCAGCGACATACGCTAGGAAGGCAGGAAGGCAATCCACTTTCCTATCATAACCCTGTTCCATGGCTCCTGGCCTTTAGTTCAGATAGACAGTTTTTATGTCTAGGTTGCAACGGAACTGATGTTTGCAGAACATTTCCACCCCACAGCTACCGCCAAAATAGTCCTGGGGCAGAACTTCTTTCCTTAGCCCAAAGAAGACAGCTCTGCAGCTGGACCACACTCCGCAACAGGAATCCTTCTGCTCTGTGTAGGAAGGGGCCGGGGGAAAACTTTCAGTGGGTGTACAGCCACTTTCAATAGCCCTGGAAAACTGTCCTCGGGTGCACTCAAGCAAACCCCTGAAGCAACTTCAAGCAGAAAGATCGAAGTTGTGTCCATTCCAGTGGATAAGGGGGCAAAATATTCCCTCTCCGTGTCCATTCCTGGTCACTGGTGCCACCTGTCTCCTGGGGTAGAACCTCACTTCTCCCCTTTGGAGCCTGGTACCATACTCTCTTCTCCAGTGGGTAAAGGCAAAGTCACCTTCTGCTCAGAAGCAGGGACTCTCAGGCAGGGGAGAGTACACAAACGTTTTCTTTGCCCAAAGAGTGCTCTAACACACTGCAGTCCCCATTCCCCTAGGGGTAGCCCATGTTGAGGGCAAGACCTCCAGAAATCCTGCAGCACCTCAGGGTCTTGACAGTCCCCCTGTAGTTGCCACAGTCTCAGTGGGTTCTACCGGGTTGTTTGCAGGAAATCGAATGATGCGGAGACAGAAGGGCTGAGATTCTCTGGGCAGAACGGCAGCGCACAACCAATAAAGTGCCCACCTCCTCAGCTTGGGTTTGACATGAGGGTGAGTGAACCTTTGCGAACTGGCCTCCTGATGCTGTGCTCCCAAGGACTCCTCAAATGGCCACCAGCAGCAGTTCCTGGGCTTGGGGGTGCAGAGGAGCTCATCAGCATTTTGGCAGTCAACAATCTGCTGCAGGTGGAAGGGGAGCAAAGAAACAGCCAACCTACTCTTTTCATGGGATTACAAGTTCCTCAGGGGGCATTAACTTCCAAACTCTTGCTGCCTTCTTTTTCTGCGCCCCAGATTCGTCCCATGGGTTCTCTGACATGTTCTGAAACTCTTCCTTCAGTATTCTACTCTGGCCATGATCATTTACCTGTAACTTTGGTTTTTATTTCTGAGAAGAACCAGTAGCTAGTGTCCGCAGTCAGCCATCTTGGAAACAAAAACAAAAATGAAAACAGGAAAACATAAGTCTTATTTAAGAAAATATTTTCCTTCTATTAATTCAATCAAATTGTCACACAAGTTAAATTTCATGAAAAAATTCTTTATTTTCTAAGCATTTACCCTACATTTAATTAACCTATAATAATGTGACATAGTAATAAATTTATTGCATAAAATGTATTTAAGCCTAAATATAATTATCTTACTTGGCAGTAATTTGCTTTAGTTGGCTTATTATCTCCTCATATTACATTTTACTGCTTTTAGCATGGGGCTCTTTAAGCCAAATTTATTAAATGTTACCAGTCAATCATACAAATAGAAGAAAAATATTTACCAGCCCACTAAATGTTTTACCAGCCGTTCTGCCTTTGTGGCACCCCAAGTGTAGTAAAATTAATGCAATTATCATTCTTCATGATTCATTCAGCAGTTCTTTTTCTCTGAATCCATAACAAATGTTTTTTTTTTCTAAATTCTATTCATTAATTGTGAATTGTACTTGATTTGGCACATTGAGTATAATAAGTCATGATCTTTTAATGTCTGGACAATGACAAAATAAAATATTTCTTATATAACAAATATTGAAATACATTAATGCATATTTTAAACCTGAATATTAAATACAATACTAGAGAAGGGAGAGAATATAGTTAGGACAATAAATTATTGAAGAAGTGATTTTCCTGTGATGACTATACCCATTTTCCAGAAACTAATTTTATTTTTGCGGTGTGTGTGAAGAAAGTTTGGAGGCTTCTGTTTCAATCACTGTACTCAAAACTTAATTTTCTATTATTCACAGAGAAATTGTTTTTCTGGAAATTGGCAAGAGGAAGGAAGTAATAATAAAAGATGACTCATGCAGATCCCATATGACCATCTTACATTGTTACTCTTGTGCCACTGTTTCCCCAGCAGTCCATTACTGGTTTAAAGAGCATTGGGATATAACTCTAGAAATATGGATTCTTTTCTCACCCCTGACACTCATTCAAGGTGGAGACTTAACCTTAATGCCAAGGTTATTGGCATTTAACTTTAGCATTTAACCTTGCTGAACTACAGTGTCCTTCCTCAATGTTAGAAGAAGCTTAGATAGTTAAATAATTTCTAAGGATTATCTATCTGGATTATTAGGATTTTTCATCATTCTTGGCCTGATTGTCACAAGAAGACAGGACATAGCTAGTTGCAAGTGCATCCTCACTCAAAGTTACTTTTTTTTTTTTTTTTAATACAGAGTCTTGCTCTGTCACCCAGGCTAGAGTGCAGTGGCGCAATCTCGGCTCACTGCAAGCTCCGCCTCCCGGGTTCACGCCATTCTCCTGCCTGAGCCTCCAAGTAGCTGGGACTACAGGCGCCCACCACCACACCCGGCTAATTTTTTGTATTTTTAGTGGAGACAGGGTTTCACCGTGTTAGCCAGAATGGTCTGGATCTCCTGACCTCATGATCCGCCCGCTTCGACCTCCCAAAATGCTGGGATTACAGGCGTGAGCCATGGCGCCCGGCCGTTACTTTAACATGTATATATTATTTTCAAATTTATCAAAATAAAATGATGATAATTCTTGATGTTTTAAAATGTGAGCATCATCTATCCTGAGCAGTCAGCAAAGGTGTAAAAGAAATAGAAGACATTATCTAGTCTTGAAAAATATGTGAAACCTGAAAAATACATAAAGTCATGAATTCATCATACATATAAGTAAAGCTAGTCATAGTTCATGTAAGAGAATTTTTACAAAAATTAGACGGTTCAAGGGATACAAAAATGGCATGGATTAAAAACTAGGAGAAACTGGAATTTATAGCTCAGTGGACACAGATTTCCAAAAAGAAATAAAGGAGTTATAGCATTGACCAAAAATTGAGAGAGAACTTATTACAGAAGTCAAGATATGGATCATTTTAAGATTGAGAGATAATAAAAAATGTCAAATTCCTCCAGGAGGTGAAGTGCTCATTTGATTTGTCAACAAAGATGATATGGTGATCTTGGAGAAGACAGGTTAAGAATACCTCTGGCTGGCCAGGTGCGGTGGATCATGCTTGTAATCCCAGCACTTTGGGAGGCTGAGACAGGTGGATCATTTGAGGTCAGGAGTTGGAGACCAGCTTGGACTACGTGGTGAGACCCTGTCTCCAATAAAAATACAAAAATTAGCCAAGCATAGTGGCGTGCGCCTGTAATCCCAGCTACTCGGGAGGCTGAGGTAGGAGAATCGTGTGAACCTGGGAGCAGAGTGAGACTCCATCTCAAAAAAAAAAAAATTAAAAAAAATAAAAGGAAAGAATACCTCTAGGCTTTTCTTGTAGTAAGTTGCTGCCAATTGCATACAATAGTCCTCTTAGATGCTAGGCGAAAGTAAATTTATCTGAGGTGCAATTAGGTTTAGTATAGGTCAACACAAACATCAAATGGGGACTGTCATAACCTTTTCCTATTCGTATTTTTTCGTTCCTATTTGACATTTGTTCTTTGTGTACCCACCATTTACCAATGCGGCTTTCACTGGTAAATTCAATGAAAGTTGAATGAGTTGTACCTCTAAAGGAACTATCCATTCTGAATTTTTAGTGTCTTCTATTTGGTGAACTCATGAAGTTTGATTTAATTTCTTGAGAAATTTAAGGTATCATATGATGTGAATGAAATGATCCAGGAAAAAAGCAATTAGGGGCTACATATCCTACTTTTAAAGTTTCTTTATTTATTTTTTTACAGGTGGTATATTTATGAACAAATTAACACCTGCTAAAGTGATGTAATCCTCACCCACACTGCATCTGCTTATTCACAAAATCAAAATGAATATTTTCTCAGCCGTTTCTAAATTTGCTTTGTGCTCGGAGTTCATTTGCTCTACATTTTCATTTCAGTATCGAATTGTTGAATTGGGACTTGGACCCCCTTGGTGTACTTAGTTGTATATGAAGCTGTGAACTGTACAATCATTTCCAGCAGGTTCTCTCTAATGTAAGCCTCTGAATGAGACAAAAAATGTTTAAATATTCTTCATCAATAGAACCAAAAAGGAGTGCTCCTGGGACTCAGTCCCAACATTATATAGATTTTCTACTTTTCTTTAGTCACGTCTATGAGAAGCCTTTTGGGAAAGTGATGCCTCCACTGGTTCAATTACTATGATCAGTCTACGAACTTGCTGAACAATATCTTAGAGAAGTCCATCAATATTAACTCTATTGTTAAATAGAACAAGTCAGGGAAGCCTCTATTCAAATCCTTCTCTTTTATGTTTGCACACTTTTTCTGGGTACTCAGACATTTTTGTAACCATTGTGGAATTCTACTCCTTACCACTTCATGCTTTACAGAGTTCAGTTCCTCAGTTATTTGCTAGTTAATTGATAAACTGATGTTAATTAAATGTTGGCAATGCCCTTTTACTTCAGTTGGGTCTTAAATAATGAAACTATGATTTCACTAAGAACTAAGGGCTCTACAATAGAGGGTGGGTGCATTTAAGGGAAAAGAAAGATTGTGAACCACACAAATGACTCTCTCTTCCACTCTACCCTCC
Organism: Pongo pygmaeus; assembly: GCF_028885625.2. Classification (NCBI taxonomy): domain Eukaryota; kingdom Metazoa; phylum Chordata; class Mammalia; order Primates; family Hominidae; genus Pongo; species Pongo pygmaeus. Next base: position 41,660,669 of record NC_072388.2, on the reverse strand, counting down.
TTTGTGGCAGGAAGTTGTTCATCCAACCAAAAATTCTGGACATGTGAATTCCCTTTTTAAATACTTTTCTATCAATCTGTTTGACTATGAGATAACATCAAAGCAATTAAACGTATTACACATGACTTTCCAAAATTTGATCACTCTGTAACTGATTCCACTTAATATAGTGCAATACTATGAAAAGTTGAGAGAACATCTATGTAGGATATTTTAATAACAATAAAAAGGAAATTTGTCGTAGTGATATTTGATATGCTTATTCTTACAGAAAAATAATTACTTTATAGTTTATTTGATAGCTTTTATATGTTACCTAAATAGGAGGAAGTCTGGAATTCCCAACATAAAGAGAGTTTTAGTATGTTCTGCCTGTATTTATATAGTGGCATTGTAGTTTATATGTACTGGTCATGTGAATTTAAAAAAAAAAAAATCAAATTTTAACCCTTGTGAGATCAAACTTTAACCCTTGTGGAGAAAAAAGAACAAGAAGAATACAATGTAAACAAGAACAATAAGCAAAGAGAAAACCCAAGGACGAGATTAACTATTTTAGAAGTTTTAGTCAATAATATTGAATGAAAATTACCAAAACATTGGAATCATCAAGAGACAAAATTAAATGGAGATTTTTATCTATTATTGTTAAAAATATGTTCTTAAGAATACAATGTACTGACATTATGATTAAAGCATAATTGCAAAGATATTTACAAACAAATTATAGAACACAGACAAAAACTTTTCTCTTAGGGACAAAATTGCAATATTTTATTTATTTTACTTTTACTTATCCTTTAATAATTTTTCAGTGTATCACTAGAAATATAATAGTTAGATGTATATTATTTATGTGTGTGTATATATATATATGTATATATGTATAAAACTGCTGGTATTAATGCGTTCAGGAATTCAGCATTAAGTAAATTGTGAATGTACTCCTTGAAATTGTGCAATGGAAAGACGCTGGATACATGGTCCAAAGAATTGAGAGACCAGTCAGGCAATGGACTTGGTATATTTACCCCTACGCTTTCATTAAGAGAATTCTGAATTTTTTTTGCTGTATGCTGATTGGTATCTTTTTTATAGACCAACATTTCTTTGAAGTTTCAATACAAAGTCAATTTCTCAGAAAAAAAAATACAGGTTCCCCAAAAGAGAGGTAGTCATTCTCTCCTACCTGCTCTAATAGACTATGTAGAACATACTGTTGTCATAGAAATTTATAAAATTACAGCTGTTATATTTTTCCATGTTGCTCTTCCTTTGCAAACTCATTATTTTTAGAGAGCATGAATCACATGCTATCTATAACATAACCTCAAAACCTAACAGTATTTAAATCTTCTAAGATATTAAAAATTATTTCAATTTGTTTAATTTAGATATGACTATTTAAGTGCTGCTATTGTAACTTTTCATATGCTGAACTTTTGTTTTTTCATTTTCAACTTATTTTAAGTTCAGGGGTACATGTGCGAGATGTGGGGGTTGTTACATAGGTAAATGGGTGCCATGATGGCTCGCTGCAAGATCATCCCATCACCTAGATATAAAGCCCGGCATTCATTTGCTATTCTTCCTGATGCCCTCCCTCCTCCCAACCCCTACCCACCGACAGGTCCCAGTGTGTGTTGTCCTTGCCATGTGTCCATGTGTTCTCATCATTCGGCTACACTTATAAGTAAAAACATGCAGCATTTGGTTTTCTGTTCCTGGGTTAGGTTGCTGAGGATAATGGCTTCCAACTCCACCCATGTCCCTGCAAAGGATATGATCTCATTCCTTTTTATGGCTGCATAGTATCGCATGATGTATATGTACCACACTTCTTTCTCATCGAATCTATCATTGGTGGACATTTAGGTTGATTTGATGTCTTTGCTATTGTGAATAGTGCTGCAAGGAACATATGCATGCATATATCTTTATAATAGAATGATTTATATTTTTTTGGTTATATACTCAGTAATGGGATTGCTGGGTCAAATGTTATTTCCGCTTCTAAGTCTTTGAGGAATCACTACACTGTTTTCCACAATGGTCCAGCTAATTTACACTCCCACCAACAATGTAAAAGCATTCCTTTTTCTCCACAACCTCTCGAGCATCTGTTGTTTTTTGACTCTTTAGTAATAGCCATTCTGACTGGCGTGAGATAGTATCTCATTGTGGTTTTGATTTGCAATTCTCCAATGATCAGTGATGTTAAACTTTTGTTTATATGTTTACTGGCTGCATGGATATCTTCTTTTGAGAAGTCTCTGCTTATCTCCTTTGCTCACTTTTTGACAGGGTTGTTTGCTTTTATCTTGGAAATTTGTTTAAGTCCCTTGTAGATGCTGGATATTAGACCTTTGCCAGATGGACAGAATGCAAAAATTTTCTCCCATTCTGTAGGTTGTCTGTTCACTCTGATGATAGTTTATTTTGCTGTACAGAAGCTCTTTCATTTAATTAGTTTTCATTTGTAAATTTTGGTTTTAGTTGCAATTGCTTTTGGCATTTTTGTCATGAAATCTTTGCCCATGTCATAAATGGTACTGCCTAGGTTTTTTTCTAGGGTTTTTGTAGTTTGGAGTATTAAATTTAAGTCTTCAATTTACCTTGAGTTGATTTTTGTATATAGTGTAAGGAAGGGGTCTAGTTTCAAGGTTCTGTATATGACTAGCCAGTTATTGGTCTATGTGTCTGTTCTTATACGAGTAACATGCTGTTTTGGCTACTGGAGCCTTGTAATATAATTTGAAGTTGGGTAGTGTGATGCTTCTAGCTTTGTTCTTTTGGCTTAAGATTGTCTTGGTTATTTGGGGTTTTTTTGTTCCATATGAATTTTAAAATAGTTTTTTTCTAATTATTTGAATGATGTCAATGGTACTTTAATGGAAATAACAGTGAATCTATAAATTGCTTTTGAGAGTATGACCATTTTCACAATGCTGACTCTTCCTATCCATGAGCATGGAATGTTTTTTCATTTGTTTGTGTCCTCTCTGATTTCTTTGAGCAGTGATTGCAGTTCTCCTTGAAGAGGTCCTTCACTTCCCCTATTAGCTATATTCCTAGGTATTTTGTGTGTGTGTGTGGCAATTGTGAATGAGAGTTTCTTCATGATTTGGCTCTCTGCTTGCCACTTGTTGTTGTATAGAAATGCAAGTGACTTTTTAAAAAAATTTTGCACATTGTTTTATATCCTGAGACTTTTCTAACGTTGCTTATCAGCTTCAGAAGTTTTTTGGCTGAGACAATGGGGTTTTCTAAACATAGGATCTTGTCATCTGCAAAGATATTTTCACTTCCTCTCTTATTATTTTAATAACTTTTATTTCTTTCTCCTGCCTGATTTCCCTGGCCAGAACTTCCAATATTATGTCAAACAGGAGTGGTGAGATAGGGCATACTTGTCCTGTGCCAGTTTTCAAGGGGAATGCTTCTAGCTTTTGCCAATTTAATATGATATTTGCCGTGGGTTTGCCATAAATGGCTCTTACTATGTTAAGGTATGTTCCTTCAATATCTAGATTTTTGAGATTTTTTAACATAAAATGATGTTGAGTTTCATCTGGATCAAATGGACCTGATATCTACTGGACTCTCCACCCAAAAACAACAGAATATACATTCTTCTCATTGCCACACGGCACTTACTCTAAAATTGATCACATAATTGGAAGTGAAACACTCCTTAGCAAATGCAAAAGAACTAAAATCATAACAAAGAGTCTTTCAGATTGTGGCAAAATCAAATTAGAAATCAAGATTAAGAAATTAACTCAAAACCACACAACTATTATATATGGTAATTCAACAACCTTCTCCTGAATGGCTCTTGAGTAAAGAATGAAATTAAGGCAGAAATCAAGAAGTTCTTTGAAACTAATGAGAACAAAGAGACACCATACCAGAATCTCTGGGATGCACTTAAAGCAGTGTTAAGAGGAAATTTTATAGCATTAAATGCCCACATCAAAAATCTAGAAAGACCTCAAGTTAGCAACCTAATATCACAAAAAAAGAACTAGAGAACCAACATCAAACAAACCCCAAAGCTAGCAGAATACAAGAAATAGCCAAGATCAGAGGTGAATTGAGGAAAAAGAGACAAAACAACATTCAAAAGATCAATGAATCCAGGAACTGTTTTTTTTTTTTTTTAATTATTAAAATAGACAGACCGGTAGCTAGACTAACAAAAAAGAAAAGAAAAAAGATTCAAATAAACAGTCAGAAATGATAAGGGTCATATCACCACCGACCCCACAGAAATGTAAACAACCATCAGACACTACAATAAACATCTTTATGGATGTAAACTAGAAAATCTAGAAGAAATGGATAAATTCCTGGACGCATACATCCTCCCAAGACTGAACTAGTAAGGAATTGAATCCCTGAATAGACCAATAATAAGTTCTGATATTGAGGCAGTAATAAATAGCCTACCAACAAATACAAGCCCAGAAACAAAAGGATTCACAGCTAAATTCTACCAGAGGTACAAGGAAGAGCTGGTACGATTCCTATCGAGAATATTAAAAAAAAATTGAGAAGAAGGGATTCCTCCCTAACTCATTCTAAGAGGCCAGCATCATTCTGATACCAAAGCCTGGTGGAGATACAAGAAAAAAAAGAAAACCTCAGGTAAATATCCTTGATAACATCGATGCAAAAATACTCCACAAAATACTGGCAAACCAAATCCAGTAGATTAAATTGTGGGTAAAAACTTATCCACAATGATCAAGTAGGCTTTATGAGATGCAAGGTTGGTTCAACATATGCAAATCAATAAATGTGATTTATCACATGAACAGAACGGAAGACAAACACCACGTGATTATCTCAGTAGATGCAGAAAAGGCCTTCCATATGTTGAACTTTCCTACAGGCATGCCATGTTTTTTTGACGCAATCTGGAAAACATTTTATTATTTTCTTTGAAAACCCAAATGTACTGTCTGTGTTTCTGTGAAGGCTGCTTTCCCACATTAGCTTCACCAAAATTTCATTCAGCTTTGTAGGTATCTCTGTTATAGACCATAATGCACTACATCTGTCCATATGTCTTATTTCCCTAGGTAATGAATACTTCAAAGGCAAAATGATGTATATTTTTGTTACATGTATTTGTCCACTCAGTGCTTTAGGAAATATTTGTATATTTTCTTAAAATGTATGTATATATTTCCTTAAGAAATATGTGTATAAACACACACATGCTGTATCCACACAGATGCATACATATAAAGAACCAAGTGCCCCTGCTGATCACCACAGTATTATAGAAGTCAGATTTTCTGCTAGTTCATAGTGACTGTAACATAGCACACCCTCATAAACCTTATTTAATATTTGAAGATCAGGGTTCTGGTAAATTAGAGGCAAAAATAGTTTTATTATTGTGTTTTCTGTCTTTATTTGTTTTGGTTTTCAATTTTGTGTTTTTAAATGACAGCTTGAGTGACTCCTCACAGGAATAAAAGTTCTTAGAGTGACCTTGGCGTGTGATCAGTGGGAGAGGTATCTGAACACATTATTACACACTCATTTTACTGTAACTAAAAGTTGTGGTAAAGGCAATTAATTTTCCTTCATTAGTCTCTATTGTGCAATATCAAAAAGAATAGGAGTGAATTGCAGATAAAATGTTTCAATAGCCTTCTCCAAACCTGTCTAGAAAAATATCCGTATTTTATATTTTTAAAGTTTTTTAATGCAAAATATATTTCACTGAATAATTTAAATTGGTTGAAGTGTCATGCATGCTTATTAGAGAAAGATAAAAAATTTATAGAAAAGGAAATGATTAAAAACTTGAAATCTAGGCACACCATTTATAGAAAATTACTAACATTTTGACATACTTATTTTGTATTTCTATTTTGTGTATACATCGTGGAGTTTAATAGGAAGTATTTAATGTTAAAAATTGAGGCCGGGCATGGTGGCTCACGCCTGTAATCCCAGCACTTTGGGAGGCCGAGGCAGCTGGATCATGAGGTCAGGAGTTCAAGATCAGCCTGGCCAAGATGGTGAAACCTCGTCTCTACTACAAATATGAAAATTAGCTGGGCATGGTGGAGGACACCTGTAATCCCAGCTACTTGGGAGGCTGAAGCAAAGAATTGCTTGAACCGGGGAGGGAGAGGTTGCAGTGAGCCGAGATTGCACCACTGCACTCCAGCCTGGGCAACAGAGGGAGACTCCTTCTCAAAAAACAAACAAACAAACAACAAAAAAAATTGAAACAATTTTTTATAATTATTGGACATTTTATTTTGACATTGTGCACATGTACCCTAAAACTTAAAGTATAATAATAATAAAAAAAATTACCAATATACAGAAAGTTGCAAAGGTAGTGCAGAGAGGTCCTGTGTACTCTTCACCCATTTTTTCCCAAAGATCATGACTTAGATATATATAGTACTATATATATATATATATATAAACTTGACATGGATACTTTTTGTGTATATACTTCTATGTCATTTTATCTCATGTCATTTTATGTACGTCATTTTATCCCACTGTACACAAAGAACAGAACTATTTCATACCAAGAGTTTCCCTCTTTCTGCTCCTTTATAGTCACACCCATACTCTCTACCTCATACACACTCTTGCTATTCCAAAACCCCGACAACCGTTAATCTGTTTTCCATCTGTATAATCTTGTCATTTCAATAATGTGGTATAAATGGAATTATACAATGGGATGTCACATAAATGGAACTACATAAGCTTTTGAGATTAGCTTTTTAAAAATAATTATTTTATTTTATTTTTTAAGTTTTGGTGTACATGTACAGGATGTGCAGGTTTATTACATAGGTAAATATGTACTAGGGTGGTTTGCTGCACCTATCAACCCATCACCTAGGTGTTAAGCCCAGTATGCATTAGTTCTTTCCCTAATGCTCTTCCCACCCTGCCTTCCCCCAACAAGCCTCCATAAGGGTTGTTCTCCTCCCTGTGTCTGTGTCCATGTGTTCTCATTGTAAAACTGAAGCAATTTAATAATATTTTGGGATATTGGTTTTATTAACAATATCTTTTCAATTTCGCTTTATGTCCCTTAGGTCCATGGAAATGGAGTAATAAAAATTATTGATTAATGAGTGGCTCCTTTTTCTTTATTTATAATCTACTTAAATAATTCAATAAGTAACTTTGAATTTAATATCCAATTTAAATTAAGACCTTTACAATAAATTTTAACTATCTCTATAAATTTCCAATGTTGCACCTCTGCTTATATAAAAATTTTCCTGAATCTTACTGCTACCTATTTGTTATCTTTTTACATACTTTTAATTCATTAATATGTATTCCTGAAAGCATTATTGTTTTATATGGTTATTATTAACATCAGAGAATATTATTTAACTTTTAGCATATAAGTTAAATTCATAAAATGCATTAATCTGTTTATTAATTTTAACCTCATATGACCAAATATGTCCTTTAACATAATTTAAATTGTTCTGTTAATTAGGTTTATCATACAAAATTAAAATAATTTTCTTATCTCCAAATAATAGATACTAGTAGTAAGCCTATCAAAGACTAAAGAAATTCATGAAGTAGAAAGTAAAAATCGATTCAGTTTCACAATCAAACAGATAGCCTTAGTTAGAAGTTTAATATAACTCTTGTAAATTTGTTTGAGTTCATTGTAGATTCCGGATATTAGCCCTTTGTCAGATGAGTAGGTTGAGAAAATTTTCTCCCATTTTGTAGGTTGCCTGTTCACTCTGATGGTAGTTTCTTTTGCTGTGCAGAAGCTCTTGAGTTTAATTAGATCCCATTTGTCAATTTTGGCTTTTGTTGCCATTGCTTTTGGTGTTTTAGACATGAAGTCCTTGCCCATGCTTATGTCCTGAATGGTAATGCCTAGGTTTTCTTCTAGGGTTTTTATGGTTTTAGGTCTAACATGTAAGTCTTTAATCCATCTTGAATTAATTTTTGTATAAGGTGTAAGGAAGGGATCCAGTTTCAGCTTTCTACATATGGCTAGCCAGTTTTTCCAGCACTATTTATTAAATAGGGAATCCTTTCCCCATTTCTTGTTTTTCTCAGGTTTGTCAAAGATCAGATAGTTGTAGATATGCGGCATTATTTCTGAGGTCTCTGTTCTGTTCCATTGATCTATATCTCTGTTTTGGTACCAGTACCATGCTGTTTTGGTTACTGTAGCCTTGTAGTATAGTTTGAAGTCAGGTAGCGTGATGCCTCCAGCTTTGTTCTTTTGGCTTAGGATTGACTTGGCGATGTGGGCTCTTTTTTGATTCCATATGAACTTGAAAGTAGTTTTTTCCAATTCTGTGAAGAAAGTCATTGGTAGCTTGATGGGGATGGCACTGAATCTATAAATTACCTTGGGCAGTATGGTGGGCAAAGGACATGAACAGACACTTCTCAAAAGAAGACATTTATGCAGCCAAAAAACACATGAAAAAATGCTCACCATCACTGGTGGTGCATTTGCATCAGAGAAATGCAAATCAAAACCACAATGAGATAGCATCTCACACCAGTTAGTGTGGCAATCATTAAAAAGTCAGGAAACAACAGGTGCTGGAGAGGATGTGGAGAAATAGAAACACTTTTACACTGGTGGTGGGACTGTAAACTAGTTCAACCATTGCGGAAGTCAGTGTGGCGATTCCTCAGGGATCTAGAACTAGTAATACCATTTGACCCAGCCATCCCATTACTGGGTATATACCCAAAGGACTATAAATCATGCTGCTATAAAGACACATGCACACATATGTTTTTTGCGGCACTATTCACAATAGCAAAGACTTGAAACCAACCCAAATGTCCAACAACAATAGACTGGATTAAGAAAATGTGGCACATATACACCATGGAATACTATGCAGCCATAAAAAATGATGAGTTCATGTCCTTTGTAGGGACATGGATGAAATTGGAAATCATCATTCTCAGTAAACTATCGCAAGGACAAAAAACCAAACACCGCATGTTCTCATTCATAGGTGGGAATTGAACAATGAGAACACATGGACACAGGAAGGGGAACATCACACTCTGGGGACTGTTGTGGGGTGGGGGGAAGGGGGGAGGGATAGCTTTAGGAGATATACCTAATACTAAATGACGAGTTAATGGGTGCAGCACACCAGCATGGCACATGTATACATATGTAAATAACCTGCACATTGTGCACATGTACCCTAAAACTTAAAGTATAATAATAATTTAAAACAATAGAAGTTTAATGTAAATCTACCCAGACATAAATATCATGCCCAATTTTGAAGGCATTACTTCAAGTTGGTATATGAAGAGCATCTTTAATTTTTATAGCTGTAGTATAATATGTAAAACAATGTCTTACTAAGGCTCATGTACAGAAGAACTGATTTATATACTTTTAACAAATGTCTTTGTATTATTATTGCATGCCTCTGTACATGCTTCCAAAAGAGACATAAAGTATTTAGAAGTGAATGAAAGAATATTGAAATTTTTGAGTTATAAAGATAATGCCCCCCATCAAGGGGTTTTCTTAACAGTCACACAGTGTTTGAGAGTACCTGTTTAACCCCACTTGATAATATTGGCTTTTATTAATATTCTTGACACTGTGTTATAGCATATTATAAGGTAAAATCAATAACCAAAGTACCATATATAGAAAACAATTCAGAATCATCTGTATCTGCTTAACTTTAAATATAATGGCTTGTGATTACATGTTCAAAGATGCATGGAAAAAAAATTGAATCGATTTTGCTCTTCAGGAAAGAGATAGCTTGATTTCAGCATGGGAATATATCTGGAAAAGAGGGGTTAATGGTTGTTGGCTCAATTACTGCAACTTGAATGAACAACTTTTTTTTTTTTTTTTGAGAGCTTGAGGGTAAATTAAGACAACATTTAGCTCTGCTTCTTATTAGCTGTGCATAAATTCTCCCAAGAGCCTAATTAGCTCTGTCACAGTAAGTGTCTCATCCATTTACACAAGAGAACATTTTCCTTCCCCTTACATTTTGTCATGTAATAAACGACTTCAATACTGAATTTAGACTTGTTTTTTAAGTAATGATATGAAGTATGCTGAAGGTCACCACATTTCCTGAAATTAAATGGACATTTTGGGTTTTTTTGATGACACTGGGGATATTGACCTAATATTAAATAACGGAACACTTGTGAAGCAAAGTATCCTCTTCTTGTTCATTTATTTTCAGTGTCTGTGGCCACTATATGTGGCATTAGATGTAGATTTATTTTGACGACTGAAATGTATCTGTGAACCTTTAAATAGTTAATTGGGAAGGTGGAATAAAAATGAATGAGGGAGTAAATAAAGCTTAAGAATGAGAGAGAGAAGAAGAGAAGGAAAATAAAAAGAAATTTAATATTAGTAAAACCAAATCATGTATTCCTTTTTTTCTTTTTTATTTTTTTTTATTTTATTTTTTTGAGACGGAGTCTCGCACTGGAGTGCATGGCGCTATCTCGGCTCACTGCAACCTCCGCCTCCCGGGTTTGCGCCATTCTCCTGCGTCAGCCTCCTGAGTAGCTGGTACTACAGGTGCCCAACACCACGCTCGGCTAATTTTGTTTTTGCATTTTTAGTAGAGACGGGGTTTCACCGTGTTAGCCAGAATCTTCTGGATCTCCTGACCTCGTGATCCGCCTGCCTCGGCCTCCCAAAGTGCTGGGATTACAGGCGTGAGGCATTGCGCCCGGCCCCAAATCAGGTATTCTTGTGAAAATACAGTCAGGATTTATATCAAATACTTAAAATTCACTGTCAAGCTCTGAGTCATTTATATTTGGGCATCTTTAGGCCTAATGAGTGGCCAAGGGTTAGCAGTTGTATACAGTCGAGTGCTTGAACTTGAGGCTGGAGTGTTGCACACACAAGCCTTTACCAGAAAGCTTGTGTACACACAAGCAAGACCCTTCATATGGCAGAAAAGGCAGAGGTAGAGGGGACAAAGAGTCTAGACTGGATCGTGCAGCCTCATTCATGTTCAGGCTTTGATTTTCTAGGAGACAGAAGTCTACTTTGAATCTGGCTTCTTGGGACAATATGAATAAATTATTTTGTTAGTTGTGTTTTTAACTTTTAAACATTTACATATGTGGTATGTATACTTCCAACTGTACCCTTGGCCTCCAGCCCTACAAATGTTAGGGGAGAATGTTTCGTTTTCTCAAAATAATTCTGAAACTTCAGGCTGGAAAGAAATTAAATACAAAGAAAAACAGCACTAGATTTTAGGTATAAATTTCATTAATAGATTAGGCTGTATATTACAATGAGACTCACAAAAAATTCTCATCACATTTCCTTTCAGTTATCAAAGTATGAAGGACTTTTACACTTTTTGCATCCGTATTTTTTTCTCATCCTTGCTACAGGAGAGTGCTGATCTCCAGCTTTCTTGATCTATTCTTAACGCTGCAACAAAATGGGTTTTTGAAGATTCTACATTCTAACGTGCTAACTGCTACTTAACCCTTTTTTCTGTCTGTACTTTAATTTTTGCCTCTATAGTTTCTGTCTACATATAATTTTCTTTTTAAAAGCAAACAGCAAAATATAGGGAAATATTTCTTATCCTCCTTTTTTTATGTCATTCATTTTATTTCCATTTAAAACCAAATTTTTATGCATTTATTTCTTAGTATACCTTTTGCTAAATGATTCTCCAATAGTATGTTTCTTTCCCACCTAAGGGACATGTTATTTCCCTATGGTTATAATTGCTTAATCATCTGTTTTCTCTGCATTGTAAGCTCTGAACGGAGACGTGTCCTGTCTTTTCATTGTGATAGGTGAATTTCAATTTGGCACATAGCAGGTTTCAATATAATCTGTTGAATAAAGAATAAATATAGTCGCTTTTATTGTTTTACTTTGTTTTAAACAGACTGATAGATATAAAGACAGATAGAAGTAGATACTTTTTATTATAGTAAACAATATTAAGGAAGTGTTTACATTTAAGAATCATTAGCAGCCTCCAATTCCACTCCATCCTCACCCATAATACTACTTCTTGAGGGACATCAACTGTAACCATTTTTCCTTATTTCTCACATTGTAGCTAATGACACATCTTTAAAGATTATGCATACTTCATTTTCTTAAATTACCATTTTCAGCACTGTCTACTGATTCCTGATATGAAACAAAGCAGACAGCTCTCTTCCAATTCTCTATCTTCTCCCTTTTTCAATCTTCCATTTTTAAATCACTAATTTGTACTTATTTTCTTATATTGGTGACTTTATAATAAACCCTTATCTTTATCTTTTGTTATAATAGCATTTATAGGATTTCCTGTCTCTCATGTTGTAAGTGAAGTGACTGTCCCTAGTACCCTCTCATCCAGTTTTCCTCCCATTTCTATTTGTATTTATTTTATAAAGTGTCATGTTTTTTAGCATGTACATTCTGTTTTATTACATAAATAAATCTTTGGCATGTTGTGTATAGACTGCTGGTTCTACAAATTGAAAAAGCAATCTTTTTGATTTTTAAGTCCTTGCAAATATTTCTTATTCACATCCATTATAAATTTTATGATATATATTTTTGGCTCCTTGATTTGTCTAATGATTTTCTTTTGCTTGGCCACAGTATAGGTTTAGCAGTGGTTGCTAGAGACAGATTTGTGAGCATCTAATACTATCATTGAAGTGTAATGTGTGATTTCCAATGGATTATTTAATCTCCCTGTTTCTACATTTCCTCACATATAAAATGGATACATAGACTATCTGTTGGATATGGATGATCAGAAGATTCAATGAGACTACATTTATGCATATGAATATATGGCAGGACAAAAAAATACCCCTGAGTATATATAGGTTCTAATCCTTGAAACTTGTGAATGTCACCTGATGTGTGGAAAAGAACTCAGATGTGACTAAATTAAATTTATCTCAAGATAAAGAGACGACCTTGGATTATTCACGTGAGCCTTTAAATGTAATAACCGCTATTCTTATTAGAGGGAGCCAGAGAGTTTTTGAATACAGAAGAAAAGTGAGTATAACCAGCGAAGTAGAAATTGGAGTGATGCAGCCAAAAGCCAAGGAAGGCTGGCGGCCACCAGAAGCTAGAATAGGTTAGGAACAAAGTCTCTCCTGAAGTCCCTGGAAGGAACCAGGCCTTCAGATACCAATAAAACCATTCTTTTAAAAATGTATTGCTCAAAATGACATATAAAGTAAAAATTGCCTTCATCAACATTTTACATGTGAAAAAACTAAGTCCCAGTAAGGTTAAGTAACTTGACCAAAATCAGCAAGCTAGTTATTTGGGGCTTTGGGTTTCTAATAAAGTTTTAAGTTTACTAATTTTGTTTTCAACTTACATGATTAAAATATGCTTATATATCTATCAATATTCTTCACTACATTCTAAATCCCCTAAAACTGGATCACATATCTACCTCAGCCCTTTATATAGTATATAGCTTACGTCATGACAGATATATTATAGCCATGCCTTTCCAAATAAGACAAGCTTCTCATTATCATGTATACAGCCATGCAGATCCTTTAAATGATGCCTCATTTTATCTGTGGTCCCAGAAATTGAAAATGTTATATTGATAATGGCATGTTTTGGAGCAAAATTCTACTTACAATCATGTTTAGACTTTTTGTGAGTAACAAGCAGAACAAATTATTTTAATAAAAGAGCACTGTACTTCTTGAAGCCAAGCAACCTGAATTTAAAATCTCTTTTTACCGGCATTTAATTGGTACACCGAGAACATCACCTGACTTCCCTAAACTTCAGTTTCCTTGTCCTTAAGAGAAAATAAAAATATTTTCCTCAATGATTAATTTCTTAAAAATCAATAAATTGTGAAATAATATCTTGGATGGATTGTAACAAATATTATGCGTGAAATTAATGCAGTTACCTTTAATTATTTATCAGAGTTCAGAGAAACACAAATGAAATCATGAATACTAATGAACTGTGTGCTTTGTTTAGAAAATGCATTACATCTCTTCTCAGTATTCAAGCGTGCCTTCTTTTTTTTATTTGAAATTATCAATAGCATTCTAATTCTATCTTCATACTGGTGTTAGAAATTCATCACAGTTTTAAAATCTACTTCTATAAAATGTATTATAATGTTTTTCACATCATTTCACAAAAACATGATTTCATGGTAGAAAACACTGGATGTAGAGGAGGCGCTAAATATCTGTGTCTCAAGATTATTGCACTCTTAAGAGTTATAAGAAACCAGGTGTGATGTGTCATACCTGTAATCCCACCTCAGGAATTCAAGACAAAATTGGGAAACGTAGAGAAACCCTATCTCTGCAAAAAATATAAAAATTAGCCTGCCATAGTGGCATGTGCCTGTTGTCTCAGCTACTCAGGAGGCTAAGGTGGGTAGATCACTTGAGTCTGAGAGGTGGAGGTTGAGTGAGCCCAGATAGGGCCACTGCACTCCAGCCTGAGTGACAGAGAGAGACCCTATCTCAAAAAAACCAGAACAACAACAACAAAAATGAGCTATGAAAATTGAATTTCAAAAGAAAAACAATGACAAAAATAACAAACTACCAACACTTTTACTCATTTGAGAGACCAAATAAAATAGTTGCTGTTCTTTAAAGCAGAACCACAATGTATATATTGTGATTGTTCTTGAAATCTGCATTATGACCTTATGACCTCTAATTACTACTGATCTTTTTAAAGTAAATGTCAAAATTATACTTCAAACAAAACCCAGTAAGCCATGGCACTTTTTACATTATAAGGCTCTCAACCATGAGATCATTGTCACTATAGCTTAAGATACAAGCAGAGTTAAATGTTACTCCATATATTAATTAATTTGGAGATGTATTAAAAGAACAGGTGTCACATTATACTTTTGCTTTTGTTATTAAAGAATTATAATTTTTGTTACACAGCTCTTTAATGTGCATATTTCAACAAAACATTATTTTAATGTTTTAACTAAAATTTCATTTTTATTCTCATAGTAATTCCATTACAAGAAACTCAGTGTCCAACTTATTCAGGAAGGTGGCATGTATAAACCATTTCTTTTTTTTTTTTTTTTTATTATACTTTAGGTTTTATGGTACATGTACACAATATGAAGGTTAGTTACATATGTATACATGTGCCATGCGCACCCACTAACTCGTCATCTAGCATTAGGTATATCTCCCAATGCTATCCCTCCCCCCCCGCACCCCACAACAGTCCCCGAAGTGTGATGTTCCCCTTCCTGTGTCCATGTGTTCTCATTGTTCAATTCCCACCTATGAGTGAGAATATGTGGTGTTTGGTTTTTTGTTCTTGCGATAGTTTACTGAGAATGATGATTTCCAATTTCATCCATGTCCCTACAAAGGACATGAACTCATCATTTTTTATGGCTGCATAGTATTCCATGGTGTATATGTGCCACATTTTCTTAATCCAATCTATCATTGTTGGACATTTGGGTTGGTTCCAAGTCTTTGCTATTGTGAATAATGCCGCAAAAAACATACGTGTGCATGTGTCTTTATAGCAGCATGATTTATAGTCCTTTGGGTATATACCCAGTAATTGGATGGCTGGGTCAAATGGAATTTCTAGTTCTAGATCCCTGAGGAATGGCCACACTGACTTCCACAATGGTTGAACTAGTTTACAGTCCCACCAACAGTGTAAAAGTGTTCCTATTTCTCCACATCCTCTCCAGCACCTGTTGTTTCCTGACTTTTTAATGATTGCCATTCTAACTGGTGTGAGATGGTATCTCATTGTGGTTTTGATTTGCATTTCTCTGATGGCCAGTGATGGTGAGCATTTTTTCATGTGTTTTTTGGCTGCATAAATGTCTTCTTTTGAGAAGTGTCTATTCATGTCCTTCGCCCACTTTTGGATGGGGTTGTTTGTTTTTTTCTTGTCAATTTGTTGGAGTTCATTGTAGATTCTGGATATTAGCCCTTTGTCAGATGAGTAGGTTGTGAAAATTTTCTCCCATTTTGTAGGTTGCCTGTTCACTCTGATAGTAGTTTCTTTTGCTGTGCAGAAGCTCTTGAGTTTAATGAGATCCCATTTGTCAATTTTGGCTTTTGTTGCCATTGCTTTTGGTGTTTTAGACATGAAGTCCTTGCCCATGCCTATGTCCTGAATGGTAATGCCTAGGTTTTCTTCTAGGGTTTTTATGGTTTTAGGTCTAACGTTTAAGTCTTTAATCCATCTTGAATTGATTTTTGTACAAGGTGTAAGGAAGGGATCCAGTTTCAGCTTTCTATATATGGCTAGCCAGTTTTCCCAGCACCATTTATTGAATAAGGAATCCTTTACTCATTTCTTGTTTTTCTCAGGTTTGTCAAAGATCAGATAGTTGTAGATATGTGGTGTTATTTCTGAGGTCTCTGTTCTGTTCCATTGATCTATATCTCTGTTTTGGTACCAGTACCATGCTGTTTTGGTTACTGTAGCCTTGTAGTATAGTTTGAAGTCAGGTAGTGTGATGCCTCCAGCTTTGTTCTTTTGGCTTAGGATTGACTTGGTGATGCGGGCTCTTTTTTGGTTCCATATGAACTTTAAAGTAGTTTTTCCAATTCTGTGAAGAAAGTCATTGGTAGCTTGATGGGGATGGCATTGAATCTATAAATTACCTTGGGCAGAATGGCCATTTTCACAATATTGATTCTTCCTACCCATGAGCATGGAATGTTCTTCCATTTGTTTGTATCCTCTTTTATTTCCTTTAGCAGTGGTTTGTAGTTCTCCATGAAGAGGTCCTTCACATCCCTTGTAAGTTGGATTCCTAGGTATTTTAATCTCTTGGAAGCAATTGTGAATGGGAGTTCACTCATGATTTGGCTCTCTGTTTGTCTGTTATTGGTGTATAAGAATGCTTGTGATTTTTGTACATTGATTTTGTGTCCTGAGACTTTGCTGAAGTTGCTTATCAGCTTAAGGAGATTTTGGGCTGAGACAATGGGGTTTTCTAGATATACAGTCATGTCGTCTGCAAACAGGGAAAATTTGACTTCCTCTTTTCCTAATTGAATACCCTTTATTTCCTTCTCCTGCCTAATTGCCCTGGCCAGAACTTCCAACACTATGTTGAATAGAAGTGGTGAGAGAGGGCATCCCTGTCTTGTGCCAGTTTTCAAAGGGAATGCTTCCAGTTTTTGCACATTCAGTATGATATTGGCTGTGGGTTTGTCATAGATAGCTCTTATTATTTTAAGATACGTCCCATCAATACCTAATTTATTGAGAGTTTTTAGCATGAAGGTTGTTGAATTTTGTCAAAGGCCTTTTCTGCATCTATTGAGATAATCATGTGGTTTTTGACTTTGATTCTGTTTATATGCTGGATTACATTTATTGATTTGCATATGTTGAACCAACCTTGCATCCCAGGGATGAAGCCCACTTGATCATGGTGGATAAGCTTTTTAATGTGCTGCTGGATTCTGTTTGCCAGTATTTTATTGAGGATTTTTGCATCAATGTTCATCAAGGATATTGGTCTAAAATTCTCTTTTTTGGTTGTGTCTCTGCCAGGCTCTGGTATCAGGATGATGCTGGCCTCATAAAGTGAGTTAGGGAGGATTCCCTCTTTTTCTATCGATTGGAATAGTTTCAGAAGGAATGGTACCAGTTCCTCCTTGTACTTCTGGTAGAATTCGGCTGTGAACCCATCTGGTCCTGGACTTTTTTTGGTTGGTAAGCTATTGATTATTGCCACAATTTCAGCTCCTGTTATTGGTCTCTTCAGAGATTCAACTTCTTCCTGGTTTAGTCTTGGGAGGGTGTATGTGTTGAGGAATTTATCCATTTCTTCTAGATTTTCTAGTTTATTTGTGTAGAGGTGTTTGTATTATTCTCTGATGGTAGTTTATATTTCTGTGGGATTGGTGGTGATATCCCCTTTATCATTTTTTATTGCATCTATTTGATTCTTCTCTCTTTTTTTCTTTATTAATCTTGCTAGCGCTCTATCAATTTTGTTGATCCCTTCAAAAAACCAGCTCCTGGATTCATTAATTTTTTGAAGGGTTTTTTGTGTCTCTATTTCCTTCAGTTCTGCTCTGATTTTAGTTATTTCTTGCCTTCTGCTAGCTTTTGAATGTGTTTGCTCTTGCTTTTCTAGTTCTTTTAATTGTGATGTTAGGGTGTCAATTTTGGATCTTTCCTGCTTTCTCTTATGGGCATTTAGTGCTATAAATTTCCCTCTACACGCTGCTTTGAATGCATCCCAGAGATTCTGGTATGTTGTGTCTTGGTTCTCCTTGGTTTCAAAGAACATCTTTATTTCTGCCTTCATTTCGTTAAGTACCCAGTAGTCATTCAGGAGCAGGTTGTTCAGTTTCCATGTAGTTGAGCCGTTTTGAGTGAGATTCTTAATCCTGAGTTCTAGCTTGATTGCACTGTGATCTGAGAGATAGTTTGTTATAATTTCTGTTCTTTTACATTTACTGAGGAGATCTTTACTTCCAAGTATGTGGTCAATTTTGGAATAGGTGTGCTGTGGTGCTGAAAAAAATGTATATTCTGTTGATTTGGGGCGGAGGGTTCTGTAGATGTCTATTAGGTCTGCTTGGTGCAGAGCTGAGTTCAATTCCTGGGTATCCTTGTTGACTTTCTGTCTCATTGATCTGTCTAATGTTGACAGTGGGGTGTTAAAGTCTCCCATTATTAATGTGTGGGAGTCTAAGTCTCTTTGTAGGTCACTCAGGACTTGCTTTATGAATCTGGGTGCTCCTGTATTGTGTGCATATATATTTAGGATAGTTAGCTCTTCTTGTTGAATTAATCCCTTTACGATTATATAATGGCCTTCTTTGTCTCTTTCGATCTTTGTTGGTTTAAAGTCTGTTTTATCAGAGACTAGGATTGCAACCCCTGCCTTTTTTTGTTTTCCATTTGCTTGGTAGATCTTCCTCCATCCTTTTATTCTGAGCCTATGTGTGTCTCTGCACGTGAGATGGCTTTCCTGAATACAGCACACTGATGGGTCTTGAGTCTTTATCCAATTTGCCAGTCTGTGTCTTTTAATTGGAGCATTTAGTCCATTTACATTTAAAGTTAATATTGTTATGTGTGAATCTGATCCTGTCATTATGATGTTAGCTGGTTATTTTGCTCGTTAGTTGATGCAGTCTCTTCCTAGTCTCGATGGTCTTTACATTTTGGCATGATTTTGCAGTGGCTGGTACCAGTTGTGCCTTTCCATGTTTAGTGCTTCCTTCAGGAGCTCTTTTTGGGCAGGCCTGGTGGTGACAAAATCTCTCAGCATTTGCTTGTCTGTAAAGGATTTTATTTCTCCTTCACTTATGAAGCTTAGTTTGGCTGGATATGAAATTCTGGGTTGAAAATTCTTTTCTTTAAGAATGTTGAATATTGGCCCCCACTCTCTTCTGGCTTGTAGGGTTTCTGCTGAGAGATCTGCTGTTAGTCTGATGGGCTTCCCTTTGTGGGTAACCTGACCTTTCTCTCTGGCTGCCCTTAACATTTTTTCCTTCATTTCAACTTTGGTGAATCTGACAATTATGTGTCTTGGAGTTGCTCTTCTCAAGGAGTATGTTTGTGGCGTTCTCTGTATTTCCTGAATCTGAATGTTGGCCTGCCTTGCTAGATTGGGGAAGTTCTCCTGGATAATATCCTGCAGAGTATTTTCCAACTTGGTTCCATTCTCCCCGTCACTTTCAGGTACACCAATCAGACGTAGATTTGGTCTTTTCACATAGTCCCACATTTCTTGGAGGCTTTGCTCATTTCTTTTTATTCTTTTTTCTCTAAACTTCCCTTCTCGCTTCATTTCATTCATTTCATCTTCCAGGGCTGATACCCTTTCTTCCATTTGATCGCATCGGCTCCTGAGGCTTCTGCATTCTTCACGTAGTTCTCGAGCCTTGGTTTTCAGCTCCATCAGCTCCTTTAAGCACTTCTCTGTATTGGTTATTCTAGTTATACATTCTTCTAAATTTTTTTCAAAGTTTTCAACTTCTTTGCCTTTGGTTTGAATATGCTCCCGTAGCTCGGAGTAATTTGATCGTCTGAAGCCTTCTTCTCTCAGTTCGTCAAAGTCATTCTCCGTCCAGCTTTGTTCTGTTCCTGGTGAGGAACTGCGTTCCTTTGAAGGAGGAGAGGCACTCTGCTTTTTAGAGTTTCTAGTTTTTCTGCTCTGTTTTTTCCCCATCTTTGTGGTTTTATCTACTTTTGGTCTTTGATGATGGTGATGTACAGATGGGTGTTTGGTGTGGATGTCCTTTCTGTTAGTTTTCCTTCTAACAGACAGGACCCTCAGCTGCAGGTCTGTTGGAGTACCCGGCCGGCCGTGTGAGGTGTCAGTCTGCCCCTGCTGGGGGGTGCCTCCCAGTTAGGCTGCTCAGGGGTCAGGGGTCAGAGACCCACTTGAGGAGGCAGTCTGCCCATTCTCAGATCTCCAACTGCGTGCTGGGAGAGCCACTGCTCTCCTCAAAGCTGTCAGACAGGGACATTTAAGTCTGCAGAGGTTACTGCTGTCTTTTTGTTTGTCTGTGCCCTGCCCCCAGAGGTGGAGCCTACAGAGGCAGGCAGGCCTCCTTGAGCTGTGGTGGGCTCCACCCAGTTCAAGCTTCCAGGCTGCATTGTTTACCTAAGGGAGCCTGGGCAATGGCGGATGCCCCTCCCCCAGCCTCGCTGCCACCTTGCAGTTTGATCTCAGACTGCTGTGCTAGCAATCAGCGAGACTCCGTGGGCGTAGGACCCTCTGAGCCAGGTGCGGGCTATAATCTCCTGGTGCACCGTTTCCTAAGCCCGTCGGAAAAGCACAGTATTCGGGTGGGAGTGGCCTGATTTTCCAGATGCCGTCTGTCATCCCTGGAAAGGGAACTCCCTGACCCCTTGGGCTTCCCGAGTGAGGCAATACCTCGCCCCTGCTTCGGCTGACGCATGGTGTGCTCACCCACTGACCTGCGCCCACTGTCTGGCACTCCCTAGTGAGATGAACACGGTACCTCAGATGGAAATGCAGAAATCACCCGTCTTTTTTTTTTTTTTTTTTTATTATTAATATTATTATTATTTTACTTTAGGTTTTGTGGTACATGTGCGCAATGTGCAGGTAAGTTACATATGTATACATGTGCCATGCTGGTGCGCTGCACCCACTAACTCGTCATCTAGCATTAGGTATATCTCCCAATGCTATATCTCCCCCCTCCCCCCACCCCACAACAGTCCCCAGAGTGTTTCTGCGTCGCTCACGCTGGGAGCTGTAGACCGGAGCTGTTCCTATTCAGCCCGTCTAAAACCATTTCTAAGAGGCACAGAGAATATAAGGTGCAATTTGATTATTCTGTGTGACAGCTTGACTCTATTTTATTGTCACCAATTGTATTGCACTCTTGACTGATTTCACTCTTAGGTGACAAAAGCAAATGTCTTTGAAGCTTTGTTGCATAAAATCAAAATTACACCCACTATGTATTATATACTCTTCCAAACATCTCTAGAGAATTTCTTAGCTGAAATAAACAAAGCCAAAGTCAATAACTGTTGCATAGAAAAGTCAGCTTGACTTTAGGCTGCAAATGTTTTCCATTACCACAGATTAATCAGCTAAAAAGCTATCAAGAGAGCTAGCATTGGTTTAATATCTACAAAAACCCAATTACGATGTCTGAATTTGCATATCTCTTCTTTAATACCTATAGCTGTATCATATATTAGGAAAACTACTTTCATTTACCAAAGGAAAAATAGTAATTTCTGGTAAAAGGATGTTTCTAAACTAGCACTGCAATAAATCGGGAGATTGGGTTTCAAATCTGAAGGAATTAGATGTCAGAGTATATGGCTTAGTAAAGATTATTAAAAATACAGAAGAGAATCATAAATCATAGTGAAGTGTTAAAGAATCTGGGTAAAATGACCCTTAAGGAGAAGATAATTTCCATAAAGTAGAAAGCCAAAGGGTAGTCCTTCAGTGCCTCAAATTTTTACCTAGATCTTGATGTAATTAACATTGACAGAAAACACAAAAATTAATTTCTCATAATGTTTAAAAAGAAAGAAGAAAATGGAGAAGAAATACAGAAAGTAAAGGAGGAAAATCAAAGAAAAAAACTTAATGATATACGTGTAATACATAATATGGATTGCAGGTATGGTATATTCAAGAATAACTCATTTGCTTATGTTTATCAAGGTAGAAAAATGATTGTTTTTGCTTATTGTCTCTCAATGACATATGAACACATTTAAGTGAGTTTTATATGTAAAATTAACTCAGAATGAAATGGCATCAAGACTGTCACAGTCAGAGATGACAACTCATATGATGCTAGTGTATTTTGACTTGACTATCTTGTCTTGGTTTTGAAGATTTTGTACAAACTTTAAATATATATTAATTAGATTGAGCAGTGAATTGTTCATAAATATAGTTAGAAAACAAAAGTATGTACATATATACTATCATTCATATTTCTGAGGAGTCAATACAAATACTCAAAAACAATGTAAATTAGGCTTTCACCTCACAGATAAACAAGTTACATTTATTACTTCCTTCTCCAATAATTACCACAGATAATTATTTCTGTTAAATAAAACTTATAAAAAGATTGGATGAAATAGTTTTACTTTGTCTTGTAGATAATGTGCCAGTGACCTAATTCTATTTGCAATTGA
Organism: Pongo pygmaeus; assembly: GCF_028885625.2. Classification (NCBI taxonomy): domain Eukaryota; kingdom Metazoa; phylum Chordata; class Mammalia; order Primates; family Hominidae; genus Pongo; species Pongo pygmaeus. Next base: position 41,637,982 of record NC_072388.2, on the reverse strand, counting down.
AAATACTTTAATCCTGCAAAGGAAGCACAGGGCAAAGTACTCTTCAACGATGTATCCCTCAGATGTACTCCGGATTCATTATCTAGAGAAATTTGCAATTCTTCACTATTTCTCAGAAACTCAAAGTACAGGGCATTTCCTTTGTGTAACATAACTGAGGAAAATTACTCTCAAGAGAGGTTTTACTTGTCTCAGAGCATCAGGATATTTTCACATAGTTCTGACACTGAGGAAAGGAATAAAGAAATGTCCTAATAACCCATCAGAGTTACATTAGGATTTTCTAACATGCAATGACTTGCTATAGCTTTTAAATTCAAAATAAACCTCTCACTTTCTTGCATTCTGCACTGTCCTTTAATCCAAATTGTGACTAGGGTTCTGTTTTCTGTTTCCAATGATATTGATAGTGATAAACATGTAGAGTCAGTTTACCCTGTCTATGAATTCATCCTTGTGCAAGAGTGAAGTAATTCTAGTTGTTTCACCACAAACAGAGCGTTTATCCTGTAGAAAAATTACAGAATCCACTAGAAACTACATTGATTGCCAAATGTTCTAAAATATATGTTATATACTTTAGATGGCTTTTCTGTTAGCTACTATGCATCAGTCAGGAAGGAGTAGCTTATGCTGTGGTAACAAACAAACCCACTCTTGATTTATAATCCAAGTGGCTTTTTAGAAACAATGATTTGATTATTAACTGCGTCAAATGTCTTTCAAGAATTGGCTGGAAATTGTGCTGATCATAGTCTGTTAGAGATCCAGGCTGATCATGGTTCAATTTTCACCTGTACTTCCAAGACTACTGAATTAGAATGATGCGGATGTAGTGAGTCTAGAAGTTTCAGCTCAAAAGGGATACACATAACTTCTGTCTACATTTTATTGTCCAAACAAACCACTTAATCTTATCGAATCCAAGTGGGCAAAGAAGTGCAATTCTATCAATTTAATTCTCCAAAAGAGGTGAACTATATATTTGTGAATAGGGCTAGTGAATATGCATACTGTGTTTATCTTTCTAAAGAGTTTTTATTTTCTCATAATCTCAGCCTGCATCCTGATGTTATATAAGTTATTAATACCAATATTTACTTAAATTCAATCATTTATCTTTTCACTTTACAAATGGCATTTTCTCCTTATGTGAAAGTATTTTATATTCACTATGCAACAGTATCTGATTTTTGGCTCATTTATGGAAGTCTTTTCTAGTTCAAGGTAAAATTCCAATTATTAATCTGTTTTAGATTCATTTATTACATCAAATTTTTCCATGAATTTTATCTTGGTATATGTTGAAAAGAATAATTTTATTCTTTTGAAAATGTCTGCCATATTGTCCAAATAGTTAAATATATTTTCTAGGTTGAATTAAAATGACTCCTTTACCATATTAAATTGCCACATATACTTCGCTGTGTATCTGTGCTGTCTTTTAAACCAATTTTGAAAAATGAATTTAACATATATAGACAATTACAGTTTAATTTAGGAAAACTTAAAAAGGAAAAAAGAATAAATAAATTAATTGATTTATTACAGATATAGGATAAATCTAAACATATATAAAAATTTTAGTTATAGAATAGAAATTTTAACGCCAGAAAGTAGACATTTTAAAGTTTAGACTAACAGCAATTGAGGTTGAGAGACAGAGAAAATATGATAAAGTGTAAGAATACTAATGGCCTTTTCCTAGATAGCTGAGAGTCAATTCTATTTAAATTTAAATTATACTTCTAGGAAACTAATTTTATCCTCAGTATACATTTATTTGAATTTCATTTTTTCATTTTATTTCTGTTTTTCTTCCTTATTTTTAAGTGAAATTAGACATGGTATTATATTTAATTTTGAAAATAGCATTCTGATGTGAAATCTCCTCATAATAAGGTATTATTTTACACATATATTTATATTAAAAGATATATTCAGAGGTTTAATTAAATATAACAAATATTACTATAGAACATTTAAATCACTTTATAATTATTATTTGTGCCTTTTGTACTTTTTTGAATGATTAATAATGATCAAAGATGTTTTAGCTTCATAGTTTTTCTAAAAATTTATATCCATGTTGTAGATTTTTACTAATTATCTTCTAATTTATTTTAACTTATACTCTATTTTACTTATACTCCTCTTTTTAAAATTTCCAAAAAGTAATCTATATGAAAGTAACCTTGAAAAAATAATTTTCAAAGTAATTGTCAGTTTCTGCCAGGCCATGCTTTGTTACTCCTTTCCAGCACCATTCCTTTATTGGAATGTGTTCGGGATTATCCATTTATGAGCCCTTCCATAATAGCAAATTAGATAAGTAAAGTTGTAGCTTTTTAGCATCAGTCAAAGAGTTAGCTACAGTAAATGTTATTTTTACCCCCAAAATTACTTTAAAATATATTGAATTAAGAGAATTATCTAATTAAATATATTCACAGTAAGTCAAGACGTGAATGGACACCTTTATCAAATTCTTTTGAAAGTGTACTTTGCATTACTAACCAGCTAAATAACTAGCTAATGAAATAAGTAATCAAGAAATTACGCATTCACTCATATTCAACAAAGAACTTCAAGAGTTTTCTTTAGAAAATTGGTAAACTATAGTAAAAGGAAGAGACTAAATTTGCTCTTTTTACTTGGCAAAAAAAAACTTTATAAAAATGATAAATTAGGAGTGTGTCTCTGTATGATCCACCAGCTTCCCTTCCAGGTATATACCCCAAAGCACAGAAAGTAGAAACTTGAACAGGTATTTGTACACCCATGTTCATAGCAGCAACATTTACAATAGCCGAAAAGAAGACACAACCCAAATGTTCATTAACAGATGAATAGATGGACAAAATGTGCTATATACATGCAATGGAATATTATTCAGCCTTCAAAAGGAAGGACATTTTGACATATGCTACAACACAAATGAACCTTAAAGATATTATCCTAAATAAAATAAGTCAGTAGTAAAAAGACAAATATTATATTACTCCTTTCACATGAGGTTCTACAGTAGTCAAATTCATAGACACAGCAAATTGAATGGTGGCTGCTGGGGCTGGGTGGAATGGTGAATGGATGGAAAGTATGCATGTAATAGATACAGAAACATATATCCTAATATTTTTAATTCAATTTACCTTTTTAAAATCAGTCTCATGTAAATTTTCTTCTTATGAATACTTCACTGAGGTCTTCTAATTTCTAAGTGAACAGATTTTTAAAAAGTAATTTTTAATTGCAAGACCAAGGACCAAAGCTTCAAGTGACAGTAAGTTAGCCAAATTACAACCTTGCGAAAAAGTAGTTAATAAATCTTCTATCAGGCATTTTCTGTAAAATGTCATGATTTCACATTCCTAGCCTACACAGACAAAAATATGATGAATTACACAACTTTTTAAATAAAGCTATCAATACATTTGTGTGTTCACCCTTCTTATCTACCATATAACCTTTCAGTTTTAAATCAGTAAATCAGAGTTAGTTTTCCTTCTGTACCTAGGTGTTAAAACTTCACTTTGAGAGTAAACCAAAGAGCCATCCAAATTACTCTGCAGGTGTCTCTGTGTGTGCATGCATGCATGTTTTTAGATGGATGATAGATAGATAGACAGACAGACAGATACACAAGTAGAGATATAGAAAGCCTGAGATCCCACAGGTAGTCATTTCTCAGTTTATTAAAGTTTCTAATTACCCTCATAATTTCATTGTACTTTTTAAAGTTTTTTAATAGAGATTGCCTCCTGTGATTAATTGTACTCTTTTATCCTCGAACTAAACCAAACGTTTTCAATAGAAAAGTCTTTTTAATGAAGGGTGTTATATATAAATATCACATACACATTTAAAAAGATATAAACTTAATAGATTCAGGGTTTTTTAATTTTGTTGCTTGTGAGCTTTTCAAAATGTGTTAAATGCCTATGCACACACAAGAAAACACAAAACAGGATCTAATCAAAATATAAAGATTATTTTTAAAATGGAAAACATTATACCATCAATATTTATTGAAATGTGTGTGTTTGTTTTTATGAGCTCTTTTAAGATGGGTATATTTCTGAAGAGCATTTTACCATTACTGACATGGTAAATATGTTTCTCAGCTGAACACTGAGACTTTGGAAATTATATTGGGAAAAGAGAACACACCACACCCAAAAGGCACAGAATTCTGAAACAAGAAGAACAATACCTTAATTTAATTTTCTTTGCAATGTTGTTAGATTCAATCTTTAGACATTCCCCAAAACAGTAATTTGGTACTTAAACTACTCACTGGAGAAATTCACTAGGCATTCCCAAAACAGTAATTTGGTACGTAAACTACTCACTGGAGAAATTCAGATTTAGTTTTACTCTAAGAGATAAATGTGTTTCTCCCTTGTGTTTTTTTAATAGGATACATATTTTATATTAAATTTTGCAGGCAATCTTCAATTACTTTTACCATCATTCATGGGAATCTGAAGTTTTTTTCTCTTCATATTTATTTGTTGAAATAGGGATCTATTCAATGAATCTCAAGGTATATATCATAGAATTTTTCTTTCTGCTACTTATCCATCTATAGCAGTAGCTCTCAGTTAGGTAGGAACAATTTTGTTTCCTGAGACAGTTTTGGTTGTCACAAATGGGAATATTCTACTGGCATCTAGTGGGTAAAGACCAATAAATATCTTACTAATCCTACTGGGCACAAATAGCCACTCCCATCCCCCAACAAAGAATTGTTTATCCCGACATATTAATAGCATCAAAGTCAAGAAATTCTGATTTATAGTATAGTTATTGGACATTTCTTAACAAAAGCAATCAGAACTGAATCCAGCTAATTAAAAAGCGCATAACTTACTGAACGACATCAAAAAATTCACAGTATTACCAAGAAAGACAGAGATTTAAGGTTTGCGGATAACACAGTCAGTAAACTCATCTTTGGATTGTGTTGCAGAATCTGGCACATGCAATACTGTCACAGCCACTAGCCCTGGACATTGAGGTTGTACAATAACCCCCGACCCCTACAGAAGTCAAGAGCAGGTGCCTGTACTCTAGATATAAGAGAAAAAGAATGCCTGAAATTTCCAGCTTCTTTTTAGAAAGTTGGAATAATTTTCAGCTGCTAACAACAAAAATGCCTGGCAAATATCAAATACTCACTTTCCCCAATAATTCCAAATCAATTTCAAATTAGTTTTTAAACACCAAGTTTTGTCAGCTTCCATTTAATTTGGTAAAGCAAGTCAAAACAGTATGCTTATATAGTAATGTTCATTTGACTGTAGCTAAATAGAAATTTATAAACATCATGTTTTGCTGTTTAGTATTTTATATGAAGATGGTTTTAAAGTGTAATCACTAATAAAACGCCAATTCTATATGTTCTGATTAATATAAATGTTACATATATACATTTTAAAATAAGGACATTATCAGGAATAAACAAGTCTATCCTAAAATGCTTTTTTTCAGGACAGCAAAATTTTGCATACAAAAGCAATTTTTTCTTTTTTTTTTTGAGACAGAATCTCACTCTGTCACCCAGGCTGGAGTGCGGTTGTGTGATCCTGGCTCATTTCCACGTCTGCCTCCTGGGTTCAGGCTGTTCTTCTGCCTTAGCCTCCAGAGTAGCTGGGATTACAGACATGCGCCACCACACAGGCTATTTATTTATTTTTATTTATGTATTTATTTATTTTGTATTTTTAGTAGAGACAGCATTTCATCACGTTGGCCAGGCTGCTCTTGAATTCCTGGTCTTTTAGTTTTGAGTATCTTCACATATCTTTTCTTCATATTGTTGAAAATTGCAGTCAAAGAGGTCTGGGAAACTTGTTAGTTCAGCTTTCATGCAACCTCTGTCCCTCTTCTTGTTCTATCCTAGATGTTCCACTTCCAGCATATGAATGTTGGTTCTTGCACACAATTGAACTTATTACTGGGTATGTATATGTCTTTTCCTACATACCATAAGAAAGCTTGACATTTATTCTGCTGCGTGAAAATTGTTTTCTTTGTAAATCTGAGAAAATCAACTAAAATATATTATTTAAAGGAAACAAAAGTAGATAAAGTAGTTAAATATATTTAAAATTGCTTTATTATAGTGACAGAAGTCCACTACTTGAAAGACATTGTAGGAAAATGCATATTTATTATTACAACAAATAGAAACAAATGTAACAGAAATAAGCAAAAATTAACATATAAAAGTGTTTCAGTATTAATTATCCACCCCCAAATATGGAAAATAATGGAAAAAATTCTTGAGTAGAAAGACAATCTCACCGATTTATCAATAGTATTGATGGTACATTATAAGTTTAATATACCCCAACTTTTTAAAATTAATTCTAAAAATCCAGGTGAATAAATAAAAACACATTAGCCAATACTTTTCTATATTTATTAGCAATAAGGTGCTGCAAGCCTACCTTTTTGAAATATTAAAATATATTTAAAAGCTGCACTGTAGTATGAACACATAAAATAGACTGAAATATCGAGTTAATATCATAGATCAAGTCTGAAATAGAATAGTTATTTCAAACAAATTAAGTTAGATTCACATCTCCAACCTTACACAAAATGAATTTAATGTGTTTAAGATTTAGATAGATAAAATGAGACTCTAAATGTGCCAGTATAGCATGAGGTATTGTTTATTGTTTTTAAAACATTATAAAATGCAAAAATAATGAAATTAAACATAAATAGCTTTTCTCAGCCAAGCATTACAGCAATCTGCCTGGCCAAAGAAAAAAAGATTTTAATGTATGAAAAAGATGCTCCATCTCATAGAACGATAAAAGAGTAATTTATTTAATATATAAAAGTTTCTATAAAGCAATAATTTAAAAACTCTAAGAATATAACATAAAATAGGCTGTAAAATGTCTCTCAGAAAGTGGAAGTATACTAATTCTCACCTGAATGGAAAATTATAACATATTGGGATACAAATTTTTATCTTTCAAATAGGAATATAATTTCAAATAATTTGTAAATACCTCCATAGGGAAACGCTGAGAACGTAGGCATTTTCATATATTGCTGGTGTAATAGTAAGTGGGTAAAATTATCAATGGAGGGAAATTAACAACATATCTCCACAATTATAAATGTATTCTCATTCATATATTGATCTACCAAATTGATTCCTCAGAATTTTACCAACAGATGTACTTTTATGTGTACAAGCTTGCTTATTTCCAAAGATATTTATTGCAGTACTGCTTTGTAGTAGCAAAAAACTGAAACAACCTGAATACAACAATTGAAAACTAGATTATTAAGTTACAGTTTTTTCATCCATTGGAGTAATTTGCAATTGAAAATCACAAGTTCTTTCTGTCTTGACGGGGATGATTTCTAAGAGATGATATAAAGTGTAAACGTAAACAATAGCATGCAGAACTTGCTATCTATTTTATGAGAAAATAAAAATGTAATATATGCATACATCTTAGTACAAATATAGGATATTTCTGGAAACTGAAGACCTTCAATAGCCTCTATATAGGGAAACTGAGTAGGTGGTGACTAGGAAGGGAGATTTCATGCTACACTCGTAACTTTTGAATTTTTTAGCAGATAATCATACTTTTCACTCAAAGAAAAAACAAAAGTAAGTATAATAATTCCATTTCGAAAGTCAGAACATAGTCAGTTATTTTCACACTTATGTCATATTAATTAAAAAATTATTACAATATGCAAAGTAAAGCTGGGACTCAAATATTCTGAGGAATGTTTTATCATAAAAAAGTTTATGATAAATCTTAATATATAATATTCGTAGACTAAATCCTGAAAAATTTATAACAAAGCCAATTAGTAAACACCATACAGTATTTTATAATACTTATATAGCAAATATAATTAATGTGTTCATCAGGTTATTGCTTCTGGGAATATAAATGAAATACCATACAATTTTATAGACCACTTGGCTCAGCAGTAATGGAAGTTAATCTTAATTCTGAAAGAGATGTATTCATGTGCATCCAATAAAATATGACTAAGTGGTCTTGACCTGTATTTCGGTGGTTAAGTCCCACTCAGTGGTTTTCTAAGAACAGCTTGCCTTAGGTTATAGCAGTTTAATGGAACAGTTAGCCATTTTCACCATCTACTTGAACTTACTAATGAGAAAATTTAGACATCTCACATGGGATTTTGCTCCAGTTTCTCTCAGAATAATTTTTTATAAATAGTCCCTATTACAATTTACTAAAATAAATATAGGCAAATAAACTAAAATAATTTACAGTCTACACTTGTAGGATGAGATGGTAGCTGAGAGAGACTATTCTCAATCTACAAAATGAAAACACTATATAGACAAATTAAAATATATCAATGTTAAAATATTCAATTTCTATACTTCTATTTTGAAATAATAACAAACTTTATAAGTTGTTAGCCATGTTCTTTATCATTTAAAATTTTCTACAGTATGGAATTCTGTCTAGTACTTAAGATATCACCTTGATTAGTCCCTCTCCTGGGTATCTTCCAAATTTCACCCTCTCAGTGAGTCTTTCTATAAATCTTTATTCGATATTACGTAACTTCTTTCAAGATTACATTCCCCCTATTCAAGATGACAAACCCTTATTAAAGATTACAAGGGTAAATGTAATCCTTTACTTATTCTTGCTTTACTTCTGTTCCAGCACTTAACGCTATGTGACACATCCTATCCTTTCCCTTTTTAATTTATTTTTTGTTTTTCTTGTCTAACTAAACTGGAAGCTCAGTATAATTGAGGTGATTTATGAGTTTAATTCACTGATGACTTCTTAGTAGTAAAACGTTGCATAAAATACAGTGGGTATTTGTTAAATAAATTGTAAATTAATAAGTAAGTAACTGGTGATTAAAACATATGACCCTTTCACCTGAAACATTAGTTATCAATATTTCTTGGTAAATTTTCAGTTGTGGCAGTCACTCCTAAATATGAACTATATTACTGGTGCAAATTTTATTTGTAATTTTGAAGGTAACATCCACAGCTTGCTAACTTTAATGTGTATGAATGGCCAATTATGGTTTTTGTTTTGTTTTGTTTTGTTTTTTTTTGAGATGGAGTCTTGCTGTGTTGCCCAGGCTGGAGTGCAGTGACATGATCTTGGCTATGGTATTGTATTAGTCTGTTTTTACGCTCCTAATAATGACATACCCAAGACTGGGCAATTTACAAAATAATGCAGTTTATTGAATTTACAGTTTCACATGGATGGGGAGGACTCATAATCATGGCAGAAGGCAAGGAGAAACAAGTCACATCTTACATGGATGGCAGCAGGCAAAAAAAAAGAGAGATTGTGCAGGGAATTCAGGATGAGATTTGGATGGGGACACAGCCAAACCACATCATGTCACCCTGGCCCCTCCCAAATCTCATGTCCTCACATTTTAAAACCAATCATGTCTTCCCAACGGTTCCCCAAACTCTCACCTCATTCCAGTATTAACTCAAAAGTCCGTAGTCCAATGTCTTATCTGAGACAAGGCAAGTCCCTTTCACCTATAAACCTGTAAAATCAAAAGCAAGTTAGTTACTTCCTAGATACAAGGGGGGAACAGTCATGGGTAAATACAGCCTTTCCAAATGGGAAAAAAATGTCCAAAATAAAAGGGGTACAGGCCCCATGCAAGTCCAAAATCCAGCAGGGCAGTTAAATCTTAAAATTCCAAAATGATCTCCTTTGGCTCCATATCTCACGTCCAGGTCACACTGATGGAGGAGTGGATTTCCATGGTCTTGGGCAGCTCTACCCCCATGGCTTCACAGGGTACAGCCTCCCTCCTGGCTATTTTCATGGGCTGGCATTGAGTGTCTCTGGCTTTTCCTGGTGCATGGTGCAAGCTGTCAACAGATCTACCATTTTGGGGACTAGAGGATAGTGGCCCTCTTCTCACAGCTCTATCAGGTGGTGCCCCAGTAGGGACTCTGTGTGGGGGCTCTGATCCCATATTTCCCTTCCGCAATACCCTAGCAGAGGTTTTCCATGAGGACCCTACCCCTACAGCAAACTTCTTCCTGGGCATCCAGGCACTTCCATCTGAAATCTATGCAGAGGTTCCCAAACCTCAATTCTTGATTTCTGTGCACTCGCAGATTCAACACCACGTGGAAGCTGCCAAGCCTTGAGGCTTGCACCCTCCGAAGCAACAGCCCCAGTTCTATTTAAGCCTTTTCAGTTACGGCTGGAATGGCTGGGACACAAGGCACCAAGTCCCTAGGCTGCACAAAGCATCGGGACTCTAGGCCCAGCCCACAAAACCAATTCTTCCTCCTAGGCCTCCAGGCCTGTGAAGGAATGAATTGCCATGAAGTCTTCTGATATGCTCTGGAGATATTTTTCCCATTGTCTTGGGGATTAACATTCAGCTCCTCATAATTTATGCAAATTTCTGCAGCTGGCCTGAATTTCTCCTCAGAAAATTGAATTTTATTTTCTATCACATTGTCAAGCTGCAAGTTTTTCAAACTTTTATGCTCTGTTTCCCTTTTAAAAAAGAATGTTTTTGACAGCACCCAATTTACCTCTTGAATTCTTTGCTGCTTAGAAACTTCTTCTGCAAAATACCCTAAGTCATCACTCTGAAGTTCAAAGTTCCACAAATCTCTAGGACAGGGGCAAAATGCTGCCAGTCTCTTTGCTAAAACATAACAAGAATCACCTTTCCTCCAGTTTCCAAAAAGTTCCTCATTTCCATCTGAGAACACCTCAGCCTTGACTTTATTGTCTATATTGCTATAAACATTTTGAGTAAAGCCATTCAACAAGTCTTTAGGAAGTTCTAAACTTTCCCACATTTCCCTGTCTTCTTCTGAGCTCTCCACACTGTTCCAACCTCTGCCTGTTACCCAGTTCCAAAGTCGCTTCCACATTTTTGAGTATCTTTTCAACAGCACCCCACTCTTGGTACCAATTTACTGTATTAGTCCTTTTCCATGCTACTGATTAAGACTTACCTGAGACTGGGTGATTTACAAAAGAAAGAGGTTTATTGGACTTACAGTTCCACGTGGCTAGGGAGGTCTTACAATAATGGCAGAGGCAAGGGGGAGCAAGTCACATCTTACATGGATAGCAGCAGGCAAAAAAAGAGAGCTTGTGCAGGGAAACTCTCCCTTATAATACCATCAGATCTCATGAGACTTATTCACTATCATGAACACAGCACAGAAAAGACCTGCCCCCATGACTAAATTACCTCCCACTGGGTCCCTCCCACAATATGTGGGAATTCAAGATGAGATTTGGGTGGGAAAACACCCAAACCATATCAGGTATGATAAAAATACTGAATAAGTAAAAGATTCTAGTACTCATATTGTCCATCATTTTAACTTTGGCCATTCTAGTAGTTATGTAACAGCATTGTATTGTGGTGATTATTTGCCCTTCCTTATTTACTGTTATTTTTATGTTTTTGTCACATGTATCTTTTTTTTAAGTAGAATGCTTGTTCCAACATGTCCTTATTTATCATACTAATCTCGTTTTCCATATTATTATTAATATGTAATAATTTTTCATCTATATACATCTTTTAAAATTTCATGGATATAAATTATATATATGCATGTGTGTATTTCTATATATATATAGTTTGAGCCTAGAAGTCTTACTCATTCTCAATTAGACTTTGATGTATAAGGTTACATGCTATAGTATAAGCCTAACAATATATTATAGTAATATTTCATTATACTAATTATATTAATTGTACTATAATACTGATAACATATTATGTCTTTAATGCATTACAGTAGTTAGTATACTTTATATTAGTGGCTGTTTTAACATATTATGTCTTTAATGCATTACAGTAGTTAGTATACTTTATATTAGTGGCTGGTACTATAGGACATCAGATTTTTATATAATGAATATATGTCCTTATAACCAGCTAAACTCTTATTATTTCTAGTAACTTACTTAGAGTATTTTTATCTCAATGCAAAATACAGTAGAAGGAAAGAAACAAGAAATAAAATGTCAGGACAAATAGAAAACAAATATCAAGATTGTAGATACATGCACATCCATAACAATAGTAACATTAAATGTAAATAGCCTAAACAACTCAATTAAAAGGCAGTTTTTTTCAGATTTGGTAAAAAAGCAAGAGGCAACTATATGCTACTTATACAAATTTTAGTATAAAGAATAAATTGTTTACAAATAAAAAGATGGAAGAATATAACTTGTTAACATCACTCAAAGAAAATAAAGTAGCTATGTAAATGTAAGAATAACTAATTTCAAAGTAAAGAATTTCATTAGAAATAGAGTGATTCCCTAATTATAATGTGGTATGCACTGAATAACAGAGAATATCTAGCTAGCTAGCTAAACTATCTATCTATTTATCATCTCTTTATTGTCTCTCAATGACATATCTATCCATCTAGCTATCCATCTATCCATCTATCTATGAAGCAAAGCTGACAGAACTGCAGAATTGCAAAGAGAAATAGACAAAGCACACTTCAGTGCTACCAATTATAACTGGAATAAAGAAACAGAAAATCAGTAAGGACATTGGAGCACTATGTGTTTCATTTTTATATTATTCTTTTTTTCTCCTCATTATGGTCACATTTTCTTCCAATTCCTTAAACATGTTTAGCCTGTTGACAATAATTGCTTAAACTTCCTTTTACAGATTCCATCATTTAATTCATATGTTTTTCTACTGACAGAATTTCTCTAAGATGTAAGCCATATTTCCAAATGTTTTTAATGACTAGTTAAACTCTACAAATCTTGTATTTTGGTTCTGAGATTTTATTGAAAGTCCTTTAAATAGTGCTGAATTCTGCTTGTGCATGCTGTTGTGTTACTATGAGTCCACAGGATTCTTTCCAGGCTTGCTTATAAACTTTGTTTAGTATATATATATATATATATATATATATTTACACTAAACAAAGTAAATATATATATATATATTTGGAAATTTGGAAAAAATATATATATGAGGAAAATTTAGCTGTCTTACTAAAAAGATCCCCCTTAATTGTTTTATCTTATGCCCCATACATTACAATATCTTTTCTATGTAGCTTGTAGCAAGATAAACTCAGTTTTCAAAGATCTCTGTAGTACAATGTTATAGTAGTTATTTCCTGTGTCTTAGTACTTTATCCTTATGTCCAGATCATTACAAATTCTTATTTAATTATGCTTTGTCTTTTTGCTTGCCAAAGCCTTTAAAATAAATCTAGTCTTTATTTAAAGGAGATTATGAAGATAAATTTTTCATAAGTTTTGTGTCTAGATAATTCCTGCTGGAAGTATTTTAAAATAATAATATGACAAGTCTATATCCACAAGTTTGATGAACTAGGTAAAATCAAATATCTATTTCTTGAAAGACACAATCTACTAAAACTCACAACTCACACACAGGGAAATAGTCTGAATAGAACCATTTATATTAGACAAATTAAACCAATCATTTATACCTCTCAAACCAGAAAGAACCAGGCCCAAGTACATTCATTCATGAATTCTGCCTAAAATTTAAGGATAAAATCATTCCATTTTGATAAAATTTTATTCATAAAATAGAAACAGACTCATTCTAGGAGGGTAATATCACTTTCATACTAAAACCGGAAAAAAATTTGTCAGAAAGAAAAATTACAGATCCATATCTCTCATTAGCATACGTGTAAAACTCCACCAAAAATAGAAAATAAAATCCAATAATGTATTAAAAATTATATAACATGACCTAGTTGGATTTATGCCTGGTATACAAGGCTGGTTTATTGTCCATAAATTAATTACTACAACCATCACATTAATAGACTAAATCTGAAAAATCAGACTGATATCAAGAAATGCAGAAAAATTTTCAACAAATGTCACACACTTTCATAATTTTAAATAGAGAAAATAAAGCTTTTAGCAATTTAAGACTATGTAGGATCATCCACATCTTTATTTTTAAAAATCTACAAAGAGCTGCAGCTGTCACTTTATTTAATGATAGAGAAGCAGAGGTTTGCCTGCTAAGACTAGGAACAAGGCAAATATGTCTCTTCTCAATCAATCTTATTCAGTATCATACTGGAAGTCCTAGACAATACAATCTGATGAGAAAAGAAAATAAAGGCATATGGATTGGGAAAGAAGATATAAAATTTTCTTTGCTCACAGATGACATTTTTGGCTATGCAGAAGATCTCAAAGACTCATCATCAACAACAAAACGTCCGAGAACGAATACAAATTACAGCAATGTTGATAATTGGGTTTAATTAAAATTAAAATCTGTTCTGCAAAAGACACTGTTAAGAGGATGAAAACGTAATCTACAGAATAGGAGAAAATCGGATGTTCATCTAAAATATATAGAAACAATTAAAACTCAAAAATTAAAAGCAAACAGGCCAACTAAAAAAAAATAAGCGAAAGGTTTAAAGAGACACCTCACTAAGAATGATATATAAATGGATATAAGCATAAGAAAAGATGCTCAACTTATACACCTTTAGAGAATTGTAAAATAAAATAACAATAGTATACTATTATACACCTCTTTGAATGGCTAAGACCACAGCACTGACAGTACTAACTGCCAGTGAAGAGGGAGCAACAGGAATTCTCATTCATTGCTGGTGAGAATGCAAATTAGTACAGCCACTTTAGAAGATAGTATGGTACTTTCTTACAAACTAAACATACTCTAACCATATGATCCAGTAAATAGACTCTGTTATAGCCTATACTACATATATACGTACTATATTTAATACAACATTAAACATTAAATATAGTACATTAATTCTAAACATTAATATTTTAAAACTTTGTACATAGTCTTGCATAATTGGCTATTCCTTTTAATGAGTTGAATTGTCAATTCCTTGGTCCATTTTGTAATGTGCAATTTATCTTTATCTTATTGCTTGGTTTATACCCTTTATATGCAATATTTAAAAAATCAAAATAGATGTTACTAATATTCTTACTAACTTGGATACTGTTATTTATTGAAATTCAAATGTTAATTACTTATGTAGTCAAATTTTACCTCTATGCCTTCTAAATTTCATTTCTGGCTTAGAAATAATTTTTCACTCAAAACATTTACTCATTCTTCATAAAATTGTATGACTTTTGTTCAAATATGTTACGTGTCTGTAATTTATTTTGGTATAAAAATAAAGTAGAACTCTATTTTTCAAAATCTATATAAACTATATATTCCTACTGTAAACCATATAAGCTAAATATTTCTACTGTTTATAACCTGCCCAGTTTATGGTATTTTTGTTATATTAGCCCAAATGGTCTAAGGTCTAAGGTAGGCTCCTTGGTATTTACCTAAATTTTTAAAAATTTGTGTCCACACAAAAACTTGCACAGGAACGTTTATAGTAGTTTTATTCATATTTTTCCAAATATATTTTCTATTATTTTGTAAGTTTCACAAGCATATTTGTTATCATTTTAACTGGGGCAACTTATTACATATTATCATGTGTTTGGTGCCTTACTGATTTTTCTTCTTATTATTGTAATAGTCATATTCTCATTTGTTTGCCCAATTTTAGACCTAGAGGATGGAAAATGACAGGCTACAGGCAGGGCCGGATCTGTCTGTCTCAGTGCCTGTCTAGTTCAATGAGAAATGCCTGTAGTTTTTATTACAACTCCATATTTTATAATTTTAATAAATATTTAAGTATTGTTATTATTGAGAGTGGAAAGTGAAATTTAAAAATGTTACCCCTAGTGCACTTTCAGTAATGGTACTTGGTAATATCTTATTTCAAAAATATTTTCAAATTTTTCTTTTGAGAAATCTGAACATGATGCAGGGTAAACTCACCAATATCAATACCTAAAAATTAAGCAGATTAAAATTACTTAGAATGGCTATGTTGTGCTTATTTCAGAGTTGTCTCTAAATTCTTAAAGACATTCTAGTTTACCAGTGTTGTCCTAAAACTAATCAAGTAAATATGGACCACTTAATTAGGGTTTCTCTATATTTATATTTAAATGCTAGTTCTGTACAATTCTTCCTTTTGAATTATTATTACTCTTAAAAAAGCTTCCAAAAGTCTGACCAAAAATAACACAATTTTAAAGGAATTAAAAATGAGTAGCTACATTTTCAAGTGTGAATATGTCTACACTAAAGACAAATGTTATGCTTTTCTTAAATATCTTCCGGGATGAATACTTCAAAATCATCCATACTATTTATTTTGTTTGGCAGTTTAAGCACTTAGACTTTGGGAACTGGTAAAGTAAAAAGAAAAACAAAAACACAATGCTGAACATATACCATGAATAAACTTTAAAATGGCATTGCTGATTCCTAGGTAAAGCTACATTTTACACCCAGGTTAATTAGTTGTCAGAAAAGTGGAAGAGATGATCTGATCATAAGCCAGGAGCAAGTGGTAATGATCTAAGAAATTTACTAGTTCTCTGAAGCAGTAGAAAAATGACTTAAACCTGCTAGTATAAAGCTGACACCTAGATTTCTACTTTGATTTACAGGGAGACAAGAGTTATAACATTTTAAATAAAATAAGGAGGTGAATTTGGATTAGGTAAATTATGTTAGGCATCTTGTGAACAAATAGGGAACATAAAAGAAAGGAATAATTGTTGAAATAAATTCCCTGTTACAAATTAATTTTACAGTCTTCTGATTAACATAGAAAGCAAGCAAAATTGTAATGTGTTTATGTTAATTTGCAACCTGTTTAACAAAAGTCAAATGTCATTGACAGTAAATACCAATTTGTTTATTATGTGACATTTACATTAGAAATAAATAAGAATGCCAAAGAAGTTAAATGAATAAATATACACTCTATGTGTGCGTATGCATGTATTTATGTAAATCAAAACACCATATATTTTTATTACCTATATGCGTAAGTGTGAAGTAGAAAAAATAATTCAATGGGGTGGTAAGTTTGGAATATACTAAAGAATGGAAGAAGCACATTAAAGAAATTAAACCAGAGATTATGAGAAGAAAGTATGAAAAACCAGGTGATACTACAATGAGATTATAATATCCATAGTGAGACGTTATTTTTTTCTCTTTTTAGTTCTTGTTCATGTATGTTCACACATACACAAAATGTATTCACATACAGATATTGCCACAGATCATTAACCCTATTTCATACATATTATCATCACTGAACAAACCAGAAGCATAAAGCAATTTTATTTTATTTTATTTTATTTATTTATTTGTTGAGATGGAGTCTCTCTCTGTCTGCCCAGACTGGAGTGCAGTGGCGTGATCTCAGCTCACTACAAGCTCCGCCTCCTGGGTTCACGGCATTCTCCTGCCTCAGCCCCCGGAGTAGCTGGGAATACGGGCGCCTGCCACCAAGCCCAGCAATTTTTTTTTTTTTTAAAGTGGAGGCAGGGTTTCACCATGTTAGCCAGGATGGTCTCAATCTCCTGACCTTGTTATCCCGCCTCGGATAACGCCCGCCTCGGCCTCCGAAAGTACTGGGATTACAGGCGTGAGCCACCGCACCCGGCCAAGCAATTATATTTTAATTGGAGGAGAAATATCTAGATATATTTTGTGTCCTTCCAAAACATTTGTGTCTTCCAAAACTTTGGAAGTTTTCTCTCCTATTCTCTGCCAGGTTGCCCTGTGTCTCTCTCCTATTCTCTGCCAGGTTGCCCACCCTGTATGAATCATACCAATTAGTCTGCATGTCTTCTAACTTCCTGTTGAGTTCAGCCA
The DNA here is from genome assembly GCF_028885625.2 of Pongo pygmaeus. Taxonomy (NCBI): domain Eukaryota; kingdom Metazoa; phylum Chordata; class Mammalia; order Primates; family Hominidae; genus Pongo; species Pongo pygmaeus. The sequence continues at coordinate 41,620,189 of NC_072388.2, read as the reverse complement.
ATGGAAATCATGGCGGAGGATCTGAGAAGACAGTCATCAAGGTCATTCTTCACACCTTGTAAGCCTGCCTTTTGATTGTTATGTCTCTTCACAGAAGGTCTCTGCTTCTCCCAAAGTGACCTGTTCTACAAAATTTTTCTTCTTTACTTTGGTAAATCTAAGCTTCTCCCTTCCCTCAACCTTTTGAAACTAGGTAATGATATTTGTACTGGTACTTAACATCAAGGACAAGCACTTTTCATAATGATTGTCCTATGTACCAACCAAACTTTTGGATTTTTTAAAACTTTCTTTGAATTTTTCAAATGTGTGTGTGCCATCTCTTTCCAACTGGACTCTGACTAAATGAGAAAATAAAATTGGCCATTTTTATGCCTTGAACAATATCAACAGTAAAAATGGCACAACTTTTTATATAGAAAATACATCTGGGTTAAGATGGCCAATTAGACGCAGCTAGGAAGTACCACTGCCACCGAGAGAAACCAAGGTTTTGAGTAAACCAACATAATTTGGACAGATCTTCAGAGAGAAAACACGTACTGGATAAAGATGTGATACAGATACTAAGGCCAAGGAGAGAGGAGGCTGGGAACACTGACAGGTTACCCAAATGCTAGGGCTTGTTTTCAGCCCCAAATGGCACCTGGGAAACAAGTGACAGAAGGTACCATGAGACTTCTCAACCTTGCTTCAGACCTCCGTGATCCTGGCTGCAGGGGACCCCATGTCCACCATCAGTGTTTGAGCTGACAGGGGGATTTGCATGGAGAGTAGGCAGACAGCGCTTTAGCTGGTATGGAAGTGGGAGGTGTTGTGCACAGGGCAGTTCTGATGGAGCATGGACATAGCACCCATCCCCTAAATCTCCCTATGTCCCTCTGAGAAGCTCTAGCCCTAGCTGACCACTGAGCCAGGGAAAGTGGCATTGACTCCCCCATGGGATTAGGGCATGTCTGGTCTGCAGGCTCTCCTGCCCTCCAACCCCTCTGAGATGTTCGCCAATATCCTTGATTAACATAGAAACAAAAATATATTTTAAGTGCATAGACACAAAAATTCTCGACAAAATACTAGCAAACCAAATCCAGCGGCACATTAATAAGTTAATACACCATGATTAAGTAGGCTTTATTTCTGGGATGCGAGGCTGGTTCAACATATGCAGATCAATACATGCAATTCACCATGTAAGTAGAATTGAAAGCAAAAACCACGATTATCTCAAATGACAAAGGAAAAGCTTTTGTTAAAATCCAACATCCCTTCATGATAAAATCCCTCAAGAGATGAGTCATCACAGGAACATACCTAAAAATAATAAGAGCCAACTGTGAGAAACCCACAGCCAATGTCACACTGAACAGGCAAAAGCTGGAGCCATTCCCTTTGAGACCTGAACAGGACAAGGATGCCCACTCTCACCAGCCCTATTCAACATAATACTGGAAGTCCTAGCCAGAGTAATCAGGCAAGGAAAATAAATACAGGCATCTAAACAGGAAAAGAAGAAGTAAAACAATCTTTCTTCATTGACAATATGATTTTATACCTAGAAAACCATAAACACTCTGACAAAGTTCTCCTAGAACTGATAAATGACATTAATAAAATCTGAGGCTTCAAAACCAACGTACAAAATTGAATAGCATTTCTACAGATGAATAATATCCAGGCTGATAATAAAATCAAGAACATGATCTCACTTAAAATTGCCACAAAGAAAATGAAATACCTAGCAATGCAGCTAACTAAAGGAGTGAAATATTTCAACAAGGAGAACTACAAAATGATACTGAAGGAGCTCAGTGATGACACAAATAAATGAAAAAACATTCCATGTTCATGATTGGAAGAATAAATTTTGCAAAAAATGGCTACATTGTCCAAAGCAATTTATACATTCAATGTTGTTTCTACCTAACTTTCAACAGTATTCATCATTCTTCACAGAATTAGAAAAAACTATTCCAAAATTTATATGGACCAAAAAAGAGCCCAAATGGCCCAAATAATCCTAAGTAAAAAACAAATCAAAAAAAAAAAGAAAAAAAAAACAGGCTGGAGACATCACACTACTTGAAATATTGCTTGAATATTTAACTTCAACTGATATTGCAAGGCTACAATAACCAAAATAGGTTTGTACTGGTACCAAAACCAAAACAAACACATAGACTGATGGAACAGAATAGAAAACTCAGAAATCAAACTGCACACCTACAACCATTTAATCTTTGACAACACCAACAAGAAACAAGCAAAGGGTAAAATACTTCATTAAAATCATCCTGGTTTTACTGGTTAACCATATGTAGAAGAAAGAAATTGGACCCTTAACCTTTTACCATATGCAAAAATTTATTCCAGATGGATAAAGGATGTAAATGTAAGACCTCAAACTCTAAAAATCCTAGAATAAAACCTAGGAAATACACCCTTCTCAACATTAGCCTTCTTAAAGAATTTTTTGTTAAGTCCCCAAAAGCAACTGCAACAAAAACAAAAAATGAAAAGTGAGACCTAATTAAACTAAAGTGCTTCTTCACAGCAGAAGAAACTATCAACACAGTAAACAGACAACTTCCAGAATGGGAGAAGTCGTTCTGAAGCAATAAATCAGGCAAAGGTCTAATATGCAGAATCTACAAGACACTTAAATCAACAAGCAAAAACAAATAATCCCATTAAAAATGGGCAAAGACATGAACACACTGATATGGTTTGGCTGTGTCCCCACCAAAATCTCATCATGAATTGTAGTCCCTACAATCCTGTGTCATGGGAGAGACCTGGTGGGAAGTAATTGAATCATGGGACCAGTTTCCCATATGCTATTCTCATGATAGTAAGTTATCATGAGATCTAATGATTTTAGAAGGGGCTACCCCCTCTGAATGGTTTTCATTCTTCTCCTTCCTGCCGTGATGTTAAGAAGGGCATATTTGCTTCCCCTTCTGCCATGATTATAAGTTTCCTGAGGCTTCCCCAGCCATGCAGAACTGTGAGGCAATTAAAACTCTTTACTTTATAAATTAGCCAGTCTTGGGTATTTCTTTGTTATCAGTGTGAGGACAAACTAATACACACATACTTTTCAAAAGAAGACCTAAATTGGCCAATATACATAAGAAAAAATGCTATTTATTTCTAATCATCAGAGAAACACAAATCAAAATCACAAGATACCATCTCACACCATTCAGAAAAGCAATTATTAAAACGTAGAAAATTAACAGATGCTGTTGAGGCTGCAGAGCAAAGGGAATGCTTATATACTGTTGGTGGGAATGTTAATTAGTTCAGCCATTTTGAAAAGCAGCCTGGAGATTTCTCAAAGAACTTAAAAAAGAGCTACCATTTGATCCAGCAATCCCATTACTGGGTATATACCTTGCAAAAAATAAATCATGCTACCAAAAAGACACGTGCAGTAGTATGTTCATCACTACACTATTCACAGTAGCAAAGATATGAAATCAACCCAGGTGCCCATCAATGGTGGATTGGATAAAGAAAATGTGGTACATACATAGCATGGAATACTGTGCAGCCATAAGAAAATAACTAAATCATGTCCTTTGCAGCAACATGGATACAGCCGGAAGCCGTAATACTAAGCAAATTAATGTAGAACAGAAAACCAAAAACTTACGCATGTTCTCACTTATAAGTGGGAGCTAAACATTTAGCCCACATGGATGTAAACATGGGAGCAACAGACACTCTGGACTATTGACTATTAGGGTAGAGAGGAAGGGAGTGGGTGTGGGTGGAAAAACTGCCTTTTGGGTCGTATGTTCATTACCTGAGTAACGACATCCATAGTCCAAACGTCAGCATCATGGAATATATTCTTGGATCAAACCTGCACGTTTACTCCATATATCAAAAATAAAATTTGAAATTTGAAAAATAAAAAGAAAACACACGGAATATGTACATAAGCATAAGAAAAAAGTGTTTTCTTTAATAAAGAGTAACTTTATTAATAGGAAGAATGAGGAGAAGGAGAAGGACAAGGAGAAGAAAGAATGGAAGGAGAAGAAGAGAGGAATGAAAAACATGATGTCATCTATTATTACAATGATCTTATAATTTTAATATCCCTTAGGTATCTCTGATTCTCAAACTTTATTTTTGGTGTCATTCAGAACCCGTTGGGAAATTGTTCAAAAATTTCCAGGCCTTTTCCATAGACATTCTGGTTTAGCAGATGGGGAGTGGTTCATGAAACTGCATCTTAAACATCACCACAGGTGATTTTGCTCCAAGTGTTCTATGAACCAAAATTTGAAACACATGCATGGACATAAATGGACATATGATTTTATATATGTCTGATTTTGTTTATGTGATTATGTGATGAAAGCACTATTGTCAAGACACAATTCATTTAAAGATGTGTCCTACATTGTTTTTTCGGTGAGTACCCCGACTAAAGACTTGAGATAAAAAAGAGTAATTTAAAGATTGACCTTCAAATCAATTTTTGTTGATAATATTAAGATTACATTAAAACATGAACAAAAGTTAATCTCACAAATTGTGAACTTTTGAGTTAGTAACTAGAAATGCACTCAAAACATCATGTTATTGTACTTACAACTGAATGTGGCTTTCTTTTGAGACTCTCTGAATTAAAACAAGAAATATGACTTTTGCTATATTATTTCCAAAATATTTAACAAATGGGATATCTGAGCAATATGCCTCAAAACCTAGTCTTCTTCATACATGTTGACAATGTTTGTCTATATTCCACTTGTGCTAATATCCACATGATATTTTTTCTATTAGCAGATTTTAAATCAATTCAATTCTCTTTCTTTTAGACTTACTCTAAGGAATAATATCTGCCAAGCCATTGATTTGATGTTCTTGACAAATTTGTTCTAATTAGCCATTAAATGGAAAATGATTTGTCAAATAAATGATTCATCAATGTGACACAACATAATTTTGTATATTATCATTGTTACTTATATTAGTGTTTGTCAAGCATTAAAATTTTTAATATTTTCAGGCCATATTGATATATTTTTTAAAAACTATTTTTTGCGTAACATTTGTGAGAGATAAATGGCAAAATAAAACTCTTAACTACATGTCATAGAGAAATGCATATTGCAATTCTTCCTTCAAATGGTACTGTATTCAAAATTTAACTATTAAAAAATGGATGGGGTTTACTTGTTAAAGCCGTGATTAGTGGAAAGAATATCACAGAAAGAAAGATATATCAGTAAAAGCCCAGCCTCATGTTGAGTTGGCCTCATCACATACTTTAAATATCTGGGAAAATATGGACACGTTTCAATATCCTGCCTATTGCCCACTCAAGAGTATCTCAATATACAATGTGATATAATTCTGCTTCATCTCTTTTTATTTTTTGTTCAACTTTTAAACTTAAGGTAACTACCGAAAAACATTGTTGAACCCTCATATTAATTCCTGATTAAACACCCGTGTGTATTTTTCAAATAATATTTCACTTGAAACTGCATGTTCTTATTTATGTGAAATTATAAAATTAAAGAATAAGGCTTTTTTTTTAGAAAAACAACTCTTTTTAGCTACTTTTTATAATATTTATTTGGGGAAAAATTATAAGAAAATATAACTTTATTGGTAAAATATTTCTAGATCTTACATTGAAAATATGCCTACTGATTTTCACATGAAATTCTCTTTCAAGTTGAAGAATTAAAAGGGGCTTTCCCCCAGCTAGAATTTATTCGTTTTTTCTTATATTGTTTAATTTCAACAAGCTTTGATTATTTTATCACTAATAATAGTGAAATTTACTGAATGCTCATTGTATGCTATGCATGTCCTAATATATTAGGCTACTTGAACTTCATGGCTAACTATGATGCAGATATAATGAACACAATTTCAAAGACATGAAAATTTTAATGTTTAAAAATATTTCAGTGATAAAGCCAGCATTTGAACTCAAATCTAACTATATCTCTGTATCTTTTAGCAGAATACAGTTAGAAGTATATAAAGTGAATATGTTCCTAGAGTCAAAAAAATTAAAAAGCATATTATATTAAAATATTCTCTTTTCCTAAAATATAAGGAATTCAAAAACATCCAAATAAGATGTTTAAAAAATGCTGCATATGTAGAACAATAGATTAACTGGAATGTACCCATAACCCACTATAACCATTGACCTAAAAAGCCTTGGATTGTCCACGAGTTTTAAAAGTGAATCCCATTTCGGTTTCTTACCTGCTTACAGCAATCCTCTTTCTCACATAAATAATTACTACTCTCATCTCCATCAGCAGAGGGATCCCTAGCATACATGCTTTTATAGCTAACAACAGAAGTTCTCACTTTATCAAAACTGAATCAAATTTTTCTTCCATGAATTTAGTTTCTGTCAACCAATATGCTTAGAATTTGTACGAATAATTCCACACTCAGAGTGTAATTTTTTATTATAAGCTACAAGAAATTTAACAATGCCTTGAAAAATTATCATATAAGAGGTATTTTAGGTAAATTGTTTAAAGGTAATATGATGGTTAATATTGTCACCTTGATTGGATTAAAGAATGCAAATTATTGTTCCTGGGTGTGTCTGTGAGGGTATTACCAAAGGAGATTAACATTTGAGTTAGTGGGCCAGGAGAAGTGGACCCACCATCAATCTGTGTGGGCGCCATCTAACCAGCTGCCAGCATGGCTAGAATAAAGCAGGCAGGAGCGATGGAAGAGCAGACTTTCTAAGTCTTCTGGCATTCATCTTTCTTTCGTGCTGTATACCTCCTGCCCTCGAACATCAGACTCCAAGTTCTTCAGCTTTTGGACTCTGAGTTACACCAGTGGTTTGCCAGTGGCTCTCGGACCTTTGGCCACAGACTGAAGGCATCACTGTTGGGTTCACCACTTTTGAGGTTTTGGGACTCGGACTGATCCACCACTGGCTTCCTTGCTCCTCAACCTGCAGATGGCCTATTATGGGACTTTAATTTGAGATCGTGTGAGTCAATTCCCCTTCATAAACTCCCCCTCTATATATACATATCCTATTCGTTCTGTCTTTCTAGAGAACCCTAATACAGGTAAACAGAAACATATGGGCAAAAGACATCTAATGATTTAGAACATTGCAAATTAATCTGAAAAGAGGAAGAATCAAATCCTAAAAGTATCAGTTGCCAGATATTGAGCATTTCTTGCCAGCACTTGAAAAGTCTAATTTGGTGATATTTACAGGCTGTGCTGTATTTCTTGCCAGCAGGAGGTATTTAGAATAGGCCATATTGTGAATAGCACATCCTCATTAGGACCAAGGACTAATGGAAATTTCTTTCCTATTTTATCCTAATTACTGAAAATTTTTGGACAAATTTATTTTTGAATATTTGGACAAACACACTAGATCTGGAACCAACATATATTTTTGTGGCCAAAATACAGTTGAAATTCAGTATCATTTTAATTTCCACTTACATCTTCACATTAAATATCAAATTAAAATGCAATGAATTCTCAAATTAGGATATTCAGAATCATAAAAACATTTTGGAATGGATGCAGTATTATCATTTAATAATAACAATAAGTCAGACATAGTGCTAAGCTTCTTATCTTTATTTCTCATCATACAGTATATGCAATAATCAAAGAAAGTGAGATGCTGCTAAGAAGTTCAGAATCAAATATGTGTCAATTTCAATAATATATGCTCTTCATGTCTGAAATAACTAGTCTAATCTTGTTTTGTGAAATAAATATTCTCATATTTTTAATTTTTAGTACCCATATTCTTGAATTACACAAATATTGGAAGATTAATATTGTATACATAAGGAAATAGATACTTAAGGCTATTAAGAAGTCACCAAAGGCTACAGAAAAGACAGGATCTTTTACTCCAAATTTGGGTATAGTACTGGTAGCTAAAGATATATTTTTATTATACTATTGCAATTATTTGGATAACTCTTATCTTAGTTTTAACTATATGCCTAAACTAACAAAAATGATTTCTCATTTTCAAGAACATTCTAGAAACAAAACATTTTAAATTTATAATTGCCATATGCAGCATACAGGGTTGATGCCTATTAGTTTTTAAAATAATGAATTCTAAATCTACCTTAGATATCGATTCTCCACAATCTAAAGAGAGAATATTATCCTTAAAAAAAAAAAAATAATGTGGCCGGGCACGGTGGCTCATTCCTGTCAACTGAGCACTTTGGGAAACTAAGTTGGTCAGATCACCTGATGTCAGAAGTTCGAGACCAGCCTGGCCAACATGGTGAAACCCTGTCTCTGCTAAAATTACAAAATTAGCCGGGTGTGGTGGCACATGCCTGAAATCCCAGCTTCTCTGGACGCGGAGGCAGGAGAATCGCTTGAACCCAGGAGGCAGAGGTTGCAGTGAGCTGAGATGGTGCCATTGTACTCCATCCTGGGTGACAAGAGCAAAACTCTGTCACACACAAACAAACAAACCATAATGTTATACTGAAGTATTCTGAAAACACAGAAAAACTTTTGTATTTCCTTCTTAGAAGGTGAGGGCAAACTTATTAGGCATGCTGGCTATATGAATTGGCACCAGAGAAGGCCCATTAAGATGGAGGTAGATTCAATTGAGTAGTGTGTTAAGTGACAAAAGGAATATTGTCAGAGGAGTGAATGTGTACTGGAATTGAAGAGAAATCTTCAAGTCAATATTATTGGTATAGATTAAGGGATGAGGATCAAAGCTGACAATAAATTTATTTTTTTTTTATTTTTTTTATTTTATTTTTTTTATTTTTTATTATTATTACTATTATTATTATTATACTTTAGGCTCTATGGTACATGTGCGCAATGTGCAGGTAAGTTACATATGTATACATGTGCCATGCTGGTGCGCTGCACCCACCAACTCGTCATCTAGCATTAAAACAGTTCAGGGAACAAAATTTACTGGAATGAAATTCATGATATCAGGATATGGGTACCTTTTTACTAAATATTGAAAGAATATTTCACTTGTGGGTTGATTATTTTTAATTCCCTGTAGAATAGACTACACACTCCTTCTTCAGACCAGCAAGGCTTTGTGCAACCTGGTCTCCGCCACCTCTCTAAACATTTACTCCCATTGCCTTCCTAGCTCACCATATTTCATGCCTACTGGATTTATTCCTATAATATAGTAGATCCTATTCCTGTTTTCCATAACCCTGCCTAGGAACCTGTACCCAAGAGGTTCATATTAGTTTCTGCTTGTTATCAAGATTTTTTGCTAAAACTCCATGTCCCTTTAAAGTAGCTTCTTGAGCATCATATTGCAGTCCTCAAGCTGCCCAGTTCCAAAGATACACTGGCATATATTATAAATATCACCTACCAAATAGCTCAACAATAATTTTTATTTTATTTGTTTACTTGTTTATTGTGTTTTTACCCCACAAAATGTGAGCTCCTTGAGTGTAGTCAGGGGAGTTGCTTGCCATGTTAACAACTCTGTTTCAACATTTTAAAAGTCCCTGGAACATTGTAGGCAAAAAGTATATTTTGTAAATTTATTTATATTAATTTTAATTAAATACTTCTGGAAACACAAGCAATCCCCAGATCTTGGTAAATTACATACTTCTTACTTGTGTTTTATATTTACTGTGTGTCAACTGCCAGTGGACTACACATGTGTTTATTCTAGGCCTTTGGATGAAAAAGCCACTCAAACCGGGCCATGCCAATATTGAGGCAGAGGTAAAAAAGTGACAAAAAATATGCAATGACACAAAGTATGTCATTTCTTTTCACATCATGTTTTCTTAAGAAAGTCGCTTGACCAAGGTTGACTTCAATGGCATATAGCAAGTCCCGTTCAATGATCAGAAATATATTATCCTAGTAGCATGTTACACACGCAGCTTGATTAGTGTAGACTACACTAGAATAGACTGTATACACCTTTCTGTGCCTGAAGGGAAGAAAAGGAGATAACCATGAACAATAATGCAACCTATCATAGTATTCAAATTGATATAATCTAGGTGTAAGCAAAAAGCTATAGAATACATTATTTTTCTTTCTTTCTTTCTTTTCTTTCTTTTTTTCCTTCTTTCCTTCCTTTCTTTCTTTCCTTCTTTCCTTCCTTTCTTTCCTTCCTTCCTTCCTTCCTTTCTTTCTTTCTTTTTCTTTTTTCTTTCTTTCTTTCTTTCTTTCTTTCTTTCTTTCTTTCTTTTTCTTTCTTTCCTTCTTTCCTTCCTTTCTTTCCTTCTTTCCTTCCTTTCTTTCCTTCCTTCCTTTCCTTCCTTCCTTCCTTTCCTTCCTTCCTTCCTTTCTTTCTTTCTTTCTTTCTTTCTTTCTTTCTTTCTTTCTTTCTTTCATTCTTTCTTTCTTTTCTTGACAAAGTCTCGCTCTGTCACCCCGGCTGGAGTGCAGTGGCACAATCTCGGCTCACTGCCAGCTCTGCCTCCTGGGTTCATGCCATTCTCCTGCCTCAGCCTCTGAAGTGGCTGGGACTACAGGCGCCCGCCACCACACCAGGCTAATTTTTTGTATTTTTAGTAAAGATGGGGTTTCACCGTGTTAGCCAGGATAGTCGTGATCTCCTGACCTTGTAATCTGCCCGCCTTGGCCTCCCAAAGTGCTGGGAATTACAGGCATGAGCCACAGCTCCCAGCCGGAATACATTATTTTTCTGAGTGAAGCTAAGTGAACATTAGGGAAAGCTAAACCTGTGACCCAGCTCTCATAAACATAATTAACACTTGATTTAACTAACATTGAAAACTCCCTCTAAATATATATGTTTTAAAAAACTAAGTTATCATTCATTATGAGAACACTGTTTTTTGGTGTATGCTTAAGAATAAAAAAAGCCAATTAAATATCCACAATGTTAAGAAGCATTTAGCAGAAATAGTAAAATGAGATTAGCATATGAGAATTAAAATTTAAAAGATGCTAGTTAATTTTTAGATGATAATTATTTGAACTTAAGATACTTTTCCACAAGCTCTAAATATGTGTTTATCTTTGACCTAACAAAGAGAAGATTAGCTAAGCAAATTAATAGGTCACATAAATATATGGGAGCATATTTAAGTTGCTTAAGTCAACATCTTTTAAATATAATCACCTATTAATTTTGATTAATAAATGATTGATACTATTTCTAAAATATATATATACTTGTCAGCTGGACAGCTGTTGATACCTGTGTATGAGAAGAATACTGGGAGGCTAATTAGCAATGCCAGTTTTTATCATGATTGTCACTAGTAAGCAATACTTCTTTGGAAATAAAGATTGACCCCTCTCTTTCAGTTTAATATTCTGTACAATATTAGGATTGAGTTAGAGCATTGATTTGCAAGCTGTGCTCCATGGATATTTAGAATTTGCTTGGTGGTTTTCAAAGAATATCAAGAGATGAGAACATGATGAAAGGGAGAGTAGAAATTTTTTTTATCTTTTCTCCAAATGAAGAAATTATTTTTTAGTCCGTTCTGTATAATGAAGAACAATAAAAATAGAAAACAGAAAATAACTTGCTAACAAAACTTTAGAGATCATGTGATTTCTGTAAAAAATATTTACATACATATTAAAATGAGAAGTCACGTGTATGAATTTCTTGATTACTAGGTTTGTGAATTTTATGGACTGGAGCAGACTGGTAGGTTAGAGTCTGTCACAAAAAGTTTTACACACTCAAATTTGTTTCACAGAATCATCTTTAAAAAGGTTTAAAAATACATTCTGATTATTATTACTATTTTGTGCTAGGAAAATTAATTCTAAGTGATCTGAAGTTGTCCTGAGCCATTTCACTGAAATAAGGGATACGCTGTGTGATACCATAAACTAGTCAAGTCATGAACCTACCAATTAATAGTATTGCCTTGTAAACATTGTTCTGACACAAGTTTAAGCTTGTCAGCATACTTTATTGGTAGCATGGGGTGATGATTTCCATCTTATCTTCATGAGACCCACGAGAGGACTCTGCCATTGGAGTGGATTACATAGTAAAATTAGGACCATGTAAGAAGCCTGAGTCTATCTTCCATTTTTGACTCCCTGATTCCATGGTGTTTCATGCACAAAATAATAATTCCTGACCCAAAATACAAAGCAAACTGGTGTCCCATGCAGAGGGGGAATAAATAGTGAATGCATCCAGCTTCTTTGAAGCCATTCTATAAGGCAGCCTTGAATGCTATTATTATTCTTTCTTTAATACTGCTGCTATATAGTTTTTCTTCCCTCAATAAATTTTGATTTTTAAGAATGATCATTTTAGTCTTGTGAGTCATTTTCTGTAGCAATTGCACCCTTACTAACTGCCACCACTAATGTGCCTGTTTACATGGACACAGATACACAGACACACAAACCTACAGTTCCTATTACCTAACATACTTACCACACCTTTCGCTATTAAATGACAATAGCAAAGTTAATGTACTGATGAGGGAATATAGCTAGGATCCTGAGACCCGGAAGAAAATATTGATAATATCAAAATAGAGATTGCTTATGTTCTTGAGAGACAAAGAAGAGTGTCCGGATGCTTCAAGACCCAAGTAAGAGTTTTGGGGCCAGACAAACCGGTGTTTAACATTCACTCTGCATTTATTCTCTTAGTAATCCTAACCATGGTGCGTAACCCCTTAAGGCTTATATATAAATGGAAGAAAACAATGCCTGTCCTGTTCCTACCTGGCTGTGTATAACAAATAAATTATATTTCTCTATTCTATCTATGTATATGTCTAAGTACATATCTAAACAATAACATTTTCTGGTTAGTGATCCAAAATATCCCTTCCACACACCAAATACCATTTTCGGTGTTAAAGAATTCAAACTGCTTTGACATTTTTCGAAGTGCCATATTGCTAAATGTAAAATTCTTAATAAATTAATGGTCTAATTTGAGAGAATGTTCTTTTAGAATGTATAGATAGTAACTTGAAGAATTGCTACACTTAATTTAAAATAAGACAAAAAGTAAAGGAGAGACAAATAAATAGACAAGCAAGAAAGTTGGAATAGAAGAAATTAATGCTTATTATACCATATTTGAACATTATTTAAATACTTAATCACAACTTTTTCAGATAAAATTTAAATTTTAAAAACATATGTGATCACATGAATAGAGACACAAAATTAAATGTTACTGCATTATAGATTTGATCCAGAAAGCATAAAACAGATTTGATTTGTCCAATAAAGCTCTGCTAAATATGCATTTAATCCCTTTTCATTAATTTGTTAATAGTAAACTAGTGATAATGGAAGTAAATGTATTAGGAATAGTGGGGGTATGCAAATGTAAATAATTAGAGACGCAGACTCCAGTTGGGTGCATAACACAGTAGGGCAGTATTCTTGAGCACCAATAATTAAAAGCCTAATAAATAGTGCTATGTACCAGATGACAAAGGAGATAAACAAAATGGAGATAAAAAGGTTTCAAGTGTCCAAAAGTAAAATACATTACTTTAGTCCAGGATATCCTAGAAAGCATTACTAGGGAAATGGCATTTGAGAATAAAAAATGTAGGACAACATGAACATGTACAGATGTGGGCAGATGGTATTGCATTTGTAATAAACATTGCAAGGAAAGTATAGACGTGGCGGAAAATGAAGAGTAGGGTTTTTCTTATATCTTTCACTTTCTTTTGGCTGTTTAAAGACCTTTTCTTCTCTACTCTTCTTTACAGGTTATGTCCTCTTGTCCTAGCACTTCCCTTGCCTCTTTCAAGTGATTCACAGCTAATTCATAATCTACTTACAGAGTTTATATTCTCAGTAGGAGACACTAAACAAAATAAGCAATTACATTTGATATTTTAACATTCAATTTGGAGAAATTGAAATCAGGTAATATATTCAAGAGTGCATCGTGAAGGTGGTGTACATAACCAGAGTAATAAAAAGGCATTTCTCAGGATGTAAAATTTGATCCGAGAGCAGGTATGGAAAGAAAATAAAACAGAAAGAATGGCAATACAGCACTGGTGAACTAGAAGTAAAACCATATAAACAGGCAGAATCATTTGAGTTAAGAAAAGGGAGTTTGAATTTATTCTAAGTAATGTGGGGATATTTTGAAGGAGTAGAGGCAAGAATGATAGTCTAAATTATATTATTAAAGGCCCCTCTTACTGCTGTGGATTGTAGATGAGCAAGAATGGAAGCAGGGAAGCCTGTTATAGGCTGTTGCCTGAACTCATGCTAGAAACAATAGAGTCTTAACTAAGAAAGTTTTGGAAGAATGGCCAGAATTGGTCACCTTTGAAATACATTTTTAGAATAAAACAAATAATCATTATGATATAGACGAAGAAGTGAAAAAATAAAAGTAATCAAGGAAGACTAGGAAGTTTGGGGTTTATGGATGTATCTTATCTCATAATCGAGATTGAAAATTCTAGGGAAGGAAAAGTCTTACTGAAAATTTCAAGACTTATGTTTTTTATCTATTAATTTTGAGAAGCTTATTAGACTTCTTTGTAGAACTTTAGGGAGAAAAATATATGTACTTGAATTGCCAGGTAAAGGGAGGCTAAGAAATTTAATCAGCCTTTCAGAGCTTATTATGGCCTTCTGGTGATGGGAAAAAAAAAAAAAGGAGGGACTTCTGAAGTATTCAATTGATTAGTAAGAAGCGCTAGATTTGGCACACTAATGATCTTTGGTAATTTAACAGTAGTGATTTTTATGGAGAGGAGACATTTGCTCTGTCAGGATAAGTTAATTAGAAAATAAATCATGAGAATGTACAGACACTGAGTGCACATAGTTTTGGGGGCCGGTTTTCCTGTGAAGTATGGGAATATGAGATAGTATGAGGGGAAGACAGGTGGTCAGTGCATACTTCCCTTAAAGATAAGCATAATAGAACTATATTGATAGGCATAATAAATAAAAGGGAGAAAATCTCAGAAGTAAAGTCTTGAGAATACTAAAAAAGTACACCAAGTAATCAGGGTCACCACTTTTATTTTATCAAGAAGGAAGACCTTGATGATGAAAGCATGAGGCTAGCATGATTTGGTAGACAGGAAATGTGTCAGTTGTTGTCTAATAGCTTTCATTTTCAGGATGAAATTTGAAAAGCTTGTCATTTTATTAGAGTAATGCAGTCAAGAAAGTACTTACTGAGGTCTGAGGTGACTGAAAAAAGATATTAGTTATTTGGGACAGTTTAAAGTGCTAAAAGGTTTCCAGGTAGTGATTGTACCCATTTGAACTCTTCCATCATGAATTCAATGTGACACCAGTCAGCTCTTTTTTAATTTTGATTTTTCTCTGGCAAGTTAAACTGCTGGGACAATATCTAGATGGGTCTGGGAGATGACCAGTCTGACATGAACTCTTCCACTTTCAAAGAACTGACTTGACTCAAGAGGACAAATCTAGGACCTGGCATTTAGGTGAGATATCATATATTTAAATGAATAATTAAATAAATATGATGCACATAGTTTATTGAATGACATTCTCATAATTGCAACAAATATGGAGAGAAAAATGATGGGATGAATGTGAAATAAAAATTAACTTTCATGAAAATAAGTAAAACAAGAATATCTATGCACTGAAAGAATCAATTTTAAGCTTTCAGCCTGATTCAAACTTATCTTTAAACAGAAACAGGGAACAAATTATATTGGAAGAAAATTTTGGCTACAATTTGGCTTTAGTGTGTGCTTTCACATTTGAAATTAACAACATAAAAATAAATGAAGCAGAAATATTTCGATGCCAAAGATAACATTTTCATCAAATTTATCAATGTAAATGGCCAAAATTAGGTTCTCCTGAGAGTGTATTTTATTCAGTTTTGTTTTTGTGATTCACTTTTCTGATAGTTTTCATTGATGCAATGAAAATCATGACCCATAATTTTGAAATTGTTTTCCTATTAAGATATGGTCATCTGTGGACCTTTTAATTTAAAGTGTTAGAATTTTTAAAATCATGTTAAAGAATTAGTTTACTATGAACAATTTAGGAAGATATTTTGTTTTAAAGAAGTAACATATAATAAAGTATAGATGGACCTTTAAAGTAACAATTTAATTTTTTATGTAAGCAGTGAAGGCACGTTGCATATCTCAGGTAGCAGTAGGAGAAATAGTAATTGAATATAAAAAGAATATAAAAGATGATTAAAGCCAGAAAATTTTGGGTGAGTGAAGATGGATCATGCACTATGCCAGTAAGTATAGTTTGAATTTCAACCTACCAATCCATAAAGAAACCCTATGTGTTCCTCTATTCTCATAAATGACATTGACGCTATAGGAATTAAAGTAACAAATTCTTGTAGACACAATAAAGCCATGGCATTTAAATTAATGTGACTCTAGATATTTAACAACAATTTAATAAAATAGAAAAGAAAACCCAGAAAATACTTTACAGAAGTTCAAAATTTAGTTAATAACAAGCAACCACAAATAATCCCTCTTCCACTGAAAGAAAGAAGGATTATTCGGTAAAGAGTCAATAAATCCTCAGTTAGGTAACTAGTTGGAATTTATTAAAAATGCAACAACCTCAATACCTATTCACATCTTACAGCCAGCAAACTACAAATGTGTTTGAGGTTTAAATGTAAAATATATAATTAAAAATAATTTACAGAAAAATTAAAGTTAGGATAATATCTACTTGGAAAATGATTTTGTTAGATTGTCCTGAATGGGGGAAAGGGGCAAAACTTATATCTTTAACAAAATATACATTTTTTAACTAGGAAAAATATTGAAAATAGTTATTAAAGTCAATTGTCTATATTATTGTTTTACAGAGAAACCTTAAAATCACAAAGGAAAAACAAATGAGCATATGCATGAATAGAGGTGACCGGAATTTTATTTGGTAGCTAATTAAGGAAAACATGAATGTAGCCAATTAATATATTATTAATGGGTTCATTTGTATTATTTTTCAATTGTATTATTTAGAATTCATTAAAATGAAAATTAAGAACTTTTTGTTGTTGTTGTTTTGTCTATTCAGCAGAAAGTGATAGGGCCCAATATTGATAAGGATGTGGAACAATGAACACTATCAGACAATGGTAGAGAAAGATTAAAATGTACAGATTATCTAGCAGGCAATTCGATTCTATTTCATCAAACCTATATTAAAATATCTATCCTATGACCTAAATATTTAGCTTCTAGGAATTTATGTGGAATAATTAATAATCAAATAAAAACTTATAGTGGGTATTTTTATGTTATTGAAAAAATAGAAAAAATCTAGTTTTATAGCAAAGTATTTAAAGTACTTAATGCATAAGGTAGAATAAAGCATAACTATTAAAATGATTTTGTTACTGGTTCTTAACATATTTTCAAAAAATGAAATTCGGGTTTGAATTTATTATGAACAAAATAAACCTACTTGATAAATTTTATTATAAAAACATAACTCTATAATCAAATATGAAGAGTGTTTTTTTCTGAGCTTTGGCATTTAGAATAATTTTTATTTTACCATTTACTCTTTCTATACCTATACCAATAATTTTATCAATAAGAAACAGAATATTAACCTATATATCTTGATATCCATGACAGAATTATGACACTTTTAAAATGCTATTTCAAATTTTGTTTTTAAGTGTAAAATACTATTTCATAAAAAAGAATACTAAAGAATTTAGGGAAGTGAACATTTGTTAAAATGTACACGGCTAAAATATATATTTTTAAGTGGATGGAACTAAAATAAATTAAAATCAGATGTTACGACTGCAGAAGTCACAGTAGCAGTACAGAGAATCAGCAGGGATTCATTTTAGAAATCAATAAATCTGTTACCCTCAGACTGATGCATAAAGAAAATGTTATCATGTTTTGTAAAAATTGTGAAAAAGTATTTCTGTACAGAAAACAAATCAAAAACTCCTCTGCAATGAAGAAAATACTCTAATTAGCCACAACCCACAAATCATGAACAAACAAAACCAAAATGATAATAAGCCTATTAATTTCCAAATATTCTGTAAGTTGTGTTTTGTAGTATTTTAAACGCTTCTAAGTCTTTAGCACTGAAACATGAACAGAACACATGCTTCAAAATTGGAAACAGTAGTTCTTTTCAATCACTCAGAATTACAAATTTTATAGATTACACCATCCAACTAGAATTTTAGTACAGTTTGGGATTGAAAAATCACAATTTCTGCTAAGACAGTGCTTAGGAGGCAAGGATAAATGTGGCAATTCTTGAAAACATATAATGAACAAAATGTGTCAGTCCAAAGTAGAAAATTCATAACATATTTTATTGCCATTTTACATGGGGCTTACTTCTCTTCTCATTCCACACTCTAAAGAAAGTCTCCCACTTTACAGACAATGATTATCAAATTTCAGCAGCAAGTACTGTTGGATTTGTGGTATTTTATAGGTCAAATATCACTTCCATGCAGTAGATATTTATACCGTTCTACTTTCCTGGAGAAATGCTGACATTGCAATACTTTTTTTAACTTGTGAGCTCAGGTAACAGATTGGGTTGATAACATTAGTTCTAACTTTTACATTTTACCTTTCTTCCTTTTTAGTCTGCTTTTGCAAATCATTTTATCTACCTATTTGCACAAATGTCATACCTATTAATCTAGGGAAATTTCTGTTCCTTCTTTTCCCATCTTGGAGCATGTACTTTACCTTGACAGACACGAAATGAACATAAATTGTGTCAGATTATTCCTCTAACTAAGCAAGCTCATAAAAATGTATAGTGTTATTGTTTGTGAAGGTTTTCTTCTTTCTAAAATCCCAGAAAAAGCAATGCATTCATGCAATGCTCACACAAGTTCAAAAGCACTGAACACTGACTGTGATATGCACAATTGCTAGCACAAATCTTTCAGTTATGCGTGGAGTCCACTCAACCCTACAGGAAATCTGTTACTGACTCAATGTTAAATCCTTCATAAGGATCACTTGAGATTCTGTAAACAGCTAAAATGAAGTATAAATTACATGAAATTCAATTCACTGTTCTTATCCAAGTTTATATTTAAAGAGGTTTTCGAATGTATACATTAACACTACTACAATTACATAAGATAACCCAAAAAGCTATGTATCCATACCACAATTATACTGGTTTAGCATGCTAAAAATAACACACACACACACACACACACACACACACACACACATACCACACACACACTTTTGTAGCAACATGTAACTACTATGCATTTAATGTTTCAGGCAATTTTTATTAAATAGTACCTGAACAAATATTGTTGCAATATTTAATACCCAATAATAAAGTATCAAAAAAACTCATAAAATAGACTATTACTAAAGCAAACTAGTGTTTTGTCAAGGGGATGTTAGTTGTTATTTTATTTTTAAAGGAAAATGTATTTTAGAATATATAATTAAAGATAAAATTTGATTTTATATTAATAACAACCAAAAATTGGCCGGGTGTGGTGGCTCACGACTGTAATCCAAGCACTTTGGGAGGCCAAGGCAGGCAGAGCACCTGAGGTCGGGAGTTCGAGACCAGCCTGGCCAACATAGTGAAACACCATCTCTACTAAAAATACAAAATTAGCCACGTAAGGTGGTACACACTTGTAGTCCCAGCTCCTTGAGAGGCTGAGACAGGAGAAATGCTTGAACCCAGGAATGCGGGGGCTGCAGTGAGCTGAGATCGCACCACTGCACTTCTGCCTGGGCAAGACAGAGCAAGACTCTGTCTCAAAAATAAATAAATAAATAAATAAAATAACACCCAAAATTGCATGTGACTTTTGATAACAGGGATTTAAAAAGTGTGGCCTTAAAAAATGAGAGCTTCTAATTTCATCACATAAGAAGAAACATACAGATGAATTGGCCAGAGTTAGTATTAAACCACGTTAGTGTCATCAAGAATACAGACTGTCTTCTCAGTCCTCCTTATTCTATGCTTATGTCTGCACAGTCCCAAGATGGCTCCAGTTATAACAATATTTTAGGGAATGAGAAAATCAGAGAGAAAAAGACAATGAAGAGAATGTATGCACAGGCTGTCAGCTAACATTGACTCCTAACTTACCTGCTTTAAGAATCTTTTATGAATGTTCTACCCAAAAATTTTAATTCACATCCATTAGACAGAAGTTATTCTTATGGAAGGCACTACAAAGGACAATGAAGAATGGCTTTTCAAGTGGTCACTTTGTTGTATCCAATACAATTATGACCTGTTATGGGTGGACCACTGGTAATTTGGACCCACAACATACATTGAAAGAATATAAACTCATGTTATACTATCTATATTCTAATGAGTATGTTTTGTTAGTTTTTACTGAAGAATCACAAATTCCCTGTTATGACCCTGCTTACCTACATTTGGAATTATCTTTACTTCTAGCTCCCATATATCTATATCCCATATAATGGCAATTCCCTTCTTTATATGTCATCTCCTTCCATGTATGCTTGATCTCTTGAACCTAAAATTGGCCATGTGTGAAGTGTTTATTTTTATAAACACATAAGCCTTAAGATATTTTGAACAGAAATAATGTTCTCTCATTTATTAAAGCAATTAATTATTTAATTAAATTACTATGTAACATTTAATTATCACTATATATTAGGATGACTCAATGTCAAATTCTCATTGCCAAAATTAGCCTAAGAATGCAGGACCATTTAATATGTTCCGCTTAATAATACAGTCAATTGAACTTATTTTAGCTATGACTATATAATGACTTACTGATCACAAATTTCTCAGTTAAAAGAAACGACAGCATGTTTGAAGCTAGTAAAAGCATTATTTATAGAAGAGAGAAAGTAAAACCTGGATTATTTTATACAGATGAAATTCTATTTTATGGCCTTATTTTGCTTTTTTGAAAGCTTCATGAAATGCAAATTAGAAGCTCAATAAAATGTCTCTACACACACAGAAGAATAGCTGAAACTTAAAAGAACAACAATGCCAATTATTGCTGAGTATGTGAAATATTTAGAACATTTGTTCATTGCTGGTTCAAATCTAAAATTGTACTACAGCTTTGCTTTGGAAAACAGTTTGACTGTTTCTTATAAGTGTTAATATGCACTTACCATAAGTAAAATGAAAATATGTTTACATAGCAATTTACATACACATGTTGATAGCGACATTCATCAAAATGTAACAAATCTTGGAATATCTATGAACTGGTAAATAGATAAACAAATAATGGTGAATGAATAACAAAGGAATACTAGGGATATATACAAAAACATAAATGAATCTCAACAACATCCTTCCAATTGACTGAGCTAGTCATATTAGATTACATGTATTATAATTCCATGTATATGCAACTTTAAGGCAAAAATACAGTGACAGAAAGCAGGCCAATGTCATCATTAGACTGTGGCTAGAGAGGGAGCATCAACTGCAGAAGGCACAAGAGAATATTTTGGGGTGGTGAAAACGGTCTACATCTATATTGGGTGCTTGTTACACAACTGGACTTATTTGTGTAAACTCATGGAAATTTGTATTTAAAATTAGTAAATTTTATTATATGTAGATTAAACCTCATTCACAATTTTAAAATGTTTTACATTTCTCTTTTCTCTTCCTTCTTTTCCTTCCTGAAAAAATCAGTCCAAGGCCACTAGGAGAGGATGAATAAGGTAGAGTCTTATGCTAATGTAGTGGAGAAAGTGGGGCCACATTGACTCAGAAGAAGGTGGTTAGTGCTTCCATGCCAGAGGGTGATGGCCTGGCCTAGCCAAAACAGGATGTTACATCAAAGATAGTTTGGAACTTCTATATACAAGCTCAGGCATGGTAACTAGAATTAACATGGGGGCAATCATGTGATAAAGAACATAGCATCACTTCTCTGATATTCCTGCCAAAGATGCCTGAAAATAATCTAAACAAAAAATATCAAAGAAACACAGATTGGAGGACATTATGCAAAATAATTGGCCAAAACTGTCAAGATCTTCACAATCAAGACAGAAGATCAAAATGATAGAAACTTATAAGATCAACAAATTCAATGCATGATATGCATAATACTAGATCACAATACAGATCATTTATCCAAAAGGTACATTTTTTAGAAAATTAGTGAAACTTGAATACTTATAGAAGTAGAGTCTGAGGAGTAGATAGACAGTAGTAACAAAATTTTAAAAGGCTGGGTGCAATGACTCACGTCTGTAATCTCAGGACTTGAAAGGCTGAGGAAGGAGGATTCCTTGAGCCCAGGAGTTCAAGACCAGGTCCTGGCAACGTAGTGAGACCCCTGTCTCTACAAATCTTTTTTTTTTTTTTTTTTTTTTTAAATTAGTGTGGTGTCATGCCTGTAGTCCTAGCTGCTTGAGTGGCTGAGGTTGGAGGATCACTTGAGCCAGGAGGTGGAGGCTGCAAAAGAGCACAGATCGTGCCACTGCACTTCAGCCTGGGCAATAGAGTGAGATCCTGTCTCAAAACATGAAAATAAATAAAATTTAAAAATACAGTTTTAACATTGTGTATATTTTTGTTGTAGCTATATAAGATAACATTTTTGTTGTGGAAACTATATACAAAAATTTTGAGGTAAAATATTGGAAATCATATACAAAAATATATAAGGATATATTAGGAATTTCCTTTTGAATGGTTCAGAAATTTTTTGAAAGTTCTTGAACTGTACTTGTAAGTTTGAGATAATTTCTATATAAAATTGAATAATATACTACAGAATTCCAATAATTAACAGTATAATCATGTCACATTATTCTGAGATAGATAAGTTGAATATGATTGATAGCTAGAAACAGTTCCTAATTTTAATATTTTAATTTATTGAAAAGAAACAGTTGGAATTTAAGGAAAAATCTTACAAAGTATACTTAATATATAAATATTAAAAATAATCACATAATATACTGTAAGTCCATAGTTCGAGCTTTGAGGCATGTCATCTATAGTATTTTTTTAAAGGGGAAAATAATAATATAAATTTATTTATTATTACGGTACATTTAAAATGGTAAAGATGGTAAATTTTATACATATATTTTACCTCAAATTTTTTTCCTCATCTATAGTATTTTAAAGATGGAAGACTCAAAAGTGGTTTTTAATTATTTCTCAATCAAGTAAATGTTCATACCCTTACTTTTTCTACATTTTTTATTTAGACATTATGATTCACCCTTTTAGTGTACAATTGTATGATTTTACATATTTTTTCATGTTCCCACCACCAAAATTGAAGTTAAGAGAATAGTTCAATCACACCAACAAAATTGATATATCTTTTCACTAGTAAATTCCAAACATTTTAAACGTTAAAATGTAAATATTCAAGTGTTCAAATATGTGCTCATCATGCAGCATTCAATATACTTAGGCAATAACCTTAACCCAAAATTTTGGTATTCTTTGTAACCATTCCTTTCCTTCTTGGCATTTTATAAGAATTTTTGTTTTGGCAAAATGATGCTAGGAACACTGAGCACAATCAATATAGCTATTTCACCATTTCTTAAATAGTTCATTTAACTTAATGAACATTAAATGAACTTTTTAATAGCATTTTTTCTCACTGCTTCTTTTGTTTTTTATTTTAGAAACAAGTTATCAATCAATCCTGAAGATTACTATTTTTTATTATTCTAACTTTCCTGTTCCTCATAACATATGTATAACTAATATTCTATTAAATATATATTATAATAAAATATACATTTATGGTCAAATAAAATGTTGTAAAATGTGGCACATAGTCTTAGTGGCATCTTTCACATATTTATTCCCTCCCCACAAAAAGGAAAGCAAATATAACTTATAATTTCAAAGCTAAAAAATAGTTACATATTTACATAATAAAAAATCTACCTTCTATTTCATGGAAATATTTAATTTCACAATAATATTCTTGTCATCTGATGAAGTTCCTTAATCTACTGCTGTTTATTTTTCATTTAATGACAAGTATAGAACTAAAGGGCGGTGCATACACATAAATCCCTTGGCTTTACCTATTTGTATTAACACAATAGAGTAATTAAGTGAAGAAAGAACCTTAGGAAACAGTCAGTCTTGAAGCAGCTCATTTCAGATATTTGAAAAAAACTGGTAAAGTTCCAGATTAATAAAATCTTACCTGGCAATTAATAAAATGTTTCAAAACTCCACAGATTCCAAGATTTTTTTTTCTGAATTGGGTAGTATTTAATATCCAGAAGCACTGATAGTGTTATAATCTTTTATGTAGCCTAGGGATCATAATTAAATTGCCCTATTCCAATTCCCCTGCAATTATTCTTTGTGTCACTGAAATAAAAAATGGTGTGCTCATGGAACACCATCATCTGACAGGTGTCCTTTATCATTGAGTTTTTAATCAAAAGCTTGTAGCGATTCAAGACTACTTTAAATCTTTCCTAGTGGATATTAAGTATTTTAAAAACAGATACCTAAATTATTGGTTAGAAGATACTCAAATTTTTCACCATCGTCTTAAAAGTTAGACTTCTGTTTGTTTATAAGATTCTCTCACTCTCTCTTTTTCTCTTCCTTCCTCTTTTGACCTTACTCATTTGCATGTAAGTTATTTACTGAGCACTCAAAAATACTATAACTTATGTCTTTTTTTTCCTTCGGGCAGTTCTTGTAGTGTGGGGAAACAAAGATAAAACACCACATGTCCTTTGTCCTATCATTTATAGAGTATTTGCCACAAGCTTTTTATACAGAGCTGTCTGCCTATTGATCAATTAAGTTTATATACACTATATATCAAAGCCTATTGTCTTTTGGAGTTTTTTTCCATGAAAAATAACCATGGAATTTTTCATTTCCTTTTAGAAGGTAAATTTTACTGAGAAAAATTGTAAATATTTTTAAGAATATTAAAAATATATATGATCATGTTGGAAGTGATATACTTTAAAATATATGATGAATCAAAATGCAGTATTGAATTTTATTCTACAAATATTTTCCATTGTGTTCTGGCAAAAATATGAGAACCCATGTTAGACAAAAGATTGTAAGTTTTATATTCAAGAGCTTAATCATGTTTTATACAAACCAATCTCCTTGGTTGACCTGAATTCCAAACCTCCTCACTTATAACTAATTATACATTAAAAGTTGTAGGAGTTACCTGGGGCTATTTAATATTCAGTTTTACTGCAGATAGTTTCATCTTTAAAAATAATGCTGTTTAAATATTTATAGAGCTCGTGTATAAGCAGAAATCAAATATGACATGCTGCATTTGATTGGTGCCCACTAAATAAGTTACTTACAACTTCAACTCAATAAGCATTGCCAGTTGAAATTGCTGTTGTTCACAAAAGAAAAGTATAGATCTTCACCCTTGTTTCATTCTTGACACATGAGAACAGTTGTGATTAAATATAGGATGTATAAAATAGCTAGATCTTTAGCAAAAGTTTTCTAAAATGTTAAAAAAATGAATGCATAGTTAACAATTCCCTCAATCTAATTTTTGAAGACTTCATATTATTAAGGGGAATGAATAGTGTAATACATTTTTCTTTTGCTGTCATCATGACAAATTTAGATGAAAATAATAAATGCAGTAACTATGATTGTATGTATATTTTGGTAATTATTAAATACTTTAGGATAACTTATACAATAAAGCTTAACCGTCTGCCTATATCTAAAGAATATCTCAAAAAATGCTTTTCTTGAGATTTGGGAAAATCTTTGCTAAAAATGACCTAAATTGACTCAAAATTCTCCTATATTTTTATTTTTTCCTATAAAAACTGATGCCTATTCTGTATGTATTATCTAAATAGGAAGTGACTGTCATATTATAGGCTCAGCAAATTACAATTACTTTGATATTTAATCCTTACGATGAAAACACTTTTTAGGTGGTCAATTTTGCCTCATCAATTTAGATGTTACCTTTTCCTGGAAAACTTTTATCATCTACAGAGACAGCATTATGTTTACATCCATTAGAGGATTCTCAAGTTTTAGATCATACAAAATGACTTACTGAAATGTGTTGACCTAGAAGAGACGCTAATAAAATTTACACAAGTCTGGAGAACCAGACTTAAGGCTGAATCTAGAGAAAAAATAGTTCAGAATTTAAAAATATAGGAAAATAAATATTATACTTCTCTAAGCAAGAGTCAAAACGTATTAATATATATACAGTACTGGTCCTAAGATATCTCATGATGTTAAGTAGAAAGGAAGAATGAGAAATAAATGCTGGCACGTGGAGTTGCAAGTTATGGTCAACATTTTTGGTGAAGCAGGAAATGAACATATAGGGGAGAAGCAATCACAATAATCAGTCAGTCTTTCCTGTAGCTATTACCATAAATTTATGTGTGTAGCTATCTCTGCTGCTAACAATGAGTCATGTTTGAAATAAAAATAATAATATTGTAAACTGTATATTTTGCATAAATCTTTTGAGTAGCTAACAAGAAAAAATATTGGGAAGCAAGATAGATCTTAACATTGATAGGTCTGACACATGATTCTGTGGAATGCTGTTAATCTGCTATACAATTAAAATACTAACTTTTAAAATTTCTACCTACCAATGTTCACTGCATTTTCCAATATTTGAATGATCACTATAGGCTAGGGATTTTGTAAGTAATAAAACAGCAGAAATATAAAGATGTGAATGTTCTTGCATAAATATTTCAACACACAATTCAACTAAAATCTTAATTGGCAAAAGACATTATCAGTGTTACCAGCACAACTAAAAATATTCATCATTAAACTAATGAAATAAGCCTTTCTGAAACAACATATATTCTAACATTCAGATTGAATATGCTTCCTAATACACTCTACCATTCCATGCAGGTCAAAGCAAACTGAAAGACATTTATCTATCCCTGCAATATTTTTCATGACACCAAGATGAGGGTTCTCCAATAGAGCAATTAATGCTTTAAGATCCTAGGTGTTTTAACTTTATTTTCTTCTTTTTTTCTTCAGTAATAATAATTTTTCAGTATTAAACACTTGTGACAATATCTTCCAATTTGTAAATGATCTTGTTTTGGCATTTATTAGTGTTATAATTCCTTTCATTCCTATTTTCCATTAATGTCTGTATCAAGTAGAGATTATTTTACTATTATTGCAATGAATAATCATCTTGTAACATTTTAGTTGACAGCAATACTAAGCCAGGCATGTCTTCTATGGAATATGCATGTATAAATATAGTATTTATGCACATATTTATTTTACATATGCACTATATTGTTAAATATTAAATATATTATTTAATACAAATTTAATATGTATATATATTTATATATTTGGAGAGAATTTCTGAAAACCTTTTTTTTGGTGGGGGTGCAGAGTCTCACTCTGTTGCTCAGACTGGAGTGCAGTGGCACAATCTTGGCTCACTGTAACCTCCTTCCTCTGGGTTCAAGTGATTCTCCTGCCTCAGCCTCCTGAGTAGCTGAGATTACTGGCATGTGCCACCACACCTGGTTATTTTCTTTTTGTATTTTTAGTAGACACAAGGTTTCACCACATTGTCCAGGCTGGTCTCAAAATCCCGACCTCAGGTGATCTGCCCACCTCGGCCTCCTAAAATGCTGGGATTACAGGCGTGAGCCACCGTACCCGGTCGATTTCCGAAACTTTTAGCATAACTATTAGAAAAATATAATTCACTGTTTATTATTTTGGCCATTTGTGATTATTAAAATGTAAAAATATGTTGGGGAACATGAAGATTATAATTTCAGAAAGTTGAATTACTTGTTTCTAAATCCTAAAAATTAATGCCTTCCAGGAATATTGATGGATTACGTATACTTTGATGATTACCCAGGAAAGTCATATCTTGCAAATCTAGATTTCTCTCTCCCTGTACTTTGCTCTTATAGAAAGCGACCTAGTTTATGATAAATGATTTTTAAGATCTGATTTAATTACCTTCTTTTTCAGTAAACATTATGTCATGAGGCCAGGAACAAGTATTTTTTGTTCATGACAATACCTTCAAGCCCAAGAATATTACTTTGAACAACATAAACATTCAATAGGCAAAAGCTGAATAAATGTTTAATGAATTAGATGACTAAATGAATAGAGATTAAAGAACGTGAAGTTCTTTTCTGTTAGTCACATGAAATATCCATAATTTCTCCACAAATTTCTTTCAAATTTCATAATTTATTTTAATCTTAGATCTGATATCATATTGTACAAAAATCTTCATTTCTCTGTTTTACAAATACCTTACTAGTGGAAGAGAAAAAAATTAGGAATATAGAAGAGAAATATAATTGTCGTTTGTGAATACTGACCATATGATAGCCATAATATATCACATTTATTAGACTTAACGATAGTCAGGTATTCAGATGAGTGCTTTATATTCTTTATCTCATGAAACATCATCAGTTTTTACCGATTAGCAAACTGAAGACCACAAAATTACTGATTTTGCCTTAGATCCTCATAGTTATAAATGGCAGAGTTGAGATTTTAGCTCATGTCCATTTTGCTCTAAAGGCATCTTTCTACTACACTGTACAAAACAATAATAAAAATAAAAATACAATTTTATTTCAGGGAATCATAAAAAATTAACATATGTCGCTTGATTTAATTTGCTTTGAAATACCTTAATTTATAATTTTTACTTTTTTAGAAGAGATGTGAGAAGCACACGTATTCAACATCATTTTATGTATTTTTATGTACTTCGAAAAATTTTTCTTACTTATACTGACTTAACAATTTTTAATTTTGTCACATTTGCCAACTTTCAGAAACACGCAAACAATTTTCTATGGAAAGAGTAATTTGCATTATTTTAATACCAATATTTTATTTGCTTAAAGACTATAAAACTATTTTTAAGTATAATAATACAAACAATTGTTATAGTTTTGTGATTAAAAACACCTGACTCTTAGCAAATTATTAAAATGTCAAAGGAGATCCATATTACAATTGAATTGTTTAATAAATTTTGTCACCATCAGGCAGTATATCTTTTGGGAACATAGAAAGCATCTATCAATCCAAAAAGGAAATCTGTTTTAAAAGCAAAAAATAAATATTTTTATAGCAATATGTATTTTTATAGCAAAAATTAAGGTTTTTTTTCCTTGATACATAGTGAAAACATTTGATAAGATTTTAATAATGACATTTTGATGTGACTGCAAGCTCATTCATTTATTTCTAGCACCTTATCAGTGTACAGTGCTATGTGATGCTGAGTAAAAATTAGAGGCTGAGTGAATATTTGTTTAAGGAGGAGTTGGGTGCTTGGAAGTTTAATGTATAACTTCCAGTCTAGGAATGATTCATTTACCCTATTCAATAATATTTCTTGAGCATCTACCTTAGCAAGGCTGAGTCATAGATACTGAGAATACAGCTATGATCAAAGTAGACAAAATCTCAGCTCTTATAAGATTTTCATTTCAATGCGTATGATAGACAATAAATAATGTAAATTGGTAAAATATAAAAAAGTAAAATATATTAAATAGCAATGAACTAATTATAAACTGTACAGTGGCCAGTGAAAAAAATTTAAAGCAAATATCAATCATTGATTAATTTTGTCCCTCATGAACACTTTGATTAAGCAACTTAGAATATGATGTCTCAGAAATCATTATGTTAAAAGGTAATGGTGGTTAGAATCGTGACAATTATGACTTTAACTTCTCTCCAAATGGAAAATATAGTTTCTAAAAGTTTGTAGTTACACTAAGTTTTTATTTTTTATGACATCTCAAATGTAACAGTTTCTCATATAACTTTTTTACAGTCAGTATCAAATACAAAGTTTAGTTAACAGCAGCATGTTAAAGAGACTTTCTGAAGATATAATACTCAATTCTTTATTATGTAAAGTATTCCCAAGAAGTATATTTTATATGATAGTTCTTGAAACCTTGTATAAATGACTGATAACTTTTTTTTTTATCTTTGGTATTATCCGTTTTTAATTGCTAGTTTCAAGAAAACTTTTTTTAAGGGTGTGCTTTACTGGATAATTACATTTTCCCCATCCCTACGCTCCTTGAATGTAAAACTGAAACTTTCACTAGTGTTACTTTTAATAGTTTTATTTTCCTAGTATATATTTTAACCATTTAAAAGGACAAAGAAATCATGTCTAAAGAAACAGCATTGTGTAAATCAGAAACAGAATGGCGCTGTTGAGACAAATGTGGAAAGACTAAATATTTTGGTTGGAAGGACGCTTAAAGGTTAGGTAATCCAACTGTCTTAATCAGAATAAAATCTCCTTTACAACATACTACTTTCAAGGTTTATCCAGACTTACTATCTAAATTCTTTACTAAGAACATTATAGAAGTTTTAAAATGTACACCTCTTAATGGATTTGTCGCTGCATTGTTTCTTCAAATTGATCACAATGCTTTATTGAGTACATGTGTATTAGGGTTCTCTAGAGGGACAGAACTAATAGGATATATATATAAAGGGAGGTTTATTAAATATTAACTTACACGATCACAAGGTCGCACAATAGGCTGTCTGTAAGCTGAGGTGCAGGAGAGCCAATTCGAGTCCCAAAACTGAAGAACTTGGAGTCCAGTGTTCAAGGCCAGGAAGCATCCAGCATGGGAGACAGATGTAAGCTGGGAGGCTAGGCCAGTCTCTCCTTTTCATGTTTTTCTGCCTGCTTTATATTGATTGGCAGCTGATGAAGTTGTG
Organism: Pongo pygmaeus; assembly: GCF_028885625.2. Lineage (NCBI taxonomy): Eukaryota > Metazoa > Chordata > Mammalia > Primates > Hominidae > Pongo > Pongo pygmaeus. The sequence continues at coordinate 41,589,454 of NC_072388.2, read as the reverse complement.
CCCACCAGATTAAAGGTGGGTGTGCCTTTCCCAGTCCACTGACTCAAATGTTAATATCCTTTGACAACACCCTCACAGACACAACCAAGATCAATACTTTGTATCCTTCAATCTAGTCAAGTTGACACTCAGTATTAACCATCACAACATGTAAATTGAATAATTTTCAAATTAAGATTTTTTAAGTCTTCTGCAACTTATCCTCTTCAGCCTCCCTTAACTCCCTTCTCCCCCGATCCCTTTATTTTTCCTAACATATTGGAATGCCAGTTTTAAGGCTGTAGAATTTTTTAATGTGTTCATACTAATATATCTCTTCTGATGCTATATTTCAGCTTTTTTAATGGGCAAGAATCTCAACTTAAATGATCAAGCTTGAAATGATCTTACTCATGAATCTATAAGCATACATGTAAATTTAAATATAAACATGAATGTTTCTAAAATAAAGCAGTGAAACCCAGTTTTCAGCTTGCAGATTGGCTTTGGAAGAAGTAATAGTTTTAACATGTATATATTAAAACAGAAACAGTACATCTTCTTTTATCTTTGTTTGCAGCTGTTTAGAACAAACATTTTGGTCTCAGGACTCCTTTACAATCTTTCTACGGGGAGTCACTTTGTTAAAAATTGTGAAATATAAAACAGAGTAATGTATAGTAAAATATAAAACATAATAATTCATTTAGAAATAAAGTTAAAGCATCCATTATATATTAACACATTTAGCATGCTTTATCAGAAAAATAACATTATTCTCCAAAACAAAATAAACAAACATAAACAGAAATGACAAAAAAATCCGTGATGAGAGTTACATTGTTTGGGATTTTTAAAAGTCTTTGATGCTTCCTATATCTGCTTCTAAATTTAATCTATTGGAAGACTAAATGTCTGGTACATAGCATCTGGATAATTCCATTGTACATTTTGACAAATGCTATTTAGAGATTTTTGTATAATAATCTTGGGCATTTCTTAGGAATATTATAATTTTTCTATCTGATAGTGGATGGGATGTTATTACTTCTACCACATTTTCTGAGAAGTTATGATTGGCTAATGAAAAGTTTGTTGAGTGATCCGTTTTGTTATTATTTCTTCTGATATTTACTTTTGCTGTAAATTAGATGTTTCTTTTACTGATTAAACAATATAAAGTCTTTTTGTCTTTACATTTGTGTATTAGATTTAATGTAATTCCTGATATATTTAATCATATTCATTTGTTTGTGCTTTACACTTACATTCATTTTTATCTCTATTATTGACTTCTTCCTGATTAACTAATAATCTTGATTTCAGCATCTGCCTTTGTTAGCATTAATTAAGTATTCCTTCAAGTATTGCGGTATCTCTAGAGATTATATCATTCTTGATATTATAAGCACAATTATAATGTCATGCTTTACTGCTACCTCAATAAACACATTTCCTCTTATTCTTGTGATTCTAAATTAAGCTCTGCTTAGTCTATAGGCATTTTAGCCATCTTCTCATTTGTCAATCTGTTTAAAAGTGATATTTAAAAGTGAATATTTATTTATTTTACCCCCTCTTGCGTTTTGTGGTATTATTACCAGATATTTTTTACTCTATTTAAGCTCCACAGGTGATTATTTTTACTTTTATATAGTCAATATTTATTTTTACTACACATATGCTTCCGCCTTCCCCTTTTTAGTTTTCTTTTTCTTATTGTCCTGAGCTGTCATTAAGGATCGCTTTTCTCCTGCATGAATAACATCATTTTTATGTCAGTTAGTGTAGTGAAAAATTCTAACAGAACTCTATCGTGTGAAAGTATCTTACAAATCTATTTGACAGTCTTGGAACAGTTACTATTTGTTACTAAGGTTTTCACAACAGATGCAAGAAAAAAATTACCCTTTCACTTTATGTCTGTGTGATTGTGGCAGCAAACATTACCTGGGAAAATACAAAAGAAAACATGGAAATACAGTAGAAAATATTTGAGTAATAGAAGAATGAATGAATGCTAAGAAAATCCAAAATTATTAAATAGAGGTAAAGATAGTGTGCTTCCAGGGTAGTAATTAATCAAACTCCCAAAGACACAGAGTAATTAGAATAACATAATGACATGGAGGAAAAAATTAACCTGAATATGTTTCGTTTCTTTAATTTCATTTTTCTAAAAAAAGATTGAAAAAGGCAAGTAAAACAGATTAAAAAAACAAGACATTTCTAAAAAATGAACAGGTACACATTTGAAAATATTTTAATATAGTTTTTATTTGATGTCTTCATGCTACCTTTGACTAAACAATGGGTTTTAACTCTGTTTTTGTAATTTTCTACATCTATTCATGACATATCTACTTTTTTCATTATTAAAGAAAAACATATAAATGAGATATTCTTAAGAATATGTTCTCTTTATTATATATGGTAAAGTCTGCTGTATTAGAAGGCAACAGTTAGATCCATCCATTCCAATAATTTTATTTTTTTGTTTTTTATTTTTTTATTATTATTATACTTTAGGTTTTAGGGTACATGTGCACAATGTGCAGGTTAGTTACATATGTATACATGTGCCATGCTGGTGTGCTGCACCCATTAACTCGTCATTTAGCATTAGGTATATGTCCTAATGCTATCCCTCCCCCCACCCCCCACCCCACAACAGTCCCCAGAGTGTGATGTTCCCCTTCTTGTGTCCATGTGTTCTCATTGTTCAATTCCCATCTATGAGTGAGAACATGTGGTGTTTGGTTTTTTGTCCTTGCAATAGTTTACTGAGAATGATGATTTCCAATTTCATCTATGTCCCTACAAAGGACATGAACTCGTCATTTTTTATGGCTGCATAGTATTCCATGGTGTATATGTGCCACATTTTCTTAATCCAGTCTATCATTGTTGGACATTTGGGTTGGTTCCAAGTCTTTGCCATTGTGAATAGTGCCGCTATAAACATACGTGTGCATGTGTCTTTATAGCAGCATGATTTATAGTCCTTTGGGTATATACCCAGTAATGGGATGGCTGGGTCAAATGGTATTTCTAGTTCTAGATCCCTGAGGAATTGCCACACTGACTTCCACAATGGTTGAACTAGTTTACAGTCCCACCAACAGTGTAAAAGTGTTCCTATTTCTCCACATTCTCTCCAGCACCTGTTGTTTCCTGACTTTTTAATGATTGCCATTCTAACTGGTGTGAGATGGTATCTCATTGTGGTTTTGATTTGCATTTCTCTGATGGCCAGTGATGGTGAGCATTTTTTCATGTGTCTTTTGGCTGCATAAATATCTTCTTTTGGGAAGTGTCTGTTCATATCCTTCACCCACTTTTTGATGGGCTTGTTTGTTTTTTTCTTGTCAATTTGTTGGAGTTCATTGTAGATTCTGGATATTAGCCCTTTGTCAGATGAGTAGGTTGCGAAAATTTTTTCCCATTTTGTAGGTTGCCTGTTCACTCTGATGGTAGTTTCTTGTGCTGTGCAGAAGCTCTTGAGTTTAATTAGATCCCATTTGTCAATTTTGGCTTTTGTTGCCATTGCTTTTGGTGTTTTCGACATGAAGTCCTTGCCCATGCCTATGTCCTGAATGGTAATGCCTAGGTTTTCTTCTAGGGTTTTTATGGTTTTAGGTCTAATGTTTAAGTCTTTAATCCACCTTGAATTAATTTTTGTATAAGGTGTAAGGAAGGGATCCAGTTTCAGCTTTCTACATATGGCTAGCCAGTTTTCCCAGCACCATTTATTAAATAGGGAATCCTTTCCCTATTGCTGGTTTTTCTCAGGTTTGTCAAAGATCAGATAGTTGTAGATATGCGGCGTTATTTCTGACGGCTCTGTTCTGTTCCATTGATCTATATCTCTGTTTTGGTACCAGTACCATGCTGTTTTGGTTACTGTAGCCTTGTAGTATAGTTTGAAGTCAGGTAGCGTGATGCCTCCAGCTTTGTTCTTTTGGCTTAGGATTGACTTGGCGATGCGGGCTCTTTTTTGGTTCCATATGAACTTTAAAGTAGTTTTTTCCAATTCTGTGAAGAAAGTCATTGGTAGCTTGATGGGGATGGCATTGAATCTATAAATTACCTTGGGCAGTATGGCCATTTTCACGATATTGATTCTTCCTACCCATGAGCATGGAATGTTCTTCCATTTGTTTGTATCATCTTTTATTTCCTTGAGCAGTGGTTTGTAGTTCTCCTTAAAGAGGTCCTTCACATCCCTTGTAAGTTGGATTCCTAAGTATTTTACTCTCTTTGAAGCAATTGTGAATGGGAGTTCACTCATGATTTGGCTCTCTGTTTGTCTGTTATTGATGTATCAGAATGCTTGTGATTTTTGTACATTCATTTTGTATCCTGAGACTTTGCTGAGGTTGCTTATCAGCTTAAGGAGATTTTAGGCTGAGACAATGGGGTTTTCTAGATATACAATTATGTCATCTGCAAACGGACAATTTGACTTCCTCTTTTCCTAATTGAATACCCTTTATTTCCTTCTCCTGCCTAATTGCCCTGGCCAGAACTTCCAATACTATGTTGAATAGGAGTGGTGAGAGAGGGCATCCCTGTCTTGTGCCAGTTTTCAAAGGGAATGCTTCCAGTTTTTGCCCATTCAGTATGATATTGGCTGTGGGTTTGTCATAGATAGCTCTTATTATTTTGAGATACGTCCCATCAATACCTAATTTATTGAGAGTTTTTAGCATGAAGGGTTGTTGAATTTTGTCAAAGGCCTTTTCTGCATCTATTGAGATAATCATGTGGTTTTTGTCTTTGGTTCTGCTTATATGCTGGATTACATTTATTGATTTGCATATATTGAACCAGCTTTGCATCCCAGGGATGAAGCCCACTTGATCATGGTGGATAAGCTTTTTGATGTGCTGCTGAATTCGGTTTGCCAGTATTTTATTGAGGATTTTTGCATCAATGTTCATCAAGGGTATTGGTCTAAAATTCTCTTTTTTTGTTGTGTCTCTGCCAGGCTTTGGTATCAGGATGATGCTGGCCTCATCAAATGAGTTAGGGAGGATTCCCTCTTTTTCTATTGATTGGAATAGTTTCAGAAGGAATGGTACCAGTTCCTCTTTGTACCTCTGGTAGAATTCGGCTGTGAATCCATCTGGTCCTGGACTCTTTTTGGTTGGTAAGCTATTGATTATTGCCACAATTTCAGCTCCTGTTATTGGTCTCTTCAGAGATTCAACTTCTTCCTGGTTTAGTCTTGGGAGAGTGTATGTGTCAAGGACTTTATCCATTTCTTCTAGATTTTCTAGTTTATTTGCGTAGAGGTGTTTGTAGTATTCTCTGATGGTAGTTTGTATTTCTGTGGGATCGGTGGTGATATCCCCTTTATCATTTTTTATTGCATCTATTTGGTTCTTCTCTCTTTTTTTCTTTATTAGTCTTGCTAGCAGTCTCTCAATTTTGTTGATCCTTTCAAAAAACCAGCTCCTGGATTAACATACCAGAACACATTCAAAGCAGTGTGTAGAGGGAAATTTATAGCACTAAATGCCCACAAGAGAAAGCAGGAAAGATCCAAAATTGACACCCTAACATCATAATTAAAAGAACTAGAAAAGCAAGAAGAAACACATTCAAAACCTAGCAGAAGGCAATAAATAACTAAAATCAGAGCAGAACTGAAGGAAATAGAGACACAAAAAACACTTCAAAAAATTAATGAATCCATTCGAATAATTTTAAAGCAATGCTTTCTTTTCCTATAAAATTGTATTACTTGTGCAGTACACATGCTTGATATATCTACTGTGGTAGCACACCTTGGCAAAATGAGCTATATCTTCAAATAATAAAAAGCCCGTTAATGTTTTTGCAATTTCTATTTTCTCAATACACTTACAAAAGCTGTTCACAAGAAGACAAAAATATATGTGCTTTTTAGTACACAATAAAAAAAAACACTTTATCCTCAGAAAACTGGAGTGTTTAGTGGGCATTTGGGGATTCAAAAATATTCTTAGACTTCCTGGAATAAATGAAAGCATTTTATTGAATAGATTATTAATTCTTAGGCTATCATGAAAACTGGAGTCACTATCATAAAAAACTATTATGGCAAAATATTTTTTTTAGTCTATTCAAGAAATAAATGCTCAGGTACTGACATTTCAGAAATGCTTTTCTGAAAGTGAGTTAATTAAATTTTTTCCATCCATTGTTCTGAGAAATGACATCAATGCTCTTTGGTTATTTAGGATAATAGTAGTTATATGTTTGCATCAAGCTCCTTTTTGGACAAATAAAAAATCTAACTCTATAAGCCTTCAAACACAGCTGTTTCAGTAAATTTTCTAGACAGAACAACCTGGTCACCTAAACATAGATTCGTGTCTGTGCTTGCACGTGTGTGTGTGTGTGTGTGTGTGTGTGTTTGTGTGTGAGAATAACATCAGCTTAAACAGAAACATGCTTAGAATCTTTGTTAATGATTTTAGTAAAAGTTAAAAACATACAAATGTGGCTTTATGTAACTTCAAAAAATGTAAGGAATATTTAAAACAGGAAAAATATTGCCTGAGTCTGTTTCTGCAGCTATATCAAAATACCTTAGGCTGATTATTTTATAAATAACATAAATTTATTTATACAGTTTTGAAGACTGTGATGTCCAATATCAAGGCATAGGCAGATTCAGTATCTGGTGAAATCTAAATCTCTGTTTCATAAATGACACTGTTGCTGTGTCTTCACCTGTTGGAAAGGCAAAAAGGGAGAAACAGCAGCCTAGCAACTTTTTTTTATAAGGTCATTAACTCCATTCATGAGAACAAAGCCTTCATGACTTATTCACTTTTTAAAGTCTTCATCTCTTAATATAATTATATTTGCAATTAAATTTCTCCATATAAATTTTGAGAAAACACATTCAGACTGTAGCAAACATTAAGTGCTCTTTGATTTTAGCTTATAAGTCTCCATATTTAAAAATCCCATAAAGCAAATATAAGACAAAATATAGTTATTAAAATTAATTTTACTAAAATATCATCCAGTACTTTATAAATGATGTAAATTTTTTATGATGATTGTATCGGACATTTGCATTGCTATAAAGAAATATTTGAGGCTGGGCAATTGGTAAATAAAATAGGTTTAGTTGACTCACGGTTTTGCAGACTGTGCAAGCATGGCTCCAGCATCTGCTTCTGAGGAGGCTGCAGGAAGCCTACAATTATGATGGAAGGCAAAAGAGGAGCAAGAGTTTCACATGGCAAGAGAGGAAGCAAGAGTGGGAAGGGGGAGGTGCCACACACTTTTAAACAGCCAGATCTTGCATTGACTCACTCATCACCAAGGGGACGTCACTACACCATTTATCAGGGGTCCTCCCCCGTTATCTAGAAACCTCTCACCTGGCCTCACCTTCAACACTGGGAATTACATTTCAGAATGAGATTTGGAAGAAACAAATATCCAATCTATATTAATGATGATGACATATTGGAGACAATAACTTTTTATTAAAATATATATTTTTTAATTTAAAATGACAATATAAGATCTATAGAAAGATAGCTTCACCAGTGAAGTTCTTATCCTTGTAGACTATTATAATTATCCCAGCCTCTCACTTTTCTTTAGGCAGAGCTGAAGGTAAAACTTGTTGCTGCTACATATTTAGTCTCATTCTCAAATGATAATTTGCATTAGTGCATTACAAACAATATGAAATGTTTGGAAAAATACATCTCAAATTTAACACACATTGTAATAATATATATCAAGAAAGATTTTAAAACTCTCTTTCAGATGAAGAAGAAAGTGCAAAATATTCATTTGCATAATGAATATTCTGTGATATGTATCACATAAGCAGAAAAGGAGCTTTCTTTTGTTTATATGTATATTTTTGCATAAATGACAATAAGGTAGATATTTTGAAAATTATCTTTGAAAGGGCTCACTGAATAAATTTTCTGTATTATTTTAACTGGAAGAAAGGATAAAACCTTGGCCTTTAAGAAAAACATAAGTAGTCATATATGAATTTAAAGTCTATACCATGTTTCTCTGGAAAAGGTACATTTTTTGGTTTATACATATATTTATTCAAATACTTTATTTGTGACCTTGGGTTTGCTACTTTAAAAAGTGAGTGTTCCACACGCTCCTCAAACTTTGTTAAACTCTTAATTTTAAATAGTTATGATGAACAATTGGCTTGTTGAAAGAACTAAATGAGAACCATTATGTGTGTATGCTAGAATAAATAACATTTTAAGCCTCCATTTCCTAATATGTAAAACTAAGCTAATAGTAGGGCTTATATCCTGTGGTGGTTGTCATTGTTTATTTGTTTAATAAATGTTGTTGTATACATTTAAGGTCTACAGCATGATGCTATGGAATATATATAGATGGTAAGAAGGCTACTTGCTATAGTGAAGTGAATTAATATTATCTATCATCTCACCTGTTTACCAATTTTTGTTGTTTCTGGCAAGAACAGCTAAAATCTATGAATCCCAAATATGGTACAATTTTATTACCCATAGTCCTCACATTGTACATTAGATCTCTAGACTTGTTCAATTTACATATCTACTGCTTTAAACCCCCTGACATATATCCTCTGATTTCCTTCCCCTTTCCCACATCTGGTAACCAATATTTTGTTCTCTATCTTTTCTCTGTATATTTGTTTGGCTGTTAATGAGTTAGGAACTCACATGCCAGAAGACTAGAATTAGGCTGGTCAGGGATCTTGCAGCAGTCCCACGGTCATATGGACACTGGTACCATGCATCCTTCTTTGATGTATTTACATCCTTCTTTAATGTATTTTCATCATTAGAGTGCCTCTTAGTCACAAAGTAGTTGCTGTAGCTCCAGTAATCATGGTTACTTACCTTCTGAGCAGCAAGAAGCTAGAAGGGGTAATGGATAAATGACATGCCTCCTTTTCTTGTTTAGGAAATTTTCCAGAAACACTAACCAACAATTTAAGTTACCATCTTTATTTGCAAGACTGGATGGGAGGTGCATATTTTAACTATACTCATTGCCACATATAATACAGGACTTCTGTTGGTGTGGAAAAAGAAGAGAATACAATGGGGAGACAAAATCAGCTTTGGCGATAGATTGCCTACCACAAGGGCTGATGCTTTTCCCACATGACCTAATAATGTATGTGAAATGATATGGTAAAGCAACAGATGATCATGTATGTACTATCTACACTCTTTGGCTTCTCATACAAGGCTCTTTGAGAATGGGCCCCATTCTGCCTTTAACCGGCCCAGGTGTCTTCCCCCGGAAGCATCCTTGGAGCTCCAGGTTGGACTAAGTGCTCCTTTGCTGTACTTTTAAAGTGCTCTGCCAACATTCTATTCTCTCATTCTTCCTATTACCTTGAAATGACCAGTCTATTCGTTTACCTTTCTTTTGTGGCCTATGCGGAGCAATGCCATAGCCACTGTTCACATATGGCAGTGGAGCTGTTGAAATATGGCTACTCCAAACTCACATGTACTCTTCATTATAAAATCAAATGTACTAGATTGAACACATAGTAAAAATAAAGGATATGTAAAATTAATAATGATTTACACTGGTTTTACGTTTAAATGACAACATTTTGGATTTACAGAGTTAATCAAAATTCATTACTAAAGTGAAGTTCACCTGTTTCTTTTGGCTTTTTTTCTCTATACAAATTATTAATAATACTATTCATACATGTTTACGGGGTAGAGGTGATATTTTGTCACATATACATTGTTGTCAATTACAGTCACCCTACCCTGCTATTAAACATTACAGATTATTCCTTCTATCTAACTGCATGTTTGTGCCAATTAACCAACCTCTCTTCACTCTGACACACACTCTTTCCTCTTCTCTGTATATTTGATTTCTTTAGATTCCACATACAATATCTGCAGTATTTATTTTTCTGTGCCTGGCTGATTTTGCTTATCATAATGTCCTTCAGACTCATCCATGTCGTAACAAATGCAGGATCTCATTCTTTTTATTTAAGAGGTGGAGTATTACAATAAACATCAGTTACTATTATTAAATCCGTTTATGCCTAGTGTTCCATTATTGGAACGCTAAGCACGTGAGAGTTATTTATATCTTACTGCTCAAGGTCATCACTAAGGTCTGATTGCAAACATTCAAAACATTGCAACCTCAGGCATAAATTGGTTAATATATTTGAAAGTCTAGCACCATGCTTGGTATAATACATGCTTAATACCTGTTAATTCCTTTTTCCTATCCAATAATATATATTATTTCAGAGTTTTATAATGTGGAAAATAAGAGTCACTAAATATATAGTAATTCCATGTAGTTTTGGTAATGTAATTTAAAAATATCTGGAATTAAGATTGTTTGCATCAATGGAATAATTTAGATATATCAAGTTCTGATGTAGGATTTTATAATTATCAAAGTACTAATGATAAAAATAATGATAAAAAAGCCAAAAATCAAGTAAAAAAGAAAGCCAACAAGAATGAAAGAAGAATGGGGAAGGCGGAAGAGAGAGAGAGAGAGAAAGAGAAAGAAGAAAAAAGAAAAAAGAAAGAGGAAGGGAAGGAAGGAGAGAGGGAAGGAAGGGAGGGAGGGAGGGAGGAAGGGAGGGAAGGAAGGAAAGAAGAAAGGGATGGAGGGAGGTAAACAAGGAAGGAGGGAAGGAAGGAAAGAAGGGAGGGAGGGAGGGAGGGGAAGAGGAGGGAGGGAGGGAGGGGAAGGGGAGGGAGGGAGGGAAGGAAGGAAGGAAGGAAAGAAGGAAGGAAGGAAGGAAGGGAGGGAGGGAGGAAGGAAGGGAGGAAGGAAGGGAGGGCCTTTACATTATCAGATTTTTTTTTTCTTCACACACAATCAGCATTTGAATTGTCAGAACCACACAAAAAGTGTTGTGAACTGCAGAAAACCACATGGGAGAGAAAGTTGTGTACTATGCTGAAGTCAAGCTAATTAGTGGATAAGACTTAGTAAAAGCTACAAATTAATCTGAGACACTAATGCCCCTCAAAGCATCAACATCAACTAGCCCTGCTTAAAATAATTCTAAATATTATGCTACGAAAATTGAAAACCTTAATGTTAAAAGTAAGCACTTTAACTATGTGTAATAAACTAAGAATAAGTCAAACAAATGTTTATACTGAGACAAAAATAATTGATTATACAATAACCACCGAATTTATTTGACACTATATTGATATTAAATACAGTAACAAATAGAATGATTCATCTTCCCCTGCTTCTAGGATATGCAATAGAGTTTCAAAGATTACTGTATGATTTAATTCTATGCTTTCAGTAATTCCTTTAACCCCAGGCCCTCTTTAAAGATCTCTAACATTTTTTAATGAGTTAAAAGACATAAATTGCTGTTTTTATTTGTAACAATTATGAAGCCAAAGTGTCAAGTCACTGAACCTAGAATTTTTGCCATCATTTAGTGCAATAAAGTGTGTGTGCATGTGTGTATATATGTGTGCACGCATTTATTAAGAATGCGGATGGAAAATTGGGGAAGTGAGGGATATTGAAATATTTTAAATGTCTTGGTTATCTTTTCATTGATATAAATTATACCCAGAAAAATGGTTCTCTCTTTTGCATTTTTGAGGGGAATTGACACTCTAAACTTAAAATTATTTGATGTAGTTGTGTGACCTCATTCAAGTTCTCACTATAATTTATTTCAATTTAAAATTCTGGAATTCTACAAGCTAAACAAATAATAGAAGGATTTCAGAAATATAAATATTTTTGAAAAGTATGAGATCAATACACATATACACATACACATATGTATGTATTCATAGTTCAACAATAGAGTGACTTGTTTCATATCTAATATAATTTTACATAAGAGAGACACATATATTGCAATTTTTGGAGCACTACCTTAAAACATCACATAGAAAGCTTGTGTATGTGTCAATGTACTCATTTATTTCTAGTATATTTGTAATCTATACAAATTAAAACAACACCAAAAAATATTTTTTTAATTCTTGTAGCTTTAACAGACTGCCACAATTCCTAGTCTGAATTCAAATTATTCCATTGCTAAAATTTCAGTTGGAATAAAAAAGCTGTGGGTTTCTCTTAAATCCAGGTATTACTGATATTTACAAACTTTGAAAATAAAATCAGGAAATACAAACACATAATTACTATTACTATTTCAAGTGAACATCAAACTATAATAAACAAATCTGAAGCTATAAATTGATATTTACTTATTTATAAACTGTTTATAAAATGTATATATAATTACCCCAATACATACATTAACACAAAACTTTGTGGAATCATAAATAACTAAAATTTGCCTTCTATTATTGATTAAATCAACATAAATTATTTTTATCAACATCAAAGAAGATAATATTTATTTGAAAATGCAGCAATTTTAATTATTGCCTTTTAAACTGCAACAGTTCAAGAACTATTTGACTGCATTAATTAATCTATATACACAACTTTTTGCTCCACCTGAAATAATTTTGCACTGTTAGAAATGTTTGCTTATGTGATTAATTCACTTAATAAAATTTGATTGACAAAATTGTTTTTAAAAATCTTGGCTAAAAATCTGTAATTTTATATAGAAGGCAAATCATTTGTAAATTCTCTTGCACGTTACAAAATACTGATTGGTGAAAAAACTTTTTAAAACTTTAATTATAAATTTTCCTGTATTTCAATATACAATAATTTGATATACTGAGTTATACCTATAAAATTAAATTCAGCTCTAATGAGATTGTGGAGGCTTGGGAAGTCCAGAGTTTAATGATGTCCTACATGCTGGAGACTCAATAGAGAGTTATATGTGGGTTCAAAAGCAGCCTGCTCTAGAACCAGGAAATGTTGATGTTGCAGACGAAGTCTGAAGACAGTCTCCTATAGAACCAGAAAAAAAAAAAGGATATTACAGATGGAATCTGAAGGCAGTCTGACAAAAAATTTCCTCCCTCTTGGGAGAGGCCAGCTTTTTATTCTATTCAAGCTTTCAACTGATTGGATTAAGTCTATCCATATTATGTAATCTGTTTTACTCAAAGTCTACTGACATAAATGATAATCTCATTAAATCAGTCCACACAGAAGATTAAGTCCAATCGGAGATTGACTTAATTCTATCCATATTATGCAATCTGTTTTACTCAAAGTCCACTGATATAAATGATAATCTCATTAAATAAGTCCTCACAGAATTATGAAGAATGTTTGACCAAATATTTGGGCATTGTGGTCCAGACAAGTTGACATGTAAAATTAATCACTGAAATTTTACCACGTTGTCAACATACACCCATACACGTCTCCTTAAATCATACTTAGCAATCCTATTTCTCTTTGGTAATCAGAATCAATCACTTCAGACAGCACAGTAACTCCCTTCTTTGTTTATTCAGAAATTTACAAAGCTAAAAGTGGCCAAAATGCAGTCGTAACTTTCAGTTAAATTGAATTATTGTCTCCTGGTGGAAGCATTTCTCCTTTTGCGACTAAGATTTCTAGGCCATCAGAATTTAAGGTAATGGGAACAGGAAGCAAATATTTGCTAGAGGTCACAAAAGGTAATGGTGAGTGGTGCCACTTCCATTTTCGTCCTTTGATTCTTGGACATCTGAATTCTGGCATCTGTTGAGATGATGGATTAAACCCTCAAATAGCACCAGTGATCTCTTTATCAAATTATTTTCCAGCCAATTCTTGCTATTGTCTCCAGCCATGCTTTCTTGTTTTTTGCACTAAGGGTAGACCGAGAGTTTTCCATATCTTCAAATTCTGGTAACTTTTTGCTTAATAATTGTTGCAATTTATCTCCCTCATCTCACATTTTACTGTAAGCAGTAAAGGGAAACCAGGCACAATTTCTTATGTTTTTCATACTACATAAATTCAAATTGTTACATTATCCAACACATAGCCCTAGTAATTTGAATAAAGATTCTATAAATGATAAAATTTGAGGAATTGTCAATATTATAAGAAATGTCACAAGTTTAAGAACATTGTCATGAAGTCTTTAAAAACTGGAATACCTTTAGAAACTAGTGATAATGCTTTCCATGATTCATGGTTAATTTAGAATAATCACACAACTTAGTGGTTATTAAATAGTTGGGTAAGGTAAATTTTTTACATATTATTAATGAACATGTTCATAAAAAGTACCTTTGGTTATTGGAAAGCAAAATGATTTTCTATGCTGAAAATATTTTATTTTCTCTTCTTGAAGTAATATAAAAATTAACACTTAACGTAAACCTCTTGTATCTTTCATAAGTGCCTGGTGATAAGATATGCTAATTTGTTCAACTGTATGTATACTGAGTAAAACTAAATTATGGCCATAAGTAAATGTTACCCTCGAAACCATTTAGCATCATGCGCTGTGAGATAGTCTATGGTAGTTACCAATAAATAACACTTTTAGACTTTTTTGAGAAATCCAAAAACATAATTAGAGAATGAGAAAACAAAGCTGATGCTCCACTTTTCATAGTAGAATACTGTTATATGCTGTGACAGGAAAATAAATCTTGGGGCCCCCAAACCACTAAGCTAAAGGGAAAAGTCAAGCTGGGAACTGCTTAGGGCAAACTTGCCCCCCCATTCTCTTCAGTCATCCCTCTGCTCACTAAGATGAATGCATATCTGGTTGCTTCCTTTGGAAAGGCTAATCAGAAACTCAAAAGAATACAACCATTTGTCTCTTATCCACTTATGACCCCAAAGCCCCCTCCCAACTTCTAATTGTCCTGCCTTTCCAGACAGAACCAATGTTCGTCTTACATGTGTTGATAGATGTCTCATGTCTCCCTAAAATGTATAAAACCAAACTGTGCTCTGACCACCTTGGGCACATGTCATCAGGACCTCCTGAGGTTGTGTCATGGGCTTGCATCCTCAACCTTGGCAAAATAAACTTTCTAAATTAATGAGACCTGTCTCAGATATTCAAGGATCACAATAAGAAAGTATATAGTGGAATTCAAAGAGCTCCCCTCTCCTGCGATTGGGAAGTGCTTAATATATTTGATAAATTGGTTGAACCAGATTAGTAAAGATGTTTTTAAATTGGTAGAGGAGGGAGTAAGTGAACAATAACAAATGCAATCTATTTTAACCTCTAGCTCAGACCAGTACTTTTTGTCTGACTTTATATAAAAAAAATGCATTTCTATGAGAAGAAATCAACACAAATTTAGTAGCTTAAAACTAATACAACTTATTATTTTGCAGTTCTGTATACCACAAGTCTGATACAAATCTCACTGGGCAAATGTCAGGTGTGAACAATGCTGCATTGCTTTCTGGAGACTCTAAGTAAACATCTGTTTCTCATTCACTAGAGTTACTGTCAGAATTTAGTTCCTGTTGTTGTAGAGCCAAGATTCCTGTTTCAATTCTCATTGTCAGCTGAGAGCTATTATCAGCTTTTAGAGGTTGCCCACATTCCTAGCCTCAAGGTCCCCTTTCTTCATCTTCGAAGCCATAAAAGATGAATCAAATCCTCTTCATATCATATCTCTCTCACTCCTCTACCTCCCTTTGTTATTTTTTAAAATTTTATTATTGTTATACTTTAAGTTTTAGGGTACATGTGCACAACGTGCAGGTTTGTTACATATGTATACATGTGCCATGCTGGTGTGCTGCACCCATTAACTCGTCATTTAGCATTAGGTATATCTCCTAATGCTATCCCTCCCCCCTCCCCCAACCCCACAACAGTCCCCGGTGTGTGATGTTCCCCTTCCTGTGTCCATGTGTTCTCATTGTTCAATTCCCACCTATGAGTGAGAACATACAGTGTTTGGTTTTTTGTCCTTGCGATAGTTTGCTGAGAATGATGGTTTCCAGCTTCATCCATGTCCCTACAAAGGACATGAACTCATCATTTTTTATGGCTGCATAGTATTCCATGGTGTATATGTGCCACATTTTCTTAATCCAGACTATCGTTAATGGACATTTAGGTTGGTTCCAAGCATTGTGGAAGTCAGTGTGGTGATTCCTCAGGGATCTAGAACTGGAAATACCATTTGACCCAGCCATCCCATTACTGGGTATATACCCAAAGGATTATAAATCATGCTGCTATAAAGACACATGCACACGTATGTTTATAGCAGCACTATTCACAATAGCAAAGACTTGGAACCTCCCTTTGTTCTTAAAAGTACAAGCAATTAGATTGTGTTCATCCTCCAAATGCAGAATAATTTTCTTATTTTAAGATTAGCTAATTAGTAACCTTAATTCCATCTGCAACCTTAATTCCCCTTGGGCATGTAATTTTAACATATTCAAAAATTCTGCAAATTAAGAAATGGCATCTTTGCATGAACATTATTCTGCTTACCACAGAGTTCAAAGAGGTAAGATTTTCACATTTTTGTAAAGAAGCTATTTTATTAAAGCTATGGGCAATAACTGGGGACACAAATAATGCTGCTTCAGCATAGACATTAGAGCTCTTGTGATGAATGTGAGCAACGGAAACAAAAAACAGTTATCCTGAAATAGATTCTCAGCAGAGAACTTTGGGCACTGGGGTTAGAGAAAAGAAAGAAAAAACACTATTATAGCTATCATTATTATGTTTGTTCATGAAAAATTATTTGGAGATGCCCTAGAACTAAAGATAAATTATTCCGTTAGTTCTGTATTACATACATTGCTCTATAGTCTACAAGGCTGTCTAAAGCAGCTGGTAGTCCATTGTTATGTAATTTTGGAAAAGAGAGCATAAACATTGTGTTATTAGCCTATTAAAAGCTTCTTCATGAGTTTCCTGAGGTTGCCTGGAGAAATAACTTCAAAATTATTAATAAAACAATGCTAAATCTGCAAATTCTTGCTTTTAAATATGCAAGTTGATAATTACTGCTTCATAAAGACAATTAAAGAGTCTCACTATAACATCAATGATAAACATAGCTAGAACATTAGCAAGAATGAGAGTTCTAAGCAATGTCATGTTAAATTGCGCACATCCCCAAAATGCAGATTAACAACTCAATAACACAGAGGACATATATAAGAAATAATCAATGGCTTCCTACCAAGTTGTTGATACGAGTTTAGGTGTGAAAAAGGTGAACATGTGGGAAATACTGGTGCTTCCTCCTCTTCAACAAACAAGAACAAACATATGCAATTTAGGAACTTCAGACATTAGAATAAGTCTTGACAATAAACTATTTCTTGAACAAATTCAAAATCTCTGGTCATTATCCCTGTCTGATCTTTAAATATGATTTCTCAAAATAGATGATTTATTTTTTCTGCCTATATGTATCTAATATTTTAACTATTTACCATTAATTAATCTATATCTATAAAAATGTAAAATTTAACTTTCCTGCTATCATTGGATTCTATGTAGATTAAGTAGGCATGTTTTTAACACTTGCATAGTTATCCTTATTTTTCAGTAAAATTCTATAGAACCAGAATAGCAATAATCTGGATAAAATGACAGTTCTGTGTTTCATAAAATGTTCTGCTACAATTCATATATTTTTATCATATAGTTGTAGTAATGAAACATACTGTGTATCTAACAAAAACCTGACATTTGAAAGTTATGTATAGACACTTAGAAGCATCACTGTGAAGTGATATCAGCACAGTGAAAGAGGAAGGACCACTAAAAATTCTGTCCTCCATAAATCAATGATAATACTGGACAGAATTGTCAGAATCAGCTTTTTTTTTTTTCAGAAATTTGAAATTTACCAAAGGCTTGCAGCAATGCAGGGAGCATTTACTCATGAACAATGGCTGAATCTCAGTAAAAAACAGTAAGGCTTTCCCGGGCACGGTGGCTCACACCTATAATTCCATCACTTTGGGAGGCTGAGGCGGGCAGATCACCTGAGGTCAGGAGTTCGAGATCAGCCTGACCAACATGGTGAAACCCCATCTCTACTAAAAATACAAAAATTAGTCAGGGATGGTGGCGGGCGCCTGTAATCCCAGTTACTTTGTAGGCTGAGGCAGGAGAATCGCTAGAACCTGGGAGGCAAAGATTGCAGTGAGCCGAGATCATGCCATTGTACTCCAGTCTGGGCAACAAGAATGAAACTCCGTAAAAATAAATAAATAAATAAATAAATAAAACATCAAGATTTCCAGCAATTGAACCTACCCTATTCTTATCTCTATGGAGTTCCATGGTAACTTTGAAGACTGACGGCCCCACAGTCAAGGTAAAAACCACCAACCTGTTAGCCACCTGAGGTGGCAGATGGGGTTGAACATATTTCAACGCCTCATTACTAGATAATTATCATTATTTGTACTTTCAAATGGTTTCCTGGAAGAATCTACTATGATTGATATATTTGACCTTACTCAGAGCTTATGTGGAATAAGAACCTCTTTCCATGGAAGCATTGCCAATAACAATTGAAAGCAATGGTTAACTTTGTGGCTGCATGGGGCAATAGATAACAGAGCAAATAATACTAAACAGCTTGAAAGGAAAAGACAGAGAATGAGATGGGCTTGGGAATACTCTGAAATATTCCTGAGAATCTAGAAGGCCATTTGTATTCATAGGACCATGTGCATACTGGGGTTGAGCACATGCTAAGGAAAGACTTAAGAAGGATCTAAGCTTGCATCTCTAAATCACACACAGGCTCTGATTAATCAAAAATTAAAGGCTAAGGTAGAGTTATCAAATATTTGATGAAATGGAGGCTTACCCCAATCCTCACACAGAGGCCCTCAGCAAAGCTTGAGAAATTTATTGGTTATAGGCATTTAAGAAAATGCCTGTGGAAATATTAGCTGACCACTAAGCTAACCAATCAGAGACCTCTGTGTCCATGAATGATGAAGAATACTGACATTACTGAATTATATTTTAAAAGAAAACAACCAAAACAATAACAAATTTTGGGGAGGAAGAAGAGTGCAATTCTCAAAGTTATTACTTTATGTTATTTAAAATACAGTTTTTGACTAAAAAGTTAAAATATGCAAAGAAACAAGAAAGTATGGCTCATGAATGTGGGCACAGAAAGCAATTCATTGAAACTGTCTCTGAAGAAATACAGATGACATATTTACTGAACACAGATTTTACATTAGCTTTTTATAATATGCTAAAATGATTAAAGAAAACATGTCCAAAGGATTAAAGGATGAGAATGGTGTTTCAACAAATAAAGGATATCAATAAAAAATAGAGGCAACTAACTCAAAATTCTAGAGTTAAAGAATATAACTATTGAAATAAAAAGTTTAATAAAGGTGATCAATAACATATTAATATTTGACCAGGTAAGAGGATTAATGGACTTGTAGATAGGTTAACTAAAATGATATACTTTGGAGAATAGAAAAAAAAATGAATGAGAAAATTTGAGCAGAGGTTCAGAGACCTATGGAACACCATAAAGGACATTGACAACACATAATAAGTGTTCCAGAAAGAGAGGAGAGAAATATTTAAAAATAATGGCTGAAAACATCTCAAATTTAATGAAAATATCATATATATTATAAAGTTTTATCATTATATGAAGGACTCATAAATCAATATTTGAAGGGCAATCTAATTTTTTAAAAAATGGGCAAATAATTTATATAAACTTCTCCAAAGAAAATGTGCAAATAGCCTGTAAGCACATAGAAAGATTCTTAGCATCATTACTATCCATGAAATGCAAATCAAAACTACAATAAGATGCACTTCACTTCCACTAGAATGCCTGTAATTAAAAGACAGAATAACAAGTATTGGTGAGGATGCATAGAAATTGGAACACTCATAAACAGTTGGTGGAAATGTGAAATGCTACAGCCACTTTGGAAAAAAATTGACAGTTCCTCAATAAGTTAAACAGAATTAACTCATGACCAAACAATTTCACTCCTAATTGTATATCCCAGAAAATTAAAAACATGTTCACAGAAGAACATGTGCATGACTTCATGGAAGTATTGTACATTATAGTTAAAAAATGTAAACAATCCAAATGTCCATCATCTGATGAAGAGGTAAGCAAAATGCAATACAAGCGCGGACTGAAATAGTGTTCAGATTTGACAAAGATGGAGTGGTAATATATGCTGCATAATGACGTAACCCTAAAAAATTATGTTGCCTGAAATAAGCCAAATGCATAGGCCAACTATTACGTAATCCATTTATATGTAACATCCAAAATAGGTATTTTCATAAAGAAAGACAGTACATTAGTGATTTCTATGGGAGACAGGAAGTGGAAGAGGGAGTGTCTGCTAATGAGCATATATACTTTTCTTTGGGTATGATGAAAATCTACAATTAGTGTTGATGTAGCCATGGTTGTACAACTTCGTGAATATGCTAAAACAAGCTGAATTGTATACTTTAAAAGAGTAAGTTTTATTGTATTTGAATTATACTTCAATTAAAAACATACCACATTATAGTCTTAGTTAAAATTAGTATAAAAAGCAATTGAGCAAATAAACTGAAGCTTAAATATGTAGTTAGGAAAATAAATTATAGTTCTCTACATCTAATTATACATTTAGGGCTAAGAGGTAGATGAACTTTATATTGTTTAAAAAATTTCTCCATAATGACTAAAATTATGACTCTCATTTACTTTAATTTTTGTTATGTAAAGCTCAACTGAAGCTCATAATAGGAGGGGGGGATTCACATTAATCTATTTTACATAAATTATAGGCTTACAATTGTTGAAGGCAGTCTGTTAATGGCTTAGGTTAGTACTTGAGTGGCTAGTTAATTGAAGATGTCATACAGAGAAGAGATTTGGGGTTTTGGTAATAATACTCTTTCCATTTATATATAAATCTATGCCAAGATTTCTCAGTTAATAAACATTAGGACTATAATCCTGCATACTTAGATATAAGTTCCATGTTTACAATTTATTTTCCAAGCTTACCTAGAATTTGGGAAAATAATATATATGTTATGACTAAAACTTATAATATACAAAATGTGTTATTGAAGTAAAAATATTTCTAGAAGAGATATATTGTTAACTAAAGTCATTTGTGTGAATTAGTAACATGAAAACTTGTTTTATATATTACATTTACATAGAGGCATCTTATCAATGGAAATATAAAGTAATATTATACTTTATATTTTTCATATATCTGACATATTCACAGAAATATTTTTATTTTCTGTCATATTGACAATTTATAATAGAAGTTGAAAACTAATGTTCAGGATATTGTGAATAAAATTCCTTTTTAAAGACATCTGTGACTTTAAATTATATTTTTGTATCCCATGAGGAAGCTGTTAATAAGCACTAATACTTATCTAGGGAGTTTCTATATTTAAAGATAAAAGTAATAGAAGTCTAACTAGTCAGCATGACATTTACTTCAAATCACTAGTATGAGTTTCAGAGAAATGATGGTTTCCAAGGAAACTACTAGAAAATTATTACAGGATGAATTATGTCCCCTTAACATTTATATGTTGAAACCCTACCTTCCAAGACTGCGGATTGTTACCATATTATGGAGCTATAACTTTAAAGTGGTGATAAGATTATAATGAGACTTTTAGAGTAGATGCTCACCCAATTTTACTAATATCCTTATAAGAAGAAGAAATAGTGACACATAGAGAAACACCAGGTATTTTCAACCTTTCAGAAACACCAAATTTTCAATGCCCCCCATCCACCACTCTCCAAATTTATATATTGAAGCCCTAAAATCCAATGTGAGTGTATTTGGAGATGAGACCATTCAAAGGTAAGTAGGATTAAAAGAGGTTGTAAGGATGGAGTCCTGGTCCAACAGGATTAGTGCCCTTACAAGAAGAGACAGCAGGGAGATCTGTCACTCTCTCTTTCTCTTTGTGCAATGTGAGGACACAGAAGGAAGGCAACTATCTGAAAGCCACAAAGAGCCCTCACCAGCAACTGAACTGATTGGCATCTTAACTTTGGATTTTCAAGTCTACAGAACTATGAGAAAATAAACTTCTGTTCTTTAAGCAACTAAGTCTAGAGAATTATATTATGGCAGCCAGAGCAGACTGATGTCAAAGACATACATGCAGAGGAAAGACCATGTAAAGACACAGGAAAAGTTTGGCCCTCTTTAAGCAAGAGAGAGGTCTCAGAAGAAATCAAACCTGCTGGATCCTTGCTCTTGGACTTCAAGCTTTCAGAACTTTGAGAAAATAAAATTCTGCTGTTTAAACCACCCAGTATATTGTTGTGGTAGCCCTGGCAAATTAATGTAAATATTATATGTTATCTTATTATCACAATATTTAGTTCAAACACAAAGTACAAAGTAATAATTTATGATATTTTAATAATAATAATATCAAATGAGAAGAAATAAGAAATAACTGAGGAATCTCTTTCAAATAAATAACGTATTGGTTTTTATTTCATCAAGGCAAATACTGACTTTTTTAGAAAGACAAAGTGAATAATATATTGAAACAATCACATAAGAAGGAGAGAGATAAAACCTGAGACTAGCTTACTAACATGCCACTATTTTTGCAAAAATTATTCATCTCTTTCAATAAAATAGACATATTAGAAAATCAACAGTTAATTCTTGGTGAGAAAACAATTTATTGTTTAAAAATTAGTCAAAATGGGTGTCATTTTAAGCTTGACTTAGAAAGTATATAACCTTTTTTCTATTTCATACCTACAAATGTTGATAAGAGAAAAAACAGTCACAGAACAATAATACAAATCTCACTTGTAAAATTTTGTTTAGAACAGAAAGAAAAGTTACCAAAGGAAACAAAAATATCTCTTTTATATGTCTATATCTATATATAGATATATTTCCACTAATGGGAAAAAAGTATAGTGTCAGTATCAATTAAAAAAAGAAAACATTGTAGAAAAAAGTAGAGCTTAAAGAGAAAAATATGAGAAGCTACATATGTGGGAATTTAAAACTATGTTAACAGCAATATTTAAGTATAAAACATAAGGATTTGGTATATACAAATATATAAATTTGTATCTTCAAAATTTACCTTAAATTATATTTTTATGTATACAATAAGCAGTCTAGAATTTTAAATTATTAATAAAACGAGTTTATAAACATGTATTTTCATAAAATAAATTAATTTTATTTACAGAAATACATTTCTGTATTAATTTTGTTTACAGAAATATATGTTTAAATACACAAACATGTATTTCTGTAAAATAAATTAATTTGTTGTCTGTAAAATAAATCAATTTTCTACAAAAAACATGAGCAAAAGGAAATTTTAGAAATTGTTATCTGAGAACCCTAATAAATGCAATAGATGAACACAATAAGATGATTAAAAAAATCAGTCAATGCATAAGGTAATAAGTTAATAAAATAAAATTGCAACCTAAATTACATTTTCTATAAAAATCTAAACACTTGGTGTTTTTGTGTATGCTCTACCTCAAATATATTCTATCCATACAGAAGCATTATTTTCTTCTTTAAGAGTTTAATATATTTAAACATTTAGAGACTACAATGCCCATCCTTGCAACACTTAAAAGTGTGGATTGTTTTAATTTGCATCTTTCTAAGGATTATTAAATAATGTGACAATTTAGTAATTTTCAATGTAAAATGATTGATGGAGGCTTTATATCTGAGACAACAGAACAAATTGTAAACAATTACTTTTACTTTATTCTTTTGATCACTCATAATTTACCAGATGTGTAGCCTGGAACAACACAATCCATTGCATTTGTCTCCAGGTGACAGTGGGCAGGTAAATAAACCTTATTGTGTTGCAGCTTTTACACTCCTGTTGTTTGGCAAGTGGGAGAAAGTGTTACAGCTCTTTCACTCTCCTGCTGGGAAGCTCCAAATTATTGTCTCGTGACCAAGATGAATAAGGAACAGACACCAGAGAGTAAGTAAGACAGTGTTGAGTTTATTAAGCAACAGAAAAGTTCTCAGCAAGAGAGGGGACTCAAAAGAGGGTTGCCAGATATGAGGCTAAGTCCAGGGTTTTATGGAATGGAAGGGGAGGAGAATGGTGAATTTTCTGCAGACTGTCTTGGAGAAAGCACCACTCAGAAGGAGGTATGATAGTGTAAAGAAACAACTGGAGGCAGAGGTGAAGGCTTGATCCAGTAACTTGGCTTGGGACCAATCGGGGCTGAAGTGAAAGCTTGGCCTGGGAACTTGACCCAGGGCAAGTCAGGTGCTGAAGTAAAAGCTTGGCCCAGGACCTTGACCTGGGATTAATCAGGGGTTGAAGTGATGATTCATCCTGCGTAAATGAACACTCAGCCCATGGCCAATCACAGAAAGATAGGTATATGTAAAATAGGTGAAAAGTGAGAAACTAAGGCACACCAAGGAGACAGAAATGTATCCCAAAAGGAGTGGAATTTGTTCATCTGTGTTTACCAAAAGGAGGGGAATTTGTTCATCTGTGTTTACAGAGTAATCATTTCCATTCAAGAACATGGGCTCTTTCTTATCTGGGGCCTGCAGTTTGGTTTTCAGGCTGTTCTTTATTTGAAGAAGTTTTACAAAGGACCATGCTAACTGCCTGCCTAACTGGTTTCTTCCTTCCTACTCTCTCTTTCTCCCCTCAGGAATGGAGACCCTAACTGATGTTAGGGAGGTGGGGCAATGATTCCTCTGGCTACTTCCTGCTGGAGAGGGATATTTTGTGGGGAACAACAGCTAGGGCTCCTCCTAGGGCCGGCCTAAGTGTCCTCAGAAGAAAGGCATGTCCATGTGTAATTTCACTTGCATCACCATTTGGAGCTTGATAGCCTCTATATGAGAAGAAATAATTTGGGTTATAGCATTGATTATATCAAGGACCAAACATTAACATGATACATACAAGTAAAAGAAGTCCTACTAAAGGAGCTAACTGGATCCAAAAAGAAGAACAAATCCTTTAAGAAGGGCTTGTAGCCAACTAGAATCAGAGCCCATATTTTCTCTCAATCTGTTAATGATTCTAATTTGGTCCTTAAGCACCTGTAAGTTTTCTTCTACCTGATTAGAAGTGTTGATCCAGAAGCAGCATGTCTCATTTAAGAATTCACAGGCACCCCCTACATTGACCATAAGGACATCAAGAGTTCACCTATACTGCATTACCGTAGAGGTTTGAGAGTTTATGGATTTTTGTTGGGCTCCCGTGGCTCCTACTGTTGCCTTTCACTCTCATTGCATCATAATAGAAATATTAAGTACTAATCTTTCAAGGAGAAAAGTACTGGCAAACAAGTATAGCCCTCTATCTATAGAATTTTTCATCCATGGCTTTTCTAATACACGATTGTCAAGGGTATGTCTTTCTAGTTCTCTCTCTCAGTTAAACCTCCATATGATGATATAGAAATAAGTGATCTCTTGGTTCATTGTGTGTGAGAGATTGAACTCCCCAGAAAAAAGTCCAGATTGAGTATGTCACCAGATAGTGCTGCCATGTTTGTAGGGTTTAAAAATAATAAGTCAGGGAACACTGCCACAATAGTGCATGTTCCCCTTCAGTGCTTGGGGTAGATTAAGTGTATCCAGGAGCCACAGAGAAAATAAAGTTCCGTTCCTTGAAGGGATGGTTCTAGGTTGTGATTTGTGAGAGTTCTAGCTAGTTTTTGTCCAGGCATTTTAAGGTCAGCCCCTTACATCTAATGGGAGTATTCTGGGGATAGAGATAGCCATACTCAGTATAGTTATTCATAATGCTCTTTGGCATTTTACATTCTAGGTGGGAAGAATCTTTTGGCTGATGATGTTTCAAAAGATCAGAGACATAATATGTCCTGGCCAGTATCTTAGATAACCCTCCTTACAGGGACTCTTGGTCCACACATCTCCTGTTTGCCTGCAGATTTGTAGGTCACTATCATTATCAAATATTATACAAGGCTTAAGGATTCCACGCGTGGGCACATATAGACAGATCCATGAGTTATTTATTACCTGATAATAATGCTGGCAAGAGGTGGCATCCCTACCCAGGGATAGTCATTCCAACAAGGAATCCCAGCTGAGATGTTTGGTTAGACCATTAAAATTTTTTCATAGTTCTTCTAACGTTTTGGGTTACACGTGTTCTTTCTTACTCTCCAGACCCCTGTGCTCTTAGCAATTATGAATGCGGTGTTGTAATATTTGAGGTCTCCCAGGTATGGTCCCTTCCCTCTGATTTTAAAACAGAGGGGGTTGTTCTGTTAACTTTACCCAGTGTAAGGGTGTGAGTCTTGAGTTTCTTTTATAAAGTCATATAAAGGGCAAGCTATCTTACTGTACTTGGATATCCACAATATATAAAATCCTTTAATGAACAAGAATCCTCCTAGCTGTTTGAGGGTTTTGGGAAGTGGAAACAAGGAGATGGGCTTAATCCTCTGCTTGTCTAATTCTCTGGTCCTTTCTGATAGGACTAGCCCTAGGTATTTTGCTGAAGTCTGAAAGAGCTGAGCCTTAGATTTTGAAACCTTAGATTCTTTGTCAGCTAAGAAATTGAGAAGAGCCTTAGTGCCTTCTTGAGAAGCTTCCTTGGTTGGGGCACAGTGGAGCATATCATCTACATATTTTAAAACTTCAACCTGAGGATGAGAGAAACCAGAGGCATCTTTTTTAGGGATTGTCTGAACAGGTGAGGGCTGTCTCAGAAGCCCTGAGGCATTACTGTTCAGATTAGTGGGTGGTCTGATTGGGGGAATCTTCAAATGCAAACAAATATGAGGATTTAGGGTACAATGGTATACAGAAAAAGGCATCCTTCAGGTCCAAAACAACTGAACCACTTAGTTCCTTTGGGTATTTGAGATGGCAGGGTATAGAGATTGGGAACTACCAGAGGAATTGGACAACATCTTTATTAATGAGGTGGAGGTCTTGAACTAGTCTCCATTCTCCCATTAGGTTTTTGCACTCCTAATATTGGGGTGTTGCGGGGGCTGTTGCATGGTCTGAGGAGGCCTTGTGTTCTTAAGTTATTAATAATAGCTTCTAGTCCTTTTCTAGCTTCCGGTTTTAGGAGATATTGTTTCTTGTTAGGGACAAAGGACCTTAAGGCGGATCTAGGCTGGCATAGCTGTTATAGCTTGGCCAATTCTTCATTGGATTTCCCAAACCTCCAGCTTAATGTTGGTTTCCACCAGAGGGAGACAAAGCATTTTTCCTGGAGTCATAAGGATGGTGGCTCTCATACAGCTAGAATATCTCTACATGGCAAGGAAGTGGGACTTCAGGCATCATTAAAAAGGCCTGAGTAAACAGCAGGTCCCCCCATCTACAACAGAGGGACTGAAATAAGTGTTGGATTAAGGGCTTTCCTGAGATGCGCATCATCGTCATGTTATGGGAGAAAAGAGAACTGAAAGACTTGCTGCAGTGTCCAAAAAAAGTTTACCTTCCTCTCTTCTAACTCCAGAATCACCCAGGGCTCCTGAATAGTGATGGCAGTCTGAGCCATTGGAGCTGGAGAATCAAGCCCTGGGACCCGTCAGTCCTGCTAGATGATTTGTGAGTCTGGTCCTGGACCTGGTGGCCTATGTCCCAGGGACAGCCTGCCTTCTGGTGGTCCCCACCAGAGGATGTATAGGGTTGAGATGGGTTCCTTTTACTGCCTTGGCAACCCTCCCTAAAGTGCCCTGACTTGCCATGCTGGTAGCAATTAGCAGGTGATCCTTGGAGACCCTAAATTTTATAGGCCCGCAATGTAGTCACCAGAGCCTCTGTCCATTTCTTGTGCTTCCTCTTCTCCTGGGCCTTCTCCTGGTTCCTATTATACAAGACTGAAGTGGCCACATTCAGGAGGTTCTCTTAGATGCTTTCTGGTCCCATGTCCTGTTTCTGTAACTTTCTTCTGATATCAGGGGCTTCCTGACTAATAAACTTGTCTTAGAAAATTAGCTGTTCCTCAACCAAATCAGAATAAAAAGAGGTGTGTTTAACTGAAGCTTCTCTCATCCTCTCTAAAAAGGCTGAGGCATTTTCATCTAGTTTCTGATCTATCGTGGAAAGCTCGAAGTAATTAACAGGTTAGTCTCTGGTCCTCTTCTATAAGCTGTCTAGTATGCACATCTAAAAATGTTTTCTTTCCACTCATGAGAAATGGTTTCTCATCCCTGTGGGATCACAGGGGTTTCAATTAAGGTTTTCCAGGGGCACTGCCTCTCTTTCTATTGGGTATGTGGTTTCTGGTTCTTTCTCACCTTCCTCTTTTCTCAACTAGTAATAGCAGACATATTGTTGGTCTCCAAGTCCCTCTGCTGCCTGCAGCGCTGCCATTCTCTCAGCAGCAATTAGTGTTTGATTTAGGAACAACATAACATCTCTCTATGTAACTCAGCCTCTTGGGTTGGGTTTTGGAAAACCTCTATATATTGATTGGGGTTATAAGACAACTTGTGTAAGTCTTGCTTTATTTTTCTAAGGTCCTGCAATGAAAAGGGAACTTGGACCCTGGTGGTACCATGTCCATCAGGCATTTCCTGTAGGCATAACAATGAAGTCAGGTGTTTCTTGGGTGGTAGAGCTGGGGAAACTGATGACATGGTAGAGGGGTTCCAGGATGGGGGCTGTCAAGAAGAGCTGAAAGATCCAGGAGTTCCAGTTGAGAGTTCCCCAGGGGTTTGTTTCTCTGACTTTGGGGAATTATCCTCTGTGGGCTTGCCTAATATAACTGCTAAGAGGTCAGAATCAATCCTACAACGTTGACAAGGAGCCAGGTTGTCTCACAAGGCAAAGACAGCTTGTATGCAGGTGGCCTCAGATCATTTGCCCTC
The DNA here is from genome assembly GCF_028885625.2 of Pongo pygmaeus. Taxonomy (NCBI): domain Eukaryota; kingdom Metazoa; phylum Chordata; class Mammalia; order Primates; family Hominidae; genus Pongo; species Pongo pygmaeus. The sequence goes on along the minus strand of NC_072388.2, from coordinate 41,560,703 downwards.
CCAACTGTAGAAAACATCTAGTTATCAGAGGGTATTATAATTAACACTTCCCTCAGGAGGCCAGGCCTCTTCATCCTACAGTTGGTAAGATGGCCATTCACAAGTGCAAAGAATATAAAGTGCTTTCTGAGGGTCAAAGGAGTTTCAAATTTTCAGAATGCACTTCAGAGGAGTACATGCTAAAGAAGGTTTGTTTAGAAAGATAGAGAAGGAAAGGCATTCCTTAGTCTCCTTCCCCTTTTTTGGAGTAACCCAGGATGGAGAGAGAAAGACAGAAATGTCCTTTCTCCTCTTTCCCTCCCTGTGTCCTCTGGGTCCCAGCGACCATTATAAGTGCTGTTCATGGATGCAAGCATGACATTTACCCATGGATACAGAGGAGTTAATCAGTAGAAGTAGTCATGCTCACCTGACTAGCTTTCCGCTGGTGGTTTCTCATTGGTCTCCTAGATCCCTTTGAACCATAAGACTCCCAAGTTTCCCTAAATGGGGCTTGCAAGAGGCTGTGCCACAGTTGTATTTGGGCAAGACTCTTTAATGGAGGGAGTTTCTTAAACTTATTCTTACTTCCTCTAATGAAAGCTCAGGTAAAGTTATGAATTCCTAGAGAACGAGGCAAATTAACTTCTAGATATATAATTCCCTTTTTATTCAAGTGCCGATGGAGCTGGATGTAGAACAGATGCCTCAAAAAGACATAAGGACTGAATGGCTGTTCTTCCTGTGATGGGGACTGCACTGAGACTAAAATTGTCTCTCAAGGGTGGCTTCCTCCTGAGAGTTGAAGGTGGAATTTTGCTGTTTACAGATGGGGCATGGAGCCTGGAACCTAATGGAGGAATGTAGGAGAGAAAGAAATTGCAGAATTAAAGGCCTTGGACAAAGGGCTGATAAGGCCCTCCAAGGAGAGAAACCCCATCTCTCCAAGTACCTTGGTAAAGTTTGAAATGTTAAGTTGTAACTTTATCTCCAAATATTTTCCATGCAGAGGTTGAAAAGAGAGATATGGGGCTTGATAGTCTGCCCCAAGCGTATGCTTCCCAATAAGGGAAAATTAATTTGTTTCATAGATAAACTGTTTAAATTCATTGGGCAATGCTGAGCTCTTATATGGAGCAAAAAAATCAACCTAAATGGAGAGGAGAGTATTCACTTAGGGTGAAATATTCCCTTATACAATGCTATAGATATATATCACTGGGGACAAAAAGGTCCTTTCTAATTGAAAACTTAGACTGAAATATTGAAATTCTGCTCTCTCAAGAAAATTACAAAAACAGCAATTATTTGTGTTATACTTCTTATTACTAAAGCATTTGCTGACTCTACCCTGGAAGACTATGTTCCTGGGCTGCAAAAAACACCCACATCATTGTATGTAAAGAAGGAATAGGAGACATGATGGATGTGAAGGAGAGAATGAAAGAAAATGCAACAGGAAAGACTGGAAATCATGGTTCTCAAAATATATGACATTCAGGAGTAAACAAAAATATAATTTAAGTAGATTTAAAAGATAGTGTTTTTCTATAAATTTGAGGTGAGCAGAGAGACAAAGTTACTCTTCAAAAGCATCAGGAGTGTTTAAACAATAAAACAGACATTGTCTGATTGAAGGAGGCTAAGTAAACATGACAACTCAATATATGGTAGTAGCCTGGTCGATATCCTGGAACAGAAAAAAATAAATACAGTTGTGGAAAAGCTGATTTTATCCAAGTAGAGTCAATAGTTTGATAGTATTTCACTGATACGAAATTCTTATTTTGACAAATTTCCCATGGCTATTTAAGACATTAATATTTAGAAAACTTAGATGAAAAACTTAGAAAACATTTTGAAAATAAAGAACCCTAATGGGCTGTTGCAGACTGGAGTTAGTCCAGGGGCCTTTAGGTACACTGAATGTAGCCTTGCAAGAACTCTTCAGTTGTGCCAGTACCTCCTTCCAACCCCACATGACAGCTAGATCATCCATGAAAGGAAATTGGATTGGAACACAGCAAACATTCCCAACACCTGAGGGCAATGGGGGATTGACAAAGATCTCTCCATCAAGACTGTTGCTTGAGTCATGTAAGGCTGGTAGCCATGCTATCTGCTTTTAACTGGCTTACAGGGGCTCAATATTTTGTTTAATCTTATTAAAATAAAACTGTGGACTAGATGCCTCAGAAATGAAAGTAAAGAGTGGGAGGTCTGCTCTTATACAACCTTCTGATGAATTTCAGTGAACATGCCAAGAATGTTGCAGCTTTTTCACTCCTGTTGTTTAGTGAATTGGAGAAAGTGATAAAGCTCTTTTACTCATCTTGCTGGTGAGTTCTGAGTTCTTGTCCCGAGACCAAGAATAATGCACATAGACACTAGAAAGTGAGTAAGGCAGAGTTAGATTTATTAAGTGACAGAAAAGCTCTCAACAATGAGAGAGGGCTCAAAAGAGGGTTGCCAGATATGATGCTGAGTCTGCAGTTTTTATGGACTGGAAGTGGAAGAGTTTGCTTACTAGTCTACAGGCCATCTTGGAAAAGCACCACACAGAAAGAGGTATGATAGTGTGACAAACCAATTCGAGGGAGAGGTGAAGGCTTGGCCTGGGACCAATCAGGGACTGAAGTGGAACCTTGGCCTGGGTCCTTGATCTGGGACAAATCAGGAGCTGAAGTGATGACTCATCCTATGTAAATGAAGACTCCACTCACAGCCAATCACAGAAAGGTAGGCATATGTGATATAGGTGAAAATTAAAAGACTAAGATTGCCAAGGAGAGAGAAATATGTCTAAAAAAGAAGTGGAATTTGTTCATCTGTATTCACAAAGTAAGCATTTCCATTCAAGGACATGGGCTCTTTCCTATCTGGGGCCTGCACTCCGGTTTTCAGGCTGTTCTTTGCTTGAAGGAGTTTTACAGAGAACACACCCTAACTGCCTGCCTGACCAGTTCCTTCTTCCTTCACTCTCAATTGGATATTCTTTGTTTCACATTTATTATAAGTGATACTAATTATGAGAAGTGAATAATTTTACTAATCAATTAAACTATTAAGACTACTCTTCTGGAAAGTGATTGTGTCTGCATTTTGGTCGCTTGAGGTTCATCTTTACACTAAATCAAAAGAGTGAGCCTAAATAGAGAATGTTTTTCCTAGTCTATTGATTTGCTTTTTTATCAGTGTCTATAGGGGTTTCAAACTGAATCATTAAAGTAAATGAGGTAATGAAGCTTTAATAATATAAAAAGGATTTCTTGAATATACAGTCATGTACGATCATACATTAGAACCCTGTTCATTAGAGCATTTAATTTAAATTCTACGATTGTTTTAATGCCAAAAACATAAACGAAGCATTTCAAAATTTTGTTTATGGATTTAAGACTCAGAAGTGTAACCTTTGTAAAATAAGTATTTGTTTAATTGAGTGTAATTCTTAACCTTGTGTTTTTAATCTCATTGTGATAACTTTGTAAACATACATTCTCAAAGTGTGAAATATAGAAATAAAACAAGTAGAATAAAATGGGACAAAAATACAAATCTTCTCCTCCCTCCCCAGATATGTAAAAATTCTTATGATATTCCCAGTCAGGTCAGTTGAGTTTTGCCAAAAGTGCATCCTTTCTTTGTTATGCCCCTGAAAAATACATTGCTTTTTATCCCTAACAAACTCTAATAACCAATGACAAGAAAAATAATGCTTAACTATCCCAAAATGTACAGCAATAGAACACTTAACTAGTACCATGGGAGAGAATGTAATTCAATAATGACTTTAGACAAATTAACAATGGGCTAGTGATATAATAATGTAATTTTGGTATCTGCATAAAACATTTTGAAAATAAAGAACTTAAGCAAAAGATATTATAAGAATTATAAGATTTGGGGACACTGATCATGGTTTTATTTCTTACTCATACTGAAATTTGAGATTTTAGAAAAAATTGCAATGTGCAATTGAACAGCTGGTTAATTAGAGGGTGAAGATGAAAAAGATTTAGTAGACTGTATTTTGACTCAATATACCAAAATGATAATTTCCTGGCATAGGATAAAGAACGTTCAGAAAGATCTGAAATAATTTGTTTTGCAAAATATAATACTTTCAAACAAATAAAATGACTGAATCATTTCTTATTTATTATTTTAAAAATCTCAAAATAAATGACAGCCAGGAGCAAGCAAAAATATAATTTAAGTAGAGTTAAAAGACAGTGTTTTTCTATAAATTCGAGGTGAGCAGAGAGACAAAGTTAGTCTTCAAAAGCATCAGGAGTGTTTAAACAATGAAACAGACATTGACTGATTGAAGGAGGCTGAGTAAACATGACAACTCAATATAAGGTAGTAGCCTCGTCAGTAACCTGGACAGAAAAAAATTAACATAGTTGTAGAAAAACTGATACAATCCAAGTAGAGTCAATAGCTTGATAGTATTTCACTGATATGAAATTCTTATTTTGACAAATTTCCCATGGCTATGTAAGACATTAATATTTAGAAAACTTAGGTGAAGAAGATTTGGGTAAACTTCATGCTCTGTTTTTTTACTTTTTTGAAAGCTAAATTTATTTCACCATGAAAAGTTTTATATAAAAATGCTCTGAAACAAAAAAATTGCATAAGTGTTTGTGTGTGTATGTCAATTTGGACAATTCATTCTGTTTTATTAATATATATATTCTTATCAATTTCAGTTCTTATAAATATCTCTCTTGAACACTGTAGCTAAATCAGATTGTATAAATCTTTTAACTATAATCATCCATTGTAAAATCATTTTGGCTACTTTGCATTTTTATATCAAATTTGCTTAATAATATTTACCAAAAAATGAAATACAAGTCTTGCTGGGATATTGAGATTACTCCAAGTTTAGAAATTAATTTAGAGTAATTGATATTTTTAAAGTTTGATTCTTTCTATCCTTCAACATATATTCATTAATGGGTAGAATAAAGAAAATGTGGTCTGTGCATATGCAAACATACACGTACACACACACACACACACACACACACACAGAAATACTGCTTAGCCATAAAAATGACTGAAGTTATATGTTTTGCAGCAACATGGATGGAACTGAAAGCTGTTGTCTCAAGTAAAATAACTCAGAAATAGAAAGTCAAATGAAGTGAATGTTCTCACTCATAAGTGGAGGCTAAATAACATGTACATAGGAACGTAGTGTGTGGCATAATAAACATTGGAGACTTGGAAAGCTTGGAGGTGCGTGAGGGATGATAAATTGCTTAATGGGTAGAATATACATTATTTGTGTGATGGTTATACTGAAAGCCCAGACTTCACCATTATGTAATATATTCATGTAACAAAATTGTGCTTGTACCCACTAAATTTATTTTCATTTCATTTTTTAAAAGGACCCCTCCAGTTTTGTAATCCCAAATGCGAGGCAAGGGAAAGGGAAAGGGAAAGGAAGAAGAGTTGACAAGTTATAAGTACTGAGTCTGAGTACAGAAAAACATCTTTAAGTTTTCCTAATAAGAATACCTCCAAATGGAGGCACCTGGCCTAGAAATGCAGCTATGTGTAAGAACATAGCAAGCCGGGAGACCCAAGCCCTTTACTGTAGTCCATTCAGAGAATGCAGTGCCTTGTCTATTCACCAAGTCTGGTGTGGAAAGGATAGGTCCTTCTGTGAGGCCTGCCAGGTGGTCTTTGTAATTGCTTATCACTGGACTTGAAAATTCAAACATAATTTTTATTTTTGTTTCAGATCCTGATTTCTCAAATATATTGTTAAACTTATCCCTAAACACTTCATGTGTATAGATGCAATTTTTGTTGTTAGTTGCTAGTATATAAAATACAATTTTTTGTGTATCCTTTTTTATGTAAAGAATATGAGTACTTTAGTTGCGATGTAATGTGTTCTTAAAATCCACTACTATGTGTCTGTTTATAATATTTTTAATGTTGTGTTTTTTTACTATATGAAGACAGTAAGTCATAAGTCTCTCATCTTACCTGAAGATGACAGAATTCATTAATTATTTCTTCAAAAATACTTATTTTCATTTTAATGTTTCTTTCCCTTTTACTTCAAAGCCTTATTATATTGATATTAATACATCTCCTTGTATGCTAATATATATTTTTTCATATATTTTCATTGTTCTAATTGTTTGAAATGGATTAATGGAATATCAAAACCAAAAATTTTAAATAAGCATAAACATTTCTCAGAAGATAGAAAAATATATTGGAAATACAAACCACTTGAAAATATTGGTGTAAAAATTAAAATTGCAAAAATGAAAATATAGCTAAAGGAGAAAATAGAGAAAACAGAAGTAGGGGAAGAAGATATTATTCAGTTTTAATAATACAGAAAGCTACTCTAATCACCTAATATCTAGTAATTGCTAGAATTTGTTTAAAGACTATTGGATTTTCTGGCTTGGTTCTTCATAATAGCTGACATTATTGACCACTTCCTCCTATTTGAAATTTTATTTTGTTTCAACTCCTTCAACTTCATTAGTTTTTTACTGCCTTCTCGTCCAGCAATTTTACTTGTTTTAGAGACTTCATATTCTACACAAACCTTAAATATGATATTCCCTAGAGTTCTAGCCCCATCAGTCTTCTCCGACACTTAATACAATTTTACTGAATCGATTTATTTTACATATAAATTTAGTTTTCTAGAGTTAAATTTGAGTTCCAGCCACCAAAATAACAACAACAACCAAACAAATACAAAAAAAAAAAATCTTATTTAGACCAGAAAGGCACTAACATTGTAGTAAATATTAGAGTAGTTTAGGAACAAAGAGCCTTTAAGGTAGTGGCTGGTTGCACTACCTACCTAAGACATAATTTGAAAATGTTGTTGGAAAGACTACATTCTTTATTGCTGCAAATTTTTCCAAAGCCGATGTTTTTTTTTTCTCTTCTCTACTACCAATTATAGATTATCCTCAACTTTGGCTATTATTTCAGAAGTTCTAGTTTGGTCAATCACATACTTCCTCGTGAAGAAGTCAAAACCCCTAGTTGTTTTGTTCTCAATAGGCCATGGTTGTTACAATTGCACTTTTGCCACTATTGCTGGGCTTGGAAGAAAAAAGTGATACCCAATGAGTCCTATGAGTTCCATACTTATATTTTCCTGCACCCATAATGTAGCAGCAAACCTAGCTTCTTGTGGTAATTAGAGCTAAAAATCCTAGCAAGTAAATTAACTGCCTGCTGTTCCACAAAAGGAGTCCAAACTGATAATACAGTAGTAATAACTACAATGTCTCCCTGTGCTCGCCTGGTGGAAGTATTTTCACCAGCTGCCACCACTAGGAACAGAATCCCAGACATCTGATTCATCAAAGCCTGAGGATTTATGATTTTAAAACAAAAATTCCCCAATGGCTTCACTAAATGATTGGTTTATATGTTACCGTTAGAAACACTACACATACTATCCTTGGATTCCATGTTAATAGAACATCATATATTGGATACTGGAGAAGTGTAAATAGTGGTTCTTCAAGGATATCACTCCAACCCATCAGGGAGATTTATCTAAGCTAGTGCCATACTGAAGTACGTAATAGTACATTCTATTGTTTTAATAAGACTATTGCTTCTGGATGGTGATAACTAGACTAGAAAAACTTGATCCCTTGTCATGAGTCATTGTTATACCTCCTTTTGCAAAATACATCTCTTGGTCAGCAGCAATGTTTTTAGAGCTCTCATGGTGGGAAGGCAGGCATTTTTTCGTGACATGAGTTATTGCACCACCACTAAAGTAGTCAAGAGGAACTGACTTACATTCCTAGGAAAAGTGATCTTGTCTATATACATAAGAACATCCTTTGTGGTAATGCATTGTAATGGACATAAATAAAAAATACAAAGATTTCTCCCTTTATATATACATATAGAGTTTTATTCACAGCCTCTTCCCCAAAACATTCTTGCATTTAGTCTTCTAAATTTGCTGCTTTCAGACCCTTAACTAACCAACCATCCATTTCCTACAATAACAGCCTATGAACATCCTTGCCTCAGACCATTTCACCTTCCATAAAAAGTGATTGAACAAGTTTTCTGCTCACATTTCTGCTGCTAGGTGAATTTATATTTCACCAACATCTTTCTGAGCCACCTCTGGGTTGGTTTTTAGTGCAGCAGGTCATCTTCAATTTTCACTTAATATATCATAGTGGCACAACCCTTCTGTCAACTGAACTCTTTTTCTTCCTCTGGCAGTTAGTTTAAGAGAAGACTACTTTTCTTCTGCTTTAGGCCCTATGTGAAATTTAAGAAAAAGACATTGGTGTAATACAGAAAATAGGTGTGAAAAAAGTGTACGTGTTTGGGCCTCACCTCATATGTACAGTTTTTGGGGTACGATATTTTGCTGTTGCACTTCTGTGAATGAATGCCTCAGTGACTCTGATAATAGCAATCTAGTTAGAAAGCATTCCATTCACAAATTAATTTGATGTCCCATTTTCAGCATCCAGACTTTGTTAGGGCTCAATAACATATCAGAAACTGCTTTTTTTTTTTTTTCCAAATGAACAGTACTATTGTACAGTAGGTATATTTCTGTTTTTGGATTTTAAGCATTCTTCTGTTGGAGTTGACTTTGGACTCTACACAGCATTCTTTTTCACTACAGATTTCTTTAGCACCATTGGACCCGTTTTGTGATATGACTGATGTGGCAAGACATATGCCCCATTATCCTCGCTCCAGATTTCACTAGAAATTTTGCATTCCTCTAAGTCAGATGACAAATTAATCAGAAGAATATTTCTATCTGTGATATATGTTGTTTTCCCAAATCCAAAAAGTCTCAACAAGGGTTATACCACTTAGATTGTGAAAGGGGGTGCAGCAATGTATCTTTCACTTAAAGCAGAAATCCTGGCAGGACTCAGGCTTTTGGGTCCATAATCATTTCATTGAGGTGGCAGGTCTGTCAATCTACAAATCTGCATGGAGTTTATTCTCAGCCATTTGGTCTGTATGTGTTTTTCTAGAACATACAGAGTAGTTACTGCTCCCTCCTTAATGAATTCTGTTATGTAATGGCATAATGTTATTAATATAGTGTATCAGCTTATATTTTCTGAACTATTCAAGACTAGAAATTTTCCAGAAGACTATATTTTTACAAAGGAGAAATGTTAACAATTCTTTTTTTTTTTCTTTCTTTTTTGAGACAGAGTCTTGTTCTATCACCCAGGCTGGAGTGCAGTGGCGTGATCTCTGCTCACTGCAAGCTCCACCTCCTGGGTTCACGCCATTCTCCTGCCTCAGCCTCCCTGAGTAGCTGGGACTACAGGCGCTGGCTACCATGCCTGGCTAATTTTTTGTATTTTTAGTAGAGGCGGGGTTTCACCGTGTTAACCAGGATGGTCTCGATCTCCTGACCTCGTGATCTGCCTGCCTCGGCCTCCCAAAGTGCTGTGATTACAGGCATGAGCCACTGCGCCTGGCCAAGAAATGTTAACAGTTCTTAATAAGGCAATGAAGGTATGTTGCTGTATATCTCATTATAAAAATAACTGGTTTATGGGCGGTCATGGTGGCTCACTCCTATAATCCCAGCAATTTGAGATGCCAAGGCAGGTGGATCACTTGATCCCAGGAGTTTGAGACCAGTCTGAACAACATGGTGAAACCCTGTCTCTACTAAAAAATACACGAAAAGAGCTAGCTGGGTGTGGTGGTGCACACCTACAGTTGAGAGCTGGGGCAGGAGAATCACCTGAGCCCAGGATGTCGAGGCTGCAGTGAGCAGTAATCTCACTGTGGCACTCCAACCTTGGATATGGTGAGACGCTCTCTCTCTCTCAAAAAAAAAAATACTGGTTTTATTCTGTTTACTTATGGGCATAATAAAAAACCCATTTTTCTGTTTATTAGCCACATATAAAGTGGCAGTGACATTTGCCACATATAAAGTGGCAGTGACTTTTGCCCAACACAACAGCAACTGATGCTGTTATATAAGTTTTGGTAGTTGGTCATCATTCTCCATATTTCATCTGGTTTTTCAGAATCCAGGAAAATGATTTAAATGGTTATATGTTAGAAAATCTACATTGGAGGTTTTGGTGGATTTGCCCGTGTCTATGTTTTTTAACTGGATTCAGTAATATATCTAATGTGCTATCTTGGCTGAGGCAGGAAGGCACATTCAGAGTCTTATATTTGTGCTTTTCTGTAAAAATAATTCTCATTTCATGTTAGAAAAACAACATGAGGGTTCTGAAAGCTGAGCTATCTACTGATGATTATTGCATTTGTCTTGCCACTGATGGTTAACTACTACCCTCTAATCTCTGCTTTTCTGGAATCCTATCATTCCTATTTATGTGATTTTTGACTAGTCCCAAAGAAGCAATTCTTACCATCGCCACTAGCGTAAGCAGTAACAAATAATCAACTTAAGATAATACTGTAATGTAACACATTCATGTTGTCTTAAGTACTAAGTTTGTGGTAATTTTTTGTGTAGCATTAGAAAACTAATATATCTCCTCCTGGGCTACCACGGTGGTGAAGCAAGAGGCTAAAGTAGGCGCTGTATGCACAGTGGACTTGTGTCACACTGAGGAACCCTAACTTTAAGAAACTCACCCTTTTATATTGGACACAAGCAAATAATTTCTTCCTTTATTCTAGAGGGACAACATCTTTCTATATGCCTAGGCATTTTTGAATGTGAGGATCCTTGTGATGCTTGGAAGACAAGCCCCAAAACTGGGGCTTAGCACAGGAGGTTTCTTGGCTCTGCCCAGAAAATAATCAAGAGTGGGCTGGTAGTGTGAGACAGCAATTTTTATTGAAACAGAAGTGTACAGAAGTAGCAGAGGTACTTTGTTTTGCAGATCAGGGCTACTCTATAGGCAGTGTGCCCAGAGTAGCAGCTCAGGGGCAATTCTGCAGTCATATTTATATCCACTTTTAATTACATGAAAATTAAGAGGAAGATTAGACAGGATAGAAAAGAGTGGTAACTTCTAAATCATTGGGTCATTGTCGCAGAAAGGGGCACTAACCTCCAGGTGTTGCCATGAAAATGATGAAATGACATGGCACTGGTTGACATGTCTTATTGAGAAGGTGTGTTTGCCACTTCTCTGTTTCAGCTAGTCTTCAAGTTGGTCAAGTACAAACCCCACCTATGGTGTTGAGTCTTGCCTCCTACCTTACTTTAAAACGTAGTCTTGAGCAAAAACACCCAAGACCTCTACACACACAATGTACAAACACATGATACACTTTTCTCACGGCAGAAGTGATCTCTGGCCTCTGCAGGGAACATATTCATATGGAGGGTCTCTGGTCCCACAAAATAACCTTAACTCCACCATGTCTATCTAATACATAATTGGAAACTTACTTTCATCATACTCTACCTAATTTGATATTCAGGTGGCACAAAGTTATCTATTTGCTAACTATTGATTTAGTGTCATTATGAAGATATTGCTTATTGGAAAATAATCCAAGTGTATATGAAGTATACTGATTTGTTTTTATTGTTTCAAATCTGTCACTGATTTATTGTGTTATTGATTTATTATGTGTTATTATTATGTTTATCATTTTTTTCCCTGAGGTTAACTTTGAATGTTATATTGATTAAAAAAAAGAATATGTAGACATCATATGTCAAAAGGTAATTTCAACATAACTATTCAGTATATACAGTTATATAATGTCTTATGTAAAAAATAATTTTTTTCCTGAAAATTGTATAAGCAACAGGAATAAACATGATATAATTTATCAGTTAAAATTATATATGTGGTTTTAGCACATTTAACAGAATTTTAATTTGGCGGGAGTGTACATATTTTTATTTTTCCTAGCTTGAAAATATATTTTTTTCTTTTTTTTTTTTTTGAGATGGAGTCTCGCTCTATTGCCCAGGCTGGAGTGCAGTGGCATAACCTCTGGCTCCCTGGTTCAAGCGATTCTGGTGTCTCATCCCAAGTAGCGGGAACTACAAGCATGAGTCACCATGCCTGGCTAATTTTTTTGTATTTTCAGTAGAGACGGGGTTTTGCCATGTTGGCCAGGCTGTTCTCAAACTCCTGACCTCAGGTGATTCACCCACATTCGCCTCCCAAAGTGCTGGGATACAGGCGTGAGCCACTGCGCCTGGCCCTAGCTTTAAAATCTTTGTTTGACATAGAATATTTCTAACTTTTCAATGAGTATTAAATTTCAGGAAAACAAACTTTGACTTAATAAGGTAAGTTTTGAAAAGATGTTTTGTCCCAGGAGGAAGGGAATGCTTCATCTCAACTTCTTCATACTGGAATAAACTGGAAGATTCCCATTTGGAAGGCCCCTCAGCATTGGGCCTTCAATACAACTAATCTCTTTTTGTCTTCTTTCCTATTTTATAAAACTTTCAGAAATGAAACAGACAACATTTTGTGATGATGAATATCACAGCTGCCACACGGGCCAGCAGAATGAAATCACATCCAAAGAGTGATACTGAAATCAGAAGGGGTCATGAGCAGTAGCCCAAATGTGTTTGGCTCCTTTGTGGCATGTTACAAACTTGGTCAAAAAGATTGCTTGATCTAGGGGCTTCACTGGCTAGTCATGATGAATTATGAAAAAAATATTATAACATTCTCTTTAGAAACAGGAACTGATGTGGGTTTGGCTGTGTCCCCACCCAAATCTCATAAGGGGCTTTACCCTGCCCTTCACGCATCTTTCTCTTTCCTGCCTCCATGGGAAGAAGGACATGTTTGCTGCCCCTCCAACATGATTGTAAGTTTTCTGAGGCCTCTCCAGCTGTATTAGTTCATTTTCACAGTGTTGATAAAGACATACCCAAGACTGGGGAGAAAAAAGATTTAATTGGACTTACAATTTCACGTGGCTGGGGAGGCCTTGGAATCATGTTGGGATGTGAAAGACACTTTTTACATGGTGGCAGAAAGGGAAAATGAGGAAGACGCAAAAACGGAAACTTCTGATAAAACCATCAGATCTTGTGAGACTTATTCCCTACCGTGAGAACATTATGGGAGAAACTGACAACATGATTTGAATAATCTCCCTCCGACTCCCTCCCACAACACGTGAGAATTATGGGAGTACCATTCAAGATGAGATTTGGGTTGGCACACAGAGCCAAACCATATCATCCCACCCTGACCCTCCAAATCTCACGTCCTCACATTTCAAAACCAATCATGCCTTCCCAACAGTCCCCCAAAGTCTTAACTTATTTCAGCATTAACCCACAAGTTTACAGTTAAGAGTCTCATCTGAGACAAGGCAAGTCCCTTCTGACTATGAGCTTGTAAAATCAAAAGCAGGCTAGTTACTTCCTAGATGTAATGGAGGTACAGGTATTGGGTAAATACAGCCATTCCAAATGCGAGAAGTTGGCCAAAACAAAGGAGTTACAGGGTCCATGCGAGTCAGAAATCCAGTGAGGTAGTCAAATTTTAAACTTCTGGAATGATCTCCTTTGACTCCAGGTCTCACATTCAGGTCACACTGTTGTGAGGGGTGTGTTCCCATGGTCTTGGGCAGCTCTGCCCCTGTGGCTTTTCAAGGTATAGCCTGCCTCCAGGCTGCTTTCTTGGGCTGGCATTGAGTGTCTGTTGCTTTTTCAGGCACACAGTACCACCTCTAGTTGGATCCACCATTCTGGAGTCTGGAGGACTGTGGCCCTCTTCTCACAGCTCCACTAGGTAGTGTCCCAGTAGGGGCTCTGTATGGGTGCTCCAAGCCCACATTTCCCTTCCGCACTGCCCTAGCAGAGGTTCTCCATGAGAGCTCTGCCCCTGCAACAAACTTCTGCCTGGGCAGCCAAGTGTTTCCATACATCTTCTAAAATCTAGGCAGAGGTTCCCAAACTCCAATTCTTGACTTCTGTGCACCTGCAGGCTCAACCCCACATGGAAGCTGCCAAGGCTTGGGTCTTGCACCCTCTGAACCCACAGCCTGAGCTCTACATTGGCCCCTTTCAGCCATGGCTGGAGTGGCTGAGACACAGGGCACCAAGTCCCTAGACTGCACACAGTATGGGGACCCTGGGCCCTGCCACAAAACCATTTTTTTTCCTCCTAGATCTACAGGTCTGCGATGGGAGCAGCTGGCACAAAGTTCTCTGACATGCCTGAAGATATTTTCCATTTTCTTTGGGATTAACATTCAGCTCCTCATTACTTATGCAAATATCTACAGTTGGCTTACATTTCTCCTCAGAAAATGAGATTTTCTTTTCTATTGCATTATCAGGCTGCAAATTTTCTGAACTTTTATGCTCTGCTTTCCTTTTAAAACTGAATGCCTTTAACAGAACCCAAGTCACATCTTGAATACTTTGCTGGTTAGAAATTTCTTCTGCCAGTTACCTTAAATCATCTCTCTCAAGATCATAGATTCACAAATCTCTAGGGCAGGGGCAAAATGCCATCAGTCCTGTGCTAAACATAACAAGAATCACCTTTGCTCTAGTTCCCAAGAGGTTTCTCATCTCCATCTGAGACCACCTCAGCCTGCATTTCATTGTCCATATCATATCATTATCAGCATTTTTGTCGAAACCATTTAATAAGCCTCTAGGAAGTTTCAAACTTTCCCATATTTTTCTGTCTTCTTTTGAGCCCTCCAAACTGTTCCAGCCTCTGCCTATTACTCGGTTGCAAAGTGGCTTCCACATTTTCAGATATCTTTTGGGCAACGCCCTACTCCTGGTATCAATTTACTGTATTAGCCTGTTTTCATGCTGCTGATAAAAACATACCGGAGACTGGGAAGGAAACAAGTTTAATTGGACTTACAGTTCCACATGGCTAGGGAGGCCTCAGAATCTTTACAGGAGGTGAAAGGCACTTCTTACGTGATGGCAGCAAGAGAAAATGAGGAAGATGCAAAAGTAGAAACCCCTGATAAAACCGTCAGATCTCTTGAGATGTATTCACTACCAGGAGAACAGTATGGGGGAAACTTCTCCCATGATTCAAATTATCCCCCAGTGGGTCCTTCTCAGAACATGTGGTAATAATGGGAGTACAATTAAAGATGAGATTTGGATGGGGAAACAGAGCCAAACCATATCACCAGCCATATGGAACTGTGAGGCAATTAAACCTCTTTTCTTTACAAATTACTCCATCTTGGATTTTTCTTTACCAGCAGCATGAGAATGGACCAATACAGTAAATTGGTAATGGTAAAGTGAGGTGCTGCTGTAAGGATACCAGAAAATGTAGAAGCAAATTTGAAACTGGATAGAAGGCAGAAGTTTGAACAGTTTGGAGGGCTCAGAAGAAGAGAGAAAAATGTGGGAAATTTTGTAGCTTCCCGGAGACTTGCAGGGCTCAGAAGACAGAAAGATGTGGGAAGGTTTGGAACTTCCCAGAGACTTGTTGAATGGCTTTGACCAAATTGCTGATAGTGATATAAACAATGAAGTACAGGCTGAAGTGCTCTCAGAAGAAGATGAAGAACTTGTCTGGAACTGGAGTAAATGTCACTCTTGCTATGCAAGGAGACTGGCAGCATTTTGCCCCTGCTCTAGAGATCTGTGGAACTTTGAACCTGAGAGAGATGATTTAGAGTATCTGGTGGATACAATTTATAAGCAGTGAAGCATTCAAGAGATGACAGAGAATAAAATTTTGGAAAATTTTCAGCCTGATGATACAGTAGATAAGAAAAGCCCATTTTTGTTGGTGGAGATAGTCAAGCCAGCTGCAGACATTTGCATAAGTAACTAGAAACCAAAGCTAATCATCAAGACAATGGTTTCCAGGGCATGTCAGAGACCTTTCCACTGACATGGCAATCCCTTTCATTACAGGCCCTGAGGCCTGGAGGAAATCATGATTTTGTGAGCTGGGCCCCGGGTCCCACTGTTTTGTGCAGTCTTGAGATTTTGTGCCTTGCATCCTAGCTGCTCCAGTGATACCTGAAAAGGGTCAAGGTACAACTCAGCCCATGGCTTCAGAGGGTGCAAGCCCCAAGCCTTGGCAGTTTCCACATGAAGTTAAGCCTGTGGGTGCAGAGAAGTCAAAAATTGAGGTTTGGGAACCTCTGCTTAGATTTCAGAGGATGTATGCAAATGCCTGAATGTCCAGGCAGAAGTCTCCTGCAGAAGAGCCCTCATGGAGAAACTTTGCTCAGTATAGAAGGAAAATGTGGAGTCAGAGCCCTCATACAGAGTCCCCAATAGGGAACTACCTAGTTGAGCTGTGAGGAAAAAGCCACCCTTCTCCAGAACCCAGAATGGTAGATGCACCAACGGCTTGCACCATGTGTCTGGAAAAGCTATGTTGAGTTTGAACTCAATGCAAGTTGTGAAAACAGCTGGTGGGCAGGGGGTGGGGATGGGGCTTAACTCTGCAAAGCCAGAGGGGCAGAGCAGCCCAAGGCCATGAGATTCCACCTCTTGCATCAGCATGACCTGGATGTGAGACATGGAGTAAATGGAGATCACTTTGAGGTTTAATGACTACCTTCTTGGATTTTTGACTTGCATGAGGCCTGTAGCCCATTTGTTTTGTTCAATTTCTCCCATTTGAAAAGGGTATAGTTATTCAATGCCAGTATCCTCTTTGTATCTAGTAAGTAACTAACTTGCTTTTGATTTTACAGGCTCATAGTCAGAAGGGACTTGCCTTGTCTGAGATGAGACTTTGGACTTTCACTTTTAGCTTAATACTGGAATGAATTAAGACTTTGGGGAACTGTTGGGAAGGCATGATTATGTTTTGAAATGTGAGGACATGAGATTTGGGAGGGGCCAGTGGGGGAATAATATGGTTTGGCTGTGTCCCTACCCAAATCTCATTTTAAATTGTAATTTTCATTATCTCCATGTGTCATTTGAGGGATATGGTGGGAAGCAATTGAATCATGGGGGCAGTTATCCTCATGCTGTTCTCATGATAGAGAGTGATTTCTCACAAGATCTGACGGTTTTATAGGGGGCTTTTCCCCGTCTTTGCTAATCCTTCTCTCTCCTGCTGCCATGTGATGAAAGATATGTTTGCTTCCCCTTCACCATGATTGTAAGTTTCCTGAGGCCCCCTCAGCCATGCAAAACTGTAAGTCAGTTAAGTCTCTTTTCTTTATAAATTAAACTGTATTGAGTATATCTTTATTAGCAGCATGAGAATGGACTAATACAGGATCATCAGTGAATATCTTTAAACCATTGAGCAAATCTATACTTAACATGGTGGTCAAGTCCACTCTAAAGGCTGCTCCCTTGGCTTTCATGTAAACAATGTTAGAATTTTAAGTTTTAATGTTTATAGTTCAATTATGCGTAAAAAACTGACAAAACTTTTGCTATAGAGAATAGAGCAAAATATCAATAAAAATTTAAACTTTATATACTTTACATATGCTAATCTTTTGATTTAACATTAAACCACTGGGACTTCTAACAGTTCTGTATAATATGATTTCTCAAATAATCTATCTTTAAAAAGACTTTTAATGAGTATGTAGCCTTGATGATGAAATTCAAAATATCATAAAAATACTAACATTTTCAAGTTTGAACTATAACACTGATGCTATGGGTTTCACAGAGAACAAACTGTTTATTCCTGCGTTAGGGACACACGTTGCAGTCAGATTTCCTCCAAAGTTCCTATCTTGAAAAGTTGTGTAATAGTGTGTAAATTGCAAACAACTTAAATAGTGAAAAAAAACTTATTTTGAAAAATTAGAGAAGTTATTTAAAATTTCAAATAGACATGTAAATACATATATCATGTGCATGTAAATAAACATGTGCCTATGAATACACTCATATAAGTCCTTCATTCAAAAAATATAATCAGTATCCATGCAAACACACTTTGTCAACTTATTATTTTTTTTTTTTTACCTCCACAAAAGATCAGTAAAAGAAAATTCAGATATAGATTTCTTGTTGATGTTAGGGAGAAACAGGCAGATGAAAACAAGTATCAAAAAGAGTTACATGGGAAAAATATTTCAACAACCAAACCAAGTACAATAGTAATTTAGAGAAAGCAATTTGCTCTCAGGTAACATAAAGATGATAATAAATTTTCATTTAAGATTTAAGGACATTTTCAATCAAACCTAAATTTAGACTAGTTTTCTTTCATTGAAAATTTATAAAATATAAACATGCCATAGTTTATTCAAAAAAAGTTTATTTTACGACTTAATAACTCATTCACTTGAAACATAAATATTTATATATTTAAATTTTCATTTTTTTTCTGTGTACATGTTGATTTGTATATGTAGGAATGTAATTTAGAAATAATATTATATACTTAGTTTATATCACTTACTGAAAATTACCAAAACTATTTCATTCCTCTTAATTTGCACCACTCTCAGCTTTTTAAAATCTCTTCTTGTCAACAAAACATTTACTTTTCTCTTGGTTCTTCATAGTTTTGCCATAGCTTAGACAAATATCTAAAATAATATTGCTAAAATATGTCCCGTAATTTTTAAAATTTATTATGAATCTGTTTATTTATTTCGTAGGTTGATGGAACACTTTTTGTATTTAGAAATTGAAAGGCAAAATAATATGTGTGTTATATTTCCCTGAATTACATTCCCACTAGCTATTGTTAGTCTTAACAACAAAAGCAACTATAATTTTACACTGAACAGGTGTCTGATGTATTCTGCAGAAAAATAATAGAGTTTTCCTTTCTGAAGTATAAGGAAAAAAGGAAATAAGAATAACAAATGTTTTAATTTAGGGACAGGTATCACTTTACCAACACAGAAAAATATCTGACAGAAATCATGTTAAATATTAAAAACCTATATTCTAAATCAAATAACCTGTCATCTTTCTTGTAATTTATCACAATGTAATCAATTCATAAATTTGAAGAAACTAGGCAGTACTTTCACTAAATGGAAGGAGAAATATAGCTATGATAAGTGAATATAAAGTATAATTCAATGTTACATCTCGTTCTAAGTAACTATATAGCCCAGTGTTGACAATAACAGGCATAGTTATGTGTTTCAATATTTCTCAAAGCAACAGTAAGAATAAGAAATAATGTTTAACATTAGAAAAAGTCAGTGATTAAAAGTAAAAAATATATTGTTTTCACCCTCTAGTTCTTTGTACATATGGTTTTTGCTTTGTAGGTGGATTTAAAATAGAGATACTTATTACCACACTTTTTTTTAGCTCACTCTTTAAAAAGGACAAAGAAAAAACAAAACAACTAAGTCTGCTTTTAAAGACACTAAAATGTCCAGTGTATTACAAGCTGGCTTCCAAAAAGTTTCCTGTGCCTACTTGATGCCCCAAATCCTTTTAGCAAGAAGTACGTCCTTTTATTTAAAAATTAAGGATAAATGATTCGGATCAAAATATCTGCTTGATACAACTTTCAGAGTAATGTGTTTTCAAGTAAAATGCACTAGAAACAGGAGAATAAGAGAGCACAGACATTAGTTATCTTTAGTGATGCTAGAAAAAGAATGTATGATCCGAGATTATAGGTAGAGAGGACAGATTCAAATGTTTTTGCCTATGATAGATTTTTAAAAATTGTGTCCAAATGGACAAATAATAAATGTTTTTGTCATTCGAAGATGTGTGTGATTTCATGAGAGATGGCTTTGTAATGTTTGCTTTTTACTGTACATATACAAATAGCATGGCTAACATTGCATATAATTCATTCCAGAAGTTATCATTTCAGTACAGTATATTTTTACAGTGTAAATACAAGGATATGCATAACTTTGCAAAAGAAATACGTTTTTAAATGGAAATGATTATATTATGCCTAACATTACTGTATCTATAGGTACCATATTTTACAGACTTTCCGAGATTCTATTAAGTACCTGAGCAGCAAAATCCCTGAACCGTATGCAGGAGGTCACAATGAAGATAAATGTCTAGAAGACATTTCTAATTTAAACTAAGAAAAGTGCACCATTCTATTGTCAAGAAATTAAAGAAATAAATGGCTGGTACAGAGAAAGGTTAGGTTATATGGCAGAGTCGTAGCTACTCTGTGACATTTCTGCTACAGGCAACAGTGATATCAACAACCTTTTATTTTCTATCTAGCTCACCTCTGCATCCCCAGAGATCAATTTTCAAGCTTCTCTTTTTACCTAGAAAAAGATAGGAAAGGTTTTTCATGGACACATAACCCAATTTATTGTTTCTATACAAAAATATCTTAACTATAATACCTACATCATATGACATTTCATGATTATACACCCTGGGAAAGGATATTCTCAGTTATATTATTTTTTAATAATGCTGAAAATGTCTTGAGCTTTTGTTATCTTGTATAGACCAATTGACTACTGAATTACTTTTTATGTTATTAATCAATCAATTAGCCAAGAACACTTAACAATGAATGTGTTAAGCACAATGCTAACTCATTGTAAAAATGGTATCCTCGTGCCTTGAGCTAAGTGAAATTTATTAAACATCTCCAGTCAAGAAATCCTTATAGAATCTAGCTTTAAATAAATAACATACACTTCAAGTAAATAAACACTTACTACAAAATTGTGTAGAAAAAATTATTGCACAATACTATGCTGGCTTAAAAAGTAACTAAGGTTTTTTTTCCCCTTGTGATTTCAGAATTAATAATATAATGAAGAAAACAGACGTGTTCAAATATTCATAAAGAAGAAAAAATATAGGAATTTTGGGAAACACAAGTTGTTTAATCAACTAAAATTTATAACCATAGGCAAACATTTCAGTAGCATTTCATGACAAAAAATAAGTACAGCTTTGCTGCACCAAAGTCAGAATGTGTGAAGATATCACATATCTGCAATATAGAAAGAGTCACTTGAGATAAGTTTCTGCATGAGATCCTGAGTATATTGGATAATAGTATATTAATTTTCATATTGCTAAAATTTATGACAATGCCAGGCACAAATTACACATTGTATAGCATTTTTAATATAGTAGCTAATTTAGTTCTAACAACCTCCAGTGTTATAACTTGAGGAAGAGGTTAATAGTAACACATTATGGCCTATAAAACAGAAATACCAGGCATAGTTTAGACCAGGGGGTCCCCAAACTCATACCAGTCCATGGCCTGTTAGTAACCAGGCTGCTGCACAGCAGGAGGTGAGCAGCGGGTGAAACAGGAAAGCTTTGTATGTATTTACAGCCTCTCTCTAATGTTTATATCACCACCTGAGCTCCACTTCCTGTCAGATTAGCAGCACATTAGATTCTCATAGGAGCACAAACTATTGTGAGCTGTGCATGCGAGAGATCTAGGTTGTGTGCTCCTTATGAAAATATAATGCCTGATGATCTGTCATTGTCTCCCATTACCCCAGATGGGACTGTCTCGTTGGAGGAAAACAAGCCCAGGGCTCCCACTGATTCCACATTATGGTAAGTTGTATAATTACTTCATTATATATTACAATGTAATAATAGTAGAAATAAAACACACACTAAGTGTAATGCACTTGAATAAACTCAAAACTATCCCCACTGACTCTGGTCTGCGGAAAAGTTGTTTTCCATGAAACAGTCCCTGGTTCCAAAAACGTTTGAAACTACTAATTTAGCAGTTTCTTCGTGGTTTTGGAAAACTACTAAACAATTTCAAGTAATACATAAATAATTTAAGGACATAGACACGAACAATGAGAATGTGAACAACAGAACTGATGGGAAAATAAGTAGAGCAGTTACCCATGAAGGGGAAAAGAATTAATGAATTAGCAGAGAAAAAGGGGAAGTAATGATCAATTGCAGCAATATGTAAACATTAAAATTTTAGGATTTGGTGAATAGTTTGCTGTATTGTGGTAAAAAGATAATCAAGAATGAACCCTAGATGGTTGATTTAGTTGACTAATTCAATTATGGTGGCATTGTAAAGGAAGATTAAGATTCTCTTTTATTGAATAATTTTTCTGATTTAAAATTAAAAATATGGTTTAATTATATTGAACAATTTTCTGATATAAACCCAATCACATATTTTTGAGATAAACCCCATATGTTAATAATATCTCATTACTTTTTATATATACTTAGATACTATACTAATGTTTTGTTAAGAAATTTTTGCATCTATATTAACGAAGGAATTAGATCCAGGGCTCTATTCCAGTTTTGATATTAAGGTTGTGAGAGACTCAAATAGGAGTAAAGAAACATGCCATTTTAAAAATCATTCTTAAATTATTTAGTGTAATATTTGTGTTACTGCTTTTGCATATTTTGTAAAGCTAGCCTATAAAGCCTTGTGGGCTTATGGATTTCAACATGAGAAAGTTTTTTTTTTTTTTTTTTTTTGTTAGATGGAGTCTTGCTCTCGTCACCCAGGCTGGAGTGCAATGGCATGATTTTGGCTCATTGCAACCTCCACCTCCTGGGTTCAAGTGATTCTCCCACCTCAGCTTTCCGAGTAGCTGGGATTACAGGCACCCAACATGACGCCCGGCTAATTTTTGTATTTTTAGTAGAGATGGGGTTTTACCATGTTGGCCAGGCTGGTCTTGAACTCCTGACCTCAGGTGATCCATCCGCCTTGGCCTCCCAAAGTGCTGGGATTACAGGTGTGAGCCATCACACCTGGCCAAAGATTTTTTTTAAAAGACCCTGAAGTCTCAGACAACAAAAGAAAAAATAGATGAAATAGAATTGCAATTAACTAAAAAGCTTCTGCACAGAGAAAAAAATAAAAACAATTAACAAAGTAAAGAGATACATCACAGTGTGGGAAAATATTTACAAATCACATATCTGATAAGTAGTTAATATACAAAATATATAAAGAACTCAAACAACTCAATGACGAGAAAACAAATAACCTGACTTAAAAAAATGGCAAAGAACCTGAAGACATTTCTCAAAAGAAAACATGCCGATGGCCAACAGATTCATTAAAAAAAGTTCTCAGCATCATAATTATTAGGAAAATGAAGATCCAAACCACAATGAGATATTATCTCATACCTGTTAGACTGGCTTTTATGAAAAACATGGAAGATAGTAAGTGTTGGTGAGGATGTGAAAAAAATGTAATCCTTGTACAATGAAGGTGATAATGTAAATTATTGTAGCCAGTATGGAAAATGGTATGGAGGTTCCTCACAAAAATAAAAATAGAACTTCCATGATTCAGTCATCTCACTTCTGGGAATATAAACAAAGGAACTGAAATCAATATGTCAAATTGATATCTTCACTCCCACGTTTATAGCAACATTAGTTACAATACCCAAGATATGAACTCAACCTAAATGTTCATCAGTGGATGAATGAAGAAAGAAAATGTGGTACATATATGTAGAGAAATACAACACAGCCTTAAAAAAGAACAAAATTCTGTCACCTGAGACAACATGAGTGAATCTGGAAGGCATTATGCAAGGAGAAATAAGGTAGGCATAGAAAGACTAATACTGTATGATTTCATTTATAGGTGAAATCTAAAAAAAGTTGAATTCATAGAAGTAGAGAGTAGAAGAATGGTTACCAAGGGCTGGGAGCAGGGGAGGGGAGAGGCAAGTGAATTGGGAATTACTCATCAAAGGGTACAAACTTTCAGCTTTACAGAAAAGCTGCGTTTTGAGATCTATTGCAAAGTAGGATGACTATAGTCGATAATAATGATGCATTGTTTATTTTGAAATAATAGCACAGTAAATTTCAAATGTAGCACCACAAAAAATGTAAAACGAAGTGATGAGTATTTTGATTAGCATGATTTAATCACTCTATATTGTATACATATATAAAAACATGATTTCATACTCTATAAATTTAATTTAATGATTTGTCAATAAAAATAACATAAATTAATAAATACTTTAAAGATCGGTTTTACATTTATTTCATGAAGTTTTTTATGTGGTCCTGTTATTACCTGTATTGTCAGTAGTTACGACTGAATTTTGATTCTTGACTTTGTTTTTTTTCTTTCCACCGACTTATTTTGTGTGATATTGATCTACTCCACAAGTATTTCCAAAGTATCATCTTTTGATTTTTTGAATCATTTAATAATCTCTATTTCCTTAATTTCTTTTTATAATTTTATTGTTCTTTCAACCTAAATTTTTGAGGGTTTACTCTGCTTTTGTTCATCTAACTTCTTCAGATGAATATTGGCTCGTTAAATCATACAAAATTATAATGCTGCACAAATTCTTTTATATTTAATATTATAGCTTTATGCAAGTTTTCCTATATTGTTATTTTGGCTATTGTTTTACAGATCTAAATATGTTCCAATATCAAATACAGGTTTTTCAGAGTTTTGTTTTTTTTTAATTTTCAAGTGCTTCTAATATGGTTTGACAGTGTTACCACTTAAACCTCATCTTGAATTGTAGCTCCCATAATTCTCACATGTGGTTAGAGAGACCAGATGGGAGGTAATTTAACCATGGGGGCAGATCTTTCCTGTGCTGTTCTTGTGATAGTGAATAAGTTTCATGAGATCTGATGGTTTTATAAGGGGGAGCTCCCACTGGAAAAGCTCTCTTGCCTGACACCATGTAAAACATGACTTTGCTCCACATTTGCCTTCCACCATGATTGGGAGGCCTCCCTGGCCATGTGAAACTATGAGTCAATTAAACCCCTTACCTTTAAAAATTGCCTAGTCTCTGATATGTATTTATTAGCAGCATGAGGACAGACTGATGCAGCTTCTTTTCTAGTCATCTTTCTTTGCACTGATTTCTGGCTCAGTTACATTGATTTCAAAGCATGTGACTTTACAGAATTAGAAGAAACAATTCTAAAATTCATATGGAACCCCAGAAGACCCCAAATAGCCAAAGCCATATGAAGCAAAAATAACAAAGCTGGAAGCATCACATCACTGCACTTCAAATTATACCATAATACTATTGTAATCAAAACAGCATGGTGCTGGTATAAAAATAGACACACAGATCAATTGAACAGAATTGAGAACCCAGAAATAAAGCCCCATACCTACAACCAGCTGATCTTCAACAAAGTCTAAAAAATATTCAATGGGGAAAGGACTCTCTATTCAATATATATTGCTGGGAATATCTAATGGCCATAAATGGAATGAAACAGGACCCCTATTTCTCATCATATACAAAAATTAACTCAATATGATTACAGACTTGAATGTAAAACTTGAAACTATGACAGTACTAGAAGAAAACCTAGAAAAAAGTCATTCTGACATTGGCCTAGGCAAATAATTTATAACTAAGACCTCAAAATCAAATCCAAGGAAACAAACATTAAAAAATGGAACCTAAACTGAAAAGCTTCTGCACAGCAAAAGATATCATTAACAGGGTAAACAGACAACCTATAGAATGGGAGAAATATTTGGAACCTAGGCATTTGACAAAGGACTAATATTCATAATCTATAAGGAACTCAAACAATTTAACAAGAAAAAGAGCCAAATAACTTCATTAAAAATGGACAATGAACACGAAAAAACATTTCTCAGAAGAAGACATAGAAACAGCCAACAAATACATGAGAAAAAGCTCAACATCACTGATCATCAGAGAAATGCAAATTGAAATCACAGTGAGATACCATACCATCTTACAACAGTCAGAATAGTTATTACTAAGTCATAAAACAACAGATATTGCACAAAAGCAGAGAAAAGGGAATGCCGATATGCTGCTGGTGAGAAGGTAAATCTGTACAACCTGTATGGAAAACAGTACAGAGATTTCCCAAATAAATAAAACTAGAAATTCCACTTAATCTATCATCTCCACTTCTGGGTACATACCAAAAGGAAAATAAATTTTTATTTCAGAAAGACACTTGCACTAGTATATTTATTGCAGCACTATTCATAATAGCAGAGTCATGGAATCAACCTAAGTGTCAATCATTGGGTGATGGAATAAAAAAAATGTGGTATACATACATACATACACCGTAGAATACTAAACATCCATAGAAGAGAGTGAAATCATGTATTTTACAGCAGCATAGATGGAGCTGGAGCCATTATCCTAGGCGAAATAATTCAGAAACAGGAAATCAAATACCATATATTCTCACTCATAATTGTGAGCTAAGCAGTGGAAAATAGTAGACCCTGGAAACTCCAAAAAGGAGAAGTGAGAGAGGAGTGGGAGTTGAAAACTCACCTTTTGGGTGCAATATTCACTATTCAGGTAACAGGTACAACAGAAGTCCAAACCTTAGCATTATGCAGCATACCCATGTAACAAAACTACATATGTACCCCCGAATCTATAAAAATAAATAGAATAAAATAAAATAAAATAAAAGCATGTGACTTTAGTTAAAGAAATAACTCCTTTTTTTTTCTCAAGAGCTTAGCAATGAATATAATTTATTTTTATTCCATGATTTTTTTTGGTGGAATATTCAGTATCTAATCAGAATAAGAAGGTAATGCATTAAAATGTGTACTAAGAAAATGTAGAACTACTTAGTTAATTGATGTTCAGTTGACTAAGACAAATCTATATGTACTGCAAATTAATTTTGATAGAAAAAAACTTGTGATTTTTTATTTGTTTCATAAAACATGGTATTACTTTAAATGTATTGAAATGTAGAGAACATAGAAAAATTAAACTATATTTCATATTTATTTGCATGCAATTTGCAAAAAAACTAAAATTTAATAGTTTAACAAGATGAGTTTAAAGTGTGTTTACCAAAGATAAAGATTTAATTTCTATAGGCATTTCAATGGCAGTGCTATTAATGCAAGAGTTTCAAATGTTGCGAAGGTTCTACAAAACTTGTCCAATGATATTAATAGATTTTTCAAAAATAGCAAAACAATAATGATTATTTTAAAAAATATTTCACTGGAAATATTATATAAAGGTTGAATATGTTACTGACAGTATTGTATGTTTGTTAAAAATGAAGATATTCTCAGTCATTTAAGCAGCTAGTTTAAATAATAATGCCTCAATAATCTTTTTTTATTGTAAACTTGTAAATTTTTCATTTTCATACTTGAATGTCATCAATTCATTTTTATTTAGGGCAGTGTCAGAAAATTGTTGTCTGTGGTAGTCCAGAGAGTAAATATGTTACGCTATGATGGCCCTAACATATCAGTTACATCTACTCAAATCTGCCCATGTAGTGTGAAAGCAGCCATAGCCAAAGTGTGAAATAATGAATGTGGCTGTGTCTCAGTAAAACTATATAGACGCTGAAATTTAAATTTTGTATGATTGTGCTTGTCACAAAATATTATTCTTTTTTATTTATTTTAATTATTAAAATAACAACGTTTGAAGCAAAGTATTGGAAGTTCTCAAAGAATTTGATGATACATTCATATATTAGATTGCTTATTATTTAAAACTGAGTGCTAATGTCTTATTCATTATAAAGAAATTCCTTGCAATATATCAAAGTCCTAAATGTATTTATTTCTTAATTACCTAGATCTCTTTTATTTAAAGAAAACTTGTAATTAAATTTATGAAATGCAAATATTATCCAATAATTATTGAATCACTAAATAATTATTTATCATGAAAACATGTTTTTTAAAAGATGTTATTAAGAAATAGCCAAAAGCCAGGAGGTAGTTTGATTTTAATGCAGTCTCATTTGTGTCACTATATGATGTTTTTTGAAATTTACTCTGAAACATTTTAAATCCAAATAAATTTGCATGACAGACATCATGGAAACATTGTTAAAAATGGTAATTTCTAATTTTTCTTGGTAAAATATAGTTAATATTAGTTGA
This sequence comes from Pongo pygmaeus, assembly GCF_028885625.2. Taxonomy (NCBI): domain Eukaryota; kingdom Metazoa; phylum Chordata; class Mammalia; order Primates; family Hominidae; genus Pongo; species Pongo pygmaeus. The sequence continues at coordinate 41,532,960 of NC_072388.2, read as the reverse complement.
GTAATCAATAAATGGCCAAGAGTGCATGAGAAAAATGCTAGAACATAAAAATATAAAATATAAGTAAATTAGAAAGCACAATATTGCAACATATTAACCATATTAAAGTTGCAATTACATTTGTTAGAATCCCATTTTATTTTAAAATACAAATTTAATAATTAAACATAATGAGAGTTATAAAAATAGAAAATATATTGAGTGACTTTACATAAAATAATAAACGCTTATTTTAACAAGGCATAATTCATAATTATTGGATAATCTTACAGCATGTTAGAGGAAACATCCTCATTAGCAACTCACAACAGAGTACCAAAATTATATGAATGAGTTAATGTTAGTAGAAAGCACGTGACTTATAGATAGTGATAGCCAGATTTTAACTCTTAGTCTAATATACATAATCTTAAAAAATTAATTTTATAATGGTGTTATAAATTTTATGAGTAACATAAGGATAGGAGAATAAATATTTTCCATTTCTATACATATGCATCTGCTTAATAAAACATTAAATTTGTAGGTATTTAATAAATATTGAAAATAAGGGTTTACATGAGTGTAAAAGGATGATATTTTTCTTTTTATGTATAATGGAAAGAGGACAGTTAGCACAAAACTGAAAAAACAATTGAAGTTAGCAAAATTATAATATTGATTTGGCATTTCACTATTACTATGACCAAGTATAGGTCTCAGCTTTTTAGAATGAGTAAGTTTTCACAGGATTTGCCACAACGGGAGAGCAGAGAGTCAGGAAAAGAGGGAGTAAGAGTAAAAGAAAAAGAAAATCTCCCCATGTATGTAGTAATAGTTATTTATATAATTTAGTGTACAAAATTAAGTAGACAGAATGTGTTTAAATTATGCTTATTAAAAGTAAGAAAACTTTCAACAAGTTAGACTATTTTTCTATATTTGACATTTTGATATAAGGGCTAAGTTTATGTGTGTGCACATGTGTGCATGTGCATGTGTATAATTTTTGAATGCTAAAGTTAGAAAGAAAGCAGGCCTTGTCTGCATTTACCCAATATTGTATTCTTGGAAAACATCAGCATATATTAAAACAATGCAAAAATGAGTTATCTTTTATTGTAAAAATGCAATCTTATTCTAAAATTAGATATTTAAAAAAAATCCGACCTCATGACTCTCTGTGGGTCATTCAAAATTTGAGGAGAACATAAAAGTCTTAATAATGTTGTACCAACTTATGACCTTTAAACATTTAGCATTAAAAGCTCATGCCTAGAACATCTCCACAATAATTATGACAACTGAAAATACCTCCATGCATTTATACAATGCGACTTTGTGGAAAGCACAGCTCCATTGAGAAACATGCCCTAGATTCTGAGTTTACTCTTGAAAAAGAATATTGTATTATTTTCTATAAGTAATTGAATATGAGTATCCTTCTATATAAAGCAGTATGAAATAACAGTAACATATATATTTTTAATATGACTGTGTGTAATCATATAAATTTATATTGATATAGTTTTATTTTTGAAAATTGAAACATGTTATTATCTGGTTCCATTATAATTTCAAACATGCTAGCCTGAAAAATCACACAAAGTATGAGGAAGAAACAATAAGTAGAGAATAAGAAAGAGATGAATAAAAATGATCTATGCTACATTGAAAGAAAAAAAGTAGTTTTAAAAGGGTATGCATTTGTTTCATTTTTGATAAATGTTTTAGGTAATTGTAAATCCTCATAGACATAGAAAATATAAATGTGGCAAAATATGATCAATATTGTGTTTTTGTTTCAATATATACTTCTGGATAAAATATAGAATTGGAAACTGTTGGTTTTCTTTATGATTGATTTGACAGGGAAATACTTAGTCTAAGGCTTTGAATACACTGATTATAGATTTCAGAGTGAGTAATTTCAAAAAGGATTTAAATAATTCTGATTCTTCTTTTCCTGTGTGTTTCTTCCATTATGAGAGTTGCAAGCTCCTACAAAGCTCCCACTCAAAAAGAAAAAAAAAAAAAACCTGAAATCTGAGTCTCTACTCTTTCCTCAGTGAACTAAAAGAACAGCCATTGTTACGGTTTCTTTGTGACACAGGCCTCAGGCAGAGCGGAACAATGACCAATATTCCTCAGCACAACAATAGTAGACCATTGTGCTTAGAGGACAAGACCAAATCCTCCCTAACAGAGAGAATATTCTTTCTCCAATATGCCATTTTGCTTCAGAGAAAAAGTAATATATTAGACAGAGGTGCTAAGTTAATAGACTACTAAGTAAGAAAGCCTGCTGATCTGCTCTTGAATAAGAAAGCGTTGGATTAGAATTTGGTTCATCTTCATTGACTAAATTTCATGACCCACCTTAAGCCTTTACTTCTCTGCAAAAGCAAACACACCCTTGTCCTCCTGACAGATGCATATGATGTTAAGTGAGAATGACAATTTTGGAAGCAATCATGAACCAACAGTTTCTCCTGTGAATAGAGAATGATTTGTCAAGAAGAAGGAGGGATATATGTTTTCAGATAGAACCTTCTGAAGAGGAGGAGTGTGTGTGTATATGTAAATACAAGTGTGAACATGAAGAAAGGATAATAAAGTGAAGAGTGGAAATATACATATGTCTAATGTATATACACATAAATACATGGATACACATATATCTAAATGGCGTTCAGTTTTGAGCTGTCTTTCCTTACATACAGCAATAAAAATTTGATTTTGTGAGAACTTTATTCTTCCTAACCTTGAATTTTCTACAGGTATTGCTCTACAATTTCAGACTTTCATATAATTTTATATGTGCATATCACTTCTCTGTATTTACCTTTTTCTAAAGAGAAGTGGTGGCTAGATAATCTTTTGGGTTTATTTCTTTCAGAGACAGGAATCATTATTCCCTTGTGTGAGCTATAACCTAGAATCTCCAATGACTTTGGGTAACAGTAGAGATACCCCATCTCAGTATGATAGCTATTAGTATAGTAGACAGTATGTAGAAAAATGTGCATGAGAGGAAGCAAGATTAAACCTTAATTATGCCCTTGAAAGAGCCAAAGAGAAAAATAATGGACTGATCTACAATTGAGTTACAGAAAATAACATGCAGTGATAATCCTTAAATCTTTTGGGCATATTTACACAAAAGTTCATTTTTGAGTCAGTAATCACCTGCCATGTCTATTTCTCTCTTTTTTTTTCTTCTCCAAATCCTGGATATTTTGTATTCTACTTATTCTGACCCCAGAGCATTCTCTTTTTTACATCTTCTATTTCCTTCCACTCTCTATCCCTTCCCTTAAAAACTAAAAATGGAAAAATAAAACAAACATTTCTATTTTTCTATTTCTTGTTTTCATTTTTTTTCTTGTAAATAAGAAATTGATATCTTTGTTACTTTTGTTGATCGGGGTTACACAATTTTTGGGGGGCTTACTTAATGTCCAACTATACTGAAATTTATATTGACATCTATCACTGCTCAGGCAAGGGTCAAGTGTATTGACAAGAACTCAGAAAGTTCAGTTAGGAGAGCCAACACATGGAATTGCATATGTAAAGATAAGGAAACACAAATACTGCCACAGTGAACTAAAGCCTAGGAGGTGCATAACTCAGCAGGGATGAGCTCAGGACAATTCCCATATGGACAAAAAGTCTTTCTGGAGAATATGAAGGTCTAGAGTTGGCAAACTCAGAAAACAACACACTGTCAGTACTAGATTTGGAAACGTCAGTGACAGGTTTCAAAACTTTTACAAAATAGCTTCATATACTTAATGAAACATGGCACATACAGGAAAAAGAGAGCAAGTAAAACATACTTTATAAAGATTATGATGTACTAACATTATTTTTATACCTTAAATTCACACAATAAATTTATCCTGAAAAATAAAAATAAAGATTATTCCATTTAACTTCACAAAAAATTTATTATCTCTATCAGAATCTCATTATATAAGCAGTTTGGAAAATAATGTTCATTTTTAAGTAATAAAATACCATAGATGAGTTTTCTGCTCACTACAGTGTCCCAGTTTATAATTAAGTGTTTCTTACTGGTGGCAAATTAGTGGGTAGAATCACCTGCCTACTCTGTGAGCCTGATGTAGGATGAGTTCTGGCTTGGAATTAATAAAATACCCAGACTCAAACTTTAACTCTCTAGCCCACCCAGTTCCTAAGCCAACTAAAGACTGAGTGGATCCATCAGGGAGACTGCTATCCTTACTATAAATTTACAGGAACGAGGAGGGGCATTCTTACATGTAGTTCCTATTCACTTCTCAAGTCACTTAACTAAAAAGAATAATTCTGGTCTTGCAAGTATTCCATGTTACTACCCTGGAGAATGTCAGAATCCAACTATCTGCATGCTGCAATTGAGTCTTTTTTGTTTTTGTACAGACTAGGCACAGATATTGCCCACTTTATCAAATACTATTTGAGTAGTTTATTATTGCTTACATCTCAGGGAAAGAAGGATTTAAAACTTTAAAACAGTGGATGATTTCTAAACATGGGGACTAGAAAAAGTCTAGTAATTTGTCTTCTACTTCTTTAGGATCTATCATGTGATAAAATTCTCAATTATTTTTTTTAAAATTTAAGGAATTATCCTAAAACCACATACACATTTTTATAGCAAATTGTCATTATCAGGTGCTCCAAATTTAATCATTTTAATCATTTTGGGTTTATATGCTTTGACAGCTGGTGGGACTATTCAGTCCTAGCCTATGTGTCATTGACCCCTGTTTTTCTTTTTGGAAGAACTCCAAATAATTTTTTGGAAAATTCTTTGCTTGATTTTCTATATTATTTTCTGCATGCTTTCACACACATCAAATTATGAGAAGGTCACTTGCTCCTAATCACATGAAAGTGATTATGAAGCACTGCAAATACATGCCTTTTTATCTGAAATGGTGAATTTCTCATTGTATATCATGAATAACCTTTAATGTTGATCACAAAACACTTTCTACTACTTCTAATTAACACTCTCCACAACCAGGTATATAAAGTTAAAACTATTATTTAGTCTCAATTCTAGGATAATAATTATATTAAAGATGCAGATATTTACAATACTCACCTCAAGATATTTGAGATGCATAAACCAATTATCAGCTCTGGTCCCTTGTCCTTGGAAATCTAAGTAATTTAAAACCTATTACGTACATGGGGAAATACCCAGCCTTGTTTATCTTTTGTTTGTTGTTTGTTTGTTTTGGTTTGGTTTTTGGTTTTATATTCACCTCTTGGTTCTTGGTCTAAGTTTTTGCTTCCATGGAATTAATGCATTTTGGTAATCATTTTACTAGCCTATGTATGCACTAGTTTATATTAAGTTGTATCAAATTATAAAACACTTCCTGCATGCTAATAACTTTTGGGAGTTCTTTTCTCAAGAACTTTCTGTAAAATCATTAGTTTGAGGTAATCACCATTAACAATATGATCATAAAAACTAGGTTTCTGCAGCAAGCCTCAGCTAGTAAAAAATAAAATCTGTTCTCCATGAAATTTTCACACAGATGTGTATGCATATAACAAGAAAGAGTACCATCAGTACCATCAAAACAAACCAAATGCCAAGACATGTACTTATGGAATTATTTTGAAATGATTTTGCAGCACAGAGGTCTTGTAATAGTGGTGCAGTCAAATTAGAATGTCAGAATGTGAATATTTGTTTCTCTGGTGAAATGCTAAAGCAATTTAAGCCAAGATGCTACAGATATTCAACTACATTTTTGTAAGTTGGATTTTTCTGTCACTGTTTTAACATTTTTATAATTGTACATTAAGTGTTATTTGTAACATAGGCAGTCCATAACAAAGAAAGGGAAAAAAGATGTATTGACCCAAACTGTTTCAGATGTAGATTGATTGAGGAGAATTGTGAACTCATGGACTTGTCTAATAGTGACATATTGCTAAAACATTAAATAGTTATCCATGGTGTGCCTTTACACACACCTACAAACACATATTCTAAAGTCTCAATTTACAAAGAAGGAACAAAACCCCTAACTACTGTCAGCTGGCAACTGGCCTATGTCTAAGATATAGAACATGGTGTTCTCCTGATGACCACAGATACTTCTATAGAACATTAATGTCAAAAAAAAGTCATTCTGTTACTATGACGAGAGACACAAAAACAAGGCAAATGAATAATCATGCCAAAATATGCAGAAACAACACCTTGAAAACCACAAAATTGACCACATATCTTTATTACTTAGTTTATTGTTTAGTTTTAGTTTATTGCTAGGAAAATCTAAGACAAAACCCACTGATGTTTCCTGTTACTGACACCAGGATTACACCAGGATTTTCTCTCTTATCATAGAGTTGCAATCCTCTTACACAGAGAGGTATTCTAGTGCTCTTTCACAAGACATAGCATATCCCATAGCTTATCTTTAGTTTTCACATTTCAAAAATTCAGTTCAAGTACCTGAGGTTGTCAGATTAGTTTTCTTATGGTCAACCAAAACAAACTCATAAATTGCAAGAACAACAAACAACAGATTTGAGTTAGAAGAAGACTAATTTGGCTAACTTAAGTGCCAAGAAAATATGCTTGAATATTTTGTTTATCACCAGATGAACCTTTGCAAGGATCATAAACTTATATATAAAAGTAATTCAAGGGGGTATTATTCTGTGTATTTTCTATTGGCAATAAAATACAGAACCATTGGAAGCTGCATGGAATCATGGCGACTTTATTAATAATCATGAATCTTCATTGAATGTGAAGCATCTGGAACACCTCCATACACACACACACACACACACACACACACACACATAGTATAAAATATATATTTATATAAAATATACATAAAATTATACATATATATTATATATATAATGACAGACTGTATCTTGAAAACTATCTTGTCACTTATTCTTATTTTCATTGCCTTTGTCCATCATCTCTCTTCTGGCTTCTTGAAGTAGATTCAAATGGACTCTCAGGGTTCATCCTTAGTCACTATCATTGATTTTTATTTCAGTTTGGGTTATCTTCCTAAAATATAAATCTGAAGACATTTCTTTCTTACTAAAAGTATTCCAGGGTTCCTTCTTACTCTCAGAATGAAGTTCATCCTCTTGTAATAACTCATTAGCTGCTTCCTTCTTAATTCTCCAGTGAGAGAGGAGGCAGGTAGAGACTGGTTAGGCAGATAAAGACAGAGGGTCTCAGAAGAGGGACAATGCCTGCACCACTCATGTTATATAGCTAGAAGGAGGAAATGTGGTTAAGAACTTCCTCTTATACCAAGATGCTTGTTCAGAGGGACTTTGTAGCTGCCTGTGCAGGCACACACAAGGACCAAGGGTATCCTAAAATGACCTCGAACTCATTATAATGCCGTCAGCATTGTGGTTTTATCCAACTCCTCATGTGTTTCACTTAGGCACTCGTGGGTAATAACCAAGATGGAGTCACTATGGCAAACCCCATGCATGTGTAGGCACAAAACCCCCAAGGGGGATTTTTATCCCTCCTGTTATGGCAGAACCTACAGAAGACTTTCTTGATTCTGCCACATAAAAGACCCAGAACTCAGCGCCATTTTTGGCAACCCTCTTTGGGTCCTCTCTTGCTGCTGAGAGCTTTTCTGTCACTTAATAAATTCTACTCCACCTTACTCACTCTCTGGTAAGGGACAAGAACTTATTATTCTTCTTGGTCATGGGATAAGAACTCAGACATCCCTAAACTAAGGATTAAGGAGACTGAAACACCAGCATTATCTCTCATCACACCCTGAATAACAATGCCTTATTCACTTTTCTCACATTATGCACAGTTTCTTGGATTATATTTTGTTTCTTGAACAATTATTTAGCCTTGTTCTTATGTTTTTAACTGTAAAAACTTTTATATCATGATTTGCTCATTAACATTAAAACTGTTTTTAAAACATTTCTTTGTCACAGTATAGCTTCACCAGTCATTTTAAAGTAAATTCGTTATAGGTACATGAATTATCCTTTTAATTCATAAACAATCTGTCTGTTAAACCCTCACATAGCTAATACTGTCTAATATATTTATGACTGTCAAAGTATCAGCAAATTAACTATTTAAAATTATTAAATTAAAAAATATGTTTTGCTATATATATGTTTTCCTGATCTAACAAGTTTCAGATACTTTAGGGAGAAAATGTTTTCCGGTGCTTTCTAAAATTGCCATTTTTAAAAACTTATATTTCTGGAGATGCATGTGGATTTTTTGAATCCTTGTCATTAAAAGAAAATGGCCCAGTTGCATGTAAATGTAAATGTGTTTTTATGATGTTTTTCTAATCTGTTTATAACATTTTTGCTCAATTCAGAGTTTTATTCCAATCACCTTCTGAATTATAAATCAGTTTCCAGTGGTTCAACCTTCCTTTTCTCAAAGAACCAATAATCATTTGAACATGTGTCTATATATTCTCTTTGTCAAATAAGTCAGCTTCTTTATTATTCTTTTAAGGTCTTTGTTATCTTCCAACATATCCAAGTTCTATTGTTCAATAGATTCACTTCTGTGCTATGCTCCATCAAAGGCTGTAAACACTGATGTTAAAATTTTACACTTTTCATTTCATTCTTCTTTTGTATCTAGCTCATCTCCACTGAAGTTCACTGTACTTTTCTTGTGAAAGTCATATTAACTTTAATCTTACTGAAGATTTCAAACAATTTTACAAAATGTTTTTACAGTTTCTGCTACAAATGATTTTTATTTTTTAAATGGATTAGAAGAATCAATATAATTAAAATGTTCATACTGCCCAAAACAATCTGCAGATTTAATGCTATTCCTATCAGCTGCCAGTGTCATTTTCACAGAGCTAGAAAAAGCTATTTTAAATTTCACATGGAACCAAAGGAGCTTAAATAGCCAAAGCAACCCTACACCAAAAAGAACAAGGCCAGAGGCATCACACTACCTGATTACAAACTATACTGTAAGGCTACAACAAACAAAACATCATGGTACTGGTATAAAAACAGATACATAGACCAATGGAACAGAATAGAGAACCCAGAAATAAAGCTTCACAGCTACAACCATCTGATTATTGACAAGGTCAACAAAAATAAGCAATAGGAAAAGAATTCCCTATTCAAGAAGTGGTGCTGGTATAACTGGCTAGCCACATGCCAAAGAATGAGACTGGGCCCTTACCTTTCACCATACACAAAAATTAACACAAGATAGATTAAAGATTTAAATTTAAGACCTCAAACTGTAAGAATAAGATGCCAGGCATGGTGGCTCATACCTTTAATCCCAGCACTGTATCATGGGAGGCAGAGGCAGGCAGATCACCTGAGGTCAGGAGATAGGGACCAATGTGGCTAACATGGTGAAACACAATCTCTACTAGAAATACAAAAATTGGCGAGGCATGGTGGCTCATGCCTGTAATCCCAGCTACTCAAGAGGCTGAGGCAGGAAAATTTCTTGAACCTGGGAGGCAGATGTTGCAGTGACCTAAGATTATGCCACTGCACTCCAGCCTGGGTGACAGAGTGAAACTCTACCCCTACCCCCCACCACCACCAACAACAAAAAGAATCCTAGAAGAAAATATCGAAAATACCATTCTGGACATTGGCCTTGGGAAAGAATTTATGACTGGGTCGTCAAAAGCAATTGCAACAAAAACAAAAATTGACAAGTGGGACTTAATCAAGCAATCAACAGAGTAAACAACCATCCTACAAAAGGGGAGAAAATATTTTCAAACTGTACATCCCACTAAGGTCTAATATCCAGAATATGTAAGGAACTTAAATCAACAAACAAACAACAACAACAACAACAAACCTTAAGAAGTAGGCAAAGGACACAAACCAACACATCTAAAAAGAAAACATACAAGTGGTCAAAGAAAATTTGAAAAAATGCTGCATATCATGAATCATCAGGGAAAGTTAAATGAAATATCATCTTTATCTCATAGCAGTCAGAATGGCTATAATTAAAAAGCCAAAAAGCAACAGACATTGTTGAGGCTGTGGAGAAACGTGAATGCTCATATATTGTTGGTGGGAAGGTAAGTTAGTTCAGCACTGTGGAAAGCAATTCAGAGATTTCTTTTTTTTCCTTCCTTCCTTTCCTTCCCTCCCTCCTTTCCTTCCTTCCTTGCTTCCTTCCTTCCTTCCTTCCTTCCTTCCTTCCTTCCTTCCATCCTTCCTTTAGTTCTTTCTGTTTGTTTTGAGTAGGAGTCTCGCTCTGTTTCCCAGGCTGGAGTGCAGTGGCATGATCTTGGCTCACTTCATCCTCCACCTCCGAGGATCAAGTGATTGTCCTGCCTCAGCCTCCAGAGTAGTTGGATTACGGCATGCACCACTGTGCCCAGCTAATTTTTGTATTTTTAGTAGAGATGGGGTTTCACCATGTTTGCCAGGCTGGTCTCAAACTCCTGATCTCAAGTGATCCACCTACCTCAGCCCCAAAAGTGCTGGGATTACAGGCATGGGCCACCATGCCCAGCTGGAGATTTCTCAAATAACTTAAAACAGCACCAGCCTTCCACCCAGCAATCCCATTACTGCATATTTACCCAAAAGGAAAAAGATCATCATACCAAAAAGACACCTTCATTCGTATCTTCTTTGCCACACTCTTCACCATAGCAGCGACATGGAATCAACCAAGGTGCCCATCAACTGTGGATTGGATAAATAAAATGTGGTACATATATACCATGGAATACTAGGCCGCAGTAATAAAGAACACATATCTTTCCTTTACAGCAAGATGGATGCAGGTGGAGGTCTTAATAGTAAGTGAACTAATGCAGGAATAGAAAACTAAGTACCTCACACCTGTAATCCCAGCACTTTGGGAGGCCGAGGAGGGCGGATCACCTGAGGTCAGGAGTTCAAGACCAGGCTGACTAACATGGTGATAATATCATCAGCAAAGGGAGACAGTTAGACTTCTTATTTTCCTATTTGGATGCTTTGTATTTATTTCTCTTGCCTGATTGCTTGGCTGGAACTTCCAGTACTATTTTTAATACGAGTGGTGAGAGTTCGTATACTGGTCTTTTTTTTTTTTTACCTAAGGGAAAATGGTTCCAGCTTTTCCTGGTTCAGTATGATGTTAGCTGTGGGTTTGTCATAGATGGCTCATCATTTTGAAGTATGTTCCTTTGATACCTAGGCTGTTGAGGGCTTTTATCAAGAAAGAATGTTGGATTTTAGCAAAAGGTTTTTCTGCATCTTTTGAGATGATCATATAGCTTTTGTTAATAATTCTGTTTATGTAATAAATCACATTTATTGATTTGCATATTTTGAAACAACTTTGCATCCCAGGAATAAAGCCTATTTGATCATGGTGAGTTAACTTTTTGATGTGCTGCTGAATTCATTTTGCAAGCAATATTTTGTTGAGGAATTTTGCTGATATTTTCATTGGGGATGTTGGTTAGAAGTTGTCTTATTTTTGTTGTGTTTTTGCCAGATTTGTTTATCAGGCTGATTCTGCTTTCACTGAATAAGTGGGGGCGAAGAGCCTCCTTGTTGATTTTTTAGAAGAGTTTCACTAGTATTGGTACCAGTTTTTTTTGATACATATGGTGTAATTTCGTTATGAATACATCTGGTCCGGGGCTTTTTTTGAATGGTAGGATTTTTATCACTAATTCAGTTTCTGAGTTTGATGTTGGTCTATTCAGCATTGCAATCTTTTCTTTATTCAATCTTCAGAGATTGTGTGTTTCTAGGAACTGATCCATTTATTCTAGATTTGTTAATTGGTGTGCATGGAGGTTATCATAGTATTCTCCAAAGATCTTTTGTATTTTTGTGTGATCAGTTGTATTGTAATCTTTGTCATTTCTGATTGTATTTATTTGAAGCTTCTTTTTTGTTCTTTGTTTATTCATTTGCCATCAATCTTGTTTATTAAAAACACTTCTTGGTTTAATTTAAATGGGTTTTTGCATTTAATGTCATTCAGTTCTCTAATTTTAGTTATTTATTGTCTCTGGTAGCTTGATTTTTTTTCTATTTTTTTAAATACAGAGTTAGACTGTTAATTTGAGATCTTCCTGTCTCCTTGATGAAGGCATTTAGAATGATACACTTTCTTCTCAACACTGCATTAGTTGCATCCCAGAAATTTTGGTAAGTTTTATCCCTCTTTTCATTAATTTCAGAGATTTTTTAAATTATTGCCTTAATTTTGATGTTTACCCATGAGTTATTTAGGGGAAAGTTGTTTAATTCCCATGTATTTCTGTAGTTTTGAGTATTCCTCTTGATACTTGCTTCTATTTTTATTGCACTGTGGTCTGAGAATATGCTTGGTATGATTTCAGTTTTTTTGAATATATTAAGACTTACTTTATAACCAAGCATGTGGTTGATATTTCAATATATTACATGTACAAATGAGAAGAATGTAAATTTTGTCATTGTAGAGTGGAGTGTTCTTTAGATGTCAATTAGGTCCAATCAGTCAAGGGTTCAGTTTAAGTTAAGAGATTCTTTGTTAGATTTCTGCCTCAATAATCTATTCAATGTTGTCATTTGGATGTTGAAATCTCCCAGTTTACTGTGTAGTTGTCAAGTCTTTTTGTAGGCCAGGAAGAACTTGCTTTATGAATCTGGGTGTTCCAATGTTTGGTGTGTACATGTTTAGGATAGTTAAGTCTTCTTGTTGATTGTAACCTTTATTATTAGGTAATGTGCTGTATTTTTCTTCTTAATTTTATTAGTTTAAAGTGTTTTATCTGATATAAAGTTAGTAACTCCTGCTCATTTTTGTTTTCTACTTGGATGATAGACCCTTCTTTGTCTCTTTGCTGTGAGTCTGTGGGTATCATTACATATGAGATGGATCTTTTGAAGACAACAGATGGTTGGGTCTGGGCATTTTATTTAGCTTGCCACTCTGTCTTTTATGTGAGGAGTTTAGCCCATTTCCATTCAAAGTTAGTATTGATATATGTGATTTTGATTCTGTTATCATGTTGTTAGCTGGTTATCATGTTGACTTGATTGTGTAGTTGTTTCGTAGTGCCTGTGGGCTATGTGCTTAACTGTCTTTTTGTGGTAGTAGGTAATGTTTCTTGGAATCCATGTTTGGCTCTCCGTTAAGGACTTCTTGTAAGGCTAGTCTAGTTGAAAAAAATTCCTTAAGTGTTTCCTTGTCTGAGAAGAATTTTATTTCTTCTTCACTTATGAAGCTTAGTTTGGCAAGATACAAAATTCTTGACTGGATATTTTTTCCTTAAGGACACTTAATATATGCCCCTAATCATTTATGTCTTGAAAGGTTTCTGCTGAGAGGTCTGCTGCTAATCTGATCAGGTTCCAAAGCGACTTAGCCCATTTCTTTACATGGCTTTAAGATTTTTCCTTTTGCATTGGCCTTGGTGATTCTGATGACTATGTGGACTGGGGTTGGTTTTCTTGCATAGTACCTAGCTGAGGTTTTCTTTGTTTCTTGGATTTGCATGTCAACCTCTCTAGTGATATTAGGGAAATAAGCATGAGTTGTATCCTCAGAAATATTTTTCTAGTTGTTTATTCTGTCTCCTCTCTCAGACATGTCAATGCATCGTAGGTTTGGTCTTTTACACAATCCAACATTTCTAGGAAGCATTATTGATTTTTAAAGTTCTTTTTAAATTTTTGTCTGACAGAAGTTGATTTGAAAAACTAGTTCTTGAGTATGAAGTTCTTTTCTCAGTTTGGTTTATTCTGCTGTTAATACCTCTGATTGTTTTATGAATTTCCTGTAATGAACATTTTAGCTCTAGAATTTCAGTTTGGTTCTTTTGTAAATGGCTTTTTCACCTTTGAGATCTTCAATCATTTTACCGGATTCCTTGGATTGAATTTTAACTTTCCTCTGAATCTGAAGGAGCTTGCTTGTCATACAGATTCTGAATTCTGTCTGTCATTTCATACTAGTTAAGAACCATTGCTGATAGGCTAGCAGATTAATTTGAGGTAAAAGGACACTGGATTGCATAAATGTCTTCTTTTGAGAAGTGTCTGTTCATATCCTTTGCCCACTTTTTGATGGGGTTGTTTGTTTTTTTCTTGTAAATTTGTTGGAGTTCATTGTAGATTCTGGATATTAGCCCTTTGTCAGATGAGTAGGTTGTGAACATTTTCTCCCATTTTGTAGGTTGCCTGACATGGATGAAATTGGAAATCATCATTCTCAGTAAACTATCACAAGGACAAAAAACCAAACACCACATGTTCTCACTCATAGATGGGAATTGAACAATGAGAACACATGGACACAGGAAGGGGAACATCACACTCTGGGGACTGTTGTGGGGTGGAGCGAAGGGGGAGGGATAGCATTAGGAGATATACCTAATGCTAAATGACAAGTTAATGGGTGCAGCACACCAGCATGGCACATGTATACATATGTAACTAACCTGCACATTGTGCACATGTACCCTAAAACTTAGAGTATAATAATAATAAAAAAAAAAAGAAAAAAAAAAGAAACTACCATCAGAGTGAACAGGCAAACGACAGAATGGGAGAAAATTTTTACAATCTACCCATCTGACAAACGGCTAATATCCAGAATCTACAAAGTACTTAAACAAATTTACAAGAAAAAAACAAACAACCCCATCAAAAAGTGGGCAAAGGATATGAACAGACACTTCTCAAAAGAAGCCATTTATGCAGCCAACAGACACATGAAAAAATGCTCATCATCACTGGCCATCAGAGAAATGCAAATCAAAACCACAGTGAGATACCATCTCACACCAGTTAGAATGGCGATCATTAAAAAGTCAGGAAACAACAGGTGCTGGAAAGGATGTGGAGAAATAGGAACACTTTTACACTGGTGGTGGGACTGTAAACTAGTTCAACCATTGTGGAAGACAGTGTGGCGATTCCTCAGGGATCTAGCACTAGAAATACCATTTGACCCAGCCATCCCATTACTGGGTATATACCCAAAGGATTATAAATCATGCTGCTATAAAGACACATGCACTCGTGTGTTTACTGCAGCACTATTCACAATAGCAAAGACTTGGAACCAATCCAAATGTCCATCAATGATAGACTGGATTCAGAAAATGTGGCACATATACACCATGGAATACTATGCAGCCATAAAAAAGGATGAGTTCATGTCCTTTATAGGGACATGGATGAAGCTGGAAACCATCATTCTGAGCAAACTGTCGCAAAGACAGAAAACCAAACACTGCATGTTCTCACTCATAGGTGGGAATTGAACAATGAGAATACTTGGACACAGGGTGGGGAACATCACACACCAGGGCCTGTCGTGCGGTGGGGGGAGCGGGGAGGGATAGCATTAGGAGATATACCTAATGTAAATGATGACTTAACAAGTACAGCACACCAACATGGCACATGTAAACATATGTAACAAACCTGCATGTTGTACACATGTACCCTAGTGCACATGTACCCTAGAACTTAAAGTATAATAAAAAAAAGAGAAAAAAAAAGGACACTGGATTTTTGAATTGCCAGAGTCCTTTCATTGGTTCTTTCTCATCTGTGAGGGTTTGTATGCTTTTAACTACAGTATAAGTTGAGTATAGTCAGTTGGCTTCATTTATGGATGCTTGCAGAAGGCCAGGAGTCTGTACAGGATATTTACGTGTGGTTGAATTCTTGTACTTGGTTACACAGTTTTATGTATTAGCCTAAAAATTTTTGGTGTTGTAGTTCTGGCTGCAATCTAGCAGATGGCACTTAAAAGCAACACACAGTAGCTAGGCTAATGCACAATCATGTGGTTCTTTTCTAGTTCCTCTTGTTTGCAGGCATGCTCTGAGATGGAGTAAGGCGAGAGATGGCCACTTGAACAGATATGCTCCCAGGTCTTGGAGGAGCACTGTCTGCTCACTGTTGCTGTGCCCACATTTATTTTGTTAGGTGTTCCTGGCTGCAGGGCTCTGTTAGGAAGAAGCTAAGGCAGGAGAATATGCCACATCCTTTCTGGCCTGGCCCTGTGAAGGGAGGCATGCCCCACTCCCCTGGACCAGAAACCTAAAAATATTGCCTCTCTCAGTGCTCTTAGGCTAGGAGCTCTTCCCTACCTTGAGTGCTGGCCACAGATCTTGGATTAGTACTCCTGAGCTCTGCACCACGGCCCTGGAGCACTATGATGTCCTATGGCTCATAGTGAGGTTCCAGATGTGTTTGAGGATCCTAGGTGTTCCCCCTTCACCAAAATAGTACTCAAGTGGAACAACACACTCAGGCTGGGCTGTGGAGGTTTCACTGTCCAACTTCTTCTGCTAGGTGGCTAGGCACAGGCCCTGAAATGGGCTGGCAGGTACAAAGCCTTACAGAGCAGATGTACCACAGTCCAGCAAGGAAGCCAACCCTGTTGTCTCCTAGTTCACAGTTAGCTGGAGCCAGCATCTCCCAGAGGGGAAATGGGACACCCTAGGAGGTAGGCTTCTATGGTCACCCTCCACTAGAGCTGCCCAGTGAACAAAAGTTCTTTGACTACATGCCATTTGAAAGTCTGTCTCTGCCTGCTCTCTGGGTAGATGCCTCTGCCGTCTGACAATTCCACAGGGTACAGAGTCCTAAGATGCCAGAGATCTGTAGTGAGAATGAGCTGTCTCTCAGTTCCCTCTCTCACCCTTTTCCTAGGAGCCATTCAGGACTGGGAACTAGCCCTCCTCTTGGGTACCCTGTGTGGGGTTTCCAGCATCCTTCTTAAGCATCAGTTTAGCATCACTAATTCATATACTCTCATCATTTTCTCTCTGAATATCTTCCCAAATTATGGTGGTTTACTCAATAATTTGATTTCTGTCAGTGGGAGCAGCACTCACTGGTTGCACATAGTCAGCCGTCTTATCTCCATTTCTAATTTAAAAAGTTTAAGTTGTTTTCACATGTTCACACTGCATAAGACAGGTGCTGTCAGTGCCAGAAGGAGAGGAGGAGGTGGAAGCGGCCACATTGTGAAGCTGCTGCTGCTTCTCTCCTTCCGGGAATTCTGTTTTCCTCTCCTATGCCACTCCTCTTGTCTCCAAATGTAGGACTTCTTGAAAAAAGTTCATTTGTGCCTCAGGAATTTAAAACCCTCTAAACTATAATCAAGTAGATGATCCAAGGATTAAATTTTGAGAAAGAGTACACCCAATAACCTTTTATTTCATTTCTGATTTTAAAAATATGATTCTCAGATTTCCGCTTTATAGTTTTGAAAGCAAATGATAAATTGTGCTGCAAAATGATTTTAAAATCTTTCAGTCTACTGCCACAGTGACTCCTGTTTGCCTGCTGCTTTGCCCAAATACTTTTTGTAAAAATAAGGAACTACTGCACTTACGCTATTTCTTTCCAGCGATTGTCTTTTGATGTGTTAGTGGTGTGGGTAGGAAGCACAAGTCTCTTTAGACTAATGTTTGATGGAGAAGGACTATACTTTAGTTGCTGTACTCAATGATGACACCGAAGCTGGCACATGTATACCTGGACAAGATTTAAAAGATGGAATTCTAGAACTTGAGCCTGTGCTTAATGCTGTAATAAATACAATTTTGGTGATCAATGGAGGGGAAGCTTGTATATCTTGAACGTGGCTGGACTGTAAATAGTTTGCAGGCAGACAGCAGATAATGGTACTTTTCATCTTCGTGGCAATGTTTTTGGGCATTCCTTCACAAAAATTAGAGTGTAATTCCCCACTTCTTAAATATGAGTCAGCTTAGTGACTCACTTTTAACAAAAAGAATGCAGTGGAAATTTGGCATCTGAGGTTACGTTAGAAAAAACAAACAGGTTTTCTCTTAGGTCTCTTTAAAATAGAATTCACATCTTTGGAGGCTGGAGTCTCCATGGAAGATATTTGACTATTCTGATGCCATCGTGTTGGTGAAATCATATGGAGAGAAAAAAATAAAGAAAGAGATGCCGAGGGAGTGTTACCTGTTTCAACTGCCAGCTATTCAAGTCTTCCCAGTCCAGGTACCAAACACGTGAGTGAAGAAGCATTTGAAATGATCCTCTGACTGCATATACTCTACCAATGCAACATGAGATATCCCAGCCAGGACTGTCAGCCAAACGGTTCCTGAGCTCCTGACCCAGAGAAACTGTAAAAGACAGCAAATTGCTATTATTGTTTTAAACCACTAAGTTTTAGATGATTTGTTATTTAGCAATAGACAACTAATACGGTAATTAAATAGTGAAATACTAGTCCTTTGACAAGTAATATTAGAAGAATTGTATATGCTGGTGCGAATCAACTATAAAATCTTAACAGGAGTTTTTAAAAATTATCTTAATATTATTACTATAACTTGGCTAATTTATTTAACTAAACTTGATTTCCCAGTTAAAATAATAAAATAATGGTTCCCTTGAAGTAAATTTACTGAATTATATATATTACTTCCAATCAGACATTCTTATAATACCTTTTTCAAGTGCAAACTATAATACATGTGGAAGTGGGTTTGATAGGCATAACTCTTTTTAATTACTGCTCTATCCTAGTGATTATTTGTACAGATACATCTAAATACCAGCCTCTATAACTATATCACATCTTGTTAAAGCAAATATCATTTTTGAAATTTAATAAAATTATTAGCAGAAAACATTACTGAAATATTTGGGCATTTCCATTAAAAGTATGCTTCAACAGTATGAAAGGAGCCTCAAGTATGTTGTGAAGTAGTATGTTGAAAAATTACGATTTATTACTTACATTACCACAAAAAAGTAACCTTAAATTTGATTTGGCAAAAATAAAGAAAAACATCATCTCAGTAGACTTTTCAAAGTGTGATTTTTTTTCTCGGGAATTCATGAAATAGCGTGGTATGGTATCTTAATCTCTGACACAGTGGGGAAGAACAGATGCTATAATCCTATTCCCTAAGTGTGCTCACAGATCATCTCCAACTCATCCTGTTTTGTTAGCAGTATAATTTGTTATTTCAAAAGAAAAAATTATGCAAATTCGTTGGATATCATGTGAGTTTCAGTTAAAACTATGGTATCTTTTGTTCAATTGCCTGTGTATACAGAATGGATATAAAAGATAAAAAATTTTTAGAAAATGAATATTATTGCAATTTATCAATTTTGTTGAAATGTATGGAAGGCAGATACAGTAAATGTGATCTGATTTATCTATTTTGTTGAGAGATATGACAAGCAGATACAGTAAATGTGATTCTTTAAGCATTTCTCTTAAGTATTTGTCTAATGTTTATAAATATCAGTGTGCTTGAACATATTGTGAATACATTTACTTTTTTATTTAAAGCAAGATACAAGATAAAGAATAGCTGACTATTATTTTTGTGGTATTAACTCAACAGATTTACCCCAAGTTTTTCACCAGTTTGTGGATCTAGAAGATCCAAAGTTGATTAGTCTGACACTGTTCAAAATTACAAAAGGTAACCTGATATATCAGAGTAATAAAAAACACACAGGAGATACCTTGGTGAACACAACATCTGGACAAATGAACAGATAGGTTTTTCCTGACTGAATTTTCAAGGCTAATGCTCTAAACCTCCACTGCAGTGATATATGTGGCAGGTGAATGCAAACACCTGTGTTAATTAACCAGCGCACTGTCTTCTCAGATAGTTCTGGAGTCAGCCTGAACTATAATACCAAAAACAAAAATTAGGCAAAATTATTTTATATGTTTGATGTCTCTGTGAGGACCACATACTTCTCTTTGTACAATTTGTACTCAGTCATTCAAGGTATAGAACTAACCTAGGTTAATTTTTCTATAGTAAGCATGTGCAAAGTGACTTTGATTAGATACAACAATTTTCCTATTGTCAAAATATTACATTTACTTCTGCAGGAAGCTAATTTTATAGTATTGATTAGTATTAGTTTCACATTCAAATGACAACTTCTGTTTTGACACTCTGTTTAAAGTTTTTTTTTTAAATTATATCATTGTTGATTTGGTTAATTCACTGCACAGAAATGTTCTAACTATAGGTATTGCCAGTGTTCCTGTGTCTTCCAACTTCATACTTAACTCTGCCATTTTTCCACTTATTTCATTGAAATGATATCTTTTTATTTAATATGCACTTTTATTATTGATTACATGTGGAAAAAACAATACATACATAAAATCAATTAGATGTACGTCAGGATAAATGATAGTTTTTTTACAGCATAATTAATTTAGCAATCTCAAGTTTCAGAATAATTTTAAATAAAAGACAATTTCGTCAAAATCATGTTTATTTTGAAATAAATATATATTCATTTTATTATTAACATTTTTACTACTTTTAAAATGAAAGAGCTGCCAATGTTTAGCTGATAACTAATCAGCAATATTAATATGGAAGAAAAAAGATAAGACAGGTGGCTAAAGGTAAGATTGGAACAGTAAAACATCTTTGCAACATACTTCAGCTAAAAAAGAGGCTACATGCTTACAATTACAATGTTTATAAAACTGAGTGGCTAAATTCATGTTGCAAAACAATAGCCACTCTTGCAGTTCTAGCAGTAGGGAAAAGAGTATTGTTCCCTAAAATAGTGCATAGTCATTGTATTAAACAGAGAAGCTAACATTTGCAGAACACCTGAGATGTTTAAAGCACATGATTTGTTTTCAAAACAATTCTGCAATGTAGATATCACATTCCTATTTTACAGATCCAGTACCTGTGGAATGTACACTAGACCTAAAAATAGTTAGTAACATACTCTGTATTTCAATGAGCACCAATTGTGCAGAGCCCAAATGTTCATACACACTACCCCAGGAAGCCTCTCCATCTGTGTATTCTCTGCATCACTATTTGCCTACAGAGTATGAGGCATTCACCATGTGAGTTGCTTTGCAGTATGGAAAAAAAAAATCTGCAGCCCAATTAAAATGTAAACTATTAAACAAATTACCTTTAAACAGATCATAAAGTGATACCATTCTACATATGCTTTTAAAACCTAAGTCCACACAAGTTTCCTATGTTTTCATCATATTTTATCATCTTATTGAAAGTTTTACTTTTTTAATTACCAACCTATCACATTTTAAAATTTATTGTTGTCCCATGACAGAAGATAGAATTCAGTGAAATAGTTATTTTTGTAATGCTTTGAAAAAATGTAAAAAATAAATGGGCTAAACTAATTATTTGCATTTCTGTGGCTTAAAATATGGTGTCTGTTAGATATTTTTTTTCTGTTGACTTAACTTTAATGTAGTTTTTGACAGAATTAAAACAATTAAAGGAAGAATGTTGAATAATAAATATCAAAAATAAATTGCAAGTTTAAAAGGATGTATGGATGGTTATCTAATATATATTGACTTTTTTAAATTACAGAAGTCTCTAAGGACAATGATGCCTGGGATATTTTAAAGAAAATATAAAATTATGAACTCTAATGATATTTTAAAAGTTATTGTTCTAACCATATCTGTAGTACGTAAAAAGAAAAATGACTGAAATTGAAATGCATATTTTAAAAATATTGGTAAAATAAAATATAATGTAATTCAAGGTCTTATTTTTTATCTATATATTCCATATAAGGCATTTATTCATTTCCTCATGGGAACCAGTACAATTGTGAGATAAAACCACCAAAAAATGACATCAGCCACTGTGAACACTTTCAGTAGCATGGCCCAAGACAGATTGTCTGGTCTGTGCAGAGTCTCTGAAATTCTTTCAGAGTAGGCAAGATTTTCCCTAATTTTGCATCAACAAAGGAAAAAGAAAGTTAGAGTCAAAATAACTTGTCAAGAATGGGCTAGGCTTTATTATCAGCAGCACCTTAAAAGAAAGGGCTGTAGATGAGGTTAATGCACCACTTCTCACAAATTGAAACTGATTAAAATGCATAATTACAACATTTAATTGGGAAGTAGCCTAATACATTGGAAAAGCAAAATATTCATCAAAAACAATGAGCACCTTTTTCTACATGCTAGGCATGGGTGAACTCTTGAAATAGATGAGGAATAATTTTAACCATAAATACAAGAACCCTGGAAAATACAATGATATTTAAGAGAAAATAATGACCATGAGACAGGTAGGCATTCATATTTGACTTTGATTCATATTCGACATTTATACTCTTTAGTGTAACAATTCAGATTTCATGAGGTCACAATCTAACACTGCATTTAATTATTTAATGTTACAAATAAGTTTAAGCTGTGTATTTGGATGCACTTCTATAACTTGCATAGAGCAATATAGAAGTAAACATCAATCACTAGAGAAGGCTGATACTGGAAAATCCCCAAGGAAGGGGGGCAAAAACTCTAATATTGCAGAGTATTCTGAATATTGTCAAACATCACCTGATGAGAAGAGAAACAAGTCATAAGGTACCTTGACATTGCTTAATACTTTCTGTAAACATATCATTGTGGAGAGAAGTTACCAAGGACACTTGGAGTGGGTATAAGCAATGTGTTGTAGGGTAGAGTTGCTTTAAGAGTTATTAAAACAATGATATTGGAACAATTTAATTTTAGTTCTGACTCTTTCACTAACTGTGTGTGTGAAGTTTACCAAGTTACTTTGATTTTGGGGGCCTCATTTCTTTTCTTTCCCATTATAGATTCAAGGGGTACATGTGCAGGTTTGTTTTTTTACATTGACATATTGCATAATGGTGAGGTTTAGGTTTCTAGTGTATCCATCACCAGAATAGTGAACATTTATACCCAACAGGTAATTTTTTGACCATGTCCCTCCCAAAATTCCCTTTTGGAGTCCCCAGAGTCCACCCCACCCGTCCCCAGCTGCAGCAATCAAAGTTGTCTCCTCATATTGCCAAATGTCCCCTGGGGGACAAAATTGGCCCCTGTTAAGAACAACTGGTCTAATGTTTTAAAAATATTCTTTACTGTCCAAAAACATGTTAAAGATGTTCAGGAATAGTATTAAATATCTAAATATTTGAACTATTTAAAAAACATATATCAATATTTGATGAATTTTCATTGGCTTTTCCAAGCATTCCAATCTAAAGTATTTAAAACATTATATAAATCAGCAAATTCCTTCCTGAATAATGAACATTATACCCATTAGGTAATTTTTCAAACACGCCCCTCCCAACATCCACACTTCTGGAGTCCTCAGAGTCCATTATTTCCTTCTGTATGTACATGTGTACCCATCATTTAGCTTGCAGGTCTAAGTGAGAAAATGTGGTATTTGATTTTCTGTTTCTGAGATTTTTTACTTAGGATAATGGCTCCAGCTACATACATGCTGCTGTAAAACACATGATTTCATTCTTTTTTATGGCCACATAGTGTTCCATTAAATACATGTATTTTTATATAAATGTCAGAAAACAGATCTATAAATATATATTTATATAAATATTTATAGATATATAAATAAGAAATTATATATATATTATATATATTTATAATTTTCTTTATCCAATCGTCCATTAATGGACACTTAGTTTGATTCCATGGATTTTCTATTCTTAGCAGTGCTGCAAAAAACATACAAGTGCAGGCTGGGTGCGGTGGCTCACGCTTTTAATCCCAGCACTTTGAAAGGCCGAGGCGGGTGTATCACGAGGTCAGAAGAGCGACCATCTTGGCTAGCACGGTGAAACCCCGTCTCTACTAAAAATATGAAAAATTAGCTGGGTCTTGTGGCGGGCGCCTGTATGCCCAGGTACTCGGGAGGCTGAGGCAGGAGAATGGCGTGAACCTCGGAGGCGGAGGTTGCAGTGAGCTGAGATCGCGCCACTGCCCTCCAGCCTGGGCGACAGAGCGAGACTCCGTCTCAAAAAAACAACAACAACAACAAAAACCATACAAGTGCAGGTGTCTTTTGAGATAGTGATTTCTTTTCCATTGCATAGGCACCCAGTAGTGGGATTGCTGGTTAGAATAATAATTCTATTTTTAGTTATTTGAGGAATTTCCATATTTTTTTCCATAGAGCTTATACTAATTTACATTCTCACCAAGACTGTGAGTTTCTTCCTTTCTCTGAAGCTTGGCAAATATCTTTTGTTTTCTGACATTTTAATAACCATTCTGACTAGTGTGAGATGGTATTTTCTTGGGGTTTTTATTTGCATTTATTTGATGATGAGAGATGCTGAGAATTTTCTCATATGTTTCTTGGCTTCTTGTATGTCTTCTTTTGAGAGATGTTTGTTCATGTCCCTTGCTCAATTTTTAATGGTTTTATTTAGCTATTTTTTTCTAGTTTGAGTTCCTTGTAGATTCTGGATCTTAGTCTTTTTGTCAGATTGCCTAGGTTGCAAATATTTTCTCCATTCTGTATGTTGTCTGTTTACTCGGTTAACTATTTCTTTTTCTGTGCATAAGCTTTTTAGTTTAATTAAGTCCCATTTGTCTTTTTGTTTTTCTTGCATTTGCTTCTTAATTCTTAGTCATTAGTCATAAGGCTTCGTTGAGGTCTAGTCAATTATTTGCCTAGGCCAATATCCAGAATAGTTTTTCTGAGATGTTGTTCTAGGAATTTTATAGTTTCAGATGTTACATGTAAGTATTTAGTCCATCTTCAGTTAATTTTTGTATATTGTGAGAGATGGGGGTCCAGTTTTGTTCTTCTACATACAGACATCCAATTTTCCCAGCACTGTTTATTGAATAGGTTGTCCTTTCCCCATTGTAAATTTTTGTCAGCCTTATCAAAGATCAGTTGGTTGTAGTCATATGAATTTATTTCTGGGTTCTCTGTTCTGTTTCATTGATCTGTGTGTCTTTTTCTGCTAGTACCATGTTGTTTTGGTTACAATAGTATAGTTTGAAGTCAGGTAATTTGATGCCACCAGCTTTGTGTTTGTGTGTGTGCGTGTGTGTAGTATTGCTTTTGCTTTCAGGATCTTTTTTGGTTCCATATGAATTTTAGGATGTTTTTTCTGATTTTGTGAAAACTGATATTGGTAAATCGATAATTATGTAGAATTTGTGTATTTTGGGTTTCATTTCTGAAATTAAGATTGAATACTTACGTGATCTCTCAAATTTGTTGTCATTTTTGAAGTCCTGTTATTCTAAAATTCTGTTTTCTAGTACAGAAATCTGATTCTTTAAATATAACAGCTAGATAGAACATCTTTGTCTAATCTGTAGACTTAATACTATATTTAAATACTATTTACAATTCTCAAGGCATTTTTCTTGGCACATCTTTCAGTTGATTCTTGAACTACATTTTTTAAGTAAGTGAACTTACACCCACACCCCCACACTCACACACACTTATATATTTGCACAGAGTAGAAAATTCTTTTGCTGCATAATAAAATAACAGCTAATAATGTAAGTAAACGTATCTAAAGTTTTAAAAACTCAACATATTGAAAAGAAAATAGATTTAAAACTGGTCATTTAGGGTTCAGTAAGATGCTGTTTCTAAAAATTCTATTTAAAATATATTTAACAAAGGGATAAGTAAAAGAAAGGCTAACATTTTTATTCCAGATGAAATATTTGTCTAAATTAGTTAAATGTGATGCTTTCCATGAATTTTTAATATAGTATTAAATATTGTAAATAATTTAATCTTCTTTTCTGGAATCTAACAATTATCAATTCTACTTACAAAAACTGTACTCAATTTATTTACAGATATCTGTATTATCCTATTGGTCAATCAAATTTAGTTATTACATAAATTTTATAATTACTATAATAGAAGTATGTGATATATATATACTGGAATACTTTCAGTATTTTTAAAACAAGATTGATTTTTTCTGAAAATAAAATTACTAATTACTATGTAAATGACTCCTACTAACATGTACAATTTGCATGCAGAAAATTTTAGTGCATACTGTGAATTACCTAATACTATACCAATTATATCCATTTTGAAAAATGTTATTTGATGTGACATAGATGTTCAGTGTACGTTGGCTGGTTACATGTGAGTATGTAATATATGCATATATACATAAACACATATATGTATACACACACTGGTAATACCTATAATTTAAAAATTATTATTTATAAATTCATAGATGTTTAAGGGTTGTGATATGTAAAGATAATAGGCAAACACATCCTTAATAATTTTGAAAAGTAATATATGCCAATTATAGCATGCCAGGATTTCCTTTTCAGATTGTTATAATATCAAATAGATATACAGAACTGCTGTTTCTACAGTAACAGCATAGACTTAGGGAACCAAATATGGAGTAATTTTTTACTCTAATGTTCATAGTAATTCACTCAATTCCACATACACATTAAAAATGTTTTACTTTTGATGTATATCATTGGTTACATGTTTTTATAAATAATAAAAAATAAGGCATGACTATTTTTCTCTAATATATTTAAGTATAGACACATTCTAAAACCTTTGAATAGGTTAAAACTAAGATTTTATGTTGATATTGTGTTCTTATTTATGTTATGTATTATTTTTTATGGCTCACTCTGACAAAGACATATGATTGATACATGTAGAGATAGAATTTCACATTTGTGTAATATTTTATAGGTAGATTAATCTTTATCATTGATAGAATATCACTATATACTTTAATTTCAGACACAAATATGTATATACATATATATATTTCATTAATGTTGAAATACCTGATATATGTATATACACACACACATACATTGGTGTATGTATATATAATATATAAAGATTTTCAGATGCAAATGTGTATATATGTACACACATATGTATACATATATACATATATACACACATATACATATATACACACACATATACACACATACATATATACATGTATATACTTACATACATACATATGTACATATGTACATGTATATATGTATATATACATGTATACGTATGTACTATATACATGTATACATATATACATATACGTATATACACATGTACACATATATACATATATGTATATACATATACATATATGTACATGTATATATGTATATACAAATACGTATATACGTATATATGTATGTATATATGTATATATACACATTTATATACATATATACACATTTGCATCTGACAATCTTTATATATTATATATACATACACCAATGTATGTACATGTGTGTATATATGTATATCAGGTATTTCAACATTAATGAAATTGAGATTTGGGACAGATAGTTCTTTGCTGTGGGAGTTTGTTCTGTACATTATATGATCCCTGGCCCTACCCAACAAACACCAGTAAATGCCAGTATCAATCACCCCACCTATCCCCAGCTGCAAGAATCAAAATTGTCTCCACATATTGCCAAAAGTCCCCTGAGGGACAAATTGGCACCTGTTAAGAACAACTGGTCTAATATTCTAAAAATATTCTTTACCATCCACATACATATTAAAGATGACCTGGAACAGTATTAAATACCTAAGCATTTGAAATATTTTAAAAATATGTATAAATATTTGATGAATTTTAATGACTCTTCTAAATATTCCAATCCTGGATGTTTAAAATATGAGATAAATTGGCAAATTCCTTCCCTAATGAAAAATCCACTTTATAATGTGTAGTAAAAATTACACATTGTTTGTGTTAAAAACTGTATAAGGTCTTGTGATTTTACACTATTTGCAAGCTAATGAATTAGCTTGTTACAGTTTTATGGATGCTAGCATGTCACATGAGATTACTGAGTCAAAGAACAGTTTATTCCTAAAAAAGAGCAGTAGCCTGAGTATCAGTTTTATTTGTATCATTTTCTTGGCCCCCAGTTGCCACAGAGACACAAACTGAGCCAGATGATAACATGTGGGATGTACTTTATTCTAGGAGGAGAGCTCTGTGTTAAATGAATTCTAATCTCTTATAATAGAGAAATAGTGTAACTGTCTTTCATTCCAGAGGGCAACGATATCTCTAGCTTTCCGCCTGTTCACTATAAAAATATCCTTGAATAAAAAGCCTGGAAGAAAAGGCAGTTAGTGCTTTGCTCACAAGATATACAGATACACAAGAGACCCAGAAAGAATAGTCTCTTAATAGGTACTGTATACTAATGGATTATATTATATGTAAACTGATTTAATTACTGCTAAATGAATATTGAAATAACTTAAAATATATTGGTTTTGTTATCAGACCAAAATTTTGGGCATATATATATTATATGCTAAATAGCATACATGTATATACACATATATATATATGCCTCAAATTTTAAAACGAATGCAATTATACTTTTAATTATCCCCCTGATTTCCACTTTTAGAAAGGCAGTTTTCTGTGATAGTTATAGAATAGATTTGGAAGTCAGAGTGTCTGGATTGAAATTCTTGATTTTCTCTTCAGTGGTGTGACTTTAGAAGAGTTTCTTCATATGTAACATGAGAAAGATTCTAGTACTTATTTTCACCAGCTATTGCAAAAATTACACGATAACTCAAGCAACATATACGGTGTAGAACAAAATAAATACTTGTGACATATTACACATTATTAGTCCTTTTTTATTTTATATGTGCATTCAGCATACAAGGCAATAAAACAAACATTGAAAATGAGAAAAAGATAGTTTAGTGGATGACAGAACCATTCACCAAATTTTAAAAAAATCTTTACATAGGGTAAGGATAAGTAGAAACTGATTTTCGCCCTAATAAAGTCTGCAACTTTTGCTGCTATATAGCTAAAGAGAAATATGAGCATAATTTATAATTTTTTAAGTAAAGGTTTAACAAATATTTTTAAGTTAGCCTGAGAAGTGAGCAGTGTATATGTCACAAAAATATACAAGTATAGCATATTTTGTATTATGGTGATTTGAAAATTGAAAAAAAATGAAATTGTTATGGTTTTATATTTTTAAAACCATTTAACTTACATGTGAGAAATAATGGAGCAAAAAGAAAAAAGTGACATTGAAGTTACAAATGTGAAACATACCTGTTGTATACATATTGTATATTGGCTAAATGGGAATTAATAGATTTACATAGTAATGTCTTCTTCCACTCTTTCTCTTTCTGAATTTTTTTAAAGCACATTTACAGTTACCTTTTTGAAAATTTTTTGGGGTATATAATAGTATGTATTTTTGTGGTACATGTGCTATTTTGATACATGCATACAATGTGTAATGATCAAATCAGGATAATTGAGATATCTATCTCCTCAAATATTTATTTTCTTGTGTTTGGAAAATTCTAAATTTACTCTTCTAGTTATTTTGAAATATACAAATTATTATTGCTAACAATAGTTGCTCTATTTTGCTACTGAACACTAGATCGTATTCCTTCTATCTCACTGTACTTTTGTACCCATTATCCAACCTTTCTTTATCCCCCACTTCTCGCTATTCTTCTGAACATCTGATAACAATCATTCTACTCTCTACCTCCATGAGATCTGAATATCTGATTAGAAATTATTTTTTACCCCAAGTTAATATTTGCAAAACAACCCATTCTATGTTTTTTACTCTAGCCAATATCTATAAATTATAAATTGTTTTATTTATTCATATTGAAGACTATAACATTTATATTCTGTTCTACCATCCTCCTCCCCAACAATCATTCCTCTATTTTAAATACTTTTAATGTTCATTTTCATAACATATAATAAAGTTTCTTTATATCTTTCTTATTTATCTACAGCTTATTCTAAAGAGTGGATAAAATCAATGTTCCATGAGGCACTGCATTTTTATTGTCTGTTCCACTTTTTCTTGTAAGACACCATTGCTTAGTAAAACTAACATATATCCTAAAAATGTCACTCCATTCTGTTTTGGAATAAAATATTGCTTTAAGGAGTTATGAGTTCAATATGATTTTTTCCCTTATAAGTCATCTAGTCTTATGAGGTTACCTCAATTTTTTTTATTATTTTCAGAGTCTAAAAGCTTTACTCTGATATTTCTTGATGTTGAACATTTTGGGTTTGCTTCACTATAAATTATGTGTTCTTTTCCAGTATGTATATTCAAATCTTCTTTTATTTCAGAAAATTTTCTGAGTTAATAGGTTTAAATAATGTTTCCTTCTATTAATTTTGTCTTTTTTTCTAATTAGAAAAATCCTCCAAACTATAAGACACAGCATTAAAAATATTAAAAATTAAATACATATTGTCATAAGTAATCATGTTGAGTGTAGCTTTTCCTGATGAGGTATAATCAGGATGTGTTAGGGAAACACACGAAAGTTAGCCTCACAGGTCCCCCATTTGAGTTCCAGTTCTGCCACTCATTACCTATGTGATGTATGGAAAATTTGCCATTGTAAAGCTCTATATAAATGCAGAAAATTATTGGAATCTAAGAATTGTGGGTACATTCATAGGATAGCTGAATCTTTCTATATTCCCCGAAATAAATGAAATGCTCAGAATAGAAAAAAAAAAAAGAAGTTAATTCAGTTACTTCCCACCTTTTTGCATCTTCCAGAGCTTTACACATCTTTCTTTCAAGGTGGTTATGAAGAATGTATTTTGCTGCTAAACTACCTTCTGAATTATCTCTTCCCTGAACCACTCATCCTTCTTATTTGAACCTTCTCTGTATCTGTGATTCCTAATATTTGTGCCCAAAATTTGTGTTTCTGACAGAGTTTGGGGATAAGCTTCTGTTAATCGAAAAAAAAGTAGTTCATTTTGCACTTTCAGCAATTTGAGGTCTGTTAAGAATTTTGAGTTTTGTCAGTTTTCTCACTTTTGCTCACATAGTTGCTACTCAGCCAAATGTTCCTCTTTTAGAGACTGTAAAATTTGTTGGCAGTATCTTCATTCTCAGACTTGTTTGCTTCTTCTGTATTATACTTTTCCGCTATCACTTCTGTTGAAAGCCGTGTCCTGGCCATGCATACCTAGAGGTTCAGAGATCAGTGGGGATTCCTTGCTACCTCCTATTGTAAAAGAGGCACGGGTGGGTTTTTCCTTTCACTCTACAACTGTCTGGTGTGTGTGTGTGTGTGTGTGTGTGTGTGTGTGTGTAAGTGTATTTTATTAATGTTGTACCATATTCTTGTCAGTGGGAGTCTTTAATGGTATTAGAAAACATGAAATTGTATAAGGTAGCCTAGTAAGTAAACAAAAGTAGGTAAGAGGTCTTGAGAAGCTGTTACACGCAAGGATTGAAAAGTGGAAGAGAGAGAGTAGAGAGTCCAGAGGATTTAAAAAAGAACTTGGAATATTGAAAACTAATTTTAAAACATTTCAACCAGAAGAATATGCTACTGATGGGTTAACCCCAGTAAAAATTAATATAAAATGGAATTCATTTTATGTTAGAATAGCCCAACAACTACATAAATGCTTTAATCTGTCAATGCAAATAAATTTCTAATATAGGGTGTCAGTTTGGTCCATATTGCAGATGATTGAAGATAAAATATTTTCTTGAAGATTGGTCACCAATTGTGGACATTATCTTAAATATTATAACTGCAAATAATATTTTGTATTATAGAATCCACACTAGAATAAAATGTGTTCAATACATCAGGACAAATAATAGAAATTTAAGTTTTCATTTTCATATTGTTTATTTCTGCTTTATGGTGCCTGTTGTTGATTTTTTGCCTTTCAGCTCCAAATTCACTGTGCTATGTGAAAATGGTACTTGACCCTGTAAAGATTATATTTCTGTGTCAGCCTGCATGAAGCTTTGTCAGAAGAAGGGTTGGAGAAGCATAATAGGTAGAGGGAGTTTACCTTCTCAGTCCAGGTCACCTCACACAAAACAACAGACTCCTCCTAGGGGTACTTGCAGCCTCTTAGTGCCTGTTCTTGTGGGAGTCAGAGGCCAGCAGCACTAAGAAGCCAGCACTCTCTGCCCTCTTCGCAGGCAATTTGATAGCAGAGTCTCTTCAGATCCTTCAACGCTTGCAGGTTCTCCAGATCCCCGCTCCTGCAGTCCACAGCTGTGAGCAATCAGCTGCCAGCTGCTTCCTCAACACCTGACCCCACGACCAGGAAGTTAAGCAGCATCCCTCTGGCTCCTGAGTCACATCTGGCTTCTCCAGTGTTCTGCTCCTGCAGTGTACGACAATCAGCAGCACCCGATAGCAAACAGCTTTCCTTGGCACTTTAGAAGGAAGATTTTTAAGGCCTCTGCCAACACAGGTGGAAGATAACAAATATTTCTCTGCCGTTTAGTGAGGCATGACTTTACCTTTTCCAGCAAGATCTGAATGTCGGCTTGGAGGAAGCAGGGGTTTTCCTTGGGCATTCTGTCTCAATCTTATGGTTAGTGACTGTTCTTTCTATATTTAGAGTTATCTTTACTTCTTACTAGCCAATTTTTCCTTATGCTAATTTTCTAGTGTTATTAATAATTCTTCATGTTAAACTTTTTTGTTCAAATTACAGTGTGGTTTGTCTCTCCTGATTAGACAGTAATTGACGTAAATATGATTGCAAGAATTGCAAAATTCAAGGTCCACAATTTCATGTATTAAGCTTATACTATAAGTTTAAATTTGACTATATCTCCTAATATTCTAGCTTTATTATAATTGTGTCTCATTATCACCATATTTTATTCTGATTATTTAACATGAACCTTATACCATTAAATATCTCAAGTCACTTATATAACACATGGATCAAGTAAAAAAATGAGGAACATAACATTATTTTTCTATTTTAATCGATGTGTTAACTGATACTAACCAGGTTAAGACTTTGAATAACAGCCAGCCAAAATGGCTGACAAAATGCAGCCAGGAGAAACATTTCTCACCTAAAGACCATCAAACCAGAAAGATTGGTGTCATGGCACACTGTGAGCAAGTCTTCGGAGGGAAGGAATTAAGAGTGAAAGCAGGGAGGATGGAAACACTGGGCTGAAGGGGGAGAAATCTGGGAACACTGCATGGAGCTACTGAGCACCAGGACTCATGCCTGGCTCCCAGTGACTCCTGAGGAAAGGATGAGTTGAATAGATGAGGAGTGGAATACTCTCACCACAAAAACAAAAGGGACAATTGAGCTAACAGGGATAGTTGGTTAGAGAAGTGGTAGGGACAGGAATCTAGCCTGCGCAGAAGGCAGGGGGTTTGGTGCGGGAATGTCTGTAGTGGAGCACGACCAGTGATGCCCACACCCCAAGGCTTGCCATGCTTCTCTAGGAAGTTTTAGCCTTAGGGGACTGTTGGACCTGTACAGAGCAGGGCAGTCCTTTCCATGATACGTAGCCAGTCTGATCTGAGCACTGCCCTGTCTGCTGAGCTCTTCTGTGGCCCCAGCCTAGCTGTGCCCACTTGGAGTGTGTCCTTGGTTGCCCACTTGGAGTGTGTCCTTGGTTGCCCAACTTGGGTGCTTCCCAGGAGTCGTCCTCGTAGATCCTTTGCCAGAAGACGATGCCTGACTGTTGGAGAGCTCCAGTAGATCTATCTAGCTGACACACAGTACCCCATCTTCACCTTCCCCCACCACAGCTTCACCTCACCACTTTGCTGGCATGCACTTACCCACAGCCATCCCCTCACTACTTCCCCGGTACAGATAGGTAGACCTTGCCTTCCCTCCCCAGACACAGTGCATTTATGCACACATTTGACTGCACCACTGCTGCTGGTGAGAGCACACCCTGCCACCCCACCCTGCTAATGCACAAGCAACAAGCTGCACCATCATTGCCAGCATGAATGTGCAATCAGATACCAGCAACCCTGCCACCCATGTGCCACTGCCATCACCAGTATGAATGCACACAAGGGCACCTGAGGGCCCTCTCCTGCCAGTACCCCAACACTGCCATAACCAGGCATGGGCATGAGAAAGAACACTGCAGCCCCCCTCCCATCAGTAACTTACCCCAGCCAACGTGTCTTCACACTGACATGCTGCCACAGCTGCTGAAAAGATCAAGCAAACATGGATCTCACTGCTGTGGCCCCAGTGAAGCACTTTGGCCAGCATCACCAATTGGATTGTTCTGGACAGCAGACTTGGAACACCTCAGTCCCTCCAGCTCATCAGGTCTCTAACCTTGAGGGGGTCAGAGAACAAAGCTGGGGACCCTGTAAGAGCCACTGCCCCCACTCTCCCAACAGAGTCAGAGCGTGCAGCCAAAGAGTTGCAGAACCGAGACTTGTCCCTTAAAATCATTCAGAAATACAGCCAGTTGACCAAACTCACCTTGTACCACAATTAAGGTCCCAAGGGCATCATAGAAGATAAAAGCAGAACACTCTATCCAAAGGACAGCAACTTCAAAGACTGAAGGAACATCAGGCCAAACAGATGAAAAATAATGAGTGTGAGAACTCTGGCATCTCAGAAAGCCAGAATATCTTCCTTTCTCCAAATGGCTGCAGTAGTTCCCTAGCAATGGTTCTTAAACAGGCTGTAATGGCTGAAATGACAGAAATAGAATTCAGAATATGGATAGGAATGAAGATCATTGAGATTCAGGAGAAATTCAATCCAAGGAATCTAAGGAATGTAATAAAATGATACAGGAGCTGAAAGATACAATGGGCATTTTTAAAAAGACTAAAACTGCTCTGATAGAACCAAAAAGCTCACTTCAAGAAGTTCATAATACTATCGCAAATATTAACAGCAGAATAGACCAAGCTGAGGAAAGAATTTCAGAGTTGGAAGACTGAAGTTCTCTGAAGTAACTCAGTCTGACAAAAATAAAGACAAAAGAATGAAGATGAATGAACTAAATCTATGATAAATATGGTATTATGTGAAGAGATAAAATCTATGACTCATTGGCATCCCTGAGAGAAAGAGAGCAAAAGCAAACAACTTGAAATACATATTTGAAATGATAGTCCGTGAAAATTACACCAACCTCACTAGAGAGGACAACCCTCAAATTCAGGAAATGCAGGGAACCCCTGTGAGATGCTATATGAGATTACTATTTCCAAGACACATAGTCAACAGTTTTTCCAAGGTCAAAAGAAAAAAGAAAAAATGCTAGAGGCAGCTAGAGAGAAGGGACAGGACACATACAAAGGAAACTCTATATGGCTAACAGTGGTTCTTTAAGCAGAAACCCTACAATCCAGAAGATGTTGGAGGCCTATATTCTGCATTCTTAAAGAAAAGAATACTGCAACCAAGAATTTCATATCCAGCCAAACTAAGCATCGTTGGTGAAGGAGAAGTAAGATCCTTTACAGGTAAGCAATTCTAATGGGAATTGTGCCAGATGCTATGGGTCATGCCTGTAATCCCAGCACTTTGGGAGGCCAAGACAGGCAGATCACCTGAGATCAGGAGTTCGAGACCAGCCTTGCCAACATGGGGAAACCCCATCTCTACTAAAAATACAAAAGTTAGCCAGGCACGGTGTCGGGAGCCTGTAATCCCAGCTACTCAGGAGGCTGAGGCAGGAGAATTGTTTGAATCTGGGAGGCATAGTTTGCAGTGAGCTGAGATGGCACTATTGCACTCCAGCCTGAGTGACAGAGAGAGATTCCATCTCAAAAAAAAAAAAAAAAAAGGAAATTGTTACCAGTAGCCTGCCTTTTAAGAGATCCTTAATGGAGTGCTAAATATGGAAAGGAAAAACCATTACTGGCCACCACAAAAACACCCTTAAGTACATAGACTATTAATACTACAAAGCAACTACACAATCAAGTCTGCATAAAAACCAGCTAACTACACAATGGGAGGAACAAATCTGCACATATCAAAATTAACCTTGAATGTTAACAGACTAACTGCCTCCAATTAAAAGGTACAGGGTGGCAAGTGGAATAAAGAAGCAAGATGCAACTCTATCCCGTCTTCAAGAGGCCCATCTCATGCAATGACACCTGTAAGCTCAAATAAAGGTATGGAGAAAAATCTACCAAGCAAATAGAAAGCAGAAAAAAGCAGGGGTTGCTTTTCTAATTTCATACAAAACATACTTTAACCCAACAACAATTAAAAAAGACAAGGAAGGGCATTACATAATGGTAAAGGGTTCAATTAAATAAGAAAACCCAACTTTCCTAAATGTATATGCACCAACACAAGAGCACCCAGATTCATAAAATAAGTTCTTAGAGACCCATGAAGAGACTTAGATAACCACAAAATAATATTATGAGTCTTCAAAACCCCAATGACATTATTAGACAAATCACTGAGGTAGAAAACTAACAAAGACATCCAGGACCTGTTCTTGACACTTGACCAAATGGACCTAGCAGATATCTACAGAACTCTCCACCCAAAAATAACAGAATATGCATTATTCTCATCCTCACATGGTGTATACTCTAAAATCAACCACAAATTCAGCCATAAGACAACTCTCAGCAAATTCACAAAAACTGAAATCATACCAACCACATTCTCAGACACAGAGTAATAGAACATAGAAATCAATACCAAGAAAATCGCTCAAAATTGTACAATTACATGGAAATTAAACAACCCTTTCCTGAGTGACTTTTGTGTAAACAATGAAACTAAAGTAGAAATCAAGAAATTCTTAAAAACTGATGGGTCAAAAAATACAATGTACCAGAAACTGTGGGTTACAAATAAAGCAGTGTTAAGAGAAAAATTTATAGCACTAAACACCCACATCAGAATGTTGGGAAAATCTCAAACTGAAACCTAACAACATATCTTGAAGAATTGGAGAAACAAGAGCAAATCAACTCACAAGCTATCAGAAGACAGGAAATAACCAAAATCAGAACTGAAGTCAAGTAAATTGAAATGCAAAAAACTGCACAAAAGATCAACAACAATTGATAGATCACTACCCCAACAAAGTAAAAAAAGATCCAAATAAACATAATCAGAAGTGACAAAGTGGGCTGGGTAAAGTGGCTCACACCTGTAATCCCAGTACTTTGGGAAGGCAAGGAAGAGCAGGTGGATCAACTAAAGTCAGGAGTTTGAGACCAACCTGGCCAAAAAGGTGAAACCCCTTCTCTATTAACAATCCAAAAATTAGCCAGGTGTGGTGGCATGCTCCGGTAATCTCAGCTACTCGGGAGGCTGAGGCAGGAGAATCGCTTGAACCTGGGAGGCAGAGGTTGCAGTGAGCCAAGATCACACCACTGCACTCCAGCCTGGGCGACAGAGTAAGAGTCTGTCTCAAAAAAAAAAAAAAAAAAAAGGAAAAGCCAAAAAGAAGTGACAAAGTGCAAAGCAGATATTACCACTGACTCCACAGAAATATAGAAAGCCCGGACAGACTATAATGAACAAGCATTTGTTCATTTCCATGAATAAATTCCTGGAATCATAAAACCTCCTAAGATTGAACCACGAAGAAATTGAATCCCTGCACAGACCAATAACGAGTTCCAAATTTCATTCGTAATAAAAAGCCTACCAACCAGAAAAAAACCAGGACCAGATGGATTCAAAAACTGAATTTTACCGTGTGTATAAAGAAGAGTTGAAATCATTCCTACAGAAACTATTCCAAAAAATTGAAAAGGATGGACTCCTCCCTAACTCATTCTATGAAGTCAACGTCATTCTGATACCAATTGTACCAGCAGTGACACAAAAACAACAAAAAAACTCAAGCTAATATCCTTGATAAACATAGATGCAAAAATCCTCAGCAAAATATTAGCAGGCCAAATTCAGTAGCACATCAAAAAGTGAATCCAGCATGATAAAGTAGGTTTTATCCATGGGATGCAAGGTTGGTTCAAAATACACATATCATCAATAAATGTGACTTATCACATAAACAGAACTAAAAACAAAAAACACATAATTATCTCAATAGATATATATATAAGGCTTATGATAAAATTTACCATCTCTTCATGCTAAAAGCCCTCAATAAACTAGGCACTGAAGGAACATACCTCAAAATTATAAGAGCCATCCATGACAAACCTACAGCCAACATGACACTGAATAGGCAAAAGCTGGAATCACTCCCCTTGAGAACCAGAACATGATAGAATATCCACTCTTACCACTCTAATTCAACATAGCACTGAAAGTCCAGGCCACAGCAATTCAAGCAAGAGAAAGAAAAGGCATCCAAAAATAAAGATAGCAAGTCAAAACTCTCTCTGTTAGCAAACAATTTCATTATATACTTAGTCAACCCTGTAGTCTCTGTCCAAAGGCTCCTGTATTTCATAAACAACTTCAGCAAAGTTTCAGTATACAAAATCAATGTACAAAACCCAGTAGTATTTCTATATGCCAACAATATCCAAGCTGACAGCCAAATCAAGAATGAAATCTCATTCAAAATAGCCACAAAAAGAATAAATTACCAGGAATACAGCTAACCAGGGAGGTGAAAGATCTCTATAACTAGAATTACAAAACACTGCTGAAAAAAAAATCAGAGATTACATAAACAAATGGAAAAACATTCCATGCTCATAAATAGGAAGAATCAATATTGTTTAAATGGTCATACTTCTCAAAGTAATTTGCAGACTCAATGATATTCCTATCAAAATACCAATGACATTCTTCACATAATTAGATTTTAAAATTCATATAAAAATGAAAGTTGCCCAAATAGCTAAAACAATTGTAAGCCCAAAAAGAAAAAAAAAGCTGTAAGCATCATATCACCCAAATTAAAACTATACTACAAGCCTACAGTAACCAAAGCAGCATGGTACTTATACAAAGCAGACACATCGACCAATGGAAGAGAATAGAGAGCCCAGAAATAAAGCAGCATACATGTAATCATCTGATGTTCAACAAGGTTAACAAAAACAACCAATGGAGAATGGACTCCCTCTTCAATAAATGGTAATAGTATAACTGGCTAACCATATGCAGAAGACTGAAACTGGACCCCTTCCCTACCAAATACTTTGTGTTGTCACTTACAAGTTGGAGCTAAACATTGAGTACACATCAACCCAAATAAGCGAACAGACACTGGGGCCAACTTGAAGATAGAGAGTGGGAGGAGAGTGAGCATTGACAAACTACCTATGAAGCACTATGCTTATTAGCTGGGTGATGGAATAATCAACAACCCCTGTAACATGCAGTTTGCCTAAATGACAAAGCTGCATATGTACCCTTGAACCTAAAATAAAAGTTTAAAAAGACAGGTTAGGTATCTTGTCCATGAATATGTAGCTGAATTAAGTAGCAAGCTGAGATTCACACACACTGGGTCTAGATCCAGAATCCGTATTAACAATACGTGATACAGATTTAAGGTTTTACTGCATTCAAAATATGTCTACATTTCTGTACATAAAAACATACCTGTATTACTTATGCTAATAATGCAGATAAATGTAACCTAAGCATCTCTCTACAATTAATCTGCCTTGGGTTATTTCTATACTAGCTGAGAAGGACAGTAAATCTTTAGCACAGTACCCCATACAATATTTAGTTACCATTGGGTTATTTATAGGTTCAGAACATATCTAAATCTGTATGTATGGTATACATTTAAGCAGATACATTAAGCAAATTGGCCAGGGCAATAAACTATCATTTACTCTTCAATACAATTTGATTTGCATCCAGAGTTAGTTACTTCATTTTTTTTTTCTTGTAAATATGTGTTTATCTTCATTATGGTTAAAATAACTGAGAAAAGGCAGTATATTCAAATTTCACAAGTCATACTCAGCCCATTGAATACCAAATATTAACATCCTAGACTTTTCCTTTCTGACACCACTTATCAGTATCTAATTTTTATATAACTACATATATGTTAGCTGTTTCACCTTATGGAATGTAAGCTACTTGTGGCTAAGAGTTATGTTCTTCTCATTCATCTTTAAAGATTAGCATAGAGCCTGTTTGTCTTCAATAAATGAATGCATGATGGAAAATAAAATAATTATTTCAAATTTATTTCTAATATCTTTAAATATGGATTTTGCTTTTTTGCTTATCTTAGGGAAGTCTGTTTGTACATGTTTTAATCATTTAGACCACACTGAACTTTGTTTCTTTTCCCTGTATATCAACACCATTTTCTTAAAGTAAGTTTTATAATTTTACTATTAAGTTACTCCCCATATTTAATAGACTCTGAACACAATGTGTTCTCAGTAAGAGTTGTTGACAAATTCTTTAATCTACAGTTTCTAACTCCAAACAAGAGAATATAATGAAGTAACACAATGCATTGCATTTGCTAGATGTCAGTGCTTAAAATTATGTGTTTCTTCTAATGATGCTATGTGGAGGAAATGGAATGTGAAGTGCCATTCTGAGCCTATAAATGTGGCATGTTGCATAATCAAAAAGAAAAAGTGGCAGTTGTTCAGAGATATGTTGGTGGAGCCTTACTGCAGAATTGTAACAAGGAATACTGAGGGCGAGCTAGCAGATATTTTAAGCCCTGTTTTCATCTCTTTCATTTGTTTCTTCTCCAGTTCTATGTTTTAATTAAAAGAGTAAATTGAAACAGCCTGAATCTTTTACCATCAATGTTCTCAAGGGATGTCACACAGCCAATTGGGTTAAGAATAAGGCATCTAAAATATAATTTTCAGCCAGCTAGTCAGTGACTAGCACTCTGGCCCTGGATAAATCTCATAATCCCTTTGTAGCAGTTTCAATACTGGCAAAGTGTAAAGGCAAGTGTATCAGCTCATAGTTCCACTCACCAGAAATAAAGCTTCTCTAAAACAGCACTCACGACTAGGGGCTATTGGATTCACTCCAAACCCAATACTACAAAGGAGAAAAGTTCACAAGTCTTGGTGATCTATTTCAAATCACTATGCAAGGAATTTACTAACATTTAAGTGCTAATAGGGACAGTTAATAAAAGAATAATAAACATGCAATATCAAGCTAGCAATCAACTTATATGTATTTGTGGTGAATAGATTAACCATTTTGGCACACTGTCAAATTGACATTTTTCACTGTAATTTACTGATTTCTATGTAGGCAGTTTGTGATATATATAATTGCGAATAAGAATGTAGCTTTGAATGTCACATTGTATTTTGATTTAAATAGCTATGACCTTCATAAGATTGAATTACAGACACATTTTTCTTAAATGGACTCAAAACAAAACTAATATTAAAAAAACAAACACTATGGGTGCAGCGCACCAGCATGGCACATGTATACATATGTAACTTACCTGCACATTGTGCACATGTACCATAAAACCTAAAGTATAATAATAATAATAATAAAAGAAAAAAAAAATAAATAAATAAATAAAAAAAAAAAAACAAACACTATCAACAAACTAAAGGAAAAAAGTTACAACAAAGTATTCTCCCAAATTTATTGGCCTAGTGAAGCTGCACATGTAATGCTCAGACAGTCAGAACTTATATTTTCAAAATAATCTACACATATATGCTCATGTTTAATATATTAATGTAATAACTTCTAATGAGTAAAACTACACTATTATTCCTGAGTGGATTTTCTTATCTTAAGAGATGCATGTTGTAGAACTCTGAAGAACTGATATTAAAGCAGAGCTAGTTTGATTTCTATTCCTTTATCTCCTTTATCAATACTTAAAATAATTTTTACATACTGAATCATTTGTTTTCTTAGATAAAATTATATTTTTGCCTATTTGTTTTAGTGAGGAATAAACATGTATCTCAACCAGAACACCTACATATGTTTAACATATTTCTATAATTTGTACAGGACCAGAAATAAAAAAGATGTAAGGGAGCATAGGCATTATAAAAAAGAAGAAAATAAAAAAGAAAGAAAGAAAGAAAAAAAACAGAAACAGAAAGAAAGAAGGAAAGAAAGGAAGCAAGCAATAGGGGATGGGACAAGGAAATAAGTGAGAGGGAGAAATGTAGAACAGGTAAAGGAGGCCACGATTTCTGTTATGGATTCAAAATTTGTGTCACTTGAAAATGCTAAAATTCATATGTTGAGTCCTAATCCCCAGTGTGATGATATTTGGAGGTGAGATCTTTAGTAGGTAACTAAATGTAGATAAGGTCATGAGGGCTCAAGAAAGGATTGCTATATTTATCAGAACAGAAAGAGAGAGAGAGAAGAGCTTTCTCTCTCCCTGCCATGTGAGGACTCAGTGAGAAGGTGGCTGTCTGCAAGCCAGAAGAGGAACCTCATGGAGGAAGAAATTGGCCAACACTTTATCTTGGACTTCACATCCTCTAGAACTGTGAGAAATAGATGTCTGTAATTTAAACCATGGCATCTATTGCATTCTGTTGTAGCCATTCAAGCTGACTAAGACAATCCCTATCAAAAGAGATTTGCATTCGTATTTTAAATACTTTGAGTTAAGTCATTGTCTAATCTAGACAGGGTCTCCAAATCTAGAGACATTCTCCTGAGAAACAATATAGTTGTAAGTAAGTGAATGGATAAAGGAAAGGTGAAGAATTCATGCTTTAGTTCTAAGTCACGGGGTTCAGCAGACTGTGAGATGTCTTTATGTGTAAATTTTATCTCCACAGGTTTGACAACATAGACTCTAGGCTCTCACCACACAAACAAGTCAACTACTGCATATGCTAATTCTGTATATGCTACCTTTGGGGGGACTGTTCATATTCATCAAAGGGTAACTTGGTCATGCCTTCAAATTCTGTTAGATGCCACACTATAAAACAAACTTTCTCTGAACTCTCAGATTCAGATAAAGCATCCCACTTTCATGATTACCTAAAATATTGTACTTCTATGTGATATTATTTATTATAAAATGTTGTCAGTGTCTATTTACTTGTTTTTATCTCCAGTTCAATGGTAAGCTAAGTATTAATGCTACAAATAATGTTAGCAATAATATATATTTTATAATATGTAAAGCTCCTTATATGTGAAGCATAGTTCTTTATATAAATTATAATGCTAAATGCTTTACATTAATTTAATCCTTACAATAACCTTTGAAGTTAGGTGATATTATCCTTTTTTCATCATTAGACGGAGGGAGGCAAATAGAAATGGAAAGTTTTTCACAGGGCAGCTATTAAGTAATGAAACCAGAATTCACACACAGGAAAACTGGTACCAAAGACTTTGATCTTAACAATTATAATATTTTGTGTCATTATTTCTGCTCCAAGTTATAGCCCCAGTGTCTAGCACATAACTTGCACTCAATAGACACTGCTAAAAATTACTTGTTCTCATGTTTGCTAGTGCAAAACTATACAGAAAATGAATCTAGTATTTTCAGATATTTTAATTTTATTTTCAAAATCTTTATACTGACTCCAGTTAAATGAAATTGTTACATCAGCATTGGCCCTCATTCATTAACAATACATTATCTTCTCCCTGAATATATATTTCTGTTCTATTTACTTTGATAATTATCTAAACTAGAGGGCAAAGAAAAGAATATCAAAATAGCATCTTGTATAAAGTGGTATTCTGTATAATTGTGCCCATGATAACCTTCCTCTGAAAGAAAAGTCAAATCACAATATATTTAAAGTTCATTCATCCATCTAATAATACATAAATCAATTTAAAATATTGAATTTCTTCCATAAACCAGACACTGTGTTACACTTTGGAGGTATAATGGTCTGTTAGAAAAGCATAGTCTTTTCCCTTGTGAATCTTATTAGACTAGAGACACAAATAAGCATAAGTAATATTAAAAGATATACATGTTATTTGAAACCCTGGTAATACTCTGAAGAAAAATTACATGGAACAGAGGGAGCATAGGGCAGGGAACCCACCATTTGCTGTGAGACCAGGGAAAACCCTGATTCAGGAAGAAAAGTTAACAACAAAATCTTGTTGTTAACAACAACAAGGACTTTGTTAACAACAACAAAGTTAACAACAAAAAAGGACTTGGGGTAAAGCCTGGAAATACATCACCAAGAGCCTTAGAGGTTGTTGGTTTTCATTCCCAGAAAACCAGAAGAGAAATAATTAGTTTTTAGTCTGAAGATGGC
The DNA here is from genome assembly GCF_028885625.2 of Pongo pygmaeus. Taxonomy (NCBI): domain Eukaryota; kingdom Metazoa; phylum Chordata; class Mammalia; order Primates; family Hominidae; genus Pongo; species Pongo pygmaeus. Next base: position 41,489,161 of record NC_072388.2, on the reverse strand, counting down.
ATGACAAAATTTGTATTTTGAAAGAACCATTCTTTTCTCCAATGTGGAAAACTGATAATGTTGGAACATTTAGCGTGAAAGTAAAGCTATTAAGCACCAATTTCTATTTCCAGGAGAGAGATGTATTAGTCTGTTTTCACACTGCTGATAAAGACATACCTGAGACTAGGCAATTTACAAAGGAAAAAGGTGTAATGGAGAACTCACATATCCGCATGGCTTGGGAAGCCTCACGATCATGGCAGAAGGCAAGGAGGAACAAGTCATATTTTACGTGGATGGTGGCAGGTGAAAAGAGAGCTTGTGCAGGCAAACTCTCTCTTTTAAAGCCATCAAATGTCGTGATAACTTATTCACTATCTCCAGAACAGCTCAGGAAAGACCCACTGCCGGGATTCAGTTATCTCCCACTGGGTCCCTCACACAACTCTGGGAATTATGGGAGCTAAAAGATGAGATTTGGGTGAGGACACAAAGCCAAATTGTATCAGGAGATTATGTAAATGCTAAGTTTATTGAACTTTTATTGACATTTTATAGGCCTATCAAATTATGAATATACTTAATCTTCAAATAACTGTTATTATTAATTTAATTTTTATAAATGAGGAAACTGAAGGAAGAGGTTATATAACTTGCCTGATATCAATTTAGGCACCATGCAGTGGTGTCTCTTTCAAAACATTTTGGGTCAGTGTCTTGGGAGTAAACATAGAAACTAGGAATTTACTCACGAGTAATTTACGAGGTAAGACACAGTAGACTTACAGTAATTTTGGGAAGCTCTGGAGGAAGACAGTGGGGAAGAAGTGTAAAGATGACTGCTAGGTTTCTTACTGATGCACTAGACATGAATGTTCCCATTCGCTAAGTTGGGGAAGAAGACCCAATCTTCCAGAGAAAATAAAAACTTCATTTTGGGACATACTGTCTTTGGATGATTTTGAGATATTTAAGGTGGCATACCATGTGAGAATTGAGTGCAAATTTTTGTAAGTAATAGGTGAGATCTGTTTAAAAAAAAAAAAGGAAGGCCCTAAGTAATTGGGGTACCAATTGGGAACCATCAGAAGCTGTTGCAAACGACAATGACAGAGGTGCGATTCTGTTGGAAACAAGAATATCCAGAGAAGTGGAATTATGCCTATGTCTTTAGAAGCTTCAAGATTTAAAGGTAAAGCTGTGTGCTTTAAAAAAAATGCATAAAGGATGGCTACAGTTATAGGGAAAATTCAGGTAATTATGGATAGAGTATGTTTCTATACAGAGGCACTAAAGTGTGTAGAATGAGGATATAAAGTCAAGTTATGTAAGACAAAATACATTTTTAAATTTGAAGTAATAGAAGTATGCTGACCCTAATGAGAACCTTTTTAGTGTAGTGACAGAGACAAAGGCAAGGAAAGTTGGGAAATTGGTGTCAGGTGAGAAAATTGAAACAGAGAATATGGGGAACATTTAGGCTCTTAAGAGAATGGTCAGAGTAACAGTAAGAGGGGGAATAGATTTGAAGGCACATGCTTGATTTTTTTTTATTATAAGAAAGATATGCTGCATTTAAAATTTAAATATGAAGAATCAAGTTGCCAAGGCAAGATTGAATACAGAAGAGAGGTTGGGGAGTCAATATCATTCAGGTTACTAGAGGACTTGGAAAGATATGATCCTGTTGTTTATGAGGAAGGTCACTTCCTTGATCATAATGACATTAAATGATAACTATGCCTATGTTTAAAATATAGAGTGAATCACAAAAAAAATTACTTTGGTCACTACAATTACATTAGGAAAGTGTTTTGCTTTTTAAATATAAATCAATTCTATAGCCTTGTCAAGTGAATATATTTGAACGAATACTCGGGAGAGCTCTACATTTGAAAAGTTATCTTCTAAATTGTATTGAAAGCTAGCTTATTTCTGGTTCCAGATCTTTGAGGAATTGCCATACTGTCTTCCACAATGGTTGAACTAATTTACATTCCAACCAATAGTGTAAAATCTATCCTATTTCTCCACACCCTCACCAGCATCTATTTTTTTCTTGAATTTTTAATGGTTACCATTCTGACTGTCGTAGATGGTATCTCATCGTGGTTTTGATTTGCACTTCTCTAATGATCAATGATGTTGAGGTTTTTTTCATATGTTTGTTGGCTTTTTTTCATGTTTGTTGGCCAATTAAATGTTTTCTTTTGAGAAGTGTCTGTTCATATCCTTTGCCCGCTTTTCGATGAGGTTGGTTTTTTTTTTTTCTTGTAAGTTTGTTTAAGTTCCTTGTAAATTCTAGATATTAAGCTTTTGTCAGATGGGTAGGTTGCAAAAATCTTCTCCTATTCTGCAGGTTGCCTGTTTTCTCTGATGATAGTTTCTTCTGTTGAGCAGAATCTCTTTAGTTTAATTATATCCCATTTGTCAATTTTGGCTTTTGTTGTTATTGCTTTTGGCGTTTTCATCATGAAGTCTTTGCCCATGCCTATGTCCTGAATGGTATTGCCTAGGTTTTCTTCTAGCGATTTTATGGTTTTTGGTTTTACATTTAAGTCCATAATCCATCTTGAGTTAATTTTTGTATAAGGTGTAAGGAAGGGGCCCAGTTTCAGTTTTCTGATACCATTTGACCCAGCAATCTCATTATTGGGTATATATCTGATATGGTTTGACTGTGTCCCCACCCAAAACTCATCTTGAATTCCCACAGATGTGTGAGAGACCAGTAGGAGGTAACTGAATCATGGGGGCAAGTCTTTACTGTGCTGTTCTCATGATAGTAAATAAGTCTCATGGCATCTGATTGTTTTAAAAAGGGGAGTTTACCTGCACAAGCTCTCTTCTCTTGTTTGCTGCCATGTGAGACATGCCTTTCACTTCCTGCCATGATTGTGAGGCCTCCACAGCCACGTGGAACTGTAAGTCCATTAAATCTCTTTCTTTTGTAAATTGCCCAATCTCAGGCATGTCTTTATCAGCAGTGTGAAACAGACTAATAAAGTAAATTGGTACCAGAAGAGTGGGGTGTTGCTGAAAAGATATCAAAAATGTGGAAGCAACTTTGGAACTGGGTCACAGGCAGAGGTTGGAACAGTTTGGAGGGCTTAGAAGATGACAGGAAAATGTGGGAAAGTTTGGAACTTCTGAGAGACTTGTTAAAGGGCTTTAAACAAAATGCTGATAGTGATATGGACAATGAAGTTCAGTTTGAGATGTCACAGATGGAGATGAGGAACTTGTTGGGAACTGGAGCAAAGGTGACCCTTGTTATGTTTTAGCAAAGAGACTGGCAGCATTTTGACCCTGCCCTAGATATTTGTAGAACTTTGAACTTGAGAGAGATTATTAAGCTATCTGGCAGAAGGAATTTCTAAAGAGCAAAGCACTCAAGAGGTGACTTGTGTGCTGTTAAAGGCATTCAGTTCTATAAGGGAAATAGAGCATAGAAGTTCAGAAAATTTGCAGCCTGACAATACAATAGAAAAGAAAATCTCATTTTCCAAGGAGAAATTTAAGCTGGCTGCAGAAATTTGCATAAGTAACGAGGAGCCGAATGATCCCAAGATGATAGGGAAAATGTCTCCAAGGCACGTCAGAAGTCTTCACAGCAGCCCCTCCCATTATAGACCTGGAGGCCTAGGAGGAAAAAATAATATCCTTGGCTGGGCCCAGGGTCCCTGTGCTGTGTGCAGACTGGGGACTTGGTGCCCTGCATCCCAGCCACTCCAGCCATGGCTGAAAGGGGCCAATGTAGAGCTTGGGCCATGGCTTCACAGGATGCAAGCCCCAAGCCTTGGCAGCTTCCATGTGGTGTTGAACCTGAGAGTGCACAGAGTCAAAAATTGAGGTTTGGGAACCTCTGCCTAGATTTTCAGAGGATGTATGGGAATGGCTAGATGCCCAGGCAGAAATTGGCTGCAGGGGTAAGGCCCTCATGAAGAACCTTTACTAGGGAGTGTTAAAGGGAAATGTGGGATTGAAGACCCCATGCAGAGTCCCTACTTGGACATTGACTAGTGGAGCTGTGAGAAGAGAGCCACCACTTTCCAGCTCCCAGAATATGGTAGATCCACCAACAGCTTGCACTGGGCACCTGGAAAAGCCACAGACACTCCATGCCAGCTTGTGAAATCAGCCAGGTGGGGCTATACCGTTCAAAGTCACAGAGGTGGAGCTGCCCAAGACAATGGGAACCCAACACTTGCATCAGCATGACCCAGATGTGAGACATGCAGTACAAGGAAATCATTTGTTCTTTAAGATTTGCCTGCCCTGCTGGATTTCAGACTTGCTTGGGGCCTGTAATCCCTTTGCTTTGGCCAATTTCTCGCATTTGAAGTGGCTGTATTTACCCAATGCCTATAACCCCATTGAATCTAGGAAGTAACTAACTTTCTTTTGATTTTACGTGCTCAAAGGCAAAATAGACTTGCCCTGTCTTGGATGAGACTTTGAATTGTGGACTTTTGAGTTAGTGATGAAATGAATTAAGACTTTGGGGGACTGTTGGGGTGGCATGATTGGTTTTGAAATGTGAGGGCATGAGATTTGGGAGAGGCCAGGGGTGTAATGATATGGTTTGACTCTCTCCCTGCCCAAATCTCATCTTGAATTTCCATGTGTTGTGGGAGGGACTCAGTAGGAGGTAATTGAATCATGGGAGCAGGTCTTTCCTCTGTTGTTCTCGTGATAGTGAATAAGTCTCATGACAGCTGATCATTTTAAAAAGGGAAGTTTTCCTGCACAAGCTCTCTTGTCTGCTGCCATGTGACACATGCCTTTCACCTTCCACCATGATTGTGAGGCCTCTACAGCCACAGGAAACTATAAGTCCATTAAAGTCTTTCTTTTGTAAATTGCCCAATCTCTGGTATGTTTTTATCAGCAGCTTGAAAATGGACTAATACGATACCCAAAGGAATATAAATTATTCTACTATAAAGACACGTGCACTGTATATTTACCCAGTACTATTTATAACAGCCAAGTCATAGAACCAACACAAATGCTCATAAATGATAGATTGGATAAAGAAAATGTGGTATATATACACCATGGAATCTATTCAGTCATAAAAAGAAATGGGATCATGTCCTTTGCAGAGACATGGATGAAGCTGGAAGCCATCATCATTAGCAAACTAACACTAGAACAGGAAACCAAACACCATATGTTCTCACCAAAGTGGGAATTGAACAATGAGAACACATGGACACAGGGAGGGGAACAACACACACCAGGGCCTGTTAGAGGGTGCAGGGGAGTGAGGGGAGGGAATTTAGAGGATGGTTCAATAGGTGCAGCAAACCACCATGGTGCAGATATACCTAGGTAAAATACCGGCCTGTTCTTCACATGTATACTGGAACTTAAAGGAAAATTAAAAAGAAAAAATCTAGCTTAGAGAGATGTGTAAGGAGACCAGTACTTGGCGGAAAAGAACATGAAGTTGTGGCATGAGTTCAGACAGTAAAACCTTTACAGCATATATCTAGCCTGTTCAAGTGACATTTTAAGAGCAAATTCAAATCACATTGATTTCCACCATGAAGAGTAAGCAAAATACTTGGAAATCAAAGCTTTGAAGTTGTCATGTTTCTTTGTCCCAAATAAAATAGCAGCCACTTTCATCTAGGGATTTTATATACAGACCTTGAAAATTTATTGCACTGGAGCCTCGGCTAGAAGAATGGGGAGTGTGCTTAGTTTCATGCCTGCCATTTACAATGCTTTTGCTTGTTTGTTTGCTTATTATTTGCATATTTTTTTACGTATTGGTCTATAACACCCATATGAACTAGCTTCTCTTTAACTAATGGTCTTATAATGAGTAGTCTGCTTGGTTGATCTATGAAGATAGGCTGAGAAAAATTTGCATAAATGAGTTCCTTAATTGATGTTGCTTAAAAATCCATTCAGCAATAATGTAGCTTCGGAAGAATGGTACGAAATTTGTTCAACAGATTTGCTAACCTAAAATGAGAAGCCATGTGATTTTACAAGATAAAAACAGATAGATACCTGGTATATTACCTATGAATCTAAAATAAAACCGAAGCACCAAATTTCTTATATAATGAACAAAATAAATAATGGAAAGACCCTAACAAACTAGATTTCCTTGCAATTTTATAAATATTTTCGGAGCCTGATGACATTGCAACTGATAATAAAATATGTTTTAAAGGTTCATATAAAACTTTATTATTTTGATTTAAAAATATACAAATGGACTTTTTTCACCAAGATTGTTATAAGCCAAAAAGGCCTTTAAATATAGATCATAAAATAATAGTTCTCTGGAAAAATACTTGCAGAAAACACATGTACAATGAATGTTCTACTATTTGAATTTTTTCTATTTCTTTAGAAATGACCAAGAGATTCAGTATGTCTACAAAATGTTTTCAGTATTGAATTCTTATATTTTTAGTTTATTTTTCTATTGAATACATGACAAGTAATGCTGATTTGATAGATTTTTTGAAGGTTTTCTAAATATTTCCATAATGATTTATTAGAAACACCCTTTGTTTTCCAAATCATAATTCATCTAGTATTTAATAACATGATTTTTCTAGTATTTGAGGAAATAACTATCAAAGTGAAATTAACAAATACAGATTGAGAGCAAACATATAGAAAATTCACATTGTGGCTAATGGGATTATAAGAGAGTATGAGGTAGCCCACTACATGTGGGTCATATGAGTCTTTGTGTTTCATAAACTTTTTCAGTATTTTTTTAAATTTCAACTTTTATATTAGATATAAAGGGTACATGGCCAGGTTTGTTACATGAGTATATTGCACCCTGGTGGTGAGCATAGTACTCTATGGATAGCTTTTCAACACCCCACTCTGTCTTTCCCTACTCTAGTAGGCTGTAGTATTCATTGTTCTTATGTTTATGTTCATAGGTGCTCAATGTTTCGCTCCCACTTAAAAGTGAGAGCATGCAATGTTTAGTTTTCTGTTTCTAAGTTGATTTGCTTAGGATTTGGCCTCCAGCTTCATCTATGTTGTGGCAAAGAATATACCATTCTTTTTACGGCTGGGTAGTATTGCATGGTGTATATGGGCCACGTTACCTTTGTCTGACCCACCATTGATAAACACTATAAGCACTTAAGTTGATGTCATACCTTTGGTATTGTGAATGGCACCACAATGAACATATGAGTGCATATACCTTTTTGGTATAATGATATATTTTCTTTTTTATTGCCACACTATTGAAAAGAATCAGTATGTTTAAATAAGAAACAGGAATGTCTGAATCCAGTAAGTCAGTCTCACGGAAATTTATTCTTCCACACATTAGCAAGTAAGTTTATTAATAATACATGTCCTGCAAAGGCAGTAAAAGTATGTAGATTAGGAGAGGGAAGAGTTATGAATACTTATTGACAGTGAAACTTCTCATGAATGTTTTGGTAAGACCCAATGTGCATTTTTATCAAAGTAAAATAATTAAGACATGCTAATATCCATTGCTAATAAAAAGAGAAGGTACACTCAATAACGTAAGTATCAAACAGTACTTATGATTTCTCTTGGCATCAAATAAATTAACATATTCATCCACTATTTTAAAGTGATATCTAAATTTCTTTAACAATGTGGAGTGATGTAAGATCTTTGAATGTTTTTCAAAGTATTGCTATATTTAGTATAGCAATCAGTATAGAAAATCAGACAAAATATAAAAGTAGAGGAGAAAGAAAGTTAAACATTTATTATTATGTAATCTAGACAATGAATAGATTTGGTTTTTTAAAGGATTTTTCAATCTATCCATCTGACAAAGCTCTAATATCCAGAGTCTACAAGGAACTTAAATAAAGTTACAAGGAAAAGAAAACAACTAACTCCATTAAAAAGGGGGCAAAGAACATGAGCAGACACTTCTCAAAAGAAGACATACATTTGGCTAACAAACATATGAAAAAATATCTCAGCATCACTGATAATTAGAGAAATGCAAATCAAAACTACGATGAGATACAATATCGTGCCAGGCAGAATGATGATTATTAAAAAGTCAAAAAACAATAGACGCTGGCTAGGTTGTGGAGAAAAAGCACAATTTTACACTTTTGGTTGGAGTGTAAATTAGTTCAACCACTTTGGAAGACAGTGTAGCAATTTCTCAGAGATCTAGAGGCAGATATATCATATGACCCAGCAATCTCCTTACTGGGTATATACCTAAAGGAATATAAATCATTCTATTTGAAGATACATGCACACGTGTGTTCATTGCCACACTAGTCACAATAGCAAAGACATAGAATCAACTCAAATGTCCATCAGTGATAGACTGGATAAAGAAAATGTGGTACATATACACCACGGAATACTATGCAGCCATAAAATAGAAACCAAACATGACATGTTATCGCTTATAAGTGGGGGCGGAATGATGAGAACACATGGACACATGGTGGGGAAAAACACACACTGGGCCCCATGGGGTAGGGGTAGGGGGAGGGGAAGAATCAGGAAGAGTAGCTAATGGGTGCTGGGCTTAACACCTAGGTGATGGATAATATGTGCAACAAACCACTATGACACATATTTACCTGTGTAACAAACCTGCATATTCTGCACATGTGCTTCTGAACTTAAAATTAAAATTGAAGATGAAAGAAGGAAAATAAATGGTTTTGACAGAATGGCTAAATACATACAACTGACATATCTTAGAATTATTAAAATGTTGACTATAATCTTAGAAGTGACATTATGAAAAATTTATTCAAATTGGTTGAGACAGGAACACAGTCACAAAGACTGACTGAAAAATGACACAATGTTTAACGATAAATGGCACTGTGTCAAAGTGTCAAATTTATGTGAAGTCCTCCAATTGAGAACCCACAGAATCTGTAATATTTTCAGATATATTGAAAATTTTCACGTGATGCAGAAGAGAATAAACAAAAATAATTACAAAGAAATAAACTGCTAACTGTGGTTTTTAGTATACTAAAAATTCATAAATCATTTGGATATATTGAGGGCTGTATCATTTTATTTACCAGTTTTCTCTTTCTTATTTTTATCTTCTCAGACACTTAAACACATCAGCAAAACTCTTCACCAATTTAAATTTTCATTAAAACGTACAAAGAGAATGTTACAATAACTTGACCTCACAACTTATGTTTTTACACTTAAATGATAACATTGATTTAAAAGTACTATGCTTTGTATTCTTTTCATTCATTGTGTATTAGTGGGCAGGAGAAGAAACATATCACAGAACAAATAAATTATTATAAACCTAGTTATATTTATAAAATTTACTATCCTTGAATATTTATAAATTAGTTATTATATCTAAAATCTATGACTATTAGCAAAATAACAATCTAAAAGAAAAAAATAGCTAAAGTTATTCATTAGCAAAAAATTGTTAAGAAATAAAAGGATGTTTCCTTTGTTCTTCCTAATATTATTTTTCTTTTACATTTTTTATTTAAAAATATTACTGGAAATAAGTTTCTTGCATTTTTTAAAGGGGGTTTTGTTTTTTTTAACTCTCTCTCAAACTCTCATATTTTTTTGATTTCATGATTTCTGTCCTAATTTTTATATCTTTTTTACACCTCAGCTAGTTAATTTAGATTTATTTTGTTGTACTTTTATTGACTTCCTCTGTAGAATATACTATACCTTTATTTTGATATAGAATTTATAAAAATAAATTTAAATTATCAGTAATATCTCTAATTACTACTCTAGTTTTATTCCACCTGCTTTGACACATAGTATTAATACCATTCAGTTTGAATTTTTTTTTTTTTTTTTTTTTTTTGAGACAGAGTCTCACTCTGCTGCCTAGACTGGAGTGCAGTTGCACAATCTTGGTTCACTGCAACCTCCGCCTCCTGGGTTCAAGCCATTCTCCTGTCTCAGCCTTCCAAGTAGCTGGGATTACAGTTGTGTGCCACCATGCCCAGCTAATTTTTGTATTCTTAGTAGAGACGGGGTTTCACCATGTTGGTCAGACTGGTCTTGAACTCTTGACCTCGTGATCCGCCCACCTCAGTCTCCCAAATTGCTGGGATTACAGGTGTGAGCCACCATGCCTGGCCTCAGTTTTAAATTTTTTAAAATTTTTAGTGTGATTCCCTTTCTATGCCTAAATAATATTGAGCTTAATTTAAAAATGAAACAAAAATAAACATTTGTATTTTATATATGTGTATATATATATCTAATTTCTAATTTGGTTAAAATATTGTTTTCAAAAATAGAATGTGTTTTACTATTATTCTTTGAAGTTTATTGAAACTTCTTTGTGTCTATATTGTCAAATTAATTAAAGGTTTTTATGTACATGATATTGTTTGGCTGTGTCCCCACCCAAATCTTATCTCAAATTTTAATCTGAATTGTAATCCCCACATGTTGGGGGAGGCATCTGGTGAGAGGTGACTGGATCATGGGGGTGAATTCCCCCATGCTGTTATCATGATAGTGAGTGAGTTCTCATGAGACCTGATGGTTTCATAAGGGATTCTTCCTCCTTTTTGCTCTCTTTCTCTCTCTGTCACACCTGTCGCCATGTAAGAAGTGTCTGCTTCCCCTTCTGCTATGATTGTAAGTTTCCTTAGGCTTCCCCAGCCATGTGGAACTGTCAGTTAATTAAACCTCTTTTCTTTGCAAATTACTCAGTTTTTGGCAGTTCTTTACAGCAGTGTAGCAGTGTGAGAATGGACTAATACAGGAAACGCAACAATGCACTTTTTACATTTTGTATAAATATGTATTCATTTAGTTTGTTAATTTTTTATTTGCATAATCTTGATTACTAACATTTTCTGCTTGACCTATACATAGCTATTTGTTAATATTTTTGTAATTAATTTCATTAATGATTAATGCAATAGCATAAATATTTATTTAATTGGTTTACTGTTATGTATTTATTTCCTTTTTCTTTTTAAGTTTCGATATATTCCTTTTGTTCCCATTGTTAGTTTAAAATTTTACAATGGCAAAAAAAGAACTGGAATGGGCTTGTAATCTTTCTTTTGAACAGAGACAGCTAACGAGTAAAAAGTGACTCAGTCAAATCCCTTTTAAACATGTTAATAACCAGACCTTTTCTAAAAATACTTAGAATGCTTACTAGAAAAATACTCATGCATATATCTTGCCTATGAATTGTGAGCACGATATACCTGTTCTCTCTAGGCCACTTATTGTGAACACAACAAAGCAAAACAAAACTTCGACTCATAAATTTGTAGGGGTTTATGATGGTTGGATGGATAACGAACAAAAATAATATAAGTTTTATAAGCAATGGAATATAAAATAAATATGCTCCATACTCACATGGTACCCTTTATAAGTGATGATTCCACATGAATTGGTTTGAATGAACCTTGCATGTCAAATCCAATTTGAAATGAATTCCAATTTTGGACCAGGGTCTCTGGGAATCAGATTCGACAATCTGACCTTTTGTGTTACTACATACTCTTATTAACATTTTTGGTAAAATGTATTTTCCAAATATACTTTATAATATAATGGCATATGCTTTTCAACTATTATAGGAACATTTCAAAAACAAATCTTCCTTTCCAGTTGGATGCTTCCTCAAAAAGGCAGTTTAATGTATTTTACTTTCTTACTCTTCAACCTATTCACCTCCGGTCTACTCTCTCCTCCTTCCACCAATATGTTTTGTGTAATTGATTTAAATCTTTGGTGTTAGAAGATATTTGAAACTTATTACACATATCTAATCATATTTAAATTATTTTAAACAATAAAAATGTGCAATGTATTTCCATTTTTTTTTACAATTTTCCTTTATCTCAATCTTTTGTTTAGAATATGTTAGAATATATAGTTCTTTCAAATACAGGAGTGGAGTACTGTTGGTATTTTTACATGCCTTCATTTTTTTTGACTTGACAGAGAAATTATTTCATGATTGGCTGTTGCTTTCAGAATTCTACTCCTCTAATCTATTATATTATAATTTATTTGTTCACACTGATGGAAATAAGAAATCCAATTTCAACAGGATTTTCTTTCTTCTAAATCTATCATTTTTCTTTTGTCTAGAATATTTTACATTCTCAAAGTATTTCTTAATGCTTAAATTTATAATTTTTACTAAGATATTGATGTGTGGGTATTTAATAACTTACTATAGGATTCTAGCAAGTTATAAAATCTGCAAATCAAGCCATTCTTTATCTCAGATAAATATTCTATTGTTCACTAATAGTTATTATCATCATGTTTTGTTTTTCTTTGGGAATTCCTATTATTTACATTATAGATCAGATCCATCTTCCAAGTCTCTTACATAATTTTCTATTTTTCTCAATATTACCAAATAATTTTTTTCTGTTTTTATTCTAATTGGGCATCCAGCAGTTCCATTACTCAGTATATAGACAGCTTTTCTGGTCAATATTGACAAGTATTTTTATGTTTTATTTAAAATTTTCTCAGAGGTCTACTATAAATTTAATAGATTTCATATTTTCTACTTCCTTCAATATAATTAAGTATCTACTACTCCCTTTAATAAATATGCACTATGACTTTCTTTCATCAAATTTGTGACTCATTTTAGGAGAGTTGTTATTTTATGGTATCTCAGTGTTTGCAAAGATCTAGGTATTAAAATCTTCCTAATCAAAATTGTAAGTGTTCAAAAACAGAAACACAGTTTCTAGTTTTCTGTGCTTATCAAGAAATTTGTATCCTGTTTTGAGAAATAAATCTGTTCTGCATTTAGCTCCCTAGAGTCTTAGATTCATTATTTCACTCAAGAAGTTTGGGCACAAGTTCTTCTAACAGAAAGCTGCTATACAAGTGAAACCAGAACATCTGGATGACTTTTCTAGGTACATAGAAGGCAAATTAAGTCTTCTTTTGGCCTTTGGAAGACTTATGTGTATTGAAAACTTTAAAAAAAAAGATACTATATTTTCCTATCAGAGCTGAGAAGCAAAATAATAAAACCCAAAAAATATTTAGCCTCTTGTATGGCATTGAGAAGAAATATGCTTCATATGTCTTCTCTGTCCTTGAGAGTCTGCAGAATGTGGTGGTGAAATAATATGGACTTTAGATTGAGATATTGAAGATTATGGGGATTCTGTTTTGCCCTGCATGGGTTTTGAGTATACATTTTTGCCTTCTTTCCACACTGTACTTTTGGCTGCATAGATTTCAAGCCTTTCAAATATCTTAATAGAGAGAGTGATTGCAAGATTGAAGAAGGCCTCTTTTGTATAGTAGTCATTTAACTCCTAAATATTGAGAGAGATGGGATTTTTTGGCTCTTTAAAGTCTGCATTATAGCTCTCCTGCCTCTAATGTAGCCCAAGAAAACAATAAGTGTCCTGAAGAGAAAGCTTTTGCCAGGTTTTTGGGCCTCTTCATATTTCTCATATGTTAGACTATGTGACAAATCTGTTATTTTTGCCTTTCCTTTTCTTCCTAATACAATGTGCCTTTTTTTAAATCTAGTTAATTTTAAATTATTTTCTTTATTTCTCTCTTTAAAAAAAAAAAAAGATTAGGTGTGTTAAGGAATAAATTTTCCTCCATCACAAGCTTAAATATTGATGTCTAACTCTCAGTACCCTAGAAGGTGACCTTATTTGGAGACAATATCTTTAAGCAGGCAATTAAATTCAAATGAGGTCATCAGGATGGGTGTAATCCAATATGACTAGTGTTCCTATAAGAAGAGAAAACTGAGACCAAGACATGTACAGAGAAGAGACAATGTGAAGACACAGGGAGAAAATGCCCATCTGCAAGCCTGGATCAGTCTCATCACAGCCCTCAGAAAAGGAACCAATCCTGCTGAAACCTCATTGTTAGGTTTCCAGTGTTCAGAACCGTGAGAAGACAAATTTTTTTAAAGCCACCCAGTCTGTGGTATTTTGTTATGACAGTTTTCACAAATTAATACAAAGTATTTTGATGCAATTTTCTTCCTGTGTATTTTGCATGGGTTTTGTTAAGTGTCTTGGATATTTGTTTGTATTTTTCACCAAACTTGCAAATATTTGGCCATTGCTTTTTTTTTTTTAATATGTTTGTCCATACTGGCATGTAAGGATCTTGGGAGTTGTTATAGATTGAATGGTTTTGTCACCCTTAAAATTCATATATATCAGCCTAATCTCCAATGTGATGGCATTTGAAAGTGGAGCCTTTGGAAAATAATTCAGACATGTAAGTGGAGCTCTCCTGAATGGAGTTAGTGCTTTCATAAGAGACAGATGAGAGATGAACTCTGCCTTGGTTACTTAAACATATAGGCAGAAGGCTGCTGTGTACACGTAAGGAAGCCGGTCTTCACCAGACCCTAGATCTGTTGACACTTTGATCTTGAATTTTTTAGCCTCTAGAACTGAGAGAAATAAGTGTTTGTTGTTCTTAAGCTACCTAGTCTATGATATCTTTTTAATAGTGATACAAATTGACTGAGATAGAAATTGTCACTCCAGTCTTCACTGGAAGAGAAGAGCTAACTGAATTGAAAACGTTGACTCTTCTTAGAGTCATGAGTGTGGAGCTCACAGGGAAAACAGCCGCCTCCAAAATTGGAGACACAAACAGGCAGATAGGGAGAATCACAGCTCACTGGAGCTTGGAAAAAGAAACCTTCATTGGAATTATAACAGAGCAGGAAAACTTAAAGTATTGCTGAGGGTCAGTGTGTTAGGCTGTTTTTGTTTTGCTATAAAGAAATACCTGAGATTGCGTAATTTATAAAGAAAAGAGGTTGGCTCATGGTTCTGCAGACAGTACAAGAAGTGCAAAGCCAGCATCTACTTCTGGTGAAGAACTCAGAAAGTCCAGTCATGGCAGAAGGCAAGGGGAGCCAGTCTGTCACATGGTGAGAGTGGGAGCAAGAAGTGGGGAGGTGCCATACATATTGAAACAGCCAGGTCTCACGTAAACTCAGAGTGAGAATTCACTTATCACCAAGGGGATGGTGCTAAACCATTCATGAGAAATCCACCCCTATGACTCAGTCACCTCCCATCAGGCCCCACCTCCAACACTGAGGATTACATTTCAACATAAGATTTAGAGGAGACAAGCATCCAGACTACACACTCAGCGTAGACAAATTTGAGTATTGAAAATTCCCAGACTCTGCAGTGTTGGAGAATTCCCTTGCAGTTGTGAGTTCTACCTGCAGAAGCCCTACGCGTTCCCGCAGTGAAGATCGGGAAAAAACCCTCTCCTGCTTCCAATTACCAGACAGAAAAGGCAGCCATTTTGGAATATGCCCTTAGCGTTATATTTTATTCTCCTTAAGAAGGCCAGCCCTCAAAGGGAACTATTTTATGAGTGCAAATTGGCTTGGGCTTTGTCAGTATGTGACTTGGGGGAAGGAAAAACCCCAACTACAACCCTCTCCTTTTTGTCTCACCTAAGGAGGCATGGAGTACAAAACTGAGAAACACTTGTGAAGGTCATAGTCCAAGGACACAGGCTCCCTGGAAGACTGAGGACTAATGATAGAATTATGAAACGCTTCCCCATCCCTTAACCTTACACCAACATCATTAGGGTACCTGTATAATAATTGGGATTATACACTGGGCGCAGTGGCTCATGCTTGTAATCCCAGCACTTTGGGAGGCTGAGGTGGGTGGATCATGATGTCAAGAGATCGGGACTATCCTGGCCAACATGGTGAAACCCCATCTCTACTAAAAATACAAAAATTAGCTGGGTGTGGTTGTGCACACCTGTAGTCCCAGCTACTCAGGAGGCTGAGGCAGGAGGATTGCTTGAACCTGACACAGGAGGCAGAGGTTGCAGTGAGCTGAGATTGTTTCACAGCACTCCAGCCTGGTGACAGAATGAGACTCCGTCTCAAAAAAAAAAAAAAAACAAAAAAGGATTATGACTAAAATAACTACACATCTCAGATTTTATTTGAGAAGTCTTTAGGGAAATCCAAAGACAACAAGAGGGGACAAAATAAGACATCAGAGAACATTTTAGCTTCTGACACTTGCAGCTATACCAATTAGTAAACAGCCCAACTCCTAGCCAGATAAATGTAAAAATTCACGTTAAGGCTGATTTACTTTAATTACTTTACCCAGTCTTCCAAATGCAGCTTTCAAAAAATGGCAGAACATGCTAAAAGACAAAATACACACTTTGAAGATACAGAAATAATATCAGAATCAGATTTGAATATGGCAGAAATATTGAAGTTATTAGACCTCAAACATAAAATACATATGATTAATATGTTTAGAGCTGATGAATAAAGTGGACAACAAGCAAGAACATATGAGTAATTTAAACATAAAGATGGAATCTCTAAAAAGGAGTCAAAAGGCGTGCAGGAAAGCAAAAACAGAGTAATAGAAATGAAGAAGGCCTTTAATGGGCTCCTCAATGTGCTAGATAATGTGAAGTGAAGAATCAGTAAGCTTAAAGAAATGTCAACACAAATTTTCCAACACTGAAACTCAGAGAAAAAAAAAACAAAAATAAAACAGGAAAAAGATGAAACAGAATATCCGAGAACACGAACAAGATGAAACAGAATATCCGAGAAAAATGTGGCAATTAGAAAATATGTAAATACATGTAATGGGAATACCAGAAGGAGGAGAAAGGAAGATAACAGAAGAAACATTTGAACAATAGTGACTTAGAAATTTTCAAAATTAATAATAGAAACCAAGGCACAAAATCAGAAAACTCAGAGAATGCAAAACAGAATAAACACACACACACACACACACACAAATCTACATTTAGGCATATTGTATTCAACCTTAAAAAATAAGTGAATAAAAACATTTCAAAGACAAGTAAAAAATCTTGACAGATGCCAGAGGGGAGAAAACAAACAAACATACATACAATTCTCCTTTATAGAGAAATAAAAATTATTATTACATGAGAAATCTCTTCAGAAACCATGCAAGCAAGAAGAGAGTGGAGTAAAATATTCAAAGAAAAAAATGTTTTCAGTATTCTCTTGCATTTATCTCCTTTGAGGACTGTAATTACACATATATTTGGTTACCTGACGTTTTCTGCAAATTCATGAATGCTTTATAAAAATATTTAATTATTTTTTCTGTGTTTTATTTTGCACATTTCCAGCTACTATATGTATTAGTCTTTATATTTGTCCAGTTTCTATGTATGGATTGTTTCTATTGATATATTTACTGATCTTTTCCTTCTGCAATTTCTTCTGAAATGCTCATTTTTTCTTTTAGCTCAAGAGTCAGTAAATTACAGCCATCCCCCAAGACCAAAATAATACTACTTTTGTGAATAAATTTGTACTTAAATATAGCCTTACCTATTCATTAACATATTATTTATGGCTGCTTTCACATTATAATTTCAACAAAACTATGGCCAACAAACTTAAAATATTTAGTATACAGCTTTAAAATAACTTTCCTGACCCTCATTCTAGTTAAACTTTTAGAATAGAGTCATAATGGCTATTTTAATTTCCTCTCTCTCTTTTTTTTTTTTTTTTTTGAGACGGAGTCTCACTCTGTCACCCAGGCTGGAGTGCAGTGGCACGATCTCGGCTCACTGCAAGCTCCGCCTTCCGAGTTCACGCCATTCTTCTGCCTCAGCCTCCCAAGTAGCTGGGACTACAGGCGCCCACCACCACGCTCAGCAAATTTTTTGTATTTTTTAGTAGAGACGGGGTTTCTCCGTGTTAGCCAGGATGGTCTCGATCTCCTGACCTTGTGATCCACCCGCCTCGGCCTCCCAAAGTGCTGGGATTACAGGCGTGAGCCCCCACGCTCAGCCTCTTCTCTCTCAAATATATAACCAGTCATTTTGGATTCCATTTTGATTGATTGACTTTTCTCCTCATTATGTGTTGTATTTCCCTGCTTCGCTCTATGTCTGAAAATTTTTCATTGAATATTAGACATTGTGAGTTTATCGAATATCAGACCTTGTAAAGTACAGGATCCTTTTGCCTTTAAAATATTCTGTAAAACTCTGTTCTGGGACATAATTAGATTACTTAGAAACAGTTGATGTGTTCAGTTATTTTAAGTTTTTCTTTTTTGGTGGGAACAGAGTGTGATTTATAGTAGGTTAATTTTTTCCACGATTGAGGCAAGAATCTTGTTATTCTAACTGACTTACCATAGACTATGAGATTTTCTCATCTGGCTTTTGCTAGCAAACATTTTCCAGGCCCTTATCTAAGCTCCAGGACCTGTAATTTTATTCCCACTTTGGCTCTTTTCTTGATTCAAGTAGTTTCTTTACAAGCATATTGAAGACTCAACTGAATATTCAAGAGTGACCTTCTGAAATTGTACTAATAAAATTAATAAAATTAGTTGCCAGGTGTTTTTAACAAAAGCGTAAGCTTAGGACAGATTTACAGCTCAACATTAACCATTAATCAACTTGTCTTTTAGCCCAATTCCTTATATTTCTTTACTGCTTCTAAATCACATAGCTCAAGGTACAAACTTCCTGTAATTGTTTCTATACATATCTTTAATGTTGAGAAATATTATGTTTTTCATTTAAGATAATTTTTAGAGTCTGCATTCTGGCGAAACAACCAATCATACGGATGTAGAAACTAAATTATTTTGGTTGAGGAGTTGAAGGCAATTTCCACATCCTTATGATTTCATACCCTGGATCTGCCCAATCAGTAACCTCAACTCTCCAGCCCTATGCTTGTCATCATTCCCTTAAAAACCCTAGGTCAGTACACCTTGTGTAGATAGATTTAAGTGTTCCTCTAATCTCTTTTGGCTTCCACAAAATTATTAAACTCTTTCTCTGCCGCAACTCCTGATGTGTTGGTGTATAGGTATGTGTATCATTCTGTTTTCACACTGCTATAAAGATATTACCTGAGACTGGGTAATTTATGAAGAAAAGAGGTTTAATTGACTTACAGCTCTGCATGGCTGGGAAGTCCTCATGGCAGAAGGCAAAGAAGTAAGACACGTCTTACATGGTGTCAGGAGAGACTCAAACTCAGCATCTTGAGCTTAGAAATTCAGTACAAGGATTTCATAATACAATTGGAAGTATTAACATGAGAATAGACCAAGCTGAGGAAAGAATTTCAGACCTCAAAAATGTAAAAAGTTCAAATCTATGACTCAAAGCCCTTCCTAAGAAGGAATAGTAAATGTAAATAAGCCACTTGGAAAAAAAGTTTGAGGATATAATACATGAAAAATTTCCTAATTGAACCAGAGAGGTGGATTTGCAAATGAAATACAGCCTGATACTACATAAGACAACTATCCCAAGGCACACAGTTATCAGATGCACCAAGGTCAATGCACAATAAAAAAAAATCTTTTTTTTTTTTTTTGTGACAGAGTCTCGCTCTGTCACCCAGGCTGGAGTGCAGTGGCGCGATCTCGGCTTACTGCAAGCTCCACCTCCTGGGTTCACGCCATTCTCCTGCCTCAGCCTCCCGAGTAGCTGGGAATACAGGCACCTGCCACCATGCCCGGCTAATTTTTTGTGTTTTTAGTAGAGACAGGGTTTCACCGTGTTAGCCAGGATGGTCTTGATCTCCTGACCTCATGATCTGCCTGCCTCAGCCTCCCAAAGTGCTGGGATTACAGGTGTGAGCCACTGAGTCTGGCTAAAAAAAATCTTAAAAGCAGCTAGAAAGAAGGGGCAGGTCACCTACAGAGGAAAACCCATTAGCAGCAGATGTCTCAGCAGAAACCTTGCAAGCCAGAAGACATTGGGGGCCTATTTTCTGTATCCTTAAAGAAAAGAAATTTTAACCAAGAGTTTTATATCCTGCCAAACTGAGCTACACAGGTGGAGGAAAAATAAAATCCTTTGACAAGCAAATGCTGAAAGAATATGTTTAAACTAGACCAGCCATAGCAGAAGTCCTTAAAGGAATACTAAACAGGGATTCAAAGGAATGACACCCATTACCACAAAAGCACACTTAAGCACAGAGCCCACAGACACTATAAAGCAACTAAACAATCAAATTTATATAACAGCCAGCGAATAACACCATGATAGGATCAATATCACATATATCAGTACTAACCTTTAACATAAATTGGCAAAATGCCCCACCTGAAGACACAGAATGGAAGGCTGAATAAAGAGACAAGACTCTACTATATATTGTCATCAAGAGACCCATCTCATAAGTAACAATACAAGACCCTCAAAGTGAAAGGGTGGAGTAAAATCTACCATGCAAGCAGAAACAAAAAGAGCAGGAGTCTATATCCTTATATCAGATAGGACAGACTTTAAACCAATACAAATTAAAGACAATAGAGGTCATTTCATAATAATAAAGGGTGCAATCCAAGAAGAAGAGTTAACTATCCTAAATATATCCTCATTCAATATTGGAGCACCCAGATTTATAAAACATGTTCTTTTGGCCTATGAAAAGATTTCCTTGACCACACAATAATAGTGGGTCACCCCAACACCACACTAACAGCATTAGACAAATCAATGAGGTAGATTTGACACTTGACCGATTGGACCTAATAAAAATTTACCAAACATTCCACCCTACCACCAAAGAATATGCATTGTTCTCACATGCAGGATGGAACATTCTTCTAACAGTGACCACATGCTCAGTTATAAAACAATCTCAATATTTTCAAAAAATCGTACCAAGCACTCTCAGACCACAGTGCAATAAAATACCAAGAAGACCACTCGAAACACATGGAAATTGAACAAATTACTCCTGAATAACTTCTGGGTAAATATTGAAATTAAGGCAGAAATTTAAAAAAAATGAAATTAATAGAAATAGGGACATGACTTACCAAAATCTCTATGATGCAGAAAAAGCAGTATTAAAAGGAAAGTTTATAGCCATATAATGTCTTCATCAAGAAGTTGGAAAGTCTGACATTAACAATCTTACTTTCCACCTAAAGAACTAAAGAAAAAAAAAGGAACAAACCAACCCCAAAGCTGGAAGAAGAAAGGAAATAACTAAAATTTGAGAAGAATTGAATGAAATTGAAATGTAAAAGTTTATACAAAAGATCAATGAAATGAAGAGTTGGCTTTTGAAAAATAAATAAGATTGACTGGCTGCTAGCTAGATTAACAAAGAAAAAGAAGGAAATCCAAATAATCACAATCACAAATGACAAAGGTGATATTAACAGTGATCCTACAAAAATATGAAAGATTCTCAAAGACTACTATGAACAACTCTGTGAACAAATTAGAAAATTTAGTGGAAATGAATAAAGTCCTGGAAGCATACAGTCTGCCAGGATTGAATCAGGAAGAGATTGAAACTGAACAGACAAACATGAACTGCTGAAATTGAATCATTAGTAAAGAATCAGATGGATTCACAGATGAATTCTACCAGATTTACAAAGAGCTGATACCCATCCTACTAATATTATTCCAATAAATCGAGGAGGGGCTCCCTCTTAACTCATTCTATGAAGCTAGCCTCAGCCTTTTACCATATCTAGCAGACACGGAACGAAGAAAATAAACTTTAGAACAATATCATTCATGACACAAAAATCCTAAATAAAATACTAACACATTGAATCCAGCGGCATATCAAAAAGCTAATACACCATAATCAAGTAGTCTTTGTTCCTCGGATGCAAGGCTTGTTCAACATATTTAAATCAATATATGTGATTCACCACATAAACAAAAGAAAAAGCAAAAACCATATGATTATCTCTATAGACACAGAGAAAGCATTTGATAAGTTCCAACATCTCTTAATGATAAAAAACTTCAAAGGACTAGGCATCAAAAAAAATACCTCAAAACCATAAGAGCCAGCTTGGACAAACCCACAGCGAACAACACAATGAAAGAGCAAAAGCTTAAGAAGTTTCCCTTGAGAAATAGAACAAGATAAAGATGTCTACTCTAACCACTTCTATTCAACAAAATACTGGAAGTCCTGGCCCAGCCAATCAGGCAAGAGAAAGTAATAAAAGGCATCAACATAGAAAACTCAAGTATATCTCTTCATTGACTATATGCTTCTATACCAAGAACATCCTAAAGACTCTGCTAAAAGGCTCCTAAAATTTATAGACAACTTCAGTAAACTTTCAGGACCCTTGCTGGGTGTGGTGGCTCATGGCTGTGATCCCAGCACTTTGAGAGGTGGAGGCGGGCAGATCACTTGAGCTCAGGAGTTGGAGACCAACCTGGGCAACATGGCGAAACCCCATCTCTACCAAAAACACAAAAATTTTCCAATTGTGGTGGTACAATCCTGTGGTCCCATCTACTTGGGAGGCTGAGTTGGGAGAATGGCTTGAGGCCATGAGGTGGAGGTTGCAGTGAGCTGAGATAGCACCTCTGCACTCCGGCCTGAGCGATAGAGCCAGGCCTTGTCTGAAAAAAGTAAAAATAAAAAAATAAAGTTTCAGGACACAAGATCAATATACAAAAAGCAGTAGCATTTCTATACACCAATAACATCCAGGCTGAGAGTGAAATCAAGAACACAACCCCACTCATAATAGCCAAAATAAAAAAAAGAATTGAAAATATCTAGGAGTAGAGCTAACCAAGGAGGAGAAACATCTCTACAAGAAGAACTGCAAAACATCATTGAAGGAAATCACAGACAACACAAATAAATAGAAAAACATTTGATACTCATGGATTGGAACAATCAATATTGTTAAAATAGCCATGCAACCTAAAGCAATTTTCAGATTCTATGCCATTTCTATCAAACCAACAACATGATTCTTTACAGAATTAGAAAAAAAAACTCATCTAAAATTTATGTGGAACTAAAAAGGAGCCTGAAGGGCCAAAACAATCCTAAATAAAAAGAATGAAGTTGGAGGCATCACTCTATCTGATTTCAAATTATATAAAACCATAATAACCAAAACAGGTTGGTACTGCATCAAAAACAGACATATAGACCAATGGAACATTATGGAAAACTCAGAAGTAAAGCTGCACACCTATAAATATCTGATCTTTGACAAGGCCAAGAAAAACAGGCAATGAGGAAAGGAAGCCCTAATCAATAAATAGTGCTGGGATAATTGGCTAGTCATATGCAGAACATAAAACCTGGGCCCCTACTTTTCACCATATACAAAGATTAACTCAAAAGATTAAAGTGTAAAAATTAAAGATTTAAGTGTTAGATTTCAAACTAGAAAAATCCTGAAAGACAACCTAGGAAATACTTTTCTTGACTTCAGTCTCAGCAAAGAATTTTGGCTATGTCCTCAAATGAATTTGAAACAAAAACAAAAATTGACAAGTAACATCTAATTAAAATAAGGAACTTCTGCTTAGCAAAAGAAACTAATATCCAGAATCTATTAGGAACTTAAGCAAATCAACAAGCAAAGAACAAATGACCCCATTAAAAAATTGGCATTGATAGGTGCAGCAAATCACCATGCCACATGTATACCTATGTAACAAACCTGCACATTCTGCACATGTATCACGGAACTTAAAGTAAAATTTTAAAAAATAATGGCAAAGAACATGAACAGACACTTCTCGATAAAAGACTTACAATCGACCAACAAAAAGGAAAAAATGCCAAGCATCACTAATCATCAGAGAAATGCAAATCAAAACTACAGTGAGGCACCCTCTAACATTCAGAATGGCTATTATTAAAAAGTCAAAAACAACAGATGCTGACAAGACTATGGAGAAAAGGAAATGCTTGTGTACTGTTGGTGGGAATGTAAATTAGTCCAACACTGTAGAAAGCAGTTTCGTGATCTCTCAAGGAACGTAAAGCAGTTACCATTTGACCCGACAATCCCATTACTGGGTTTATTCATCCTCCAAAAAGAAGTCATTCTATCAAAAAGACACATGTGTGCATATGTTTATTACTGCACTATTCCCAATAGCAAAGACTTGGAATCAACCCAGGTTCCCATCAATGGTTGATTGGATAAAAAAATGTGGTACATATACACCATAGAATCATCTATAAAAGGATGAAATCATGTCCTTTGCAGCAACATCAGTGGAGCTAGAGGCCATCAACCTAACCAAATTAGCGCAGAAATAAAAAAACCAAATACTGCATATTCTCACTTATAATTGGGAGCTAAGCATTGAGCACACATGGACACAAATAAGGGAACAGTAGATACTGTGGACTACCAGAGGGTGGAGGGAGGGTGTGTGGGTTAAAAAAATACCTATCTGATACTACAACCACTACCAGGGTAAGGGAATCCATATTACAAACCTCAGTGTCATGCAATACTCAGTGTCGTGCAATTCGTAATAAATATGTACATGTAACTTCTGTACCTAAAACAAAAAATAAATGTAAAAAAAGATTGCATTGCAAAAATTCCAAATTTCGTAACTAAAAATATAATAACTTGTCTTCCTTTATAAAATAACTTCAGATGTTGATACTTGTCAAAAATATTGATGATTTAATTAACATAAATATTGTGAATTATAATTTGATATAATTCTTGTGATTTTGTGCTCATAAACTTTACTACAGATTTTGTACATAAGACAAATACTGAATTATAATATTCTGCAATTTTTTCATGTTTTAATAATATTTAAATAGTAGTATTTTTAATTTTAATTCTATTCTGGTAGTAGTCTTACTTTGAATATGAGCATCAAAAAATGAAATAATTTTTAAATATTGGTACTTGTTAATTTATTACTCTCGATTTTTTTTTGTCCTGCTAAAATACAGATGATTGAATTGCACATGTAAGAGTAAAGAGTATTTTGGCTATGTTTTATTTTCTCTATAGTTATTCATGAACTGAGAAAATGTAAAGCTAACTTTTTTGCATGTTCAAAAGTATTAAGTAATTTTATAAATATTTTTCTGCTTGTCAATTTTTTCATAAAACTTGAAGATTAACCTGTGACATCACAGATCAAAAGACAAAGTAGTGTATCTATATTGTGTTATTTTAAAGTTAAATTTATAAACCTAATATATAATACTTGTTTGTTTTTAATGAAAAATAAAATGTATATTTTAGTAATACCTATTATTTTCTCAGTCAAAAGAAATATTTACTAAAAAACAAAAAATAAATATGAAGAATATCAAAACTAGCAACTGGCATCACTTACAATACATTCTATTCTCAGGATAAGATATATCTTTCAAATGAGTGTAAGCTTTTAAAAACTTGTTTTTAATGTCCTCTATGAAAAACATGTTGCAGTCCAACTTTGGTTCTGAAAAAATTTTAATTGCAGTGTTACAAATAGATGAAAATATAAAATTATAATGGAGATGCTGACACAGCCTTAACTACAATGTTACAAATGTGGCACTAGAATAAGACAAACAGGTGATGAACCAGTTATATGTAGTTATAGGCAAAAAATATAAGTTTTTTAATGTCAAAAGATGATAAAATTATTATATTTACTCATATTTAAATGACATTACAGTTTGACTTATTTATTTTAGTTTTCTCTATCTTCATTACCCATTCATTTATTTGACAGACTAAAAGATTGTCACTTATGTGTAATCACAACTTGTTAGTTCTGGCTTATTATTCATTATGTATTCTTGTAATTAGTTCTTAAATTGTGTGAGCAATAATTATAGATCTTTAGACAATACACTTGGAAAGCAATTGTTATTAAACTTTTATATGTAGTACATATTATAAAATGTTGAACCATTCAAAAAATGTAAAATATATATAAAATATTTCAAAACTAATATTGGTTGGAAATTGGAACTTTCTACATTTTTATATGGATAATGACATCATTTATATTCTTATTATCTTTATAAAAATATTTTGCAGCTCCTTCATATTATATTTTATGTGACTAACTGCTTAAGGCACCATTTTTTTTCACAGAATAAATATTGATATTTCTTGTTATAAACACAAAATCATAAGATGCTATTTTCTTTGAATTTTCCATACATATTTTATAGTAAGAATATTAGGTTTTTAATCATAAACATATGAGGCTTTCACTTTCATTTTTTGTTGGTTACACATAACTCAAATATCTTAAGGGGAAATATATTATTAATAAAAGACAGAATATTAAGTACATAAATCAGTATTCAGTGGACCTATGCTGTATATATTCTAAATGCGTTTATGAAAATATAGTATTGATTTTTAATAAAATATAGACAATGAAAATGGTTTATTAGTTTATATTTTGCAAAACATACATTTGTCTCAAGTGTAGCATTTAGAAACTAAAGCACTGTCTGTTAAATATCTGGAATGGCACAACACAATTCAAATGATTTAATTCCAGAGACTGTAATGTAGACAATATTTCTACAGGTTTTAGCAGTTTAAAGGACTCATACATGGTGGTTAAATATCAGGCATACGTTGTAGGCAACTGTTACCTTATGCCAGAGCAAGAGAGAAACAGTTAAAGCCATCAGAGAGCTGAAGCCAGAATAAGCTAGATAACGTGCTGGCTAGAAGTGGATTACTTCATTGAATTTGATAAATCAAACTATTCTATAGACTAGATACATACTATTTCTTCTTTCTTTCACAATAGTAGACTGACACATACAGAGATTTAATTTTCTCAAATCACACTACTCAGAATTTATATAATTAAAATTTGAATCTGATGTACCATCTGACTTGTAGGAACTTCGCTTCATTGTCTAGCATAGCTTACCTAGTTACCTATAACTGAGGAGACAGTATTGAGGCTACAATATTTGTGATAAAGAAAGGATTTTAATAAAAATATAATTTGAAAATTTTGATTATGTTTTTATTTTTTTCTATCACATTTGTTTTTAATTTGCTTTTTGTGTGCACTGTCTCTTGCCTGAAATTTTCAAAATGATGTAATATTTTGAACTTTTTAAGTTTTATCCTCAATTCCATTAATGGAGAGTGTGATTAAGTAATATAATATTTTAGATAACAATTACTGATAAATTATTTGACTGAAATAAATCTTCAAATGATATAAAAAGGAGATGGGGAAGAAAAGTGATCTAATTTTTTGTATTAAATACAACACTATCTCAAATCTTTCTTACTTGCAAGCATAGAAATGAGCATAATAGTCTACTAACTTGCTGTTTTTCAATTGCAAATTTCTCATTTTTGAAAAGACAGTTTCTAGGACATTATACCCAGAGCTTCTGACTGTAAAACAGTAAGTAAAAAATACCAACTTTTCATCTTCTGAGATGTTAAAATGTTCTAAATTCCTTTGTTATTTATTGTAAAGCTTTCTCCTGTCTCTTTTAACTTACTTTGTCAAATGATTTCAGCAAATTTAGAAAATTGTGACTTACTGATTCCACAGGCACTTTCAGTATAGGCTGTTACTAGAAAGCAGGTGAAAAAATACTGGCGGTTATTAACTCCTTTTATACAACCTGTAGAGTTGTATAAAATATTACCAGAATTATTTACTAACCCTCAAACAATGGAGTATTTTATAGTTCTAAGTATAAAATAAATGCATATATCTTCATCCAGAGCAGGTGATATAAAAAAAAATCACACATTATATATGTATATATGTGATAGTAGTTCGTTTTCACACTGCTGTAAAGATACTACGCAAGACTGGGTAATTTATAAACAAAGGAGATTTAATAGACTCACAGTTCCACATGGCTGGGGAGGCCTCAGGCAGCTTATAATCATGGCAGAAGGGGAAGAAGGCACTTCTCACATGGCGGCAGGTGAGAGAGTGAGCAACTGAAGGAGAAACTTGCCAAACACTTATAAAACCATTATCTCGTGAGAATCCACTGTCACATGAACGGCATGGGGGAAACTGCTCCCACGATGCAATCACCTCCCACCAGGTTCCTCCCTCAACACTGGGGGATTATGATTTGATATGAAATTTGGGTGGGCACACAGAGCCAAACCATACCATACATATACATATACATATACATATACATATACATATACATTGTTATACATATGCTCTATGCATATACTGTTGATATATGCTTAAGATTATATACATATATGCATATATACAGATACATAAATCAGATGAACATAATTCATTATTTATTCATTAATAAACATTGACATTTTACATTGTATTCTAAATGGGATTACTTTTGGGAATTTTCAGTTATATAGTAGGATCCCTGAAACACGTGTTTCTATTGAAAGTAAGTTTATAAAGATTGGTAATTCCTCGAGCTTGCTTTGTGTTTTAAATCCCTATAATATTCCTTATTTCTCCCATTAAACAGTAGATTCAAAACTAGCCATGATATAGTCATTGTAATGAAACAAACCTTTAGTTATTTCAATTCTTTTATTCTGTAAGTCTATTTGGAGATTTTATTTGCTTTCAAAATTGTAAACTGTGAGACAGTGTGGCTATCAATGAGTAATTTTTTTTTGTCTAGTAAGTTGTAAATTTTAGTTTATATATGAAATATTTTACTGAAATTGAATTTTGTATTTGAAACTTATTTTCTCTTTAATGTTGTTTGAAAACTAAAGAATAAATTATGAAATTCCGGTTATTATTCCTGATAACACGAATATTACTGAAAATAATTTTACATGGAGCTGGAGAGGGTTAAAAATTTCTATACTCTTGTTGTTACATACCCAAGGTATAGCCCCGAATAATACATTAATTGACAATCTGTGTGTCTCAATATCTGTTGTGTGTGATTTCTTTTATATCACACTGCACAAGTTTTATAGATGAAATTTCTTAGCCCATGTATCACATAATGACTAAGCCTGATAATTCAGGCTTATCTATCAAATCCATCTACATTTTTTCATACTCACTGCCACTTCCAGAAGTTAACCCACCATGATCTCTTTTCTAAATTACCAAAGTGACCCTCTTAAAATTGCCTTTTCATCTCTTATGTCTTCTCTATATATTCTACTGTCAGAATAATTGTTCTAAAATTTAAAAATTATTACACTTTTCATTTCCTTAAGGTAAAGCTTTTTAAAATTTCATATAGCATTCAAACTCCTGAGTAATTTGGCTCTATATTTTCACTTCTATACTTGTCAGTTCTATAGACTGAAGACACAAATAGTCATGCTTAACTATTGTGAGCTTTTAATAATTTAATTATGCTTCTTTTTATTATACTTTAAGTTCTGGGATACATGTGCAGAACGTGCAGGTTTGCTACACAGGTATACATGTGCCATGGTGGTTTGCTGCACATATCAACCCATCATCTACATTAGGTATTTCTCCTAATTCTATCCCTCCCCTAATCCCCAATCCCCCGACAGGCCCTGGTTTGTGATGTTCCCCTCCCTGTGTACATGTGTTCTCATTGTTTAACTCCCACTTATGAGTGAGAGGATGTGGTGTTTGGTTTTCTGTTCCTATGTTAGTTTGCTGAGAATGATGGTTTCAAGCTTCATTCATGTCCCTGCAAAAGACATGAACTCATACTTTTTTATGGCTACATAGTGTTCCATGGTGTATATGTGCCACATTTTCTTTATCCAGTCTATCATTGATGGGCATTTGGGTTGGTTCCAAGTCTTTGCTATTGTGAATAGTGCTTCAATAAACATAGGTGTGCATATGTCTTTATAGTAGAATGATTTATAATCCTTTCAGTATATACCCAGTAATGGGATTGCTGGGTTAAATGGCATTTCTGGTTCTAGATGCTTGAAGAATCGCCACACTATCTTCCACAATGGTTTAACTAATTTACACTCCCACCAACAATGTGAAAGTGTTCCTATTTCTCCACATCCTCTCCAGCATCTGTTGTTTCCTGACTTTTTAATGATTGCCGTTCTAACTGGCGTGAGATGGTATCTCATTGTAGTTTTGATTTGCATTTCTCTAATGACCAGTGATGATAAGCTTTTTTTCATAAGTTTGTTGGCCACATAAATGTCTTCTTTTGAGAAGTGTCTGTTCATATCCTTCGCCTATTTTTGATATTTTTTTCTTGTAAATTTGTTTAACTTACTTGTAGATTCTGGATATTAGCCTTTTGTCAGATGGATAGATTGCAAAAATTTTTTCCTATTCTGTAGGTTGCCTGTTCACTGTGATGATAGTTTTTTTTTTGTTTGTTTGTTTGTTTTTCTGTGAAGAAGTTCTTTAGTTTAATTAGATCCCATTTGTCAATTTTGGCTTTTGCCGTCATTGCTTTTGATGTTTTAGTCATGAAGTCTTTGCCCATGCGTATGTCCTGAATGGTATTGCCTAGATTTTCTCCTAGGGTTTTTATGGATTTAGGTCTTACATTTAAGTCTTTAATCCATCTTGAGTTAATTTTTGTTTAGGGTGTAAGGAAGGGGGTCCAGTTTCAGTTTTCTGCATATGGCTAGCCAGTTTTCCCAACACCATTTATTAAATAGGGAATTCTTTCCTCATTGCTTGTTTTTGTTAGGTTTGTCAAACTTCAGATGGTTGTAGATGTATGGCATTTTTTCTGAAGCCTGTGTTTTGTTTCATTGGTCTATATATCTGTTTTACTACCAGTACCATTCTGTTTTGCTTACTGTAGCCTTGTAGTATAGTTTGAAGTCAGGTAGTGTGATGCCTCCAGCTTTGTTCTTTTTGCTTAGAATTGCCTTGGCTATACAGGCTCTTTTTTGGTTCAATATGAAATTTGAAGTAGTTTTTTCTAATTATGTGAAGAAAGTCAGTGGTTGCTTGATGGGGATAGCACTGAATCTATAAATTACTTTGGGCAGTATGGCCATTTTCACGATATTGATTCTTCCTATCCATGAGCATGGAATGTTCTTCCATTTGTTTGTGTCCTCTCTTATTTCCTTGAGCTGTGGTTTGTAGTTCTCCTTGAAGAGGTCCTTCATATTCCTTGTAAGTTGTATTCCTAGGTATTTTATTCTCTTTGTAGCAATGGTGAGCGGGAGTTCACTCAGGATTTGGCTCTAATTATGCTTTTTTTAAAAAACATTGTCTACCATCTTTTCTTTTATCTGGGTAACATCTATTTATTTGTCAAGTTTCACCTTATATATCACCTCTTTTAAAAAACTTTTCTGAACTTCCAATGCCCATTATGTTATATTACTCTAGTCACTTTTTTTTTTAGCACCCTACACTTCCCTTCTTATATTTATAATATTTATAGGCTTCATCATGGAGGGATCTTTTCTTCTGTTAAGCTCTGAACACATATTGTTTTAGAAAATGACTTTCCATTTTTAAGAAAATGCTATATAACACTTGACATGATTACTTAAGATGAGTGGGAATGTGTTAGATAGCAACGGAGGTAAAAATTGTAGTTGGTTTCACAGTGCATGCCATTATTTCCAAGACACAAGCCATTATTCAAGAAGAATTACATTTAATTAATTGATTAAATAATTCTCACAGGCAATGGTTATAATTATGATAAACACAACCTACAGTAAAATATCTCGATTAGAAATGAAATAACCAGGAATTTAACTAAGGATTTGTTAATTATTTAATGACATTCATTTTTAGCTGGATCCCTTCTCATTTTGTATGTTTGACTATATCATATATGTATGTTGTAGAAAATTGGAATATTGACTACTAAATATTTATGATAACAATATGTATAATTTTTGACATAGTATTATTTATCTCTCAGAGGAGCGTTTTCTGTTCAGGTGGGGTTTCTTCTATTTCACCATTAAAACATTTTTGTTCAGTACTTTTTTAGGTTGTCTGATTTTTACAGAAGGAGATATATAAGTATTAATTTTTAAGATTCATGTAGGATTCTAACAGAAATTTTATATGTCTTTCAAGAACCTCATTAAAATTTTAAGGTCCATTAGAGAGAAAAAGCATATGTTCAGATTTTATATATTAATATTTTGATTGAATATTCTCTTTTATGGAATAATTGGTATACAATTAGTGTAGGTAACTTCATCACATTCTATAAGTATTATTGGCTGTATATAAGTATTATATATTGGGGCTAAAAGCATAATTGAAATAGTGACTGTTTCTCTTATTGCCGATTTTCACTTAGTATCCTGTCTCAAAAGTGTTCACTATTTGACTTAGCGTACTCTGTGAGTTGATGTGGTTTCCTGCTCTGTTACTACCTATTTGTGTGGAACTTAAGATTTATCCTTTGCTGCATTTTGCATTCTAATATTTATTCAATTAGTTACTGATAATTAACTATGTGCAATCACTTTGCTTATACTCTCTATGCAATCAATAATGACAAATGCTGTTTCCATATTGGTAATGACTTTATGTTCAATGCCAGACACTATTTTAGATATTTGTTTAGTGATTGACTTTTGGCAAACATAATACTTTGGAGATATTTATGCATTTTAGAACACACCACTTCTCAAAAATCTCTAGAGCCCACCATATAACCCATACTTTACCCACTCGAGCCTAGGCATTATGCGGAATTCCACTGCAGGTACAATCCAGTTACTCAGATGTGGGCTTTCTTTTTCTCATTAGAAAATCTCTAGAAAGATTTGCTTTCTTCCTTACTCATGCATATTTATTATAAGTTTTTGCTTCCAAATTGCCCTGATATCAAGGAAGTTGCAGAATGCAAGTTTATTTAAAAAAAAAACTTGTCTATCAAATGCAATCTAAAAAGCCAGAACAAAATTAATTGCTTTTATGTCTTCCTTTCTTCTCAAATGGTGAGGAAACTCAATTCAAGTAATCTTTAGCCTTACAAACTTCAGACTGAGGTGTGCCCATACCTTGAGGCCAGAACCCTGCGAATGTCCTTTACCAGAATTCTTCTATGAGATTTCTGGTTTAGATTCTGCTAATGAGAGGCAAAATATATTTTTAAATCAGAATATAAACAGTCATATGTGCTTACTAGAGACTTGCAAAAGTCTTAAGAAAATAAAATATATGATATATATGATTACCCAGCTATAAAGAAGTGGTGAAGATATATGAACAACACTTGCACAATTATTTACCATCCACACAGACATATACTAACTCACATATTTTGCATTAGTTCCTGCATATTTGGCAATGCATATGTGGCAAGCTGTGTCATAAACATTTCAATTACTATTAAGTATTCTTAATTAAATACTTTTTAGTAAATTGAAATTTCATCAATGAATGTACACACATTATTATAGCAACTCCTCAGTTCTGCAAATACTAGATTTTTTCAATACTCATGTTTATTAAACACAACTCAGAAAAGCTCCCAAGTATAATCAAAACTATTTTCTGCAAATTTTTAGTAATTCCTCTAGATAGAAATCCTAAATTTAAATTTCTGTGGGAATATATTAATGCCCATAGATTATGTTTGCTTTCCCAAATTACCCTTAAAGATTTTGTACTGAGTATAACATAACAGGGCAGAGATATATATTTAAATACACATATAACTCAAATATCTGACAGAGGGGTATATATATATATACACACACACACATACATATACCTTCTGTGTATGTGTGTGTAACTTTGTGTGTGTGTATATATATATGTACAATGATACACATATATACAAATATATCTTTGTATATACATATATACATCTTTGCATGTACACATATAAACATCCTTATATACACATATATACATCTTTGTATATACACATATATACAAAGATATATGTATCTTTGTGTGTGAGGGACTACTGTATGTGTGTGTATCTCTGTGTGTGTGTCTGTATCTTCATATATATATATATATTCACATAAGTATACATATATATATACACACACAACCAAATATACTCACACATATACAGAAGGTACATATATATGAAGATCTCTCTCTATACACACACAAACAAAGATATACATACCTATACAGTAGTCCCTTATTATCTGCGATTTTGCTTTCTGCAGTTTTACTGACCCATGGTCAACTAAGGTCTGAAAATAGGTGAGTACAGCACAATAAGACATTGTGTGTGTGAGTGAGAGACAGGGAGACCACATTCACATAACTTTGATTATTGTTATAATTGTTTTATTTTGTTATTACTTGTGAATTTCTTATTGTGCTTAATTTATAAATTTAACTTTATTATAGATATGTATATATGTATAGAAAAAAACTTAGAGTTGCTTATTGTCTGTGGTTTCAGGCATCCACTGGTGGTTCTGAAACATACACCACAAATAAGGGGGGACTACTGTATATTTGGATTTACATATAATGGGATTTATATTTTAAAATGTTAGCTGAACATTATGGCCTAAATGTGTCCTCCAAAGTTAATATGTTGAGAGCTTAATTCCCAATGCAACACTGTTGAGTGCTGGAACCTAATAAGTGATTAATGTTGTTGTATAGGAAGTGAGTTAGTTATTGCAAGAGTGAGCCTATTATAATAACCAGTTTGTTCTTCTCCTGCCTCTGGCTTTTGTGCTTCATTTCAACTTCCTCCATGAGATGATGCAGCAAGAAAGCCCTCACCAAATGCTTGCATCATCCTTTTAAATTTTCCAGCTTTCAGAACAATGACTCATATAAACTTCAATTGTTTATAAATTACCCAGTTTGTGGTAGTCTGTTATAGCAGCAGAAAATGGAATAAGGCACCAATTTAATAGCTATTTAATGTTTTCCAATTTTCATATGTATAGAATATATTTATATTTAACATAATTAATATAATATTTTAATTTATCTGAGGTATTTAAAAACACCTCAATATTTTAATATTTACATATGATTGTAAGCATTTTTATTTTAAAATGTTAAGAGAACATTTTAATGCTCAATATTTTAATATTTATCATTGAGGTTTTTTTATTTGTATGTCTCCTATAAATGTATTTTGAACATTTATAATTGTATTTTTTATTTCTTCATATAAATTGTTATAATTAGTATATATTTCCCATTTCTACTATAGGTTGTTTTCTTAAATCGCAGCTCAGGAATTGTGTTAAATTTTAGAAGAAAAAAATATTCAAACATACTCAATTTTAAAATGCTCAAATCATGTTTACCTTCACACACACACACTTTTTTTTTTTATTTCAATAGTTTTTGTGGAACAGATGATGTTGGCCTCGATCTCCTGACCTCGTGATCCACCCACCTCAGCCTCTCAAAGTGCTGGGATCACAGGCATGAGCCACTGCGCCAGGCGAGATTTGTTCTTTTTGCTTAGTCTTGCTTTGGCTGTGCAGGCTCTTTTTTGGTTCCTTTCAGGATTGCATTTTCCTAGTTCTATGAAGAATGATGATGGTATTTTGAAAAAAAAATTATTAAATTTATATATGTATTTTGGCAGTATGGTCATTTTCAGGTCAGTTTTATTTGGACCAACCCGAGTTACAATCTTCAGTTTTAGTGGCTCTAGAAATATAATCTTAGGATGAGATTCTGAACTTGGTAATTAACCAACTGGTGAAATGGTGAAATAATGAAAGGAACCTAATTGCTTGCACCCTTTTTGGAGCAGTGTTTCTGTTTTCCATAAATATATTCCATTAGTTTTTTATTTTCTGAGAATTTTTTCAAGAGATTTGATGTACTGATTAAAAAATATTCTAAATTCTCTTTAACAGTACTTTAGAAAAATTTTTTACATAAATTTCTGGCATTTCAAGATATTTTAATAGTTCAATTTACCATCCTCATGCAAATTCAAACCATTTTAGTTCAAATATTATACGATTGTATAATGCTAATACTTATAAATAACCATTTAAAGTTAGTTTCTGTAATTTATAATCTAACTTATTATGCCTTATTAAAAATAGTTCATAGGTGTTCCACTTTTCCATAAAACATATTAAAAGTTGTTGAACATTAAGAGAACTTGTTCAATTTCTCCATCTATGTGCAGTGATATATTTTAGCTTAACATTTTTCCACCTAATAAAATATTACTGGGTTAATTTTTTTAATTTCAATTTTCTCAAAAAACCATTATCTATATGAGTGATTTGATGTTACAGGTTATCTCCATTAATAATTTTTTATGGTTGTATTTCAACTACTTAGTTAATATTGCTGGAAATTCTACTGGAAGTGTAGTAATTTAAGTTCATTTCTGTGTGAACACAAACCTGCAGTAATGGGATTTTAGTAAGCGCACATATGTAAGATTCTAATTTCAAACACAATTGTTGTAATGTCCATTGAACGCTGTGCTGTGCAGACCTGTAACAAATCAGAAGTACCATGTGGACAAGTTAACAACAATAGAGTCATGGAAGTCTATAAAAATACAGCCTTAGTTTCTTGATTAATGTCTTAAATATTAAATTACTTGGGTTTTGATTAATTTAAAAGTGTCATTAAGGTATGCCTAAACTCCTTACTAAATCTAATCAAGACTGATTTAGATAGATTGAGAAAGTAAACATAATCAAAATCAGTATACCACCAGGAATATCAATTATAAAATATTTGGAAAGGTTAGGTTATATTTTAATATGATTAGTCAACTTGTCTACTACTTTTCCTATTGCATAATTAGAAAATATACCTCTGATAATCTTTTAAAATGCCTTATTTTAATTTAAGGAAATTCTACAGACTCTACATTAATTTAGCCTTCTGATATCTTTGCTCATGAAAACTTAAAAGAACAAATTCCACTCTTAAAATATTTTCAGTATAAATAGCTATAAAACAGTAAATGAAGAACCTGTATTATTTGATAAAACTTACAATAATAATAATACATTTCATTTAAACTTTTTCCCTTTTATCTTAATCTCTCAGTTTTCCTAATGCTTTATCCTTATCCTGAATTTTATTCACGCATCCTAAATTATTTAATTAAAAATAAATATTTTCACAAAAGGGAGAGATCATATATTGTGAGACATGAGAGTAACCTGATCTATATCTGGTTCTGTGAATACTCCTTTATTTCTAAAATACAGCAAGAATCAGCATAAAATTGAGAATTTAGTGAAGATGGATCTCTGTAATGAAAAATGCCCTAAGGCATCAGCCTTCTTCTCTTCAAATCTCAGGACAGATGGATATTTTAAGAGATAAATTTATATGTTCAACATCTGTTGTAGTATGTTATTTCATTAAAATTTTTTTCTACACTTAGAAAAATGAATATTATTATTACACACTACTAAGCTGTTAGATATATATGCAAAATAAAGACTTTATAGGCTAGAAGCCCTTAATCAAAATATAGGTCTTCAGAGTTCTGAAGAAAAATGTCATCTACAACAGGAAATTTTACACACTGTTTGTAAAATAGCTCCTGTCATGCTAATGGAAAATTTACTGACAGGTGGATAGAGTTACACCAACCAAGTTGTGCACTTAGATATATCCAGTGGCATTCCGTCACAAAATGGAATGGTATATTTGGAACTAAACACAAATGGCCATACTGCTAAAGCAAGCTGTATGACAGTAGAAGGGTATTATTTCCAAAATGGTGAAGTAGGAAGCTCGGTGGATATTTTTTTCCATTGCAAAACAAAAATTTAATTAGTCAAAATTATTTTTAAAAAACAATGAAAATATATCTCTGGGGACTGTCCAAGAGGCATATAGCAAATGAAGACACAATCACTCAAGGTAATCTACTAAATCTCATAAAGGACCTGAGGCATTTGAGCCATGACATACTCCCTTACATCCCGTTTCTCCAGCTCCAAATTATGGCAGCTATAGGAGTTATGTATAGCCAAGGAGACAAGACTACTTCTTCCATAAGCTCATAGTCTGGAGCTAAGGTTTCACTCACAAAGATGTAGGTACGTAGGCCATACCCCATACCCTCATCTCTATGTTACAGCAGGTTTAATCCAGAGATTCATTCCTGAAAGCACAGAGACTCTCTTAACCCACCCAGACTTCCTCCTACAGTGGAAGCACCAGATTTGATAGTCTGAGAATACTGGAGTTCCAATCACTACTATCCCAGCTCACTCATAGGATTGTGGTTCTATGCAATTAGGGACAAGCTGAAAAGATCAGGTACTGCCACTCACCATACTGCACACTTGTAGAAATTGAGTATCATTCTGGGGACACAAGGTTCCCTGCTGCTGAATCCAGTGCAGTGTTGTGAGACTTCTGCCCAAAGGGAAAGGCAGGATGTTAGCAAGAAGAGCTCTGTGTGGAACTTGCTGAGAAAATTGATTTTACTTAGAGCTTCATGCCTTAAGGGTATTGTTGAGAACAGAGGAGATCTTTATTGGAAAGCAATAAAGAAAAGGCTAGTAGCTCTGATAAAAGCAAAACAGCAGAGCAACCAGAAAAAGTCAGGGGAAAAGTTATCCAAAAACACTTTTCCTGTGTTCAGAGTCAAATTCGGGTGTCAAGAAAACTGGGTGCATATGCTAAGCAGGGCCCACTTTAGAGGCAATCAGAACAAGAATCTGGGTAGACTTGAAAGCACATGTACAGTCTCCAGCACATGTACAGACTCATCAGTGCAAAAAGGAAACCAAGACCTCACTAGTCCAATAAGATTAACAAAACCTTCGGCTGAACACTGACTAAAGAGTAAGCTATTCTCATCTAGGAGCAACTCTTAAGAGGCTGATCTTTAAAATACTGTTGTAGTCATCACTGGCAGCCTGGAAAACTATGGTCTGCACATGCTCACTTTCTATGGATGCTACGACAAATGACAACAAACCAAGTAGCTTAAAATAATACAAATGTATTACCTTACAGTTTTTAGTAAAAATAATCTACAATTGGTCTCAGTAGACTAAAAAATCGAGATGTCAGCAGGGCTGCATTACGCTTTACAGATCAAGAGGATAATTGGTTTTCTTGAGTTTTAGGGTTTTTTTCTCCCAACTTTTAGAGGCTGCCTGGATTTCTTTGCTCATGGCCTCCTTCCTCATCTTCACATTCAGTAATATCAGAGTTCTTTTTATTCTGCCATCTCAATAGTTCTCTTTTGCATCCCTTTTCTTTTTTAAGACCCTTGTCATTACATTTGGACTACTTGGATAAACAGAGATTATGTCTCTATTTTAAAGGCAGAATATTAGTAATCTTTACTCCATCCACAAATTTAATTTTCCTTTTCTCTAATATCTATAAAATTCAACACGAGATCCAGACATTAAGTTGTGGCCATCTTGCAGGGAGGCATTATTCTACTACCACCATGCTTAAACATGAGCCCTCTCAAAGGTGAACAGAAAGAGAACCTCCAAGCTACTAGCTCTTAGCTGAATCTGGAATAACAACAAAAAAGTAAACTCTCTAAACTGTAAGAGCAACCTCCAAGCCACACACACATCTAGTGGTAAATGGTAGAAAATTAGCTGGCTAATTTTACTTTAGGATCTCAATAAAACATTTGAACTGGCAGAAGAGAGAATAAATGAACTTGAAAATGGATTGATAGATATTGTGTGATGTGAAGAACACAGAGAAAAATCAGTTTTAAAATTTCTAAAAAAAATTATAAAGAGTGATAAAAACACTCTAAATCAAATAAGGACATCTATGAAATACCAACACCTAACATTACAGTTAATGATAGAAGGCTGAGTCCATTTTGCCAGTAAGATCAGGAACAACACAATTATGTTCATTCTTGCCAGTTTTACTCGTCATTGTGCTGGAGGTTCTACTCAGGACAGGTAGGCAAGAAAGAAAAAGAGAAGACATATAGATTGGAAAGGAAGGGGTATAATTGTCTCTATTTGAGATAACATAATCTCACATATAGAAAATCTTGAGGAATCCACTACTAAAATATAAGAAAAAATAAGCGAATGCAGTAAGGCTGCAAGATACAATATAAATATTCAAAAACCAATTTTATTTCTATACACTAGCAGTGAATATTTAAAAATTAGAATTAAGGGAACAATTTGATTTATAGTAATCTAAAAAAGAAGAGAATACCTAAATTTTTTAAAACAAACAAAATTTGTACTCTAATAACTATAAAACATTTTTAAAATAAATTTTAAGAGGTCCAAATAAATTGCAAGTCATCCCATCTTTGTGGATAAGAAAATTAACGTTGTTATGATTGCAGTAATCACCAAACTATCTATAGATATTGATAGAAACTGTTTTTTATGTTTTACTGTGACAAAATCAGGTAACATGAGATCTACCCTACTAACAAGTTTTGTGTACAGTATAGTGTTAACTGCAAGCACAATGCTGTAAAGTACTACTCTAGAACATATTTATCTTATGTTACTGTAACTTTACAACTATTGAACAGCAAATCCCTGTTTCTCACTTTCCTTATCCCCTGGAAACCACCATTCTGCTTCCCATTTCTGAGTCTGATATTTTAAATGCCACATAAATGGAATCATACAGTATATTTTCTTCTTTGTCTTATTCTGCTTGCCATAATGTCCTCAAGGTTCATCCATGTTGTCTCCTATGGCAAAATTTTCTACTTTTTAAAAAGTAAATAATATTTTATTGTATATATATTCCACATCTTAGCTTCCGTGAATAATGCTACAATGAATATAAATGGACATCTATCACTTTGAGATACTGATTTTAATTCTTTTGAGTAAATACTCAGAAGTAGGACCATTGGAGAATAGAGTAGTTCTTTTTTTTTTCTTTTGAGAAACTTTCTTACTGTTTTCCATAACAGCGTCACCATTTTACATTTCTACCAGCAGTGTACAGGTTTCAATTTCTCCACATACTTACTGACCCTGAGTATCATTATTATAATTAATATTATTATCATTATTTGTTAATGGCCAACATACTCAGTGTGAGATTACATGTTCTTGTAGTTTTAATTTGCATTTCCCTGATGATTAGGATGTTTAACATCCTTTCAAATACCTATTCATCATTTGTAGGTCTTTTTGGATAAATGTCCATGTACCACCACTTTGATGAAATAAGTTATGCTAACATTATAATTTAGGGTGATATTACGTATATGTATTACTGAGGCCTTAGGCCATGTAGTAGCATCAGTTTGATCAGATAGTTTATGCTAATGTAGTTTATAGTGAAATACCTATTTTTTCTCTAGGAGATGGAATCTGAGTAGCTGTCAATTATACAGGTGCTGCTTAACAGCATGTTTGACCCTCAATAAAAACCATGAGTATTAGACATTGGGAGAGCCTTCCTGGTTGGCAAAAAAATCACCAATATTGTCACATATGGCTGGGAGAAATAAGTATACCCATGTTATTCCAGTGGAAAGAGGACACCTGCCAGCTTGTGCCTAGTTACTCTTGGACTTTGCTCCATATACTTTTTTGCTTTGCTGATTTAAATCCATATTCTTTCACTGTAATAAATGGCCACAGGGAGTATATCAGTTTTTCTGAGTTCTATGACTCCTTCTAGTGAATTATTGATCTTGAAGCTGGTGTGGTGGACAACGGATTTATAGCTCATCCCCGATAGCCTCTGATTAATAGCAGAACAATATCAAGACCCTCGTATTAACAAATCAGAGTTAAATAAATATATTTCATCATTTTTTGGACTTTGTAGAATATAGTAACAAAGCTAGAATTCTCATGAATCTTATATCCAAACAAAATGCTAAAAAGCAAAGCATTTTTTCTCTCTAAGATTTCCATGAATCTTCTATCTGAACAAAATGCTGAAAAGCAAAGCAATTTTTCTTTAGATTTTTGCTGGAAAATCTTGTTTTTATTTTTAGAGTTTTGTTTGGAATGATTTTCATTCATTCATTTATTCGAATAGATATTGTCTACCACATTTCAGAATATGTGTTAGTTTTTGGTGTTTTTTGTTTTTGTTTTTTGAGACAGAGTCTCAGTCTGTCACCCAGGCTGAACTGCAGTGTTGTGATCTCGGCTCACTGAAATCTCCACTTCTCAGGTTCAAGTAGTTATCATGTCTCAGCCTTCTGAGTAGCATGTGTCACCACACTCAGCTGATTTTGTATTTTTAGTGGCACAGAGTTTCATCATATTAGCCAGGCTGGTCTCAAACTCCTGGCCTCAAGCGATCTGCGCACCTTGGCCTCCCAAAGTGCTAGCATTATAAGCGTGAACCACTGTGACTGGCCGTGATAGCTTTTAAAAATAAAAAGTAAAAATGTGTAAACCAGGTATTATTAGCCCTAGTACTGTCATCATTTTTTTTTACAGATAAGAAAACCACTGAGAAATTTTACCTGGAGAGTATCATCCAGATCAACACTAAGGTCAGGCTGCAAACATAAATGAGGATCAATATTTCTTATATTTCCCCTTTTGAAAATTTTTAAATTTAAAATTTTTAAATTTTGGGGGCACATAGTTGTATATATTTATGGGATATATGAGATATTTTGATACAGGCAGATAATGTGTGATAATCACATCAGGGTAAATGAGGTATCCATCACCTCAAGCATTTATCCTTTCTTTGTTTCATAAACAATCCAATTATACTATTATAATTATTTTAAAACACACAATTAAATTATTATTGACTATAGTCACCTTGTTCATAAAGCTCTGGAAAAAGGAAAAGTATCTTTTCTTCAAGAAATATATATTATGGCTATGCCATATCATGCTTGACAGTTAATATAAATTCATGGAGGAAGACAACCCAAGGAGCTTCAGTTGTTTCTAATGGTTCCAGTTTCCTTTTCCAGGGAACTAATGACCAAATGTATATTCAGGCAACTGATATACTATTACCATACTGAATCTATGGAAGAAAGGTGAAGAATATCACAGAGGAAGAGAGAGAGGTAGAGAATATCATCACATTCAGCTGTGAGTTCGGAGTTCTAGATCTTACGATCAAATTAGTTCACAATTTTATAATTTCTAGTCATATAATTAAAATAGAGCTGTCTCAATTTACAAGATACGTAAAGAACGATATTTCCTTCTGTTAAACTAATTATGACTGCTATTTAAGGATTTTTCAAATATATAACTCCAGATAATTACTTTAAGACACTGCCAAATTCAGAGCATAACTGAAATTTGGCTTTCTTAAATGGTGTAACGATAGCTTTATGATTTGCTTCTTACTTTTATATTCACAGGATGAAATTAAGGTCTTTACAATTATGCTATTCATGGAAATAACGGTTTTCTGACTTAGAGTCTTCTATAGATAAAGTATGTTTTTTCTACTCTCACTTGCCAATACTCATCCTGAAGAATTATATGACACAATTGAACCAGGCTCATTGTAGAATGTGAAAAATATTCTTGTATTTTAACCAATCTGTCTGTGTAATTCTTTGAATCCTTTTCATTTTTCCATTATTAGAGATAAGTGCTTTTGTAACTGTGTTCTCAGAAAAGGTAATGAACACCTGTGTCTGCTCTGAATTATGAACAGTCTGTTAATTTCCTTATGAAAAAATATAAAAAGCACAGTGGAATCCTGTTACAATAATCAGCCTGAGCAGTTTAGATGAATCATTGCTTTTGAATGATCAGCAAATGCCAATATTTCCCCAAATGGTAATTTTTACTAATTCAGACATTTCTGAAAAAAGAAAATTGCTGTCTTGCAAGAATAATATCTTATATTTTAGAATCTGCACTCTCTAGGAAAAAATTTATTAACTCTAATTAGGAGACTCAGCACCTGTAACAACCAAGTAGCTCTCGAAAGCTGTAACATTCTTTATGATGTTCTGAAAATATTTCAGTGTTATTTATATTTTTAGTTTCAAAGTAGCTAGCTAGTGGTCATTCTCTTGTCTAAGGCAACCACATTTGAGAACGGAGTCCAAAGTCCAGCAGTGGAATCATTCAGTCACTAGCAATATACTTATTTTAAACTATGTGCCATTCATTGCAAGGTTATTATCTACTCTAGTATGTAAAAATCATGAGCAGTCTTGTTTTTAAGAAACAAGTTAAAAAGAGAAAAAATAGAGATATCTTTCTAATATAATTATTACAGACTAATAAATGTAAAGTTCCTTCAATTAAATTAGTCATCCTCTCAAGAGGG
Organism: Pongo pygmaeus; assembly: GCF_028885625.2. Lineage (NCBI taxonomy): Eukaryota > Metazoa > Chordata > Mammalia > Primates > Hominidae > Pongo > Pongo pygmaeus. The sequence continues at coordinate 41,445,337 of NC_072388.2, read as the reverse complement.
AGAACTAAGCAGAAGAATGGAGGGACAGCAGACCTTCCACAGAATTTGCTCACTGGGGGAGCAAGGTGGATATTTCTTCCTTTATAATGCAATCAGGAACTGTGGAAGAAGGAGAATGACTATTACCCCAATAATGAGATGGAAAAAATAGATGATTAAGATTATACAGTAAGTAAATAAAAGAGCTAGAAACAAATTGTCCTTCATCAAATTAAATGCTTTCCGTACTCTATCATGATGGAAAAAAAACCAGAATCTTATTGGTGAAAAATAAATAAGACAAAACACTAAAGGAATTTAGAACAGGTCAAAATAATATATAGCTGGGTACAGAAACATTATGAATGTTAAGGACACTAATGTAGTTTGAGTGAAGATTTCAATCTCCAGTATACACAGCTAGGGCTCAAACATTAGGAATGCAATAACTGTAGGTTGAATTTAATGAGACTTATGTTAGTTCTTCCAAAAGATTAAAGATAAATATAGTAATGCAAACTACTAGAGTAAGTGTTTTAATGTGGCAATATTAAGATCATTAGAAGATACTAGTCTTGTTGAATAAATGGAAATGATATGCTGCAATGTGTTTAAGGAATTATACACAGGATGGCATAGATGTAGCATCATAGCAATATACAATTGAACATTTTCATCATTATAAATATCTGGAAAGATATTTATAGAAGAAAAGAAGAAGAAAATTTGGGTTCCTCCTTTCTTCTGTAAGTGGCTATAATATAGACTAAAATTTGGTTATTCAATTGTATAGACATGTTTTCATGGACATATGGTTTTATTTTTATTTTGAAAAGTGTAGGAATTGTATTGTGTATTGTTCTTCAGAGAAAAAGAACCAGTAGGAGATGTATATATGTGTATATACATATATATGCTTATATGTGTACATATATGTGAATATATATACACATGCACATATATACAAAGAGAGAGAGATGCATTATTGGAATTGGCTCAAATGATTAGGAAGGCCTAGTAGTTTTATCACCTGCAAGCTGGAGAACTAGGAAAGGCAGTGGCCAATGGTGTAATTCAGCTCAAGCTGAAAGAGAGGGAGAGAGGATTGTGTAAGATCTGGAGTCCAAATGCCTAAAATTCAGGAGCTGTGATGTTCAAGGGCAGGAGAAGATAGACTTCTTGATTCAAGAAGAGAGAGGGAGAAATTACCTTTAACCTGGCATTTTGTTCAGGCTCTCAAAAGGCTGTTCAGCCTCTCAAAAGATTGAATGATGCCTATTCACATTGGTGAGAACAGATCATTTTACTCAGTCAACTGATTCAAATGCTAATCTCTTCTGAAAACACACTCACAGACATGCCCATAAATGTTTTACCAGCTATCTGAACATCTCTTAGCCTAGGCAAAGTGACATATAAAATTAACCACCACAGGGCTGGAATAGCCGAGTTGAATGCTTAGAACTTTTTAAGATAAGACATCATTAGTCTTACCTAAGACTATCTTAAGATAAGACATTACACACACACACACACGTAAATACATGTATACACACATATGTACACACACACATTGAAACTTTCTACATAAACTATCATGTTGTTTGTGGATAAAAATAATTTTATTTCTTCCTTTTTCATTTGATGCTTATTATTATTATCATCATTATTATTGTTATTAATGGGGGATGATTATTATTTTGGCTACAATCTCTACTACAATGTTGAACTAAGTTGGTTAGATTAGATATTTTTTCTTGTTCCTTGTCTTAGGGATAAAACATTTAGTTTTTCAAAATTCGGTATGACACTAGCTAGGGATTTTTCACAGATATGTTCTCTATCAGGTAAAATTCTACATTGTATAGCTAGTTTTTTGAGACTTTTATCATGTATAGATATTGGATTTTACAAATGGTTCTTAAGATGGTAATTTAGTTAAGTCTGTAAGCACATTGAAATACATTAGTTGGTTTTTATTGTGAAATCAATCATGTATTCCTGGGATGAATCTCATTTTGGTCATGGTATATATAACACACATGTTGTATGTGGAGGGCAAATCCCATTTATATATACCATGACCAAAATGAGATTCATCCCAGGTATATATTGTTGAATTTGAATGTCTATCATTTTGTTAGAGAATTCTGTGCATTTGTTTATGATAGATATTGGTCTGTGGTTTACTTTCCTTTTAATAGCCTTTTCTGTTTGGGTATCAAGTAATGCTGAGTTCATAGAATGAGTTTGTAACTTCAAATTTCTGAAAAAGTTTTTGGAGAAATGTCATTATGTCTCCCTTACATGTTTGGTAGAATGCACCAATGAAGCCACCTTCTCAAGGACAGGAGTACTTTTTGCAGGAAATCTTTATTAATTAAAGTGTTGAGGTTTTAAAAAATGAAATAAATTAAGTTTTTTTTTTAGTTAGCTTAAGTATTCTTCCTTTTTTAAGAAATTTATTCATGTATTCTAACTTCTCAGATCATTGGTAAAGTACTTTATAATATTGTATTTCCTTTTTTTATTGTTTACAGAATGTGTAGTGATGTCACTTTGCTCATTCTGAATATTGGTCATGTGTTTTCTCTCTTTTCTATAATGTCTACCTAGAGATTTATTACTTTCATTTAATATTTGTATTAATATATTTATAATGTTATATAAATGTATTTTATTTATATTAATATTATTCTTGGATATTTTCAAATTATGTACTTCGGGTTTTATTTTTCTTCCCTTTAATGCTCATCTATTTTCTTTTTTCATTACTTTCGACTCTGGTACTGTTCCTACTCTTCTGCCTTATTTGGGTTTAATTTGTTCTTCTTTTATTTCTATAATTTCTTATAATGGAGGCTTAGTTCATTTTATTTCTTCCATGCTTTATATTTTCCTCAAATCACTGTTTTCTTTCAGCTTCATCCCACAAGTTTTGTATATGTTGTGTTTTCCCTCTCATTGATTAAGAATATTTTCTAATTTTCCTTTGGAATTTTTCTTTGGTCCATAGGCTCATTAGATGTCCATTATTATTAGTTTATATATTTTTTCCCCAGATAGATTTATCAGTTCTAGCTTTGGACAGTCTCAAGGTCTGAGATTATTCAATATGCAATTAGTTATTTGGGCCCTTAACTTTATGCCAGTAACAAGTAGGCTGAGAAATTTGCACAAAAATATATTATCTGATGCCTTTTCAGAAGCAACTAAGGAAGGTAATGGAGGAAGGAAGAACATCTCAAAGGACAGATATCAATATACTTGAAAGAAATGCTGACAGAGAAGAACCAGGCTCAATCAACAAACATTATCACCTCCAGAGGGACCTATCTGGTAAAACTCAGTGGGATTTCAGAATTCCTATTGGCCACCCACTGCTCTTTGCCTCACACTTTTTACTTTTCTGAATGTGTGTACCTTGTGTTTATCTGCTCCTGTTTCAGCATTTCACACGTCTTGTGTGGAGGGCAAATCACATTTGCATTTAGCTCATAGACCACCAGATGAAGAGAAGCATCATGTGCAATCTTATATAAATCATTGGATCCTGAATTTCAATCCTGATTGTCATTAAATGTCTTTTGGATATCCTAGTATCTCTGTTACATTATTTTCCACACAAAGGTATATAAATCAATGCATCCAAGAGGGCAGACTGTGGTTAATTGCCCTGTTGATTTCAGCATATCACCCTTCCCTTTATCCACACCCCATGTCATGTTATTGGGTGTTCTTTCTAGTAAGAGGTTGAGTCTGTTTTCTCATCTGTGGAATTTGGGAGTACCATTTGATTTGTTTAGGAGAATCAATTAAGCAGAGTGATGATGTGTCCATTCCAGTACTGGGGCTTAAGATGTCTTGTGAGTTATTATTTGCTCTCCTGCACTTTTGCCATTGCCTGAGAAGGACATTTATGAACTAGCCTGCTGGACTCAGGAAAAGGATGAAACATGAACAAGAAGGAGGTACAAAGCTGAATCATCCCAAGGCTAGATGTAACCAAATTCCCCATTCTATCCACCCACAGATGCTAAAGTGATTCAGCCATGCATATTAGAGCCGCACCATGGAGCACAGCTAGAACAGCTGAATGGTTTTGTATGTCACCCAGTTTAGGATTATCGTTATGTGGCAAGTGCTAACTGGTGCAAGCAATTGGTATCCCAATAAATTTAAATCCAAGTGGCTAATTAAACATATTAAGTGATATTCAAATCCTTAAAATTAAAATTAAAATCTCATCAAATATGCTATTTTCCCCATTGATTTAGCAAAACATTTAAAAAGCTATAATACCAGAAAAGTTATATTGATTGGTATTAGGTATCTAGGTATTTGTTGTTGTTGATATGTAAGCAATCAACTTTTAGGACTTTTTTTTAAAATAAAATAACTGCTTCTCTGAGGTACAGAGGTGTTTGTTGCAGTAAATTTTAGACTATCCCTTTCTTTTGGTAGTATGTAAAGTTTATCAACATATAGTATTTGTATAATTGGGGAGAAACGGATTTCCTTTAAGAGGAGGGAAAATAAAAAATGAGATACAACTGAAGGATCAAACATAAAATCTTAGGAAAATAAAAGAGTAAATGAAGAACAACTCTGTCATGGTTAATTTTATGGGTCATCTTGACTTGGCACAACATGCCCAAATTAAACATTACTTCTATGTCAGTTTTTTTCATGAGATTAGCATTCATTTGATGGAATGAGTAAAGCAGATTGTCTTCTCCAATGTGGGTGGGCACGATCCAATCTGTTGAGGGCCCGAACAGAGCAAAAGGAGAAATTAGCACCTTTTTTTCCTGCCTTCCTGATTGAGCTGGGACAGCTCATCTCTTCTTCTCTTGGCCTCAGACTGGGATTTACATCATTGACTATGCTGTTTATCGTGCCTTTTGACATGAACTGAATTTTTAGCACCAGCTTCCCTGGATCTCCATCTTATAAATGGCAAATCATGGGACTTCTCAGCTTCCATAATTTCATAAGCTAATTTCTCATTAAAAATCTCTCCTCTCTCTCTCACTGTGTATGTGTGTGTGTGTGTATGTGTGTGTGTGTGTGGGAGGGGTGTGTGTGTGTGTATCTCCTCTCGGTTCTGTTTCTCTGGAGAGCCCTGACTAATAAAAACTCATATCCATATTAGTTGTCCTGAAAATATCACAACTTAGAATAAAGCAAAAACTTGTTTCTCTACCAAAATGAGAACTCTCACAGTTTCTGGAGTTTAAGTTAGAAATACTGTATAATTATATTTAGTTTATCAATGACTTAGAAGTTTCTAGATAAAATATACTGGACTAGTACTTTTATCACATGATCTAAAGACATGGAAAGAATTCAGCTGGAACCCCAACTTTCCAAAACAGTAAGACAAAGTTATGCTACATAAAGACTTTAACATCATAATGAAAGAATGACTCTTCTCAGTTCACAAACTATCTCCAAGTCTCTGTTGTTACATTGAATTGAAGCACTTGGATTATATATTAGGTCTTGAACTAAAGAGTGGGAGCTTACTAAATTGGCCAAGAGAGGTAATTTGTTGTCTTAATACAACCTGTTATAACAAATTACCATAGATGAGGTGGCTTATGAAAAAGAGAAATTTCGTTTCTCACAATTCTGGAGGCTGGAAATATGAAATCAGAGTGTCAACAAGGTTGAGTTCTGTTGAGGGCTCTCTTGTGTGTTGCAAACTGCTGGCTTGCCGTTGTATCTTCACATGGTGAAGAACTGCAAGAATCAAATCACTCTCTGGGGACTCTTACAATGGTACTTATCTCCACATAACTTCAACTAATATTATTTATCTCTCAAAGCCCCACCTTCTGATATTACCACATTGGAGATTGGAGTTTTGATATTTGAATTTGTGGGGGGACACATTCAGTCCATAACATTTTTCCTTTGGCTCCTCATAATTCATGTCCTTCTCACACGTTAACACACATTTTTTCCACCCCAACAGATCACCAAATCTTAACTCATTACAACATCAGCTCTAAAGTCTAAAGTCCAAAGCCTCATCTAAATATCATCTTAATCAGATGTGGGTGAGACTCAAGGTATGATTTCTCCTAAAACTAAAGTTCTCCTTCTTGGTGAATCTATGAAACCAAATGAGTTATGTGTTTTCAAAATCCAGTGGTGGGACAGGCACAGGTAGGATAGATATTTCTATTCCAAAAGGTAGGAATAAGAAAGAAGGAAAAGATAATAGATCCCAAGGAAGCCTAAGCTACTCCATGAGATCTTCAGGTTTCAGAATAATTCTTTTTGGAGGATAAGTGGTAGTGTCTTTAAGGGTTAATGAAATGTAGATGTGGAAATTATATCAGTACAATTTTTGTGCTCTATATTTGTGAAGGAATGGGGATAATAAAGGAAAATTGCATCATAGCCTTATTACTAAAATATTTTTGGCTTTATAGGCTCCCTGAAAATATCCTGAGGACCTCTAAGTATTTAACATCAAAATACTGAAAATTGCTGTTTTTCACCATTAATTGTAATTCAAATGGCATTTGATTAATGGATGTTCACCTTTCTCTAAAAATTAAAAAATAAGATTGTGTGTTTTTGGCATCACTTATAAATTTTCCAAGTTAAGCATTTTTTTTAAAGTCTTTCACTCCTCAGGTTGCAGTGAGCCGAGATCATGCCACTGCACTCCAGCCTGGGCGACAGAGCGAGACTCTGTCTTGGAAAAAACAAACAAAAAAAAGCATTTCACTCCTCATATTTATTAAGGAAGGCATAGTCTATCCAACGTTACAAATAGACATTTGAATCTTAAGCATGTACGGTACTGCTTGTGAGATTTGTTATATCTCTTTCTATTGAACTTTACTCATGTAATATGCTAATGTAATATTTCCACATTCATAGGATTTTAAAATTTAAAATGTTTAATGTGTATAAAAATTACAGAAACACTGTATGAAAGGCTTAAAATGGAATTATCATCTTAAAGTAAGTGATGATATTCCTAGCAATCTACTGAGACAATGTCAAGAGTGGTGCTTTTAGGAAAATAAAAATATATTAAATAATAAGTTACTTTATTGTCATTTTCTGATTATATTGCTTTATATAAAATAAATGTATACATACTATATCACATATATATGTTTAGATATATAGATATAGAGAAGTATAGACACAGATACTGATAAACACACATATATAGATATATAATATATACTCACCATGTTTCTGAGCTATTCTTCAGAAACCTAAATCATTTATTATAACTGAATGTTGATGAAGCTGCAGAATGAATAGTCCAGCTTGAATTACATTTAACATCTATGCTTCCATTGTATCTATGAGAATTTTGTGTTTTCAAAAGTTAAGACTAACACTTAGTTTTAAAATTAACATTAAAATGATAATAAAATATCTTCTATTTACCATCCTCCACACACATATATCTGCTGCCCATTAACTAAAAATAAAAAACAATTAATCCAGATCTTCAGTACTGACATTTATTTAATGTTATTTAAAAATATACCTCATTTCTCAGTTCAGTGATTCATTAATTTAATAAATTTTATTCATGCTCACTTTTTATCATGCACAGTGAAAGATGATAAGCATTCAATGTGAAATATAAAATTGTCCATATCACAGCTTTTGTGGAACTTTGGGTGTGGGGTTTCTTATGTAGCTTTACAAAGAACTAGAAAGTTAATATATCTTTAACTTTTAAACAGACATCTAGTTCTTTTTCATAAGTATTAAAATAATGATTTTATATATATTATATATTATAATATGATTCAAGCAATAGGGCAAGATGATAAAATTTGAAAGGCCAAATAATTTGAGGAAAGATTTTTTTTCTTACTTTCAGTTATATATGAAATCTCAGTGTTACTACATCTTCCCTCCTCTAACGCACACGTCTTCACAACTCTGCATTTGAGGGCACCAGGTAATTTCAAATCAATTTAACCTTTGACATCAAAACTGAGCCCACAGAAAGACTGTCTCCTTTGCCAAAGGTGAAAAGTGTTCAATAAAACATGTCATGCACAAAGTGACAACTATGTTGAGGCATGGCTAACCCGACTTCAAACAGTCCTAATTTCTCACGTGTCTTATGTTGGCTGAGTTTCTCTCTCTGATCTCTAAAATGAAAAGCATCTAGGACAATTGCCTGCGCACTCAGCCTTGTGCTTTGTTTTTATGCCTGCTGACAGCCAAGAAAAAAATGGAGATTTATAATTATGAAAGTGTGCTTAAAATTGTGGACCCAGAACATTCAGTAATTTCTAGAAAGTTCAGCTTACAGCATAATGGGACATTAAAAGTTTGAATTAGCCTTTTTTATTCCATAACAGTTAGAGCCCAGGTGCAACACATTCTCAAGGGTAATTCTGGTTTCTGCTGGGAAAGAGAGGTTTGAAGCATTGTCCTCCCCATCATCCCCACACATACGTGCTAAAACAAGCAAGGTATAGTTTATTTAAAACAAAACTATTTGATATATCCATATAATATGAGAGTAAATGATTTTACAGTAAACTGTTTTAGGGATAAAGAAGGCTATTATAAAATAATAAAATTGTAATTCAACTGTATGGCATATGTAGTTTAAATGTGTTACACTTAAAACATAGCTTGGATATATAAAATTACTCATTAGAACTGCAGAGGTAATTGGAGAAATCTATCACTATAGTGGGAGATTTAAAAATATTTCTAGGCAGGGCATGGTGGCTCATGCCAGTATTCCCAACACTTTGGGAAGCTGAGCCAGGAGTGTTGTTTGAAGCCAGAAGTTCAAGGCTAGCCTGGGCACAAGGTGAAACCATTTCTACAAAACAAACAAACAAAAAATAGCCAGGCATAGTGGTGTGCACCTGTAGTCCTAGCTGCTTGGGAGACTGAGGCAAGAAGATGGCTTGATCCTAGGAGTTCAAGATAACAGTGAGCTGTGATTGCAACACTACACTCCAGCCTGGGCAATAGGTGAGACTCTTATCTGTAAGGTAAATAAATTAATAAACTTCTCATTAGTTGACAGATAAAACAATGATCAGCAAAACAGTGTTGCACAAAATTTACAATTTGATGTTGTCATCATGTAAGTAATCCTGCTTTCAATGATTATAAGTTCACATTATATGCAAACATGGAACACAGACATGTGTTTGTTTTAATATAAATGTTAGCGAATCTCATAGGCAATTTTACATACTATATTCTCTGACTACAATGCAATTTATGTGGAAGTTCATTTCTAAATGGTAAAACATAAATCAAAATATACTTGCAAATAAAAATAAATGCAATTTATTGAATCATGTAACAATAAATCATGTGTCAGAAATGAATTATAATTTACATTAAAATATTTTAAATCAAAGATATTTTAAAAATTACATACCAAAATCTGTTATATGTCATGAGAGTGTCAGTCTTAAATAGTGAGCTTTAGAAAATGTAATTATTGCATTTACCTGAGGATAAAATTTGAGGATGGCCACTCAAAAACCACTTACTCCAAAAAAATAGGATCAGTGCTCCAAAGTAGAGAAATTAAGGTTTCACTTATATAGTCAGAAATAGAGAAGTGTAACAGGGTCACATTATTTTCCATAGAAGGACAGTACATACATCACAGTGATTTGATTGACTACAGCTCACTACATTCCGAAGAAGATTGTTTCAACATTTAGTGAAGAGGGTAATGATTTCAAAAAAGCCTTATCTCTGGAGCTACTTGATCTTTTCATATCACTCACAAGAAAAAGCAGAAGTTGCAGCTGCATGCTATATGATTCAGGTCACTTAGCCATATTCCTCTCAAGGCTCAAAATAATATAAAGTTCCAACAGCTTTTCGCTTAAATTATTTAATTCTATAGAAGTGAAGTTTCACAGAACATTTATAACAATAAATGGTATTTTATTTTATTTTTAATAAAAGAAGGATATTTATTCTTAATTTGGCAGGCAACGTTTTTAACATAAAAATGTTAGATAGATGACTGAAGATTAAACTCAAGGTAAGTTGAAGCAAATCTTTAAAAAATGTAAAGCAGAAATCAATGAAATAGGAAAATAGGAAATAGAAGAGATAACGAATTACACTAAAGATCTGTTCTTTGGAAATCATTAAAATAGTCTTCATCTATGGTTTAGTAATTACACTATTATTATAAAGCCAGAAGACAAATGAACAAAAAAGCTTCGGTTAATTATGAGTGAAGGGAACCGCTATATCTCTTCAGCCATGTTAATTTATATGACCAGGAAAACATTTCATTTAAAATCAGTCAGATGGTAAGATGAACTTTACCAGTGAGTTTGTTTAACATTGCTCTGAAGATCTTAGCCAGCATTTTGTGGATTATATGTTTATCTAGGTAGAAATGCAAAAATGTTTACAAATTTCTAAAATTAATCAATGTGCTTAACAATGTGTCTTAATAAATGGAGTTACAAATGGAGCATTTCTACCCAAGGTAATAATTAGCCCTCGTGTAATTAGATTTCATAGTTTAAAGAATAGCTCATTGACCTTCAAATAATGATATTACATGGTTTTATTCATTCTTCATAACAGAAAAAAATATCTATATGGTATATAAAATGAATGACAAGAAAATTTAAGAACTGTATATAAAATTATAAAATTATACTGTAAGGCTTTAAAAAGTTCTGATCAAGTTGAGGAATGTTCTGTGTTCACTGATAAGAAGAACACATACTATAAAAAATTAAAATTTTCTTAAATTGTGATACAGATTTAAAGAAATTCTACTTTAATCTCATCAGTATTCTTTGTACAATGTCACATGTTGATTCAAATATATAAGTTATAAAGTAAAGGAAAATGAATAATCAATACTCTGTACTTATCACTATAGGCACTCATAAGGAAACAGTATATTTTGTACCAAATATAAAGGTATAATAAGTAAAATAATTTAGAATTCAACAGTGTTAAGCAATTTAAAATAAAATGAAACAGAGACCTCAAAGTCAGTTTCACTCTTATATTGAACTTTGATATGAGTTAATGGTAGAACTGTAGCTCATAGGGGAAAGAAGAGACCCTTTAGTAAATTTAGTTAATTTAATGAGTCAGCCATACAAAAATATAATAAAATATTTCAACATACATAAAATCAACTATAGATTTGTTAAGGTCTTACATATAAGCTCTTACAATAGCAAAATTTTTGACTTCTGTAAGGAAAATATAGGTGCACATTCTCCTGACCTCGTGATAGGTAAGGATTTCTTTAAACACTATGCATAAAGTAAAACACTGAAATATGATGGCACTGCTGTTAAGAACCTTAGTTAATCAAAAGAGATTTTAAAAATCTAAAGACCTTGTGATGGTTAACATTGAGTGTCAACTTGATTGGATTGAAGGATGCAAGGTATCATTCCTGGGTGTGTCTGTGAGGATGTTGCCAAGGGAGATTAACATTTGAGTCAGTGGACTGAGAGAGGCAGACCCAACCTCATTCTGGGTGGGCACAATTTAGTCAGCTGCCACCATGACTAGGATAAAAACAGGCAGAGGAACGTGGAAAGACTAGACTGACTGAGTCTTCTGGCTTCCATCTTTCTCCCATGCTGGATGCCTCCTGTTCTCAAACATCAGACTCCAACTTCTTCAGCTTTGGACTCTTGGACTTACACCAGTGGTTTGCTAGGGATTCTTGGGCCTTTGGCCACAGACTGAAGGCTGCACTGTCAGATTCACTACTTTTGATGTTTTCAGACTTGGACTGGCTCCCTTGCTCCTCAGCTTGCAAGCGGCCTATTGTGGGACTTTGCCTTGTGAGTCAATACTCCTTAATAAACTCCATTTCATGTATACATCTATCCTATTAGTTCTGTCGTTCCAGGGAACCCTGACTAATACAGACCTACAAATGGATATAAATTTAAAACAAATGTAAAAAAATACAAATAATGTATTTTTGATATAAAAAATCTCTTAAATTAACAAAAGTGTAAGGGCAAACACAAATTAAATACAAGAGGCTTAATTCACCATATTAAAAACAAGGAGAAAGATCTTCCTTTCTTTTCTTAGAGAATTTGCTTTACACATTTTGTAATTGTAACTTTTTTCTCTACCTATTTGAAATGTAAGTAAATCTCAAGGATCTGAAAACCATCTCTTTGAAATGTAATGATCAAGGAAAGTGACCCTATTTACCTGTTTCTGTAGGAGGGTAGGATCCTGCTATAGACTGAATGTTTTTGTTTCTGCCAGATTCAAATGTTGAAGCCTAATTATCAAGGTGATGGTATTTAAGGGTTGTACTTCTGGGACCTAATTAGGTCATCAGGGTGGAGCCCTCATAAATGGGATTAATGTCCTTATAAGAAGAAAGATACTAGATTCCCCCCCCCCGTCTCTGTATGTGTGTGTGTGTCTGTCTGTCTGTCTTTCTGTTGATCATGTAAGGAAACAGAAAATGCTCTCTGTGAACAGGGAAATGTGACCTCACAAGACCTACCAGTGCTTCAATTTTAGACTTCTCAGCCTCTAGAGCTGTCAAAAATAAGTACTTGTTGTTTAAGCCATCCAGTCTATGGCATTCTGTTATGGCAACCTCAACTAAGATGGAGACTAATTTCTAATCTCATTTAGCCTCAAGCTGCAAAAACTATCTTCTGTAATAGAGTTATGAGAAGCTTGTTTTTCCTTTGGATAAAGCCAATTAGTTAGCACAGATGGTGATGTCAATTTTCATGTGAATTTAGGATGAACTATGTCTGACACATGGTGTGGTCGAGTCCTCTGACTTGAGGACTAGTTATTACTTATTTGAGAACATGAATATAATGTTTTATCTGTTTGGCTACATAAAATTGTGAGTTTTTTTTTTTTTTGTCTTTGCGATCTCTTTAGTAAATTTTCTATGATGCCCTTCACATTTTGGCTTAATGTTTATTCATTAATAAAATTGTTTTCTTTCTCTTCTAGCTTTGTGGGGATGTTGCCTGGGTTGGAAAGAAAGTGTTTATAATTCTATTCCTTCATCAATTCTGGTGATGCGGACTGGATGTGTGGCAGCTCCTAAATTGGGCTGACCATCTAAATGTCTGTGGCTTTCCTAGTATCAAGTAAGAGACCACAAATTTTACAATGTCTCTCCCTTCTAGGTCTCAGCTTTTTTTTTTTTTTTTTTTTGAAAACTAGCTAGATGAACCACCCTTTCCAAATAGAATACTTTAATATTGAATACGCATGGGCAATGCAGGCTCTACAATCCCATCAGGATTGCCATATGGTTGAAAAATATGGAAAGTCAGGAATGTTGCCTGCAGGCATTTCTCTTTGAAAGCTAAAATCTTACTGTCATATTTGGAATGAATATATAAAAATCCAGATTTGTAATGGCCTAAAGATGGTTATTTTGATTTGGATAAATTAATGCTTTTACTTCTTGGAGAGTCCTCATCCCAAGTAAACGAATTACTGGTGTTTATGAAATAAATATCATTTTAAAATTAATTTGGGTAGCTAGTGAAAAGACTGAGAAAAATAGAAGAGCGAATACAATACTTAGAGGCACTATCCCTTTCACAGAAACCTCTCTGTCCTTTCCCTGCTGCCCCTCCTCCCTCTGCATCCTTTGCATTTATTTATCTCTCCTTGCCTCAATCTGACTCCAGGGAAGGTGGAGGTGATGCTATCTTAGAGAGTCGTTCTCTTCACTTATGAATTTCGCTGTAAAGAAGGACAAGGGCACAACCTCTTTACCTGATAAGGAATCACCTGCTCTGTTTGAGGGCACAGATTTGTGTGTTTTTTGGCCTAGCCAAAAAACTAGGCTAGCCAAAATCTAGGCTCTATCTCAGCCTAGATTCCACATACAAGATTTCCTTATCCATACACCATGGAGGTAGGAACACAGACGTGATTGAGACACATGATCAAGGTAAAAAAGGAGAACTTGGATAAAAACTGTGACCCATATAAGGGCAACAAGTCACATGGGAAAAGGCGATAAAACAAGATGTTGATGTGATGAAGGTAAACAGAGAGGAGAGAACAAAGTACTCTATAATACACATTTTTTTTCATCTCAACATGAGGAAAACCAGCCCTTCATTAGGAAGGAAACCATCATCAGCAAAACAGATGCTACTGAGAAGCAACTGAGGACCCCAGGGTCATAACTGTGTCTTCCTTATCAGCTGATAGCACTCATTTAGGGACTTATATTCACTGTGCCCCAAAAGTCTGCAGTATTCTGAAGCATGCTAACAGTTTAAAGTCCCCTCCCCATCACACACAGGATGTGCACTGGATACTGTGTGAAATTCTGCAACTAGGACACTTTGCTCTTTCAATGGTGCAAGCACACAAGGGTTCAGAAGACCACTCCATCAAAGGATAAGGTGGCTAAGGGAAGGCAACTAGTTCATGTCCCTCCCTCAAAACTAAGGAAGATCTGAGGGCATTAGAAACCCATGGATCTTGGTTGCTAATGGAAGTACTTGAAGCTTTTCGACTAAAGTGATCTGAGAGGAGTTACTTTCCTGTAGTACTCAGAATACAGGTGAGTCCTCCACTGATTTCCATTTGCACTTTATTGAGGCTTTCTCAAAATTCGAACTGGACCCTGAGACAGATCTAAATCACTCTAGTCTTAGTGTGTCCTTTGCGGCTGCTCTTTTGAGGACTCTCCAACTCCAAAATATAGAAAGGGTGGTAAGATGGCAAGTTTTACTCAAATCTTAACAGCAGCTACTCAGTTTGAGGACAATGTAGAGAACAACAAAGAATTTGCTTATTTTTTGACTTTTACCATCACACTCCCATAGGTCTTTGATCTATAAGCAAAGAATATTTTCTGCCATATATTTCACAGTATTTGCCACACAGAAAACAGTCTCTAGATTATTAAAACCCTCAACAAATAGTTAGTGAATAAATGCCCAAAGAGAGAATCAAGTCTTATATGACTTAATAATAGCAATATTAAGACATTTCAAAATATATGGAATACTTTTTAAAAAATCAATCAAGAAAGATCAATTCCTTTCACCACTTTAACTGATAAATAACAATGAAAATAAGTAAGTTTTTCATTATTAATATCAAAACAGAAAAATTGGAGAAAATCAATCAATACATGTAAGGCAAAAATTAGTGAGTTAATGAGAAAAATAAGTAATATATCAAAAATAATATTTTAATAAAACATTCATAAACGACTCCACTATTTTAGTCAAGATATTTAAAAAAATAAAGATGGCTAAAATATCATAAGTGCTGAGGACAATTTAAAAAAACAGAAAAAATAAATATGCAAAACTTTATACTAATCTTTGAAATTAAAAATAAAATTTATGTTTTCCAGGAAAAGTATGTTGTCTCAAAATTGTTACAAGAATTGTTTGTTTGATTAAAAAATGACTGTGGAAAAATCACCATGATGAGGTACTAGAAAATGATACCATGTAATGTATGTATAGATATGAGGTTGAATCAAGGCACCTCTACTTACTATCCATGTGAATTTAATTTAATTGAGCTTAATATGAAATATTGGAATAATAATTTCTGCTTCAGCATTGTTGAGAGTTGATGAGATAATGTGTGAAAATATCCTGGTATATTTTGGCACATAACAGACATCAGTTTTATGACAGATCTTATTAAGGTCATTATTATTATCATAATTTGCTAATGAATCACTTGTAATAAGAACATGAGACTCAACATTCAGTAGGTGAGCTGTGATAATTTTTCAAGGAACATATATATCACTGCCATTAACAATTAAGTTTCCTTTTATTGTGGAAATAAAATACTAATAAATCAAGTCTAATATCCAGATAAAATTAAAATGTATGACAAGGGTATTCCTTTTTAATTTTAAAGGTGTAAGTGGGGCAGAATAATGTGTTGAAATATTAATTTGTGTTTTATTCTCCCTATACTCACTTTCCTCCCTTCAAATAGGTAATAAAACTGTTGGTTTCCTTGCCCCAGGAGAGATTTGTTGTTATTAGGCTAAATACATGTAGCACGTGTACAACTATGTTTCCGGTTTCTGATTTCTAAACATTTATGTTTCTGTGGTTATTTAGGTAATATAGAAGATAAAAAGGTAAATGACTTTAAGTTTGCAAAATAGGGTGAAGAGACTTCCTAAGAGTCCAAATAGATGGCAATGCAAAAAATACACCCTTGAGACAAAGCAGGAACGGAATGAATAAACAGGGCAATACCTGAGTGTTTCCCTTAGGGAACAGGAACTTGAGTTACATGACTACCACTATCAGTAAAAATTTCCAGGCCCAAGTTTGGATCATAAGTAGTAAAAGCAAAAACTTCAAGAGTCCTTATAATCTGGGACAATTAGAATATAGATAATTATGATGAGCTGAAGAATGAAGGTACTTTCTGCTGTTAGCATTGCTTAAGAGTCCTTGATTCTTGTGCAATCATTGGAGGGTGAAAGAACCTCAGTAGTGACTGAAATCAATAGTCTTAACATGGTATCAGCACATAGGTTCCGAGCCATATTTAATATACTTTTAAAATATATATATATATAGTTGATGTTATATCTCTTAAGGCTGAGTTTAAGAAACTAAAGTTCACACACAAATACTTCAATCTTTTTAATATAATAATCAACTACCTAAAGATGTTAAAGTAAAAAAAAATACCAAATGTTGCAGGACACAAATGTGACAGTATTTAAAATTTCTTCTTGCTGCTCTTGACATTTCATTCATCTTTGTTGGAAAAATAAATCATAACACTTCATTTCAATCCTCTTGTTTTATGCAGACCAGAAAATGAGAAGCCCAGCAGTTCAAGGGTCATTGACACTGCATGAGACATAAATTATACCAAGTTAGGGTAGAGACCACCTGGGCCAGTGATGGTAACTCTTCCTGGACCAGTATCAGGGATATTATGAACTTTGGCCTTTGATGTCACTCCCTCCTTTTTCACAACATGTATAAAAATGCCTACACTTTAAAATGCTTAATTTAATTAAACACAATGATGGGAAAGGAAGAAAGAAAATAGGTGAAATATAAAATCCTCAAACTAACCTGAAATATATTGTACAGCAGAGATGTCATACTGAAGGGCTAGTCGATTAGTACAGACATTTTGAGTTCAGTGATCCAGCATCCCTGAGGTGTATAGTGAGAGAGCTGCCAATTCCAATTCAGATACTTTCCTCTACTTGGCATCACGATGAGTAGAAGCCATTGCCAAGGCTCCAATTTCGATACATTAAATTTTTGTTGTTCTGCCCCTATAATTTGCATAAGGTGTGGCTCTCCTTGGTCTTCCCAGTACTCTTTGGTGCTCCATGAGGGAGGAACAACTGAAGTACCAGCTTCGACTCGGTTTAAACATTGAAAAAACCATGGGGTGCTCAACATAACTGCTTCTCAAAGCTGTTGATTTGTAGTATAAAAATTGATCCAAGTAGCTTGTTCTCCATCTGTCCCATGGCTTGCTCTTGCTCCTCCAATTAGATGGTGTTAGCTGCTGCCAGTGCCTGACTTCCTCTGCTGTTTTCTCAGTAAGTGGAATTGTGTGCTGAATGCATTGCATCCAATCAGTCTGGCCCCTCTGTATTTAATTAGAAAAACAACAAAAACATTTTTCTGGTCTGTGCAATGTACTTATCCCTATTCTATTATATTTTATGCACAGGCAGGGTATTCATAATTATTTTAGTAATTTCAAAGCATGTATGGATGCTATAGCTGGGGCAGAAGAGGAATGAATTAGTGATCTTTGCACAAAAGTATGTGTTATATTTATTCTTATCAACAAACATAACTGTTTAAAATAATATTTTGGCCAGGTGATCTCTGATCACCTTATTCAAGTATATAGCATCCTTTAGCTAAGTAGTATGAGCTTCAGAACAGTTTATCAATAGTTTTTATTTCTACCTGTACGTTCTAGTCTTCATTAACACTTTATATACATTTAATGAATGTTGAATTGTTGAATGAATGCATAAATTCAACAATAAACTTATAAGGTATAGAAATGTAAGAGCTGTAAAATGAAAAACGATATGAAAGTATTTTAAAGAAAGAAAACTATTAAATTTGATGTCACTTTAAGGGTTACTTAAGTGATAAAGAAAATGATAATACAAAAGCAAGTAACAAAGATTTCAGATAACTTTGAGGCATAGTTTTTCCCATGTAAATGACTTTAACATGTTAGGTAGTTACAGTTATATATCATTTATTTTATGTAAAATGAGGTGAAAAAATACGTACATGATGTTCATTATCAACAGTTTGCAACACTGTTTCTGAAAATCCATGCTGGAAAGGATTAATTCTGATGTCTATTAACAACTGTATTTCAAGAAAGAGTGGCTATTTTACTGCGGGTAGAAACCTGAGTCGGCATCTTCCACTTCTGACTGATATATTTTTTTTTTTTCTCCTGTCTGTGTTTTTCTTTTCTCCTTGGGACAGCCAAGGGTACATACACTTCACATTAGCTGAAAAGGAGTAATGGATTTCTTAGTATCTGAGCTCAGCAACAAAGAAGTCTGCAATTACAGCAAAAAGAAAAAGGAAGAAGAAAAAAAAAAAAGCTTGCCCCAGTTTCTGTTAGAAGCATGTTCCTTTTTTCATGAAAAGAGACAAATGAAGTACAACCTCTATATGCAGTCTCTGGAGGGAGAAATATAAGTCTGGTAGATACAACAAACCAATAAGAAAGTCAGTGGGAGAAATTGGAATTATAAGAATTGTGTTGAAGACATAAGTATTGAGTAGTTGTTTATATTGGACCACATTTTAATTTCACAGAATTTATTTTATAAAGAGAAAGTTATGACAGAATTATATTTTATCTACTTTAATTTTTGCTCTTAACTATGCTTTTTTTTCCTACAGAATATTCGAGGCAGTGACACACAAAAACAAATAAAAGATACAAACACTGATACACATATTAGTCTTCTAATTGTAATGGTTGGCTTATAAAATATGTGGCATAGTTATTCACAGTAGATAAGATTTTATGAAAACTTTATCAGTGGAGGTATGTTCAGTAAGCAGTAATAATTGTTAATTACTGCATAACATTATTTTTATTAAATTTAGCAATGTATTATAAAATATGAAAAATTCTATTTTATTTTAGAGTAAATTTTAAAAATAAAATTTAGCTTGAAGTTTTATATTCAGTGAGTAAAATTCTGTCTGAGGTGCATTCTTATTACTTCCGTCCCACATAAGGTAATGCTGTACCATGGCTGTCCTGACCCCCCTGGAATGGTAGTTAGCTGCCAAGATGACACCCAGTAATTCCTGCTTCTTACTATTCACCCCTTATGAAGTACCTCCAAAATCACCAGGATTGGACTGGGACTAGTAGAATACAACAAAAATGATGGCATTCCGGTTTCAAGATTAAGTTATAATAAACAGTATATCTTCTTGCTCACTCATGCTTATTTTCTTTGACACCACTCACTCTGGGGAAAACCAAATATGAGCAGCAACCCCTGTGGAGAGGAATTGAAACTTCCAGCCAACAGCCATGTGAATAAGCTTGGAAGTGGACCCCGAGCCTCAGACAAGTCTTCAGAAACTGCAGCTCTTGCTGGCAGCTTGTCTTAACCAACTGCATGACGGACCCTGAATCAAGAGCCACGTTGACAGCAATGCATTATAATTTTCTGAGGCCCTAGGAACTTCTACTCCTTTTAATTTGGTCTTTGTGGGCCCTTTTTCTCTCCTTCTTTCTCTGTCACACATATACATACATATGTATGTGTGTATGTGTATATATATACACATACACACATACATATATAAATACACACATATATGTATGTATATGTGTGTATATGTGTGTGTGTGTGTATGTGTACATATTTTGCATATCTGAATGGGGCAGAAAAGGAACAAGTAAAAGAATGAGAAATCTCTCCACAAAAGTATGTATTACACTTATTATATCAACCTACCCAATTGGTAAAAATAACATTTTAGCTATATATAATTATTGTATTGTCATAAAATGATCATATTGATACTATAAACAAACACATTTTTTCTGACCTAAATACTTGTTCCTTTGATTTTAAGAGAAATTTAAAACATTTGGGTGTCCCAAAGGTGTTATTGTGATCCCTAAACCCACTGCATATTAGTAAATAAATCTATGCTACCTAATCCAGAACCACCACCTTAGCTGCTTGCTGATTCTGGACCCTTGGACTACATGAGAAAACAAAAGGTTGTGGATTATTTGAGATCATTGTTTTTATACAGCAACTAGTAGAACTGGGCATTTTTTTTCATTTTACATTTAAATAACAACAATGGAGTTTTCTGATCAATTCTAAAATAGGAGAAAACAAGACCATGAATTCATTATGCAGATTTCTACTTTAGGAATTTTTTTTTTTTTTTTTTTTTTTTTTGTTGAGACAGAGACTCGCTTTCTTGCCCAGGCTGGAGTGCAGTGGTGTGATCTTGGTTCACTGCAACCTCCACCTCCTGGGTTCAAGCAATTCTCCTGCCTCAGCCTCCTGAGTAGCTGGGACTACAGGTGCCCGCCACCACGCCCAGCTAATTTTTGTATTTTTAGTAGAGATTGGGTTTCACTATGTTGGCCAGGATGGTCTTGATCTCTTGATCTTGTGATCTGCCTGCCTTGTCCTCTCAAAGTGCTGGGATTACAGACATGAACTGCCTCACCCAGCCAGGATACTTTTTTTCCTATAGAAACACTACTTAAAAAGCTTAATTTGTAAACTCCATAAACCTTTGGTGGGAAGTTTTTGAAACCATGTCATTTGCTAAATTTTACTACTACAATGTCAAGTTTCAGAGCTCTTCTATAAAAAAATTTGTCAATCTGAATTGTGTCAACTTTCAAGAAAATTCTATCTGAAGAGGGGTCATATCTACAGCTTTGGAGCTAAATCTGGACTGCTGCCAGTTTTTGTAAATAACATTTATTGCAAAACAACATACCCATTCACTTTGGTCTTATATATGGCTATTTTAACCATATAAGAAAGGCAGTGAGTAATTGGGACAGGCACTTTAATGACCTACAGAGTCTAAGTGCAGGCATACGTCATTTTATTACTTTTGGTTTATTGTACTTTGCAGATACTGCGTTTTTTCACAAATTCAATGTTTGTGGGAACCCTGCATTAAGCAAACCTTTGGGCACCATTTTTCTAATAGCATTGCTCACTTCACTTCTCTGTGCCACATTTTGATCATTCTCACAATATTTCAAACTTTTTGAAATTACATCTGCTATGGTGATCTATGATCAGTGATCTTTGATGTTACTATTGCAATTGTTTTGTGGTGCCACAAAACATGCCCATATAAACAGTGAACTTACACAATAAAGGTGTATTTTCCGACTGCCCTACCAACCAGCTTTCCCTCCCTATTTTGGGGATACAATAATACTGTAATTTAGCCCATTAAAAACCCTGCAATGGACTCTAAGTAAAACGAAGAGTTGCATACCTCTCACACTAAATCAAAAGCTAAAAGTGATTTTGCTTAAAGAGAAAGCCATCTAGAAAGTTGAGACAGGTTAAAAAATAGGCCTCTTATGCCAAATAATTAGCCAAGTTAGGAATGTAAAGAGAAAGTTCTTGAAGGAAATTAAAAGTGCTACTCCAGTGAACACACAAACAATAAGAAACTGAAACTGCTTTACTGCTGATACATAGAAAGTTTTAGTAGTCTGGATAGAAAATCAAACCAGTCACAACATTCCCTTAAGTCAAAGACTAATTCAGATTAAAGCCCTTAGTCTCTTCAATTTTACAACAGCTGAGAGAGGTGAGGAAGCTGTAGAATAAAAGTCTGAAGCTAGCAGAGGTTATGACATTTAAGTAAGGTAGTTGTCTCTATAACATAAAAGTGCAAGGTTAAGCATCAGGTACTGATACAGAAGCTGCAGCAAATTATCAAGAAGATCTAGCTAAGATCATCGTTAAAGGTGGCTACACTAATTGACAGATTTTCCACGTACATGAATCAGCCTTCTATTGGAAGACAATGCCATCTAGGACTTTCAAAGCTAGAGAAGAGAAGTCAATGCCTGGATTCAAAAATTCAAAGAAGAGATTGACTCTCTTATTAGAGGCTAATGCAGCTGGTGACTTTAAGTTGAAGCCAATGTTCATTTACATTTCCAAAAATCACAGGGCCCTTAAGAGTTAGGCTAAATCTACTCTGCCTGTGCTCTATATATGAAAGAACAAAGCCTGGATGATAGTGTATCTGTTTATAGGATGGGTTACTGAGTATTTTAAGCCCACTGTTGAGACCCAGTGCTCAGAGAAAAAAATTATTTTCAAAATATTATGGCTCATTGACAATACATCTTTTCACCTAAGCTTCTAATGGAGATGAACAAGGAGATTAATGTTGTTTTCATGCCTACTAACCAAACATCCATTCTACAGCCCATGGATTAAGGAGTAATTTCCACTTTCAAGCTGTACTATGTAAAAAATACAGTTTATGACTATAGGTACCATAGATAGTAATTATTCTGATGGATCTGGGGAAAATAACTTGAAAAGCTTTGGAAAAGATTCATGGTTTTAGATGCCACAGAAAAACATTCATGGCCCGGGAGCAGTGGCTCACATCTATAATCAAAATACTTTGGGAGTTTGAGATAGAAAGATTGCTTGAGACCGGGGGTTTAAGACCAGCCTGGACAACACAGTAGACTTCATTTGCACAAAAAATTAAAACATTAATTGGGCATAGTAATGTGTGCCTGTAGTCCCAGCAACTTTGGAGGCTAAGGCAGGAGGATTTTTTGAGCCCAGGAGATTGAGTTTGCAGTGAGCCGTGAAACCATGTTTGAAAAAAAAAAAATGTGATTCCTGGGAGGTCAAAATATTGGCATTAACAAGATTTTCAAAAAAACTTGATTCCAACCCTCCTGGATAGCTTTGAGGTGCTCAAGACTTCAGTGGAGAATGTAAATCAGATGTGATAAAAACAGAGAATTAGAAGTGAAGCCAGAAGATGTGACTAAATTGCTGCAATCTCATGATACAATTTTAATGGATGAGTAGTTGGTTCTTAAGGATGAGCAAAGAAAGGATTTTTTGAGATGGAATCTACTCCTAGTGAAAATGCTGTGAACATTGTTGAAATGTCAAAAATTTTAGAGTATTACATAAACTTAGTTGATAAAGCAGTGGCAGGATTTGAAAGAATTGACTCCAATTTTGGAAGAAGTTCTACTATAGAAAAATGCTATAAAACAGCATTTCGTGGTTAAAAAAATCTTCAGTGAAAAAGAGTCAATTGATGCAAATAAGACAAAAAATTCATTTTTGTCTTATTTTGCGAATTGCCACAGCCACCCCAGCCCTCAGCAACCACCATCCTAATCAATCAGCAGCCATCAACATGAAGGCCAGCCCCTCTGCCAGGTAAAAGATTACAACTCGTTGAAGCCTCTAAAAATTACTAGCATTTAATTAAGCAATAAAGTATTTTTTTTTATTTTATTTATTTATTTATTTATTTATTTTTTTGAGACAGTGTCTCACTCTGTCGCTCAGGTTGGAGTGGAGTGGCCCGATCTCGGCTCACTGCGTGCTCCGCCCCTGGGTTCACCCAATTCTCCTGCCTCAGCCTCCCGAGTAGCAGGGACTACAAGCACCCGCCACCACGCCCGGCTAATTTTTTGTATTTTTTCTTTTTTTAGTAGAGACGAGGTTTCACCGTGTTAGCCAGGATGGTCTCAATCTCCTGACCTCGTGATCTGCCCACCTCGGCCTCCCAAAGTGCTGGGATTACAGGCGTGAGCCACCGCGCCTGGCCACGATAAAGTATTTTTAATTAAGTTTGTATGTTATTTTTTAGAGATGATGCTATTTCACATTTTATAAGCTACAATATAGTTTAAATATAATTTTGTATATAATGTGAAACCAAAAATATTGTGTGATTAGCTTTATTCTGATCTTTCCTTTATTGCCTTGTTCTAGAACTGAGCCTGCAAAATCTCTGAGGTATGCCTGTAGTTATTATCTGGCCCTTCTCAAAAAATAGTTTATAGGCCCTTAGAGTAAGCAATGTCTAATAATTCTGTAGTAAATTTAATGTATTCGTGTTAAAATCATACAAATAAGACAATGCATGAGGAATTCCATGGAGTCTCATTTTAATAAAATTAATATGTGGTACATTCTATCTTTCTGTCATCCAGAACTAATAACTAATCATTTCAAAGAGTAATGACGTTCATCTGTGTCTTTAATAATTCCAGGATACTGCTGTATTATAACTTTTGTAATGTTTTCATCTTATTCTTGTTTTTGTGTTTGTTTGTTTCATTTTGAAATACGTGAAGGCCTAAGTTATAATAGAACTTTCAACATCACTGTGAAAGCCCTCAAAAGGCATTATTTAAGCTTAATTATTTTCAGTTTGAAGAGTTATTTCTCCAAATGTTTAAATGTTGGCCTTCATAGGTAACTACACTAGAGTTTGTTGAAATGTTTGATATGAACATAAAAAATATTTAACATTTCCTTAGCAAAAAGTAAGGTTTGAAATTTATTGATAATATCCTTATAAAGCAAGCTGGCATGCAACTATTTATTCTACAAAATTTAAATTCACATTTCTTACAACTATGGAACAGTTTGGCTGAAGGCATTTAAAAAATGAGATTTCTTTCTCCAGTATGATATGAATTAATTGGAAAGTAATTTAATGTTACAAATGTTTATAGCTGCAATAGAAAAACCTGCAAATTCTGGCATAAAATATGACAGCACTTATTGTTTATTTAAGAGGTAGAGAGACACGCAATTCAGAACTATAAAACAGCTCAAATATGTCATCAGGGACTCAAGCTGTTTTCAACTTTCTGTTCTTCTCATCTCAGTGTGTTGCCTTTAGTCTTTATACCAGTTGCAAATGGCTACCACAGCTCAAGATATAATCTATTATCATTAGCATCCTAAACATAAAGACGCAGGGGACAATCTTTCTATTGCTGTTGTTGTTGTATTGTTTCTGTATTTTTTAAATAATGAAACTCTCCCAGAAGGCTTTTGGCATTCTTTCCTTTCTTTTTATTTTTTATTTTAATTATTTATTTTTAAAATTTTAGATTCTAGGGTACAAGTACATGTTTGTTACATGGCTATATTGGGTAATGGTGGGGATTGGGCTTTTAGGGAATTCATCACACTAATATTGAACATTGTACCCAACAAATAATTGTTCAACCCTCCCCCCCTCCTCTCACTCTCCCTTTTGGAGTCTGCATTGTCAATTACCTCCATCTTTATATCCATGTGCACCCATTAGTTCGCTCCCACTTATAAGTAAGAACCTATGGTATTTGATTTTCTTTTTCTGAGTTAGTTCATTTAGGAAACTGGCCTCCAGCTCCATCCATGTTGCTGTAAAGACTTGATTTCATCTTTTTTATGGTTGTATAATATTCCATTCTGTATAAATACCACACTTTGTGTATTCAATCAACCACTGATGGACACCTAGATTGGTTTCACTAGATTTGAGTAACATGGCAGCCTCTACTTTACAAAGGCTGGTCAAAGACATATCTGGTAAAAGGGAATACAATTAACATGCCTGGCTGTAAGTGATAATGGTTATCTTTGGGATTTGGGTAATTTGTTGACCTAAACAGATTTGGGTTATACCTGTAAGAAAGAAGATGGGGGTGGAAGCAGAGGAAGAAGATAGCTACAGGCAAGTCAGTATACTGTGTCTGTAACACAAATAGAATAAAAATATATACATTTGTACTAGCTTTGGAGCTTTTTACTGAATATTATAATCTTTAGTGATATCTAGGATTACAAAATGCAGGCAGACATTTGCAGCAATTAAGCATTCTCTGATACTACATTTTTAAATACTTCACACAATTTTCTTTCAAGATCCTTAATGGACTATAAAATTAATACATAGAGTATACATTATTTCTCAGTTGTGATTTTAAAAAGCAAATAAATTCTTAAACTAATAATTTTTCAAATACTTTGACTAAATGGAAAAAGCTGACATCTAAAAATAAGTGTTAACTATGATTTTCTATATTAAATATGAATTTTGAAGTCATGAGAATTTGAAGTCATGAGACAGGATAAGTCCTGGAGTTTTTTAGAATTTTTTTTTCTGTTGCTAAATAAATTTAGTCAGCAATACTCACTGTGCTAGCAGATAAAGTAATTAATATTTCATCCAAATATAAAGTTGACATTTTATCAGATTTCAAATAGCATCACATTTTGGCTTAAAGCCCAGATGTTTCTTAAGATTTTTAGTCAATCAGTTTAAAATTGTGATGAAGGGTGGAGGGTAAAAGTGTAATCAAAATGCTTTGATATTATAACTTTGTAAATCGGCTGATAAATATATCATCTATGCTTATTTGTAGTACTATGAAGAATTTGAAATTGCTTAATCATGACTATTAATAATTTGAAAACACAACTTCTGTGGAAAAAGTGTTTAAACCCAGTTGAAATGAAGCAGTGAGGAAAATAATTAGCAAACTCTCGGGCAAGTTATTTATCTCAGTGCCTCAGTGATGATCACAGAAAAGCCTACAATAAACAGTGAACTTTGAGATAATGTGTTCCTTTTTCTCAGAATAATAGGGCACCATCAGAGTTAATATTACAGAATTTATTTTCTATTTGGGTTAATTTTTCTGTAATAATCGAGAGTCCCTCTTGAGACTAAAAGCATATGCTTAACACACAGCAGATAAAACTCAGAAACACAAATTATAACTGTAGAGCAGGGCACAGTTAAATGGCTTAATAGTGATAGAACTCCTAAGTTTTCTAAGTTTGCACTGCACAGATAAGCTCTGAAGCTTCTACAAATGACCACGTTATGAGATGTAACAGAAGCATTTCCTTTTGTAGTTCCTGCACCTAAATCTTTCTGTAAGAGTGTTAAAAAGACACAATGTGATATAAATAAATCTTAGAATGTTGCCACAAAATACAAAATATCCAAGGACATAAAAGAAAGCATAAATGTTTAGCTGAAAGCTACTCACAAGGTGAATCAGAACTACAAATAATAGAATATTCCCTCCCAGTCCATCTGTGTGACATTTCTCACTCTCTGCCTCTTTTCTATTTATCCTAAAAAACAGGAGCATCTTAATCTGAATTTACATAAAAATATAAGAATTTGTTAATGTTCATTGTTCTAATCTAATGAACAGCTTAGATACAGCTTAGATCACAACACTCAAGTCCTTTCAAATAATGGAAGAGCCATCCCCTCAAAAATGGCTACAAATAAGCCCAGACAATGAATACTACAAATACCTAACCCTTCAGTGACTAGACGCTGAACATCTATTAGCATCAACAACATCCAGAAAAACATGTCCTTCAAAATGAATTAAATAAGTCACCAGGAACCAATCCTAGAAACACAGAGATATGTGACCTTTCAGAGAATTCAAAATAGCTGTGTTAAGAAAACTCAAAGAAATTCAAGGGGCCAGGCGAGGTGGCTCACGCCTGTAATCCCAGCACTTTGGGATGCAGAGGCAGGCAGATCAGGTGAGGTCGGGAGTTCAAGACCAGCCTGTCCAGCATGGTGAAACCCTGTCTCTACTAAAAATACAAAAAATTAGCTGAGCATGGTGGCAGGTGCCTGTAACCCCAGCTACTCAGGAGGCTGAGGCAGGAGAATCGTTTGAACCTGGGAAGCAGAGGTTGCCGTGAGCTGAGATCACGCCATTGCACTCTAGCCTGGACAACAAGAGCAAAACTCCGTCTCGAAAAAAAAAAAAAAAGAAATTCAAGATAACACAAAAAAGGAATTCAGAATTCTAACAGAAAAAATACTTATCAAGGAGTTTAAAATAAATAAAAATAATTAACCAGAAATTCTGGAGCTGAAAAATGCAATTGGCATACTGAAGAATGAATCAGAGTCTTTTAATAGCAGAACTGATCAAGCAGAAGAAAGCATTAGTGAGCTTCACAACAGGCTAATTAAATACACACGGTCAGAAAAGACAACAGAAAAAATAATAAAAACAGTAAAGCATGCCTAAGGAAGCTAGAAAATAGCCTCAAATGGGCAAATCTAAGTGTTATTGGGCTTAAGGATGAGGTAGAGAAAGAGATAGGGGTTTTATTCAAAGTGAAAATAGAAGAGAACTTTCCAAACCCAGAGAAAGATATCAATATCCAAGTACAAGAAGGTTATAGAACACTAATCAGATTTAACCCAGAGAAAAAAATATCAATGCATTTAATAATCAAACTCCCAAAAGTCAGAGGTAAGGAAAGGATTCTAAAATCAGCAAGTGAAAAGGAACAAATAACATACGATGGAATTTCAATACATCTGACAGCAGACTTTTTACTGGAAACCTTAAAAGCCAGCAGAGAGTGGCATGACATATTTAAAATAGTGAAGGAAAAAAAAACTTTTACCCTAGAATAGTATATCCTGCTAAAATATCCAAACATAAAGAAGGCAAACATCCCAGCTACTCGGGAGGCTGCGGCAGGAGAATTGCTTGAACCTGGGAGGTGGAGGTTGCGGCGAGCTGAGATCGCGCCATTGCACTCTAGCCTGGGCAACAAGAGCAAAACTCCATCTCAAAAAAAAAAAAAAAAAAAAAAAAAGACAAAGACAAACAAAAGCTGAAGGATTTATTAATATCAGAGTTGTCCAACAAGAAATGCTAAGGGAAGTACTTCAGTCAGAAAAAAAGAACATTATTAAGCAATAAATGATCACCTAGAGGTACAACACTCACTAGTAACAGTAAGTACACAGAAAAACAGAGTATTATGACACAGTAACTGTGGTGTATAAGATACTCTTATCCTAAGTAGAAAGACTAAATGATTAACCAATAAAAAATAACAACTTTTCAAGACACAGTAAGTACAATAAGATTAACTAGAAACAACCAAAATTAAAAAGTAAAGAGAGATGAAGTTAAGACATAGTTTTTATTAGTTTTCTTTTAGCTTGTTTGTTTATGCAAGTGGTGTTCTGGTTATCAAGTTAAAATAATGGGTTATGAGATAGTATTTGCAAACCTCATGGTAACTTCAAACTGAAACACATACAATAGATACACAAAACATAAAATGCAAGAAACTAAGTCATATCCCTAGAGAAAATCATCTTCACCAAGAAAAGACAGGAAGGAAAGAAACAAGAAAGAGAAGACTACAAAACTACCAGAAAACAAATAACAAAATGAAAGGAGTAAGTCCTTACTTATCAATAATAACACTGAATATAAATGAACTAAAGTCTCCAATCAAAAGACCTAGAGTGGCAGAATGGATTTTTTAAAAAATCCATCAATCTGTTGCCTATAAGAAACATACTTCACCTATAAAGACACACATAGACTAAAAATAAAGTGATGGCAAAAGATATTTCATACCAATGGAAACAAAAAAGCAGAAGTGGCTGTACATATATCAGACAAAATTTATTTCAAGACAAAAATTATAAGAAGACTCAAAGAAGGTCACTATGTAATGATAAAGTGGTCAGTTCAGCAAGAGGATATAAAAATTTTAAATATATATGCACTCAACACTGGAGCACCCAGATAAACGAAATATTATCCAAACTAAAGAGAGAGATAGACTTCAGTACAATAATAGCTAGAAACTTCAACATCCCACTTTCAGCATCGGACAGATCTTCTAGACAGAAAACGAACAAACATCAGACTCAATCTGCACCAAATGGACCTAATATATATTTACAGAAGAGTTTATCCAAAGGCTGCCAGATGCACATTCTTGTCCTCAGCACATAGATCATTCTCAATGATAGAGCATACATTAGGTCACAAATCAAGTCTTAAAATATTCAAAGACATTGAAATAATATCAAGTATTATCTCTGACCAAAATGAAATAAAACTAGAAATTAATAACAAGTGACATTTTGGAAATAACACAAATACAAGGAAAGTACACAATATGATCCTGAATGACCAGTGGGCCAGTAAAAAAATTAAAAAGAAATTTGAAAAATGTATTGAGACAAATGATAATGGAAGCACAACATATTAAAACCTATAGGATACTGCAAAAAAATACTCAGAAGGAAGTTTACAAGTGCCTACATCAAAAAAAAGAGCAATAAAATCAAACAAAAAGTCTAACCATGCATCTTAAAGAACTATAAAAGTGAGAGCAAACCAAACCCAAGATCAGTAGAAAGAAATAATAAAGAACAGGGTAAAAATAAATGAAATTGAAATGAGAAAAAAATCAATAAGACCAATGAAACAAAAGTTGTTTTTTTGAAAAGTTAAACAAAATTGACAAACCCTTATCCAGACTAAGAAAAAAAAAGAGAAAACACAAATAAAATCAGAAATGAATAGGAGACATTACAACTGATACTGTAGAAATTGAAAGGATTATTAGTGGCTACGGTGAGCAAATAAATACCAATAAATTGGAAAATCTAGAAGAAATACAAAAATTCATAGAGCCATACAACCTACCAAGATTGAATCAGGAAGAAATCCAAAATCTGAACAGGCCAATAACACATAACAAGACCAAAATCATAATAAAAAGTCTCTCAGTAAAAAAAAGCTCAGGACCCAATGGCTTTTCTGCTGAATTTTACCAAACATTCAAAAAAGTACTAATACCATTGCTACTCAAATTATTGCTAAAAATAGAGGAGAAGGGAGTACTTCCAAACTCATTCTACAAGACCAATATTTCTGGGATACCAAAAAAAGACAAAGTCACACACAAAAAGGAAACTGCAGACCAATATCTCTGATAAATATTGGTGCAAAAATCCTGAAAAAAATACTAGCCAACCAAATTCAACAATACATTAGAAAGATCACTTATTATGTCCAACTGGGATTTGTGTATGTTGAACCAACTTTGGTTCAACCAACGTTGGTTCAACATACACAAATTAATTAAGGGTATATATCATATTGGCAGAACGAAGGATAAAAACTATATTATTATTTCAATTGATGCTGAAAATAAGTATTTCATAAAATTCAACGTCTCTTCATGATCAAAACCCTCAAAAAACTGAGAATAGAAAAAATACACCTCAACATAATAAAAGCCAATATATGACAGATCCACAGCCAGTTTCATACTGAATGGGGAAAAACACAAACATTCCCTTTGGGATGCCCACTGTCACCACTGTTATATAGTATGATATTGAAAGACCTAGCTAGAGCAATGAGATAAGAGAAAGAAGTAAAGAGCATCCAAATTCAACAGTAAGAAGTCAAATTATCCTTGTTTGCTGATTATATAATCTTATATTTGGAAAACCCTAAAGACTTAACAAGAAAACTATTATAACTGATAAACAAATTCAGTAATGTTTCAGAATACAAAATCAACATGCAAAAATCAGTAGCATATATTAGTATCAGTATATACCAACAGTGAACAATGTGAAAAAATTAATAATCTCATTTACAATAGCCACAAATGAAGTTAAATACCCAGGCATTAACCAAAGAAGTACAAGACTTCCATAATGAAAACTATAAAACTCTGACAAACAAAATTGAAGAGAACACCAAGAAATGGAAAAATATTCCATGTTCATGGATTGAAAGAGTCAATATTTTTAAATTGTTCATACAACTCAAAGCAATCTATAGATTCCATGTAATACCTAAAAGAATACCAGTAACACTCTTCACAGAAACAGAAAAAAGAATCCTAAAACTTATATACAACCACAGAAGATCGAGAATAGCCAAAGCTATGCTAAGCAAAAAGAACAAAACTGGAAGAATCACATCACCTGACTTCCAATTATACTAGAAAGCTATAATAATCAAAACAGCAAGGTACTTGCATAAAAACAGACACATAGACCAATGGAACAGAATAGAGAACCCAGAAATAAATCTACACACCTATAGTGAACTCATTTTTGACAAAAGTGCCAAGAAATACATTGGAGAAAAGGCAGTCTCTTCAATAAATGGTGCTGGGAAAACAGGATATCCACATGCAAAAGAAACTAGACTCCTATCTCTTGCCATATACAAAAATAAAATAAAAATGAATTAAAGAATTAAATATAAAACCTCCAACTATGAAACTCCTACAGGAAAATACTAAGAAAAATTCCCAGGACCAGTCTTTAGAACGACTTTTTGAGCAATACCCCACAAGCACAGACAACCAAAACCAATGTGGAAAAATGGGATCAAATCAAGTTAAAAAGCTTCTGCACAGCAAAGGAGACAATCAACAAAATGAAGAGACAACCCAAAGAATAGGAGAAGACATTTACAAACTGTCTCTCTGACAAGAGATAAATAACCAGATTGTATAAGGAGCTCAAACAACCCTATAGGAAAAATCCTAACAATCTAATCAAAAATGGGCAAAAGAGTTGTATAGACATTTCTCAAAAGAAGACATACAAATGGCAAACAGGCATACGAAAGGTGCTCAACATCATTGATCATCAGGGAAATGCAAAACAAAACTACAATGAGATATCATCTCACCCCAGTTAAAATGGCTTATATCCTAAAGACAGGCAATAACGAATTCTGGCAAGGATGTGGAGAAAAGAGAAACTTTGTACACTGTTGATGGGAATGCAAGTTGGTGCAATCACTGTGGAGAAGTTTGGAGGTTCCTCAACAAACTACAAATAGAACTACTATGTGATCCCACAATCCTATTGTGGGTATATACCTCAAGGAAAGGAAATCGGTATATTGAAGAGGTATCTGCACTTCTATATTTGTTGCAGCACTATTTACAACATAGCTAAGGTTTGGAAGCAACCAAAGTGCTATCAACAGATGAATGCATAAAGAAATGTGGTACATATACACAATGGAGTACTACTCAGCCATAAAAAAGAATGAGATTCATTCATTGCAGCAACATGGATAGAACTAGAGATCATTATGTTAAATGAAATAAGCGTGGGGCAGAAAGACAAACATCACATATCCTCACTTATTTGTGGGATCTAAAAATTAAAACAAGTGAACTTGTGCACAGACAGAGTAGTAGAAGAATGGAGACCAGAAGCTGGGAAGGATTGCAGGAGCGGTTGGGATCAATTGTTGGGGCAGGAGTGGAGATGGTTGAGCACAAAAAAAAAAAAAAAATAGAATGAATAATATCTACTATCTAATAGCACAATAGGGTGACTATAGTCAATATTAACTTAAGTGTATATTTTAATATAACTTAAAGAATCTAATTGGAATGAAAAGGATAAGTGCTTGAGGCGTGGATACCCCATTCTTCATGGTGTATACCGCAGTTTTCAAGATGAATACCCTATTCTTTATTCTTTGTTATCCATTATCTCACACCACATGCCTGTATCAAAATATCTCATGTACCCCATAAATATATATGCCAAGTACCAACAGAAATTTAAAAAAAACTGAAAATAAATAACAAATGGTTCAAAAATGAAATCATAAGAAAAAGAAAATATGTTGTAGTGAATTAAAATGAAAATGCAACACTGTAAAACTGAAAAGCTTCAGCAAAGCAGTACTTTGAAGAAATTTAAGATGAGACATATAAGAAAAGGAACATCTCAAATCAATAAGCTAATATTTTACTTAAGGAATTAGAAAAAAACTTAAAAACAATCAAACAATAATTCTACATCCAGTAAAACTGTATTTTAAAAATGAGACCCAGGCCAAGGCGGGTGGATCACGAGGTCAGGAGATCGAGACCATCCTGGCTAACACGGTGAAACCCCGTGTCTACTAAAAAATACAAAAAATTAGCCGGGCGTGGTGTCAGGCGCCTGTAGTCCCAGCTACTAAGGAGGCTGAGGCAGGAGAATGGCATGAACCCGGGAGGCAGAACTTGCTGTGAGCCGAGATGGTGCCACTGCACTCCAGCCTGGGCAACAGAGCAAGACTCCATCTCAAAAAAAAAAAAAAAAAAAAAATTAGACCCAAATACAAATATTCCAAATTAGTAAAGAATGAGATCATTTTATGGCAACAGACTTATTTTAAGATATATACTAGAGACTGCTTCAAGCTGAAAGGGTGTTGTTACTGGTGGAAGGTATTCCAGTTAACAGTGGCAAATCCATAGGAGTTTTCAGCAACCTTAATTCTTGCCTCCTCAGAAGAAAGAATTTGACTGAGGGGCATAAGGCAGAGAAAGAGATCGAGGTAAATTTCAGAGCAATAGAGGAAGTTAATTTTAAAAAGCTTCAGAGCAAGAAAGAAAGGAAAGTGCACTTGGAAGAGATCCAAGTGGGCAACTTGAAGAACAAGTGTCCCATTTAACTATGATCCTAGGACTTTATAGGCTGGCCCACCTCCAGCGTCTTGTGCACCCCTTTCCCATGATTCTTCCCTTAGGGTGGGCTGCCCACATGTGCAGCGCCCTTCTTATCCTTGCGAAGTGAGCATGCACAATATGTTTAGGAAGTTTTACACATGACCGCCTGGCTTTCTTCCCTTTTCCGGTGGCGTGCCCCAGGAAGGTCATACTCCACCATTTTTTCCCTTAATGCGCAAGCCCGGGCTCACTCACCCAGTACATGAGATTTTAGTGGAAGCCCCCTTTTGCTTCTTCCTGGCACCTGCATTCAATTAATGCTTTAATGTTAACAGCTGTGGACCATTAGGAGATTGTCTCTCCCTAGTGCCAGCTGCCAGTTTATCACTTGTAGAGAGGCAAACTGACAATTGCCAAAACATCACCGACATTCCTAGAGGGTGGAGGAGAGCATCCTCCTGCCCTACTTGTGCCTGTCTGACTACCTGTAACAATGAAATACCAGATGTTAACATGAATCTGCTAAAGCATATTAGAAAATGTAATAATGTAGACGATTTTAAAAGACAATATAAATTGTTTTCTTTTTTAAAACAAAGCGTGATTAAGAAATTATACAATGTATTGTATTCATAACATATACATCTTTTATATAACATGTTATGTATATGAATATATATATAATTAATCAGAGCAGAAAGGATGAGAAAGAAAATGGAGATATATGCAAACAAGAAAACTGCAACAGAAACTCAAATCCAACACGGTATTTTTTTTTCTATGGATTTGTGGCAATAAAAACCTTCAAAGAAACATGACAACAATGAAACTCAGCATATTTCTTAAACTATTGTGGCCCACAACAGAATGACAAACTCACTTTGCAATATGGAATTGATTAGATGTAATTTTGTTGTTATAAAATAAATGTGAATCTTAGGTAGCATTGCACAAATGCTTATGAATTTTAAGTGTAAAAAATATCCTGCAAATTAAAATATACCTGAAAAGTACAATAAAAACATAGCTGCATTTTGTTTTGCTCAAATCATGGAATTTCAGTGTGTTTATATGTGTTGGGGCATGTCTGAATTAAAATCCTAGTCCTGAGGCTGATTAAACCTATATTATTGCTCAAGTAACAAATCTCCCTCTCTTTCCTCATCTATAAAATACAGATAGTAATATTCTCAACATAATAAAGATGTCGTAATAATAAGTTAATATATTTAGAACACTTAGAATATTTGACATTTGCTAAACACTGAAATAATTTATTTTCTTTATTCTTTACAGTTGTATGGATGTTTCTGTTTGAGTTAAACAACTTTGTTTACTCAAATAACTTTAATATAATAAATCATATTGTGTTAGATTTTATTTAAAAAGAAACTTCCAAGCATGCCTTTCAGCTTTACTTATTTATCTCAATTGCAATAATGAATAATGCAAGCAGGACAAAGAAGGAAAACAAGACAGTTTTAGTTAAAGGTCTGTCCTAAAAACCTGATGAAAGAATTGTAAGGGCAGAGCAAGAAATGTAACTGACTTTGGACACAATGAATTAAAGAAAATAAAATTTTATAATACTGTATTAAATTATATTTTTAAGCATTGTTACAAAGAGAGTTATTTGCTCTGTATGGTAACTATATAGAAAAATACAACATCTATTAGAGAACATTAAGTGGAGACTATGAAAGGAAGATAGAACTTTCTCTAGTGTTAAAAAGAATATTCCATTTGGAAAAAAGAATGGAAAGGAAAAGTGGTCATTTTACAAGTTTAAGGTTTCTTTCTTCTATTAATGGCATCTTTTCCCCTTAGATTCCAAGCTTGAAACCTGGGATCTGTCTTTGATTCAGACTATTTCCTCATTCAATTCATCTTTCATTAGATTAATTGTTTTTGGCAACCTGTGCAATGTAATTTCCATTTCCATTGCTGAAACTGTATTGGACATTATATTACAGTGTGATTAGTAATTAATCAATAATTATTATTTAGTAATTACTTTATACGTATGTTAATAATACATTAGTTAATTTTCTAATTATTTCAAAGACCAGTTTTTTTTTTTTCCAGTTCTGATTTGGCAAATTGGCACACATGTTTTCTGGCTACACAATAATGTGCTAAAGAATATTTAAGCACTTATTCAGGAACATATGAATTCACATTCTTATGGTAAAACAAAATATGTGTGGAGTAAAATATAAATAAACATTAGCTGCAATAAAAAAGACACAAAGTGTGAAAGAAATTTTACCACAAAGAATGTTGTCACTCACAGGAGAGAATCCTATTACACATGACTTTCATTAAAACAAGTTCAGCAAACATTAGGCAGCATCGTACCTCTTTTACTTTAATTTATCCTAAACACACTCTGAAGTTAATCTTTCCAATTGCTATTTTAATCATGTTACTAATTCACTAAATGACGTTTGATGACTTCCTATTGCTACCAAATAACATATTTATTCATTAAGTAGACATTAAAGTACATTGCTGCATCTTCCATTTCTGTAGTAACCTCCGTTTCTTAAACAGATCATCAGCATTTTATATAAAATATTTATCCATTCTAACTTATTGTTATTGTCAGGATGTTTAAGGCTTATGTTTGTAATACAGTTTTGTTTGAGGCAAACAACATCTTTATCATATCTCAATTTTATAACATGACATTCAACTCTTTTCTTTTAAAAAATTTACTCTTCATATATCCAGACTTAAATAGATTCCAGAAGCCATATAAATTTAGACAAAGGTTTTCTTTGACTAAAAACAGCTTGATGAGCATTTGGTTAGAAGTCCTGAGTTCAAAATTCTGGTTGGTAATTTATTTTTAACAGGCTTTATTTTTTAGTGCAGTTTTAGGTTCAGAGCAAATTTGAATGGAAGTTACAGAGATTTCCCACATAAAACCTGCTCCCACCTATTTATAGCCTCCCCCATTATCAACATTCCCCATCAGAATGATACATTTGTTACAATTAATGAAGCTGCATTTACACATAATTACTACCCAGAGTCCATGGTTTACACTAGAGTTCTTTCATGGTGATATACATTTAATGGATTTGAGCAAAATATATTGGCATGAATTCACTGTTCTAGTATCATATACAGTAGTTTCAATGCTCTAATAATTTTCTGTGCTCCACCTGCTTATCCTTCACTCCCACTTCAACAAACTTTATGTATATTTTAAAAAATATTGACAATTTCATATTCAATTAAAATTAAAATTAAACATATTCAAATTTCACTTTATGGAATATTTTCTGATTCCTGTGTTAGATTTTGTGTTCTTTTATATCTATATAATTTGAAAATTACCATTATTTAGCACCTTTTTTGTGAAACTTATGCTTTATGTGATTGTTAATGGTTTAAAAATAAAATAGACTCAGTTCCTCAGGTAATAGATCTACCTTACTCCAAAAAGATTACTTCATACTATGTAACTGGAGCAGATAGACAGTCTACCTGTCATTTTATGTATTTATCATATCCACAATTTAAACATTTTTTCTTGTTAAAAATTTTCTTGCCAAATAAATATACCTAAATTATTCTTCAGATGCAGATCTATTACTCACAGTGGACACGAATAGCACCCATGTACAGAAATAATAAGCCCATTCTTATTTTCTTGTAGTGACTGTTACTTTATATCTTATATATTGCACCTTAATATACTTATTAGCACACATACTTTGTTGTTTATCATGTAAAATACCTTTCCTGTAAGTTTCAGAGAACTGAATGAAATGTGATTCAAGTTACTTTCTCTGTCTTCTAGTAAAACAGTTGTCATGTCTTTGCTTTTGCTAAAGACATGCAAATGCCTTTTGCTTTAAAGTAATTAACTTTTGTAGTTGTATATATTCAATAAAGAATTTTTAGGCTGAGACCACATCTCTTTTTATTGGTGTCACTGACAAGCTCTAACCTTAAACAGTTGTATTGATTAGGGGCCTAGAACAAGAAACACTTCTTTATTTGCAGTCCTTTATTTTCATTAGAAACTCCACCTCTGCCTACTCTTTTTAATTTACTTCTTGATTATCAAAATTAACCCATCATCTTGTTGTGTATTATGCTAAGATGGAAAATGCCCAGAAAAAACTACATGTGTTGGCATGAATAAATTCCATCCTTCCTAAGATTTACTTTTCCTTGCCCATGTACCCTAGAACTTAAAGTATAATAAAAAAAAATGGATTTATTGAACCTATATTGTGGGTAGCAGTCAGGTAACATCTGTTCCCAGCTATCAGTTAACCTGTTCTGGAAAGAATCTTAAGTAGACAAAATGCTATTCTAGTTCGTAGATTCCAAGATGTACCTGTTAGCAAGTTTGAGGACAGGAAATGTCTTATAATCCATGACATTTACAAGCACTCCCTAACAGGTGGCCAGAATCAATGTCTAGCTAGGTAGCTTCACTTTGGTCATGGATATTCATATAATTGCATTTTTATTTGACTTATATACAGCTATTTGGATTCTACTATTAAATATATTAAATTTTCATAACTATTTAAATTGTCTTCAAAGAAATTAACATATCAAATAATGAGAAAACACCAGATAAATTCAGATTAGTATATATTCTACTGGATACACGGTCAGTGCTCCTCAATACTGTTAATGTCATGAAAACCAAAGTAAGATGAAGACAGTGCCTGAGACAAGAGGAGAATAGGAGCGATGAAAAACAAATAATATATAGTAACTAACTGATCCTGGA
This sequence comes from Pongo pygmaeus, assembly GCF_028885625.2. NCBI lineage: Eukaryota > Metazoa > Chordata > Mammalia > Primates > Hominidae > Pongo > Pongo pygmaeus. The sequence continues at coordinate 41,406,263 of NC_072388.2, read as the reverse complement.
ACAAAAGATGATATTATTGGAAAAGCTGGTGAAATCTAAATCAAGTCTGAATTTTGACTGTTGGTAATGCAATATAACAGTGCTTTCTTAGTTTCAACAAATGTGAAGATGATAATGTAAAAAGATAACAATGGAGAAAACTGGATGTGAGATATATGGAGAACTCTACTGTTTTTGCAATGGTTCTGTAACTGTAATTCAAAACTTCTAAAAGTTTATTTAAAAATTAAGCTGTAAATGATAATTGAGTGGAAAGTTTTTGTGTGCAGAAAGTCATAATTATAGAGAAATGGAGTGTTAATTTGATGCTATGAAGCAGAGATTCATCACTGAAAGAATGATGGCAATTCCCTATTTTGTTATAAAGCAAAAATTAAGTGATTTGAAGAGACCTAACAATGGCCAGTGGATAGACAGAGATGTGTGATATGGTTTGGCTCTGTGTCCTCACCAAAATCTCATCTTAAATTGTACTCCCATAATTCCCATGTGTAGTGGGAGGGACCCTGGTGGGAGATAATTGAATCATGGGGGCAGTTTCCCCCATACAGTTCTCATGGTAGTAGATAAGTCTCACGAGATCTGATGGTTTCATCAGGGGTTTCCGCTTTTGTGGCTTCCTCATTCTCTCTTTGCCTGCTGCCATCCATGTAAGACATGACTTGCTGTTCCTTGCCTTCTGCCATGATATGAAGCTTACCCAGTCACGCAGAACTGTCTGTCCAATGAAACCTCTTTCTTTTGTAAGTTGTCTAGTCTCAGGCATGTCTTTATCAGCATCATGAAAACGGACTAATACAGTGTGTTTTACTCATGTGCTGATAAAAGTCTTACAAAGTCATACAATAGCAGGTTGAAGAAATTGACCAGTCTCATGTTAAAGCCCAAGTAAGAGCTGGTATAACCAACATATGCATGGCATGGAATACTTGAATAACATTTTGTCTGAAATTTGTTGCTAAATTTTTGAGAAGTTATAACATGTGTTCAATTAAAGAAAAAGAGAAACTAGACATTTTGTGAAATATAACAGAGGATATCAACATTTTTAGAATGACTATCAAATTTTAAAGTTTGAGTAATATCCCGAGTCATTAAAACTCCTGGAATAAAAAAAAAATGTGAAAAATATGAATGTCAAAAATTCCAAGTCAAAAAAATAACTCAGATGTGTAACATTCCAAATTTGTAAACATTTTAGGATTTTGTAAAATAAAATGTTTGAATCTCATTTTAATTATATGTATTTGCATAAATTATATATGACTACACATAAGTCTAAATGAGTAAAAATGAACTCTTGCGATCTCTATAAAATAAAAATCCTAACTAATAAGAAGGCATTCTGCATTAGTTTAATCATCACTGTGTTAACTTTCCTTTTGGTACATGATATGTCATACCTTACAATTTCTGGCATAGACAAAGCAAAGAAGGTGATAGGTAGATTATACATACATACACACACACATACATTCATACATATAGACAGGTGTCCCCAATCCCTGGGCCATGGGAAATTAGCGGTCTGTGGCCTGTTAGGAACCTGGCCACAAAGCAAGAAGTGAGTGGTGGGTGTGCAAGTGAAACTTCATCTGTATTTACAGCCACTCCCCATCTCCCACATTACTGTCTGAGCTCCACCTCCTGTCCAATTAGCAGCGGCATTAGATTCCCACAAGAGCTCAAACCCTATTGTGAACTGCGAATGTGAGGGATCTATTAAGTTCTCCTTATGAGAATCTAATGCCTGATTGTCACTGACTTCCATCACTCCCAGATGCGGCTGTCTAGTTGCAGGAAAACAAGCTCAGGGCTCCCATTGATTCTACATTATGGTGAATTGTATAATTATTTCATCATATATCACAATATGATAATAATAGAAATTAAGTGCATAATAAATGTAATGCACTTGAATCATCCTGAAACCATCCACTCCTGCTCAGTGTGTGGAAAATTGTCTTCCACAAAACCAGTCCCTGGTACCAAAAAGGTTGGGGACTGCTGCATAGATGTACATAACAAGCTAGGTAGCTAGCTAGACAAACACATTTATATATACACATAGATTTATATACACACACATTTAAAATATGAATGTATTTGTGTATGTGTATATATGTGTGTATATATATGAATGTATGTATGTGTATATAATATATTTTGTTTTTTTGAAAGATTACTATTTATTGATTTTTGGTTCTTTGATGAGTAAATTCTATTTATTTGTTCATAGTATACATAAATATAAAATTTGGTATACAGTGATATTACTACAATCGCCAAACTATTATGATTTTTACAGGTACAATGTGTCATAAAAATAACTTTTTTTGGTAATCTTTGTATATTTTGTTTTCGTATTGTTTTACTGCAATAATTTGGAGATAAAATAAAGTGCTGGACAGAAGTGGTTTTCAAACACATAGCTAAAACATTTAATTTTTTACCAGTAACTAATATTTTAATAATCAACAAATGTTGATTTTGATACACCATATTTCTGCATCTACTGATAACTCTGTAATATCTCTATATTGGTTGTTAGTATTATGAATTAAATTAATTGATCTACTGTTAATGTGCATACCTCAGAATGCACAGCTCAATCTTATTAGGCATAGTATTCTATTTATACTACTGTATAAATTACTGTATTAGTTTATTAATACCTTTGGATTTATATTCCAGGATAAGATTCATATGCAATTTTCTTCTCTCATTATCTTCTTATTGGGTTTTACTAGCTCCTTATTTGGTTATGTCATTTTATGGAAACATAAAGTCTAATTTGTGTAATGTTAAATTAGGCCTATAATTTACAGAAGGTGATCCCTTTGTCTCTAATAACATGTTTTATTTTAAGCAACCTCCACCTTCTTCTAGCTAATAATTGCATGGTATATTTTTTAACCTGTTTTACTTTTAAAAGAAGGTATTGCACCTTATATAGGTCATTTATAAAAATCTTATTATTATGTTA